>NC_083369.1:103861910-105111910 GCF_030254825.1 Meriones unguiculatus | reverse complement strand
AAGGTGTCCTTTTCAGAGGTGGCCTTATTTTGTTAGAACACAAACTGGAATCTGTCATCTCCTGACTTGCCTTGTCCCAGAGACTCTATGGTCAATGGCCCTGCACCCTAGAAGAAGAGCGTCATCTTCTCTAGTGGGTGCATGCCTACTTTCTTTCAGGCCTGCAGCTGCCTGAAACTAGGTGACTAGTGGTGACTGAACTAGGTGACAGAGATGTAAATGAACAGTCAGACTCCTGGGGGGATTAGTACTTCCTGATTTCCACAGGAAACTGGCTCCTGGGATAGAATGTTTTCTATGACACAATGGTTGCCATGAAAACGGGAACAAGCCATTCCTTCCTTGTTACAGGTACATTTGGAAACGATACTCACAGACCAGAGAGGTCAGTCCACTAGACTGACACACATAGGACATAGGTAGGTACGGGCACCCAACCTGAATGAGTGTGAGAGCTGACCGTGTGAGTGTGCCCTGTGAGTCTGTGTGCTTGAGCATGGGAAAGGGGAGGGTCTCACTACTAATTTTTGAAGGGAAGCCCCAACGACCATGCCCTCTCTCTTTGCCCTCTGGTGACACCCCCTTTGGTACCATCTCTGTAGTTTCAGGCCCTGAAAGCATAGTTGGCCAACACGTGTACATGGATGTCTCTTCTCTGCTTGGCAGTAATTGGCACTTGTGCTATTGACCAAATGACTACTTTCGTCTGATAGCACCTTAACCCTGGATAGCTGTGGGTTTTGTTTCCTAGAAAGAAGATGGAAGCCATTTAAGGATTTGTTATATGGGGGGAGGCAGCCAATAGGCTGTGGTAAGGACTTAGGAATGGGTGGAGGGTGCTGACCTGCATTTCCTTTGGAGGATTGTTGATTGTAAGTGGTGATACTCTTTGGGCCTGGATACCTAACATAGGAAGCAACAAAGGCCTCCAAAAGACAGCTGAGTCTCTATTGACCACCAATCACACTTATGCAGACTGAGATCAGAAAAATCGGGGCATCATGAACACCTGAGCATAGGTCCTATTTTGTTCCTTCAAGAAGCTTTCGTTTGTGTGTGCCTGAGATTTTATAGGACTCAGAGTTGTGTTAAGCCCCAGTGGGCATTACAGGTAGTGAAGCAACAGGTAACTGATGACCCATCAGCACATCTGGATCCCTCTTAGTATCTCAGCTCCTGTGTGTGAGCAATATACACTGGGAACTTCCTGTACCCTCTCATCAGACTGCCCCTCACCCAAGTGTATGACTTTCTACAAGCAGCGAAGCCGTCGTTCCCATCTGTTGAACATGTGAATAGAATTTCCAGAGAGGTAATCTCTGCAAGGTCTTTGTTAAAAGCACTTAGGTCCCAGGAGAAAAGCAAACTCTGAGACAAAGTTTTTGGGATTCCATCTCCCTCACTTCTCCTAGTGCCCATGGAGATGATAGTGCTGTTTTCACAGGAAACGTAACTATCAAAGAAATTTCAGCAAACAGTTAATTGTAAGGAGTGGCCTGGATACAGGTTTTTCCCAAAATGGTAGATGGAGGTGACAATAGGGAAAATATTAAAGCAGTCTGCAGGAGGGTCAAGAACTTTTATATGCACTAGAGTAAAAGGCCTACACAGACAGAATACACACTGGAGGTTGGGGGTGGATTGTGTCCTGATAGGAGTTACACACATCTTTTTATGACTGGGTTACAAATGCTGCATGGATACCTTGGCTAGTGGGCTTGAACACACACTTGGTATTCCCAGGTATGATTTCTAACAGAAGTATGTAGGCTGCACTGAATGTGGCAGGCCAAGAGTGAGGGCAGGAAGAGGAGAGGGCGAGAGGGGGGAAGGGAATATGAGGGAGAGGATCATTCAGGTGCTGCATTTGTGTAAGAAGGAAGCAGAGACCACCTATGCATTGAAACATGTGAATAGTAAAGTCTGCTCCTAAACGCAGGAAGGACAAGTACACCCACAACTCTTGTTTAAATGGTCCTTCCGGTGGAATTATGGGCCATGGGAGCCTGTCTGCACTACACAGACAGAGTCCCTAGTTCCTTCTCCAGATACAGCCTCTTCTGCCTACTCACTCTGATGTCCTTTTGGTTCTCGCTGTGAAACCCCCATGGCCTCTTTCTCCATGATGGGAAAGTCAGGCTCTGGAAGTCCCCTTGTGGACTTAGATGGTTCCCAACTACCTCATGCCACAGCTATAGAGAGATCTATCTCACAGCAATCCTCCCATACCCTTCTTTCCCTCAAGTGTGGTCACAGCCGGAGTCATTTCACTTCCAGAAAGGTAAGACACAGTCACAGAGCTAGGGAAACACACCTCCCTTCAATCTCAGAGATCACCATCCCTTGAAGGTAGACACAGCTAGTGAGACATCACGTACTAAAAGATCCAAGAGTGGGCTTTGGTACTAAGTCACTCATCTAGAGAATTATAACCCACATCAACCACCCTCTGCTCAGGAGAAAATCTCTCTCTAACCCAGAGGGTGGGCACAGCTAGCAACATCAATTCCTGAAGGGTCCTACAGTGAGTCCTGATACTAAGTCACTCAGCATTGGAGTTGTAACCCACAGCAATCCCTATCACCCCACCCCCAAAACACATCCTTCTCACCCTTGAGCATGGGCACAGCTAGCAAGAAGTAACTTTTGGATGGGTACTACTCCAGGTCACAACACTAAGTCAGCCATCTGCAGAAAGGGGCCTCCTCCCTGCAAACCTCCCAAACAATTCTAATCCTTGAAGGTAGTCACAACTTTGAGAAGTCACTTCTGGAAGTGTTACAACATGGTGAAAAAGTGTGTGCATGTTTGAGCCTGACCAATCTTTGCTGGTTACTGAGGCCCACCTGGAAATCGTGCATGTTTGACTTGGGGCTTGGGGTTGCACATGCATCAGCAAGAAACCACTGTGGTAGGGGCTTTAAGGGAACCGATAAACACATATCCCTTTTCAAATAGGCTCACGTGTGGACATGTGGATCAAGAGAACAAGTGTCATACACTAAGACCTCAGAAAGACCCATGGGTAGGCCCTGACTACCTCCTCAGGCAATATGTGCTTCCTGCCCCCCTCTTCTCTTCTCACACCCTGCATCACTCACAAATTGTTCCTGGAGCATCCTCCTGGGTCCTGAGCCATTCCATGTGGACCTCACACTCTAGATCATCAGTTCAGAAAATGACCAAGGGTCCAAAGATCTGTTTGCTCACCTAGAGGAACACACCTCCCCACTGTTGCCCAGAATCCTGCTTCCCCTTGAGAGGGTGATCACAGCTTACTCGACCTCCCTTTGTAGTTGATTTGGCCTCTGAGTAAAAACAAGGACATAAGATGTGAGTTCCTATCCTCTCTCTTTCCTTGGTTAGGAACTCTTGCAATCAAGGATGTGTAAATGGGAAATTGTGCCCCTCAGGCCTGGAAGAAACTGCAACTCCCACATACGTGTTTTAAGTAGGTCCAACTGTGGAAGTGAGGTTATGGATAAATGTAACCTCTGCCCAAGGACTTCATCAAGGGCCCTGTGGCAGATCCATGGTCCCTCTGCAAGCACAGAAACTGTCATTCCTGCTCTACTCACACACTGCATGGTATCAAACCCTTCCCACACCACCTTGCTCACCTCCTCCACTCCAGTGTAGTATTCAGGGTCCGCATCTCCAGCTCAGGTAACAACTTGGGTCCCATATCCAAGGCATTCACCTACAGGGACAAACATAGCTCAACAAAGTCCCTGAGACCCTCTTTCTCCTCCAGGGTGGTTCCAGGTATTTTCTCTGGGAAAGTATTCTACCACTCTGCTCTTTGTGTGCCTTGAGAACAATGCTGTTCCATTTTTCACAACCCCCACCAGCAGCACTACCACCATATACTCAATCCTGTGCCTCCACTAAGCATGTATGCTTGTCTTGGAGCTTTCTGTTGTGCAGGGTTAAACTGAGAAGTCAATTAGGATGGGCCAAAAGTGCCCCAGTCACCTATGCTCACCATAATCAATGGTACCACATTTGTAAGTATGGACCTGTTCAGTATCTCTGGAGTATCCAAAGGGTAGTGAGGAAGCCATGTGGAAGGTCCCGAATTTCCGCAGGAGCACACAGGCTCTTCTTCCCACTCCTTACATTCCCTAACAACTTCATACAGCTTTCCCAGGCAGCCTTTCTTGACTTGTCTACCCTAAGGTGGAAGGGAGGCCCATGATGTCACCTTATGAGCTCTACTAACTCACCTGTAGAGAAACGCACCTATTGAGTCACTCACCAGTAGAGAAAAGCTTCAGGACAATCACCAAGTTCCACCTTTTCTAGGATTAGTCCTCACATACATAAGCTAAAGATGCTGACCTATGTAGAATAGCAGTCAGGCCTCCATGAGAGTAAGCGAAGGAACTCCTAAATGCCCCCCACCCAAAAATCATAGGAGTATAACTTGGGGCTTGAAGATGTGTCTGCTTGACTGGAGTCTTTGCTTGTGCAACTGCTCTGGGCAATAGTAAAGCCCTTCTGTTTCACCTTTGCTCATGCCTGCTTCTCTGGAGCACCCAAATGTCCAGGGAATCCTGCAAAGAACACACGGGGTAGAGACAGGAGATCCTCAGTACCCAAGGTACAGTCTTGTGCATAGCCTCTTTTGGCCTGCAGTGTTTAGAGTCCCCTTTCTGATTGCCTCCTGGAGCTTTGTCCAATCAGAAGGCTAAGAAAGACTCATGTCCATCACAGTGTTGTTCAGCTGGGGCTCTGACAATTCCTGGTGCTCTTGTCCTCCCCCAAGTGCACCATGGACACCATACCCTACCACCAATGATCTGTGCATTCCTGGAGCATGTGAAATACAGCCTTTGCTGAGGTAATGTTCAATATCTACTGTTGGGAGGACCTTTGTGTTCACCAGAACGGGAAGTGCTATAAGCACATCACACAGTCACTCCACCCATAGGTCTATGAGCCTCTCCATTGAATAGAGGCATTTGAGCAAATATTGATATGCCAAAGCCCACAGCAACCCCAGGCACAGTGGCAAGATCCTGAATTAAACCCTCATGACGAAGACATAGGCCAAGTATGTATGCTCACGCAACAGAATACCCAACCCTAAGAAAGAAATACACTGGCACTCCCCGAATATTGGAAGCTTTTTCAGTGAAGTCACTTAGGCTAAGGGCACTGTAACGATCCATGGATGTGCCAAGGGATGAATAGAAAAACCAAGAAGAGCTGAAATTTCTAAGCTGATATCATCTAATCTGCTGAGAAAACATCTCACTGGATGCAGGGCTGGGTGCAGTGACTAGTAGTCATGCCTTGGACAGCTTAATGGAACATTTACCTGTGTGCCAGTTGAAGAGTATGTGGGGTTACACACTGAGTGTGTGTCTCTCTGTGTGCATGTGTGTACATGCAATTGTTGTGTGTGTATGTGTTAGTGTGACTGTGTCTGTGTGTGAATTTGTGAATGTTAGTGAATAGTGTGCGTGATAAGTGTGTGTGTGTGTGTGTGTGTGTGTGTTATGTGGATGAGTGTGTTGGTTTCTAGGAGACAACCTCAACTCCCTGGAGATTTTGCATATGCAATTCCTGGTATATGGCTTGGTTTGGGATTTGTTTGGGAAGTATACTACTGTGGAAGAAAATATGTCAGTGGGGGTGGGCTTCGACGTTTCTAAAGCTTCCTTCCATTTGCAGTTTGATCTCTACACTTCCTTCTTGAGATATAAGATGGATGTTATTTATTTATTTATCTATCTATCTACTTATTTATTTATTTATTTTGATGCTTTTGCCACATGAACTCCTGAGCTACTTTCTCTCCTGCACAGGTCAAAGGTCCTCATTTTTGTCAAGTGACCTAGAACACTAATTTGCACCTGGAGAAGCAGAATGCCTGCCCTGCTAATTCTAGCAGGTGAAAAGGTGTCCTTTTCAGAGGTGGCCTTATTTTGTTAGAACACAAACTGGAATCTGTCATCTCCTGACTTGCCTTGTCCCAGAGACTCTATGGTCAATGGCCCTGCACCCTAGAAGAAGAGCGTCATCTTCTCTAGTGGGTGCATGCCTACTTTCTTTCAGGCCTGCAGCTGCCTGAAACTAGGTGACTAGTGGTGACTGAACTAGGTGACAGAGATGTAAATGAACAGTCAGACTCCTGGGGGGATTAGTACTTCCTGATTTCCACAGGAAACTGGCTCCTGGGATAGAATGTTTTCTATGACACAATGGTTGCCATGAAAACGGGAACAAGCCATTCCTTCCTTGTTACAGGTACATTTGGAAACGATACTCACAGACCAGAGAGGTCAGTCCACTAGACTGACACACATAGGACATAGGTAGGTACGGGCACCCAACCTGAATGAGTGTGAGAGCTGACCGTGTGAGTGTGCCCTGTGAGTCTGTGTGCTTGAGCATGGGAAAGGGGAGGGTCTCACTACTAATTTTTGAAGGGAAGCCCCAACGACCATGCCCTCTCTCTTTGCCCTCTGGTGACACCCCCTTTGGTACCATCTCTGTAGTTTCAGGCCCTGAAAGCATAGTTGGCCAACACGTGTACATGGATGTCTCTTCTCTGCTTGGCAGTAATTGGCACTTGTGCTATTGACCAAATGACTACTTTCGTCTGATAGCACCTTAACCCTGGATAGCTGTGGGTTTTGTTTCCTAGAAAGAAGATGGAAGCCATTTAAGGATTTGTTATATGGGGGGAGGCAGCCAATAGGCTGTGGTAAGGACTTAGGAATGGGTGGAGGGTGCTGACCTGCATTTCCTTTGGAGGATTGTTGATTGTAAGTGGTGATACTCTTTGGGCCTGGATACCTAACATAGGAAGCAACAAAGGCCTCCAAAAGACAGCTGAGTCTCTATTGACCACCAATCACACTTATGCAGACTGAGATCAGAAAAATCGGGGCATCATGAACACCTGAGCATAGGTCCTATTTTGTTCCTTCAAGAAGCTTTCGTTTGTGTGTGCCTGAGATTTTATAGGACTCAGAGTTGTGTTAAGCCCCAGTGGGCATTACAGGTAGTGAAGCAACAGGTAACTGATGACCCATCAGCACATCTGGATCCCTCTTAGTATCTCAGCTCCTGTGTGTGAGCAATATACACTGGGAACTTCCTGTACCCTCTCATCAGACTGCCCCTCACCCAAGTGTATGACTTTCTACAAGCAGCGAAGCCGTCGTTCCCATCTGTTGAACATGTGAATAGAATTTCCAGAGAGGTAATCTCTGCAAGGTCTTTGTTAAAAGCACTTAGGTCCCAGGAGAAAAGCAAACTCTGAGACAAAGTTTTTGGGATTCCATCTCCCTCACTTCTCCTAGTGCCCATGGAGATGATAGTGCTGTTTTCACAGGAAACGTAACTATCAAAGAAAATTCAGCAAACAGTTAATTGTAAGGAGTGTCCTGGATACAGGTTTTTCCCAAAATGGTAGATGGAGGTGACAATAGGGAAAATATTAAAGCAGTCTGCAGGAGGGTCAAGAACTTTTATATGCACTAGAGTAAAAGGCCTACACAGACAGAATACACACTGGAGGTTGGGGGTGGATTGTGTCCTGATAGGAGTTACACACATCTTTTTATGACTGGGTTACAAATGCTGCATGGATACCTTGGCTAGTGGGCTTGAACACACACTTGGTATTCCCAGGTATGATTTCTAACAGAAGTATGTAGGCTGCACTGAATGTGGCAGGCCAAGAGTGAGGGCAGGAAGAGGAGAGGGCGAGAGGGGGGAAGGGAATATGAGGGAGAGGATCATTCAGGTGCTGCATTTGTGTAAGAAGGAAGCAGAGACCACCTATGCATTGAAACATGTGAATAGTAAAGTCTGCTCCTAAACGCAGGAAGGACAAGTACACCCACAACTCTTGTTTAAATGGTCCTTCCGGTGGAATTATGGGCCATGGGAGCCTGTCTGCACTACACAGACAGAGTCCCTAGTTCCTTCTCCAGATACAGCCTCTTCTGCCTACTCACTCTGATGTCCTTTTGGTTCTCGCTGTGAAACCCCCATGGCCTCTTTCTCCATGATGGGAAAGTCAGGCTCTGGAAGTCCCCTTGTGGACTTAGATGGTTCCCAACTACCTCATGCCACAGCTATAGAGAGATCTATCTCACAGCAATCCTCCCATACCCTTCTTTCCCTCAAGTGTGGTCACAGCCGGAGTCATTTCACTTCCAGAAAGGTAAGACACAGTCACAGAGCTAGGGAAACACACCTCCCTTCAATCTCAGAGATCACCATCCCTTGAAGGTAGACACAGCTAGTGAGACATCACGTACTAAAAGATCCAAGAGTGGGCTTTGGTACTAAGTCACTCATCTAGAGAATTATAACCCACATCAACCACCCTCTGCTCAGGAGAAAATCTCTCTCTAACCCAGAGGGTGGGCACAGCTAGCAACATCAATTCCTGAAGGGTCCTACAGTGAGTCCTGATACTAAGTCACTCAGCATTGGAGTTGTAACCCACAGCAATCCCTATCACCCCACCCCCAAAACACATCCTTCTCACCCTTGAGCATGGGCACAGCTAGCAAGAAGTAACTTTTGGATGGGTACTACTCCAGGTCACAACACTAAGTCAGCCATCTGCAGAAAGGGGCCTCCTCCCTGCAAACCTCCCAAACAATTCTAATCCTTGAAGGTAGTCACAACTTTGAGAAGTCACTTCTGGAAGTGTTACAACATGGTGAAAAAGTGTGTGCATGTTTGAGCCTGACCAATCTTTGCTGGTTACTGAGGCCCACCTGGAAATCGTGCATGTTTGACTTGGGGCTTGGGGTTGCACATGCATCAGCAAGAAACCACTGTGGTAGGGGCTTTAAGGGAACCGATAAACACATATCCCTTTTCAAATAGGCTCACGTGTGGACATGTGGATCAAGAGAACAAGTGTCATACACTAAGACCTCAGAAAGACCCATGGGTAGGCCCTGACTACCTCCTCAGGCAATATGTGCTTCCTGCCCCCCTCTTCTCTTCTCACACCCTGCATCACTCACAAATTGTTCCTGGAGCATCCTCCTGGGTCCTGAGCCATTCCATGTGGACCTCACACTCTAGATCATCAGTTCAGAAAATGACCAAGGGTCCAAAGATCTGTTTGCTCACCTAGAGGAGCACACCTCCCCACTGTTGCCCAGAATCCTGCTTCCCCTTGAGAGGGTGATCACAGCTTACTCGACCTCCCTTTGTAGTTGATTTGGCCTCTGAGTAAAAACAAGGACATAAGATGTGAGTTCCTATCCTCTCTCTTTCCTTGGTTAGGAACTCTTGCAATCAAGGATGTGTAAATGGGAAATTGTGCCCCTCAGGCCTGGAAGGAACTGCAACTCCCACATACGTGTTTTAAGTAGGTCCAACTGTGGAAGTGAGGTTATGGATAAATGTAACCTCTGCCCAAGGACTTCATCAAGGGCCCTGTGGCAGATCCATGGTCCCTCTGCAAGCACAGAAACTGTCATTCCTGCTCTACTCACACACTGCATGGTATCAAACCCTTCCCACACCACCTTGCTCACCTCCTCCACTCCAGTGTAGTATTCAGGGTCCGCATCTCCAGCTCAGGTAACAACTTGGGTCCCATATCCAAGGCATTCACCTACAGGGACAAACATAGCTCAACAAAGTCCCTGAGACCCTCTTTCTCCTCCAGGGTGGTTCCAGGTATTTTCTCTGGGAAAGTATTCTACCACTCTGCTCTTTGTGTGCCTTGAGAACAATGCTGTTCCATTTTTCACAACCCCCACCAGCAGCACTACCACCATATACTCAATCCTGTGCCTCCACTAAGCATGTATGCTTGTCTTGGAGCTTTCTGTTGTGCAGGGTTAAACTGAGAAGTCAATTAGGATGGGCCAAAAGTGCCCCAGTCACCTATGCTCACCATAATCAATGGTACCACATTTGTAAGTATGGACCTGTTCAGTATCTCTGGAGTATCCAAAGGGTAGTGAGGAAGCCATGTGGAAGGTCCCGAATTTCCGCAGGAGCACACAGGCTCTTCTTCCCACTCCTTACATTCCCTAACAACTTCATACAGCTTTCCCAGGCAGCCTTTCTTGACTTGTCTACCCTAAGGTGGAAGGGAGGCCCATGATGTCACCTTATGAGCTCTACTAACTCACCTGTAGAGAAACGCACCTATTGAGTCACTCACCAGTAGAGAAAAGCTTCAGGACAATCACCAAGTTCCACATTTTCCAGGATTAGTCCTCACATACATAAGCTAAAGATGCTGACCTATGTAGAATAGCAGTCAGGCCTCCATGAGAGTAGGCGAAGGAACTCCTAAATGCCCCCCACCCAAAAATCATAGGAGTATAACTTGGGGCTTGAAGATGTGTCTGCTTGACTGGAGTCTTTGCTTGTGCAACTGCTCTGGGCAATAGTAAAGCCCTTCTGTTTCACCTTTGCTCATGCCTGCTTCTCTGGAGCACCCAAATGTCCAGGGAATCCTGCAAAGAACACACGGGGTAGAGACAGGAGATCCTCAGTACCCAAGGTACAGTCTTGTGCATAGCCTCTTTTGGCCTGCAGTGTTTAGAGTCCCCTTTCTGATTGCCTCCTGGAGCTTTGTCCAATCAGAAGGCTAAGAAAGACTCATGTCCATCACAGTGTTGTTCAGCTGGGGCTCTGACAATTCCTGGTGCTCTTGTCCTCCCCCAACTGCACCATGGACACCATACCCTACCACCAATGATCTGTGCATTCCTGGAGCATGTGAAATACAGCCTTTGCTGAGGTAATGTTCAATATCTACTGTTGGGAGGACCTTTGTGTTCACCAGAACGGGAAGTGCTATAAGCACATCACACAGTCACTCCACCCATAGGTCTATGAGCCTCTCCATTGAATAGAGGCATTTGAGCAAATATTGATATGCCAAAGCCCACAGCAACCCCAGGCACAGTGGAAAGATCCTGAATTAAACCCTCATGACGAAGACATAGGCCAAGTATGTATGCTCACGCAACAGAATACCCAACCCTAAGAAAGAAATACACTGGCACTCCCCGAATATTGGAAGCTTTTTCAGTGAAGTCACTTAGGCTAAGGGCACTGTAACGATCCATGGATGTGCCAAGGGATGAATAGAAAAACCAAGAAGAGCTGAAATTTCTAAGCTGATATCATCTAATCTGCTGAGAAAACATCTCACTGGATGCAGGGCTGGGTGCAGTGACTAGTAGTCATGCCTTGGACAGCTTAATGGAACATTTACCTGTGTGCCAGTTGAAGAGTATGTGGGGTTACACACTGAGTGTGTGTCTCTCTGTGTGCATGTGTGTACATGCAATTGTTGTGTGTGTATGTGTTAGTGTGACTGTGTCTGTGTGTGAATTTGTGAATGTTAGTGAATAGTGTGCGTGATAAGTGTGTGTGTGTGTGTGTGTGTGTGTGTGTGTTATGTGGATGAGTGTGTTGGTTTATAGGAGACAACCTCAACTCCCTGGAGATTTTGCATATGCAATTCCTGGTATATGGCTTGGTTTGGGATTTGTTTGGGAAGTATACTACTGTGGAAGAAAATATGTCAGTGGGGGTGGGCTTCGACGTTTCTAAAGCTTCCTTCCATTTGCAGTTTGATCTCTACACTTCCTTCTTGAGATATAAGATGGATGTTATTTATTTATTTATCTATCTATCTACTTATTTATTTATTTATTTTGATGCTGTTGCCACATGAACTCCTGAGCTACTTTCTCTCCTGCACAGGTCAAAGGTCCTCATTTTTGTCAAGTGACCTAGAACACTAATTTGCACCTGGAGAAGCAGAATGCCTGCCCTGCTAATTCTAGCAGGTGAAAAGGTGTCCTTTTCAGAGGTGGCCTTATTTTGTTAGAACACAAACTGGAATCTGTCATCTCCTGACTTGCCTTGTCCCAGAGACTCTATGGTCAATGGCCCTGCGCCCTAGAAGAAGAGCGTCATCTTCTCTAGTGGGTGCATGCCTACTTTCTTTCAGGCCTGCAGCTGCCTGAAACTAGGTGACTAGTGGTGACTGAACTAGGTGACAGAGATGTAAATGAACAGTCAGACTCCTGGGGGGATTAGTACTTCCTGATTTCCACAGGAAACTGGCTCCTGGGATAGAATGTTTTCTATGACACAATGGTTGCCATGAAAACGGGAACAAGCCATTCCTTCCTTGTTACAGGTACATTTGGAAACGATACTCACAGACCAGAGAGGTCAGTCCACTAGACTGACACACATAGGACATAGGTAGGTACGGGCACCCAACCTGAATGAGTGTGAGAGCTGACCGTGTGAGTGTGCCCTGTGAGTCTGTGTGCTTGAGCATGGGAAAGGGGAGGGTCTCACTACTAATTTTTGAAGGGAAGCCCCAACGACCATGCCCTCTCTCTTTGCCCTCTGGTGACACCCCCTTTGGTACCATCTCTGTAGTTTCAGGCCCTGAAAGCATAGTTGGCCAACACGTGTACATGGATGTCTCTTCTCTGCTTGGCAGTAATTGGCACTTGTGCTATTGACCAAATGACTACTTTCGTCTGATAGCACCTTAACCCTGGATAGCTGTGGGTTTTGTTTCCTAGAAAGAAGATGGAAGCCATTTAAGGATTTGTTATATGGGGGGAGGCAGCCAATAGGCTGTGGTAAGGACTTAGGAATGGGTGGAGGGTGCTGACCTGCATTTCCTTTGGAGGATTGTTGATTGTAAGTGGTGATACTCTTTGGGCCTGGATACCTAACATAGGAAGCAACAAAGGCCTCCAAAAGACAGCTGAGTCTCTATTGACCACCAATCACACTTATGCAGACTGAGATCAGAAAAATCGGGGCATCATGAACACCTGAGCATAGGTCCTATTTTGTTCCTTCAAGAAGCTTTCGTTTGTGTGTGCCTGAGATTTTATAGGACTCAGAGTTGTGTTAAGCCCCAGTGGGCATTACAGGTAGTGAAGCAACAGGTAACTGATGACCCATCAGCACATCTGGATCCCTCTTAGTATCTCAGCTCCTGTGTGTGAGCAATATACACTGGGAACTTCCTGTACCCTCTCATCAGACTGCCCCTCACCCAAGTGTATGACTTTCTACAAGCAGCGAAGCCGTCGTTCCCATCTGTTGAACATGTGAATAGAATTTCCAGAGAGGTAATCTCTGCAAGGTCTTTGTTAAAAGCACTTAGGTCCCAGGAGAAAAGCAAACTCTGAGACAAAGTTTTTGGGATTCCATCTCCCTCACTTCTCCTAGTGCCCATGGAGATGATAGTGCTGTTTTCACAGGAAACGTAACTATCAAAGAAATTTCAGCAAACAGTTAATTGTAAGGAGTGGCCTGGATACAGGTTTTTCCCAAAATGGTAGATGGAGGTGACAATAGGGAAAATATTAAAGCAGTCTGCAGGAGGGTCAAGAACTTTTATATGCACTAGAGTAAAAGGCCTACACAGACAGAATACACACTGGAGGTTGGGGGTGGATTGTGTCCTGAGAGGAGTTACACACATCTTTTTATGACTGGGTTACAAATGCTGCATGGATACCTTGGCTAGTGGGCTTGAACACACACTTGGTATTCCCAGGTATGATTTCTAACAGAAGTATGTAGGCTGCACTGAATGTGGCAGGCCAAGAGTGAGGGCAGGAAGAGGAGAGGGCGAGAGGGGGGAAGGGAATATGAGGGAGAGGATCATTCAGGTGCTGCATTTGTGTAAGAAGGAAGCAGAGACCACCTATGCATTGAAACATGTGAATAGTAAAGTCTGCTCCTAAACGCAGGAAGGACAAGTACACCCACAACTCTTGTTTAAATGGTCCTTCCGGTGGAATTATGGGCCATGGGAGCCTGTCTGCACTACACAGACAGAGTCCCTAGTTCCTTCTCCAGATACAGCCTCTTCTGCCTACTCACTCTGATGTCCTTTTGGTTCTCGCTGTGAAACCCCCATGGCCTCTTTCTCCATGATGGGAAAGTCAGGCTCTGGAAGTCCCCTTGTGGACTTAGATGGTTCCCAACTACCTCATGCCACAGCTATAGAGAGATCTATCTCACAGCAATCCTCCCATACCCTTCTTTCCCTCAAGTGTGGTCACAGCCGGAGTCATTTCACTTCCAGAAAGGTAAGACACAGTCACAGAGCTAGGGAAACACACCTCCCTTCAATCTCAGAGATCACCATCCCTTGAAGGTAGACACAGCTAGTGAGACATCACGTACTAAAAGATCCAAGAGTGGGCTTTGGTACTAAGTCACTCATCTAGAGAATTATAACCCACATCAACCACCCTCTGCTCAGGAGAAAATCTCTCTCTAACCCAGAGGGTGGGCACAGCTAGCAACATCAATTCCTGAAGGGTCCTACAGTGAGTCCTGATACTAAGTCACTCAGCATTGGAGTTGTAACCCACAGCAATCCCTATCACCCCACCCCCAAAACACATCCTTCTCACCCTTGAGCATGGGCACAGCTAGCAAGAAGTAACTTTTGGATGGGTACTACTCCAGGTCACAACACTAAGTCAGCCATCTGCAGAAAGGGGCCTCCTCCCTGCAAACCTCCCAAACAATTCTAATCCTTGAAGGTAGTCACAACTTTGAGAAGTCACTTCTGGAAGTGTTACAACATGGTGAAAAAGTGTGTGCATGTTTGAGCCTGACCAATCTTTGCTGGTTACTGAGGCCCACCTGGAAATCGTGCATGTTTGACTTGGGGCTTGGGGTTGCACATGCATCAGCAAGAAACCACTGTGGTAGGGGCTTTAAGGGAACCGATAAACACATATCCCTTTTCAAATAGGCTCACGTGTGGACATGTGGATCAAGAGAACAAGTGTCATACACTAAGACCTCAGAAAGACCCATGGGTAGGCCCTGACTACCTCCTCAGGCAATATGTGCTTCCTGCCCCCCTCTTCTCTTCTCACACCCTGCATCACTCACAAATTGTTCCTGGAGCATCCTCCTGGGTCCTGAGCCATTCCATGTGGACCTCACACTCTAGATCATCAGTTCAGAAAATGACCAAGGGTCCAAAGATCTGTTTGCTCACCTAGAGGAACACACCTCCCCACTGTTGCCCAGAATCCTGCTTCCCCTTGAGAGGGTGATCACAGCTTACTCGACCTCCCTTTGTAGTTGATTTGGCCTCTGAGTAAAAACAAGGACATAAGATGTGAGTTCCTATCCTCTCTCTTTCCTTGGTTAGGAACTCTTGCAATCAAGGATGTGTAAATGGGAAATTGTGCCCCTCAGGCCTGGAAGAAACTGCAACTCCCACATACGTGTTTTAAGTAGGTCCAACTGTGGAAGTGAGGTTATGGATAAATGTAACCTCTGCCCAAGGACTTCATCAAGGGCCCTGTGGCAGATCCATGGTCCCTCTGCAAGCACAGAAACTGTCATTCCTGCTCTACTCACACACTGCATGGTATCAAACCCTTCCCACACCACCTTGCTCACCTCCTCCACTCCAGTGTAGTATTCAGGGTCCGCATCTCCAGCTCAGGTAACAACTTGGGTCCCATATCCAAGGCATTCACCTACAGGGACAAACATAGCTCAACAAAGTCCCTGAGACCCTCTTTCTCCTCCAGGGTGGTTCCAGGTATTTTCTCTGGGAAAGTATTCTACCACTCTGCTCTTTGTGTGCCTTGAGAACAATGCTGTTCCATTTTTCACAACCCCCACCAGCAGCACTACCACCATATACTCAATCCTGTGCCTCCACTAAGCATGTATGCTTGTCTTGGAGCTTTCTGTTGTGCAGGGTTAAACTGAGAAGTCAATTAGGATGGGCCAAAAGTGCCCCAGTCACCTATGCTCACCATAATCAATGGTACCACATTTGTAAGTATGGACCTGTTCAGTATCTCTGGAGTATCCAAAGGGTAGTGAGGAAGCCATGTGGAAGGTCCCGAATTTCCGCAGGAGCACACAGGCTCTTCTTCCCACTCCTTACATTCCCTAACAACTTCATACAGCTTTCCCAGGCAGCCTTTCTTGACTTGTCTACCCTAAGGTGGAAGGGAGGCCCATGATGTCACCTTATGAGCTCTACTAACTCACCTGTAGAGAAACGCACCTATTGAGTCACTCACCAGTAGAGAAAAGCTTCAGGACAATCACCAAGTTCCACCTTTTCCAGGATTAGTCCTCACATACATAAGCTAAAGATGCTGACCTATGTAGAATAGCAGTCAGGCCTCCATGAGAGTAGGCGAAGGAACTCCTAAATGCCCCCCACCCAAAAATCATAGGAGTATAACTTGGGGCTTGAAGATGTGTCTGCTTGACTGGAGTCTTTGCTTGTGCAACTGCTCTGGGCAATAGTAAAGCCCTTCTGTTTCACCTTTGCTCATGCCTGCTTCTCTGGAGCACCCAAATGTCCAGGGAATCCTGCAAAGAACACACGGGGTAGAGACAGGAGATCCTCAGTACCCAAGGTACAGTCTTGTGCATAGCCTCTTTTGGCCTGCAGTGTTTAGAGTCCCCTTTCTGATTGCCTCCTGGAGCTTTGTCCAATCAGAAGGCTAAGAAAGACTCATGTCCATCACAGTGTTGTTCAGCTGGGGCTCTGACAATTCCTGGTGCTCTTGTCCTCCCCCAACTGCACCATGGACACCATACCCTACCACCAATGATCTGTGCATTCCTGGAGCATGTGAAATACAGCCTTTGCTGAGGTAATGTTCAATATCTACTGTTGGGAGGACCTTTGTGTTCACCAGAACGGGAAGTGCTATAAGCACATCACACAGTCACTCCACCCATAGGTCTATGAGCCTCTCCATTGAATAGAGGCATTTGAGCAAATATTGATATGCCAAAGCCCACAGCAACCCCAGGCACAGTGGAAAGATCCTGAATTAAACCCTCATGACGAAGACATAGGCCAAGTATGTATGCTCACGCAACAGAATACCCAACCCTAAGAAAGAAATACACTGGCACTCCCCGAATATTGGAAGCTTTTTCAGTGAAGTCACTTAGGCTAAGGGCACTGTAACGATCCATGGATGTGCCAAGGGATGAATAGAAAAACCAAGAAGAGCTGAAATTTCTAAGCTGATATCATCTAATCTGCTGAGAAAACATCTCACTGGATGCAGGGCTGGGTGCAGTGACTAGTAGTCATGCCTTGGACAGCTTAATGGAACATTTACCTGTGTGCCAGTTGAAGAGTATGTGGGGTTACACACTGAGTGTGTGTCTCTCTGTGTGCATGTGTGTACATGCAATTGTTGTGTGTGTATGTGTTAGTGTGACTGTGTCTGTGTGTGAATTTGTGAATGTTAGTGAATAGTGTGCGTGATAAGTGTGTGTGTGTGTGTGTGTGTGTGTGTGTGTGTGTTATGTGGATGAGTGTGTTGGTTTATAGGAGACAACCTCAACTCCCTGGAGATTTTGCATATGCAATTCCTGGTATATGGCTTGGTTTGGGATTTGTTTGGGAAGTATACTACTGTGGAAGAAAATATGTCAGTGGGGGTGGGCTTCGACGTTTCTAAAGCTTCCTTCCATTTGCAGTTTGATCTCTACACTTCCTTCTTGAGATATAAGATGGATGTTATTTATTTATTTATCTATCTATCTACTTATTTATTTATTTATTTTGATGCTGTTGCCACATGAACTCCTGAGCTACTTTCTCTCCTGCACAGGTCAAAGGTCCTCATTTTTGTCAAGTGACCTAGAACACTAATTTGCACCTGGAGAAGCAGAATGCCTGCCCTGCTAATTCTAGCAGGTGAAAAGGTGTCCTTTTCAGAGGTGGCCTTATTTTGTTAGAACACAAACTGGAATCTGTCATCTCCTGACTTGCCTTGTCCCAGAGACTCTATGGTCAATGGCCCTGCGCCCTAGAAGAAGAGCGTCATCTTCTCTAGTGGGTGCATGCCTACTTTCTTTCAGGCCTGCAGCTGCCTGAAACTAGGTGACTAGTGGTGACTGAACTAGGTGACAGAGATGTAAATGAACAGTCAGACTCCTGGGGGGATTAGTACTTCCTGATTTCCACAGGAAACTGGCTCCTGGGATAGAATGTTTTCTATGACACAATGGTTGCCATGAAAACGGGAACAAGCCATTCCTTCCTTGTTACAGGTACATTTGGAAACGATACTCACAGACCAGAGAGGTCAGTCCACTAGACTGACACACATAGGACATAGGTAGGTACGGGCACCCAACCTGAATGAGTGTGAGAGCTGACCGTGTGAGTGTGCCCTGTGAGTCTGTGTGCTTGAGCATGGGAAAGGGGAGGGTCTCACTACTAATTTTTGAAGGGAAGCCCCAACGACCATGCCCTCTCTCTTTGCCCTCTGGTGACACCCCCTTTGGTACCATCTCTGTAGTTTCAGGCCCTGAAAGCATAGTTGGCCAACACGTGTACATGGATGTCTCTTCTCTGCTTGGCAGTAATTGGCACTTGTGCTATTGACCAAATGACTACTTTCATCTGATAGCACCTTAACCCTGGATAGCTGTGGGTTTTGTTTCCTAGAAAGAAGATGGAAGCCATTTAAGGATTTGTTATATGGGGGGAGGCAGCCAATAGGCTGTGGTAAGGACTTAGGAATGGGTGGAGGGTGCTGACCTGCATTTCCTTTGGAGGATTGTTGATTGTAAGTGGTGATACTCTTTGGGCCTGGATACCTAACATAGGAAGCAACAAAGGCCTCCAAAAGACAGCTGAGTCTCTATTGACCACCAATCACACTTATGCAGACTGAGATCAGAAAAATCGGGGCATCATGAACACCTGAGCATAGGTCCTATTTTGTTCCTTCAAGAAGCTTTCGTTTGTGTGTGCCTGAGATTTTATAGGACTCAGAGTTGTGTTAAGCCCCAGTGGGCATTACAGGTAGTGAAGCAACAGGTAACTGATGACCCATCAGCACATCTGGATCCCTCTTAGTATCTCAGCTCCTGTGTGTGAGCAATATACACTGGGAACTTCCTGTACCCTCTCATCAGACTGCCCCTCACCCAAGTGTATGACTTTCTACAAGCAGCGAAGCCGTCGTTCCCATCTGTTGAACATGTGAATAGAATTTCCAGAGAGGTAATCTCTGCAAGGTCTTTGTTAAAAGCACTTAGGTCCCAGGAGAAAAGCAAACTCTGAGACAAAGTTTTTGGGATTCCATCTCCCTCACTTCTCCTAGTGCCCATGGAGATGATAGTGCTGTTTTCACAGGAAACGTAACTATCAAAGAAATTTCAGCAAACAGTTAATTGTAAGGAGTGGCCTGGATACAGGTTTTTCCCAAAATGGTAGATGGAGGTGACAAAAGGGAACATATTAAAGCAGTCTGCAGGAGGGTCAAGAACTTTTATATGCACTAGAGTAAAAGGCCTACACAGACAGAATACACACTGGAGGTTGGGGGTGGATTGTGTCCTGAGAGGAGTTACACACATCTTTTTATGACTGGGTTACAAATGCTGCATGGATACCTTGGCTAGTGGGCTTGAACACACACTTGGTATTCCCAGGTATGATTTCTAACAGAAGTATGTAGGCTGCACTGAATGTGGCAGGCCAAGAGTGAGGGCAGGAAGAGGAGAGGGGGAGAGGGGGGAAGGGAATATGAGGGAGAGGATCATTCAGGTGCTGCATTTGTGTAAGAAGGAAGCAGAGACCACCTATGCATTGAAACATGTGAATAGTAAAGTCTGCTCCTAAACGCAGGAAGGACAAGTACACCCACAACTCTTGTTTAAATGGTCCTTCCGGTGGAATTATGGGCCATGGGAGCCTGTCTGCACTACACAGACAGAGTCCCTAGTTCCTTCTCCAGATACAGCCTCTTCTGCCTACTCACTCTGATGTCCTTTTGGTTCTCGCTGTGAAACCCCCATGGCCTCTTTCTCCATGATGGGAAAGTCAGGCTCTGGAAGTCCCCTTGTGGACTTAGATGGTTCCCAACTACCTCATGCCACAGCTATAGAGAGATCTATCTCACAGCAATCCTCCCATACCCTTCTTTCCCTCAAGTGTGGTCACAGCCGGAGTCATTTCACTTCCAGAAAGGTAAGACACAGTCACAGAGCTAGGGAAACACACCTCCCTTCAATCTCAGAGATCACCATCCCTTGAAGGTAGACACAGCTAGTGAGACATCACGTACTAAAAGATCCAAGAGTGGGCTTTGGTACTAAGTCACTCATCTAGAGAATTATAACCCACATCAACCACCCTCTGCTCAGGAGAAAATCTCTCTCTAACCCAGAGGGTGGGCACAGCTAGCAACATCAATTCCTGAAGGGTCCTACAGTGAGTCCTGATACTAAGTCACTCAGCATTGGAGTTGTAACCCACAGCAATCCCTATCACCCCACCCCCAAAACACATCCTTCTCACCCTTGAGCATGGGCACAGCTAGCAAGAAGTAACTTTTGGATGGGTACTACTCCAGGTCACAACACTAAGTCAGCCATCTGCAGAAAGGGGCCTCCTCCCTGCAAACCTCCCAAACAATTCTAATCCTTGAAGGTAGTCACAACTTTGAGAAGTCACTTCTGGAAGTGTTACAACATGGTGAAAAAGTGTGTGCATGTTTGAGCCTGACCAATCTTTGCTGGTTACTGAGGCCCACCTGGAAATCGTGCATGTTTGACTTGGGGCTTGGGGTTGCACATGCATCAGCAAGAAACCACTGTGGTAGGGGCTTTAAGGGAACCGATAAACACATATCCCTTTTCAAATAGGCTCACGTGTGGACATGTGGATCAAGAGAACAAGTGTCATACACTAAGACCTCAGAAAGACCCATGGGTAGGCCCTGACTACCTCCTCAGGCAATATGTGCTTCCTGCCCCCCTCTTCTTTTCTCACACCCTGCATCACTCACAAATTGTTCCTGGAGCATCCTCCTGGGTCCTGAGCCATTCCATGTGGACCTCACACTCTAGATCATCAGTTCAGAAAATGTCCAAGGGTCCAAAGATCTGTTTGCTCACCTAGAGGAACACACCTCCCCACTGTTGCCCAGAATCCTGCTTCTCCTTGAGAGGGTGATCACAGCTTACTCGACCTCCCTTTGTAGTTGATTTGGCCTCTGAGTAAAAACAAGGACATAAGATGTGAGTTCCTATCCTCTCTCTTTCCTTGGTTAGGAACTCTTGCAATCAAGGATGTGTAAATGGGAAATTGTGCCCCTCAGGCCTGGAAGGAACTGCAACTCCCACATACGTGTTTAATTAGGTCCAACTGTGGAAGTGCGGTTATGGATAAATGTAACCTCTGCCCAAGGACTTCATCAAGGGCCCTGTGGCAGATCCATGGTCCCTCTGCAAGCACAGAAACAGTCATTCCTGCTCTACTCACACACTGCATGGTATCAAACCCTTCTCACACCACCTTGCTCACCTCCTCCACTCCAGTGTAGTATTCAGGGTCCGCATCTCCAGCTCAGGTAACAACTTGGGTCCCATATCCAATACATTCACCTACAGGGACAAACATAGCTCAACAAAGTCCCTGAGACCCTCTTTCTCCTCCAGGGTGGTTCCAGGTATTTTCTCTGGGAAAGTATTCTACCACTCTGCTCTTTGTGTGCCTTGAGAACAATGCTGTTCCATTTTTCACAACCCCCACCAGCAGCACTACCACCATATACTCAATCCTGTGCCTCCACTAAGCATGTATGCTTGTCTTGGAGCTTTCTGTTGTACAGTGTTAAACTGAGAACTCATTTAGGATGGGCCAAAAGTGCCCCAGTCACCTATGCTCACCATAATCAATGGTACCACATTTGTAAGTATGGAACTGTTCAGTATCTCTGGAGTATCCAAAGGGTAGTGAGGAAGCCATGTGGAAGATCCCGAATTTCCGCAGGAGCACACAGGCTCTTCTTCCCACTCCTTACATTCCCTAACAACTTCATACAGCTTTCCCAGGCAGCCTTTCTTGTCTACCCTAAGGTGGAAGGGAGGCCCGTGATGTCACCTTATGAGCTCTACTAACTCACCTGTAGAGAAACGCACCTATTGAGTAACTCACCAGTAGAGAAAAGCTTCAGGACAATCACCAAGTTCCACCTTTTCCAGGATTAGTCCTCACATACATAAGCTAAAGATGCTGACCTCTGTAGAATAGCAGTCAGGCCTCCATGAGAGTAGGCGAAGGAACTCCTAAATGCCCCCCACCCAAAAATCATAGGAGTATAACTTGGGGCTTGAAGATGTGTCTGCTTGACTGGAGTCTTTGCTTGTGCAACTGCTCTGGGCAATAGTAAAGCCCTTCTGTTTCACCTTTGCTCATGCCTGCTTCTCTGGAGCACCCAAATGTCCAGGGAATCCTGCAAAGAACACACGGGGTAGAGACAGGAGATCCTCAGTACCCACGGTACAGTCTTGTGCATAGCCTCTTTTGGCCTGCAGTGTTTAGAGTCCCCTTTCTGATTGCCTCCAGGAGCTTTGTCCAATCAGAAGGCTAAGAAAGACTCATGTCCATCACAGTGTTGTTCAGCTGGGGCTCTGACAATTCCTGGTGCTCTTGTCCTCCCCCAAGTGCACCACGGACACCATACCCTACCACCCATGATCTGTGCATTCCTGGAGCATGTGAAATACAGCCTTTGCTGAGGTAATGTTCAATATCTACTGTTGGGAGGACCTTTGTGTTCACCAGAACGGGAAGTGCTATAAGCACATCACACAGTCACTCCACCCATAGGTCTATGAGCCTCTCCATTGAATAGAGGCATTTGAGCAAATATTGATATGCCAAAGCCCACAGCAACCCCAGGCACAGTGGAAAGATCCTGAATTAAACCCTCATGACGAAGACATAGGCCAAGTATGTATGCTCACGCAACAGAATACCCAACCCTAAGAAAGAAATACACTGGCACTCCCCGAATATTGGAAGCTTTTTCAGTGAAGTCACTTAGGCTAAGGGCACTGTAACGATCCATGGATGTGCCAAGGGATGAATAGAAAAACCAAGAAGAGCTGAAATTTCTAAGCTGATATCATCTAATCTGCTGAGAAAACATCTCACTGGATGCAGGGCTGGGTGCAGTGACTAGTAGTCATGCCTTGGACAGCTTAATGGAACATTTACCTGTGTGCCAGTTGAAGAGTATGTGGGGTTACACACTGAGTGTGTGTCTCTCTGTGTGCATGTGTGTACATGCAATTGTTGTGTGTGTATGTGTTAGTGTGACTGTGTCTGTGTGTGAATTTGTGAATGTTAGTGAATAGTGTGCGTGATAAGTGTGTGTGTGTGTGTGTGTGTGTGTGTGTGTTATGTGGATGAGTGTGTTGGTTTCTAGGAGACAACCTCAACTCCCTGGAGATTTTGCATATGAAATTCCTGGTATATGGTTGGATTTGGGATTTGTTTGGGAAGTATACTACTGTGGAAGAAAATATATCAGTGGGGGTGGGCTTCGACGTTTCTAAAGCTTCCTTCCATTTGCAGTTTGTTCTCTGCACTTCCTTCTTGAGATATAAGATGGATGTTATTTATCTATCTATCTATCTATCTATTTATTTATTTATTTATTTATTTATTTATTTTGATGCTGTTGCCACATGAACTCCTGAGCTACTTTCTCTCCTGCACAGATCAAAGGTCCTCATTTTTGTCAAATGACCTAGAACACTAATTTGCACCTGGAGAAGCAGAATGCCTGCCCTGCTAATTCTAGCAGGTGAAAAGGTGTCCTTTTCAGAGGTGGCCTTATTTTGTTAGAACACAAACTGGAATCTGTCATCTCCTGACTTGCCTTGTCCCAGAGACTCTATGGTCAATGGCCCTGCACCCTAGAAGAAGAGCGTCATCTTCTCTAGTGGGTGCATGCCTACTTTCTTTCAGGCCTGCAGCTGCCTGAAACTAGGTGACTAGTGGTGACTGAACTAGGTGACAGAGATGTAAATGAACAGTCAGACTCCTGGGGGGATTAGTACTTCCTGATTTCCACAGGAAACTGGCTCCTGGGATAGAATGTTTTCTATGACACAGTGGTTGCCATGAAAACGGAAACAAGCCATTCCTTCCTTGTTACAGGTACATTTGGAAACGATACTCACAGACCAGAGAGGTCAGCCTACTAGACTGACACACATAGGACATAGGTAGGTATGGGCAACTGACTTGAATGAGTATGAGAGCTGACCCTGTGAGTGTGCCCTGTGAGTCTATGTGCTTGATCATGGGAAATTTCAGGGTCTCACTACTAATTTTTGAAGGAAAGCCCCAACGACCATGCCCTCTCTTTTTGCCCTCTGGTGACACCCCCTTTGGTACCATCTTTGTAGTTTCAGGCCCTGAAAGCATAGTTGGCCAACACTTGTACATGGATGTCTCTTCTCTGCTTGGCAGTAATTGGCACTTGTTCTATTGACCAAATGACTACATTTGTCTCATAGCACCTTAAACCTGGATAGCTGTGGGTTTTGTTTCCTAGAACGAAGATGGAAGCCATTTAAGGATTTCTTATATGGCGGGAGGTACCCAATGGGCTAGGGTCAGGACTTTGGCCTGGTGGAGTGTTCTGACCTGCAGTTCCTTTGGAGGATTGTTCATGTCAACTGGTGATACTCTTTGGGCCTGGACACCTAACACAGGAAGCAACTAAGGCCTCCAAAAGTCAGCTGTGTTTTTATTTTCCACTAATCACAGTTTTGCATACTGAGGTTAGAAAAATCAGGGCATCATGAACACCTGAGCTGAGGTCAGATTTTGTTCCTTCAAGAGGCGTTTGTTTGTCTGTGTCTGAGATTTTACAGGACTCAGAGTTTGTTAGGCCCCAGCTGGGCTTTACAGGACATGCAGCAACAGTTAACTCATGACCCATCATCACATCTGGATCCCTCTGTATATCTCTGCTCCTGTGTGTAAGCAATATACACTGGTCCTGTCTTTTCCCCTCTCATCATACTGCCCTGCCACCCTTGTGTATGACTTTCTACAGGTAAGGAAGCCATTGTTCCCTTCTGAAGTATATTTGAGTGTAATTTTCACAGATAGATTTTGTGCAAGTTCTTTTTTAAATGTACTTAGGTCCCAGGAGTAAAAGCAACCTCTGAGACAAAGTTTTCAGGATTCCATCTCCCTCACTTTTCCTAGTGCCTAAGGAGATGATAGTGCTGTTTCATAAGAAAGGTAGCTATCAAAATATTTCAGCAAACTGTTGATTGTAAGGAGTGACCTGGATACAGAGGATGCCCAAAATGGTAGATGGAGGTGACAATAGGGAAAATATTAAAGCAGTCTGAAGGATGGACAAGAAGTTTTATATGCACTAGATTAAAAGGCCTTCACATACAGAATACACACTGGAGTTTGTGGGTGGCGTGTGGCTTGATAGGAGTTACACATTAATCTCTTTATGACTGGGTTACAAATGCTGCATGGATACCCTGGCCAGTGGACTTGAACACACACTTGGTATTCCTAGGTAAGTGTTCTAACAGAAGTATGTAGGGCTGAGAACTGCCTTCTTGAGGAAATGTGAAAAATCTTGTACAGGCCTGCTCTGGGCTGGAAAGGTGCATTCTCTAAGTGTAACTAACACATCTGTGATTTCTAAAGGTACCCTGTCAAGCATGGTTTCTGGATGGTGTGGCTGTGGTTGAGCTTTATGGTTCTCATTCAACCTTGCTGGAAGGCATGTTTCATGAAAGTCCATCAGAAGTCAGCCTAATGTAACTGAGGGGCTTATGTTTTCCTCTGTGTCCTCAGGAGACACCTCTTTCACAAGGCCCAGGACTCCAAGAGGATCACATCAGAGGGAGACAGCAGCCCTGTTAGATGAAACATTCTTATCAGAGGAATGGTTACTCTGATGATACCTAAATTCGGCTCCAATTTTCCACCATGCTCATTTAGTATTGCATCATCAAACATGTATGGCGTGGCACACAACTAACAACCTTTATGTAGTTAGTCACTTTATGCACTGTTATATCAGAGTTGAGGTCAATAATGTTTGGTAGAGAATGTTACAGGAGAGACACCACACATTTGCATTGTGAATAGTGGGCTAGCAGTTTCCACCAGTAGTTTATGGATACAGAGGGTAGGAAGGAAATGACTGTGGGATTGAGGAGAATGTCATTTACCCACCATATTTCTGTAAGGTTACTAATTCAGAAGAAAAGTTCTGTGGTCCTTATGCTCTGTGTGCCCTCACTCATAGAGGGGACATGGGAAAATGGGGGCTTCCAAGCAGAGCTGTGTCACAGGAGTCCTGAGTCCACATTGCTCTGCCTGACTGTGCCTCCTGATGCCTGAGTAATTGAAGGAATCAATATTGCATCCTGGCATGAACAGAGATCAAGAGTGACATGTGAGACTTCTGTGATTCTTCCTCTGTGTTGTAGTCCTTCTCACCAAGTACAGCATGTCTCTTTTGCGATTCAGACAGATGTGCTTTCCTTCAGGAATGGTTGAAATGTGCACTGCTTATAGGAAACTGGCTGGCTCAAGGCAGAAGAAGTCAGGAACAAGTAGCCACCACCCTAATCACACACACACACACACACACACACACACACACACACACCGAGAGAGAGAGAGAGAGAGACAGAGAGAGAGAGACAGAGAGAGACAGAGAGACAGAGAGAGACAGAGAATGAGACTGTGATACAGTGACAGAGTTAGAGAAAGAGAGACAGACAGATAAAAGAGAGAGAAAGAGAGAGGTGAGAAGAAAAACTGTGAGATTCTAATGATAAGCCCAAGGAGGAAGGACTTTTTTGAGAGGGACAGTATGGAGGACCATGAACAGGAGAGCTATGGTATAGATGTAATTGCATACTACCAGACTTAGGGAAGGACAAGTGACCACCCATGTCATCAGGTAGCTTCTTTAATTGCCTAACTGTCTAAGATATTATGGATTAAAATTAGTTCACAGGTGTTATAAGAAGGAGAGGTCAGTGGTCTGGGATCTGTTATAGGAACAGTGCCCATCACAGACAGATATGGGTGTGCAGGGTCTACTACAGCCTTGACATTGCAGGAGGAGTTAGCACAGGTCGAACATAGACACTTGTCTCCCTGTCTGACCATAAGATCTAGGTAAGAATCTGTATGTTGTATATAAAAATGGTAGATATTTACAGCTCTATTGAAACATCGGGTTCATAATAGCAACATCCAAGATTGTAAGGGTCAAATCTTCTGTGAAGCTGTCAGTGATATATAAGTTATACAAGGTGGGATGGAGAAAAACAATTATGTATTTGGGAAAATTATCACCTGCTTAGACATTGGGAAGTCTGAATGAAAAGCAGAATTATGTATGCACAGTAAATGTTTCTTTAGTAACTCTAGGTATGATAGTGTTAAGGGATATTACCTGTTCAATAGAAGGCAGGAAGGGGTGGTGGGATGATTCTCAGGTGTGAAATGTGGGATCCTGAGGAAGAACAGAAGGGATTACTGCAAAGTGCATGCAGCCATTCTAAGATGGAAGAATTGTTGTTTTGTCTAATGTAGAGCCCACTGAATATGAAAAAGCAAGTGCTGAGTGTGGGAGTACTTATCTGGCTATACTATGGATAGTTGTATGGGAGGACAATGGGGATTTGGGATTAGAAAGTAGACAGGTGAGGGCATCTCAAAGTGTCATATATATAGATAGAAGTAAGTATAGTACTACCTGTTAGGAGCATAGATAAACATTGCCTATAACATAGGGCGACATTTTTGGACTATGCAGGGTCAAGATTTGAAATTTGTTGAAACACAGAGGAGCCTACTTAAATGATACAGGTGGTAGGACTATGCAAGGTACTGGATAAGATTCAGCATGTTGTAGTGAGACATGATCAAGATTTTGTTAGTGGGTGCTCAACAGGTTTGATCTTGGTAATGACACAGAAAACTGAGTAGAGAGTGACATTGTATCGAAAGCAGCAGAAAAACTGAAATGTTTCCTTTCAGAAACTTAGATATTGTCTCTAGCACAGGACAATATGGTGAATATAGGCAGGAACTCAGGATTTGGGATCCTACCAAAAGACAGAAGTCAATGCTTCTAGGAACAAGGACATATGCTAGGATTGTCATTGAATGTTCTAAACAGTCTAGATCCTACTAGTCTTAGAAAACTATTATCTTGTATAAATAATTAATCCATAGTCTAGACCAAGGAGGAGGAGTGGTTATTAATCATGGTATGGAGTGGGATGATGTAAGCAGCACCAGAAACCACCAAAAGTGTTTTGCTCAGAGAAGGGTGGACTGGATGGATGTCTAGATACTATCAAGTGCAAAGGAGAACCCAATGGAACTAGTAATGATAGGAGATGTTAGTGTGGTAGAGGGGTGTGGTACTGGCTATGGGATCTAGAGCAGATACAGCAGTGTTTGCAAAAACAACAGTTTAGTGCAGGTTTTACTCAAAAAGTGGTGCCCATCAGGAGAACAATAAAATAAGAATAATAACTGACAGAGTGTAGGCTACACAGAGTGCCTGTAGGTGCATTATTGTAGGAAAAGTTGTTGAAAAAGCCTAGAAGTTAGCTACATTACAGGAGGCTTGTGAGATGAGTTTGAGCATAGAGAAATGGGACTCTACTGTCTAGAGGTTGCTGCTGCATAGGTCAGACAGACAGACTAGGCAGGACTGTGGAACACAGCCCAGTTCTAAATGGATGTAGAAAACAAGCAAATAGTGATGGATGGTATACTATGCTGAAGCCTGGAGGAGGAAATTAGAAGTGTGGTTATGGATTAGGTTGATATAAAAAGCAAAAGAGTTCCTCTGTGTGTGTGCATGTAGCATAATGTCTGCATCCTAAGTATTGGCTACAACTCTACTAGAAATGATGCATCTAGGTGAGGACATTAGGTTTGTGGCTATGTAGAAACCTATGTGGTTCTACTGTATGGTACACATGATAGTAATAGGCTAGCATATTGTCTGTCTGATGTTTTATATCCAGAAGATCTAAAAGATCAAATGTCTGGTTGTAAATGAATAACAAACATTTTATCCCATGGAGGAGGACATAGTAAGTCTGAGTATGTAGTCAGTATTTTGGGGAGTCAAAATATGTACATGTGGATAGAATGTCAGGCAGGTTTTGGTGGAAACTTTTAATGCTGGATACAAAATATTTTACTATGTTGGGACTATGCTTATATGTTTGGGACACAGTTGAAGCATTTGGTGAGCTATGGCAACATGCAAAATCCAAGTGTCAAACCTAGTCTGTAACATTGGCAAGGAAATACAAGATTTATATGTTTGCATGTGAAAAAACAAGTATGTAATGTTGGGGATATTCACCTGGGTAGACAACGGGTGAAGGTGTGATAAGTCCAAAAAGGAGTAGGGTTATGAATGCACAGTCAATATTTCATGTGTAGGTGCAGGTAAGGTAGGTGCTAGGGAGTTTAGGGGTTTGTTACATGACAGAAAGGGGTGGTGAGATGCTGCTGCTGTTTGAGATTTGGGATCTTGAAGTAGACCAGAAGTGACCACTGCAAGGTGTAGGCAGCCATTTTAAGATGGAACATGGGTTATTTTTATCTAGGTTAGATCTCACTGAATATGGAAAGATCAGTGAGTTTGAGGGTACTCAACTGCCTAGACCTTGGAGAGTAACAAAACTGGCATATAGAAAATCTGGGTATGGGACAGAGAGATGTATATAGATCAAAGTCTCATGTGTGTAGAAGTACATACAGGACTACCTTGTAGAAATATAGAGAAATGTTAGCCTCAGTACAGAGAGACTTTTGTGGACTATTCTTTTGGTAGATTATGTATTTTTAGAAGGCTTAGGACTTGACTGCATGCTGTAGGTTGTAGGACTATGCAAGGTACCTGATAAGTTTCAGCATGTTTTTGCTGGACATGTATCAACAGTGAGTCAGTGGGTATTCAACAGACTTGACCCTGGAAATGACATGGAAAACTTAGTAGAGAGTGGCATTATATAGACAATAGAAATGGTTTTATGGCTGTTTGTGTTTAGATTCAGTCTTCTACAATCCTGGATGATTCATTATTGCCCAGGATGGAATGGTGATAAGAGTCTCAAACTCAGAATTTGGGACATACCACCAGCTAGAAACCATTACTGTTAAGAGTTTGTAACTGTGCTAGGACTGGCATTTTCAGTTCTAACCAGTTTAAACCCTAGTAGTTTTGAGAAACAGTTATCTTTTCAAAGAAATACATGAGACACTATACCATAGAGAAGGAGAAGGGTGATTTTATGAAACAAATTCTATCAAAAGTGTTTTGCTGATGGAAGGATGGTCTTGGCAGAAATCTAGAAAGTGTCCAATGCCCAGGAAAATCTGATGGAATGAGTAATCCTTGAAGTTGTTCCTGAAGTAGAGAGGTGCATACTTGCTATGGGACTTAGAGTAGATGCAGCAGTTTATAGAAAGGAAAAATTTGTTGGAGGGTATTCTCAAATATTTGGCCCCTTGGTGAGGACACACAAAAATAAGAATAAGAAGTGATAGAGTATATGCTATACAAAGTTCTGTGAGGGCTGGGTAATACTTGTATGGTCAGCCCTAAGAAGAGGTTAGATATAGCTAAAATCCAGGAGCTTTTGTAAGAGGAGTTTGAGCTGAGAGACTCGGGACCCTACTGCCTACAATGGTCAGAGTACTGGAATACAGGCTGCTTCCATTGGTTGTGGAGAAAGAGTGTCAAGTGCCTTGGTTACAACTCCAATGGAAGTGATGGATGTAGGCCAGGTTTAAGGCTCTCTGGAACCCTAGATGTTGATTTTACATGGCATAGTTGATCTGAATAGGCTAGTATTTTTTTTCTGTGATATCTGGTCTATTTCCAGAAGAATGCAGAAAAATCAAACATTAGTTTGTGAGGAAGTAAACAACATGCTCTCCTGAGTGTCGACATGGGAAGTCTAGGTATAGGGTGGGGTATTTTAGGTGGCACAATGTATATAAGTGTGGGTATACATGTATGGTGGCTTCCTGGTGGGTGCCTGTATGTTTGATACATATCAGGAATAAATGGTGCATCTTGGCATCTGTATTAGAAATGCTGTTGAAGCTTATGGTCACTAATAACACACAAGAATGTAAGTGCAAAACTAGGCTGGGACATTGGCAGTGATAAATTAGGATATATAATATAATGTGGAAAGCAAGGATATAGTGGGGCAAATAGTTACCTGATTTGACATTGGGGGAGGACATGGGAAGTCTGGATAAACAGTGAGGTCATACATGCACAGGAAATTTTTCATGAGTAGATGCAGCTACTGTAGATTCTGAAGGATCCATGGTATTGGCTACTGGACAGGAAGGTGTAGAGAGAAGATGCTGGAGTTTGAGACTAGGGGTCCTGAAGAAGGTCAGAAGTCACTATTGTAAGGTAAAAGCTGCCATTCTATGATGGATCAGGGGTTATATTCTCCAGAGTAGATCCCACTGAATATAGAAAAAAAAAAAAAAAAAAAACAGGTGTTAAGTGTGGGGGTACACACCTGGCTAGACCCTGGAAAATGACAAAGGAGGAAAATTGGAAAATTGATTATTAAGTAGAGAGGTGAGAGCAACTCAAATTATCCTGTTTGTAAATGTATACAGGGTTCTCCCCTTGGGAGCTTAGATGTTCGCTATAGCACTGGATGTGGTTTTCAGGCTAGGCTGGTACAGTACTGGGGATTTTGTTAAAGCCTAGGTGTCAGTACTGCAATGCAAGAAGACCAGTTTAGAACTGGCCATTCTTTGTGGTACACACTTTAGATTTGGCAGGTTTTGGACAGCAAGTGTCTGGTAGTGTACTCAACATGTTAAAAAAACTGGAAGAAGAAGTGAAATTATTGTGTTTGGACTTCACTGGTGTATGTTGTGCAAATTGCCCCATGGGTGAGTGAAGGCCTCACAGGCACCTATATTCTTCCCAAAGCAAAGGAAAAGGTTGAGACTAAGCTAGGGTTTATGACTTGGGACCCAGTGAAAACCTGTAGTTTTACTATCACAAGACTACATAGCCAGGTTAGGTAGATTCAGTTGTTCCATTGGAATGCAGAAGTACAAATACTTAGGGCTCTCTCTCTCTCTCTCTCTCTCTCTCTCTCTCTCTCTCTCTGTGTGTGTGTGTGTGTGTGTGTATGTGTGTGTGTGTGTGTGTGTTTCGGCACCCTGTCTAGAGTAGGAGAAGAGGTCCTTGGAAGTCTGTGTATGGAGTGTGATGTATATGTTGCAAACTGTCCTGTGAGTAGATGTGAATAGTGCCAGTCATGGAGGGATCCTAGATATTACCTATACTTAGGGTGGTACTAGGTGGAGTTCCTGGACATTGGCAGTAGGACTTAATGGTATGACAAGCTTGGGTGATATAGGTAGACTGAAGGAAGCCTAATAGGTTGGGACCCAGGCTACATATTATAGGATGTAGAAAAAACAAGTATAATTTGCTAAGGTAAATTCACCAGGCTTGACCATGGAGGAGGACATGGGAAGTCTCTGTATAAAGTAAGGTCGGATATACAGAGCAAAGAGTTCTGTGTATAGATGTGAGTTAAGAGGCTGGTTCCTGCTGGGAGCCTAGATGTTTGTTACAACAGTTAGGGATCATGATTGGCATATATACTGATATCCAAATACAGCAATGCACTTAGGAATGATTTTAGGGAAGACATTCAAGATACTAGGCAAAGATTAAGGAAGACATAGTGGAATGAATCCTTGAGCAATGGGAGACTTGGGGAGGTGTCTTGAGAAGCAAATACCTTGTTGTGTGTTCTGCAATAGCTAAAAGGAATAGATGCAGAAGAATGGTGTGCAAAAGTTGCCTTGGGGTTGTTGAAGGGAAGCTTCCTTATAACACTGGACTCTCTTTGCTTCCTCATTATTTGTTTCTCCCTCACAATAAGTGGCCAGAGTGGTACATTTTGCTGTTTGTTGCTTCACCAGGCATCCCGGTGGGTCAGAGCCATGTTTTGTGATGTCTGAGCATGTGCTGGCCTCCTATTGGCTGAAGTGTTCGTGAGCAATCAGGCCTGAGGGGTGTGGACTTCACTGCTGGTCAGTTGCCCAGACCTCTTGAAGCAAGACAACCTGAAATTGAACATGGCAAAGAAGACCAATAAACCAAAGGAAGAGCTGTCCAAAATGGACTGCCCGACATCTTCTATCCACGATGGGGAAGCCATATCTAAGCCAGTTATGCCAATAAAGACAAAGGCAGCCTACAAGTTTTACCCACCAAGCATACTTGCCAAAGCGGTAAGATGACCTATCCTGCTAGAGCTCCCTCCACTGATATACTACTCTTGCTTAAAGTGACTTTCTTTCTCTAGCCTGGCCTAAATCACCTTATGTACCCTCACTCTTCCTGACAATGCCCCTTCACTTTTTATCCCCACTTCTTTATAAATTAACTAAATCTTTTGTGTCTTCCCTCTTATCACTATAGGCTTCTAAAGCCAACAAGCGTGGCAGACGCTCCCAGCAGAAGACTTCTAAAAAAGATGATGTTCAACAGCCTGTACTGAAGAAGGCCAAAGAGACAAAGCTGGATGATGAACCTTTGAGGCACGAAGAACAGCCTGAAAATATTTTCAGTGATCAACATGCCAGAGAACCAAACACAAGCACTGTTGCAGGCGAAACTTCAACCTTCGCGGCCAAAACTGCAACCTTTGTGGGCGAAACTTCAACCTTCGCTGCCCAAAGTTTAACCTTCTCGGGCGAAACTTCAACCTTCGCTGCCCAAAATGCAACCTTCGCTGCCCAAAATGCAACCTTCGCTGCCCAAAATGCAACCTTCTCGGGCGAAACTTCAACCTTCGCTGCCCAAAATGCAACCTTCTCGGGCAAAACTTCAACCTTCGCTGCCCAAAATTCAACCTCCTCGGGCGAAACTTCAACCTTCGCTGCCCAAAATGCAACCTTCTCGGGCGAAACTTCAACCTTCGCTGCCCAAAATGCAACCTTCTCGGGCGAAACTTCAACCTTCGCTGCCCAAAATGCAGCCTTCTCGGGCCAAAGTTCAACCTTCGCTGCCCAAAATGCAACCTTCTCGGGCCAAAGTTCAACCTTCTCGGGCGAAACTGCAATCTTCACCGGTGACATGTCAGCCATCACAAGTGACACTTTAACCATTGTAGGTGAAACTTCCATGATCACTCGTGAAATTTCAACCATGGCAGGCAAAATTTTAACCATTGCAAGCCAAAATTCAACCATTGCATGCAAAATTTCATCCATAGTACTCCAAATTTCAACTGTCAAAGATGAACATTCAGTCATCTTAAGTGAAACCTCAAACCTGGCAAGCACAAGTACAACCATCACCACAACTACCTCAACTGCAAGTGTCACCACAGTTCAGGCTACCAGGTTTGATGCAACCGGAGGAGTTGAGGAAGATAACGCATAAATGGTTATCATGATGTGGAGAAATTCTCTCCACAAACTATAAAATTTAAATCACATTGTTATTGTTAAATATAAATTAATTTTTAATTGAAATGGTTCGTGTCCTTGTGAGTCACTCATGGTAGAACTGGAAATGGCAAGGAGGAATGAATGGCAGGTATAGAGCGAAAGAAGGAGTATGTGTGTGGGGGGTATTATGAAAAGAGAGGGATTTAGGTATCACCAAGTTTAGGGCCAGACAAGCAATTTGGGTGTGTACATGAACAAGGAGAGAATTTGGATGGGTATATGAGAAAAAAACAGAATTTGGTCACAAATGGTTGGGTGCCAGAAAAAAGACTTAGGTGGGTATATGACACAATGGGGACTTTAGGTGGGGATATGGCAAGGTAGACATTTAAGGTGCTTTTCTGATGGAGGCCCCACATGGAATTTGGTTGGACATATTACAAAGAAGGGAATGTGGGTATACATATGACAAAGAAGTGACATTGGATCTCACATCTTTGAGGACCAGACAGTAAGCACTCTGTTACACACATGGATGGAATGAAGAGAACGACATGGCCTTTCCAACAAAATTAAAGGATCCAGTCCATACTGATGACACTAGATAGGCTAGGATCAGATGGCAGGGCAGTAGGACTGGCCCTCTCAGTGGTCTAGGGGAAAGGGATGGGGGAAGAAGGAGGCAGGATAGGATTTGGAGGAGATGAGAGAGAGGCCCACACTTGGTATACAAAATAAATTGTAAAAGATAAAAATTAAAAATAAAACTAAAGAAGGAGAAGGAGAAGGAAGAGGAGGAGGGGAGGAGGATGGGAGGAGGAGAGGGAGGAAAGGAAGGAGGAGGGGAGAAGAAAAAATTCCTCTTTTTCACTTATCTCATAGATAAGAATGAAGAAGAATGTGTACCTGTTCCTTGTATTTTGCAAGAGAAGGGCAAAATGTTAAGTGTGTGTATTGCCACAACCTATCTGAGGCTGTAAAACATGCAATATTGTCAGAGACAGCACTATGCCACAAAAAGAGGAAACATTTCCAGTTAGACATGGGTCTCCTAGTTGTGTTTTTATATCCCACTCTATAAGTAAGGAAAGTCCTTCAGGCCCACCAAAGACATCAGCATATTAGAATACACTTGTTACATCTCAGAGAAAGTAGTGGAAGTGGCAAGAATAACCTTGAATATCCTTCATAAGAAATTTGATGTTGAGCAGGAACTTCACAGTGTGTTGCTTCTATAACAGGCCCAGTGGAAACGAGGTTTTACTAAAGAGACACTTGTGTCTCTTAATCTATCAGACTAGTGAAATAACAGACCTCAAAGAAATGGGACTCCCCACAGAAATCTCATGCTGAGTGAAGGAAAAACCTCCAGTCAAAGGGAGAACTTTCACAATCATCAAACCAGTATCGGACGGGTCTGATGCTCTTTGGGTGGATGACACCTAAATGAACATCGGTACAAAGTCCCAATTTATTTCTAATATCAGAGATCAGACCTCTACTCTTGCCTGATGCGTCTAAAACAAAAAGGGGGAACCGTAGAGAGCTGCGTAATGCTGTGCCTTAAAGATGGAGCTGGTTTCCGCCTTCCACCTTCCCGATGGTGAGTGCTCTCTGTCACGAACAATTCCACATTTGGCTAAGGCTGAGGATCTGGCTTGCTTCCATGTATGTGGACCTATCTGCATTGCACACGTAGCACGCCTGGGTTGGCTACCCAGAGGCTATTTAAGCTGTGGGCTGGCTTTCCCCAGGGTCAGATGATTGTTCAAGGTTCCTGAATAAACTGCATTGAAAAAAAAAAAAAAAAAAACACCTTACCAGATAAGACTAAAGATCAGGCAATAGTGGGTCAGTTGATGGTGGGTACAACCTGTATGTTGATCACTACTGTTGTATATGAACATTCCTGGCCCTCAATTTAAATTTTAATCTCACTTCAAGACCTGAAGATATACATCAGATACTTCAGAGGAAAGAAGTGTCTCTTTAATCCCTCATTCCAATATGACAACATAGGATAAGTATCTTTTGTTCTGCTTTCTAGAGTTAGCTTGGATCTTTTTTTAATTTTAATTTAATTTTATTTTTAATTACACCTTATTTTTTTTTTACTTTGTATCCCCCCCTCTAGTTCCCTCCCTCCTCCCCTCCCAATCCCTCCCTTCCTCCCCCTTCTCCTCGAATGCCCCTCCCCAAGTCCACTGGTAGGGGAGGGTTTCTTTTTCTTCCTTCTGATCCTAGTCTGCTAGGAGGGGAGGAGTGAGGGGTTTAGGGAGGTACAAAGTGAGTAAATGTAATTAATAAAAGTTAAAAAAAATTGTTAATACCTTCAATGTTGTCAATAAACAGTCTCTGAAATTATAACCTGTTATTTGTTCTAAACGTAACTATATAACAAGCATAAAACTGTTAATTGTTAGTGTTTTTGTTGCAGTTTCTATTGCTGTGAAAAATACATGGACCAAACATAATTTAATGAGGAAATGGTTTATTTTACTTACACTTCCATATCACAGACCACCATGGAGAAAACTCAGTGCAGAAGCTCATACAAAGTGAAAAGCTAGAGACGGGATTTTGATGCAGAAACCAAGGAGGAATGTTCATCATGACTCACTCAACCTGTTTTCTTTTTGCTGTCAAATCAACTAGGTACTACTACCTAAGTAAAGTTAACCCTGCCACATCCATCATCAGTCAAGAAAACAGCATACAAGTTTGCCCACAGACTATTGTGGCGAGCCCATTTTATCAGCTAAAGTTCCTTTTTCCCAAATGATCCTGACTTGTATCAAGTTGACATAAACTGAGCCAGAACACACAGTTTAACAAAAAAAATAACTACTTTTACAGAAGAGATTTGTTGAGAATGTTTTTGACATAAGACTAATAATATAATAATAAAGTGGGAAGGAAGAAAGGAATGATAAATGTGGTGGTTTCTTTTTTATGTAGCATATTTTTATTTTTATTAATTACAGTTTATTCCCTTAGTGTCCTTCTGAAGTTCCCTCCTTACTCCCCTCCAAAACCCACCTTCTCTCCCCCTTCTCCACTCTTGCTCATCCAGCAGTCCACTGATAGGGGAGGACTTCCTCTCCTTCTTTCTGATCTTAGTCTATCAGATCACATCAGGAGTGGCAACACTGTTCACTTCATGATATATAGGAAGCAGTAAAAAGACACAGGAAGAAAAAGGGCAAGTAGAACTGTAACCTTCAGTGGCACACCATGGTATTTTGTTTCTATCTGTCCTCAATTCATAACAATTCTATGACCTCGCAACAATATTATCCAATTATGAATCCATCATTGCCTTTTCCATTGATGATTTAAGAGACCTCATAATCTCATACACTTTCCAAAGACCCCACATTTGGATGCCATTGAAAACTAAACTTCCTATACACAAGCATTTAGGTGTTATCTTCCATCATCAAACATAAGAGTTTTGCTGCCAAACAGATGAAACTTAATAACATTTTATATGATTATGACAAAAACATTACTGTGATTAGGGGTTAAATGTGAAATAATGGATGTCTATAATCAAGTGCTAAAACCAGAATGGAAAGAATCTGGGATGCTCATATAAAGAAAACTGTATGGGGCTTATTAGTTTGTATCACATTCCTTTACTGCCTAATGAATCTGCCTTTACTTTCTTTCCTTTTTCATTGAAAATAGAGTCTTCTCTCATACAATACATCCCTACCAGCGTTTATCATCTCTTCAATCTTCCCAGCTCCCCCTGTCATCTCCTTTCCTGGAGATCTACTTCCTTTCAGTCTAGAACTTAACAGTCATCACAGAAAGTACATCTTGCCCTATGCCAACACTGCCAGAATACATCTTTTTTACTTGTATTTAATTGCAGTCGAACCACAGTGTATAACACTTTTCATGATTTCTTTTCTGTTTTGGCTATTCTTTCTTTGTTGCCTGAAAAATGACTCACTGTTCAATATTTATTAAGAATCATCTCTGTGCATTCATACCGTAGAACCATCTGATTTCCACTCATGCACATACATATATGCATACACAGAGATTTTCTTTTATGTTAGCTTCCAAAAAGATTAACAATTATTGACATATTTTGTATCTATGAATTCATTCAACACTCAACACTGCCTAGGAAGTAGAAAATACTGCTATCATCCCTCGTACACACATGGATACAAAGAGACAAAGAAGATTTGAGTAGGATCCACATATTACTCAGAGATAACATACTACGATATCAAGAGTTAAATCACAACTTTGTATGTGAACTAAATCATTACATTATCTGAAGTTCTATCACGAATGCATATGCATTTGGAATATGTGCTCAACTGTTGTCACTCTTGTGATTAAGCCTGGGTTAGAATTCATTATTAACAGAAGAAAAATAGTAATTGTCTTTGTGGTGCTCCAAGTAACTATCTTATATCTGGATAAGTCATGTGGGTTCCAAGCTTTAATGTGGACTGTTTGGATAGTTCCATTGCACAGTTTTGGTTATAGATGAAATAGCTTGTTTTTGTGCTGGTATTTTACGCAGTAGCAAATTTCAACTACCATGAAATTGATAACATATTACAAGTCAGAATTAGTGTACAATTTTTCAATTGATTACAAGAAGTTCAAACACACTTAGTGAGCCAAATATAGAACAAAACAAACAAAAAATACATATCTTCAGGCCAAACCATTATTACATTTTTTCTACTTATAATCTTGCATTTTTTTGCCTTTTATTAAAAACATATTATTAAAAATTAATATATCCTAAATATGGTTTTTCTTCTCTCTACTCCTCACAGTTCTTCCTCGCATCTCCCTTACGATCCACTCCCCTTTTCTCTCACATTAAAAAAAAAAAGCTGGATTCTGAGGAAATATAACATAACATAACATAACATAACATAACATAACATAATACAACCTAATAAATTATAGTGAGAAAAAATGAAAGCTAACACACCAGAATAGGACAAAACAAGAAAAGCAAAAACAAAAACAAAAAAGCATAATCTAAGGCACAAGAAACATATGTAGATGCTCTCCACAAAATATGCTTGTACAATGGTGGTACAAACATTGTGGAAATAACCAACCAATATCTAATTTGACTTAAGCCCACTTTACAAGATGGAAACCATACCAGACACTGCTTGGATGACCAAGGAACTGAGACTAGATAACCCAGTGACCCAGGGTAAAACCGAATGATACTGGTCTGCTAAAAGAATATATCAACAAAATTATTCCTAATGACATTATGATACATTCATCAATTATATACCCCTTGCTCAGAAATCATCTGAGAAGCTACCTCCTGCAGTAGATAAAAATAAACACAGAGACCCAGAGCTTGAGAGAGAGAGACCTCAGAACACGCAGAACCAAAAGGGATATTTCCAAAAATTTCCACCACTCAGGGCTCAGAGAACCCTGAAAAAGCAGACAGAATGTAAGATCCAGAGGGAATGAAAGACAGCAAGAAAACAAGGCACTCTAAATCAGGATTATGGATGCATATATGAAAGTATGGAGACTGAGACAGCATGCCCATGGCCTTCATGGGTCACTTTTACATTCTTATTGATGCACCTTTGTGGCAAAATTCTAATGACTTTATTTTTTGGAATTTTTGTGTTTGACAGGCAAATATTTCAAACAATTTTAATTTGTAGTATCTAAGTGTTTGGGAAATATTTTTGTCAATTCTCAGTATGGAACAAATCTTGCAAGTATCTAAAACAGTATAAACATTGGTATCTCAAAAATATGCTTAAAATGTTTAAAAAGGTAAATATAATTATCTTTGACTAAATACATAGTTTTGAGATTGCTGTCAGCTCTTCCTCATGCAATGAAGTCATCATTAATAACAGGGTAACTCTGTATTGTGTTTGCTTGCAATAAGATTGTAACAGAGATTTTGTTATAAGTCCTTTAAAATGCATACATAAAATCTAACAGTGTGAAAACATTAGAGAAACATGAATTGTGGGGAATTTAAAAAATAATTAGATGGTGGGCTAAAAATGTAATAATAAAAATGCAGAATAAGAACAAGATTTGCTCTGTATTGAAAAAAATAAAGAGAAACGAATATTGTCTGCATTTAGGCACTTAGTTTGATTGTTTTTCTATAAAGAGCACTGTTGTTTGGGTTTGTTTAGATTTAATAGAACTTGATTCCTTTAAATTGGAAATTATTTCAAAAATATCAATAAAAATATAAGCTATGTGACATTTCACATTTTAAAAGGAAAAGGAAAAGAAGTCCTTCATTCTAAAATGTGTAGTATATTTGTTATGTCTTATAAACACTGTGAGTCTCAGTATCTGCTTTGATACACTGCTAGGTAGATTCTTTCAGAGGCCCTCTGTGGTAGGCTCCTGTCCTGTTACTTGTTTTCTCCTATATCCAATGTCCTTCCCATTTGTCTTTCTATTTGAGGGTTGATCATCTTACTCAGGATCCTCTTTCTTTTTTATCTTCTTTAGGTATACAGATTTCAGTATGTTTATCCTCTCTTATAGGACTAGTACCCACTTATAAGTGAGTATATATCGTGTGTGTATATCTGTCTGGGATACCTCACTCAGAATGATCTTTTCTAGATTGCACCATTTGCCCGAAAATTTCATGATTTCCTTGGTTTTAATTGCTGAGTAGTATTCCATTGTGTAAAAGTACCACAATTTCTGTATCCATTCCTCCGTTGATGGACATCTGGATTGTTTCCAGGTTCTGGCTATTATGAATAAAGCTGTTACAAACATGGTTAAGCAAATGTCTTTGTTGGATACTTGAGCATCTTTTGTATATATGCCTAGGAGTGGTATAGCTCATAACCAAACTTTCGGGAGAGTGCAGGGAATCATATGAAAGAAGGGGGAGTTAATATGATCTGGAGAGGACAGGAGCTCCACAAGGACCAAATATATCTGGGCACAGGGGTCTTTTTTGAGGCTGTATCTCCAACCAAGGACCATGCATGGATATAACCTAGAACCCCTGCTCAGGTGTAGCCCATGGTAGCTCAGTATCCCAGTGGATTCCCTAGCAAGGGAAACAAGGACAATTTCTTTTTTTTTTTTTTAATTTTTCATCAATTACACTTTATTCATTCTGCATCCCCCATAAGCCCCTCCCTCCCCTCCCAATCCCACCCTCCCTCCTCCCTCTGCATGCATTCCACTCCCCAAGTCCACTGATAGGGGAGGTTCTCCTCTCCTTTCTGATCTTTTTTTTTTTTTTTTTTTTTTTTTTCAATGCAGTTTATTCAGGAACATTGAACAATCCTCGGACCCCGAGGAAAGCCAGCCCACAGCTTAAATAGCCTCTGGGTAGCCAACCCAGGCGTGCCACGGGGGCAATGCAGATAGGTCCACATACATGGAAGCAAGCCAGATCCTCGGCCTTAGCCAAATGTGGAGTTGTTCGTGACAGAGAGCACTCACCATCGGGAAGGTGGAAGGCGGGAAACCAGCTCCATCTTTAAGGCATAGCATTCCGCAGCTCTCTACAGTTCCCCCTTTTTGTTTTAGACGCATCAGGCAAGAGTAGAGGTCTGATCTCTGATATTAGAAATAAATTGGGACTTTGTACCGATGTTCATTTAGGTGTCATCCACCCAAAGAGCATCAGACCCGTCCAATACCTTTTTCTCAGAGGCGAGACCTGGGGCATCAACCCGCATGCAATCAGACATGCTCTTCTCTGGGTCCAAAGCGGCTGACCCTGAGTGCAGTGCTTAGCCTCGCATCCTGAGCGTATCATTTTAGCTTTTTATGGTATCCAACCATGCTTGGGGAGAATGTCCTGCTTCAATGGCTGTAAAGGCCTGAATGATCATGGCTGCATCACACTGTTGTGAGACTCTAATCTTGCATATATACCACAGGCAAACCAAGGAGACCAACACCAGAAGGCCTGCTAACACTCCCATGCCCGCCCATTCCTTCAGATGATTCATGGCTGCAACAATCCATGTTGATAATCCTGTGGCTACATGAACTCAAAGGCTGGCCCTTTGACACCTCCCTCCCCCAAGGGAGGAGCAGTCCTGCTAGGCCACAGAGGAGGACTTTGCAGCCAGGCTTGAAGATACCTGATAAGCTAGGGTCAGATGAAAGGGGAGGAGGTCCTCCCCTATCAGTGGACTTGGAAATGGGCAGGGAGAAGATGAGGGGGGGAGGGGGGATTGGGAGGGAATTAGGGAGCAGGATACAGCTGGGATACAGAGTTAATAAACTGTAGCTAATATTAAATATAAATTTAAAAAATAAACACTGTTTTTGGAGTGCTTTGGATAAAAACGTAGGTAAGTACTGATTTCATGTAAAGGACATATGGGGTCAACAAAGAAATCAAGCTTGGTAACTATACGTATTGTTATAAAATCTTAATTTTATGGCAGAACAACCATGGCTTTAACACACATTACCACATATATCTTCCTCATGGTATCCAGGAACGTAATTAAATAACTACCTCAACTCATTCACTTTACAATTAAAATTATATAAAAATCTTTTCAAGTTGATTGCAGAGATCAAGGAAAGTAAGAAATATGTAGAAAATATCATTAGTAATATTGACATAATCATAATAAATTATTACAAATACTTGCTAGAAATATACAGATATCTGAAATTTCATTATAACCTGAAGCTTGTTTAAAGACATATATAAAATAACATTGTAAGACCATAAAGCAAAAGTTATTTGCTCTTGTTTAGGAGGATTAAAGAGAATTGGGTCTTCAGGTCTTAAAATTTTCTGTCTCTTACCAGTTTCATGGCTGCAGACCTTAAGGAGAGCTCTGGGCACTTAAAATTCACACTTCTCTTTCCTTTAACATATGATCTTCTTGTCTCTAAAATCAAACCTCAGTCTATACATACATACATACATATATACATATACATACATATATTTACACATATATATGTATATATGTGTGTATGTGTGTATATATATGTAATATAATTCTGTGTTTTACCAGCATGTATGTTTGTATGTGTGTGGCTGCTGCCCATGGATTTCCTAATAACTAAAGTTACAGATGTCTCTGAACTGCCTTGAGTGTGCTATGAATTGAATCTGAGTCCTCTAGAAGAGCAACAAATGTTCTTAAGGACTCTAAACTTCAGTATTGATGTCATACAACCACTGTCATTTTATTTTCCTTTGGGTCTGGTACTTTCCACTGACTCCCATCCAGATTGATGGACTTACTGACTCAATGCCTGACTTTGGTTACTAATATCCTCTCGTAATATAACACAGATTTTCTTTCCTCTGTTCCTAAACCTAGAAGCTATGTTGCTCTGACCTAGAGAGGCATATGTCCTTGTACCTTCACAAAAAACGTAGTTATTTTCGGGTATTAACCTCCTTAAAGCATACTTATGTTCAGTGCTTCCTACATGATTATTGTATATCTAAATCAAACTTGAACTTGTATAGACATATTTTGTTGGGTGCTTCAATTTATGAAATGGTGTGTTACAAGTATATGGCTACATAAGAGTTAGATATATAAAGATGGGCCTGGATGAGAGGCATTACTGTATTATTGAGTAGCTATTGCAAGAGCTACATCAAATTATTCTTCATATATAATTACCTGAGTGGAGAGATATGTTGTTAGGGAACCATCTCATGTATAAATATAAATTAAACTCATTTAATTCAGTTTTCTAGGTGGATTTATTGAGGCATATACATCCATGTGATTAAATATGGCATATTTGAGCTAATGTATCAATTCTACATGAATAAAGATATAATATTACCAGCATAAAGAGCTAAATTCTGATAAAGCATACACTATCTTTGCAAGTCTGGGTATTGTTATTGTCATAGGTAATATGTGATTGTGAATGTGAGCATTGGTTGATGTGCACATCTCTAGCCCTATATGTTAGTTTTATAGTCAGCAACACAAATTATCTAAATATTAAAGATTTAAGATAACATATATTCATTATAGAATATTTTAGACTGTAAAATATGATTTAACTCTATTCTCTACTCTGCTGGGTTCTTTGTTCAAATTTTCATGAGGCTAAAATGTAGTAGTGAATGATAAAACTTTTTTTTATTCTAAGATCACACATATGTGGCAAAAATTGGTTCTGTTCAGGTGTAAGAAATTGTTTCCATTTATTTATTTGTTTTAAGCTAGAGATTTTTCTTACATCACAGGGATTGTCTTTAAGCACTACGGTTATTGTTACATAAGAAAGGAGCTTACTTTCTCAAAGGAAGCAAATGAATATCTTCATCCAATATTCTCTAATGGATTTTCATATTACATAAATGTGAACATAAGAGCAAATATCTCATGACTTTTGTCTTTTGACAGGCAGTTCTCTAAATCTGACCAATCACCCAAATTTTTCCTTTTAAAAAACTAATTGCTCAACTTCAGTTTGTGCTATCCATATATTTCTGCATTTAGGAACATCCATTGAAGCATGGCCAAATTACTAGGGACCACAACATTAAAACATACACACACACATAAACACCAGCAACAAAATATTGACCCTCCTTCTCCTAGAAGTCATTAACTCTGTCTATATAGCTCCTTAGTTAAAAATGGGGGTCATGAACCCTTTCTCACACTATGCTAGAATGTTGCTTGACTTGATCTTTTACATACAGTCTTGACTGCTGGGATTTCCAGAGTAACGAGTTTCTGTCATGTTACAAGATACAGTTTAATTCTTGTCTTCACCAATCTCTACCTCTTGTAATTTTCAGCTCTTTCTTAATGGTTCCTAAGCCTTAGGAAGATGACGTGATATAGATGTCCCATTTGTAGCTCATCAGTCCACTGACACATATTCTATGCACACTAATAAGTTTCTGAATTAGATGCCATTAGCTGCACAATGATTTTTTTGATTAAGTATGAGATTAACATGAATACATAGATAGAAAGGAATACATTTGACACTGCCCATTTAGTAGAATAATTGTATTAGATTCAAATTTGGGGTCTACAAACTCCCCAACTATGGGTTGTGGATCAGATTTACAGTACTAAGCATTTTTGCATGTTTCTTCATGTAGATCACAGCCTAAATCCAAGAAGACAGTGGCATTTTACCTCATAATATTTATGTCACTATTATATTCATAAATTTAACTTACCATGCTGGTCATTATTGAAGCTTAAAGTTTTCATAGCTGGCTAACACTGTTGAACATTTTATTTCTCCAGGAGCCTACACAGCATCTTCCAGAATCATGAAATATAGCTAGTGTGGAGGAAATATTTTTATCTATACCAACTTGATTTCTCTGCGTCCTGTGACAAATTTTCATAGTGTCATCACCAACAGAATCTTACTGTCAGTTCTGGTGGACAATCAAGAAAGGTAGCAATAGCCTGTATTGTTTGAGAAGGTATGTGACCAACACCTGAGGATGAGGTACTGAGGTTTTATGTGGCAACTCATGTTTTCCAGATAGAGCATAGCCCCTTGTACTGGTTAACTCAAATTAGTGTGTGTGTCTGCATATATGGGTTATACCTCATAAAATAGGGTTCCATATGAAATTTTCAAAAGTCCTTAATATTAACTTTACTCCTCCAAACCTTCTCTGTCCAACATTCTATCCTTGTCACTATTTAAGTAACCTAATCCATAATTCTTCCTTTCCCCTACATATTGTGAGTGTTCTACTATATCCTTCCTTTATGATCTTTCTCTTTGTCACTTGAATTTGGATATAAATGTATACCTTTTTAATTTAACTTTGAAAAGACATTATACTTAATGTTTTTTACCATCTATGTAAATATGGACCCAATATGTAAGCATGGACCCAAATTAAGCAGACAATAAAACCAATCAACTTAGAAAAGAAAAATATGTGAAGGAAAATTTAAGGTCAGAAAACAAATAGGTCATGAATCTGTATAGTAACTGAATACTAGAATGCAAAGAATAAATGATATACAGTCTGACTCTACTAGGGCACAAGCTATTCACCATCTTATAGGTGCATTTTGCCTTTATTGGAGTCGCTACCCTTGACAGTAAATGAGAATACATTTTTTTTTCTTTTCCAATATTCTTGTCTCAAAATGGAATTATGACTTTCTTTTATAAGGTGGAAACTTCTGGCAAAATATCATCCCCCTAAATATAAAATGAAATACCTGCAATTGATCATACTTTCTGTGTCATTTTGAGAAGAGTGGTTTGTAAATTGTTTTTTAAGGAACTGTCACTTGTAAGACTATTTGCTTACATATACTTTGGGAAAGTCTTTAATATATGTATATATTTTTAATTAGTATTTTTTTTATTTATTACAACTTATACACATTGTATCCCTGTTGAAGTAACCTCACTCATCCCGTCCCAATCCCATCATACCATTCTCTTCTCCTCCCATGCCCCTCCCAAAATCCACTGATAGGGGAGGTTCTTCTCCCCTTTCACCTGACCCTAGCCTATCAGGTCTCGTCAGGACTTGATGCATTGTCTTCCTCTGTGGACTGGTAAGATGGCCCCTCCTGCCCACAGGGGAAAGTACTCAAAGAGACAGAACCTAAGTTCATGTCAGAGGCAGAACCTGTTCCCATTACTGGGAAATTCACTAGGAAACTAAACTGCAATATGCTATATCTGTGCAGAGGTTCTATGTTATCCTCATGCATAGCCCTTTGTTGGAGTATCAGTATAAGAAAAGAACCTTGGGCCCAGATTATTTTTGGTTCTGTTGCTCTTCCTGTGGAGCTCCTATCCCCTCCAAGTCTTTCTTCTTCCCCTTCTTACAAAAGATTACCTTCACTCTGCCCAAAGTTTGGATATGAGTCTCAACATTTATTTGATACCCTGCTCTGTAGTTTCTTTCAGAGGCCCTCTGTGGTAGGCTCTTGTCCCTTTCCCTGTTTCCTCCCTCTTCCAATATCCATCTTCTTTGGCTTTCTGAATAAAGTTTGAGCATCTTATACAGGGTCCTCTTTCTTGATTATCTTCTTTAAGTGTACATATTTTAATATGTTTATCCTATATTATATGTCTAATATACACTTAGGACTGAGTATATACTATGTGTATCTTTCTGCGCCTAAGATACCTCACTCAGGATGATCTTTTCTAGTTCCCACCATTTGCCTGTAAATTTCATGATTTCCTTGTTTTTAATTGCTGAGTAGTATTCCACCGTGTAAATACACCACAATTTTAGTATCCATTCCCCAGTTGAGGGACATCTGGGTTATTTACTGATTCTGGCTATCATGAAAAAAATACTCTACAAACATGGTTGAACAAATGTCCTTGAGCATATTTTGGATATATACCTAGGAGTACTATAGCTGGATAATGAGGTAGCAGTATTCCTAAATATCTGAGAAAGTGCCAGATTGATTTCCAAAGTGGTTGTACAAGTTTATATTCCCACCAATAATAGAGAAGGATTCCCCTTTTTCCACATCCTCTCCAGCATGTGTTCTCACTTGTGTTATTGATCTTAGCCATCCTGATGTGTGTAAGGTAAAATCTCATTTTTTTATTTGCATTTCTCTGATGACTAAGGATGTTGAACATGTTTTTTAAGTGTTTCTCTATTTTAACTGTTTCTCTATTGAGAATTCTCTGTTTAGTTCTGTATCCCATTTTTAAATTGGATTACTTGATTTGTTGCTTTTTTATCTTTATTGAAATCAGTTTTATTAGAATCTTATATATATATATATATATATATAAATTCTTTATTAATTACTCTTCATTCACTTTGTATCCCCCCTGTGGTTCCCTCCCTCTTCCTGTCCCAATCCCTCCCTTCCTCCACCCTCTGCATGCATGCCCCTCCCTGAGTCTACTGATAGGGGAGGTCTTTTCCTTCCTTCTGATCCTAGTCCAATAGGTCTCATCAGGAGTGGTTACAGTGTCTTCTTCTGTGGCCTGGTAATGCTGCTTCCCCTCACGGGAAGGTAATTAAAGAGCAGGCCAATCAGTTCATGTCAGAGAAAGTTTCTGTTCCTATTACAATGGAACACACTTGGATACTGAACTGCCATGGGCAACATCTGTGCAGGGGTCTTAGGTTATCTCCATGCATAGTCCTTGGTTGGATTATCAGTCTTAGAAAAGAACCCTGTGCTCAGATTTTCTGGTTTTGTTGCTCTCCTTGTGGAGTTCCTGTCCTCTCCAGATCTTACTGTTTCCCACTTCTTTCATAAGATTCTCTGCACTATGCTCAAAGGTTGCCCATAAGTCTCAGCATCTGCATTGATAGTCTGCAGGGCAAAGCCTTTCAGAGGGCTTCTGTGTCAGGCTCCTGACTTGTTCCCTCTTTTCTCCTTCTTCTAATGTCAATCCTCTTTGCCTTTATGGATAGGAATTGAGCACTTTAGCAAGAGTGTTCCCTCTTGATTAGTTTCTTTAGGTCTACAGATTTTAGTAGGTTTATCCTATATTATATGTCTAAATGAGTGAGTATATACCATGTGCATCTTTCTGCTTCTGGGATAGCTCACTCAGGATGATCTTTTCCAGATCCCACCATTTACCTGCAAATTTCATGATTTCCTTGTTTTTTATTGCAGAGTAATATTCCATTGTGTAGCTGCACCACAATTTGTGCATTCATTCCTCCACTGAGGAGCATCTGGGTTGTTTCCAGCTTCTGGCTATTACAAATATGGCTGCAACATACATGATTGAGCAAATGTCCTTATTGTGTACTTGAGACACTTTTAGGTATATGCCTAGGAGAGGTATAGCTGGATTTTGAGGAGGCGCTATTCCTAGTTGTCTGAGAAAGCACCAGATTGCTTTCCAGAGTGATTGTACAAGTTTATATTCCCACCAGCAGTTGAGGAGGGTTCCCCTTTCTCCACAACCTCTCCAGCATGTGTTGTCTCTTGAGATTTTGATCTTAGCCATTCTGATGGGTGTAAGGTGATACCTTAGGGTCGTTTTAATTTGCATTTCCCTAATGGCTAATGAGGTTGAGCATTTCTTTAAGTGTTTCTCTGCCATTCGATATTCCTTTATTGAGAATTCTCTGTTTAGCTCTGTACTCCATTTTTTATTTGGATTACTTGATTTTTTGCTGTTTAACTTCTTTAGTTCTTTTTGTTGCTTTTTAACTTAAGTTCTTTATATATTCTGGACATTAGCCCTTTGTCAGATATAGGTTTATTGAAGATATTTCTGAGTCTGTAGGCTGTTGATTTGTTCTGATGAGAGTGTCCTTTGCTTTACAGAAATTTTTCAGTTTCTTGAGGTCCCATTTATTGACTGTTGATTTTAGATCCTGTTTTATTAGTTCAGAAAGTTGTCTCCTCGGCTAATGAGTTCTGGGCTCTTCCCCACTTTATCTTCCAACAAATTTAGTGTGTCTGGTTTTATATTAAGGTCTTTGATTCACTTGGACATTAGTTTTGTGCATGGTGATAAATATGAATCTATTTTTATTTTTCTTCATGTAGATATTCAGTTAGACCCACACCATTTGTTGAAGATGCTGTCTTTTTCCATTGTATGGTTGTGGCTTCTTTGTTAAAACTAAGTATGCCTATGTGTGTAGGTTAATTTCTGGGTCTTTTTATTCAATTCCATTGATCCACTATTCTGTCTCTATGCCAGTACGATGCAACTTTTATTCCTATCATTCTGCAGTACAGCTTGAGATCAGGAATGGAAATTGAGGTCACTCATGTATACTATGATATCATCTTCAAATAGTGACACTTTCTTCTTCCTTTCTGTTTTGTAATTCTTTGATCTCCTTTAGTTGTCTTCTTTTTTCTTTTTTAATTAATTAATAAGAAAAGTCAGGTCGAGCCAGCCAGGAGTCAAACCTAGAATCTTCTGATCCGTAGTCAGACGGGTTATCCATTGCGCGACTGGCCAATAGTTGTCTTATTGCTCTAGGTAAGATTTTAAATACTATGTTGAAGAGATATGGAGACAGGGGCAGCCATGCCTTGTCCCTGAATTTGGTGAGATTGATTAAATTTCTCTCTGTTTACTTTGATGTTAGCTATAAGCTTGCTGCATATTGTCTTTGCTATTATTAAGTAAGTGCTCTGTATCCCTGATCTCTCCAAGACATTAAACATTAATGGGTGTTGGATTTTGTCAAATGCTTTTTCAGCATCTAAGGAATTGATCATGTGGTTTTCTTCCATCAGTTTGTTTATATTGTGGATTACAGTGATGAATTTCTGTATATTGAACCACCCCTGCTTACCTAGGATGAAATTACTTGGTCATAGAGGATCATATCTTTTATGTGTTCTTGGATTTGGTTTGTGAGTAGTTTGTTGAGTATGTTTGCATCAATGTTCATAAGAGAGCTCTGAATTTCTGTGTTTTTTTTGGGGGGGGTCTTTGTGTGGTGTAGGTATCAGGGTGACTGTGGACTCATAAAATGAGTTTTATAATATTCCTTCTCTTTCCAATTTGTGGAATAGTTTTAAGAGAATTGGAGTTAGCTCTTCTTTGAAGAAACCATCTGACACTGTTTTTTTTTGTTTTGTTTTGTTTTGTTTTTTTTCCTTTTGAAGGGATATTTTAACGACTGCTTCTATTTCCTTGGGGTATATAGGACTATTTAATCTTTTACCTGTATTTGTTTTAATTTTGGTAAATAAAATCTATCAAGAAAATTGTCCATTTTATTTAGATTTTTAAATTTTGTGGCATGTAGTCTTTTGGAATAAGACCTAAAGATTGTTTGGATTTTCTCAGTGTCTATCATTATGTCCTCCTTTTCATTTCTGATTTTGTTTATTTGGATAGTTTCTCTCCACCTTTTAATTAGTTCGACTAAAGTTTCGTCTATGTTTTTGATTTTCTTAAATAACCAGCTCTTGGTTTCATTGACTCATTGAATTTTTTTTTCTAATTAATTGAATTCAGCTCTGAGTTTGATTTTTTCCAATTGTTTACTCCTCTTGGTTGTGTCTGCTTCCTCTCCCCACCCCTCAGTACTTTAGGTATGCAGTTAATTTACATGTATGGTGTATGAGATGTCTGAAACTTCTTTCTGGAGGCACTTAGTGCCATGAACTTTCTTCTTAGTACTGATTTCATTGTGTGCCATATGTTTGCATAAGTTGTGGCTTCATTTTCTTTGAACTTTATGAAGTATTTATTTTTTTTTCAATTCTTTCCTGACCAAGCTGACATTGAGTAGAGAGTTGTTTTAGTTTCCATGTCTATGTAGGCTTTTTGTTATTTCTGTTGCTGTTGAGGTCTAGTTTTAGGCCACAGTGGTTTGATGGGTTACAAGGGATTATTTTGATCTTCTTGTATCTGTTGAAGCTTGGTCAGTTTTGGAGAATGTTCTGTGAAGTGGAATTTCGGGGTTTTGGATCCTGTGCCCCTCAGATAAGGTGTATGCTAGTCGCAGCAATTTTGGACTCATCTGGAATTTTCTTTTTTAATTAAAATTGATTCTTTTCTCATATAATGCATCCAGGCCACAGTTTCCCCTCCCTCCACTCCTCCCAGATTCGCCTTTCTCCCTTCTATACTAGATCTACTTCTCCTTCTTTTTCCTTCAGTAAAAAGCAAGGCTCAAACACAACAAAACAAGAGGCAATAAGACAATACAAATGTCTTCATATCAAGCCTAGATAAAGCATACTATTTAGAAAGTATAGCATCAGAACCAAGATGGCGGCGCCGGGAGAGCATCCCGTCTGAGAAGCAGGACAGTACTTTGCATGCAGCAACCAGGAGACTGAACTCTGGGTGCTGAAACTACATCGATCTTGTTTCCCAGGTGAGGGGAGGTTCCCATGGCGTGGGAATCTGTCGGGTCCACTCACGGCTACCCAGCCAGAACCCGGAAGAAATCCCGGGTAATGCGGGCTTTGGGTCTCCAGGCTGGAGCCACAAGCGTGGGTGTCCCAATCACTTTCCCAGGCTGATCCATGGGCACAAGGGTGCCTGAGACTGGGAGTCCCAGTAGCAAGAAAACCCCACGGGGAAGCAAAGTTGCCAGTCTGATCACGGGTCACCCAGTCTTTCCCGGAAGGTCTCTAGGACAGTGGGTACCCGCTGCCATAACAACTGAGCTCCTGCCACGCGGAGATCTGCGTGCTCAGCTCAGTGGTACAGACAAGCTGTGCTCCCCAGTACAACGGGGACTGGGAACCCCTGTTCAGAGAGGACCCCACAGGGAAGGAAGAAACCGTGCTGCTGGAGTCACCAAGGGAAAGTCTAGCAGACTGCAGATCGCAAACAGGTGAGTACGCCCAGCCATCACAGATCTGGGCCCAAACAGGGAGCACAGAGTGATTGGAAACTCAGCTCCCGCAGACTAGCAGGTGGGCGCACGCTCCGCCAGCCCAGAGGAATGGTTTGTACCAAGTACTCCTTACAGACAGAACTGTGTGCCCCAAGACACCAGAGCAGTACTCACCCGCAAAAGATTACCTCTTGGGTTCTGGGGCACAGAGCCCCAACCGAAGACCTACAAAAGACCGGGAACTCTGAGATCAACCCCCAGATACTGTTCCAAGGGGCAACCAGTTATCCCTAACAAAACCGACCAAACCACGGGACACACACAGGTTACAGCAGCTGATCACTAAATTTACAGCAAGAAACCCAGAAGGAGGGAAGCTGTCTCCAGGACTTCTCCCTGTGAGAGGAGAGCCCTCTGGACTAATCAGGACCACAGATGCCACCCAGGTCTCTATGCCTGAGGTGAGCTGTAGCAACTCCTGAAAAACACCAGACATCCAGGGACTATACCCAAAAAGCTGGGAAGGTTTCCTTCAGGAAAAACCATCTTCCTGCCAAAGAGATTCTCTCCAATACAAGAGTCCAGGAACAACCAGAAACTAAATTCAAACAACTAAGATAGCCCAATGGGTAGAGGACAGTGTAAAAGTTCAACCAACAAAAGCCAGAGCAATATGGCATTTCCAGAACCCAGTTATCCAGGGGCAAATAGCCCTAGACACCCCAGCATAAATGAAATTCAAGGAGATGACCTAACATCTATGCTCATGAAGAAGATAACAGAGGAAACAAATAAAATAGGAAAAGAAATAGAGGAAGCTGCAGCCAAACAATCTGTGGCCTTTAGAGAAGAAATGCTTAAATCACTGAATGAAATAAAAGAAACAGTGGATTGTTCAAACAAACAGCTGAAGGAATTGACAGAAAAACATGAAAATACAGTCAGACAGGGGAAGGAAACCAACAAAATAGCTCAAGACCTGAAGATAGAATTGGAAAAATTAAAAAAAAAAAAAAAAAAACACGAATGGAAGAAATTGTGGAGAGAAAGAACTTAAGGAAGAAAGCAGGAACTACAGAGGTTAGCATAACCAATAGGCTACAAGAAATGGAAGAAAGAATCTCAGGGGTGGAAGATACAATGGAAGAAATAGATGTATCTGTCAAAGAAAATGTTAAAACTAAAAAATTCCTGACACAGACCGTCCAAGAAATTCAAGACAACATAAAAAGACAAAACCTAAGAGTAATAGAAATAGAGGAAAAAGAAGATTCCCTGCACCAACGCTCAGAAAATATATTCAACAAAATCATTGAGGAAAATTTCCCCAACTTAAAGGGGAGGCCAATAAGAATTCAAGAGGCCTAGAGAACACCCAATAAATTAGACCAGAAAAAAAAATCTTCCTGCCACATAATAATCAAAACCGTAAGTATACAGAACAAAGAAAAAATACTAAAAGCTGCAAGAGAAAAAGGCCAAGTAACATATCATGGCAAACCCATTAGAATGACACCTGACTTTTCAACAGAGACTATGAAATCCAGAAGGGCCTGGATGGATATCATGCAGACCCTAAGAGAACACAGATTTCAGCCCAGGCTACTATACCCGGCAAATCTCTCAGTCTTCATAGAAGGAGAAAACAAGATATTCAATGACAAAAACAAATTTCAACAAATCCAGCATTACAGAAGACACTGGAAGGGAAAATACAACCCAAGAAAACTAGCTATATTCAAGAAAACACAGGAAATAAATAACCCCACTACAGTAAAACAAAAAGCAACCAAGCACAAAACCGTATGACCACAGCCAACATCAAATTCAAAGGATCCAACAGCCACTGGTCATTAATCTCTCTCAATATCAATGGACTTAATTCTCCAATAAAAAGACACAAAATAACAGAATGGATGCGTAAACAAAACCCAGCAATCTGTTGTATACAAGAAACACACCTAAGTCACAAAGATAGACATTACCTGAGGGTAAAGGGATGGAAGACGGCTTTTCAAGCAAATGGATGCAAGAAGCAAGCAGGAGTAGCCATTCTAATATCTGATAATATAGACTTTCAACCAGAATTAATCAAAAGAGATGGGGAAGGACACTTCATACTCAGCAAGGGAAAATTCCACCAAGAAGACATCACAATCCTGAACATCTATGCCCCAAATACAAGGGCACCCACATTTGTGAAAGAAATATTGATAAAACTTACACCACACATAGATTCCCACACACTAATAGTGGGAGACTTCAACACCCCACTCTCAACAAAGGACAGATCAACAAAACAGAAATTAAACAAAGAAACAATATCTCTAACAGAGGTCATAAAACAAAGGACCTAACAGACATTTACAGAACCTTACACCCAAACACAAAAGAATTTACCTTCTTCTCAGCACCTCATGGAACCTTCTCCAAAATAGACCACATAGTTGGTCACAAAGCAAGCCTCAACAGATACAAGAAGATAGAAATAATCCCTTGTATTCTGTCTGATCACCATGGAATAAAGCTGGACCTCAGTAACAACAGAAATAGCAAAAAGCCTAAACATACATGGAAACTGAACAACTTGCTACTAAAAGATAGCTGGGTCAGGGAAGAAATAAGAAAGAAATTAAAATCTTCCTAAAACTCAATGAAAATGAAGACACAACATACCCAAACTTGTGGGACACAATGAAGGCCGTGATAAGAGGAAAATTCATAGCACTAAGTGCCTTCAAGAAGAAATTTGAGACAGCGCATTCAAGCAACTTATGTAGCTCATGCCTTAGATGTACAAAAAGGAATTATTGCTCAACTAAAAGGAGGCTTGATGGTGTTCAATCAGAGGATTGACCTCGTGCAGGAGCAAATTGATACCCTATGGCAAATCGCTCAACTTGGCTGTCAATGGAAGTATGCTGGACTTTGTGTCACTAGCATACAAGATGAGAATTTTTCCTGTGCTGCAAATCTGTCTAAACAATTGTCTAGCTATATTTTAGGTAATTGGACTGAAGAATTCGATACTACGATGGAGCAGCTGAGAGTCGCCATTGTCATGGTAAATTCTACCAGAGTGGACGCAGGACTAGCCACAGGATTATCATCATGGATTGCTACAGCCAGGAATCATCTGAAGGAATGGGCAGGCATGGGAGCATTAGCAGGCCTTCTGGTGTTGGTCTCCTTGGTTTGCCTGTGGTGTATATGCAAGATTAGGGTCTCACAACAGCGTAATGCAGCCATGATCATTCAGGCCTTTACAGCCATTGAAGCAGAACAGTCTCCCCAAGCATGGGAGCTAAAATGTTATGCTCAGGATGTGAGGCTAAGCACTGCACTCAGGGTTAGCTGCTTTAGACCCAGAGAAGAGCATGTCTGATTGCATGCGGGTTGATGCCCCAGGTCCCGCCTCTGAGAAAAAGGTATCAGATAGGGTCTGATGCTCTTTGGGTGGATGACACCTAAATGAACATAGGTACAAAGTCCCAATTTATTTCTAATATCAGAGATCAGACCTCTACTCTTGCCTGATGCGTCTAAAACAAAAAGTTGGAACTGTAGAGAGCTGCGGAATGCTGCACCTTAAAGATGGAGCTTGTTTTCTCCTTCTACCTTCCCGATGGTGAGTGCTCTCTGTCACAAAAAACTCCATATTTGGCTAAGGCTGAGGATCTGGCTTGCTTCCGTGTATGTGGACCTATCTGCATTGCCCACATGGCACGCTGGGGTTGGCTACCCAGAGGCTATTTAAGCTGTGGACTGGCTTTCCCCAGGGTCAGAAGATTGTTCAAGGTTCCTGAATAAACTCCATTGAAAAAAAAAAAAAAAGAAAGTATAGCATCTTAACAGCTGGCAAAATAATTGTACACTTCCAATAAACAGCAAAATAACAGCCACAGAATATTATGCAGAATATCTGTTGCAGACCTATGCAGGTCCTGTGCTTCAGATTCTGTGAGCCTATATGAACTCTTCTTAGTTGTTCTTCTGTTGTCCTCCATCCTGTCTGACTCCTACAATCTTTCTCCCCTTCTACTGCATTGTTCCGTGAGCTTTTAATGGAGGGATCTGGGGGAGACTTCCAATTTGGAGTCACTTTCCACATAACGTCTGGCTCTGGTTCTTTGCACCCATTCCTATCTGCTGACAGAGGAAGACTCTGTGATGAGAACTAGACATGGCACCAATCTATGAGTATAGAAGAATATTATTAAAAATCATTTCATTAATTTTTTTCCAGTAATGTTTGATTCTGTCATAGGTCTCTGTGTGATCTAGTCTGGTTCCTGGCCAATCAGGAAGTGTAGGGAATGGGCTTCCTCCTGTGGCATGGTGTGGGCTTCAAGGTAATCAGACATTGGTTGGCCACTCTCCCAAGTTCTGTGCCATCTTTGCCCCAGCATATCTTGTGTGTGGCACAGATTGTAGTTTGAGAGGTTTGAGCCTGTGTTGATGTCTAGGTTTCCTTACCATAGCCTGCACAGTACCTTCTTATGCCAAAGAGACTAGAACTTAGCAGTAAGCCCCTTGTAGACAACAATTTGACCTCTCTAAGTTCAATTATCTATGTGAATATTTTCATCATCAATGGGGTCCCACTGTTAGTTTATAAAGAGCAACCCTCTGTCTTAGCATAAGCTTGGGATATTTAGAGATATCTATGGGATCTCCTTGGCCAATAACTCAACTGAATTCAGTGCAGTCCCACCACAGGAAGCCTTCGATGGATACAAAAGATCACCAGTTCAGAGTCCTTATCAATTTACTGCTCCTCAGTAGGGTCACACTCAGAGATTCCAGGAAGTTTCCACTGCACTAGGTTTCCACACAACTCCATACATGTTCCTCAATATCCATCTGTCTTTTCTTCTATCTCTCTTCTTACCTGATTCCTCCAGCTCTTATCCCCATCTGTCCCCAGTTCATCCTTAACATGTGTTCTATTTCCCTTTCCAGGGTATTCCAGTTGCCCCTCCTACAGCCCTCCACTTTACCTAAGCTCTCTGGATCTATTTAGGAAGTGATAATTGTGAGACTTTATGGATTTAGCTTATGACATTCCCAGAAGATACATCCTCACAGAAAACTCCCTGATCCTCTATCACTTAAGTTTTTCTCTATTACAGTAATTTACCCCAAGCTTTAAGCGTTATAGTATTTTCTAGATGTGCCCAGTAGGACTAAACTCCATATCCAAACACTACATTTTGACTAGATATAGTTTTCAGTAGTAGTCTCAGTCTGTTGGAAAGAAAATGTTACTTTTTGAGGTGTTAAGACTACACTTATATCTGAGTATAGGAACAGATACTGAGATAATTCTTAGGGATTATGTTGGTTTCTTAAGTAATGGGTTTAGATTTTTCTGCTAGTATCCGACTTCACTAGCACTGAGTAGTTAGGTTTCTGAAACCAGGCATGGTCTCCCTCTTGATTTATGTAAAATTAGTGTTGTTGGTTACCTGTAAAGTACAAGTGTCATTGCTGCATCCCACATGGATCACTACTCCCTCCTCCTATATCACTCATTGATCCATTTCCCTCCCAACTTTATTTAGTCTTAAAAAGAAACAGTGAGTCTACTTTATGAACCTATATATGCATGAGTATAGAGGAATTACCTATAACATGGGCAGCCACTCACTAGCATAATCCCTGAAGAAAATTGTCTATTCTCCAAGTCATCATAAATTACTAATAGCGCCTCATCTAGAAGTGGGATGTCATGATGAATCCTTCAGTTGATATGCTATATTCTTCTTCTCTATTTTTTATGCTATACTAGTTTTATTTCTCTTTCTGAGATAAAGTTTGCTGGCACAAAGCAGCTTAAGGGATAGAGGGTTTATTTTCACTCACAAAATTGTAGTCTATCATAGCAGAGAAGTGAAGATGTCAATATGTAACATCAGATTCATGGTTAATGTAGACATAAATAAATGCAAGCATGCCTACTACTCAGAGCACATTTTTAACCCTGTTTTAAACAATCCAGTTCTGGAGACCAGGCAAGGGTTCTGACCACATTTTCTGGCTGAGTCGGTCATAACAGCTAAAGCAAACAAGACGAGATTTCATCCCAGAGAAGATTACAAGTGATCCTAGAATATGTCAAGTTAAAAACTGAAATCAATGTTGGACATGATAGTGCGCACCTTTAGTCCCAACATTCAGAAGGCAGAGTAAGGCCAATCTACATGATTTTCAGACCAGCCTGGTCTACAAAGCATGTTCCAGGACATCCAAACTACACAGAGAAACCCTGAGTCAAAACGAAAGAAAATAAGCAATAACAAAACAAAACAAAAAAAACAGAAACAAACAAAAAACAAAATAAATAGAAAAAATGAAACTAGTCATCACACTATTTTTGGTGATTTATAGGTTTTGCTGAAATCCACTTTTTTTTTTAAGACAGGATAGTGCTATGTAGACTTTGAAATTCTCCGTTTTTTGTTTATTTGTTTGCTTGTGGTTTTTTTGTTTTTTTTTTTTTTTGTTTTTTAGATTGGCCTTGAACTCACAGAGATCTTTATTCTTTTGCTGCAAAGTACTGAGTTAAAGGTCTACTCTGATCTAAGTATACAAATTGCCACATTTTTATTCATGTGTTATTTTCTTCACATACTTGTTTTATATTTTATGCTGCAGTTTAGGAAAACTATACTTTAGGAACGTTGTTATGAATTCTCTGTGAAACAATTCAGTGTTATTTAATGTTTTATACACATAAATTTCAGCTTCCTTATTTTCTTCTGGTATAATCAGGTTTCTCTGACACTACTTCTTGTATTGTTACTTGCCCATCCCCTTTTTGATTACTGATAGAATATCATGAACAGAGACATATCTTCACAATTTAAGTTATAAAAGAGTCTCTATGGCCAGTTGTTTACATAGGCAGAAAGTTTTAAATCCTTCTTTGAGCAAAAACATTGTTTATAATTTAAGGTTGGGTAGAATAAGAGCAAGAGCTTAGTTCTATAGTATAACAAATAAACCAGTTTTTAAAAATAGTTCAGAAATTCCTTTTACTGGACACTGACCTTGTTCTTAAAATATACTATTGCTAGGATTTGAACGTGAACACACCTCCCCCAACACACACACACACACACACACACACACACACACACACACACACTTTGATTTCAATGATTGTTCCTCTAACTTGTGGTACGATGTTTTTAAAAATGTAGAACTTTTTTAGACATTGGAATTAACTGGCATCAGACATGGATGTTCAGAATTAGAGAGTAGCTCCACTTCTGGTTTGTTCTCTCTGCATTCAAGTCCAGCTGCCATGTAAAGGTAGATAGGTAATGTTTCTTATATAGATAGGAACTGATCCTATTGTAATCTATTTCCCAACATGGTCTACTACTAGCTTTTAAGCCTAGCCAACAACAGTAGTTAAGAACACTTGCCACTCATCCAGTGAAACTGATTTTGATTATAAGTAGCCATGTCAGACAATTCTCAAACCCCTATAATTGTAGCTCTATAGGTCTTATGCCCTCTTCTGTCCACCAAAGGCATGCTTATATGTGCATGCTCACACACACACACACACACACACACACACACACACACACACACATACAGGCACACAGAGGCACACAGGCATGTAGTGGCACACACACAAACACCCACCACTTTTTGTTGAGACAAACTATCCTCTTTTCTCTTAAATTTTGTCTTTATTTACTATGTAACAGTGTCAAGAAAAGTAATTAAGAAATATGTTGTCATATGGAGCTGTAGTTTATATTCCTATCAATGACAAAATTTATTAGAATATTCATTCAATTAATCCTTGTTAAATCAAGTTCTATATATGAATGCTCCTGTGAAGGCTGTATAAATATCCAGATTCTGGGTTCAGTTGAGATTCCAAACTTGGCATCTTTGTAAGGTGGTGATGGAAAGTATTTACCATTTGAGTCGTGTGGTATGTTGTATGGTTGAGTGGCCTTGGCAGCTAGATATGAAGGTCACGTCAGCCATTGACTAATCCTTGTCATTAGGTGGGGTTCCTGGTTACTTTATATAGTAGAAGAGATGACAAGACAAACTTTGCTGTTCTAAGCATTTCCTTCATCCAGTGGGCTGTGCTCCACAGTTTGGTGAGTTGCTTAATTGTGTGAGTGGACAGATCAGACTCAAGCTAAGAATTCTAGCCAGTCTGAGCTGCTTAGCTTGGTACTTGACAATAGAGTGTCACCAGCTCGGTTCTGCAATAATTTGGAGACATTGGCTGGCCTCTTGGGCCAGGCAAAGCTGCCAACAGAGAGATAGAGCACAACTGCCAAGATGTACATGCCAGGATTTGTGAATTCTGCTTTCTTTTCTGGATAGGAACTAATTTCAAATATTTTGCCTTGCATATTGTTCTAACATTTATAGTGAGGTGAAGCAGAAATACCACTCCTGAACTGATAATTCTAGAGAAACTAGCAGTGTTTTCCAGGTTATTTGTTAATGACAAGGAGAGTCTTTTATTCAGACTAATGTGTTGTCTTGTGTGAGGAAAATAAAGTAAAAATAATGGTGTTTAAAATAGCATAAAATGGTTTAAATATTTTGTTTTGTTTTGGTGTTTTTGTTCCTTTGTCACTTTTTTTCAAGTTCCTAGATTTCTCATTAAACATATTATTCTACAGATAGATTCTAATTAGTATTTCTATGAATTGTATGGAGCCTGAGGCTTTGTTTCTTCTTTTTTCTTTATTTCTATTTTTTGCCTTCTTTCTATTGTTACTCCCATAAGTCAAATTTTTTATTATACTATGGGAATATAGAATTCATTAACTTGAATTACAAGATATAATTTTATCTATTTAATAAGAGAATTTCTTGAAATTTTCTGAATCTATTTTTTCAGGTTTTTTAAAATTTTAGGAAAATCTAATTTTGGTATATGTTATGTTTTGTAACTTCATATCTGTGTCTTATTAAAGAATTAAATGTCATTTTTATTTTAATTTCATCAGTTACTTTGGCTGTTAAATTTATATAAATTAATTTTCATGGTCATAAAAATTGTTATCAAGTGAAATTTTAAGTAAAATACTTTAATACATAAATAGATTAATAATTTAATGAATATACAGAGAAACCACACATTTATGTGTACATTTATGTGCTTTTACAATTTAACCAAAGTTAGCATTGTAAACTTATTCAGTTATGACAAAAATCTCTCCTTTTGGTTCATCATGCCTGGCAAGATAACAAAAGTAAGATTATTGAAAATGACTACTCCTTTCATTGAACTTATGAATAATCACCATCAAAATATTAGTGAGGACCCTGGGTCCTCATTCAGAAAGGCAAATGGGATAGATATCAGACGAGGGATAAAACAGAAAACTGGACAGAAGCCTACCAGAGAAGGCCTCTAAAGACTCTATCCAGCAAGGTATTAAAGCTGATGCTGAGACTCATAGCCTAACTTTGGGCAGAGTGCAGGGAATCTTATGAAAGAATGGGGAGATAGAAAGACCTGGAGGGGAAGGAGCTCCACAAAGAGAGCAACATAACCAAAAATTCTGGGCACAGGGGTCTTTTCTGAGACACCAAATTCATTCTCTAGTAAGGGGAACAGGGGCTGTCTCTGACATGAACTCAATGGCTGGTTCTTTGATCACCTTCCCCAAGGGAATACAAGGCAGCCAGGCCTGATGAGAGATAATAGGCTAGGGTCAGATAGCAGGGGAGGAGGACCACAACTATCAGTGGACTGGGGTAGTAGCAAGGGAATAAGAGAGGGAGAGAGGGTATGATTAGGAGGGAACAAGGGATGGGGCTACAGCTGGGAAACAGGGTTAATAAATTGTAATTAATAAAAAATATAAATTATTAAAAATATTTTAAAAATAAAATTTCAGATTTTTATGAAAAACATTATACACAAAAAAGTAAGCTTAATCTATTGAATGTTATTTTTAGTTTGGAGGGTAGACTGTAATGGAAGTTTTAGTTTATTTATAAACTCAATTAATGTTATATGAATTCTTTTTTAAATCCCAAGTGTGGGATTTTAGTTTGAGCTTTAGTTTGTTTATTGTCTTATCTGTTTATTGTCTCTTGTGGGGCGTGGGTTTTGCCAGCTGGTAATAGCATGCCAAATATGGCATGGAAAGGGGTGTGGACTAGGGCTCTGAGGATATAAATTTAGAAAGAGAGTCTGTTGGTGTATATCATGTATCAGTTTGGAGAGACCAGAGATGGATGGTATGGTGGTTTGGAGCAGACAGGCAGAGAGAAATGCTTCGGGGCTCCGCAGCTTGGTGGAGACTGATGGCTATGTTTGCAGTTGATGGAGAATGGTTTATTGCCCAATGATCCATAAACCCTAAACAGCCAGGAGAAATAAAGGGATCTGTTCTTCCTGCCCCCACTAAACTTTTCTCTCCTACCTAGTATTGCAGCGTTGGTGGAAAAGAGGTAGAGGCATAAATAACCCAAATAAAGTGAAGTTTAAAAAAATGAACAGTACAGTAGATCCCAGGGATCTTTGCATACTAGGCATATGGTATACCATACTGTCTCATCTCTGAGAGTACTTTAGTATAAAATAGGAAGCAAAGAAATATACAAACAGTTCAATGAATTAAGTTAAACAAAATGGATTAAAATATGTTCAATGCACTGTATTAAAATGAACACTCACAGGATCATAATTAGAAAATAAAATCATAGGCATATTTAGAATAGTACTTATAATATTGATATAAATGCTGAAATGGAAAGAATTCTGTATACACTCAAGCTAGATAAATTCCCAAGTATACAAAAACAAATTGATTCAACAATTTAACAAGTTTTTTATTAATTAAGGAAAAACAAAAATAAAAATGTGGAAAAATCATGAAAAAAATCACATTTTTAGCAAATTATCAGATATCATCTGCTCTAGTAAAATTCAATAGTTATCTAAGCAACTTTGTTCAACATTAACTACATATGTAAACAATTATTTTAAAGGCAGAATTGGGAACATTTAGAAGTTAGGAAACCTTATATTAGTTAATAGTTATTTTTCTTTAAAAATATTAAAATTAAGGAATTTTCAGACTCATATAGGCCATATCTATATTTAAGTAATAGGTATTTAGATATTATTGAAATATGCTATGTATTATATAATTATTGTTATATTTTTATCATCATTATTATTAATCACTACTATTGTTATTATCATTAGCTTGTATTTCATTATTTAATTTTTTTGGTTATTCTTGTTTCCTAATGTCAATACTACTCACTATTATTTCTAGTTTTCTGTTCAGCCTAGTTCCTTTTTATTATTCTAGATTTATATGGACAAAATAGGAATGATAGTAAATGATACTATTATATATTAAATTGTTGGTTTTATGTGTTTTTCCCTACATTCAAGGTACAATTTCAGATGCTAAAGTTACAACCAATTGAAAACAATGTTCCACAGTTAACTGGCTATACCATGTAGAGAACTTAATTACTAAACCTTGAGATATGGGCAGTAAAAATGCCTGGACCCAAAGTTGATATAGTACTTTAGAATATCTGTAAGATCACAAAAAGAACTTCCAAAAATTTTGAAGTGTTATGAATTTTTAATAGCATAATTAAAAACACTTAAAGCTACTTTATGAGAAAAAGGAAGACTGTTGAGACAGGGCAAATTATTGGGATATGTTGAAGACACAGAAGCAGGAGGATCAAAATTCTGATTCAAGCTTAAAATATACCATTAAGATACTAGTAAGTTAGTCTAGCTGGTAAAGGACCTAGGATCTTAAAGCAATCCCAGGAAAAAAGAAAAAAAAAAGACAATCAGCTCCTGCATGTTGCCTTCTTATCTTTAGAGTTAAAAGACATATTTTAAATTCCAAATTGGTATTTTTTCTTTTTAAAATTGATTTATATTTTTATTAATTACTGTTTATTCATTTTGAATCCCAACTGTAGTCCCCTCCCTCTTCCTTTCCCAATCACACTCTTCCTCCATCTTCTACACCCAAGCCCTTCCCCCAGTCCATTGATAGGAGAGGTCCTACTCCTTTTCCATCTGAACCTAGTCTATCAGGTATCATCAGGAGTAGCTGCATTGTCTTCCTCTGTGGCTTAGTAAGGGTGCACACCTCTCAGGGGGAGGTGATTTAAGAGTGGGCCACTGTCAGAGACATTCCCTGTTCTCATTACTAGGGAACTCACTTGGACACTGAGGTGCCAAGGGCTATATCTGTGCAGGGCAGGGTTTCTAGGTTATATCCATGAATGATCTTTGGTTGGAGTATCAGTCTGAGAAAAGATCCCTGTGCTCCAATTTTTTTTTTCTCTCCTTGTGGATCTCCTGTCCCCTCCAGGGCTTTCTATCTCTCCCTTCTTTCATAAGATTCCCTGCACTCTGCAAAAAGTTTGGCTATGAGTCTCAGCCTCTGTTTTGATACCATGCAGGGTAGAGTCTTTCAGAGGCCCTCTGTGGTAAGCTCCTGTCTTATTCTGTTTTGTCCCTCTTCCAATATCCATCCCATTTGCCTTTCTGAATAAAGATTGAGCATTTTATCCAGGATCATCCTTCTTGATTAGCTTCTTTAGGTATACAGATTTTAGTATGATTAGCCTATATTATATGTCTAATATCCACATATAAGTGAGTATATACCACCAGTGTCTTTCTGTTTCTTGGATACCTCACTCAGGATGACCTCAATTGCCAGCAAATTCCATGATTTCCTTGTTTTAATTGTTGAGTAGTATTCCATTGTGTAAATGTACCACTATTTCTGTATTCATTCCTCTGTTGAGGGACATCTTTGTTTCCAGTTTCTGGCTATTATAAACAAAGCTGCTATGAACATGGTTGAGCAAATGTCCTTTAGGGACTTAAAATTTTTTGGATGACTAGGAGTGGTATAGCTAGATCTTGAGGTAGCAGTATTCCTAATTGTCTGAGAAAGACCCAGATTGGTTTCCAAAATGGTTGAACAAGTTTAGATTCCCATCAACAATGGAGGAAGTTTCCCCTTTCTCCAGCATGTGTTGTCACTTGAGTTTTTGATCTTAGCCATTCTGATGGGTATAAGGTGAAATCTCAGGGTCATTTGATTTGCATTTCCCTTGAAAGCTAAGGATATTGAGTATTTTTTATGTGTTTCTCTGCCATTCGATATTTTCTCTATTGAGAATTCTGTTTAGCTCTGTACCCCATTTTTAAATTGGATTTCTAAATTTTTTGCTGTTTAACTACTTGAGTTCTTTATATCTTCCGGATATTAAGTCTCTGTCAGATATAAGGTTGATGAAGATACTTTCCCAATCTGTATGTTGTCATTTTGTTCTCATGACAGTGTCCTTTGCTTTCCAGAAGCTTTTCATTTTCATGAGTTCCCATTTACTGATTTTTGATCTTAGAGTCTGTGCTGTTGGAGTTATGTTCAGGTAGTGGTCTCTTGTGCCAATGAGTTTATTGTGTCTGGTTTTATATTGAGGTCTTTGATCCACTTGGACTTTAGTTTTGTGCAGGGTGTTAAGTATGGATCTATTTGCATTTTTCTACATGTAGATATCCAGTTAGACCAGCACCATTTGTTGAAGATGCTATCTTTTTTTCCATTATATGGTTTTGGCTTCTTTGTCAAAAATTAGGTTTTTCTAAGTGTGTGGGTTTATTTCTGGATCATCTATTTGATTCCATTGATCCACAAGCTGGTTTCTATGCCAGTAGCATGCACTTTTTACTATTATTGCTCTCTAGAACAGCTTGATATAAGGGATGCAGATACCTCCAGAAGATCTTTTATTGAAGACGATTGTTTTATCAATTCTTGGTTTCTTGTTATTTCACATGAAGTTGAGAATTTTTCTTTCAAGGTCTGTAAAGAATTGTATTGGTATTTTGATGGGAATTGCATTGAATCTGCAGATTGCTTTTGGTAAGATGGCCATTTTTACTATGATAATCCTTCCAAGCCCTGAACATGTGAGATCTTTCCAAAATATGATATCCTCTTCTATTTCTTTCTTCAGAGATAGAAAGTTATTTTCATATAAGTCTTTGACTTGTTTGGTTAGAGTCACACCAAGATACTTTATGTCCTTTGTGGCTATTGTAAGGGGTGTTGTTTCCCTAGGTAATTTCTTAGCCCATTTGTCTTTTTTGTACAGGAGGTCAACTGATTTTTTTTTTTTTTTTTTTTTTTTTTTTTTTTTTTTTTTTTAGTTAATTTTGTATCCAACCACTTCGCTGAAGGTGTTTATCAGCTAAGCCAGTTTGCTGAAGGTATTTATCAGCTATAGGAGTTCCCTGGTAGAATTTTTTGCATCACTCATGTATATTATCATATCATCTGCAAATAGTGATACTTTGATGTCTTCCTTCTGAATTGAATATCCTTGATCTCCTTTAATTGTCTTTTTGCTCTAGCAAGGACTTCAAGTACTATGTTAAAGAGGTATGGAGAAAGTGGGCAACATTGTCTTGTCCCTGATTTCAGTGGGATTGGCATTGCTTTAAGTTTTTCTCTGTTTAATTGGATGTTGGCTATATGCTTCCTGTATATTGCCTTTTCTATGTTTAGGTAATTGCGTTATATCCCTGATCCCTTCCAAGAACATGAATGGGTGTTTGACTTAGTCAAATCCTTTTTCAGCATCTAAGGAGATTATCATGTGTGGTTTTTTTTTTTTTTCAGTTTGTTTATGTGGTAGATTACATTGATAGCTTTCCATATATTGTACACCTTTGTAAACCTGGGATGAAGCCTAGTCATAGTGGATGATATCTTTGATATGTTGTTGGATTCAGTTTCAGGTATTTTGTTGAGTATTTTTGCATCAATGTTCATAAGGGAGATGGGCCTGAAATTCTCTTTCTTTCTTGCGTCTTTGCAAGGTTTAGGTACAAAGGTGACTGTGGCTTCATAGAATTAGTTTTGCAGTGATCCTTCCTTTCTACTTTGTGTAATAGCTTGAAGAGAATTGGTGTTAGCTATTCTTTGAAGCTATGGTACAATACTGCACTGAAGCCATCTGGTCCTCAGATTTTTGGGATCTGAGAATTTTGATGACAGCTTCTATTTCCTAAGGAGTTTTAAATAGTCCTATATCCCTTATATATGACTATTTAATTAATTTACTTGCTTTGATTCAGCTTTGTTAAGTGTAATCACTCAAGAAAATTGTCCATTTATTCTGATTTTTAAATTTTGTCATATAGGCTTTTTAGGTAAGACCTAATGAATGTTTGGATTTCCTCAGGGTCTGTTGTTATGTCCACGTTATTATATTTGATTTTGTTGATTTGGGTAGTTGCCCTCTGCCTTTTACTTAGTTTGGCTAAGGATTTGTCTATCTTGTTTATTTTCTGAAAGAACCAACTTTTGGTTTCATTAATTCCTTGCATTGTTTTATTTGTTTCCAATTTATTGATTTCAGCCCTGAGTTTGATTATTTCTGGCCTTCTACTCCTCTTGGTTGTGTCTGTTTCTTTCTCTTTTTTTCCACCTAGGGCTTTCAAGTGATACATTAAATTGCTTGAATGAGATGTTTCAAAATTCTTCTTTCAGGCACTAAGTGCTATGAACTTTTATTTTAGCACTGCTTTCATTGTGTCCCATAAGTTTGGGTATGTTGTAACTTCATTTTCATTGAATTCTAGAAAGACTTTAATTTCTTTCTTTATTTCTTCCCTGATCCAGCTGTCATTGAGTAGTGAGTTGTTCAGTTTACATGTGTGTGTAGGCTTTTTGCTACTTTTACTGTTGTTGGGGTCCAGCTTTAATCTATGTGGTCAGATAGGATACAAGGGATTATTTCTATCCTCTTGCATTTGTTGAGGCTTGCTTTCTGACCAAATATTTGGTCTCTTTTGGAGAAGGATCCATGAGGTGCTGAGAAGAAGGTAAATTGTTTTGTGTTTGGGTGAAAGTTTCTGTGGATGTCTATTAGGTCCATTTGATTCATAACCTCTGATAGAGTCATTGTTTCTTTGTTTGATTTCTGTTTTGTTGACCTGTCCTTTTTGAAAGTAGGGTGTTGAAGTCCCCCACTATTAATTTGTGGAGATCTATGTGTGGTTTAAATTTGATTAATGTTTCTATTAGAAATGTGGGTACCCTTGTATTTGGGACATAGATGTTCAGGATTGTGATGTCTTCTTCGTGGAATTTTCCTTTGATGATTGTGAAGTGACCTTCTCTATATCTTTTGATTAATTTTGAATGAAAGTCTATTTTATTAGATATTAGAATGGCTACTCATGCTTGCTTCTTGGGACCATTTGCTTCGGAAACCATTTTCCAATCCTTTACTCTCTGGTAATGTATACCTTTGTGACTTAGATATATGTGTCTTGTATGAACATATTGTTGGATCTTGTTTATGCATCCATTCTGTTAGTCTCTGTCTTTTTATTGGAGAATTGAGTCAATTGATGTTGAGAGAGATCTTTGACCAGTGGCTGTTAGTTCCTTATGTTTTGATGTTGGTTGTGTTAATGTGTTTGTTTGATTGGCTACTTTTAGTTTTGCTGTAATGTGGTTATTTATTTCCTGCGTTTTCCTGACAGTCGTCAATTTTCTTGGGTTGTATTTTTTCCTTCTAGTGTTTTCTGTAAGGCTGGATTTGTGGGTAGGTATTTTTTAAGTTTATTATTGTCATTGACTATCTTGTTTTCACCCTTTATCATGACTAAGAGTTTTGCTGGTATAGTAGCCTACGCTGCTATCTGTTTTCATTTAGGGTCTGCATAATATCTGTCCAGGCCCTTCTGGCTTTCATAGTCTCTGTTGATAGTAAGGTATGATTCTGATGGGTTTGCCATTACATGTGACTTGGCCTTTTTTCCTTGCAGCTTTTACTATTTTTTGTGGGCAGAGTATTTTCTTTTTTGGTGTTCTTTAGGCCTCTTTTATGCTTATAGACATCTCTTTTAAATTGTGGAAAATTTCTTCTCTGATTTTACTGAAAATATTTTCTGGACCTTGGAGACAGGAATCTTCTTTTTACCTCTATTCTTTTTTTTTTTTATGTTGTTAAATTCCACATTTATTTTTCTACTAATTGCATACTTGGAATTGAAAATTTCTGAAAGCCTTAATGATAAATAGAAGTCTATCTTCGAAGTATGCAATACTCTGTTATATACTCCATTCCTAACTAAATAATAGGATAAAAGAGAAAACTGAGTCGGGGTGTACATGTGGCAAACAAATGCTCCAGTTCTTTAAGGACAGTCTAATGGGGATAAAACATTATAAATGCCACAGAATGCACACTGTTCCTTTGCTTATTGCTTTCATGTATGAAGCAATGGCAATTGTAACTATACTTGATAGTCTCTGCCCTTTTGTCAGTAGACCATCTTCCCTTTTTTTTTATTTCTTTTTTTTTTTTTTCAATGCAGTTTATTCAGAAACCTTGAACAATCCTCGGACCCTGGGGAAAGCCAGCCCACAGCTTAAATAGCCTCTGGGTAGCCAACCCAGGCGTGCCACGTGGGCAATGCAGATAGGTCCACGTACATGGAAGCAAGCCAGATCCTCATCCTTAGCCAAATGTGGAATTGTTCGTGACAGAGAGCACTCACCATCGGGAAGGTGGAAGGCGGGAAACCAGCTCCATCTTTAAGGCATAGCATTCCGCAGCTCTCTACAGTTCCCCCTTTTTGTTTTAGACGCATCAGGCAAGAGTAGAGGTCTGATCTCTGATATTAGAAATAAATTGGGACTTTGTACCGATGTTCATTTAGGTGTCATCCACCCAAAGAGCATCAGACCCGACCAATACCTTTTTCTCAGAGGCGGGACCTGGGGCATCAACCCGCATGCAAACAGACATGCTCTTCTCTGGGTCCAAAGCGGCTGACCCTGAGTGCAGTGCTTAGCCTCGCATCCTGAGCATAACATTTTAGCTTTTTATGGTGTCCAACCATGCTTGCAGAGAATGTCCTGCTTCAATGGCTGTAAAGGCCTGAATGATCATGGCTGCATCACACTGTTGTGAGACTCTAATCTTGCATATATACCACAGGCAAACCAAGGAGACCAACACCAGAAGGCCTGCTAACGCTCCCATGCCCACCCATTCCTTCAGATGATTCATGGCTGCAGCAATCCATGATGGTAATCCTGTGGCTAGTCCTGCGTCCACTCTGGTAGAATTTACTGTGACAATGGCCACTCTCAGCTGCTCCATCGTAATATCGAATTCTCCAGTCCAATTACCTAAAATATAGCTAGACAATTGTTTAGACAGATTTGCAGCACAGGAAAAATTCTCATGTTATATGCTAGTGACTCAAAATCCAGCATATTTTCATTGACAGCCAAGATGAGCAATTTGACATAGGGTATCAATTTGCTCCTGCACGAGGTCAATCCTCTGATTGAACACCATCAAGCTTCCTTTTAGTTGAGCATTAATTCCTTTATGTACAACTAAGGCATGAGCTACATTGGCTAAATGATTGTTAAGGGTCTGAGCAGTCTGCCCAGTATGACTCTTATTATTCTAAATTTTGTCTTTTCATATTTTCCTGGATGTCTTGTGTGTTTTGTGTCAGGAATTTTTTTAGATTTATCATTTTCTTTGATGGATAAATTGAATTCTTCCATTGTATCTTCCACAGCTGAGATTCTTTCTTCCATCTCTTGTAGTCTTTTGGTTATGCTTCCCTCTGTATTTACTGTTTTCTTCCCCATGTTCTCCCTTTCCATGATTTGTATTTCTATGTTTGTGTTTTCTTTAATTTTTCCAATTCTATCTTCAGATCTTGAACCATTTTGTTCATTTCCTTCACCTGTCTGACTATATTTCCTGTTTTTTCCTTCAAATCCTTCACTTGTTTGTTTGAACATCCTCTGTTTCTTTTATTTCTTTCAGTGATTTAATTTTTTCCTATCTGAAGGCCACAAACTGTTTGGCTGCATCTTCCTGTATTTCTTTATGGATAGCCATAATCTGTTTGACTTTCTCTTCCTCTATTCTTTATGCATTTTATTTGTTTCCCCCATTATACTCCTTGTAAGCATAGATGTAAGGTCATCTTCTTGAAATTCACTTATGTTAGGGTGTCCAGGGCTACTGGGTTCTGGCGATGTTATATTGCTTTGGCATTTGTTGGTTGTGCTTTTATACTGGCCTCTATCATCTGGCTGTCTTAGGTGTTGGCTGTTAGTTTCTGGTACCTGCTGGAATCCTGGGCTGGGGAGAATCCCCTTGGCAGGGAGATAGTTCTTCCTAAAGGATGCCTCCTAAGCTTTTTGGGTATGGTCAAACAAATGGCAGTGCTTTTCAGGAATTACCACAACTAACCTCAGTTTTATGGACCTGTGTGGTAACTGTGGTCATTGGTAGTCAGGGGGTCTGTTCTTTCACAAGAAGAATTACTGGAGACAGCTGCCTTGGCACTGGGTTTTTTGCTCTGAATTTAGTGAACTACTACTACTGCTGCTTTCACACTGTGTTTGCTGGGTGCAGCCCTCTTGAAGAATCAGGGAGCCTCAGTTTCGTCAGTTTAACTAAGGATAACTGGTTACACGTTGGGGCAGTATCTGCGGTATGATCCAGTGGCTGTCAGACTTCTGTTGATCTCAGGTTGGAGTTCTTTGCCCAAGTACCCAAGCCGAAATCAGTGGCAGCCAAGTACAGCACTCAAACATGCAGCAGGAGGCTAGAGCCTGAAGCCTGGGGAAACCCAGAAACTTTTCTTGAGCTCTGTGTCCTGAGGTCAGAACTTATGCTTCCCCGATTGTGGGGTTTCCTCCTAACAGGGCGATCCAGTTTGTGGTGTTTTGGGGTCCACAGTTCTGTCTGGGTTGGTAACTAGAGCTTGAAGGTGCTGGCGATTGGCTCTGTCTGGTGAATGGGTGCCTGCAGGAACCCAGGACTCTTCCAGAGAACCTTTTATTTTTATTTTTTTATTTTTTATTTTTTTATAAGTTACATTTTATTAACTCTGTATCCCAGCCGTGTCCCGATCCCTCAATCCCTCCCAGTCCCTCCCTCCCTCCCTCCCTCCCTCATCTCCACTGTGCCCCTTTCCAAGTCCACTGATAGGAGGGACCTCCTCCCCATTCATCTGATCCTGTTTTATCAGGTATCTTCAGGACTGGCTGCAAAGCCCTCCTCTGTGGCCTAACAGGACTGCTCCTCCCTTCGGGGGTGGGGAGACCAAAGAGCCAGTCATTGAGTTCCTGTTAGAAATAGTCCCTGTTCCCCTCACTTTGGGAAACCAATTGATTACTGAGCTACCACAGGCTACATCTGAGTGGAGGTTCTAGGTTATATCCATACATGGTCCTTGGTTGAAAGACAAACATGGGACATACTCACTTATATAGACCTATAAGATATGATAAACATAATGAAATCTATACACCTAAAAAAGATAATCAATTGAGCGGACATGGGGTAAGATGATCAATCCTCATTTAGAAAGACAGATGGGATGTGCATTGAACATATGACAGGAGTCTACTGAGCGCATCTGAAAGACTCTAACTAGCAGTGTTTTCAAAGCAAAGACTCATGACCAAACCTTTGGCAGAGTACAGGGAATCATAAGAAAGAAGGGGAGTTAGTCTGATGGGGAAAGGATAGGAGCTCCACAAGGACCAAATATATCCAGAGAACTTTTTAGTAGAAACATGTTTTTGGATGAGTGCCCTAAGATCAGACCTGATGTTTCATTTGCCATGGTGTTTCCTCCTTCCTGGGAAACCCAGTCTCTAGTGCCCTGGGGCGCACAGTTCTGTCTGGTACCATGAGTCTGGCATACAGGCAAGTCTCTGGGCTGTAGGCTGAGGGTCGGACAGACTACAAGACATTTTCTGGTGCTAGTCTGAGTTTTTTTCCAGATTGCTTCCTTCACTGTGGTGTTGTCTCTCAACTGGAAGTCTCAGTATCTAGTGTTGTGGTGCCCACAGTTCAGTCTGGTATAGTAATCAGAGAATGCAGGCTTGTGGCTCTGGGCTGGTGACCAAGTGCCTGTTGGGACGTGGGAACTCTTCTGACGTTTAGCTGGGTGACCTGAACCTGATTGCTTCCCACACCTTGGGTTTTCCTCTCACCTGGGAAACACAATCATTGGTGTTTTAAGGCCCAGAGTTCGCTCTATTTGTTGCTGTGCAGTCACTGCTGTCCTACTTGTCAGACACAGTGTCCTCCCTGAGCTGCCATCTTGGATACTATTTTTTTTAACATTACTGCTTAATGCTATAGACAGTGTATTAATGGAGATGCAATTTCCAAGCCGATTTTGAACATAAATTAGGAAAACAATGAGAAAAAGAGAGAGGGTGGTAAGAACACAGAGAAGAAGGAAGAGGGGACAGGAGGCATTTGAATTCAGCAGTTATCCATTTAAAAGGAAAATAACATGCAGAAAAAAATATATTCATATCAGAAATATTCATAGTAATTTGATTTTACTTTTTTAAAATTTATTTACCTTTATTAATTACAGTTTATTCACTTTGTATCCCCCCATAAGGCCCTCTTTCCTCCCCTCTTGTCCCATCCTCCCTCCCCCTTTTTCACTCATGCCCCTCCCCAAGTCCATTGATAGGGGAGGTCCTCCTCTCCTTCCTTCTGATCTTAGTCTATCAGATCACATCAGGAGTGGCTGCATTGAATGAAAAATAGATAATACCTAATAATATGGTAATACTTATCATTGGTATATCTTAACACTTCATTTATTTAGTGGCTGTAATTTTAGTAAGGCATCACCCATGCTATAATTTCAATGAAACTATAACAAAATATAAATTTGTGTATGAAGGAATAGGCATAAGTTTTACTATGCCTGAAGCTTTAATAATTTTTAGGTGAGAAGCAAATTTGTGAATATGAAATTACATAAGCATATGAATATTTATAGTAAGAAGAGATAATACAAGGACTAGAAAATTTATAAAGATGGCAAATAACAAAAATATATTGACACTTTAAAAATTGTTTTTCTGTTTATTACCATTTGCTATTAGCAATGTCGTGCAGAATTTTAAAAGTACTCATAAATTTTAGGTAATTTCTGTTACTTTTCTTTCCTATACAAGCAACTACAAACAAACTCAATTTAGTAACACTGTATTTTAACACCCTGTAAACATAGTTCTTATTACCTCTATTTTAAATAATTTCTAATTTCAAGAAGTAATATTTTCGTAAGGTAGTCATACTATCTTTTGCTGTTAATATTTTAATATTTTATAATCAATATTTGTGTATGTTATAATATATAATATACTAAATGATATATTTAATACATAGCATATTAATGTAATGAAGTGAACTGAAAGTTATGCTACAGAATATCAGTCAAGAAAAGCAGACTGAATTAAATGTTTCAAGATGCCTTTGATTGTTTTAAGCCACTGTTTCTGAGACAAAGAGGAAAAATGTTATTTAATCTGATGATATTTTTTGGTAAGCCAATGGTTTTACATAGTTTCTTTTCCTTCCTTCTTTCCTTCTTTCCTTCCTTCCTTCCTTCCTTCCTTTCTTTTTTCTTCCTTCCTTTCTTTCTTTCTTTCTTTCTTTCTTTCTTTCTTTCTTTCTTTCTTTCTTTCTTTCTTTTTTTTTCTGTCTTTCTTTCTTGCACCAAACAGTAGCTGTCCATTTTATCATTTAATTTAGAAGTGTTCTATTCGAATCTATACAGTGAAATAAATGATACATCAACATCTTATTTCTATAAATATTATTCTATGAAAATATGATTCACACTTGAGAGATGGTTCAATAGTTAAGAGCACTGATAACTTTTGCAAAGGACCTGGGTTCAACTCCCAGTACCCATTTAGTGGTTATCAGCCATCTTTATCTTCAGCCCAGAAGATCTTATGACATCTGTAGCAACCAAGTACACCAGTAGTACACAGACATACACACAGACAAAATACCTATGAATATAAGCTATGTATTGGAAGTTGGAGGTTAAGTAATACATAGTGCTACCCAGACACATAGAGCCTACACAGCTATTATATCAGAAACACAGGGAGATATCTATTCAGATAAAAAGATAAGTAGAGGCAGGAATACATGAGGAAATGGAGATACAGTTGGTAAGAGAAGCTATCCTGAGCTGAGATAATTTGGAGCATTAGACAAACAATTATTTATGTTGTAGTTAATTTTATTTTAAGGTGTGTAAGATGTTAGAGACAATACTGCATATTAACAGTGAGAGAATGAAGAGTTCCAGACCCTGCAATACTGAAAAAGGAGGGATTACATGAAGAACAGAAAAGAGCATTCATTGCTGGCAGAGTGTACATCATAGAGACCAATGAAGAGTATTTGGAGTGACTACAAGCATGGGGAACAGGGAGAAGCCACCTCCTGACTACCCTGTTTGCCTTCTTTTGCAGTTTAGGGAGATGACATTTCTGATCTTAAGCATGCTTCTAAAGTCATCCAACAGAAGGCAGTAAAAACTCACCCTCAGGAATAAATATGAGGGTCTTAGGAACACTGAGTATATCTCTTTGGACCCAGACATGGGAGGAAAATATGTGTGTGTATATATGTGAGTGTGTGTGTGTGTGTGTGTGTGTGTGTGTGCGCGCGCATTTATGTGTGTATGTGCACACATACATATGTGTGTTTTCTGTTTCCATTTTATTTTTACAAGAGATTTTGTGGTGCCTTAAGGAGCATAATATTGGGCAGCTTGATTTGTTAAGATCTAACTCTTAATGCCTGGGTGGGGAGAAGTAGTAATTCTTCCACTTATGGCCTTTTCTTTATATGTGCATCTGTTACTGCTTCACTCTCATTACTCATTTGAACGATTGTTTCCTTACTGAGAAGGAGCCTTTTACTCTGATGAAATCCCATGTCTCAGTTGCCATTTTATGACCTGCCAGAGTGTTGTCTCTAGCCTATACTTAAAATATTTATGCTTTCTTCTAACAGTTTCAAAATTTTAGGAACAGCACTAAGATTTGGACCATTTTAACTGTATTTCACACGAGGCACTAAAAAGTGATCCACTCTGAATCTTGTACAGGTGGATATCTGTTTTTACCAATAGCATTTGTTAAATAGGCTATCTATTCTGCAACATACATTTTGGCACTTTGTCAAGAAATAGATGACTGTAGCATATGAGTATATTTCTACCCTTTCAACCTATTTTACTAGAATGAATATCTTTTTGTGCCAGTACGCCAGTACAATACATTTTTTGTTTTTAGTTCTCTTTCATAAAAATAGATTTCAGTTGTATTTTCAGGTAAGTCATGGTATCTCCAACATTTTTCTTTTTTTTTTTTTCAAGATTTCTGTGGATATTGGGGGTGTTTATGATTCTGTATGAATTAGTGAGTATTTTTCAACTTCTGTGAATAATATCATTGGAATTTTCATAGTAATTCAATTGAACATGTTGATAGATTTAGTTTACATAGCCATTTTCATAATTCTTTACTCCAATACTCCATGTACACAAGAGGGTTCTCCATGTTATATCTTGCATTACTTTCTATTCTCTTTCTTCCTTTTCTTATTTTTTTCAATTTTATGTATTTATTACAATTTATTCACTTGTATATCCACAGCAGCTATCTCCCTCATCTACTGCCAGTCCCTGCTCCCATTCTTCTCCCCCTTTGACCTTTCCTTAGTCACCGGATAGGGGAGGACGTCCTCCCCTTCTATATGACCCTAGGCTATCAGGTTTCATCAAGGCTGGCTGCATCATCCTCCTGGAAAGGATGCCCCCTTCCAAAGGGAGGTAATCAAAGAGTTCATATCAGAGTTCATATCAGAGACCCTGTACCCCTTACTAGGGAACCCAATTCGAAACTATACAGCCTATGGGGTTGCTCTAAACATGGGGTCTAGGTCCTCTCTGCACATGGTCCTTGGTTGGAGTATCTGTCTTTGCAGGTCTTCTTGGGCCCAGGAATTTTGACACTGATGGTCTTCTTGTGGAATTCCTTTCCCTCAAGGACTTTCTATCTCTATCTTCTTACATAAGATTCCATGCACTCTGCCCAAAGTTTGGCTATGAGTCTCATTATCCCCTTTGATATTCTGGTGGGTAGAGTCTTTCAGAAGTCCTCTGTGGAAGGCTCCTGTCCTGTCCATTGTCTTCTACTTTTGATGTCTATCCTGATTGCCCTTCTGATGAGGATTCAGCGTATTTTGTAGGGTCCTCCTACCAGAGAACTCCTTCAACTGATAAACACCTTCAACAAAGTGGCTATATAAATAAATTAACTTAAAAACATATGAAGCCACTGAGTTTATGTCTAGGCCACAGAGGACGACATTGAAGCCAGTCCTGGTGAGACCTGACAAGCTAGGGTTAGATGGAAGGGGAGAAGTACCTCCCATATCAGTGGACTTAGAGAGGGGTAGGGAGGAGATAAGGGAGGGAGGGTGAGATTGGGAAGGAATGTGGGAGGGGGCTACAGCTGGGATACAAAGTAAATAAACTGTAATTAATATAAAAAATAAAAATAATTTAAAAATATCTGAAGCCTTACTGTATACAAAAGACAAACAAGCTGAGAAAAAAATATAGGGAAACAACACCCTTCACAAAACCCACAAATAACATAAAGTACCTTGGTGTAAGTCTAACCAATAAGTGAAAGACCTTTATGAAATAAACTTCTAGACTCTGAAGAAGAAATTGAAAAAGATATCCGATGATGGAAAGCTCTCCCATGCTCATGGATTGACAGAATTAACATAGTGAAAATGACTAGCTTATGAAAAGCAATCTATGGATTCAATGCAATTCCCATCAAAATACAAACACAATTTTGTACAGAACTTGAAAGAACAATCCTCAATTTCATATGGAAAAACAAAACAAAAAAGGCTCAGAATAGCTAAAACAGTCCACTACAATAAAAGATTTTCAGACTCTCCAAGATGGCAGCAAACAGTGACCACCATTTCTGAAGGGCAGAAGATCTGAAACTCCAAACCTGATGTGAAGATGGACAACTGAAGCCAAAGCATTGACTCTGAAAATTCCCAGGGTAGAGGGGACAAGCTGTGAGCTGGGACAGATTGAATTCAACCACCCACCCCCATGGACGTCTCCAGGGTATGAGAGTGGCAAACTATCAGCTGCACCTTCAAGCTGCTTCAAGGATTGCAGCAATAGTGAGTGCATAACCCCAAGTACAGGGTGTCTCCTTACTCTAACAGCCAATCAGGGAACCCAAATTTGAGTGTACAAAACTATGGACTCTCTGATCTTACAACTTAAGCCTTTCTAGTGAGTTTGAGGGCCCTCTTCACTTTCCACACATACCTGCAAGTGAGTGCTTCTGTGAGAGAGTATTTATAGAGCCCCATTTCAGGGTCCTTCTGCACTAGCAGGCAGACATCAGTTCCCTCTCACCCACACTTGTGCCATGGGCAAAATAAGGATCCTTGAGACAGCATTCTCAACATTGAAGCTCCTGTTCTGTGGATCTCCCAGTGGAATACATGCAAACAATTCCTGAAACCAAGATGGTGCAGCTAGATAGACCTGAGGGCTTGGAGCACAATACAGAGAGAGGCTTGTTGGTCATTGAGCCATTCAGGACACCTGCACACTTAGACTGAACCTATGAACAGGAAGTGGCATCTGCACCACTACGTACATTTGCACTCGCTCCTCCCTTATACTTCACCCTCCCAGGCAGACACACCTCTATGCAGACCCCTCTGCTTATGCACTTGCACCTGCAAAGTTCCTCCCTTAGCTGCATCTGAAACACCAACAAACACTCTCAAACCAGTGGACCTCTCTCATCTTCCTGAATAATACTCCAGATTCCAGACTCTAGAGACAGAGAGGCTCAGTCTGCAGGACAAGCTACAGGAAAAACAGCAAAGCCACTGACATCAGATGTCTAGAGGCAGGCATAAGAACACAAGCAACAAAAATCAGTACATCAGAGCTTTACCAGCAACCCTCAAAATAAATGGATACTTTAATTCATCAGAAACATGGGAAAATGATTTTAAAGCTATGCTTATTTAGATATTAGAGGCACATAAAGATGAAATGAACAAACCTCTCAAATAAATGCAGGCAAATATAGCTACACAAATAGAGGCACATGTAGAGGAAACAAATAAAAAATAGACTGCATCATGGAAAGACATGAATCCACATTTAAACAGATGAAGGAAATGCTGCAAGACATGAAAACAGAAGTAGGATCAATAAAAAAAAAAACACAAACAGAGAAAACCTTGGAGCTGGAGAACTTAGAATAAAGATCAGGCACCACAAAGGTATGCATCACCAACAGAATACAATAGAGGAAAGAGAGAATATCAGGCACTAAAGAAACAATTGAAGAAACTGATATATCACTCAAAGAAAAAGTAAAACATGAACAGTCTCCAAACTCAAAGCATCCAAGAAATCAAGAACACCATGGAAAAACAAAATTTAAGAATAATAAGAATATGAGTCTCAGCATCTGCTTTGATGCCTTGGTGGGTAGAGTCTTTCAAAGGCCCTCTGTGATAGGCTTTCTGTCCTGTTCCCTGTTTTCTACCTCTTCCTTCATATGATGGGGGAGGAGCCCTACCAGGCCACAGAGAAATACAATGAAGCCAGTCTTGATGAGACCTGATAGGCTAGGTTTACAGGTAAGGGGAGGAGGATCTTCCATATCAGGGGATTTGGGAAGGGGCATGGGAGGAGAATAGGGAGGGAGGATAGGATGAGGAGCAGTTGAGGGAAGGGTCTATAGGTGGGATACAAAGTGAATAAGCTGCCATTTATAAAAAAATAAATAAATTATCAAAAATTAAATTAAAACTAATAATAGGAATTGAAGAAAAAGAAAAATCCAGGGTCCAAGGTTCAGAAAATATTTTCAAAATAATCACAGAAGAAAATTGTCCCAAATTAATGAAAGTGATATCCTTAAACATACAAGAAGGCTACATAACACCAAATAGACTAGACCAAAATAGAAACTCCTCACATTACATAATATTCAAAACACTAAATCTAAAGAACAAAGAAAAAAAATAATAAAAGCAGCAAGGAAAAAAGGCCAACATACAAAGGAAGGCCTATCAGAATCACACCAGACTTCTCAACAGAAACTATGGAAACCAGAAGGGGCTGGGCAAATGTCATGCAGACTCTAAGAGGACTCAGATGACAACCAAGACTAATATACCAAAAAAAAAAACCTTTCAATCAACATAGATGGAGAAAACAAAATATTCCATGACAAAACTAAACTTAAACAATATGTTTAATCAACTAGACCCAAGAAAACACAGGATATAGATAACTTCACAACAAAAAATCAAAAGAAAACAAGCACAGAAACACACTATCACCACCATCTCCACAATAAAAGTAACTAACATTGGTAACATTAAAAGTAACATTCATTGGTCATTATTACCTATTAACATCAACAGACTCAACTCTCCAATAAAAAGACACAGACTAACAAAATGGTTGTGGATACAGGATCCAACATTCTGCTGCAACCAAGAAATACACCTCTGCAACAAAGATAAACACTACCTCAGAGTAAAGGTATGGAAAAAATATTTTTCAAGCAAATGGACCCAGAAAACAAGTTGGGGTATCTATCCTAATATCTAAAAACATACACTTTTAACCCAAATTAATCAAAAACTGAGTAGGGACACTTCATTCTCATCAAAGGAAAAATCTGCCAGGAGGACATCACAATTCTGAACATCTATGCTCCAAATATAAGGGCACCTAACATTTGTAAATGAAACATTATTAAAGCTCAAATCACACATCAATCCCAACACCTTAATAGTGGAAGACTTCAACACTCCACTCTCAAAAGGGGACATATCGGGGGGAGGGGCAAGATGGCAGCGCCAGGAGGAATCTCATTCTGAGCAGCAGCAGCAGGATCAGCACAGTGACCAGTAATCAGAACTCGCGGCCATAAAACACAGTCATTGTGTTTCCCAGGTGAGAGGATACCCCACGGTAGGGGATTCAATCAGCTTTAACTCACCCAGCTAAACCATGGAAGAGATCCCGGCTCCACCAGACGCTTGACTGCCAGCCGCCAGCCCCAGCTCCAGCCCAGAGCCACAAGCCAGTGTCTCTGGTCACGGTCCCAGACTGAACCGTGCGCACCACACTATCAGAGACTAGAATTTTCAGTCGAGAGATAACCCCAGGATACAGGAAACGATTGGGACCGCCTTAGGTCACCCAGACATCCCCTGGAAGACTCAGATTCCACGGGCACCGCAGGAGCCAGCCCGGAGCCAGAGCCCAAGACCCAGGCTCCGGCACAGAACCCTGCCTGCCTGCGCGCCTGATTCACTGCCTGAGATAGAACTGTGGGCACCAGGGCACCAGCGAATGAGTTTCACTGTCTGGTGCAAACACACAGGAAGGGAAACGGCTGGTCTGATCTCAGAGCACTCAGCTGACACCCCCAGCCTGAAAAGGTCCCCCGAAAATTACCCACCTTAGGGAGGCACCCAGGATCCCAAAGCCCACAAAGGCAGACACAGGCAGTTTCTGCACACCAGACAGCTGACAGAGACTGAGCCACCATCACTCAGCTGTGCTCCAGGCACAGACAGTTTCTGCTGCCAGCCAGCTGGCGGACACTGAGCAGTGTGCACCAGGGAAAAAAAGACAGTGGGAGTCCGTGTCTCCAGAGAATCCACAGGGAAGGAAGGAAACTGTACTGACTTAAATCACCCAATCCTTCCCTAGAAAAAGTCTAGCAGTCTAGCAGACCAGTGGGGCTAACACTCAGCTGTGCCCCAGACACAGGCACAAACAGTTGCTGCTCGCCTGATGTCCAACTGGGTCACAGCAGCTGATCATTAAATTTACAACAAGAAACCCAGAAACAGGGCAGCTGCTCTCAGGACTTTCCTGGGTGAGAGGAGAACCCTTTCGACTAACAAAGACCACAGTTACCACTCAGGTCTATATCCCTGAGGTGAGCAACTCCTGAAAAAACACCAGCCATCCAAGGACTATACCCAAAAAGCTGAGAAGACATCCTTCAGGAAAAACCAGCTTTCTGCAAAGGGGATTCTCTCCACCACAGGATCCCCAGGAAATAACCCCAAACACCTAACATAGCACAATGGGTAGAGGCCATCGTAAAAGCTCAAGCAACAAAAGACAGAGAAATATGGCATCTGCAGAACCCACATACACAGGGGCAAGTAGCCCTGGACACCCCAGCATAACTGAAATCCAAGAAGATGACCTAACAACTATGCTCATGAAGATGATAACAAAGGAAACAAATAAGATACGTAAGACATAGAAGAAGATAAACTCAAACAGAATATTGCAATCCTTAAAGAAATAGAGGAAGCTGCAGCCAAACAGTTTATGGCCTTTAGAAAGGAAATGCTTAAAGCACTGAATGAAATAAAAGAAAGAGTTGAAGGAACTAAAAGAAAAACAGGAAAGTACAATCAGACAGGTGAAGGAAGTAAACAAAACAACTCAAGACCTGAAGATAAAATTGGAAAAATTAAAGAAAACACAAATGGAGGAAATAATGGAAAGGAAGAATCTAGGGAAGTAAACAGGAACTACAGAGGTAAGCATAACTACAAGAGATGGAAGAAAGAATCTCAGGTGTAGAAGATACAATGGAAGAAATCGATGTATCTGTCAAAGAAAATGTTAAATCCGAAAAATTCCTGACACAGACTGTGCAAGAAATCCAAGACAATATGAAAAGACAAAACCTAAGAATAATAGGTATAGAGGAAAAACAGGACTCCTTTCTCCAAGGCCCAGAAAATATTTTCAACAAAATCATTGAAGAAAATTTCCCCAAGCTAAAGGAGAGGCCAATTAGAATACATGAGGCCTACAGAACACCCAACAAATTTGACCAGAAAAGAAAATCTTCCCGCCACATAATAATCAAAACAGTAAGTATACAGAACAAAGAAAAAATCTTAAAAGCTGCAAGGGAAAAAGGCCAAGTAACATATAATGGCAAACCCATTGGAATCACACCTGACTTTTCAACAGAGACTGTGAAAGCCAGAAGGGCCTGGACAGATATCATGCAGACCCTAAGAGAACACAGATGTCAGCCCAGGCTACTATACCCCGCAAAACTCTCAGTCCTCATAGATGGAGAAAACAAGATATTCAATGACAAAAACAAATTTCAACAATACCTACAAACAAATCCAGCATTACAGAAGACTCTAGAAGGGAAAGTACAACCCAGGAAAACTAGCTACATTGAAGAAAACACATGAAATAAATAACCTCACTTCAGTAAAACAAAAAGCAACCAAGCAGACAACCTGATGACCACAGCCAACATCAAAATCAAGGGATCTAACAGCCACTGGTCATTAATCTCTCCCAAAATCAATGGACTCAACTCTCCAATAAAAAGACACAGATTAACAGAATAGATACTTAAACTAAACCCAGCAATCTGTTGCATACAAGAAAAACACCTAAGACACAAAGATAGACATTACTTGCACATAAAGGGTTGGAAGACGACTTTCCAAGCAAACGGACCCAAGAAGCAAGCAGGAGTAGCCATTCTAATATCTGATAAAATAGACTTTCAACCAAAATTAATAAAAAGAGATGGGGAAGGACACTTCATACTCATCAAGGGAAAATTCCAACAGGAAGACATCACAATGTGAACATGTATGCCCTAAATACAAGAGCACCCACATTTGTTAAAGAAACATTGATAAAATTTAAAGCACATATAGATCCCCACACATTAATAGTGGGAGACTTCAACACCCCACTCTCAACAAAGGACAGGTCAACAAAACAGAAATTAAACAAAGAAACCATGTCTCTGACAGAGGTCATGAATCAAATGGACCTAACAGACATTTACAGAACTTTACACCCCAAAACAAAAGAAATTACCTTCTTCTCAGCACCTCATGGAACCTTCTCCAAAATAGACCATATATTGGGTCACAAAGCAAGCCTCAACAGATAGAAGAAGATTGAAATAATCCCTTGTATCCCGTCTGATCACCATGGAATAAAGCTGGACCTCAACAATAACAGAAATAGCAAAAAGCCTACACACACATGGAAACTGAACAACTTGTTACTAAATGACAGCTGGGTCAGGGAAGAAATAAAGAAAGAAATTAAAGTCTTTCTAGAAATCAATGAAAATGAAGACACAACATACCCAAACTTGTGGGACACAATGAAAGCAGTGCTAAGAGGAAAGTTCATAGCACTAAGTGCCTTCAAGAAGAAATTCGAGACAGCTCATTCAAGCACCTTAATGGCTTACTTAAAAATCCTAGAAAAAGAAGAAGGAGACACACCAAGAAGGAGTGGAACGACGGCTGGAAATAATCCAAATCAGGGCTGAAATCAATCAATTGGAAACAAATAAAACAATTCAAAGAATCAATGAAACCAAGAGCTGGTTCTTTGAGAAAATCAACAAGATAGACAAACCCTTAGCCAACCTAACTAAAAGGCAGCAAGACACCACCCAAATCAACAAAATCAGAAATGAAAAGGGGGATATAACTACAGACAGTGAGGAAATCCAAACAATCATTAGGACTTACTTCAAAAGTCTATATGCCACAAAATTTGAAAATCTAAATGAAATGGACAATTTTCTTGATCGATTTGACTTACCAAAGCTGAATCAGGACCAGGTACATCAATTAAATAGTCTTATATCCCCCAAAGAAATAGAAGCGGTCATCAAAAGTCTCGGTACCTCGGAATAACCCTAACTAAGGAAGTCAAAGACTTGTATGAAAAAAATTTCAAGTCTCTGAAGAAAGAATTAGAAGAAGATATGAGAAGATTGAAAGATCTCCCATGCTCATGGCTTGGCAAGATTAACATAGTAAAAATGGCCATCTTACCAAAAGCAACCTACAGATTCAATGCAATGCTCATCAAATTACCAACACAATTCTTTACAGACCTGGAAAGAAAAATTCTCAACTTCATATGGAATAACAAGAAACCCAGAATTGCTAAAACAATCCTCTACAATAAAAGATCTTCTGGAGGTATCTCCATCCCTGATCTTAAGTTGTACTATAGAGCAACAGTTTTAAAAACTGCATGGTACTGGCATAGAAACAGAATGATGGATCAAGGGAACGAAACAGAAGACTCAGAAATAAACCCACAAACTTATGGACACCTGATCTTTGACAAAGACGCCAAAACCATTCAATGGAAAAAAGATAGCATCTTCAACAAATGGTGCTGGTCCAACTGGATGTCTACATGTGGAAAAATGAAAATAGATCCATACTTATCACCCTGCACAAAACTGAAGTCCAAGTGGATCAAAGACCTCAACATAAAACCAGACACATTAAATCGGCTTGAAAAAAAAATGTGGGAAATACCCTAGAACTCATTGGTAAAGGAGAAAACTTCTTGAACAGAACACCAACACCACAGGCTCTAAGAGCAACAATCAATATATGGGACCTCATGAAACTGAAAAGCTTCTGCAAAGCAAAGGACACCGTCATCAAAACAAAGCGACCGCCTACAGATTGGGAAAGAATCTTCATCAACCCTTTATCTGATAGAGGACTCATATCCAGTATATATAAAGAACTAAAGAAGCTGAAAAGCAGCAAACCAAGTAATCCACTTAAAAAATGGGGAACAGAGCTAAACAGAGAATTCTCGACAGAGGAATATGGAATGGCAGAGAAGCACTTAAAGAAATGCTCAACCTCATTAGCCATTAGGGAAATGCAAATCAAAACAACCCTGAGATTTCACCTTACACTCATGAGAATGGCCAAGATCAAAAACTCAAGTGACAACACATGCTGGAGAGGTTGTGGAGAAAGGGGAACCCTTCTCCACTGCTGGTGGGAATATAAACTGGTGCAACCACTCTGGAAATCAATATGGCACTTTCTCAGAAATAGCACTTCCTCAAGATCCAGCCATACCACTCCTGGGCATATATCCAAAAGAGGCTCAAGTACACAAAAAGGACATTTCCTCACCCATGTTTGTAGCAGCTTTATTTGTACTAGCCAGAAGCTGGAAACAACCCAGATGCCCCTCAACTGAAGAATGGATGCAGAAATTGTGGTACATCTACACAATGGAATATTACTCAGCAATGAAAAATAAGGAAATCATGAAATTCGCAGGTAAATGGTAGTATCTGGAAAGGATCATCCTGAGTGAGTTGTCCCAGAAGCAAAAAGACACACATGGTATATACTCACTCATATAGACATACAACATAGGACAAACCCACTAAAACCTGTGCATCTAAAGAAACTAAGCAAGAGAGAGTACCCTAACTAAAATGTCCAATCCCCATTGGGAAAGGCAAAGAGGATGGACATCAGAAGAAGAAGAAAACAAGAAACAACCTAGGAACCTGCCACAGAGGGCCTCTGAAAGCCTCTGTACTACAGACTATCAAAGCAGATGCTGAGCCTGATGGGTAACTGCTGGGCAGAGTGAATGGAAATTTATGTAAGAACTGGGAAATAGTAAGAGCTGGAGAGGATAGGGTCTCCACAAAGAGAGCAACAGAACAAGAAAATTTGAACACAGGGAACTTCTCAGAGACTCATACTCCAACCAAGGACTATTCATGGAGATAACCCAGAACCCCTGCACAGATGTAGCCCAGGGCAGTTCAGTGTCCAAGTGGGTTACATAGTAATGTGAAGAGGGACTGCCTCTGACGTAATCTGACTGGCCTGATCTTTGATCACCTCCCCCTGAGGGGGGAGCAGCCTTACCAGGCCATAGTAGAGGACAATGCAGCCACTTTTGATGTGAACTGATAGACTAAGATCAGAAAGGAGAGGAGAACCTCCCCTATCAGTGGACTTGGGGAGTGGCATGTATGCAGAGGGAGGAGGGAGGGTGGGATTGGGAGGGGAGAAGGGAGGGGCTTATGGGGGGATGCAGAATGAATAAAGTGTAATTGATGAAAAATTAAAAAAAAAGAAGAGAAAAGCCACACACACAAAAAAAAACCCACAAAGTTGGGTTGTAGGTCTGGGAGTAGTTTGGAGAAAGAGGTTGAATATGGATCAAAAAATATATGAAGTTGTGAAGAACTAATAAAAATAAGAAAAGAGAAAAAAATTAGAATGAATTAAGATAAATATATGAACTTAATTTCCAAGAGACACTGTTAAGTACAGGAATATTTACCTCTATTTAGTCCTAATTAGGATTGGAAAGAACCTTGAGTCAGATTTTTTTATAATTAAATGTTATTTTATAATATAAAAAAGCGACATATCATGTACACAGAAGCTAAATAGGAAAATAAAGAAACTTAAAGAGGTTCTTAATAAAATGGACCTAAATGATGACTACAGAAACTTTCACCCAAACTCAAAAGGTAAACCTTCTTCCAGCACATCATGGAACCTTCTCCAAAACTGACCATATAGTCTGACACAAAACAAGCCTCAACAGACACAAGAAGATTTTAATAATCCCTTGTATCCCATCAGACCACCATGGCCTAAAACTAGAACTCAACAACAACAGAAATGGCAAAAAGCTTACACATGCATGGAAAGTAAATAATTCCTACTCAATGACAACTGGATAAGGGAAGAAATGAAAACAAAATAGAGATTTCCTAAAATTCAATAAAAATGAAGGCACAACTTACCATAAAGTATGGGACACAGTGAAAGTAGTGCTAAGAGGAAAGTTCAAAGAACTAAATGCTTTCTGAAAGAAGTTTGAATTTTCCCCTACAAGCAACTTAATAGCGCATTTGAAAGCCCTTGAAAAAAAAGAAGCAGACATACCCAAGAGCAGTAGAAGGTTGGAAATAATCAACTCAGGGCTGAAATCAATAAATTAGAAACAAATAAAACAATTCAAAGTTTTTTTTTTTTTGAGAAAATCAACAAGGTAGACAAACCCTTAGCCAAACTAATTAAACGGCAGAGAGAAAATAGCCAAATCAGAAATGAAAAGGGGAACATAAGACACAGAAGAAATTCAAAGAATCATTAGCTCTTATTTCAAAAGCCTATATACCACAGAATTTGAAAACCTAAATGAAATGGACAATTTTCTTGGTACATTCCATTTACCAAAGCTAAACCAAGATATCACTGTACACATGAGTGACCCCAAAATTTAAACCAGAGAACTCCTTCAGCTGATAAACACTTTCAACATATTGGCTGGATTCAAAAGTAACTCAAAAACTCAGTAGCCCTCCTGTATATGAAAGACAATTGACCTGAGAAAGAAATTAGGGAAACAACACCTTTTATAAGAGCTACAAATAATATAAAGTACTTTGGTGTGACCCTAACCAAGCATGTGAAATATCTGTATTAAAAAAAAAAAAGTCTCTGGAGAAATTGAAGAAGATATCAGACGATGGAAAGATCTGGCTTGCACAAGGATCAGTAGTATTAACATAAAATGCAATTCCCATCAAAATACAAACACAATTTTTACAGATCTTGAAAGAACAATTATTTCTAAATTTCATATGGATTAACAGAAAACCCACAATTGCTAAGATAATCCTGTAGAGTAAGAGACTGTCTGGAGGTATCTCCATCCCTGACATCAAGCTTTACTATAGAACAACAGTAATAAAAACTGCATGGTACTGGCATAGAAACAGAATGGTGGATTAATGGAATCAAGTAGAAGATTGAGAAATAAACCCACATAACTATGGATACTTGAATTTTGACAATGAAACGCAAAGAATAAAATGGAAAGTAGATAACATCTACAACAAATGGTGCTTGTCTAACTCAATGTCTACATGTATAAAAATGCAAATAGATCCATATTTATCACCCTGCACAAAACTAAAGTCAAAGTGGATCAGTGACCTCAACATAAGACAAGGCACATTAAATTGGTTAGAAGCAAAAGTAAGGAAGAACCCAGAACTCATTGGCACAGGAGACAACTTCCTGAACAGAACACCAATATCACAGGTTCACAAGAGCAACAATCAATAAATGGGACCTCATGAAACTGAAAAGCTTTTGTAAAGCAAAAGACACTGTTGTCAAAAAACAAAAACAAAACAAAAGAAAAAATGACAGCCTACAGACTGGGAAAGGATCTTCACCAACCCTATATCTGACAGAGGGCTAATATCAAAAATATATAGAGAACTTAAGAAGTAAAACATCAACAAACCAAGAAATCCAATTATAAAAAGGGGGGGCAAGATGGCGATGCCGGGAGAACACTGTGTCTGAGAAGCTGGACAACATTCTCCGTGCAGCGACCAGGAGACTTAATTCTGGATCCTAAAACTACAGCAATCGTGTTTCCCAGGTGAGGGGAGGCTCCCACAGCATGGGAATCGGTCAGGTAAACTCTCGGGCCACACAACCAGAACCCAGAAGAGATCCCGGGTAACACAGGCTTTGGGTTTCCGGGCTGGAGCCACAAGCCTGAGTGTCCCTATCACTTTCCCAGGCTGATTGGTGGACACAAGAGTGCCAGAGACTGGGAGTCCCATTCTCAAGAAAACCCCACGGGGAAGGAAAGTTGCGAGACTGATCACGGGTCACCCAGTCTTTCCCTGGAAGGTCTCGCTGACCATGAGTACCCACCGCCATCACAACTGAGCTCCCGCTGCTCGGAGAGCAGCTGTGCGCCCAGCTCAAAATCCCTACTCTCTCTTCAGAGGAGGCAGGAGGCGTCCAGCAGAATCTGCCACAGACCACATTGTCTGTACCCCAACCCGAGACTGGGGCTGAGAAAACCCAATCCTTTCGGGCACTCCCCCAAATGCCACCATAACCCTGCCTCGGCGGAGCAGAGGGAAAGAGAGGCGCACAGCTACTTCACAGTGCCGGGACCCCAGTGCTTCCAGCTGCTCATAGCAAACAAACTTCAGCTCAGGATCTGGGACTGTGGTCATTCAACATGTCCTGAGACTCTCCTGGGTCCAGCGCAATAAGGTCTAGCACCAAGTCCTATCACCGGCGGCCCCCCGACCCTTGGCAGAGAAACCCCGGCTCAGGATTGAGACTGAGAAGTTCCAACCCTTTCTAGCACTCCCCTGAGAGCACTGTCATAAGTTTGCCCTAGCAGAGGGGAAGGTCAGAGGGGAAGGAGAGAGAGGCAGCCTGCCAAGGACACAGCACCCTCTCTCCAGCTCACCCAGCAGCCCTTGGCAGAGAAATCCAACTCTGGATCTGAGGACACTCAACCCTACCTGGTACTCTCTTGGGATCAACAAACATAGGTTCTACCACGAGGCTGCTTCTGGCAGAGAGAGCTGGGCCCAGGATCTGGGATTGAGAACACTCAACCTAACTATTTCCCACGATAAGCCAGACCAGTCAACATAACCCCTACTGGCAGAGGGAAAGGACAGAGAGGCAGCACACAGGAAAGGTGGACACCGAGACCTGCGGCCACTGTGTCACAGAGCTGACTGTTAGCTTACCAGCGCATTCTCCCCAGCAGGACCAAATCAGAGAGTAGAGAGCAAGGGGAACCCCTGTGCATTCCAACTGGTCCCGCAAGAAAGTGAGTGAGCCTTCTAGGGAGAGTTTGTCCCAAACCCAGGGCCTCTCCACAGAATCAACCATTTGAGGCCCCTGCCACCCACACCCCTAGTATGGGCATCATAGGGATTCTTGGGAAAGTGACCCCAACATTGAAGCCTCTGCCTTCTGTATCCACCAGTGTAATCCAGCCAAACAATCCCTGGATCTCAGACAGAACTGCATAATAGTGGCCTGCAGGCTACTGCAATAGTTAGAGAATCTGCCCATGCACACTTTGCCCACTAAAAGCACATGCGAATAGCGCCAGTGTCACATTTTTTACTTAGGCAAAACTGAAACCCCAACACACACTCCAAAATCAGTGAACCTCTCTCATCTTCCTGAAAAAACAGTCCAGAAAACAGAAAGAGACAATCATAGCCCGAACTACAAACTCGAGGAACAAACATGAGGGTTATAAATAACCAGATGCCTAGAGGCAGACTTAAGAACACACCCAATAAAAATCAGGACATGATGACCTCACCAGCAACCCCACAAACCAATGGACACTTCAATTCACTAGATATACAAGAAAACGACCTCAAAACTATGTTTCTCCAGCTATTAGAGGCCCATAAGGATGAATTGAACAAAGCCCTCAGAGAAATAGCCAAAGAAATCGAGATGAAAAAAGAGGAAACAAATCGAGCTCTCAGAGAAATGACTACGAAAATTGAGGCAAAAAAAGAAGAAATGAACAAAGCTCTCAAAGAAAGGTCCAGACAAATGAAGGCAAATAAAGAAAAAATAAAGCTCTCATAGAAATACGGGCAATTATAGCCAACGAAGTAGAGGCACAATTAGTGATACATAGAGAGGAAACGGACAAAAAAAAATAGAAGCTGTCATTGAAAAGCAGGACTCCACATTCAAACAGATGAAGGAAATGGTACAAGACATGAAAACAGAATTAGAATCAATAAAGAAAACACAAATGGAGAAAAACCTGGAGCTGGAGAACATAGAGAAAAGATCAGGAACTACAAAGGTAAGCATCACCAACAGAATACAAGAGATTGAAGAAAGAATCTCAGGAGCCGAAGATACACTTGCGGAAATTGACACATCTCTGAAAGAAAAAATAAAATCAGAAAAGTTCCAAACACAAAACATCCAAGAAATCAAGGACACCATGAAAAGACAAAATCTAAGAATAATAGGAGCAGAAGAAAAAGAAGACAACAGGCTCAAAGGTCCGGAAAATATTTTCAGGAAAATTATAGAAGAAAACTTTCCCAACTTAAAGAAGGAGATGGCCATAAACATACAAGAGGCCTACAGAACACCAAGTAGACTAGACCAGAAAAGAAATTGTCACGTCACATCATAGTCAAAACACTGAACCTACAGAACAAAGAAAAAATTCTAAAAGCAGCAAGGGAAAAAGGCCAAGTAACATATGAAGGTAGACCTATCAGAATCACACCAGATTTCTCCACAGAAACTGTGAAAGCCAGAAGGGCCTGGACAGAAATCATACAGTCCTTAAGGGACCACAGATTCCAACCCAGACTACTATACCCAGCAAAACTTTCAATCAACATAGATGGAGAATTCAAAATATTCCATGACAAAGCCAAATTTAAACAATATTTACATAGTAACCCAGCTCTACAGAAGTTACTAGAAGGGAAACTCCAAACCAAAGAAAACAACTACATCTAAGGAAACAGAGGAAATAGATAACTACACAACAAAAAAAAAACAAAAGAATACAAGCAATGAAACTCAGTGACACCACCAACCCCACATCAAAAGTAAGTAACAATTATTGGTCACTAGTATCTATAAACATCAACGGACTCAACTCCCCATTAAAAAGACACAGACTAACAGAATGGCTGCGGAAACAGGATCCAACATTCTGTTGCATCCAAGAAACACACCTATGCAACAAAGATAAACACTACCTCAGAGTAAAGGGCTGGAAAAATATTTTTTAAGAAAATGGTTCCATAAAACAAGCTGGAGTAGCCATCCTAATATCTAATAAAATAGACTTTCAACCCAAGTTAATCAAAAAAGATAAGGAAGGCCACTATATTCTCATCAAAGGAAAAATCCACCAAGAGGACATCATAATTTTGAATATCTGTGCCCCAAATACAAGAGCACCTACATTCGTAAATGAAACAATATTAAAGCTTAAATCTCACATTGATCCTAATACCTTAATAGTGGGAGACTTCAACACTCCACTCTCACCAAGGGACAGATCAACTAGACAGAAAAAAAAAATAGGGAAATATAAACACTTACAGAGACCCTAAATCAAATGGACCTAATAGACGTCTACAGATCTTTTCATCCAAACTCAAAAGAGTATACCTTCTTTTCAGCACCACGTGGAACCTTCTCCAAAATAGACCATATAGTTGGTAATAAAGCAAGCCTTAACAGATACAAAAAGATTGAAATAATCCCTTGTATTCTATCTGACCATCATGGACTACAGCTGGACCTCAACAACAACAGAAATTAAAAAAAAGCTGACACACACATAGAAACTGAACAACTTGTTACTCAATGACAGCTGGGTTAAGGAGGAAATGAAGAAAGAAATTAAAGACTTCCTAGAATTCAAAGAAAATGAAGGCACAACATACCCAAATTTATGGGACATTGAAAGCAGTGCTCAGAGGAAAATTTATAGCACTAGATGCCTGCAAGAAGAAATTTGTAACATCACATACAAACAATTTAATGGCCCAACTGAATACCCTAGAAAAAAAAAAGAAGCAGATACACCCAAAAGGAGCAGACAGCTGGAAATAATCAAACTCAGGGCTGAAATTAATCAATTAGAAACAAATAAAATTATTCAAAAAATCAATGAAACATAAAGCTGGTTCTTTGAGAAAATCAACAAGATAAACAAACCCTTAGCCAAACTAACTAAAAAGAAGAGAAAATCTATCCAAATCAGCAAAATCAGAAATGAAAAGGGTGACATAACTACGGACACTGAGGAAATCCAAACAATCATTAGGTCATACTACAAAAGCCTATATGCCACAAAATTTGCAAACCTAAGTGAAATGGACCATTTTCTTGATAGATTTCATCTTCCAACATTAAGTCAAGATCAGGTAGAAAGAATGAATATCCCTATATCCCCCAAGGAAATTTAAGCAGTCATTCACAGTCTCCCCTCCATAAAAAGCCCTGAGCCAGATGGTTTCAGTTCAGAATTCTACCAGACCTTCAAAGAAGTGTTAACACCAATTCTCCTCAAACTATTCCACAAAATAGAAGCAGAAGGTACATTACCAAATTCATTCTATGAAGCAACAGTCACCCTGATACTTAAACCACACAAAGACCCAACAAAAAAAGAAAACTTCAGACCCATCTCTCTTATGAACATTGACGTGAAAATATTCAATAAAATACTTGCAAACCGAATCCAAGAACATATCAAAGATATCATCCACCATGACCAAGTAGGCTTCATCCCAGGCATGCAAGGGTGGTTCAACATATCAAAATCCATCAATGTACATATTCACCACATAAACAAACTGAAGGAGAAAAACCACACGATCATCTCCTTAGATGCTGAAAAAGCATTTGACAAAGTCCAACACCCATTCATGTTTAAAGTCTTGGAGAGATCAGGGATAAAAGGCACATATCTAAACATAGTAAAGGCAATATACAGCAAGCCTATACCAAACATCAAACTCAATGGAGAGAAACTTAAATCAATCCCACTGAAATCAGGGACAAGACAAGGCTGCCCACTCTCTCCATACCTCTTCAACATAGTACTTGAAGTCCTAGCCAGAGCAATAAGACAACTAAAGGAGATCAAAGGGATACAAATCAGAAAGGAAGAGGTCAAAGTGTCACTATTTGCAGATGATAGGATAGTATATATGAGCAAACCCAAAAATTCAACCAGAGAACGCCTCCAGCTGATAAATACTTTCAGCAAAGTGGCAGGATACAAAATCAACTCAAAAAAAAAAAAAAATCAGAGGCCCTCTTATATACCAAAGACAAAAGGGCCAAGAAAGAAATTAGGGAAACAACACCCTTCACAATAGCCACTAATAACATAAAGTACCATGGGGTGACACTAAACAAGTAAGTGAAAGACCTGTTTGAGAAAAACTTCAAGTCTCTGAAGAAAGAAATTGAAGAAGATATCAGAAGATGGAAATATCTCCTGTGTTCATGGATTGGTAGGATTAACATTGTGAAAATGGCCATCCTGCCAAAAGCAACCTACAGATTCAATGCAATTCCCATCAAAATCCCAACTCAATTCTTTACAGACCTTGAAAAAAAGATTCTCAGCTTCATATGGAGAAACAAAAAACCCAGAATCTACAAAACAATCCTGTAAAACAACATATCATATGGAGGTATCTCCATCCCTGATCTCAAGTTGTACTACAGAGCAATAGTAATAAAAACTGCATGATATTGGCATAAAAACAGAAAGGAGGATCAATGGAACTGCATAGAAGACCCAGAAATAAACCCACACACCTATGAATACTCGATTTTTAACAAAGAATCCAAAACCATTCAATGGAAAAAAGACAGCATCTTCAACAAATGGTGCTGGTCCAACTGGATGTCTACATGCAGAAAAATGAAAATTGATCCATATTTATCACCCTGCACAAAACTAAAGTCCAAGTGGATCAAAGACCTCAACATAAAACCAGATACACTAAATTTGTTAGAAGAAAAATTAGGAAAGAGCCTAGAACTCATTGGCACAGGAGATAACTTCCTGAACAGAACACCAACAGCACAGGATCTAAGAGCAACAATCAATAAATGGTACCTCATGAAACTGAAAAGCTTATATAAAGCAAAGGACACCATCATCAAAACAAAACAACTGCCTACAGATTGGGAAAGAATCTTCACTAACCCTTTATCCGATAGAGAACTAATATCCAGTATATACAAAGAACTAAAGAAGCTGAAAAGCAGCACGCTAAGTAATCCAATTAAAAAATGGGGAACAGAGCTAAACAGAGAATTCTCGACAGAGGAATATGGAATGGCAGAGAAACACTTAAAGAAATGCTCAACTTCATTAGCCATCAGGGAAATGCAAATCAAAACGACCCTGACATTTCACCTCACACACATCAGAATGGCCAAGATGAAAAACTCAAGTGACAACACATGCTGTAGAGGTTGTGGAGAAAGGGGAACCCTCTTCCACTACTGGTGGGAATGTAAACTGGTACAACCACTCTGGAAATCTATTTGGCGCTTTCTCAGACAATTAGGAATAGTGCTTTCTCAAGACCCAGCTATACCACTGCTAGATATATACCCAAACTTTGCTCAAGTACACAGAAGGGATACTTGCTCAACCATGTTTGTAGCAGCTTTACTTGTAATAGCCAGAACCTGGCAACAAACCAGATGTCCATCAATGGAGAAATGTGTACAGAAACTGTGATATTTTTACACAATGGAATACTACTCAGCAATCAAAAAGGAGGAAATCATGAAATTTGCAGGCAAATGTTGGGATCTAGGAAAGATCATTCTGAGTGAAATATCCCAGAAGGAGAAAGACAAATATGGTATATACTCACTTATATAGACCTATAAGATATGAAAAACATAATGAAATCTATACACCTAAAAAAAGATAATCAAGAGAGTGGGCATGGGGTAAGATGATCAATCCTCATTTAGAAAGACAGATGGGATGTGCATTGAAAGTATGACAGGAGTCTACCGAGTGCATCTGAAAGACTGTAACTAGCAGTGTTTTCAAAGCAGATACAAAGATTCATGACCAAATCTTCAGCAGAGTACAGGGAATCATATGAAAGAAGGGGAGTTAGTATGATGGGGAAAGGATAGGAGCTCCACAAAGACCAAATATATCTGGGCACAGGGTCTTTTCTGAGACTGACATTCAACCAAGGACCATATATGGATATAACCTAGAACCTCTGCTCAGATGTAGCCCGTGGTAGCTCAGTAACCAATCAGTTTCCCATAGTGAGGGGAACAAGGACTATTTCTAACAGGAACTCAATGACTGGTTCTTTGGCCTCCCCACCCCCAAGGGAGGAGCTGCCCTGTTAGGCCACAGAGGAGGGCTTTGCAGCCAGTCCTGAAGATATCTGATAAAACAGGCCCAGACGAATGGGGAGGAGTTCCCCCCCCATCCGTGGACTTGGAAAGGGGCATGGTGGAGATGAGGGAGTGAGGGTGGGGTTGGGAGGGAATGAAGGAGCAGGATATGGCTGGGATACAGAGTTAATAAAATATAACTGATAAGAAAAATATAAAATTAAAAAAATAAGACATTTCAAAAAAAATAAAAAAATACAAAAGGGCGTACAGAGCAAAATAGAGATTTATCAATATAGGAATATTGAATGGCAGAGAAACAATTAAAGCGATGTTCAACATCCTTAGTCATCAGGGAGATGCAAATCAAAACAACCTTGAAATTTTACCTTACACCAATCATAATGGCTAATATGAAAAATTCAAGTGAGAACACATGCTGGAGAGAATTTGGAGAAAGGGGAACCCATTTCTGTTGGGAATGTAAACTTGTACAACTACTTTGGTAATCAATTTGGCACTTTCTTAAAAAATTAGGAATATTGCTAGTTCAAGATCCAACTCTACCACTCCTAGGCATATATCCAAAATATGCATAACTATACAAGAAGGACATTTGCTCATCCATGTTTGTAACAGCTGTATTCACAATAGCCCGATGCTGCAAAAGGTTTAGATGTCCCTCAATGGGGGAGTGGATGCAGATATTATGATACAGTGGAATACTACTCAGAAATCATGAAAAGTTGCAAGGAAATTGTGAGAACTAGAAAAGATCATCTTGAGAGAGGTAATTCAGAAGCAGAAATATACATATGGTATATACTCACTTATAAGTGGATAGTAGCCATATAATATAGGATAAATATACTAAAACCTATACTCCTAAATAAGCTAAACCTCAAGGAAGTCTCTAGGGAACATGCTCAATCCTCATTCAGAATGAGAATCGTGGTAGACAGCAGAAGCAGGAGAAGACAGGCCACAGAAGTGAGCCTACCGCAGATGGCCTCTGAAAGACAATACTGATAGAAGTATTGAAGCCGAGGCTGAGAATTATAGCCAAATTTTTGGCAAAGTGCAGGGAATCTTATGAAATAAAAGGGAGATAGAAAGACTTGGAGGGGAAGGGAGCTCCAAGAGGAGACTAACGGGGCCATAAAAACTGAGCCACAGGGGCCCTGAAGAGAATGATACCCCAACCAAGGACAATGTATGGCAAGGACCTAAAACCCCTACTCAGTCTCCATGCGGGGTCCCTAGTTAGGGGAGCACGGACTTTCTCTGGCATGAACTCAATGGCAGATTGTCTGATAACTGTCCTCGTGGGGTATTGTCTTGCCAGGCCACAGAGGATGACAACGTAATCAGTCCTGATGAGACCTAGGGTCAAATAGAAGCAGAGGAGGATCTTCTCTATCTGTGGGCTAGGGAAGGGCCATAGGAGGAGAAGTGAGAGTGAAGGTGGCTTGGGAAGAGATGAGGGAGTGGGCCACAGCCAGCATACAAATTGAATAAATTGTAATATATGATAAAAATTAAAATAATAAATAAAAAGAACATCTGGAGGTATCTCCATCCCATATCTCAAGCTGTACTATAGAGCAACAGTAATAATAATGGCATGTTACTGGCATAGAAACAGACTGCTAGATCAATGGAATCAAATCTAAGACCCAGAAATAAACTTACACACTTATGGAAACTTAATTTTTGACAAAGAAGCCCAAACCATAATATGGAAAAAAGACAGGATCTTAACAAATGTTGCCGGTCTACATGTACAAAAATATAAGTAGATCCATATTTATCACCCAAGACAAAACTAAAATCCAAGTGGATCAAAGACCTCAGCATAAAACCAGACACACTAAACCTGTTAGAAGAAAAATTGAAGAAGAGCCTTGACCCCATTGGCACAGGAGACTACAGTACAGGCTCTATGATCTTCGTTTTATTTTAATGAGAAGGTTTTTTTTTGGGGGGGGTGCTGCACTGAGCTTTATTGATGGTATTCAAGAGAGTGGTGCTCCCTCTTATCCTCTCTCTGTTCTGGAGTTCTGGGATGGAAACTGAGTGAGATGTTCAGTGGCAGGGGCTGAACTGGGACAGGGACTCCTAAGCAGCCATAGGACTCTCTCATGCTCTCATGGTCCAAGGCTTCTAACTCCTTGGAGGCCATGAAGTCACCACTCTGTTGCTATAGCTGTATTCATTGTCATACCAGGAAATTAGCTTTACAAAGTTGTCAATGAGGGCCTTGTCCACCCCAGCATCAAAGGTGGAAGAGTGGGAGTCACTGATGAAGTTACAGGAGACAACCTGGCCCTCAGTGTAGCGCAGGATGCCTTTTATTGAACCCTCAGATGTCTGCTTCACTAGCTTGCTGATGTAATTATATTTGGCAGGTTTCACTAATAGACATGTCAGATCCACAACAGACAAGTTGGGGGTAGGAACACAGAAGGCCATGCCAGTGATCTTCCTGTTCATCTCTTGGTTGACCTTGCCCACAGCCTTGTCAGCACCAATGAATGCAGAGATGATGTTCTAGGCAGCCCCACAACCATCACACCATAGCTTTCCAGAAGCTATCCACAGTCTTCTAGGTAGCAGTGATAGCATGGAGTGTGGTCATGAGTCCTTCCACTATGCCAAAGTTGTTATGGATGACCTTGGTCAGGGGAGCTAAGCAATTGCTGATACAGGAAGCATTGTTGACAATCTTGAGTGAAGTGGGGTTAGAAGGACACAGAAGGGACAGGAGCCCCACAAGCAGACCAACAAAGCTAAAAGCCTGAGACCAGGAGATCCTGCACAGACTGATGCACCAACAAAAAGACCATGCATAGAGAGGACCTAGACCCCCTGCTCAGATGTAGGTGATTGGCAGCTCACTCTCCATGTTGTTTCCTGAGTAAGGGGAACAGGGGCTACCTCTGTCATGCATTTTGTTGCCCGCTCTTTAATCACTTGCCCTTGGGGATGTTGCTTTGCCAGGCCAAAGAGGAAGAGGATCCAGGTAGTCCTGATGAGACTTGATAAGCTATGGGCAGAGGCTAGAGTAGGAGAACTCCCCCTTTCAGTGGACTAAGGGAAGGGGATAATGAGCAAAAGGGAGGGAGGGTGGGACTGGGAGGAGGTGAGGGAGGGGGGCTTCAATCAGGATATATAATGAATAAATTATAAAAAAATCATTTAAGAAAGACATAAAGAGCACCGTCTGCTCTTCCAAAGGGCTCTGGTTCCCAGCACCAACATGGCACCTTAAAACTGTCTGGAACTCCAGTTCCAAGGAATCTGACACCCTCATGCCAATACACATAAATTAAAATTAAATATATGATAACGTCTTGCATGAATGATTATCAGTATAAAAAATATAACATGTAACACGTTCTTGAATCTTCTTGGAGTAATTTTAATTAAGATAAAATAAGAGTAAAGCAAACAATTCCAATAGCATTCATTTTTTTCTTTTTCCTTTATTATTTTTTATATTAATTATAGTTTATTTATTTTGTATCCCAGCTGTAGCCCCCTCCCTCATTCCCTCCCAATTTTACTGTCCCTCCCTCATCTCCTTCCTGCCCCTCTCTAAGTCCACTTATAGGGGAGGTCTTCCTCCCCTTCCATCTGATCCTAGCTTATCAGATATCTTCAGGACTGGCTACAATGTCTGTCCTCTTCTGTGGCCTAGCAAGGCTGCTCCTCCCTCGGGGAGAGGGGTCAAAGAGCCAGCCATTGAATGTCTGAGACAGTCCCTGTTCCCCTAACTAGGGATCACTCTTGGATACGGAGCTGTGATGGGCTATATCTGGGCAAGGGTTCTAAGTTATATCCATTCATGGTCCTTGGTTAGAGACATTTTTCTTACCTGTAGCAATAATTAATTACTTTAAGGCTGCCTGAATCCTCAAATAGCTATTGCTTCATCATAGATAAAGGACTTGCTATTTAAGAAAACAAAAGGAAAATTTATTAAACTCATTTTTTCCCAATGTGTCCATTGGAACAACTGTCCATGTGGGCATATGTGGTATTTAACTTCACCATAGAAGGACTTGGATAGATGAGGCCTTAGAATGAGTAGGCTACAGTTATTAAAAAATAATTCACCTTGGTCTCTATTAGGCTTAGCTAGTAATACCACAAAACAGTATTTAACTCTCACAACTGAATCTCCTATCTTAAATATATGAAGCTAAAGACATTTTTTTAAAAATTCTCTTAGAATACTGGTGGCAGGTGTATAGGGATACAGTATACTCAAATGAACCTGAATCAAGTTAGTAGAAGGAGAATGCCAATATTCAACCATGTTTTGAGAAGAAGATCATGAGAGAATATGGAGGTGGCTATTCAGAAGAAACTTTTCAAAACCAATGTGTCAGCTATAAAAGATGTGACCCTATAAAAGAAGGGTCAAAGGCAGTGACTGTTCTAAGTAGGAGGAGGTCCAGATAAAGACGGGAGAATGAAGTATATGACAATTTTGTGGATCACATCATATAGCAACTTCTCTATTTATAACAATTATTATTGTATGATTTTATTACAAAATAGGTTTACTATATTTTCATAGTTAACCAATATAGTTTCTCCATACTCACATCTCTTCACATGTTTTTGTCCCCTGTCCATTCATATAACACATCTCTTTACACAGAGTCCTAATATTTTATGTGTTTTTTTGCTGTTGTTTTCCTAAATAATGAATACAAATATGAGTGATAAATATGTACTTTTTATTTTAAAGATTGCCATATCATCACTTAAAATTATGACATTAAGATGATTGTATTTTCTTAAAATTCCAAAAACTTGAATATTGTTTACAGAATATTGAATACAGTTTATATATCAAGTTTATATATTATTTGCATATTGAATACTGTTTATATTTCAAGTTCTATGTATACTGTTTATAAACAAAAGTTTTGTGTTTATCCATCAAATTTTTTTATCAATACATTAATTGATGAGGACCTATTCTGCAATGATTCTAAGAAACAACTCAAATGGAGGCATAAAGATTATAGAAACTATCCTTTATTTTCTGACTAAGATATTTTTATCAGTATTTACAATGAATAAATTAAAATTGCTGATGGATATGAGCCATGGTAACAGATACATAGAGGAACAGAGTGATAATCCATTGCATTGTGATATTTTTATATCTACATAATGGTTATGGTTTTCTAAGTATAGCAATCGTTAGAGTAGTTGAGTTAGAGATAGCAACTCTATGGGACTTAATAATTTCCTTAACTCCAGAGTGTTAAAAGTATATTTCAAGATTGTTCTATTTTACTGGCTTCCTATTTCATGAACAATGGCAGATAATAAAGGAAATAAGCCCACTTTAGAAGATTGGTTCATGCACAGAAATATATCATTTAATTCTTTGTCACATCTAAAGAAAAGATTCCTATGGAAAATTCTAAGGTGTATTTTTATTATCAAATCATGTATTTCCTAATTTGAAATTTTATTTTCAGTGTTCTTGAGGAATTCATTAGCTATTGAAAGAATGAAGATTGATTTTGGAATCTATCAACAGAATGCTTCAGTCCTGGCCTTCTTTAGTACTGAATACATTTATGGAAATTAAAGATATTTATCAGGTTAATGGTCTGCTGTCACTTTCAGTTAAAAAATAAACATTTTCTATCTTTTAAGAAAAAGCAAAGGGGTAAAATAGACAATAGTATTAGTACTGAAATTAGGCATCAACTAGTGACATTTTAAAGGTAATCCCGTGGACAATGTTCACATTATAGAGAAGACTCCTCAATCAAAGTTTTGCATTAAAATATGCTGAATTATGGAGACGATAATTGCTTTTTAACACTACAAGAGAACAATACTCCAACAGGAATATAACCACAAGGCTATTGTTATTAGGAGCTATGAAGGTAAAGTATAAAGACTGTAAAACGTTTTCTTTTCTTTTTTTTTTCTAACTTCTACTATTTTAATTGGTGCCTAGTCCACTCATCATCAAAGAGGCTTCCTCCAGCATCTGATGGAATTAGAGTCACGGCCAAACATTAGACAAAGCTCTAGAAACTTCATTCTTGAAGAAGGAGATGAAGGATAGTAGGTGCCGGAGGGGTCAAGGACACCAGGAAAGCATGACAAGCACAATCAATGAAGCAGGGATCATTGGGGATTACAGAGACTGAGGCAGCAATCATGGAGCCTGCATGGCTTTTAACTAGACGCTATGCATATCTCTGACTCTTTTGCCTACTCTTGGTACTCCTTCCCCTATTGGGTTGTCTTTGTTGTATGTAGCATTATTGCATGTTGGTATGCTGTGTTCGGTTAGCATCCCTGGGAGACCTATTTTTTTGATGTTGTTTTCAGTTTTGTTTTGTTTTTCCTGAAGGGAAACTTGCAGGCATTTATTTAAAAATGATGGCACACACAAAGCAGATATTATATTAAATAGATTTATTGGATGGAGTTGGAGAAGCAAGAAGAAAAGAAAAGAGAAAGACACTGTGAGGGGCCTCCAGGAAAGAAAGCTAATCATACACTGGACTTCACTATTGTGCCCAATTCATGAGACCCCCAAAGACTATCAGAAATCGACTCTGCCTCAAACACATGAAGGTTTATTCAATACAAGCTCGAGCTTTGGTCACAAAACTTCTGGTCGAAGCAGGAGAGGAGTGGGGCCCTGAAGTCTAGGGGAACGGGTTTTTAAGGAAAACAAACAAACAAACAAACAACAAAAAAAAGGTAAGCGGGGGTCTCCAAGCCTTGTGTTACATGATTAGGGTAAGGAATGGGTAGGGAATTTGACCTTTAAAATTGCTGGCTTATTTTAGGCTCCTAGTCCATAAATGGTTCTGGCCAGACCATCTGGAAGGGTTGCCAGGAGATGGTATCACTTAAGTGTACAAAGGAATGTAGCAAGCCTGGTTACTTCCTGAAGCTGGCTGTACATATCTCAACATGCCTTTTCCTTTGTTTAAACTTGTATCCAGGAGCGTAGTTATGAAGCTCCAAGATTTGAATTTTAAATCTTGGATCTCTTACTACTAGGTATGCCAGGCCTCTGGACCCACCTGCACACCATGGAGGTAGGAAGGGGTTCAGTGGCCTTTAGGACTTAGAAGATTTTGTGTGTGTGTATTTATTATACCACAGTGTTACAACAATTGTAAGAATGAACATAAGAGTACTATTAAAAAAGAAATTGCTCCTTGACCTTCAGAAAAGTCTTCATAAAGAGCAATATATTTAAAGAACTAAACAATGTATTGATGAAAAGATAAAAATGAGTAAGTAAAGAATTTTCACACACACACACACACACACACACACACACACACATACACACACACACGACAAAACAGTATAGAAACAAACAAAACAAAACCAGAAGAAAATGAAGCCAGAACAAGTCATCTTCTGTAATCAGGCAAGACTTCCAGTGGAAGAATTGGTATACCACTGCACCACAGAAACTTTGGCCTATAATTTTTACTGTCTTTAAAAAAATGTTCTGGAGTAAATGTGGTACAGAAATGACTGGTCCACTCTGAGACCAATGTCATGACAAGAAGCCAAATCATGATACTGCTTGGACGGTCAGGAACCAGAAGCTTGTGTAGTCCAGAGATATAGGATAGAGCCAACCATGATTGGCTAAAAACAGCAATGAAATGATTCCTAGTGATATTCTGCTATACTTGTAAACTTAAGCATAGAATATTTGTCATCAGAGAGGCTTCATCTAGCAACTGATAGGAACAGATGCAAAGACCCACAGACAAACATTAGGCAGTGTCAGAGGGATCAAGGACACTACAAGAGAGTGGACCACAGAATCAGTTAACTAGGGGAGCTAACTAGCTAGTGCTCAAAAGGACCTTCAAAGACTGAACCATTGACCAAAGAGCCTACATGAGACTGACTTAGGTCCTTTGCACGTATGATATGGTTGTGTACTCTCGCTACTTGTGGGACAGCTAATAGTGGAAGCAAGTCTGTCTCTGACACCTTTGCCTGTTTTGGGACCCTTTTCCTCATACTGAGTTGTCCCATCCAGTCTTAATATTATGGGTGGTACCTAGTCTTATTACAACTTGATATGCCATGTTTGGTTAAGATCCCTGAAAGGCTTGCTATTCTTTGAAAGGAAAGGAAGGAGTGGATGGGAATGAGTTAGGAAACTAAGAAGAGTGAAGGCTGGGGAAACTGTAGTGAGGATGTAATATATGAGAGAAGAAGTTAGTTTTATTGTAGGCATGGATTGATGATAAATTGTAAGGGTAGGATGGATAAAATCAAAGTAAAGTAGCAGGGATATTGAGTATGAAGCTGAGGAAATATATAACCATTTCAGTGTTTTTAGAAAGTGAATGATTAAGGTTTGATTTAAAGTTTTAGAAAGAAAGAGCAGAAGCTGAGTTTTCTCCATAAATTCATGGTAGGCCAGAAAAGAGAAAAAAAAAAAAACTGGTAGAAGGGGAGAAATGAACACCTGAAAATTTATTGAGGTGAAAAGACATAAAGCCATATATGGAGAATGATTTCTGAGTTACAACCTTGAGTCATTAGGAACAAGGCTTTTTCTTTTCTTTTTTTTCTTTTCAAAAAGTGATATGGACAGGCAATGAAGGCTTAAGATTTTAATTCTAGATTCAGGTTTTACTAGCTATATAACATTGTTCCAAATTATCTTTCTCTGATTCTCCATTGTTGCACCTGCTTAGTAAGCTGACAAAACAGTACAGGGAAAGAATGTATAAAGAATTTTTATACAGATATATAAGGGCTTACTAATGAGATTGCATGTGCTCAACAGCCAGTAAATGAATGATCACTGTAACTATCATTTTATGACCATGTTTTTCATATTGTTTCCATATTTGTACAGTAATACTGATATCAGTTTTATTGGAAAAATAAAACACATTTTTTTTGTAAAACATCTGCTAGATAGTCTATTTAAAAAGTTAATTTACTCAATAAAGGAGAATACTGAGAATGACACAACCATTGAAGGATATGTAAGACTTTCTTGGAAAATTGTATAGAGAAATATGAACTTCCCTGTAACTGCCTCTTGAACACACATTTTTGTTTGTTTGATACCATAATTATTTCCAAGGTCAGTAGTATGATGAAAAGAGTAGCAGAAACTGTGGTAAGTGATTTTTGTACAAAGGAATTTCAGCAAGAAATGAAATGTGTTCCCCTTCTTAGTTGGGATGGAATATCAGAGAATTACAAACTCCTTTGCCATTGAAATTAAATTTCTAAGCTGAATGAAGGAAAACTGCAAAAATCTTTCACAGTCACTCCTAATTCATATGTTAGGTCTTTACTATAAAGCTTTGCTCTGAGCCAGTGTATAGCCTGGATGTGTAGTTGAGCTGATAATACTGGAAATGTATGACATTGGAATAATATATAAAATGTTATCTTCTCCGTGGATGTGCAAAAACTATATGCAAAGGAATATGGGATTTCCTTCTGTTCTGTGTAGAAAATTTCTTTTTTTTTTTTCTTTTTTATTTTATTTTTTTTTATCAGTTACATTTTATTAACTCTGTATCCCAGCCGTGTCCCGCTCCCTCATTCCCTCCCAGTCCCTCCCTCCCTCCCTCCCTCATCTCCACCGTGCCCCTTTCCAAGTCCACTGATGGGGGGGACCTCCTCCCCATTCATCTGATCCTGTTTTATCAGGTATCTTCAGGACTGGCTGCAAAGCCCTCCTCTGTGGCCTAACAGGACTGCTCCTCCCTTCGGGGGTGGGGAGACCAAAGAGCCAGTCATCGAGTTCCTGTTAGAAATAGTCCCTGTTCCCCTCACTTTGGGAAACCAATTGGTTACTGAGCTACCACAGGCTACATCTGAGTGGAGGTTCTAGGTTATGTCCATACATGGTCCTTGGTTGAATGTCAGTCTCAGAAAAGACCCTGTGCCCAGATATATTTGGTCCTTGTGGAGCTCCTATCCTTTCCCCATCAGACTAACTCCCCTTCTTTCTTAGGATTCCCTGTACTCTGCCAAAGGTTTGGTCATGAGTCTTTGCTTTGAAAACACTGCTAGTTAGAGTCTTTCAGATGCGCTCAGTAGACTCCTGTCATATGTTCAATGCACATCCCATCTGTCTTTCTAAATGAGGATTGATCATCTTACCCCATGTCCGCTCAATTGATTATCTTTTTTAGGTGTATAAATTTCATTATGTTTATCATATCTTATAGGTCTATATAAGTGAGTATATCCTATGTTTGTCTTTCTCCTTCTGGGATATTTCACTCAGAATGATCTTTTCTAGATCCCACCATTTGCCTGCAAATTTCATGATTTCCTCCTTTTTGATTGCTGAGTAGTATTCCATTGTATAAAAATACCACAATTTCTGTACCCATTCCACCGTTGATGGACATCTGGGTTGTTTCCAGGTTCTGGCTATTACAAATAGAGCTGCTATAAACATGGTTGAGCAAGTGTCCTTTTTGTGTACTTGAACAAACTTTGGGTATATACCTAGCAGTGGTATAGCTGGGTCTGGAGGAAGCACTATTCCTATTTGTCTTAGAAAGCGCCAGATAGCTTTCCAGAGTGGTTGTACCAGTTTACATTCCCACCAGCAGTGGAGCAGGGTTCCCCTTTCTCCACAACCTCTCCAGCATGTGTTATCGCTTGAGTTTTTCATCTTGGCCATTCTGATGGGTGTAAGGTGATATCTCAGGGTCGTTTTGATTTGCATTTCCCTGATGGCTAATGAGGATGAGCATTTCTTTAAGTGTTTTTCTGCCATTCGATATTCCTCTGTCGAGAATTCTCTGTTTAGCTCTGTTCCCCATTTTTTAATTGGATTACTTGGATTGCTGCTTTTCAGCTTCTTTAGTTCTTTGTATATACTGGATATTAGTCCTCTGTCAGATAAAGGGTTAGTGAAGATTCTTTCCCAATCTGTAGGCAGTCGTTTTGTTTTGATGACGGTATCTTTTGCTTTACAGAAACTTTTCAGTTTCATGAGGTCCCATTTATTGATTGTTGCTCTTAGAGCCTGTGCTGTTGGTGTTCTGTTCAGGAAGTTGTCTCCTGTGCCAATGAGTTCTAGGCTGTTCCCCACTTTTTTTTCCAATTGATTTAGGGTATCTGGTTTTATGTTGAGGTCCTTGATCCACTTTGACTTTAGTTTTGTGCAGGGTGATAAATATGGATCTATTTTCATTTTTCTGCATGTAGACATCCAGTTGGTCCAGCACCATTTGTTGAAGATGCTGTCTTTTTTCCATTGAATGGAAATCAGAAGCCTTCCTATATACCAAAGACAAAAAGGCTGAGAAAGAAATTAGGGAAACAACACCCTTCACAATAGCCACTAATAACATAAAGTACCTTGGTGTGACCCTAACCAAGCAAGTGAAAGACCTGTTTGAGAAAAACTTCAAGTCTCTGAAGAAAGAAATTGAAGAAGATATCAGAAGATGGAAAGATCTCCCGTGCTCATGGATTGGTAGGATTAACATTGTGAAAATGGCCATACTGTCAAAAGCAATCTACAGATTCAATGCAATTCCCATCAAAATACCATCTCAATTCTTTACAGACCTTGAAAAAAAGATTCTCAGCTTCATATGGAGAAACAAAAAACCCAGAATCTCCAAAACGATCCTGTACAACAACAGATCATCTGGAGGTATCTCCATTCCTGATCTCAAGCTGTACTACAGGGCAACAGTAATAAAAACTGCATGGTACTGGCATAGAAAATTTCTAAAAATGGTGTCTTGAGCTGGCATTGATGAAGTGTCATAGCTGAGTGTCAGAGAATCATAAAAAAATCATAACTCTTCATTTCTATAACAGAAGGACCATACTATTAGAATCCAAATTCCTTATCTCCAAATGGTAACAAAGTGACATGATCTTTCTCCTCCCGTAATGTAGTAGTGATGAAGGAGTGTGATGAGGCATTAATAACTGCTTCTGGAAGTAATGGAAAATTAAACAGGATGAAACTTTTCATTTCTGTCACAGATGGCAAGTGTAATCAATTTTTCAAGTTAGTCAAGCTGGAGATTATTTTGACATTACTTTTTAAAATGTCATATATACAAAAAAATAATCACGCACCAACATCTAAATAATAGCAGTAAAGGAAGCCCCAAAACGGTAAACCACATTTCTGTCAGCTTAAGGGTAGTATTCACATTAGCTACAGAATAAAAAAGCAAAACAAACATGAACAAAACTTATCTTTGATTTTTATGGTAATACCAGAATGGGATTATAAAAATTGTGCCTGGCAGCACATGGTCCTGAAATCAAATCTCAGCTTGGAGATATATTGAATTTATGATCCCAGAAAAAAAAAACAAAACAAACAAACAAACAAAAAAAGCAACTACCTTACCAGATCTTTCATTTACCTTAAAAGAAGAATGTTAACTGGGTCAAAATATGTAAAGTGGCTAATAAAGTCCCTTAAAAAGGTAACAAATTGATAATAATGACCATTTCTTTCAAAGATTACATTATTAAGCAGAATTATTTTTCATAATTTACTGATATCTTCAGCAATTAGACTTCAGTTATTTCATTGAACTCTGGGCATTCTTATAGTAAGCTAAATGAGCTAAGGTTCACCAATGACTGAATTTAGATTCTAACAGGAGTTGTGCTGCAAAGCTTTCATTTATGCCACTTCCACACATACTCTTGAACATACAGAGGGAAAGATCTCACCTTACTCAGCTGTGCTGGCAACAAGCAGACATTGACCATTTCTGAGGGTTGGATCAACTGTGACTCAATATCTTTTCAAGGTCATTCTTGAGTTCTGATAATTTGATCATTTTCACTGATAGAAATAAAAGTTATTCAGATGTGTAGTTAATGGTTTAATCATGCCACTTTCTAAGCAGGGTTCATGGTGTGACAAAGAATCAATCATATATCCCACTCAGTTTTATGAACATCCCTGTTTCCCACGTTTAATGGCTGCTCCCAAGTGGATGTCCGAAAGACCTCATAGGGACCAATTATGCTCAGCTTAGAGTGACAACAGCTCCACTTACCTGAAGCCAGCTCCAGGCACAGAACACACCTGCAGTTTCAAAACCCAGTAGCATTTTGGGGGTTAAGGATCATAGGGGTCCTGATAATCTACAGTAGTCTGAGATGTGAACACATGAATATAGCTGCATATGGCAAACAGAAACAATCTATGCAGTTTCCTTCTATTCTGTAGTCTTTCCATATTCTCTACTCCTGGCAGTTACTGTTTCAACTCCTTATTTGCTTAGTTGAGTTTTTGTTTTGAAATAATATGTGACACACTTTTGTTGGCTTGATAAAGTAAAATCTGATCTTAATGTGTGTTCTCACATATTTTTCCAGTGATGCCTTTGGCCTGCCACATAGTATATACTCTATAGTGGTAACAGATTATCACAACGACTTCTATGATATGATTTTAGATTTCTGTGTCCTACACATGACATTTACTCAGCATAAAGAGCAGTTTCTTCTTCTTTTTTCCCTAGTAGTTTTCCACACTATTTTAGTGCAAGCTTCGTAGTTATATTTTCTGGAAAGCATTTTAATTTGCTCATTCCTCATCCATTCTGCACTACAAAATAGTACTGTGTATTTCATGTTAACATTATTTTACTTGCTTATTTTTTTCATCAAATACACTCTAAAGCTTTTTATATAAATTGAATATTTTACAATGATTATCAAAAGGAACAAACTCCTGACATAATATTGCAAAACAGAAAGATTTATCTGCATTCACACTTCTCAGAGAATGTCAAAATTACATATAGACTTAGACAGGACCACATAGATTATGTGCAAAGAACTAGGTGAAAAAAATACAAGACATATTTGAAGAACCAAAACAAGTTCAAAATAATATAATGTATACTGTCACAATAGTACAAAGCAATAGTGACTAAAATCTTCCTCTACTACAGCAAGAAATATGCTTCACCTGTAACTGAGATAAACACATTTTGGAAACATCTTTATTATTTGAGAAACAAACCAGTAAGTTTTAGTATATTCTGTCCTACTATCCTACACTTCTTTTTGTAAAAGGTGATACTGTTTATGAACAATGAAACTAATACCTGATAGCATTAAAGAACTACAGCCATAGTGTGAGAAAAACCTGCAATGATTTGATTGAAACACATAGTCATTAGCATGGATGTTATCTTAAGGATAAAGTCAAGCAGGTAGAAAAGATTAAATATAAGCAGGGAAATAGTTGTACCAAAGACAAAGAAATGTAAAGATAAATGTCTGAGGTAACACATAACTTTGTTTGAAATTCCACATCAGAATGGAGCTCTGCAAACATCTGCTCATGATCCACACAAAATGTGATGAACTCATATAATGTTACACAGTCTAAAACAAAAGAATGAGAGTGGTTCTGTCATCTAGTAAGTGTCTAGATCTCACAACTATTATACTTAATCCAAAAGCAACAAGTAGAGCCCCACCTCTATCCTTGAAACACTTGCAACTATAATAAGAAAATATGTCAAAGTTTGATTCAGAAATATCATCTTAAAATGATTTCTACAGCAGGTTAATTTTATTTTTTTTTAAGTTTTTATATTATTAATTAATTAATTAAATTTTATTATAGTTTATTCGTTTTGTACTCAGCTGTTGTCCCCTCTCTATAACATTCCAATCCTGCTCTCCCTCCCTCTTTCCTTCCATGCCCCACCCCCAAGTCCACTGATAGGGAAGTTCCTCTTCCCCTTCCATCTGATGCTATCCTATCAGGTTTCATCAGGACTGGCTGCATTGTCTTCCTCTGTGGCCTGGTAAGGCTGCTTCCCCCTCAGGGTGATGGTGATGAAGGAGTCAGACACTGAGATCATTTCAGAGACAGCTCCTGTTCCCCTTACTAGGATCCATACTTAGAGATTGACTGCCATGGGCTAAACTTGTGCAGTGGTTCTAGGTTGTTTACATGTATGGTCCTTGGTTGGACTTAAACACCCTCAAATGAAGTAATCCAATTAAAAATTAGGGTACAGAGCTAAACAGAGAATTCTCAATAGAGGTGTATCAAATGGCAGAGAAACATTTAAAGAAATGTTCAACTTCCATAGTCATCAGGGAGATGCAAATTAAAACAACCATGAGGTTTCCCCTTACACACACCATGATGGCTAAGATAAAAAACTCAAGTGACAACACGTGCTAGAGAAGATATGGAGAAAGGGGAACCTTCCTCCGTTGCTGGTGGAAATGTAAACTTCTACAACTACTTTGGAAATCAATCTGGTGCTCTCTCAGACAATTAGCAATATTGCTACCTGAGGATCCAGTTATACAATTCTTAGACATATATCCAAAATATGCTTAAGTATACAACAAGGACATTTGCTCAACCATATTCATAACAGCTCTATTTGTAATAGCCAAAATCTGAAAACAACCCAAATGTTCCTCAACTGAGGAATGGATACAGAAATTTTGGTATATTTACACAATGGAATACTACTCAGCAATTAAAAACAAGGAAATCATGAAATTTGCAGGCAAATTGTGGGAACTAGAAAAGAGCATCCTGAGTGAGGTATCCCAGAATCAGAAACACACAAAAGAAATATACTCACTAATAAGTAGATATTAGACATACAATATAGGATAAACACACTAAAATCTGTACACCTAAAGAAGCTAAGCAAGGAAGAGGACCCTGTGTAAGATGATCATTCCTCACTCAGAAAATCAAATGGGATAGACATTGGAAGAGGGAGAAAACAGGGAACGGGACAGGCACCAGCACAGAAGGCCTTTGAAAGAACTTACCCAGCAGGCTATCAAAGCAGGTGCTGAGTCTCATAGCCAAACTTTGGGCAAAGTGCAGGGAATCTTATGAAAGAAGTGGGAGACAAAAGACCTGGATGGGAGAGAAGTTCCACAAGGGGAGCATCAGAACCAAGGAAACTGAATCTTTTCTGAGGTTAATTATATTTTATAAGACACATTCTACTAACTTGGTGATTTGAAACAATCATGGTAAATTATGCCATAGCTCTGTATGTTAGTAGTATGAGAAGGATCTATTGGGTCCTCTGTTTCACATCTTTTACTGCATAAAGGACTCCTGCACCAATGACAGACTCTTTCTTTGTTGAATATTAAGTAGAAGAAATCACTTCCCAGATCATTAATTTTATTAAGGGTAACAGAGTACTTAAGTATGGAGGACTAAGTAGGTGTATTTGACTGGAAGATTTTTGTCTTGCTTCTAAAGGCTGACTAGACTTCCTTACCAGATGCCCATTTTCATGCCGACAATCTACAGGCAGAGAGAAAAAAATGGTCCAGTTTCACTGAATCACTCAGACAGAAACAATAGAAACTAAGAATTCTACTTAGTATGTATGCTATAGTTATTTCTGTCTACTCATGGAGTATAATTTGGCTTATTTACATTTTATATGGAATTGATCAATGTATTTAAATGGATGCCTCTCCAGAATATCTCATCATATAAGAATATCAAGGTGGGTTACCTAGTAATGGGAAGAGGGACTGCCTCTGACATAATCTGATTGGCCTGCTCTTTGATCAGCTCCCCCTGAGGGGGGAGCAGCCCTACCAGGCCACAGAAGAGGACAATGCAGCCACTTTTGAAGAGAACTGATAGACTAAGATCAGAAAGGAGAGGAGAACCTCCCCTATCAGTGGACTTGGGGAGGGGCATGCATGCAGAAATGGGAGGGAGGGTGGGATCGGGAGGGGAGGAGAGAGAGGCTTATGGGGGGATACAAAATTAATAAAGTGTAATTAATAAAAAAATTAATAAAAAAAGAATATCAAGATTTAGGTCACATAGTTTTAGGAAATATAGCATAAAGCAATGATAGCTCCAAACTACTGCTTGTAACTTTAATTGTAGACTTGTATTAAAATACAAAATTGTATACTCAAGTTTGCTGCAAGGATATTCTGTAAATGTTGTTGGACTTGATTCAATTTACATATTTCTATATGTTCACCTTGAACTAAATTTTTATTATTTAAGAATAATCTTAGTTTGATCATAGCATTCACCCAGTTTCATTATTTATTCATTGAAATTGGTCAGCAGAAGTCTCATGTAAAGATGGAGGAACTAAGTACCACATTTGTGTTAGTTATTTGAGATCTGACTTAAGAAAAAAGCAAACATTAAAAAGTAGAGACTAATTTTGTTGTGATTGTCCTATATCATATGTCTAATATCCACTTGTAAGTAAGTATATACCATGTTTGACTTTCTGCTTCTGGGAGACATATAATATAGGAATATCACACTAAAATATGTACACCTAAAGAAGATAAGCAAGAAGGAGAACCCTGGGTAAGAGACTCAATCCTCATTTAGAAAGGCAAATGGGATAGACATGGAAAGAGGGAGAAAAGAGGGAACAGGACAGGAGCCTATCATAGAGGGCCTCTGAAAGAAACTACCAATTACTGTATTAAAGCAAATGCTGAGACTCATAGCCAAACTTTGGGCATGGTGCAGGGAATCTTATGAAAGTAGGAGTGATAGAAAGACGTGGAAGGGACAGGACCTCCATAAGCATAGCAACAGAACCAAACTATCTGGGCAAAGGGGTCTTTTCTGAGACTGATACTCCAACCAAGGACCATGCATACATGGAGAGGACCTAGAACCCCTGCACAGATGTAGCCCATGGAAGCCCCATGTCCAAGTGGGTTCCCTAGTAAGGGGAACAGGGACTACCTCTGACATGAACTCAGTGGCTGGTTCTTTTGTCTCCTCCTCTTGATGGGGGTGGGCAACCTTATCACACCACAGAGGAAGACAATGCAGCCAGTCCTGATGAGACCTGATAGGCTAGGGTCAGATGGAAGGGGAGGAAGACCTCCCCTATCAGTGGACTAGGGGAGGGGCATGAGAGGAGAAGAGGAAAGGGGAGTGGAGTTAGGAGGGGATGAATGAGGAGGCTAAAGCTGGGATAAAAAGTGAATACATTGTAATAAATAAAGAAATAGTAGAGACAAATTTTTTAATGGACAAAAAGGAGTATGGATGACATCTATTCTTCTGTAAGTGACCTTAGTGTCCTTCATTTCTCAATACATAAATGTTGAAAATATGCCAGTTTTTTCCCGTAGAGATTTTGGACTTGGAATTCATAATATTCTAATTGGAGTATATCCATTTTTAATATCATGTATGGTTTGAAATTCATCTCTTCTTTCTTCCTCCAGCTGTAAAATTTGGGTTTCTTCTGCTCTGATTAAAATAGGACACAATATAAATATGTATTTTCATTAATTCAAATGCATGTATTAACTGAAAATGGCTTCATAGTAACAATACTTTAACCTTATTTTAATTTAACTAGTTTTGAAAAATAACAGCTTCTCAAAGAATATCAGAATACTTTAGCAAAATCTATTGCTACAAGGTGTCACAGTTTACAGAAAAATGTTGTTTGAATGAGTTAGCATACAAAAAGTTATTTCATAGGATGTATTATGCATTTTAACACTTGAAGAAATGCAATTTATAATAAAAACTTTTATGTCTAGTGTATCGTATCATAGATACACCTTTATATTTTATATCATGGAACACTGGAATGACAGTTACTAAGATAAGTAGCAATCATGCTTAAGAATATATAAACAGATGAATTAATAATCACACACTTGTCCTCTCTACATATCCTTCTATATCTGAGCCATTATTTCAGTATTTTAAGGACAACATAAATTATAGAGCATTTGCCATGTATTTTCCTATGTTAGTGAAAACAACTGGTTCATCTCCAGATATTTAGAAATATCTAGATATTTATAACAAATATCTAGAAAGTTATAAAAATATAATTTAACACTTCTCAATATCTTAACCTCCCTTCAATTTTATCATAAAGATAATTGTCCTATAACTGCACTTCAAATATTTTTGAAAGTTAAAGAGAATTGTTCATGTATATGTACCCCTGAAGCTGAAAATTAGTTTTGATAATTAGCTTTAATCTAGAGCAATAAGAAAAAAAATTCAATAAAAAGTTGCTAGATTAGTTTGGCCTGTGAGAATGTATATAGGTAATATGCTACCCCATGTCTGCTTCCCCCTCAGGGTATTCAGGCTCCTTGTGCACTGAACTTAACCAGGCACAGTTCAGTGCTGTGAATGATCTTGGCTGGTGGCGAGTGCAAGAAAAACAGACTTCTCAGGAGACTGCTTCATTGAGACAACTTATTTAATTGCAGCGAACAAAGGCTATTAAAAGTTTTGGGAGTGAGTAGGGGCTATTGTGGTGAGTGTACATAGTTGGCTCACATTCATTACAATCAGAGACAGCAAGGATATTTAATAATGCATATTCCTTGGGTAACTAAACTACATAATTCTCAAACTGTTTCCAGGTTACATAATTACCATGTTATTAAATTGACAGTAGTTTAAAACAAATTTTAATCATGAAAATATTTCATAAACAATTCCCCCCTAAAAAATACGAAATCAACATAAACCACATCTTTCCGAATGAGAGCATGAAACTCATCAGTTTGCTACAACTTTGGATTAATTTTCTTTCTTATTTTTTTTGAGATATATTAGCTCTAATTCCACAATTAGTAATATTCTAGATTGGTACAGTCTCTGATACATAATGCCTTGTGGTAGTTCTGGGATATATGCCAAAAACTTAAGTATCTTAGAGTGACAGTTTTCAATGTTTTCTTATATAAATCATGCTACTTCCTATTTAACTTTACTCATTCAGATATTCTTGGGATAGATGAATAGTTGCCTTTCCCACTTATTTGAGCAATATTTGAACTTTAATAACCTAATATCATTAAGACTCATTCTCATTTAATGTAATATATTATAGGCCACAAGTTAAGTCAAGTAAATGACATAATTCATGCAGCTTCTTTTAATTAAATAATCAGCCTCAACCAAAAGCCTTTCAAGATCAGTGATATTGTGCAGATTTAATTAGCTCATTTAAGCTACAATTGCTTCATAGTTTAATAAGAATGACCAAGATTATGAATTTCAAGATGCAGGCATAAAAGAGAATATGAAAATCTTATTTGAAAAAAAAACCTGCATTTTTAGAAATGCACAAATTTAACAAAAGCCATATTTATTATTATTTCAATAGCAAGTGTTGATGATTATTAATATTTAATAATTATTTATCTTGTAATTAAATAGCAACTATTCGTAAACCAGCTGTATACCCAGATTACCACACAGAGACTAGGATTTATTTAATAAGTCTAAAGCACAATGCTGGGCAATAATTACTCCATCGTAATCTTCAAAGCCAGCATAGCTTCCTCCCTTTCATATCCCTCACATTATACTAAGTATTTATTCATATCTTAGGTCAAATTCATTTCTCCTGATGTTTCCAGGTCGTCTCCTCTCTGATCTCTCCTCCCACTGTTTTTTCCTTCCCTCTGGACCAGGATGTCCCACCCTATTCTCTCCATTGCTCAGCATTGGCTGGTTGTTTTGTTGACAATACAGAGAACAAATGGTGGCATGTTTACACAAACTTGAGACAGGTGATGCTTAGAATAAATATCACAATGGTATGTCCAGATTGAAACCAGATATGGCAGAGAAATTAGCATTTGAATTAACAAGGGAAATTATTTACATTCCATAAGAACATTATACCAACATACAGGGTACTTTCTTTTTGTTTCAAATGAATAAACCTTCAAGCAGTTTTATAGTTCTACATATGTTTATTTGCTGTCTCCATGAGTGCATTCTTCACAAGGCCTCCTATAAGTAATCTTCATATGCTTTCTTTAAAAGATACTTCAAGCCAATGTTCCTGTCATGAAACATTCTCAGTGAGGGCATTTAAAGGGAAAAATGACAGTAAAAATACCTAGAGGGATTTTTATGTCCAATTCATGGACCTGGAATAAGCCAAAATAAAATTCTAGGTATTCATCTGTAGATTAAGTCTATAACACTCTTCTGGGTAATAAAGAGTGAGAATATTTTTTTTTGAAAAATAATTTATTGGGAAAAAAAGACAACACAAGCAAGTTTTACATACATACTTTAAAATTTTTCTTTATTATTATTATTTCATACCATAATTTATTGCTATTATTATTATTATTATTATTTATTCACTTTGAATCCTGGCTGTAGCCCCCTACCTCATCTCCTCCTAGTCCCACTCTCCCTCCCTCTTTCTCTACTATCCCCCTTCCCTAGTCCACTGAACAGGTGATCCCTCCGCTCCTACTGTGTGATCCTAGCCTATGAAGTCTCATCAGGACTGCCTGGATCATCTTCTGTTGGCTGGAAAGGCCAACCAGCCAAGGGGAGGTGATCAAAGAGCAGGCAACCCAATTCATACCAGAGACTGCCACTGTTCCCCTAACTAGGAAACACACATGGAGACTGAGATGCAATGGGATATGTCTGAGCAGGTGGTCTAAGTTATCTCCACGCATGGTCCTTGGCTGACCCATCAGTCTCTGCAGACCCCCCCTCCCAGGGCCCAGAAATTTTGGCTTTGTCAGTCTCCTTGTGGAACTCCTGTCCACTCCAGGTCTTTCCATGACTCTCTTCTTCTATAAGATTCTTTGATTTCTGCCCAAATATTAGCTATGAGTCTCAACATCTGCTTCAATATCCTGAAGGGTGTCCCGTGGAACTTCAATGGTTTCCTAAAGAGGGGGTGTAAGGAATGGGGGGGACAAGAAACACAAGAAATGTCATGTGCTCTTATTATTTCCCACTTCTTATATAAGATTCCATGACAGTTCAGTGTCCAATTGGGTTACATAGTAATGGGAAGAGGGACTGCCTCTGACATAAACTGATTGGCCTACTCTTTGATCACCTCCCCCTGAGCGGGGAGCAGCCTTACCAGGCCACAGAAGATGACAATTCAGCCACTCCTGATGTGATCTGATAAACTAAGATCAGAAGGAAAGAGAGGAGGACCTCCCCTATCAGTGGACTTGGGAAGGGGCATGCGTGAAGAAGAAGGAGGGAAGGTGGGATCAGGAAGGGAGGAATGAGGGGCTTATGGGGGGATACAAAGTGAATAAAGTGTAATTAATAATAAAAAAATTAAAAAATGAAACACAAGAAATGAAGGCTAAGGCTGTTTGTCTGATCAAAGCCTTGTTTATTAGAAAATTTTACCCAACCTATATAGGGAGAAGGCAGGAAAGGGGGAAGGTTAAATTATTGCTGCAGGAGATAGAAAGAGTGCTTTCATGGGTTGAATATTGCACCTGCAAGATACCATAAGGATGTTTTCTTAAGATATCTAACCGATGCTCTAAAACTAACAGAAAGATGTCCTCACAAATCTATCACCCATGATTTAGGGTCCTAGGTAACTCTCACTAAATAGCTTTAGGTCTCCACTAAATGAGCTTTGCTCACTATTTGGCTTTGGCTTCAGTAAATAGCTTTGTCTCCACTAAATAGTTTTGGCTCACTGTTTGACTTTGGCTTCAGTAAATAGCTTTGGCTCCTGGCACAATGGCAGAGTCTTTCAGAGGTTTCCTGTTTCCTGTATTCTCCTATTTTCTAGATAACAGAAAGAACAGATATGCCTTTATGTTAATGATGTTTTTAATTGCTGAGTAGTATTCCATTGTGTAAATGTACCATGGTTTCTGTATCCATTCCTTGGTTAAGGGACATCTAGGTTATTTCCAGATTCTGGCGATTATGAATAAAGCTGCTATGAACACAGTTGAGCAAATGTCTTGTTCTATGGTTGAGAATCATACGATATATGTCCAGGAGTGGTATAGCAGAATTTATTCCTAATTTTCCGAGAAAGCACCAGAGTGTTTTCCAAAGTGCTTGTACAAGTTTACATTCTTACCAGCATTGAAAGAAGGTTCCTTATTCTCCACAACCCCTCCAGCATGTGTCATCCCTTGAATTTTTGATCTTAGCCACTCTGACAGACATAAGGTGGAATCTCAGGGTCGTTTTGATTTGCATTTCCTTGATGACTAAGGACGTTGAGCATTTCTTTAAGTTTTTCTCTACTATTCATTATTCCTCATTTGAGAATTCTCTGTTTAGGTATTCACCACATTTTTTAATTGGATTACTTGGATTGTTGGTGTTTAACTTCTTGAGTTCTTTATATATTCATATATTAGCCCTCAGTCAGATGTCGGGTTGGTGAATATCTTTTCCCAGTCTGTAGTCTGTCCTTTTGTTCTGTTGACAGTGTCAGTAAATGGATGGAACTAGAAAAGATCATCCTGAGTGAGGTAACCTAGGACCAGAAAGGCACACATGGTATATACTTTCTTATAAGTGGATATTAGCCATATAATATAGGATAAACATACTAAAACCTATAGCCCTAAAGAAGCTAAACAACAAGGAAGACCTTAAGGAAGAGGCTTAATCCTTTTTCAGAAGGTCAAAAAGTATAGACATTGGAAGGCAGAGAAGACAGGGAACAGGACAGGAGCCTACCACAAAGGGCCTCTGGGAGAGTGAGACTTTTACTGTAATATCAGCACTGACTTTGGAAATTTTCATTTCATAAACATTTCTGTTTGTCAAATAATATATCTTCTCTAATTTGGATAAGTAGGAATGTGACCTTATATATCTCTATAAATTAAAGTTTAAATTGTATGTTTGTCACTCTGGAATATTTTTTATATCAGAAGAGATTTATGATTATGTGTAGTGCTACCCAATATTATATTGCTAAAAACTTGTGTAGTATGGAAAAATGCATAGTTTTAGTTTCTCTACAGGGAAATATCTATGTATAAGAAATAGAGATGTCACACTCCACTGTGTCACTAGCCTCAGAATTCCTCCTCATCTCACAAATGAGGCAGAACATAGTTTTCTTTCTGGTCATGGAAATTTTACCAAGGGGTATAAGCATGCTTGGTAAATGCTCTACTAGTGAAATACATTTCCATCCTTATCTAGTTTTTTATGGTGTGTTTGGTGTACTTAAATATTTTCCATGGCAGTTTAGTGTTCAAGTGGTTTCCATTGTAATGGGAAGAGGGACTGCCTCTGACATAAACTGATTGGCCTACTCTTTGATCACCTCCCCCTGAGCGGGGAGCAGCCTTACCAGGCCACAGAAGATGACAATGCAGTCACTCCTGATGAGATCTGATAGACTAAGATCAGAAGAAAGGAGAGGAGGACCTCCCCTATGAGTGGACTTGGGGAGGGGCATGTGTGAAGAAGGGGGAAGGAGGGTGGGGCAAGGAGGGAATTAGGGAGGGTCTTATGGGGAGTACAATGTGAATAAAAAAAGAAAAAAATATTTTGAGAAGATTTTTTATATACTATATTAAGTAAGAACTTTTTTAGACTTCAAATATTTTAAACTAAATTAACATATAAAAGTATATTCATCAGGCATACCATTCCAGTTTTGAAAATATATACAGAGTTGAATAGTAAAATTAACCCAAATAAAACTACATTGCCTCAATACTGTTTTGCAGTGAGACCACTGACAGTTTACTCCCACTGATACTCAAGAATACAGTAATCTGTATTAAGTGCATTCACCATGTCCATAACTGATCTCTTGATCTATTTTCTCCAATCTAACTGAAGTTTTACTTTTTTTTCACCCAGTGCCACTATAGTCCAAAATAAGAGCTCTTTTAAATTCTAAAACATTCCAAACTCTTAAAATATAAACCTTTTCCAAATGTGGAATTGTTTATGACAGAGAGCACTCACCATCGGGAAGGTGGAAGGCAGAAACCAGTCAATCTTTAAGGCATAGCATTCCGCAGCTCTCTACAGTTCCCCCTTTTTGTTTTAGACGCATCAGGCAAGAGTAGAGGTCTGATCTCTGATATTAGAAATAAATTGGGACTTTGTACTGATGTTCATTTAGGTGTCATCCACCCAAAGAGCATCAGACCCGACTGATAACTTTTTCTTGAGGATCTGGCTTGCTTCCATGTATGTGGACCTATCTGCATTGCCCACGTGGCACGCTGGGGTTGGCTACCCAGAGGCTATTTAAGCTGTGGGCTGGCTTTCCCCAGGGTCCGAGGCTTGTTCAAGGTTCCTGAATAAACTGCATTGAAAAAAAATCCACACCAAAATTTTCTATGAACAATTGTAATATTTTTTCATAAACATTCATTATTTATTTAAAAAAATATATAAACCTTTTCTAAGCCTCTCAACTTTTATAAACTAAAGGCTAACAGTCAAAGTAAATCAAAGTGTCCCTTAATTTTTCCTCATTTTGCTCAACACCCTAATTTGATTTTTGCTCATTTATTAATCAAAGCCATAAATTCCTTTTTATTTCTTAATATACTCCTTGCATGGCATGAACTTCCATATTGTTTTTTAAATTCACTGAAATGTCCACGTTTGTATATTCAGTTTGGAACTCCACTATCTCCATGAATTAAGTACTATACAAACTAATGATATGCCTCTTAGAAGTCTAATAAGATATTAAAAATTAGTATGTCCAAACCAAACCTTTTGTATTTTCAACAAATATCATTGTTTTTTATATGTATTGGTACTTCCGAATGCTGTGTTCTTTATTTTGGTTGTTCAACCCTCAAACTCGAATTCATTTGTGACTCATATCTGTTAAAGGCCAGCTAAAGCTGCTGACTATTTAATCTATAGTTCTTCAGCAGTGTATGCAGGTTTGAAATTGAAACTAATGAGAATAGGCTTTTATAGTATTAGATATTGAAAGCAATTAAGATGATTAAAGTATATGACAAGATAAGTGTATGTTAAAAGCAGAAATGATGCCATTTTTCTGAAATAACTTGAAGATCTCCAGTTTGATATATTCAGAAGTTATTAAACCAATTTTCTGAAATTCGAAGTTATCTTTCCTCCACTTAAATTGGTATCACACTAATATACCACCATCACCATCCTGATTTCATTAGTTTTCAGGGAGCTCACATGTTATTTTCTTTGCACATCCCCATCACATCAATATATACTAGAGGTGTTCAACAATTATGACAAGTGATATGACATACTATGTTTTTTATATAGTAACTCCTTAATAGTTAATATTTTCAAGGTTCATCCATTTTGACATATCATTTGTTCCCTTTCCAAATAATATATTGGCGTACCGTGTTTCATAAATCAATTCATCTATTGATGAACATTTCTGAACAAGTGCCTTATTTTGGCCTAGAAAAAAAAACTATTTTGTTTTAATAAATAGTCCACCACCTCCTACTCTGACACTATTTCTTTGCCTTCATACAGAATAATTCTTTGTTAAAGGGAGTATGACATAGATATGCTCTTTAAGGCCGAGTTTTCCACAGACTTTTGTTCTCTGCACCATGACAATGTAATGATCTCTCAGTTAATCTTCATCAACTTATAAAAAGAAGCTGTTCTGATGACAACTTAATGATGCATTAATGTATTTGTGTAACAATAAATTAGGAATTACCTTAATACTTTGTCCATTTAGCAGAACAATAGCAACAGGTTCTGCCCTAGGGATTTTGACATATCTATGCACAAGTTCTTGGCCTGATAGTGGTGTCAAGTGTGGATTTAATGTTGTGTATATGGACAAAAATCCAATCAGAAAATATTAGGTTTCTTCTATGAGGTTTATGACACTAATATCCCAAAGGACATATATTACATGGCAAGGCATTATTATAGCTTGCATGGCTCCCAGTAAGATAAGATTGGTGACTCCTTTGCTTATCCACCACCATGCATAGTAACTTCCAGCACTGTAAATAACTGTAAATTCTAACCAGTAGAGATGAAGCTTTAGGTCTGTACTAACTTGACATTTCTTTGTCTGATAATTCAATCACGTGGAATCTTCAGAAATAGGATCACACCATCAACTTCTGGAAGACAAAGGATAGTATTGGCAATAACATAATTATTATGAATAATGCTGCTATGAACATAGCTGAGCAAATGTTCTTGTTATATGGTTTAGCATCTTTGTGACATATGCCCAAGAGAGGTATAGATGGATATTGAGATAGTACTATTCCTAATTTTCTGAGAAAGAACCAGATTGATTTCAAAACTGGTTGTACAAAGTTACATTCCCAGCAGCAATGGAGTAGGGTTCACCTTTCCCCACATGCTCTTCAGCATGAGTAATCTTGAGTTTTTGATCTTAGCCTTTCTGATAGGTGGAAAGTAGAATCATAGGGTCGTTTTGATTTGCATTTCTCAGATGACTAAGGTTGTTGAACATATCTTTAGGTATCTCTCTGCCATTCAATATTCCTTTGTTGAGAATTGCCTGTTTAGCTCTGTACCCCATGCCTTAATTGGGTTAAGTGTTTTGTTGGTGTTTAACTTCTTTAATTTTTCATATATTCTGTATATTAGCCCTCTGTCAGATATAGGGTTGGTAAAGACCTTTTCCCAGTCTGTAGGCTGTCGTTTTGGTCTGATGACAGTGTCCTTTGCTTTATAGAAACTTTTCAGTTTCAAGTGGTCCCTTTTATTGATAGTTGATCTTAGCGCATGCACTGTTGATAGTCTGTTCAGGAAGTTGTCTCCTGTGCCAATGAGGTCAATGTTCTTCCCTAATTTTTCTTCTAACGGGTTTAGTGTGCCTAGTTTCATGTTGAAGTTTTTGATCCACTTTGACTTTACCTTTGTGCAGAGTAGTAAATAAGGGTCTATTTGCATTTTGCAACTTGTAGACGATTAGTTAGACCAGCACCAATTGTTGAAGATGCTGTCTTTTTTTTTTTCCCATTGTTTGGTTTTGGCTTCTTTGTCAAAAATCAATATCTGTAGGTGTGTGGTTTTATTTCTGGGTCTTCAATTTGATTCCATTGATCCACCAGTCAGTTTCTATGCTAGTAACATGCAGTTTTTCTTACGGTTGCTCTGTAATGCTGCTTGGTATTCCTACAAAAGACCTTTTATTGTATAGGCTAGTTTTAGCTATTCTGGGTTTTTTGTCTTTCCATATAAATTTGAACACTGTTCTTTCAATGTGTGTAAAAAATTATTTTAGTATTTTGATAGGAATTGCACTGAATCTGTACATTGCTCTGAGAAAGATAGCCATTTTCACTATGGTGAGCCTACTGATCCACAGAATCTGGAAACAACCTAGATGTCCCTCATCTGAAGAATGGTTGCAGAAATTGTGGTACATTTTCACAATGGAATACTACTAAGCAATTAAAAACAAGGAAATTATAAAATTTGCAGACAAGTGGTGGGAGCTAGAAAAGATCATCTTGAGTGAGGTAACCAAAGCTCAGAATGACACACATGGAATATAGTCACTTATAAGTGGATATTAGCCATATAATATAGGATAAACACACTAAAATCTGTACACCTAAAGAAGCTAAGCAAGAAAGAGGACCCTGGTGATTAAGATGATTAATCCTCATTCGGAAAGGCAAATTGGATGAACATTGGAAGAGGGAAAAAAAAAAGAAACAGGACAGGAGCCTACCACAGAGGGCCTCTGAAAGACTCTACCCAGCAGAGTATTAAAGCAGATGATAAGATTCATAGACAAACTTTGATGAGAGTGCAGGGAATCTTATGAAAGAAGGGGGAGATAGAATGACCTGGAGGGGACAGGAACTCTGCAAGGAGAACAATAGAACCAAGAAGTCTGAGCCCAGGGGTCTTTTCTGAGACTAATATTCTAACCAAGGACCATGCATGGAGATAACCTAGAACCCTGCACAGATGCAGCCCATGGAAGCTCAGTCTCCATGTGGGTTCGCTAGAAAGAAAGGGAGGGGCTGTGTCTGACATGAACTCAGTGGCTGGCTCTTTGATCACCTCCCCCTGTGGGGTTCTGCCTTGTCAGGCCACAGAAAAAGATGTTGTAGCCATCTCTGATTAGACTTGATAGGTTAGGGTCAGATGGAATGGGAGAAGGTCATCCCCTATCAGTGGGCTAAGGAAGAGGCATAGGGGGAGAAAATGGAATGTGGGTAGGAATGGGAGGAGATTAAAGGGGCTGCAGCAAGGATACCAAGTGAATAAATTTAAATAAATAAATAAATTGCAAAAGTGGTAATCCATTGTTGGCACTGTGAATTTTACTTATGAATCTGAGGTGTGTAATAAGAATAACTACATTTAAACTCTCCTTATTGTGAGTATGTACAAATTTCAATAAGTTTCTACAGTACTAGGTTTCCTAATAATATCTTAAAAGATCTTTAGTATTAGTATTTTTTTTCTCCTCATAGTCTCTTTCCCCTACCTTTCCTTCCATCTCCCATCATATTTGAGCTTTTCTTTTCAATAATCACCATTATGCTTTGATACCACTGCTTTCTCTCTCATCTCCCTCAAATCCCCTCTCCATGACCATGGTCCGTTACTAATTTTCTGACCTTTATTGCTTTTGCAAATGAAACATGCATAGCTGAATTCAAAGTTAGTAATAAAATGACAGGAAACATACAACCTATATCTTTCTGTGTCTAGGTTTCCTCATAATGTTTGTTTACAGAGCCAACCATTTCATTGTGAATTCCATATTTTAGTATTTATTACTAGCTTTCTAACATTCTCTTATGTTAGTGTGTCCTTTTATTTTCCATTGATCAGTTTATGAACAACTAGTCTGTTTCCTTTCCCTGGGAATTAATATGGATGAGAAAGAATCTGTGTAGTAAGATATTGTGTCATTTCAGTGTATATCAATAAGGGGTGTAGGTGTATATTTTAGATGTATATGAAGCTTCTAGGTACACTGATTTCAATAGAAGAAGTCAATAATCCATTTGTATATTAAATAAACATGCATATACTTAAAAGAGCATCTTTCTTTTTTTAACTGTGCTTTATGTAATCCAGGCTACTCTTTCCCTCACTAAGTATTGTAGGAACCTTGAATTCCTCATCATCCAGCCCCTCCCCCCCCATCAAATTGTGGCATTGTAGTTATACAGCATTGTATAAGGGCTGGATATTCATATTTAAACTATATATTCCTTATTATTTTTTAAATTTAGCACTCCAAAACTAATATTGATTTACAGTCTAATGTAGAAGTATTAAATGTATGTGTCACACATTATGGAAGTTGAAAAGAATGTAAGACAAAAGTAGTTTTTAATTTAGTTTTACTGTATGAAATGGTAAAACTCAATGAGCCATAGCACGTCATGTTGAACAGGGTAATTTTATTTAAACTATATTTACACACAGTGATTTAGAAAGATTGATTCCTTTTACACTAAAGCATACCATAAATGCCAGGTATTGATGACAGCTGAATTTATCCAATATGAATATTAATACATAAAAATACATGAGATGTATTTTAATACAAATTCAAAATCATTTATTATGCCTTTAATAGACTTTAATTATATCAAGTCGAATAAATAAATTATTCCAGTTGGAAATGTAATAATTCTAAGAGAAATTGGTGAAATATACATCACTATGAAATGTGTTTAATTGTACAGTAGATTCCAAATCAAATCACACCTGTTTACTGAGAACCTAGAAATGCTCATAAAATTTTGGCCTATCGATTCAAATAAATTTGCATCAATTATTCCTATGATGGGATTAAATGGATACCCAAAATACAACCTTTTTGATAATTCCTAGGTGTATAGTAGCTTCTGGATTAATCAAGTTTATAATATAATTGACAAAGAGGTTGAGAAAATATAAAACAAATAACACCACAAATGAATTTACATTTATAGCATCAATTTGTCATGAAACTGATAGGAGTGTTAGAAAAGCTTAATAAGGAAGTACTTGTCTTCCAGTTTAGGAGCAAGAAAAGCTTATCCAAAAAGAAGTTACAATGCAGTCAACAACTGAAAGAAATGATCAAATGTTATGTGAGTAAAATGTAAATGTGAGTGTTGATAAATGTGGGTATCATCATAGGCCTTGAGGACTAAAGCAAATTAAGACTTAGGAAGGAACACAGGTGAAAATGCTTCATATGGCTGATAAGCAGACTAAGTATGACCTCTTCTTGAATAAATACTGTAGCTAATAGTAATTAAAGTTTCCTTTTTTATCACACGGAAATATATAGTCTGTGGATTAAACCTGTCAATAATTTGGCGATCTGGAAATAAAAGTCCATTAATTTTCTTAAAATATCATGGGATGTTGTTTAGAAACAAGCAGGTAAGTGTGTTATCATGGTGTAGGAAGCTATCAAATCTGCTTCCTCTTAGCAATTATGTAGATTCATGACCTCCACTATCCACTTCCCTGCTACCTGCATAAAACATCCAATCTTTCTTTTGCTTTGCAAACGATATCCTTCATACTGAATTACAGATTTTTATGAGATTTAGCTACTAATGATCATTTTCTTGCCTCTCCCTTCATGTATTTAATATAAAAGTGTGACTTAATTACTCAGAAGTTTTCATATCATCCTTTCTGTATAAGAAAGACTAATATGCTGTCTTCTTAATCTTCTCAATACAATATTTCAAGAATGTGGAGTACTACTGAACAAAAGGTCAGCAGTGATGACAGGTTTTAGATGAGGTGATAAATATCATTAAAACAGAGGAATCTTCAGATAACTTTGCTCATTCTTGTTATTAAATGACCTTTAATTTCTTATTTCTTGTACTTCATGTAATATATTTTTTAGTATGAGATGCTTACATGTTCCCTGACAACTGACATTGATACCAGGATATGAACGAGATATATGGAAATATGACATCTGCTTCATACATTGATATCAAATGTATCATTTCTTAATTTTCTTAAAGTGTTTCATGTTTTTTCTGTGTGGAACTGAGATAGAAGGACAAAGATAGATTGAGTATCTGTATACTACTTTGAAAATACATACAATTGGTATGTTTGCTAGTTCATTCTTATTCTTCCTCTCACTTCTCAGTCTAACCTCCTTGGTGGAAGGAACTAGTCTCTGTATACTCATCTCTATTGTCTCACTCTCTAATCACAGACCACTGGTGTGTAACAAAAATTGTTCTGTTAAATGATGAATATTTGAAAATTCATTTTCTTTACAAATTCACACCCAAAGTACTTCAGGTTCTTTGATGGGAGATAAATAGCCCACACAATCACTGAATCAGAACATTTGAGGCAAATTGACTTCTAAAAGACATCTGCTTATCTTAACTTCTTTACTTCCCTCTTCAGTCAAGTCCTTTAAAGGTATAGGTAGTTCTACACTTTCTTTTGATAGCCATTCAAATGGTTAATATTTATTACAGAAATGCAACCATTTTTCTCTGTAGCCTGAGTCATTCGAGCCCAGTCTCTTACCTTATGTCTTATTTTGAAGGATTCTGATGACATTCAGTTTAAAGCTTTGACAAATAGGAAGTAGAGATCCATTATACTCTCTATCTGTCTGTGGAGTAACAACCAAGCTCTTGTCCTTCTTGCCTTCAACTTTTCCTTTGAGCACTATTGGATTGGTAGCACTTGTATTTACAAGTTTCCTTTCAAATGAGCAGTACACTGCAAACATTATTTTCCACTGTTCACTCTAAAAGTTTACTTCAACAGATCCTTAATAATTGGTCTGCCTGAATTTCTTAATCTGCGGGGTTGATATCTCTGGAATTAACTGAGTGGGCTTCACCTTGTGTGTTCTTTTGGAGGTAGGAACACAGAATGGACATTTGTTTTTCAGAGTTACTTTCCTCTTTAGAGTCAGTCAGAGTGCATTTTCCTCCTTTTCCTTCCAGCAGTCATTTACCACCTTTCCTCAAATATAATCAGTCTTTACTACAAGATAGAGAAAACAAAGTCCCAATTTGCAAAACGTTAACTCTACAGTTGCAGGGCTCTTCTCTTCCACAGTGTTTTCTATTGAATTCAGCTATATTAAATGTCAGTAACATGGTATAAAAAATAGTTGCCATGAAAAAAAAAAAACACACACACACAAATGTGGCTGCAAAAGATTCTTGGCTAAATCAATATTTCTAGTGGACAAATGAAGAGAAAAGCTCTCCATTAATTTTTGGTAAAGTTATGGAAGCATAGTAGAACTTTTGCTTTAGAATTTTCTATCAACAGAAAAGACAAAGGAGTAGGGAATAATACTTGTGGAAACTTGCAATGGAAGAAAATGTATACGACTTTAGCTGATGTTTCTATCACCAAAATGAGTCTTCCATCTCTGGCAAATCTTTGTCTGATAATGTTCATTTACTCTTTCATCTCAAAGAGGATCACGACATGTTATTTAGTAGTTTTAAAATCCTGTTTAAACCAAGGACCATGCATGGATATAACCTAAAACCCCTGCTCGGATGTAGCCCATGGTAGCTCAGTATCCAAATGGGTTCCCTAGAAAGGGGGACAAGGATTAGTTCTGACATGAACTCAATGACTGGCTCATTGAGCTTCCCCCCCCCCCCGGAGGGAGGAGCAGCTTTTCTGGGCCACGGATAAGGACATTGCAGCCAGTCCTGAAGATAGCTGATAAGCTAGGATCAGATGGAAGGGGAGGAAAACCTCCCCTATCAGTGGACTTTGAAGGGGGCAGGAAGTAGATGAGGGAGAGAGGGTGAGGTTGGGAGGGAACAAAGGAGAGGGCTAAAGCTGGGATACAAGCTAAGGCTGAGGATCTCGCTTGCTTCCATATATGTGGACCTATCTGCATTGCCCACGTGGAACGCTGGGGTTGGCTACCCAGAGGCTATTTAAGCTGTGGGCTGGCTTTCCCCAGGGTCAGATGACTGTTCAAGGTTCCTGAATAAACTGCATTGAAAAAAAAAAAAAAAACTCACTGCCTGTGGACTGTGAGAGCAGAAGCAGGGCTCTTAGCTCCTCAGTGGTGGCAACCAGTGGTAGCCTCCTTCAAAGTCCCAGATCAACAGAACAACCCTCCCTGAGTCCCACATCTGTGGGCAGCCATATGGACTCCGCAGGGCCTCTCAGCCAGTGACTGTAAGGCCTGCCACACCCCTCAGTGGCAGATAATAGGCTATACAGCCACCAAAGACCTACCAAACAAACTAGGCACACCAGACGCTGGGCCACCCAGGTCTGCAGACCACTGATGTAGGCCCCCAGGACTTCCCATAAGGCATCTGGACTGGCATCCCAGTCTGAGGGTGCAGCTTGACTCCCTAATATGGCATCTGCAGCACCACTGAGTTGGCAGAGCTCATCAGTCCTCCTGCATACTACTCAGCAGGTCCAAACCATAGAGTAGAGAGCCCAGATACCCCAAACCTTGCGTATGTGACCTGCTTGAGAGTGAGTGAGCCTTCAAGAGCCTGCAGAGCACCAGATCCAGGTTCCTTCTAAACTAGCAGCCAGATATCAGACAACTCCCACCCACACACCCACTGTGGGAAACAGAGGAGTTCTTGAGACATTGAAGTCCCTGCTCTGCTGGTCCAAAAGTGGAGTTCAGGCAAATAACACCAGGAGCTCAGAAAGAACCCAATACCAATAGCCTGTAGGCCCCTGAGGTATTCAGGGAATTTGCAACCATCCTTCCTTATGTCCTGTTAAAGATTTATGATCTTCCCTAAGAACAAGAAGCTGAAGGGAGGGGTAAACTCGTGCCAGCTGTACTTCTCATGTTATTTTTTTCTTAAGAAGGAGCCCATTATTATTTTTTACTATTCCTATAATGCCTTTTGATACTGAATCTAATTTATTTTCTTAAACTTATTCCTTTTACATTCTATTTTATTAAAGCCTTTAATAATCTACTAATAATAAATTTCTTTATAAAATTAGTTGTGTTGTTTTAGGAGTCACAGAGAAATATCAAAAAACTCATTAATCCAGCCCGAGAACTGCAACTGAAAAAGTGTAGAAATCTCAGAACACATCTCTTTGCCAGACAGGAGGGTCTGCCAGGGACCTTCCAGGGAGTGAATTTCCGAAGAAAGCATGTCTCCTGCCCTGCAGCACATGCTACTATGGCGACACAGGCGTGGGTGTAGCAATATCGTCCACCATGGCCAAGTAGGCTTCATTCCAGGCAAGCAAGGGTGGTTCAATATACAGAAATCCATCAATGAAATCCACAGCATAAACAAACTGAAGGAGAAAAAACAGATTATCATCTCCTTAGATGCTGAAAAAGCATTTGAAAAAATCCAACATCCATTAATGTTTAAAGACTTAGAGAGATCGAGATACAAGGCACATACCTAAACATAGTAAAGGCAATATACATCAAGTCGATAGCCAACATCAAACTCAATGAGAAAAACTTAAATCAATCCCACTGAAATCAGGGACAAGGCAAGGCTGTCCACTCTCTCCATATCTCTTCCCTATAGTACTTGAAGTCCTAGGTAGAGCAATAAGACAACTAAAGGAGATCAAGGGGATATACATCAGAAAGGAAGAAGTCAAAGTATCACTATTTGCAGATGATATGGTAGTATAACTGAGTGACCCCCAAAATTCAACCAGATAATTCCTTGAGCTGATAAGCACCTTCAGCAAAGTGGCTGGATACAAAATTAACTCAGAAAAATCAGAAGCCCTCCTGTATACCCAAGACAAAAAGACTGAGAAAGACATCAGGGAAACAGCACCCTTCACAATATTCACTAACAACATAAAGTACCTTGGCATGACTCTAACCTAGCAGGTGAAAGACCTGTCTGAAAAAAACTTCAAGTGTCTGCAGAAAGAAATTGAAGTAGATATCAGGAGATGGAAAGATGTTCCGTGCTCATGGATCAGTAGGATTAACATAGTGAAAATGACCATTGTGCCACAGCAATCTACAGATTCAATGCATTTTCCATCAAAGTACCAACAAAACCCTTTAGAGACCTTAAAAAAAATATCAACTTCATTTGGAAAAAGAAAAATCCCAGAATTTCCAAAACGATCCTGTACAACAACAGAGCATTTGCAGATATCTCCATCCCTGGTCTCAAGCTGTATTACAGAGCAATAGTAATAAAAACTGCATGGTTTAGGCATAGAAGCAGAAAGGAAGATCAATGGAACCTAATAGAAGACCCAGAAATAAACCCACACACAAATGAACACTTGATTTCTGACAAAAAACCTAAAACCATTCAATTTAAAAAAAGACAGCATCTTCAACAAATGGTGCTTGTCCAACTGGATGTCAACATGCAGAAAAATGAGAATAGGTCCATATTTGTAACCCTGCACAAAACTAAAGTCCAAGTGGACCAAAAACCTCAGCATGAAACCAGATACAATAAATCAGTTAGAAGAAAATGTGAGGAAGAGCCTACAACCCATTGGCACAGGAGACAACTTCCTGAACAGAATACCAATAGCACAGGCTCTAAGAGCAACAATCAATAAATGGGACTTCATGAAAATAAAAATCTTCTGTTAAGCAAAAGACACTGTCATCAGAACAAAACGACAACCTACACATTGGGAAAGAATCTTCACCAACCCTATATCTGACAAAGGGCTGATATCCAGAATATATAAAGAACTAAAAAGTTAAAAAACATTAAATTCAATACCCTCCTCCATTGCTGGTCACAAGCATTATTCATTGGATATTTGAATATTTATTCATTATTTGAAATCTCTCTAAAAGAGGACTATTATCTCTGCCTGCAAAGAAAATACTACTCATTTTGCTGGGATTTAGGCTTTGGTGGTGAGAGGCTTCAACCAAACTCCAGGGTAAGGAGATCTTTTCCATCCCTATATTTCCATACTTGCTTCCCCTTTTTACTGCCTCAGGAAGCCCTTAAAACATAGCATTACTTGATCGATGTTAGGGCAACCAGAAAGTAATGGCTGTGAAAATTCCTTCGTGATTAAAAGGCAGTGGAGGCAAAGAGTATTTCCAGACTTCTTGACACCTGCCAACATGAAAGGTGAGCAAAGTAAACAATCTCTGCCAATTACTGTGCATGTAATCCTGAGTGCTTACTTAAGAAAGAGTGTTCTCCCGGCATAAAATTAAAGTCCAAGTGGATCAAAGACTCCAACATAAAACCAGACACACTAAATTAGTTAGAAGAAAAAGTGAAGAAGGGCCTAGAACTCAATGACACAGTAAATCATTCCCTGAGAAGAAAACCAACAGCACAGGCTCTAAGATCAATAGTCAATAAATGGGACCTCATGAAACTGAAAAACTTCTGTAAAGCAAAGGACACTGTTGTCAGAACAAAACAAGAGCCTATAGACTGGGAAAGGATCTTCACCAACCCTATATCTGACAGAGGGCTAATAACCAGAATGTATAAAGAACTCAAGAAGTTAAAAAGCAAAAAATCAGGTAATCAAATTAAAAAATGTTGTATGAGCTAAACAGAGAATTCTCAACAGAGGAGTATCTAAAGGCAGAGAAACACTTAAAGAAATGCTCAATGTCCTTAGTCATTAGGGAAATGCAGATAAAAACAACCCTGAGATTTCACCTTACACATATCAGAATGGCTAAGATCAAAAACTCAAATGACAATACATGCTGGAGAGGATGTGGAGAAAGGAGAACCCTATTCCATTGCTGGTGGGAATGTAAACTTGTACAACCACTTTGGAAATCAATCTGGCACTTTCTCAGACAATTAGGAATAGTTTTTCCTCAAGATCTAGCTGTACTACTCTTAGTCATATATCCAAAATATACTCAAATATACAACAAGGACATTTGTTCAACCATGTTCATAGCAGCTTTATTCATAATAGCTAGAACCTGGAAACAACTCAGATGTCCCTCAATGGAAGAATGGATACAGAAATTTTGGTTCATTTTCACAATGGAATACTACTCAGCAATTAAAAACAAGGAAATGATGAAATTTGCCAGGCAAATGGTGGGATCTAGGAAAGATCATCCTGAATGAGGTATCCCAGAAGCAGAAAGACACACACAGTATATACTCACTGATAGAATAAACATACTGAAATCTGTACACCTAAAGAAGCTAAGCAGGAAGGAGAACCCTGGGTAAGATGATCAAACCTCATTCAGAAAGGAGATGGACATTTGAAGAAGGAGAAAACAGGAAACAGGACAGGAGCCTAACACAGAGGGACCCTGAAACTCTACCCAGCAGTGTATCAAAGCAGATGTTGAGACTCATAACCAAGCTTTGGGCAGAGTGCAGGTAATGTTTTGAAAAAAGAGGGAGATAGAAAGTTCTGGCAGGGACAGGATCTCCACAAGGAAAGCAAAAGAACCAAAAAATCTGGGCACACTTGTCTTTTCTGAGACTGCTTCTCCAACCAAGGACCATTCATGTATATAACCTAGAAATGCTGCTGCTTATGGCAGCTCATATCCAACTGGGTTCTCTAGTAAGGGAAATAGGGACTGTCTATGACATGAACTCAGTGGTAGACTCTTTGATCTCTTCCCCCCTCTCGGGGACAGCATCCTTGCCAAGCTACAGAGGAGGACAATGCACTCAGTCCTGATGAGACCTGATATGCTAGGGTCAGATGGAAGGGGAAGAGGACCTCCTGTATCAGTGGACTTGGGCATGGGAGAAATTGTGTGAAGGAGGATGGGATTGGGAGGGATTAAGGGAAGGGGTTACAGCTGGGATATAAAATGGGTTAACTGTAATTAATATAAAAATAAAAATTTAATTAAAAATATTTAACATGTGACTCCCAAATGATCTCAACTAATAACTTGGACTTCACAGAATGAACAGTTGTTAAGTCCCACTAATTGTTTTTGTTGTTTGATAATAGGAGTCCTAGAGTGAAATCCATGTTAAGAGTTTTCATCACCTGTCATTTAATGAAAAGATCAATAGTGAATATTATTATATCAGGAAGGTATGGGAGACAAAAAAGGAAGGCCTTTTGTTTTGTGTGATATCGGAAGCAATTTTCTGATTAGAAAATGAAACTCCTTTGTAGAATGAGGATGCTCAAAGTAATGGTGTGAAGGGCTGCCTGCTTTTAAAATAAAAACAAATGACAATCTTTAAATAAAATGTCTTTAATTGTATTACAGTAGTAAGGCCCTTTTTATTGTAAAATTCCTTTCAAATAAGCTGTCACTTCTACTAACCATATAACTTATTTAAAACAGCTAAATACAATAACTCAATTCTGGTAAAAAAAATAATAGAAGTACTTTTCCTTAGTTAATACCTAAATTTTTTCTAATATTTTGCTAATAAATAAATTGTTTAATAAGCTAGCTTATTAAAAGCAATAAGTGATGTTACTGTGTGTGTGTGTGTGTGTGTGTGTGTTTGTATGTTGTACTCATTTGTGCTTCACAGTCCTATGTCAAAATCTTAGGAAGAAGCCTTCCAAAGAAATATGATCCATGAAAAAGCCAACAATGGAAATAATACTGATATACATACATTTCAACTAACCATGGTCCAGAGGGGATTGCTGAGACTAAAGCATCAACCAAGGACCATGTATCAACCGGACCTATGCTCTCCACAAAGATGTAACAGATGGGCCACTTAGGCTTCAAGTGGGTACCCTAGTGAGGGAAGTGGGGACTGCATCCGGCATGGGCATGGCCTCACTTGCCTGCTTTTTGATCACTTTCCCCTGGCAGGACTGCCTTGACATGCCACAGGGGAAGAGGACATGCTCAGTCTTGATGCAACTTGATGAGCTGGGTGGATAGGAAAGGGAGTTCAGAAAATGGGAGACGGAAGATGGAGAGAGGGTGGGACTGGGAGGAGGGAAGGGAATGGGCTACAAAAAGGATGTAAAGTAAAGAAAAAAAAAAAAAACAGACATGAGAAAAAAGTTTTAGACCCAGGAACACAGGTACTGAAAGAATCCAGAAATCCAGATTAGGTTTTTCTCATGTTTTGTTTGTTTGTTTGTTTGTTTGTTTCCAATGTAATGCTACATTTGTTAGAATAGTTGTCATATATATATATATATATATATATATATATATATATCAATTAAGTAAGTAGGCAATAATGTTATATTACCTCTCCCACTGGATTTGTGAGCCATTATCTTGTTAATTGCAACATAGAAACAATGTATCAAGTTTATCCAACTAAGGATTACATAACATTTTTTTTGAGGCTTGTTCAGACTGTTCTTTGCAAATTCCTCCTCAGGAGAATACAAAGCAATTGTATGATTCAGAAGGAAGCACATATATTTTACAAATGCTATTACTTCTACAGACTTATCTTCCAACTTCAATTTATTTGAACTGATAAATAAGATTCTGTTGTTTCTTAGAAACTTGTAATTCAAATTCCATGTTATAATTTTCTTATATTGTGGTTACATTATTAAATTCTCTAAACCCATAAATCCTTTCAATCTTGTGACATTTGTTATATTCTTTTATCCTCCACTTTGCTGTTTTAATATTCTTGTCCAGACTCCTAACACTAATACAGCTGAGACAAAGGTTCTACTTCAGCTCCTGTCAGAGAAGTTTGAAATCTATTCTTGCACATGAGAGTAGAAATCCAAAATATTTGCTTCAATTTAGGGAATTATTTTTTAATTTTATAATAGTTCTCCCAGAAGTAACAGGAGAAAATATTTAACTCAATACCAGAAATGGCACAACATAGAATTCCTTGACATTAAGAAAAAATGTGATTTCAAAGGCTATTTAAATGAACAATTTATTGACCACCAGATGAAAATTAATAATAGCTTTATGTTCACTTGTAAAGTGCTGATAGGAAAAACTAAAGCAAAGCAAAATTAAGCCATGTTAAAAAATATATGAAGTATGGCAAGGAAGATGCTCACAGAGGAGCCACTTTTTCAATAATACTAGGACCATTTATGATATGTCTATGGTAAAGAAATCCAATAATCCCAACAATTGAAGCAGTTTGTTATCAAATCTTTAGTTCTGTTTTTCCTAAGTTGGTAACTGTAATTCTATAGTGATGGCAGTAAAGGAGAATAATCAAGAATGCAAGCTCTGGGGCCATAGCAAAGGTGTGGAAATCTTGACAATATAGCCTTCTTTAGAGTCTGACTTGGACAGAGGAATTCTGTTTTACTGCACTTTATTTTTATTATATGTGAAAAGTACATAAAATAGCCACTTGTAAATATTGCTGTGTGTATTAAGTGAAAACATGTAATTGCCTTACAACAGCACTTAAGTTGGTTAAACTCACTGATGCATTTCCCGACCTTTGATTATAGAATGAGTGAACTTTATGACTGAAAATGATAAATACATAGAATTTTATGTGACTTCAGATCATAGATATATGATTCTTTCCAATAAGAGGGCATAATAATTTGAAAGAAATAATATTAATAAAAATAGAAAAAATTTAACTTCTGCTTTTTATTATAGCAACAATAAAACCAATATGGGAAAATTCCCACATAAGTGTTGGTACAATTGGACAACCACATGAAAAATAATGAATGTGGACCTTGAGTTGTAACATATATCTTAATCTGGAGACACTGGAACAGTTCTCATTGTGTATATGTGGTGAAACTGTTATAGTGTCACCACAATTATAACAATTATTTAACATCTAAGAAAATGGTGTTCCTTCAAAATTTAAAGACAAGAAAATGACTTGACCTATAAATTTTGGTACCCAATCATAACAACTTCCACTGAATAAAAAACATATGTAAACAAGTTGTGGTGCATACATTAAAGAAAATCTTGCTCAGCCATAGAAGATAATTACTAGCATATGATTAAAACATAGATTTGCAGGCAAATGGTGTGAACTAGAGAAGATCTTCCTGAGTGAGGTATCCCAGAATCAGAAACACACACATGGTATGTACTCACTTGAAGTGGATATTAGAGATGTATTACAGGATAATCATACTAAAATCTGCAACCTGGAGAAGCTAATTAAGAAGGAGGACTTTGGGTAAGATGTTCAATCTTCATTCAGACAGGCAAACAGGATGGACATTGAAAAGGGAGAAAACAAGAAACAGTACAGGAGCCTACCACAGTAGGCCTCTGAAAGACTCTACCCAGCAAGGTATTATTGCAGATGCTGAGAGTGATAGCCAAACTTCCAGCAGAGTGTAGAGAATGTTATGAAAGAAGTAGGGAAGAGTAAGACGTGCAATGGGCAGGAGTTACACAAGGAGAGAGACAGAACCAAAAAAACCTTGGCACAGGAGTCTTTTCGGAGACTGATATTCCAAAAGAAGACCACTGCATGGAGATAACCTAGAACCCCTGGACCAATGTAGTGCATGGCAGCTCAGTGTCCAAGAGGGTTCTCTAGTAATTGGAACAAGGGCTGTCTCTGATATGAACTCAGGGGCTAATTCTTTGATTACCTCCCCTTCAGTATGGTGCAGCTTTACCAGGCCACCAAGGAAGACAATGAAGCCTGACCTCATGAGACCTTATAGACTAGGGTCAGAGGGAAGGGGAGGAGGACTTCCCTTATCACTGGACTCAAGGAGAGACATAGGAAAAGATTGAGGCAAAGTGGGTTTGGGAGGAGATGAGGGAGGGGGCTACAGCTGGGATACAAAGTGAATAAACTGTAATAAATAAATAAAAAGAAAAATATATATATAATACTGTATACATATTTTAACATTAAATATTATAAGTGATATAGTATGTACAACAAGAATTTCTTAGTCAATATTACATAGCTGAAATAATATTAGTATAGGGCTGCAATGGTGAGAATGTTATTTTAGTATGTGATTCAATGTGATGAAAAAATTTCATCAAAATATTTGTACTGTGTGAAAAATAAGTCTCTATTTGAGCCTAATTTTCAAACATCTCTTCTTGTTTGTTATTGTCCTAAGCCAATAACCTTTCTTCTCAAAAGAATAAGAAATTCTTGTAAAATAGAAAATATTGGGGGCATTGCGGGCCTTTTCCTCTGGTTATCATACTAAATTTTCCAATAATTAAAAACAGTGTACTTTGTCTCTTAGTACTCTGTTATGACTATTACACATTTTCTATCACATGTCCAGACATGTGTATATGTATATATACTTTCAATTTGTTCTCATATTAATATTACTCTACACAAAATATTTTATTTCATCTATATATGCTTAGGACAATTATTAATCAAGTCATTGAGCATTTGTGTAAAGCCTATCTTGTAGTTACTTTGGTAGAAATAGTTTAATGGCACTTCAAGATAATGAGCATGAAAAAGCTTTTAACAGAGAAAGTTTATAAGTAAAGAGTAAGCGAACAAGGAACATGCTATTTTTACTTGGTGAAAAGTATCAATTCACCACTGAACTAAATAATAAAAGTTAGGTCAATAGTCTTAGAAAGGCAGACGTAAGCAATAACACTGTAAGAAAAAGAGGCATAAGAGTTTTAGCTTTGAAGGGTTCAACTGAAGAATATTGTTGTACCATTAAGAAGACTTCAGACATTCTGGAATAGGAAAGCTAATTAATCATTAGTTGCAAGATTTATCTCACTGATAAATTGCTTTGAAAGTAAGAAGATTGTTGTGAAGGCAATAGAGTAGAAGTAGAAATACTGAAATTATTGCTCATAGTAGGTAATAATAATAATTTCACAAGTAGATAATACCAATATAAATGACTTTTCTCTGATACCAATTACTACCACCATAGTCATTTTGATATTCAGAAGTAATAGAAATGTTAGATGTTTAATAACTGGAGGGAAGGGTAGACTTTTGTTTGCTGAAAGAATATTAAAGTGCTTTAATTCATGTCATAGATACTGAGAATTGTGGCTAATGCCTATAAATCTTGGGATTCAGTCTTAAAATTCTGAGGAGTAAATCACTAGGGAATATTCACCTACTTGCTGATTTCTAGTTTTACTGTCAGGAACATTTTATAATCAACTCTAACTCACAAGCAAAAATACTTCAAAATAGGATACAAGATAAAACATAGCATCTTTGATTACATGACTGATAAGTTTGGGGCTTATGAAAAGTGTAACTAGAGACGTCCAAGATGGTGGTAGCAAGTGTTTACTGTATATGCATGGGAAATGATCACAGACTGCAAATTCAATGAATGACCTGACAGCTGACTCCAAAACACCTAAGTAGGTGTTTCACAGACAGGAGCGGGCATCCCTGGACTTGGTGAATATTTCCAGGCCTCATGGGACCATTTCCAGGGTCCAAGAATTGCACAAATTGGGCACCCTGAGCTTTTTCCCTACTCAAGCATGGGTTTGAAGTTTCAGGGGTGCTCTGCTCCAGCAACCAGACCTCAGATTCTTCCCTCATCCCTGATTGGAACACCTGGATACAAGGGGCAGCATCCCAAACTCCAATCAGTGGTTCTATTGGTCACTCAGTGGAGACTGGATGGACAACAAGAGTTTACAGGATCTCTATTCCAAGATGGCAGAGGCCAGTTGAATCTGATTATTGAGAGTGCAGTGTCTACTTGGCCAGCATGCCACAGTGTTGCTGACTGTGAAACACCAGCATCCACAAGCTGACTTCAAACCATGATTACAATGACTCTAGACTCCAAAGACTCCAGAGACACCAGACTGTGTATTTAGCCTTTGGTTAAGCTCTATTAGCTGTCTTGAGGAGACCAGCAGAACCTCAATGGATCACAAAGGCCCAAGAAACCCTTCAGGTTCCAGGAACAAACAGCTAATGCCACAGACAACCAGATAGCTAAAGGCAAGCATAAGAACACAATCAAAAACACAATGGCAACATGGACCCACCAGATCCCCCCAAAACAATAGATATTTGAATGAAGCTGAAACACAAGAAAATTACTTTATATGCATGCTTATGAAGTTAGAGGCATTTAAAGAGGAAACAATTCAATCCCTCAAAGAAATACTGAAATACAACCAAAAATGGAGGCCATGGAAGACATTCAAGAAAATAAAATCAAACAGGTGAAGGAAATGAATAAAACTGCTCAAGAAATGAAATGTAAATAGAATCAATAAAGGAAACATAAACCAAGAGAAATCCTGGAAATGGAAAACTTAGGGAAGAGAACAGGAACCAAAAAGATAAGCATCACTAACAGAATACAAGAAATGGAGGAGAGAATCTCAGGCACAGAAGATATTATTGAAGAAATTGATACTTTTCTCAAAGAAAACATTAAATTAAAAAAATTCATTTCACAAAACATCCAAGAAATCAAAGACAACCTAAAAAGACAAAACCTAAGAATAATAAGAATAGACACACATGTATTCTAGGATCCATGGACAGCAAAATATTTTCAAGAAAATTTTCCTAATCTATAGAAAGTTACATCTTTAAATACACAAGAGGCTTACAGAACACCAGCTGTATTAGAAAGGAAAAGAAATTACTCCTATGACATAACAATCAAAACACTAAATGTATAGAACATAGAAAATAATTTTAACATATTAAAATTAGCAATGGAAAAAGGCCAAGTAACATATAAAGGCAGACCTATCAGAATAACACCTGACTTCTCAACAGAAACAATGATAGTTAGAAAGGCCTAGGCAGGTGTCATGCAGTCACTAAGAGACCACAGATGTCAGCTCAGACTACAATAGCCAGCAAAGCTTTCAATCACTATAAAGAGAGAAAACAAGATATTCCATAAAAAGAACAAATTTAAACAATATCTATGCATCAAAACAGGCCTACAGAAGATACTAGAAGGAAAACTCTAACCCAACAAATTCAACTAAACCCAAGAAAACAAGGGATAACTTCAAAATATCAAAAACAGAGTAAAAACACTTTCACCACTGACTCCACAATAAAAGGAACAAACAATCATTGATCACTAATAGCTATTAATATCAGTGGACACATCTGTTCAATAAAAAGACACAGTGTAACAGAATGGTTGCATAAATAGGATTAAACATTCTGTTGCATACAAGAAATACACCTCAGCAACAAAGATAGACATTACCTCAGAGTAAAGGGCTGAAAAGAGGTTTCCCAAGCAAATGGAAACAAGAAGCAAGGTTGTGGAGAAAGGGGAACCCTCTTCTTTTGCTGGTGGAAATGTAAACTTATACAATCTCTTTAGAAATCAATCTGGCTCTTTCTCAGTAAATTAGGAATAGTGCTTCCTCAAGATTCAGCTATACCACTCCTAGGCATATATCCAAAATATGCTCAAGCATACAACAAGGACATTTGCTCAACTATGTTCATAGCAGCTTTATTTGTAATAGCCAGAATCTAGAAACAAACTAGGTGTCCCACAACAAAAGAATGGAAAAAGAAACTGTGGTATATTTACACAATGGAATACTACTCAGCAATTAAAAACAAGGAAATCATGAAATTTGAAGGCAAATGGTGGGAATTAGAAAAGATCATCCTGAGTGAGGTAACGCATTCCCAGAATGACACACATGGTTTGTACTCACTTAAAAATGGATATTAGCTGTTAAGTACAGGATAACCATATGAAGATAAGTAACAAGGGGTACCCAAAGAAGGATGCTTAAATCTCACTCAGAAGGTTAAATAGAATAGGGATGGTGGTTGAAAAGGGAACAATATCGGGGAGTGAGTGCAGGGAGAAATAAGGGTAGAAATCACACCTACAGAGATATGGGGTGGGAGAACAAAAGGCCTGGGGAGAAAAGAAAAATTGTGGGTAGGGGCATCTTAGGAACAAGATGTCTATATCTATAAATCAGAATAGCAGTCTGGGAGGATATGAGGAGTACTCTAGCTGAGACGCCAAGTACCAGGGGCTTTGGAGACTGCTAAGAACACCCTCTAAGTTGACAAAACTCCTAGTAGAGGAAGGAGAACCCCAACCCACCCACAAAAATTTCAATCCAAAACTTAGCCTGCCAACAAGACCTAGAGAGACAAAGATAGAACAGATAGAGCAAATATTGAGGAAATGTCCAACCGAAGCCTGGCCCATTCCAAGACTCACTCTATGGAAAAGCACCAAAACTTGGCACTATTAATGATACTTTGTTATTCTTTTTATTTTACATTTTTAAAAATATTTTTTATTTTAATTTTTATTAATTACACTTTATTTACTTTGTATCCCCCTTGTAGCACCCTCCCACCTCCCCTCCAAATTTTATCTCTTCTCCCCCTTCTCCATTAATGCCCCTCCCCAAGTCCACTGCTAGGGGAGGTCTTCCTCTCCTTCCTTCTGATCCTAATCTATCAGGTCTCATCATGAGTGGCTACATTGTCTTCCTCTGTGGCCTGGTAAGGCTGCTCCCCTTCAGGGGGAGGTGATCAAAGAGCAGGCTAATCAGTTCATATCAGAGACCTCCCTGTTCTTATTACTATGGAACCCACTTGGACACTGAACTGCCATGGGCTACATCTGTGCAGGGGTTCTAGGTTATATCCATGAATGGTCCTTGGTTGGAGTATCAGTCTCAGAAAAGACCCTTGTGCCCTGAATTTTTTTTTGTTCTGCTGCTCTCCTTGTGGAGCTTCTGTCCTCTCCAGGACTTACTAGTTCCCACTTCAAGATTCCCTGTACTCTGCCCAAAGGTTGGCCATAAGTCTCAGCATCTGCTTTGATACCCTGGAGGGTAGAGCCTTTCAGAGGTCCTCTGTGGTAGGCTCCTGTCCTCTTATAAAGAACTCAAGAAGTTAAACAGCAACAACTCAAGTAATACAATTTAAAAATGTGGTACAGAGCTAAACAGAGAATTCTCAATAGAAGAATATCGAATGGCCAAAAACCACTTAAGGAAATGCTCAGTATCCTTAGTCATCAGGGAAATGCAAATCAAAACGACCCTGAGATTTCACCTTACATCCATCATTATAGCCAAGATCAAAACCTCAAGTGAAAACACATGCTGGAGAGGTTGTGGAGAAAGGGGAACTCTCCTCCACTGGTGGTGGGAATGTAAACTTGTAAAACCACTCTGGAAATCAATCTGGCATTTTCTTTGACAATTATGAATAGTGCTTCCTCAATATCCAACTATTTCTCTGTGCTGGGAGTGCAGGGAATCATATGAAAGAAGAGGGTGCCTGGAGAGGACAGGAGCTCCACAAGGACCAAATATGTATGGGCCCAGGGGTCTTTTCTGAGACTGTTTCTCCAACCAATGACATGAATGGATATAACCTAGAACTCCTGTTCAGATATAGCCCATCACAGCTCAGTATCCAAGTGGGTTCCCTAGTTAGGGGAACAGGGACTGTCTCAGACATGAACTTAATGGCTGGCTCTTTGACTTCCTTCCCCCTTGAGGTAGGAACATCCTTGCTAGGCCACAGAAGAGGGCACTGTAGCCAGTCCTGAAGAGATCTGATAAGCTAGAATCAGATGTAAGGAGAGGAGGACCTCCCATATCAGTGGACTTAAAGAGGAGCCGGAAGGAAATGAGGGAGGGAGGGTGGGACTGGGAGGGAATGAAGGAGGGGGCTAATGCTGGAATACAAAGTAAATAAATTGTAATTATTATAAAAATAATTAAAAAATACAAAAAAGATCCAGCTATACTACTCCTAGGCATATATGCAAAAGATGCTGAAGTATATCACAAGGACATTTGCTCAACCATGTTTGTTGCAGATTTATTTGTAATTGCCAAAACCTGGAAACAACCCAGATGCCTCTCAAATGAGGAATGGATATAAAAATTGTGGTATATCTACACAATGGAATATTACTCAGCAATAAACAACAAGGAAATCATGAAATTTGCAGATAAATTGTGGGAACTGTAAAAGACCATCCTGAGTCAGGTATTCCAGAAGCAGAAAAACAGAGGGTATATACTCACTCAGAAGTTGATATTAGACATATAATATAGGATAAACCTACTAAAATCTGTACCCCTAAAGAAACTAATCAAGAAGGAGGACTCTGGCTATAATTTTCATTCTCCACTTAGAAAGGCAAAGAGGATGGTCATAAGAAGAAGGAGAAAACAGGGAACAGGATACTTTGTTATTCTTAAAGACAGGATCCTTTCAGAGTTGTCTCTGATGGGCTCCGCACAGCAAGGGTTCAAAACAAATGCTGAGACTCATAACTGACTACTGGGCAAACATAGGAGTCTAGTGAAAAATTTAGGAGGAATGATAAAAAGAACCTAGAGGTGATAAGAGCCCCACAAGAAAACCAAAAGTGCCAGCTAACCAGTCCCTGTGGAATCTGAAGGACCATTCATGGACTGGACCTACGTCCTCTACATATATGTAGCCAATGGGCAGCCCAGGCTTCATGTGGTGACAATAGTAAGGTGATAAGTAGCTGTCTCAGATGTGGACTCTGTTGACTACTTTTTGATCACTTCTCATTGATGGGACTGCCTTACCAGGCCACAGAATAAGAGAATGAATGCAGTCCTCATACTAATTGATGAACTGAGGTGGTTGGATAGGGGGCCTCGCCTTTTCTGAGAAATAGGGGGTTGGGGAAGGAAGGATGGAACTGGGAAGAGAGGAGAGAGGGGGCTATTTCCTGGATGTAAAGTGGATAAATAAATTTTATTAATTAATAGGAAAGTGAAACTAGAACAGATTTATATAATAATGCACAACCATAGTAGAAATAAAATTACTTGAACTACTTCATTATAGTTCACATCTTACACAGGAAAACAGTGTTCTTTTGGCAAAGCTTTATATATGCTCTCTCGTATACGATACGTTTTAGCAGAATTGGCCCCAAAGATATCATACTCAAATAAAAGATATGTGTATGTGTTTAGAAGTTTCTAGAATATTTTCCAGAGGAAAATTTTCTTATTTTTTAAACAAAATATAACAATAGTAAATGTAAAAATAATATCATAAACATATATGAATTACTTAAGTAACATGGCAGTTAGATAAGTCACTTATTTACAAATAAAATTCTTCTGGATATGACATAGCAGTTGCATTCATTTATTTACTGCAACTGTAATTATTTGCAAAAGCTGGGGCTTGAAGAAATGCCCTTGAGGCTCTACTCTGAAATTTAAGTGGTGGCTGAGGAGTGAGGTGGAATTTTTACAGTGATGCAAATATTCATGAATTTCACATGATCAAGTAACTTACTTTCTACTCATGGTGATGCAAGAAATCGTATTTGAATTTAGTGGGTCACATACACAAAAAGATAAGAAAGTTGTAGGAGAATTTGTTCAGAAAAGGGTTTTCAGTAGGAGAGACAGAGGAATAAGAAAGTAATGGGGACAAAAACAATTAATCATTAAATGCATATCTAAAATTTCAGAGAGTGCAAACAAAAATTTAAATTTTAAAAATAAATATTTCGCATAGAATATAGGAGCAGCCCTGCTAGGACACAGAGGAGGAATTTGCAGCCAGTCCTATAGATACGTGATAAGCTAGGGTCAGATGGAAGGGGAGGAGGACCTCCCCTATCAGTGGACATGGAAAGGGGCAGGGAGGAGATGAGGGAGGGAGGGAATGGGGGAGCAGGCTACAGTTGGGATACAAAGTGAATAAACTAACTAATATTGAAAGAATAAAAATTTAATTAAAAAATAAAATGAGAAAGAAAAAAAAGAATATATATTTATGTGAACACTTTCTGAAGAAAAAAAAATGGGTTCAAAAAGAGGGGAATGAAATATTTTGTAACCAAACCCAGCTGTTTATCTCTATCTAATTTTAAAAAAAGTAAAGTGATAAATATACAATATTTGTCCTCTTGATCTATTCATCCTTCACTGTGGTCAAATATTTGAATTTTAGGATATTAAGAGCTTTCACTTTGGCACTTAATATATTGACCTTTAAATTTTATGAAGAGGGCTCATTCCTTCTGTTGATCCAATTCTCATTTGCAGTATGGGAAAGTAATTAGCATTAAGGGGTAAATGAAATAAGAGGACTAAACTAAATAGCATACAAAAACCAATATATTCAAAAAATATCTTTTTGTTCTGTGCAACACTAACTACTTGACAATGTATTTGAGTTATTAAATAATTCAAATCATCCTTAAAATCTCATTTATATATTTATACTAAATAAAAAATATATAATAATTTGCAGAAACTCTAGTACCTGCTTGTATCAATATTTTCATAGACAATATTGCTAGTTCATTTTTTTACATTTTAATCATTTTGTTATTAATTACAATTTATTCACTTTGTCTCCCAGCTGTAGCCCCCTTCCCCATCCCCTCCCAATCCCACCCTCCCTCCCTCATGTTTTTTCAGGCCTCTCTACAAGTCCATTGATAGGGGAGATGATCCTCCCCTTTAATCTGACCCTAGCATATCAACTCTCTTCAGGACTGGCTGCATTGTCTTCCTCTGGTAAGGCTGATCCCCCATCAGGGGGAGATGATCAAAGAACCAACCACTGAGTTCATGTTAGAGACAGTCCCTGTTGCCATTACTAGGGAACCCACTTGGAGACTGAGCATCCATGGGCTACATCTGAGCAGGGGTTCTAGGTTATCTCCATGAATACTCCTTGGTTGGAGTATCAGTTTCAGAAGACACCTGCGCCCAGATTTTTTACTTCTATTGCTCTCCTTGTGGAGCTCCTTTCCCCTTCAGGTCTTTCTGTCTCTCCCTCCTTTCATAAGATTTCCTGCACTCCACCCAAGGTTGGCTATGAGCCATAGCATCTGCTTTGATACCTTGTTGGTTAAAGTCTTCCAAAGGCATTCTGTGGTAAGCTCCTGTCCTCTTGCATATTTTCTCCTTCTTCTAAAGTCTGGACCATTTGCCTTTGTGAATGTAAATTGATCAGTTCACCCAGGGTCCTCCTTCTTGCTTAGCTTCTTTAGGTGTACAGATTTTAGTATATTTATTCTATATTTTCTGTTTAATAAGCACTTATAAGTGAGTATATACCATGTGTGTCTTTCTGCTTCTTGGATACTTCACACAGGATAATCTTTTCTAGTTCTCTCCATTTAACTGCAAATTTCATGATTTCCTTGTGTTTAACTGCTCAGTAGTATTCCATTGTGTAAATGTACCACAATTTCTATATCCATTCCTCAATTGAGGGACATCTGGGTTATTTCTCGGTTCTGGCTATTATGAATAAAGATGCTATGAACATGGTTGAGCAAATGTTCTTGTTGTATACTTGAGCATACATTGTATATATGCCTAGGAGTGGTATAGCTGGATCTTGAGGAAGCACTGTTCCTAATTGTCTGAGAAAGCACCAGTTTTATTTCCAAAGTGGTTGTACATGTTTACATTCCCATCAGCAATAGAGAAGGGTTCCCCTTTCTCCACATCCTCTCTAGCATGCATGGTCACTTGAGATTTTGAACCTAGCCATTCTGATGTGTGTAAGGTGAAATTTCCAGGGTAGAAGTTCAATTTTTTAATCGAATGAAATAACCATTGTTTCCTTTATTCTGAAGGAGCAATGTGTAGAATCACAAGAAAATGTTTGGTGTTTAATTCCTCTAGGATCTTTATAAATTTTTTTCACATACATCACTGAAATCCTTCCAGTTTAAAATATACATATTTATATATACACAGGCATATATATACTTATATATCTTTTTAATTTGCATTGCATTACTGCTGAAGCTTATTAACCATTTGTGTTTCTTAGTTTGTATTTAACCCTATGTTTTGTGTATTTTTCTCCTTAGATGTATCTTTCATGTCTATAAAGACACATAGATAATAAATTAGGGTCTTATACCTTTTAGTACATTGTAAAGAATTTTCTGTTTATTGTTTATTGTTTTTTGCATGTTTGTTTGTTTTTTAGTACAGAGAATATATATTTGAGTGATTAAAAGAATGTTCACAGTGAATAAGTAACTCAATACAATAGTGCTTACTGAGTATGTCCAATGTACTTTGTTCAATTCACAGTATGGGGAAAAATGTAAACAAAAAACCCCCAGATACTTCAAATCTTTTTTTGCTATTAACTCCAAAAACTATAAATATAAGCAGTTGATTCAACTTTTTAAAAATAATAGAAAAATTTTTATCGATTCTCTGAATTGTTTTCTTTGTTTCTAATTCACTGATTTCAGTTCTGAGTTTGATTATTTACAATTGTCTATTCCTCTTAGGTGTGTCTTTTTTTTCCCTAGGGTTTTTAGGTGTACCATTAAGTTGCTTGTATAAGATGTCTCGTACTTCTTTCTGCAGACACTTAGTGCTATGAACTTTCCTCTTAGCATTGCTTTCATTGTGTCCCATAAGTTTGGGTAAGTTGTGCCTTCATTTTCTTTTAATATTAGGAAGTCTCTAATTTCTTTTTTTTTCCTTTCTTCCCTAACCAAGCTGCCATTGAATAGAGAGCTGTTTAGTTTCCATATGTATGCAGGCTTTTTAAATTTTGTTAAATTTCCTGGCATCTTTATAGTTTTCTATGTTTCTCTGATTTTTATCTTCATGGCAGGAGCTATCATAGATGAAAAATAAATACTGATAAGAAAGTCTAACGTGATTCTTTTGTTTTATTTGATGTGACAAAGCCTGAAACTGTAGAAATACTTATGAGCCTGAAATTGACATGAAAAAAAGTGAAAGACACTTTTCTAGTTAAGACTACTACTGAGAATATGTTATTGTTAACTAGTTGTATATATGTATGTATATATATATATATATATATATATATATCCAAATACATGAAGAATGAATCATCTTCAAATGATGTATTTCCTCCTATGATAATTTTATTCTGAAATGCTTCCTTTATTTCTTCAATTATTCAGTCTTCATCCATCAACAAACTCATTAGTTTTCAAAAACAGGCATAAATGTCATCTTCTTAATGTAGCTTAACCAGCCTATCCATTGGAAGGAACAACTAGGTAGTAAGTGGTTTCACATTCAATTACAACATTTTTAAAATTTAAGCTTTGCTATGTATAGTCATTTAAAACTAAGTTGAAGATTTAGTTCTTTAGAATTTTAATTTTGTCAGTGGTCAATCAAAGTAAGAATTCCCCTTAGATATGTATTATGGAGGACAAATGAATTTTCTTTAAAAAATTACATGTAATATGTATAGATAAACTAATTTTGTATCAAATTCACTATTCAGCTTGGATAGCAGAAAGAATTTTGTGTCTCCTCTTCTAATACTTACATAAACAGATAAATGTTATAACATGGGAAATATGATTACACATAAGTGTTAGATTTTCTAAAATAAGTTTCATTTCATGTTTATTTTTTGCAATTTCTCTGTGCATCCCTAGCTGTACTGAAACTCACACTATAGACCAGGCTGGCTTCAAACTCCAAGAAATCTGCTTGCTTCTGCACTCTTAGAGCTGGGATTAAAGGCATATGCCACCACAAATAGGCCTAGATTTAATGTTAAACTGTAAAACTCACAGGATATATAAGAATTTGAAATTTACATTAGAATAAATAGAAGACCTTTACAGTGAATGCTGATCTAGTTGGTGCTTTCAAATTATGATGAAAACTGTAGCATAGAAGAGTATAATAATGCAAGAAGGATAAAAGTTCTTGAATGTGCAGCTCTGTTACAACCATGCTTTTTGATAGCCCTACTTATGTTGACTCTGCACAAATTTTTAAATTAGGGCCAATTCAGTTCCACATACTGAAGCATCCAGTAATGATTTGGGGATCTGGATCACTTATAAATTATTTACCTCATATTCAAACAGCCATAGCTTTAATCTCCAGTGCTACAATACCCAAAGCAAAATATCTAATAGCAAAACTATGATATTTGCTTATTTGTGGAATACTGAGAGCAATGTTTTAAAAATCTTGTTGGTCATTGTACAACTACTACCTTATTCTACCCACCCTATTTCCTAACATCTTCCAGGCTCAAGGCTAGGGTGATCAAAGCAGGATTCAGCTATTTAATTAAATTAATCTTTTTAAGATAAGCATGACATAATTTTGGGATATGTCTTGATACATAGTTCATCTTGCATGCACCTGCACTCACAAACATATACAAACACATGCATGCAGACATAACACAAAATAATGAAAATAACTTTTTAAAAATTATTTAAAGAATAGACACTAAGCACATAAAGGACCGGGTGTGTTAAAGACAGCATTGCACAAAAGTTAGCAATAATATCAGCTGTCATTTCCTCCAAGGAAATAAAAATATCTGAATTATTGCCTTTTAATAGTCAGAAAAAAGTTAACATTTTTTATTATTATTTAGAAAAATATCTAAATTAACTTGTATTCATTATGTTTCTGTTTCTGTGAAAAAAAATACAAACAATGGTAAATTAAATAATAGGAAATTTGTGTCTGGAAATCATTGCACCAGAAGCAGGAAGCTGAGAACACAAACATGAAGGAAACAGAGAAGGCTGAGAGAGAGAGAGAGGGAGGAAGCAGTATGTAATTGGTTGTAATTATGAACCTTCAAAACTCACCCCCAAGCCCCACCAACTCAAAGTCTACCTATAGCATCTACAGCTAAGTATTCACATACATGAGCACATGACAGACATTTCTCATTCAAAACACCACAAAGATATTAAAATTAACTACTAAAATTTTATTATCTTCTGACATAGACTGTATCTGTACTGTCTTGGATGTTAATGAAATATATGATACACAGAAAGTTTTCATTGCATTGTGATGCATTAAGAAGCAAAACAGTCATTACCTGCAAAGAATATAAAACAAAAGAAACAGGTTGCATTTACATATTTATGTATTTGTATCTATAACAATGATAAAGACAAAAAAAGTCATGAATTTGAGAGGGAGCAAAGAGTAATCACATGAAAATAGTTGAATGGAGAAAAGGAAGGAGAAAATAATGTAATTCTATTTTAATTAAAAATGTATTTAAATTTAAATATCTAAGAAATGTTCATTATACTACATTTGAAATACGTATGTAGCTATGATCAAAAGATTTTCAACTTTGTCTTCTGATGTTCAGGAAAGTGAAGCCTTCTCCATTCCCAATTTGAGATTTATAATTTTAAAGTTACTTTTTTTTCTGTTTGTTTTAAAATAGGGTGTCATGTAGTACAGCCTTTCCTCAAATTCTGTATTAAAAAAGTTTGACTTGTATTCCTAAGCTTAATATAGGTAAGTACCACTATACCCAGCTGTTATTGTGTTTTGCTACCACATATTGCTATACATTTTAGGTAAAATTTTGTCTTCATTATTTACACACTAATATTATTTAACTTTGTACGAGCATGGAATATGTTTCCCAAATTAAGTGATACTTCTTCCATGCATCCCACAATATACCCTCCCTAAAGGTAAATCATTTATTACTTAAAAGCAATCAACTTTTTGTGACCATATTTATTTTTGTTCCTTGAACTAAACACAGTAAAAATGTATACTTAGTTAAAACCACATTTATGCCTAGGAAATTCACTCTCGGATTTAAAATACACTTTAACAATTTTTGTATGGTTTTAAAGGATAAAATTTTCTTTCATGAATAAACTGACAAAGGTTTAGATTTTCCCTATCACTGACAGCATGATTTTTGGGCTGTCACAGCATAAAAAGTATATAATACACTGGGGTGTCACTATAAAGATATTGTTATTGTTCTAATTCTATCTTGGCAACACTTGGGAATCATAACAACAAATACGGATGCACACAGCTAAAGTAAGATAATGCACATAAGCCAACTTGTGAACACCTTTTCAAAAACCTATTCAGTCATACTCTTTAAGGACATAGCAAAATGGCTTTGAAATGTAAAATTTTCAATGATTTCAGTCACCCATTTTAATGTAGCTTGAAGATTATTGGTATATCCTGTTTATCAGACATTGCCTGTTAGAAGCCAGAATATAAACAAAAAAGATAAAACCAAAATACCAATTCACAATATAGAAATCAAGATCATTTGCTCCTCAAGAGTGAAAATAAGTTATTTTCATACTTTGTTTTCTGTCCAGCTTGCAATGTAAATATAATGAAAATGAATTAATTAAAAATAAATTATACACACACATATTCTTGAGTGTGGTATTCTTATTTTTAACTTTTATTAATTACACTTTATTCATTTTGTATCCCCCCATGAGACCCTCCCTCCTCTGCTCCCGATCCCACCCTCCCTCCCCTTTCTGCATGCATGCCTCTCCCCATGTCCACTGATAGGGGAGGTCCTCCTCTCCTTCCATCTGATCATAGTCTACCAGTTCTCATCAAAAATGGCTGCATTGTCATCTTCTGTGGCCTGGTAAGGCTGCTCCCCCCTCAGGGGGAGATGATCAAAGAGCAGGCCAATCAGATTATGTCAGAGGCAGTCCCTCTTCCCATTACTATGGAACCCACTTGGACACTGAACTGCCCTGGGCTACATCTGTGCAGGGGTTCTAGGTTATCTCCATGAATAGTCCTTGGTTGGATGTGAGTCTCTGGGAAGTTCCCTGTATTCAAATATTTCTGGTTCTGTTGCTCTCCTTGTGGAATTGCTGTCCTCTCCAGCTCTTACTATTTCCCACTTCTTACATAAAATTCCATTCACTCTGCCCGATAGCTGGCCATCTGGCTCAGCATCTGCTTTGATAGTCTACAGGGCAGAGGCTTTCAGAGCCCCTCGGTGGCAGGTTCCTAGGTTCTTTACTGTTTTCATCTTCTGGCTTTCAGAGGCCCTCTGTAGCAGGTTCCTAGGTTTCCTGATTTCTTCTTCTTCTGATGTCCGTGCTGTTTGCCTTTCAGGATGGGGATTGAGCATTTTAGTTAGGGTCTTCTCTCTTGCTTAGTTTCTTTAGATGTACAGATTTTAGTACGTTTATCCTATGTTGTATGTTTATATGAGTGAGTATATACTGAGTGTGTCTTTTTGCTTCTGGAACAACTCACTCAGGATGATCCTTTCCAGATCCCACCATTTACCTGCAAATTTCATGATTTCCTTATTTTTCATTGCTGAGTAATACTCCATTATATAGATGTATCACAAATTATGCATCCATTCTTCAGTTGAGGGGCATTTGGGTTGTTTCCAGCTTCTGGCTATTACAAATAAAGCTGCTACAAACATGGTTGAGCAAATGTCCTTTCTGTGTATTTGAGCCTCTTTTGGATATATGGCTAGGAGTGGTATTGCTGGATCTTGAGGAAGCGCTATTCCTAGCTGTCTGAGAAAGAGCCAGATTGATTTCCAGAGTGGTTGTACAAATTTACATTCCCTCCAGCAGTGGAGAAGGGTTCCCCTTTCTCCACAACCTCTCCAGCATGTGTTGTCACTTGAGGTTTTTAATATTGGCCATTCTGATGGGTGTAAGGTGAAATCTCAGGATTGTTTTGATTTGCATTTCCCTAATGGCTAATGAGGTTGAGCATTTCTTAAATGCTTCTCTGCCATTTGATATGCCTCTACAGAGAGTTCTCTGTTTAGCTCTGTTCCCCATTTTTTAAGTGGATTCATTGGTTTGCTGCTTTTCAGCTTCTTTAGTTCTTTATATATACTGGATATGAGTCCTCTGTCAAATAAAGGAAGGGTTGGTGAAGATTCTTTCCCAATCTGTAGGCAGTCGCTTTGTTTTGATGACGGTGTCCTTTGCTTTACAGAAGCTTTTCAGTTTCATGAGGTCCCATTTATTGATTGTTGCTCTTAGAGCCTGTGCTGTTGATGTTCTATTCAGGAAGTTTTCTCCTGTACCAATGAGTTCTAAGGTATTCCCTACTTTTTTTTTCTAGCCGATTTAATGTGTCTGGTTTTATGTTGAGGTCATTGATCCACTTGGACTCCAATTTTGTGCATAGTGATAACTAAGGATCTATTTTCATTTTTCTACATGTGCACATCCAGTTGGACCAGCACCATTTGTTGAAGATGCTATCTATTTTCCATTATATGGTTTTGGCGTCTTTGTCAAAGTTAGGTGTCCATAAGTGTGTGGGCTTATTTCTGGGTCCTCTGTTAGGTACCATTAAGCCACCATTCTGTTTCTATGCCAGTACCATGCAGTTTTTAAAACTGTTGCTCTATAGTACATCTTAAGATCAAGGATGGAGATACCTCCTGAAGATCATTTATTGTAGAGGATTCTTTTAGCAATTCTGGGGTTCTTGTTATTCCATATGAAATTGAGAATTTTTCTTTCCAGGTCTGTAAAGAATTGTGTTGGTAATTTGATGGGAATTGCATTGAATCTGTAGCTTGCTTTTGGTAAGATGGCCATTTTTACTATGTTAATCCTGCCAAGCCATGAGCATGGGAGATTTTTCCTTTCTTCTGAGAACTTCTTCTAATTCTTTCTTCAGATACTTGAATTTTTTTTCATAAAAGTCTTTGACTTCCTTGGTTGGGGTTACTCCAAGGTACTTTACGTCATTTGTGGCTATTGTGAAGGTTGTTGTTTCCATAATTTCTTTCTCAGCCCTTTTGTCTTTTGTATACAGGAGTGCTACTGATTTTTTTTTTTGAGTTAATTTTGTATCTGGCCACTTTGCTGAAGGTGTTTATCAGCTGTAGGAGTTCCCTGGTAGAGTTTTTGGGGTCACTCACGTATACTATCATATCAGCTGTAGGAGTTCCCTGGTAGAGTTTTTAAAGTCACCAGTGTATACTATCATATCATCTGCAAATAGTGATAATTTGACTTCTTTTCCAATTTGTTTCCCCTTGATCTTCTTCAACTGTCTTATTGCTCTAGCAAGGACTTCCACAACTATGTTGAAGAGATGTGGAGAGAGTGGGCAGCCTTGTCTTGTCCCTGATTTCAATGAGATTGCTTTAAGTTTCTCTCCATTTAATTTGATGTTGGTATAGGCTTGCTGTATATCACCCTTACCATGTTTAGATATGTACCTTGTATCCCTGATCTCTCCAATACTTTAAACATGAATGAATGTTGGATTTTGTCAAAGGCTTTTTCAGCATCTAGGGAGATTATCATGTGTTTTTTTTTTTTCTTTCAGTTTGTTAATATGGAGGATCACATTGATGGATTTCTGGATATTGAACCACCCCTGCATACCTGGGATGAAGCCTACTTAGTCATGGTGGATGATATCTTTGATGTGTTCTTGTATTCGGTTTGCGAGTATTTTGTTGAGTATTTTTGCGTCAATGTTCATAAGGGAGATTGGCCGGAAATTCTCTCTCTCTCTCTCTCTTTTTTTTTTTTTTTTTTTTTTTGTTGGGTCTTTGTGAGGTTTAGGTACCAAGGTGACTGTGGCTTCATAGAATGAGTTTGGTAATGTCTGTTTCTATTTTGTGGAATAGTTTGAAGAGAATTGGTGTTAGCTCTTCTTTGAAGGTCTGGTAGAATTCTGCGCTGAAGCCATCTGGTCCTGGGCTTTTTTTTGGATGGGAGACTTTCGATGACTGCTTCTATTTCCTTGGGGGATATAGGACTATTTAGTTGATTTACCTGTTCCTGATTTAGCTTTGGTAAGTGGAATCATTCAGGAAAATTGTCCATTTCATTTAGATTTTCAAACTTTGTTGTGTATAGACTTTTGAAGTAAGTCCTAATGATTGTTTGGATTTCCTCAGTGTCTGTAGTTATGTCTCCCTTTTCATTTCTGATTTTGTTTATTTGGATGGTGTCTCTCTGCCTTTTATTTAGCTTGGCTAAGGGTTTGTCTATCTTGTTGATCTTCTCAAAGAACCAGCTCTTGGTTTCATGGATTCTTTCAAATGTTTTATGTCTTTCTAATTGACTGATTTCAGCCCTGAGTTTGATAATTTCTAGCTGTCTACTCCTTTTTGGTGTGTCTGCTTCTTCTTTTTCTAGGGTTTTTAAGTGGGCCATTAAGTTGCTTGAATGAGCTGTCTCGAATTTATTCTTGAAGGCACTTAGTGCTATGAACTTTCCTCTTAGAATGCTTTCATTGTGTCCCACAGGTTTAGGTATGTTGTGTAATCGTTTTCATTGAGTTCTAGGAAGACTTTAATGTCTTCACTTACCAAGCTGTTATTTAGTAGCAAATTGTTCTGTTTCCATGTGTGTATAGGCTTTTTGTTATTTTTGTTGTTGTTGAGGTCCAGCTTTATTCCATGGTGATCAGACAGGATACAAGGGACTATTTCAATCTTCTTGTATCTGTTGAGGTTCGCTTTGTGACCAAGTATATGGTCTATTTTGGAGAAGGTTCCATGAGGTGCTGAGAAGAAGGTAAATTCTTTTGTGTTTGGATGTAAGGTTCTTTAAATGTCTGTTAGGTCCATTTGATTCATGACCTCTGTTAGAGATATTGTTCCTTTGTTTAATTTCTGTTCAGTTGACCTGTCCTTTGTTGAGAGTGGCATGTTGAAGTCTCCCACTATTAGTGTGTAGGGATCTATGTGTGGTTTAAATTTTATCAATGTTTCTTTCACAAAAGTGGGTGCCCTTGTATTTGGGGCATAGATATTCTGGATTTTGATGTCTTCTTGGTGCAATTTTCCCTTGATGAGTTTGATATGTCCTTCCAATCTCTTTTGATTAATTTTGGTTGAAAGTCTATTTTATCAGATATTAGAATGGCTACTCCTGCTTGCTTCTTGCATCCACTTGCTTGGAAAGCTATCTTCCATCCCTTTACCCTCAGGTAATGTCTATCTTTGTGACTTAGGTATGTTTCTTGTATCTCTCATATTATTGGGTTTTGTTTAGGCATCCATTCTGTTAGTTTGTGTCTTTTTATTGGAAAATTAAGTCCATTGATGTTGAGAGAGATTAATGACCAGTGGCTGTTAGATCCTTTGAATTTGATGTTGGCTGTGGTCATATGGTTGTGTGCTTGGTTGCTTTTTGTTTTACTGTAGTGGGGTTATTTATTTCCTGTGTTTTCTTGAATGTAGCTAGTTTTCTTGGGTTATATTTTCCCTTCCAGTGTCTTCTATAATACTGGATTTGTATGTAGGTATTTTGTCATTGAATATCTTGTTTTCTCTGTCTATGAGGACTGAGAGTTTTGCAGGGTATAGTAGCCTCGGCTGACATCTGTGTTCTCTTAGGGTCTGCATGATATCAGTCCAGGCCCTTCTGGCTTTCATAGTCTCTGTTGAAAAGTCAGGTGTGATTCTAATGTGTTTGCCATTATATGTTACTTGGCCTTTTTCTCTTGCAGCTTTTAGTATTTTTTCTTTGTTCTGTATACTTACAGTTTTGATTATTATGTGGCAGGAGGATTTTCTTTTCTGGTCTAATTCATTGGGTGTTCTATAGGCCTCTTGTATTCTTATTGGCCTCTCCTTTAAGTTGGGGAAATTTTCTTCAATGATTTTGTTGAAAATATTTTCTGGGCCTTGGTACAAGTAGTCTTCTTTTTCCTCTATACCTATTTTTCTTAGGTTTTGTCTTTTTATGTTGTCCTGAATTTCTTGGATGGTCTGTGTCAGGAATTTTTTAGATTTAACATTTTCTTTGACAGATACATCAATTTCTTCCATTGTATCTTCCACACCTGAGATTCTTTCTTCCATTTCTTGTAGCCTATTGGTTATGCTAACCTCTGTAGTTCCTGCTTTCTTCCCTAAGTTCTTTCTCTCCACAATTTCTTCCATTTGTGTTTTTTTTTAATTTTTTTTCAAATCTATCTTCAGATCTTGAGCCGTTTTGTTGATTTCCTTCATCTGTCTGGCTGTATTTTCCTGTTTTTCCATCAATTCCTTCAGCTCTTTGTTTGAATAATCCTCTGTTTCTTTTATTTCATTCAGTGATTTAAGCATTTCCTTTCTAACTGCCACAAACAGTTTGGCTGCAGCTTCCTCTATTTCTTTTTGTATTTTATTTGTTTCCTCTGTTATCTTCTTCATGAGCATAGATGTTAGGTCATCTTCTTGAATTTCAATTATGCTGGGGTGTCTAGGACTTATTTGCCCCTTGATAACTGGGTTTTGGAGATGTCATATTGCTCTGGCTTTTGTTGCCTGAACTGTTATGCTGTCCTCTACCCATTGGGCTATCTTAGGTGTTTGAAGTTAGTTTCTGGTGGTTCCTGGACTCCTGTGGTGGAGAGAATCACTTTAGCAGGAAGATAGTTTTTCCTGAAGGAAGCCTCAGCTTTTTGGGTATAGTCACTGGATGTCCGGTGTTTTTCAGGAGTTGCTACAGCTCACCTCAGGCATAGAGACCTGGATGGTACCTGTGGTCCTTATTAGTCCAGAGGGCTCTCCTCTCACAGGGAGAATTCCTGGAGACAGCTGCTCTGCTTCTGGTTTTCTTGCTGTAAATTTAGTGATCAGCGGCTATAACCTGTGTGTCCTGTGGTTTGGTAGGTTTTGTTAGGGATAACTGGTTGCCCGTTGGAGCAGTATCTGGGAGTTGATCTCGGGGTTCCCAGTCTTTTGTAGGTCTGAGGTTGGGGCTCTGTGCCCCAGGACCCAAGGTGTAATCTGTTGCGGGTGAGTACTGCTCTCCTGTTAACAGCAAGCTATCTGGGGCACAGACTGTTTGGGCCAGTCTGTATGACCTTTTCCGGGGATATACTGGGTTGCTTAAGTCTGTCCCCTTTGCTTCATTCCTTGTTCCTTGTGAGGGTTTCTCAAGATAGTGACTCCAAGACTCTGGTGTCCTGGGGCACACAGTTCTGTCTGTAAGGAGTAGTTGGTACAAAGCAGGTCTCTGGGCTAGTGGTGTGCTTTGCCCACCTCCTAGTCTGAGGGAGCTGGGTTCCCAATAACTCTGTGCTTCCCACTTGGGTCCGTATCTTTGATTGCTGGGCATACTCACTGGTCTGCAGTTTGTGGTCTGTGAGACTTTCCCCAGGCAAAGCCTAGGTGACTCAAGACAGCATGGTTTCTTTCTTTCCCTGTGGAGCCCTCTCTGGACAGGGATTCCCAGTCTCTGTTGCACTGGGGCGAGCAGCTAGTCTGTACAGGTGAGCTGGGTGCACAGCTGCTCTCTGTGTGGTGGGAGCTTAGTTGTGATGGCAGAGAGTACCCTTGGTCTGCGAGACTCCTTCCAGGGAAAGACTGGGTGACCCGTGATCAGACTCGCAACTTTCCTTCCCTGTGGGATTTTCTTGCGACTGAGACTCCCAGTCTCTGGCACCCTTGTCCCCACTGATTAGCCTGGGAAAGTGATCAGGACACGCAGATGTGCGGCTCCGGCTGTAGACCCAATGCCTGCTTTACGGGGGATCTCTTCCGGGTTCTGGCTGGGCTGCTGGAGAGTGGACCCGATTGATTCCCACGATGTGGGAGCCTCCCCTCACCTGGGAAACAGGATCGATGTAGTTTTAGAGCCCAGAGTTCAGTCTCCTGGTCCCTGCACAGAGAGTGCTGTCCCGCTTCTCAGACACAGTGCTCTCCTGGGGCCGCCATCTTGGCCCCCCAAGTGTGGTACTCTTGACTTAGACCTCTAAATCTTCTGTCACTCACTGACTCATCCATCGCTTCCTGGAGAGCTTTTCTGTAGCTTTATAATGGGACATTGTATGTTTTATGGAATAATAGATTTTGTATACTGGAATAAAAGTCCCTTAATTTTGTTCTATTTAAGTATTGCACATGCAATACATTATTTGTGTGCAAAAAATAAACAATAAACAAAACAAAACAAAATAAAGCAAAAAACCCACAAAAGCTCCATATCACAACTTGTTTTTAATGTAGATACAAAGATTCAACACATATTTTACTAAATCAAATAAAATGTTTTAAATATAAAAACATAAAAAATGTAGAAGAATATTATGTATAGTAGTAGAATATATAGTGATACAGCTCAGTAAAGATGAAGCATATTTCTGTACCCTAAACTATTAAATAGTGCCAAGAAATAGAATCTGAACATAGTAACAGATATTTTTCATTGGTATTTTTAACACTCATAAGTTGTCATACTCATACATTGATGTGTCTATTTTATAGACCACTGATTAAAATCAAATTAGCCTTTTATTTAAAAAAAATCAAATTCATATGGAACTGAATATGGAGCCACACATCTTTAATCCCAACACTCTAGAGATATTCATGATTGAATTGAAAAAAATAGAAAGGAAAGGAAAGAATACATGACTGCTCCCACATTTTAGCACCAAATAAATGAAAAATAAATAAAGAAATAGTAAAATATGATTGTTCTTAGGTATGTTGAATAAGGTTCATTGTAGACAAAGGAAGAGGGTAGGTAGAAGTAGGGATATTTGGGAGAGTACAGAGTGGTGGTGACTTGATGAGCTGGACCATGCGGAGAGAGAGGAAGGGAAATGGAGAAGGGAAAGAAAAAAGAAGCTAGGTGCAAAATCAGAAGACCTAAAGGTACAAAGAGAGGGAGAGAGAGAGGAGCAGGCAACCAAAATGGTTTTGGTTGGATTCTACAGGAAAAAGTAGCTTAGTGCAACCCCCAGGTCTAAAAAGTTCAGGGTAGGGGGTGAGGAATGCCAGCCAGGAAGACCTTGTAACAGGTAGGGGAACATGATGATCAGTTTGTTTTGATATGTTAAATGTGTACTTCAGCCTATTGTGTGTAGAGGATGTTGAAACCTAACACCAGTGAGTTCTAGAGAAATTACCTTACTTTTTTTTTTTTTTCTTATGGAAAGTCATAAACTGTCTTAAAAGTAGCTTAAACAAATTTTAATGGAGAGAAACTTTGGTGAATTAACTTATTTCAAGACTCATTTATTATAAAGAAATAACATATAAGACAGAATTTACTTGGTTTAAATGCATTGAAATAGAGCAATGAAGCAAGATAAAATATGAGAACAGATTCATGAGAACATGAACATAATATTTCAGATAATGTTACAGAGAAAAGAGTCAGTATTAATTTGAATAAATGCTTTAAGACCACTTACTATCATCTGCCAAAGCAAGACAAAACTTGATAAAGAAACTTAACAACAAGGGTGACCCTAGTGAAGATGCTCAATTCTCATTCTGAAAGGTAAACAGAATAGAAACTGGAATAGGTGGAAAAGAGGGAACAGGACAGGAGCCTAACACATGTCTTCTGAAGGACTCCACCCAACAGAGAATTAAAGCAGATGCAGTGACTCACAATCGAACTTTGGATAGAGAGCCACAAACCTTATGGAAGAAGGGGGAGATAGAGACACCCGGAGGGGACAGGAACTCCATAAGGAGACAAACAACCCAAATTTCTGAGCCCAGTGGGTCCTGAGAGACTGATGCAACAACCAATGTGCATACATGGAGAGGACCTAGGCCTCTTGCTCAGATGTAGCCCATGGGCAGCTCAGTCTCCATATGGATACCTTAGTAAGGGGAGCAGTAACATGCTTGCCTGTTCTTTCATTACCTCCCAGTGGTGGGGTGGCTTTAACATGTCACAGAGGAAGAGGATCCAGGCAGCCCAGATGAGACTTGATAAGATAGGGGCAGACAGTAGGGGAGGAGAAACTCCCCAATCAGTGGACTTGGAGAGTGGGATAGCCGGGAAAGAGGTGACTGGGAGGAGATGAGTGAGGGAGCTACAACCAGAATACAAAGTGAATAAATTATAAAAAAAATAATTAAAAGTAACATAGTAATTGTCATGAATCAGCCATTTTACACCTAGATATATTTCCAAATGGAAAAAAAAGATATCTGCATCATGAATTCTATTCCAGAATTCATATTATTTGTAGGTGACAAAACCCTATAAACCATTTCTGTAATTACATAATAGCATATTATGTTACCATCAAATGATTACACTATTGACACATATAGAATTATGTATTAACCATCAAATTACTATATTGTATTAAAAACAAAATGTAGTGCACATTATATGATGCTGTTTATATGAATACTAACAAATACAAACCAATGTACAGTGACATAAACCAAATTACTTACTACTTGACAAAAGAAATAATGAGTGAGACACAAGGAAAAGATTATGATAAGACAAGAGGGCGATTCTGTGAAATGATACATATGTTCATTTCTTATAATCATGTCCTTCTTGGAGTTACTTAAACCAAACTAATCAAGTTGTATCTCTTATGTAATGTACTTGATCTCAATGTTAAGGTAGTATTTTTCTGTATAGTTCAATAAAGCCAAGACTGGCACCAAACTTCATTGAACTTCAGTGTTGTTATTAAAAGCATGCAACATTACAATTAGCCTAACTCAATATTTTTGAAATTATTCCTTTGGAAAATTATGTCTTGTAGAAATATTACAAAAACTTATTTTGGAAAATGTGGGTGAGTCAGAGTATTTGAAACTAATGCTAGATGTCCTAGTTGGCTTTAACTGTCAACTTGGTATAGCCTCGAGTCACCTTTAGAAGTGAGTTTATTCTTGGATTTTCTAGATCCAAATGGCCTGCTTGCGCATCTGTAGGAGACTGTTTTGATTGTTAATTTGTGTATGAAGTCCCAATCCATAGTAGTAGGTAACGTTTCTTAGGCAAATGTTCTTTAATCACATAAGAAAGCTAGATGAATATGGGTCCACGAGGGAGCCAGCAAGGAGTACTCCTCCCCTGCCTTACCATATCTGTGGTACCTCTCCATATCTTAATTCATCCTTATAACACATACACATATGGTATCAGCAAGCTCCTTTGTGCCCATGGGATAGTATTTTAAAAGAAGATTTATATGTAACAGTTGACTATAGGATATAGATGAAACACCTTCACCTTTATATTGCCAGTTCCTCTTGACCTAGATTCACAGGTAGTTTTCATCTTTTACCTTCTATTTTTGTCCTCAGTGATCCGAACTGTTATGGCTCTAGAGTTTCCTACAATAAGGTGTTATTGCAAGTTTTTTTTCTCTCCTTTATATACTTGTCTTCCATCAAATAAAGAACAATAAAAACAAAAACTCTATTTTGGCTTAATCAGTGAAATTTTGCACCTGCCCAGGGATATGCTATGAAGTTTTACCCTCCTGGAAGAAGGACGTCTGCCAAGATCATGGTAGAAGGGTAGAGCTGGGAGACCAAATTTCTGTGTTTGATTAAAGGGATTATTTTTCTTTTGGTACTATTTGATTTTCTACATTGTATCATTTCTTTTGAGTCAGTCATTGGTATACATGGCTGGGAGAGGGCATTCTCACCAAATATCTATGATCTTCTCATTCAGTATTTCACTTTGTTGTCTCTTGCACATCACCACGGTCTAGAGCAGTAGCTCTCAACCTATGGGTCATGACAGACAAGAAAAAAATAAATCCAGTTTTAATTTTTAAACACACTGAGTATGAAGACAGACATCACCCAAAGCATGTGTTTGACATCGGAACTACAGGCTTAGTCCAAGAGATCCTTTTGATAGCTCTAATCATGTTAATTTTTAATATATAAACTAGACTGTGGTGATTCAAACCAGTTCAGTATTTTTCTAGAGAAAAAATTTGGGGGGGTTATAAGAAAAGAGAAATTTCACATAAATGAATAGGTGGTAATATTGGATATGATAGATATGCTTATTTGTGTCACTCATAGCTGTAATTGTTAATTAAAGTGATAACTTTTGAATGGGTTCAGTTTATTAGATGTCAATAAAATGTCCATAAGGTTGCTTAAAAGGTCAATCAATGTTACACAGAGTGAGGCTTACAAGACTTATAAAATGAAAGTTAACAAGTTTCTTGGAGACTGAAAAGTTAAAGAAAACAATTTAACCATTTTTTTTTTTAAAGACAGGGTCTCTTTATGCAAGTCTGGCTATTCTGGAATGAACTCTGTAGACTAGGATGGCCTTGGACCCAGAAATGTACCTATGTCTGCCTCCTGAATGCTGGGACTAAATATGTGTGCCACCACTGCTTTCTTATAAAATCCTCTTTATTTAATTGATCAGATCATTAGAACTACTATTGTTGTATTTACATTAATGACTAAATTTTCCTAAAAGAATTGTTCCATGCAATATAATAATTTCTCTTTGAGCTCAAAACCGCTTTCATCCTAAATTTCTAATCACCTATTTTTTACTCAGACTTTGAATATTATTGGTTGATTCCCATAATTTAAAATTGAAATTAACACTCAAGAAAGTGAAGGAAAATTGAGCATTAAATAAATAAGAATCAGGCAGTTACATGACTGATATTACATCACTTAGATTCTTGGGAGTACTTAACTTTAAGATATTTATTGCATCTATTTACCTCATATTTAGTTTTCTTATGATGCAAATATTCTGTAAAAGCTTAAATGACACAATTTATGTTGCTGTATTACCATAGCAGAATAAAAGCCCTGATGGCCCATTCAGCAGAATATCGCAGGATTTTTTTTTTTTTTTGGACAAAAATATCTTTGTAGATCATACTAAAGTCAAAGATTTCAGATGGAGAAATAGCCATGGATTATTTAGGAGGGCCACACCTAATAGTAGGGAATATCAAGAGGTGAAAATAACTCTTGGCTGTGATTAGAGAAAGATGCAAATAGAAAATAATGGTCAGAGAAATGAGATATTTCTGATTTTGAAGATGGACAAAGAGCTCCATGTAAAGATTAGGAACAGCCTCTAGACACATTCCTAGTATTTTGATATTAGTCTACATGAGTCAATTACATTGTGAGCCACAGAAATCAGTGATGAGTTTGTGTTGTTTTGTGTGTTGTTTGAGTTTTCTGTGTAGTAATGTGGGACAATAAAAAACTGATATAACCATATATCAATCTATAAATATCATGATTATAGAAAATCTAGAATAATGAAGCAATCTATCCTACTTCATCTAAAAATCTGTTGCAAAGACTTTCTGCTAAGCCAACTACAACAATGCTAGCAAACTGAACTCAAGAACTGAACAACTATTTGATCACCTCTCCCTGAGGGAGGAGCAGCCTTACCAGGCCACAGAAGATGACAATGCAGCCACTCCTGATGAGATCTGATAGAGTAAGATCAGAAGGAAGGAGAGGAGGACCTCCCTTATCAGTGTACTTGGGGAGGGGCATGTGTGAAGAAGGGGGAGGAAGGGTGGGATCAGGAGGGGAGGAGGGAGGGGCTTATGGGGGATACAAAGTGAATAAAGTGTAATTAATAAAACATTAAAAAAGAAACAAAGAAAAAAAAAGAACTGAATAACAACAACAAAAGAGTAGAAATCTTTTGTGAAAGGCAGCTGTTAGCCATAATTTTTGTTCTGTTTAGGAAGCAAAACTAGGTTAAAATAATAAAGGATTTAATTTTTGCCAATGAGTATTTCTCAATTTACTTAATTTCATGCACTGCATCACTTCATTTTCCATGCAGTACTTTTTTAATTTTTATTTTTTGTATTAATTAGTTTATTCACTCTGTATCCCAGCTGTAGTCCCCTCCCTCACTCCCTCCCAACCCCACCTTTCATTCCTCATCTCCTCCCATGTACTTCTCCAAGTCCACTATTAGGTGAGGTACTCCTCCCCTTCCACTTGAACCTAGCCTATCAGGTATCATCAGGAGTGGTTACATTGTCTTTCTCTATGGCTTGGTAAGGCTGCACCCCTCTCAGGGAGAGATGATCAAAGAGCCAGCCACCTGAGTTCATGTTAGAGACAGTCTCTGTTTCCCTAACTAAGAACACTTGGCTACTGAGTATCATTTGGATACTGAGCTGCCATGGTTACGTCTGAGCAGAGGAAGTTAGGTTATTTCCATGAATGGTCTTTTGTTGGAGTATCGGTCTCAGAAAAGACACCTGTGCCCAGATATTTTGGTTCTGTTGCTCTCCTTGTGGTGCCCGTGTCTCTTTAGGTCTTTTCTATCTCCCAGTTCTTTCAAAAGAATCCCTGCACTCTACCCAAAGTTTGGTTATGAGCCTTGGCATCTGCTTTGATATACTGTTGGGTAGAGCCTTTCAGAACCCTCTGTGGTAGGATCTTGTCTTGTTTCCTGTTTTTTCTCTCTTCTGATGTCCATCTTCTTTGCCTTTCTGAATGAGGATTTATCATCTTACCTAGGGTCCTCCTTCTTGCTTAACTTTGTTAGGTGTACAGATTTTACTAGGTTTATCCTATATTGTAGTGTAATAATTTTAAGCAATGCCATGACAACCCTTGAGTCAGTGGGAATAAAAGGGAGGCACTTCTAGTAAGAATATTCAGTCTTTGTTCTTCTTTGACTCTTGTGACGAAATCAATGCAAGTTATTTAGGTTATCCTAAAGACAGATGTACTCACAGTGAGAGTGATGTGTGATAATGCTAAATACAGCTATATTAACATTTTGTTATTCAACAAAAACATATTTTATGACTTGCTTATAAATTTTTAGAAAGAAAATTTAAGATTCAAATATTAAATCTTTCATAATAATAGCAGTATGAGTGCGGATTTCTTATTGTTAGGCTTTAATAATAATAGGATCAGGCTTTATTGCAGTTGTTTGTTGCCTAAACCCAAGAATAATAATTGAATTCATTATGTTATTAGTCAAGTAAAATGCAATACAAACTATGAGTTCACATTTAAAACTCAGTATTAGAACTAAAATCATAAAGGACTTTTTTACATTTGAGTTTTTGAATTTAGCCATTTTGATGGGTGTAAGGTGAAATCTCAAAATCATTTTGATTTGCTTCTCTCTGATGGCTAAGGATGTGGAGCATCTCTTTAAGTGTTTCTCTGCCATTCTATATTCCTCTACAGAGAATTCTATGTTTAGCTCCGTAGCTCATTTTTGATTGAATTACTTTATTTATTGCTTTTTAACTTCTTTAGTTTTTTATATATTCTGGATATCAGCCCTATGTCAGATATAGGGTTGGTGAAGATCCTTTCTCAGTCTGTAGGCTCTTGTTTTGTTCTGACAACAGTGTCTTTTGCTTTACAGAAGATTTTCAGTTTCATGTGGTCCTATTTATTGATTGTTGCTCTTAGAGCTTGTGCTGTTGGTGTTCTGTTCAGGAAGTTGTCTCCTGTGCCAATGAGTTCTAGGCACTTCCCCAATTTTTCTTCTAACCGATTTAGAGTATCTGGTTTTATGTTGAGGTCTTTGAACCACTTGGACTTTAGTTTTGTGCAGGGTGATGACAACACATGCTGGAGAGGTTGTGGAGAAAGGAGAACCCTCCTCCATTGCTGGTGGGACCCTGAGTAAAATGCTAAGTCCCCATCCCGAATGGCAAAGAGGATGGACATCAGAAGATGAGGAAAACAGGAAACAATCTAGAAACCTGCCAGAGAGGGCCTCTGAAAGGCTCTGTCTGCCTTGGGATCTTATGTAAGAAGTGGGCAATAGTAAGATCTGGAGAGGACAGGAACTCTACAAGGAGAGCAACAGAACCAGAAATTTGAACACAAGGGTCTTCCCAGAGACTCATACTCCAACCAAGGACCAGGCATGGAGATAACTTAGAAGCCCTGTGCAAATGAAGCAGACAAATTGTTCGACTCCCCAACCTGGATCTTGAAATCCAGTGCATCACTTTTGCCATATACATGCATTGTATGAGTTGCCTGTCTCTTGACAACATCAACTAAAATATTTATTAATCTTACAAGTTTATTATACTTCCTATATTCATTGAACAACAAACCATTTTCTTTTTAGTAGGCCCTGAGAGCATTCATTCTGTCCTGATCTTTTATTTTAATCGTTAGCCTCTTTCAGATGCCTCTTAGGAAAGGAGCTTTGCAGTATTTGTCATTTTATGTTGTATGCCACTTCCAAGTATATATGAATATACACTTCCAAGTGTGTGTGTGTTTATGTGTGTGTGTGTATCACTTCCAAGTTACATGTGTTGTAGATTTACAGCATAATGGATAAAACAAATTAGAGAATAGTAATCAACTTCAAAATATACAGAAACTTTACTAGAGGCTAAGGTTTTTTTAATTATTATTAATTATACTTTATTCACTTTGTATCCCCCCATAAGCTCCTCCCTTTTCCTCTCCTGATCCCATCTTCCCTCCTCCTTCTTCACACATGCCCCTCCCCAAGTCCACTGATAGGGGAGGTCCTCCTCTCCTTCCTTCTGATCTTAGTCTATCAGATCATATCAGGAGTGGCTGCATTGTCATCTTCTGTGGCCTGGTAAGGCTGCTCCCCCTTCAGGGGGAGATGATCAAAGAGTAGGCCAACCAGATTATGTCAGAGGCAGTCCCTCTTCCCATTACTATGTAAACCACTTGGACATTAAGCTGCCATGGGCTCCATCTGTGCAGGGGTTCTAGGTTATCGCCATGCATGATACTTGGTTGGAGTAAGTCTCTGGGAAGACCAGTGTGTTCAAATTTTCTGGTTCTCTTGCTCTCCTTGTGGAGTTCCTGTCCTCTCCAGATCTTACTATTGCCCACTTCTTACATAAGATTCCATGCACTCTGCCCAACAGTTGGCCATAAGTCTCAGCATCTGCTTTGATAGTCTGCAGGGCAGAGCCTTTCAGAAACCTGTGGCAGGTTCCTAGCTTGTTTCCTGTTTTCTTCTTCCTCTGATGTCCATCCTCTTTGCGGTTCAGGATGGGGACTTAGTATTTTAGTCAGGGTCCTCTCTCTTCATTAGTTTCTTTAGATGTACAGATTTTAGTAGGTTTATCCTATATTATATGTCTATATGAGTGAGTATATACCCTGTATGTCTTTCTGCTTCTGGGACAGCTCACTCAGGATAATCCTTTCCAGGTCCCACCATTTACCTGCAAATTTCATGATTTCCTTATTTTTCATTTCTGAGTAATACTCCATTGTGTAGATGTACCACAATTTCTGCATCCATTCTTCAGTTGAGGGGCATCTGGGTTTTTTCCAGCTTCTGGCTATTACAAATAAAGCTGCTACAAACATGGTTGAGCAAATGTCCTTATTGTGTACTTAAGCCTCTTTTTTTTTTTTTAATAAGATAACTTCTCTATATTGCTTGAGCATGAGCTTAGAATCAGTATCATTTAGGTGACATAAATGAGGTTTAGGATAAATGTCTCAAAGAGATTTTCAATTTTAGAAAATATTACAGTAAAACTTGATGACTTGGTAAACTTGAATGATGTTTTTTAAATATGCCTAAAACTGAAGCTAATCATTCAGTTTTATGGCTATGGCAGTGTTAAATATTATTAAATTAACCCTAACTATGATGTTTGTGCAATAGTAATAAAAAGGTTATTAAAATTATGAGCTAATCTAATAAAAGCATGAATATGTGAGATACATTGACATCACGTTATATCACCCATCTAATGATTATCATGATATAATAAAAGAAGCAGTGGGTCCAGGATCAGAATGCAGGTTCAAATCTCAATAGAACACATTAGTTTTATCTCTAAATCATTTTAGGCTTCTGAACTTTGGAGTCCTAATCTGTAAACAAATATAATTTTGCTTATGTACTAGAACAATTGTAATATTTTAGATATCACAATTAAGAAAAGCAAAATAACATTAAATGTTAATGTACTATCTGTCTCAGTTTTTATGATACACTTGCATCATTTTGGCATTAAAAGCATCCATCCAAGTTAATTATTTTTATCCCACTTAGCTAAGTTAGAAAAGACTCAGAATTAATTGACAACCTAGTCTCAAAGTCTGTAACTTGTCACAGAGAGGTAGGATTAAAATTTGAAGTGAGATTTTTCTTACTCTAAATTACATACTCTCACATATTCTTATATAAATTTCTCTTCAAATTATTGATTTTAAATTGACTAAAAGCATTGGGGCTTCGTACGGAGTTGCATCTTTCTGTTTGTATGTAAGAGACTGAAAAATACTTAATATCAATCTTAGAATATTTAAAAACTTTAACATCCAGATCCCACCATTTCCCTGCAAATTTCATGATTTCCTTCTTTTTAATTGCTAAGAAGTATTCCATTTTGTAGATGTACCATGATTTCTGTATCCATTTTTCAGTTGAGGGGCATTTGGGTTGTTTCCAGCTTCTGGCTATTACAAATAAGGCTGCTACAAACATGGTTGAGCAAATGTCCTTATTGTGTACTTGAGCCTCTTTTGGATATATGCCTAGGAGTGGTTTAGCTGGATCTTGAGGAAGTACTATTCCTTGTCTGAGAAAGCACCAGATTGATTTCCAGAGTGGTTGTACAAGTTTACATTCCCACCAGCAGTGGAGGAGGGTTCCCCTTTCTCTACAACCTCTCCAGCATGTGTTGTCACTTGAGGTTTTGATCTTGGCCACTCTAATGCGTATAAGGTGAAATCTCAGGGTCGTTTTGATTGGCATTTCCCTGATGGCTAATGACATTGAGCATTTCTTTAAGTGTTTCTCTGCCATTTGATATTCCTCTATTGAGAATTCTCGGTTTAGCTTCGTGATCATCCTGAGTGAGTTATCCCAGAAGCAGAAGGCACACAAGGTATATACTCACCCATATAGACATATAATATAGGATAAACTTACTAAAATCTGTACACCTAAAGAAACTAATCAAGACGGAGAACTCTGGCTAAAATGCTCAATCCCCGCTCAGAAAGGCAAAGAGGATGAACACCAGAAGAAGAAGAAAACAGGAAACAACCTAGGAACCTCCCACAGAGGGCCTCTGAAAGGCTCTGCCCTGCAGACTATCAGAGCATATGTTGAGACCTGTGGCCAAACTTTGGGCTGAATGCAGGGAATCTTATGAAAAAAAATTGGGAAATAATAGTAATAGCTGAAGAGAACAGGAGGTCCACAAGGAGAGCAACAGAACCAAAAAATTTGAACAGAGGGGTCTTTCCTGAGACTGATACTCCAACCAAGGACCATTCATGGAGATAACCTAGAACCCCTGCACAGATGAAGCTCATGACATTTCAGTGTCCAAGTGGGTTCCATAGTAATGGGAACAGGGACAGTCTCTGACATGAACTGATTGGCCTGCTCTTTAATAACCTCTCCCTGAGGGGAGAGCAGCCTTACCAAAGGAAGACAATACAGCCACTCCTGATGAGACCTAACAGACTAGGATCAGAAGGAAGAAAAAGAAACCCTCCCCTACCAGTAGACTTGGGGAGGGGAGTTTGTGGAGAAGAGGGAGGAAGGGAGGAATTGGGAGAGGAAGAGGGAGGGAACTAGAGGGGGGATTCAAAGTAAATAAAGTACAATTTAAAAAAATGTTACTCTAAAGGACTGTCCAAAACTTTTAAAATGGCAAAAAAAAAAAAAAAAACACTTTCATATCTCAGAATTCGTGCCTATAGATTTGAAGCTCTAATAGATTTAACTTTTGGAAGAACCAACAGTAAATGACTTGCAACTAACTTAAGAAAGGACCCCTTTTGAGGTACCCATTTCTACTTTAAATGCTTTCACTTATATATGACTTTCACCCATAAACATCCTTTATTGATGCCAAAGAGGTATGATGAAATAGATTTATTTCTATATAGTCCTTTATATGCTATCAAATACCGAGAACACTGTCATAGTCTAAGGTCTTTTAAGAAGCCTGGGAAAACCTTGGGTTTGGAAGAATTATTTTCACTCTCATAAAAAAAAAAAAAAACCATGAAAATGACATTGCATATTAGGGAGCTTTGGGGAAACCTTGAGCAGTTTAGATTGCTCAAATTGGAGATGTGGAAATAAAAAATAATATTCTTTGTATATAAATGAAACACTCAAAAAGAAACTTTTTACAAAAGTTACCTTTGAGGTAACTAAAAAGTCTTTTCACATGATTTGGAAGTATATGAGTAGCAGCTTTAACTCTAAATATATAATTTTCTCCTACATTAATTAAATCATAACCATTATCATAACCATTTCCAGTTAACATTTACTCCACAAAGTGGAATAAGTATACCAATAAACGTTCCTGGATTTTATGATTTGGACATTATTAGGGTTAATACAGTTATCTAGGAAACTTTGTTCTAGATACGGACAGGCTATGAAGGTTAGAATTTTTAAAATATTATCCACATTTGAGACATTTCCAAATATAAGAATGCATTCTATTCATTTTAGAAGAAATACAAATGAATATAAGTTTTTGTAAGGTTTTGGGGTTTGTTTGTTTGAGTTTTCCTTATTTAGTGGTAGCTGAGAATTTATAGAGGAAGAAAACTGAGATTCACAAAAATGTTATTAGAAAGAACGGAAGAGATATAAGACAGAGGAAAGAGCTACAAACTGTCATCTTCTCGACAAGATACAGCCACTACAGTCACAAATTTACAGTATCTGCTGATGCATGCTCTGGGCCTGTCAAAAGATTGCCCTGCCAATGATCAGGGGTGGATGGAAGAAGGACTTGTCTGCCCTGTCTCTCACTGATGAACTAGTTACTACTGATAGAATCAGAGAAAGGGGGAAACATTGCCTTCAGTTGTTTACTCAGTGATGATGTAACAAGGAACCAAAATATAGTTTCAATCTAAGATTTACACAGATAGCTCTGTGTAAATCTGTGTGTGTCTGTGTGTGTGTGTGTGTGTGTGTGTGTCTGTCTGTCTGTCTGTCTGTCTCTCTCTCTCTCTCTCTCTCTCTCTCTCTCACATACACACACACACAAAAGACCAATCCATGAACCTGGGGAATATGGTAAATAGGTACTGGACGGAGATTTGGATAGTTAGGCAGACAGTAATCATAATACACTATATACATGTATAAAATTGTTCAACTAACTGAATTTTTAAAGCAAATGTATAATTATCTTCATGGTAGGCTTTATTTGCATTATCAGGAAGACATTTTCTTAAAATAGTGAGTGAATTTAATAATTAAAATTAAATATAGTAATACCGACAATTATATATTTTTCATTAATGCAATTTAAATTTTCTATCATAGTGTGCATGTATGTATATGTGTAAATATATGTGTATATAAGCCATTTTTATTTCTCTTATTTGTTTTGATTATTTGACTGAATGAAATATAACAGTATTAAGATTTTCTAAGGGTATTATGTACTGTCTAGCAAATATTATTTTTTTTTGAAAATTCACACAGTGTATTAGCTTTTTTTCTTTTTCTTTTTTTTATCAGTTACATTTTATTAACTCTGTATCCCAGCCGTGTCCCGTTCCCTCATTCCCTCCCAGCCCCTCCCTCCCTCCCTCATCTCCACTGTGCCCCTTTCCAAGTCCACTGATGGGGAGAACCTCCTCCCCATTCATCTGATCCTGTTTTATCAGGTATCTTCAGGACTGGCTGCAAAGCCCTCCTCTGTGGCCTAACAGGACTGCTCCTCCCTTCGGGGGTGGGGAGACCAAAGAGCCAGTCATTGAGTTCCTGTTAGAAATAGTCCTTGTTCCCCTCACTTAGGGAAACCAATTGGTTACTGAGCTACCACAGGCTACATCTGAGTGGTGGTTCTAGGTTATATCCATACATAGCAAATATTATTAATGTTTCTCCAAAAGAAAACAACAAAATGTGTTGAGAAACAAAGAAGCATACATAATGAAGTCTGTTTATCTTTTATTTCCTGTATTTCTATATTTCTGTGGAACATACACTGACATTTTGTAACACCAGATTAAAAATCTTTCACAAGCCATTTCTTTATGGACATCATTTCTTATCATATACCCACACACAGAATTCAGAGAATAAATATGGCATTGATATTCCCCACACTAAACTCTCAGAAATTTTTTTGTTAGATGTCAGGCTTGTCTTTCAAAGAAATAAAGTTTGTGTGTTCCCCCCTCTCTCTCTCTCTCTCTCTCTCTCTCTCTCTCTCTCTCTCTCTCTCATCTCTCTCTCTCTGTGTGTACATGTCCCTGTATTGAGCCCCATTATTAACCATTCATCATGAAGATATTTTCTGTTCGCATAACTGAACTCGTATCTTATAGGAAATGTAAAATCTGTTAAAAATAAAGAGCTTCAGTAATTTTTAAATAAATGACACTAATATAGAGTTGAGTGTGAGCTCTGTGGCAGTACTTAGGCCTGGTTTTCACATGAAAGTGAAATTTTTATATACAGCATCTCTTCAACTCAAATTATATATTTTATTAACACAAAACGCTTTTAAAATAAGAATGCCTACTACATCACATTATGTTTTTCACAGCATGAATTCTTTTCCTAGACCAAATGTGATAGATTAGTTAAACGAGCAGTGCATTAAGCAAGTTCACAAATGAAGTCAATACTTCTGCATTTACTTTTCTTAATGTTGGCAGGAGTCCAGCACTGAAAAGGAAAGGGACAGGAATAAAAGTGGTGCATGCACATATTAATTTTCCACAAGTTGCTTTGTTCAGTATACTTTGGATACCAAGTGGCAATAATCAGAATTGTTATTAGGTATCTTTCTTGACCGGAACTCAAGATTTCATAATTTTGTTGTTAATTCTCATGAAAGCAAAAATTATATTAAATATTTCAGAATCAGATTTTAAGATTAGCTCCAGAGTTAGCATGCTTGGAGCAAAGAGTTTTATTGTCCTGTAGTAGAACAGATTAGAAATACATATTATAAGATAATGAGTTTTAAGAAAAATTAATACAACTTCAGAAAGGACTTGCATGACTTTACAAGTCATAATGCAACACTTCATATATAAATAATGAGTATGTACATGTACAGACAACAACACTTTTTGGTTGCCTTTTTATGCTGTTTAATTCAAGAAATAAATTTACCAAGCACTATGCAGTTAAACTTACACAAACAGACACACACACACATACACACACACACACACACACTAGACATATATATGTATATATATATGTAAGTCTGTAACATTAAAAATTTAAGCTAATGAAGTTTTACTATAACACTGAGAATATGCTTTTATCATATTTTCTTGTAACACACATATATCCCTCTAGTCACCTTATAATGTACTGGACTAATTTTATTTTATTCATTTGAGAAGCTGAAGGAATAAAATACCAGAGATTGAGTGTTTCCTGGGAATAGCCTTCCAGTTGTGGTTAAACTAGGAATATCTATCTATCTATCTATCTATCTATCTATCTATCTATCTATCTATCTATATGTCTTCATTGTCAAGTACGCTATCTTTTCAAAATCACAATTTGTAAAGTCTTATTTGAGAATAATGCTATCTACTTTATAAGGGAACTATGTCACCAAAATGTAATTTTCATAGACTCTAGGATTCTTTGAAAAAGTTATAAACATAATAATGTTATATAAATATAACAAATATAAATATATAATGCTATATAAATATAATAAAGTTATAAATATAATAAATACCACATTTGTTATATATTATAACATATATCATAACTGAGAACAAAACTCTATATTTTTTATACTTCTTAAGAATAAGCATATATTATTTTAGTAAATTATAATATCATTCTTATAGTAATTTTTGAGAAATTCTTATGCAATCCAGGCTGGCTTTCAATTTACTATATAGCAAGCTGACCTTGAAGTTTTGATCCTCATGCATCTACCTTCAAAGTGCTTGGGTTACAACACTACCCCATCAGGCCTTAGTTTTATGAAGGCTACTGACTGAACCAATAATTTTGAATATTGTATGCAGGCATTCTACCAATTGCGATATATCCCCAGCCTTGTTATATAGGTTTCTAAACTCAACTTTATCTTCTTTAAACTTTATCCTCTTTATTACTCTTTAAAGTTTAAAGAGTAATAATGTATTTCCAATCAAGGATCTAAAATTTCATATGTTGTTTCACCATGCTTAAAATAACACTTGATAATTGTCTAATTGTCTCTGTGGTTTTATGAATGAGAATGGCTCCCCATAGGTTCATATATTTGAATGCTTAGTACCCAGTTAATGGAACTGTTTGGGATGAATTAGAACTTGTGGTTTTGTTGGAGGAACTGTGTCACTGTGGGTAGCCTCTAATGTTTGAAAAGCCCATGCCATTCTATATTAGTTCTTTCTCACACTCTGCTTCCTGCTAGTAAGTCAGTTGTAAACTCTCAGCTACTGTTCCACTCCCATAACATGTTTGCCTGTCAAATACCATACTCCCTGCCATGAAGGTGATGGACTTTTACCCTCTGAATCCATGAGCCCCAACGCTTTCTCTACAAGTTGCGTTGGTTTTGGTATTATGTCATTTGAATAGAAAATTAACTAAGATATTTTCTAATAATTTTGTATAGATTAATTAATGTGTTTAGTAATATGTAATTAGTTTTACCAATTGTAAGTATTATTAATAAGAACTATCATTATTTATAAATAAATTTTAGTGTAAATCTTCACATAAATCTTATCTGCAAAATAGATAAATTTTTATTCCTCACTGCTAAGTAAGTAATTACCAATGGAAATTCCATCACGATGAGACACCTTACTAATTCATAATTTTTTCTCATTGTAAAAGGAGAAAAGATACTCAAAAGTACTCTTAGGTTTTAAGTCTCTGGTGCCTAGGTTTATAATTATAAATTTAGTGTGCACTTTAGATAACAACATTTAGTTACACAATTAACAGACCTAACTGCCTAAAAATGCTGCCAATTGCATATGTTCGGAAATCTAGCATTTGGCTTAATGATGTGTTGTTCAGAGTCTCCTCATATCCTTTTGTAGAATAGATTTGCTAAGAGTTTTGGTTTTTTTTGTTTTGTTTTGTTTTGTTTTTTGATATGACAAGTAAAAAAATGTCTAGTGACTGGATTACTTATTATTATTATTATTATTATTATTATTATTTACAGTTTATTCCCTTTTATCCTAGTTGTAACCCCCCTCTCATCTCCTCCCAGTCCCACGCTTACTCCCTTTTCCTTCCCTATCCCTCTTTCCTAGTCCACTAATAGGGGAGGCCCTCTTCCCCTACTATTTGACCCTAGCCTACCAAGTCCAATCATGGTTGCCTGAATCTTCTTTCTCTGTTGGCTGCCTAGGTCACCCTATCAGGGAGAAGAGCAGGCAACTGATTTCATATCGGAGATTGTCTCTTCTCCCCTTAATAGGGAACCCACACAGAGACAGCGCTGCCTATGGCCTACATCTGAGCAGGGGTCTTGGTTGAAGTATCAGTCTCTGCAGTCTCCCCACTGGGCCCTGCGCTTTGTTGGTATCCTAGTGTAGCTCCTGTCCCCTCAGAGTCTTTTTATAGCCCCCTTCTTCCATAAGATTTCCTGCACTCTGTCCAAAGTTTGGCTGTGAGTGTCTGCATCTGCTTCTATCCCCTGCTGGTTGGAGAAGACCTAGAACCCCTGCTTGCTTGTAGCTAATTGGTACCTCAGTCTCCATATTGGTTCTGTAGTAAAAGGAACAGGTGTTGCCTCTGTCATGAACTCAGTTGGAGACTATTAGAACACATCTGTGGAAGGCTCCAGTCCTGTTCCCTCTCATCTACCTCTTACTGTGTCTATCCTGTTTTCCCATCTGAATGAGAATTAAACATCTTTCTTAGGGTCCTCCTTGTTTAGCTTCTTTTGGTCTGTAGATTTTAGTATGTTTATCCTATATTATCTGGTTAATATCCACCTATAGGTGAGTATATACCATGTGTGTCTTTCTGCTTCTGGGATACCTCACTCAGGATGATCATTTCTAGTTCCATCCGTTTGCCAGTTGTTTTTTTTTTTAATTAATTTTTTATTTTTTTTACATTAATTACATTTTATTCGCTTTGCATCCCAGCAGTAGCCCCTTCCCTCATTCTCTCCCAAACCCATCCTCCTTCCTTCATCTCCTCCCATGTCCCTCTCTAAGTCATCTGATAGGGGAGCTTCTCCTCCTCTTCCTTCTGACCCTAGCTTATCAGGTCTCATGAGGATTGGCTGCAATGTCCTTAGAGTGTAGGTAATCATATGAAAGAAGGGAGAGTTTGAAAGACCTGGAGAGGACAGGAGCTACACAAGAATAGCAACAGAACCAAAATATCTGGGCACAGGGGTCGTTTCTGGGACTGATACTCCAAACAAGTACCATTCATAGATATAACCTAGAACTCTTGCTCAAAAGTAGCCCATGGCAGTTCAGTACCTAATTAGGTTCCCTACTAAGGGGAACAGAGTCTGTCTCTGACATGAACTCAGCATCTGGCTTTTTTACCACTCCTCTTGAAGGAGAAGCAGCCTTGACATTTGCCAGATTTTAGTAGCTGAGTAGTATGGAATTTCCTAGAGTGATGGAGTATAAACTGGAGCAGTGTAAGCCAATAACACTTTCTCATTTAAGTTCCTTCTGTCACGACCTCTTATCACAGCAACAACAAAAAATAAATAAATAAGTAAACTGACACACATTCAAAATACAAATAAGCAAGCTTCTTGCTAATATCTGAAGGAAATAAAGGTCAAGAAAAAATGGATTTTTTACATAAAATTCATCGGTGCTGGCAAATCTTTCATATAGATTGAGAAAAAAAGCCACTTAAGCCCTGGAAGACAATCTGTAGTTCTCCAAGCAAGAGACCTAGTACACTTGTTTTGCCAGTCATTATTTGTACTGATGTGCTGAAATTAGAAAGTATAAATGTTACTAACTTCAACACTGATATTCACATTTTCTTTGACTGAGAAAAGAAACCTTTTGCTCTTACTAGAAGCAGGAAACAACCATTATAACTCAGAACTATGTCGGCTGCAGCTTTCCCTCCTATCATGTTTGGCTGAAGGGACTGTATTAATGAAACTGATTGGTTTATCTTTCAGTGCGCACTCTGTATTTCCTCTTTCTTGTTACTGCATTACTTACAAGGTTAAAAGCATTTTACTCAGCTTGGCAAGCAAGATTTTTCTCAGTAAAACTTCCTATCCAGGTGCACACTCACCTCTTTTCCTGTATTAGCATCTACACTGCAGCTCACACATCCATTGTAAAACATCACCTGTCATCTTGCCAGGCTGTTGATTCCTTTTCTATTTAATTTGCTCTTTTGTGTGCTCGAATTTCCATCTCCTCCCCTGTCATGCAGAACTCATTTTCAAGACTCTGCACATTATTCACATTTTCCCTAAGATGTCCATTTCCCCATGACGGTTAATCAATCAACTTTCAGTGTTTCCCTCACTTAGAGGATGTAAGTACTTAGGCACATACTGAGTGGTAGTACATTTGCCAGTGTGTATGTTCATTTCACTTTAGATCTAAAGTCAGGGGTGTATTTTGTTAACTCCACTTTATCTACATCACCATTTATTGCCATAATTAAATGTGTTAAAATATTGTCCCTACCATTTCTACCTCTATACGGACCATATAATTTTGTGCCCATATGTATATATATGCACAGACATATACACACATCTTAATTTGCTTACGTATCTCAGGTGTTTTAATGTATTATAGAATATTAAAATATACAGCCATAGTCAAGAATCACTACATAGATATTGAAATTGTGAACGGAAGCAAAGCAAACCATTTCTACGTATTCTCTATTAGAAAGATTCGCAATTACACTGATAGTACTTACTTCCATTGGGATTTTTCATGATATACTCACTTCCACACTTTTATATATTTTATGAATATTATTTTTACATATATTTTTGCCAATTAGATAACTTTAGTAGATGAGTCAGTCATGACAGCAGACTCTGGTAACAGTAATTACTGTTAAATTTCAACATGCTGATATGAATTCTAGTACATTGTATGGTTTGGTCATAATAGCAAAAGTATGGGTTAACCAAGAATCTAAAAGAAGTTTAATATTAATAGTTGTTTAGAAATATAAATTATAAGCTGGATTAAATAGTAACCAAGTTCAGCTGAAAAACATGCTGATACTTTTGTCAACCATGCAAATTGTCATAAGTCTGGGGAGGGTACATAGATGCAAAGAAAGACTGTTTTCTAATATACTTGTTGTCTTCAGAAGTCTTTTTGTTATCAAGAGCATTGGAATTTGTCAGTGGCCTTTAACAGTGTTGCCTCTAAAATCTGTGTCGAGAAATTGTATACTACTCATAAATTAATTCTGTATGTTAAATGGTCACAAGAGACTGGCCTCTTTTTCCCCAGAAACGCTAAGGTATCATATGTGTTCAGTTTCCCAGTGAAAGTTGTTATGATAGCACTGATAAACTATTTAAAACCATTGGAGGTTGGGAATCCCTTGGATAGAGATAAGAATTTTCAACCAATAAAAATATCATAAGACTTCTTTGTCCCTAATAGAGAACACATACTTCCTTTTCTGATGCCTATGAAAAAGGAAAACTGATCTATAAAAGGAAATTGGATCTTTGCACCTCTGAGATCCATTTCCATTTGATTTATGCCCTCTGTACAGACAGGAATATGGTTTCAAGATATAAATTGCACAGGCATTCTAATAAATTTCTCCTCTCATCATTTCAGAATGGTCCTACTGCTAGGACAGCACATTTTCTTAAAGGGCATCTAACTGTAATCCTTCACTGTATATTGAAAACTATAATCCTAGTGGTCTTAACATTTATACAGATTTTGAGTTACCTCTCTTGAGGTCAGCATAAGTAGTAATATTTATTTCCTTATTTGCAAAACATCATGCCTTTTAAGATGAAAATCCAATGTACTCACAGATGTTGGAAAAATATATGAAATAATGCTATAATATAATATGATAGATATAATATAATAAAATTAATATAATATAATATAAATTCTAATTATAGCATATGCCAATGAAAGAATATTGAAATAAACAAAACACATATACTTAAAATTTATGAGATACAGAAACATGCTCATTTAAGATGTAGTCTTTTTGTAATGCTTTATAGTCTATCTTCTTTTTTTAATCTTACGGGATCTTTATGATAACATCTGGAAATTTAGCTACAGAGATAAAACCAAACAGATAAAGGAAGCAGTAAAAGAAGACAATGGGTTGGTAGTAAAGAGAAGCCAACAAGGAAAGTTGGACCTAAGAACAGGTAAATCATGAGGACCTTCCACTTTGGGGCTTTTCTCCCTTAATCTCTCTCTCTCTATGTCATTAGCTCCAAAGAAACACATTGATAAAGAAAGCAAGAAAAACCTGAAAAATTCTACTGTGAATCCTTATTATGACATTATTAGCATATATGAGTGAATTATTAGTTTTCTTCTAGTGGCAATTAAATATGGAAACAATATGACATTTTATATTCATTATTATTATTATTTATTACATTTTATTCACTTGGTATCCTGGTTTTAGCCCCCCACCACCCATCTCCTCCAGTCCCACTCACCCTCTTTCTTCTCCCCTATACCCCTCCTTTAGTCCACTGATAGGGGAGGACCTCCTCAGCTTATATATTTTTTTTCTTTATCAATTACACTTTATTCACTTTGTATCCCCCCGTGGTTCCCTCCATCCTCCAGTCCCAATCCCTCCTTTCATCCACCCTCTGCATGCATGCCCCTCCCCAAGTCCAATGATAGGGGAGGACTTCTTTTCCTTCCTTCTGATCCTAGTCAATTAGGTCTCATCAGGAGTGGCTGCAGTGTCTTCTTCTGTGGCCTGGTAATGCTGTTTCCCCCTCACAGGGGCATAAGTCTCAGCATCTACATTGATAGTCTGCAGGGCAGAGCATTTCAGACGTCCTCTCTGTCAGGCTCCTGACTTGTTCCCTCTTTTCTCCTTCTTCTGATGTCCAGCCTCTTTGCCTTTCTGGATAGGAATTGAGCATTTTAGCAAGAGTCCTCCCTCTTGATAAGTTTCTTTAGGTGTACAGATTTTAGTAGGTTTATCCTATATTATATGTCTATATGAGGGAGTATATACCATGTGCATCTTTCTGCTTCTGGGATTGCTCACTCAGGATGATCTTTTCCAGATCCAACCATTTACATGCAAATTTCACAATTTCCTTGTTTTTTATTCATGAGTAATATTCCATTGTGTAGATATACCACAATTTTTGCATCCATTCCTCCACTGAGGGGCATCTGGGCTGTTTCCAGCTTCTGGCTATTACAAATAAAGCTGCTACAAACATGGTTGAGCAAATGTCCTTATTGTGTACTTGAGAATCTTTTGGATATATGCCTAGGAGTGGTATAGCTGGATCTTGAGGAACATTAGAGCACAGGCTCTAAGAGCAACTATCAATAAATGGGACCTCATGAAACTGAAAAGCTTCTGTAAAACAAAGGACACTGTCCTCAGAACAAATCAACAGCCTACAGATTGGGAAAAGACCTTCACCAACCCTATATCTGACAGAGGGTTAATATCCAGAATATATAAAGAACTAAAGAAGTTAAACAGCAAAAAATCAAGTAATCCAATTAAAAAATGGGGTACAGAGCTAAACAGAGAATTCTCAATAAAGGAATATAGAATGGCAGAGAAACACTTAAAGAAATGCTCAACCTCATTAGCCATCAGGAAAATGCAAATCAAAATGACCCTAAGATTTCACCTTACACCCATCAGAATGGCTAAGATCAAAAACTCAAGAGACAACACAGGCTGGAGAGGTTGTGGAGAAAGGGGAACCCTCCTCCAATGCTGGTGGGAATGTCAACTTGTACAACCACTCTGGAAAGCAATCTGTTGCTTCCTCCCTTTCTATTTGACCATAGCTTATGAGGTCTCATAAGGACTTGCTGCATCATCTTCCTCTGTGGCATGACAAGGCTGCACCTTCCAGGGAGAGGTGATCAAAGTGCTGGACACTGAGTTCATGTCAGAGAGTGTCCCTGTTCCCCTTAGTAGAAACCCACTTGGAAACTGAGCTGTCCATGGGCCACATCTGAGCAGGAGGTCTAGGTGCTCTCCATGCATGGTCCTTGATTGGCATATTGGTGTTTGCAGGTTCTCCTTTGCCCAGGTATTTTGGCTCTGTCGGTCAACTTGTGGAGTTCCTGTCCTCTTCTGGTCTTTCTACCTCATCTTTCTTCCATAAGGTTCCCTGCATTCTTCCCAAAGCTTGGCTATGAGACACCGGAGCAGGTCTAGACATTTTATTTTTTAAACAGGTCATTATGTTGCATCTTTTTGTTTTTTTACTTTTAAATAAATGAAAGGGAAAATCATGATTAGAAAAAGTATTGATATAATGAATGTATGATAGATATTCCCTAAAAATACAGTAAGTTTTCTTTCAGATGTTATTTTCTATAATCATCAGCTTAGTTCTGCTACATAGTAAATTATAGAAAACAATTTAATTTCTTATTTTAGGAAATATAATAATACATCTATTTACCAATGTATAGCAAAGATTTCAAGCCTTTTAAATTATGCTTGCTTGACAAAACAAAACAAAACTCCAGAAAAGTAGCCACTATATCATATTATTAGCATGGTTTTAAAATATATTATTACTTGATTACTTTTATAAATAATTTAATTTGAAGATATTTTTATTTAAAAAGTACTTTTATAGACAAAATTAAGGAGATCCTTTTATCTGTCTTCCAATGTATAAAGCAGATTATTGACTTATTAGAATCAAGAATAAATCTCTATAGTATGATTAGATTAGATTGTTACCTAAAGATGGTTTAAAAGATAAAATTTAATTCTTTGAGGCAAAATTTTCATCATCAGTGGATAGCTGTATAAAATGGATCTTGGTTTTATTGCTATGTAAGTTGTTTTATTTATTTATTTTTTACTGCTCCTTTACCTTCATGTCCTCATTCCAGGAGACACTGAGTCGGCATTTTACCTTTGATTTTCATATATAGATGAAACTCATTCATGTCAGCTTAGGGCTAAGGAAATTGCTCAGTGATAGAGCAGTTGCCATAAGTTCGGTGCCTATCACCTCAGAACTAAATAAACTATGCTTAAATGTATGATGCCAATCCCACTTACTGATGATTCCTACCCTAATAAATTTTAACTACTTTTACAAAATACAATGACTGAGTAGCTGAAACCAGACAAAGTAAAACTTTCTCACTATTGTAGATGCTGTGAATTTCAAGTTTGTTAAAGCAGAATTGTGGGTAGAAAACATTAATAAATTGTTACTTCTTTTTCTTTCTTTCAGTTAACATAAGGGTATATGAAAAATAATATTGCCTAGTTTTTATTCAGTGCTGTCATAAATAATCAGAACATCATCTGTTTAGAGTGTTATTTCTTCCTGTGTAATAAATGAATTTAAAATTCAGTTATTTGGAACAAAAAACTATTATTCTCTTCTTCTTAAGAGCTAGGAAACTGGCAAACTACTCAAGTGGCTTTGGCTCAACGTCTGTTATTAGATTATGATCAAGGAGGTCAGGCTCATTGCAAGTTTTGATGGGAAAAGGAACATTTACCTTGAAACTCAGTTGACATTTTGGTCAGGATTTATTCCCTTATATGTCAGCCTCTGCAAATGATTGTACCATGCTGTGGTATCTGCCTGAAAGTTCAACAAATGATGCAAGAAAAAGGAGAAACATTTTCAAGGTTTGACTTTCAATCATTTCATAAGTAAATTTCAGAAATTACATATAACTATTTCTATTAAATTTATTTCTTGATGCGGAGTTGATAAGTCTAGATAATTCATCAGAGGATGTGATCTAGAGGTGTTAGGCCACACAATGACACGGATACCAGGTGTCAAAGTATAACTGGAGACTTTCTTAGTGGTATTTCAGCATGCATTCTTTTTACTTAAGATTGCATTATGTGCACATGTAATATAAAATTGTATTTATTTTCTAAGTACATGACTTTAATATTCTTTTACTATGCCATAAATAAGTATTAGACCATAAAGCTTAAGAAAATTAATAGCACACAGGCTTGATCAATTGTTTTAAAAGTTTTTAAAACTAAAATAGGATGAAAAAGTACTATGTAGAGTAAATATGAGTGGAGTATATCTGATGAAATAAGGATCTCTGATAATTGACTTATATACAAAATAAATCAGAATGATGGTGAATTAAATGAAAGGTAATTCTGATTTAAAAAAAATAATCATATCCTCCTATAGTATGAAGTCTACTCACAAGAAACAATTGAATTACTGTAATACTAGCAGTGTGCTTCATGAAAATTTAATTTGCTCTGTTACCATCCACTTTTCCATTTGTATCCTTAAAAATAAACAGTCTTAGAACGTGAAGGTTATGTAAAACAGATTAGCATTAACTGAAAATATAATATTTAGTTCAATGTTCCCCCTAAAAATCACACCCACCGAAAACTACCTTAATTTGAAATAACTGTCAAATACCTGATAAAATAAATTTTAAATTCATCGTTATTTGAGTTAAATCAGACCTTGTTTAGTGCAAATAGCAATATTCCTGTGGTGCTTTATGCAAACAAACATGGCAAATTGTTTAAAACTGCAACCGTCTATTGTGACTAACTCAGCTGTGAAAAGCAACAAGTGAAAGAAACCATACAGTGAACAATTGGAGGTTGAAATGTACACAGTCCTCTACCCAAACATACAATATATTCCTAAAAATTCAGAAGAACATGAAGATATATAGGTTAAGTGAGTTCTGAGAGATGTCTACATTCTACCTTGAGTTTTCCATGATCAGGTGGTGAAGGCTAAGATGAGTTAGTTAACTGTGTATATAAATGCTAAACATTTGCCCCAACTGATAATTAATTCTGAATATATTTGTAGTTCAAGAGGTTTAAGGACAATTCTATTAAATTGTTTAAGAACACTAAGCAGAGAACAAGAACAGACTTAAAAAATTGGTTCAGAAAAACACTGAAGAAACCAAATGTGATTGCAAAAAAAAAAAAAAATTAAAAACAGATGTAACAGAGAAAAATAAACTGAGTCTGAATTCTGAAATTTATATTTAATTTTTAATAGATATATAGTTTTAATAAAATTATGAGATGGTAAAAAATGACTCCAAAAGTATGACCTGTATATAAGACTTTTTTGTTTTGTTTTGTTTTTCAAAACAGGGCCTCAATACATATCTCTGGCTGTCCTGGACCTCACTATGTTGACCAGGCTGTCCTTGAACTCACAAAGATCTTCCTGCTTCTCCCTGTCTAGTGCTGGGAATAAAGTTGTGTGCCACTTTGCCTGGCTCATCTGTCAAACTAAATTAGACTAAAATTTTTAAATATTTAGTGATGGTTTTCAGTATTAACTTGATTACAATGTACATAGGCAAATAGTAAAGCATACTTTTCAAGTATCTCTGTGATGGTAATTTTCTGGAGATTCACATGTGACTTAATGAACTCATTGGAGAAGATTCACTATTAAAGTTACAAATTCCAAATATTCATCTGAATGAGTCTGGAAAAAAAAAGAAGGAAAAGGTCAAGTTTTCTGCAAATAATATATTCTTTTTCTCCTTCATTTAGATATCAAAACCACATATCTTCTTTTTATTCCTGAACTTATTGATTGCTCTCAAGGCTATCAGGCATTCATCCTAAATAAAGAGAAGCATTATTGGCTTTTTTTTGTCCCAAGGTCCTTATGCTTACATTGATCCCCATACTTGCATCCTTCTACCTCTAACTTGCAGATTACATTTTATAGGATGACAGGAGTTTCATAATTGTGAAAATCAATTTCTTTTTGTCATCTGCCTGTCTGCAGAACCTTTATGTATACATTATGACTACAAGTTTAGTGTTTTCTATGGTATTTCTGAGTGTACAAATGCGTCCTGAGTCTTTGTTTCTTGTGCCTCCTCTTGTGCTTTTATTCCCTCCTGTTTGTTTTGTACTTTTCCTCTGTGTTAATTTTTGTAATACATTATTACATTATATTTATTAGAATTATTATTTATAGGAATGTTTGTTTTCTAATGGGAGAAAGAATGTGGCTATATCCTGATGGGAGGAGAGGTGATGAGAAGGTGGGAGGAGTAGAGGGAGGGGAAACCATAATCAGGATATATTATGTGAGAAAACAAAAAAGGGAAACAAATAAAACAAGCAACCACAAACAAGCTGTCTCTGCAGTATTTGGCCATCATCATCTGTTGTATGTTTTGCAAACATGACTCTGAAATAAGTGCTTTGGTGACCTCACATCTGATTGGATTGTGGTTTCTGCTCAGTTGCTCCATTCTCACTGATTTTTTTCAACACCTTGTTTTGGTCTAAGTCTTCATGCTAACTGGAGCTGTCATTAGTGAGAATGCGGCTGTTTCTGCCTTGTGAGTAAAGTCTAAGGGGAAATAAAAGAAAACCATGTTTGTAATTTTTCAGAAAAAAATGTGTGATTCCATGTGCCAAATGTTCATTTAATTGCTATAAACCCAAGAGTTAGTCAGGTGTTTTAAGTATAAACCTTCTCCGGTGGTTAAGAAAATTTCCAACCAAATAGGATTTGACATTTTAATAAGAGGAAGTATGGTATTATGCTGCAGTCAGCATGCCTGACTAGAAACCGCCAACCATAATGAGAAGATTATAGAGCTTTTCCTGGTGCCCTTTAACTTGAATCCAGTAATCAAAAGATTGATTTACTTCCCAAACTTAATTTGAAGGTTTAATTTTATTATTTTCTCAAGCTAGATAGATCTTTTTAATCTATTGGATCAACTGCAGATGTGTCTGCTCATACTCTGGGATGCACCTTATTCCTAGTTATTACCAATCATAATGAGGGGAAAAATTCAGACTCATTTGTCTCCTTTAAATCAAATAATGTTACTGACTTGAAAAACTAGAATAATCTTTCTCCTTTACATAAAAAATGTATATTTTGAGGATTAGGTAAACTATTTTTAATTTTTTATTATCATTTATTATAATTTATTTAAGTTTTTATCCTGGCTGTGTCCCCCTCCTTCATGTCCTCTTAATCCCATCCTCCCTCCCTCTTTTTCCCCTATGCTCCTCCTCTAGTCCACTGATAGGTGAGGTCTTGCTCCCCTTCTATTTGACCCTAGCCTATCAGGTTTCATCAGGACTGGTTGCATGGTCTTCCTCTGTGAGGATTAGGTAAATTTCAATAAGCATTTTTTAAAAAGAAATGTCTTCTTGAGTTTAAGGAAAAATATCAAGGGTTGTTCTCCTCATACATAGCAGAATGAATAGCAAAATAAAAGTGTTTATGCTAAAAATAGGACCATTGACCTGAAAGTAAATGTGACAACTAAGGACTTTAATTCCTGTAGTTTTTGTTTATTTCTTTTGTCTTCACAGTTCATTGAGTCCAGTTAGAACTGTCCATATGTATCAGAAATACAATGAACAGTATACATTGTGAAATTTTCCAGGTAAAAATTGTTGTATAAAGAGACATGTAATCCAATTTTAAAATACATAGATATGACCACCTGGTGGTATATATTATGGCACCAGACAGACAGGAAGCCTAGAGAGTGCTGACATACATTGCCAAACAACCAATTACTGCAATGGCAAGGTGCCCATTTTTTTCTCATATAATATAGAGGGGCTGTTTTATGACAAAGTAGACTTCAGAACAATTTCACAGTTTTCACTGAACTTAGTCTCTCACTAAACATTTTCTTATTCTTCTTAAACTGTGGAATCAGGTATTATGGGTAATCTGTCTCTAGGACACACAGAGTACTAGCAGAAAAAGAGAGATATCTCTGGGGCCTGAATTCTTGAAATCTCTTTGGGGAAGGCCTAGAAATCTACTAGTCCATATCATATCCTCATACCTTTTTGTGTCTTTTGTCACCTGCCTCATTACTCATTCACCTGATATTTTATACCTTTAGAACATTTAAAATGCACACACTTACACATACAAACACTGTACTGGATAATTCAGAATTCAAAAAGGAAAACTATATATGAACACACGTATGGCAATATCAGTTCTCCTTACTGTCTGCAACCTGTCATCATTTACAAACTGCAAACTATCTTCAATTTGAAATATAGGATTTTATGTATTGGTTATAGTTAATATATCCTTTGCTCGTGTAGACTTTGCTCGTGTAACCATCCAACTCTTTCAAGATTCTTTTTATTTTCTCTGGTCCATTTAGATTTAGACTATAAATTTAATGGAAGACAGGTTTGATGGAATGTTTGGCAAAGTTTTCGTATACATTTCACTGTTTTTCATAGGACTGAGTTAACATTCTTTAATATGACTTTCAGTTTACCTATTTCTTCATTAGAACAGCTAAGTATTCAGCATAGAATATAGATAATCCCTAGTCTTGTAAAACTTTCAGAGAGTTTGGGAAAATAAGGATGAAATCACTCTCTTTTTCTTTTCGTCTCTGTAATAACAAACACACACACACACACGCACACACACACCACAAATACACAAAACCATATAAAATAATATAAACATAATTACCACCTCAGAGAATGGAAGGACTTCCAGTAACATTTTGTGCATGATATTTAGAAATATAAGCTTAAATTTCTTAGCATGCTACACCTATAAGATAAGATAAACATACTAAAATCTGTATGCCTAAAGAAGATAAACAATAAAGGGGACCCAGGGTAAGATGATCAATCCTCATATAGAAAGACAAATGGTATGGACATTGGAAGTAGGAGAAAACAAGTAACAGGACAGGAACCTACCACAGAGGGCCTCTGAAAGATTCTACCTAGAGGTGTATCAAAGCAGATGCTGAGAATCATAACCAATTCTTGGGGAGAGTGCAGGGAATCATATAAAAGAAGGGGGAGTTGGTATGACCTGGAGAAGACAGGAGCTCCACAAGGACTAAATATATCAGGGCACAGGGGTCTTTTCTGAGACTGTTTCTCCAACCAAGGACCATGCATGGATATAACCTAGAACCCCTTCTCGGATGTAGCCCATGTTAGCTCAATATCCAAGTGAGTACCCTAGTAAGTGGAACAGGGACTATTTCTGACATGAACTCAATGGCTGGCTCTTTGACATCCCCCATCCCTGAGGGAGGAGCAGTCTTGCTAGGCCACAGAGGAGGACCTTGAAACCAATCCTGAAGAGACCTGATAAACTAGGGTCAGATGGAAGGGGAGGAGTACCTCCCCTATCAGTAGACTTAGAGATGGGCAGGGAGGAGATGAGGAAGGGAGGGAGGGATTGGGAGGGAATGAGAGAGAGGTCTACAGCTGGGATACAAAGTTAACAAACTCTAATATTAAAAAAAGAAATTAATTAAAAAATTCTTAGCATGTGGCATCATTCTTACCTCAAATTCTTAGCCAGAAAGAATGATCTCAGAATTCTTATATGCCATGCCCCGTCTTCAGCATTCTGATAGTCAATCCCAACAAAGCATATATGGTATGCAGCTTTCTTTGTGAAGACTTCCAAAACACTGAAGGTTTTTTTTTTTTAATTGTTCTTTCATTGCTGTGATCTCTGCCCCCACATATGACTGAAGTTTCCTTTTCTGCCTTGTGTCCTCCTGATTCTTCAGACTTGTGCTAGTACTCTTTGCTTACTAGGCATTGTGTTCAACCTTCTAACACTGTGGTATTACATAGTCATCTAAAAAAATCATGTTTGAGAAATGCACATTAGTGTTAGACAAAAATAGAGTTAGTTTTCAATAAGTTCCCAATTTTGTGTTGAGACACACAACTTCACAGCTATCTTATGGCTCATTTGGCCTAAGGGCCATGAGTGGGAGAGCTCTGATACTGGGCTTGTAGACACCAATAATATCACTCTCTGTTCCTGAGGAATTATTTCTTTTTCCTATACCTGTGCTAACTGGATGGAATTTTTTCACCAAAAACAGAACCAAGATATTAATTATCTGTGAGCCTCTCCTCTGGCATTATATTCTGCCCAAACACCTGTTTCAGATAATAAGTGTCTTGGAGATCTGCTCAAGGCTATTCCCAGGTGGGCTGGACTGAGACCCCAATTTCTGTGGAAACTGTGGGCTAGTTTACGATTAAATACAGCATAGTTACCATCTTATCACTACAGCTCAAGATAAGACACAGATGAACAATTAATAGCTAGCATGTTTTTTCAGAATTAGGGAAAAATATACTTAACTAGATTGGTAAATTAGTTTTATCCTCCATAAGTTGAAATTAGGAGACTTTTCTTCAGCAGAGCCAGCAAATACTCTTCACCCAGTTTTTTTGTTTGTTTGTTTTGTTTTGTTTTGTTTTCCTTTCATTTCATTCCTTTCCTATATAACAGTAATCCTTCACTATTTTGGTCCTGAATGCTCTTCAAGACTAGCAATCCATTAGTTGTAGACTCTGTCATTTAAGTATTGCAGGGAAAGTGCCATAGTTGCTATGTGAGACACAATATAACTTGTTTTTTTATTTTTTTTTATTAATTAAAGTTTGTTTGCTTTGTACCACAGCTGTAACCCACACCCTTGTCCTCTCCCACTCCCACCTTCCCTTCCTGTTCTCCTACCATATGCCTTTCCCAGTCCACTGATAGGAGAGGTATTCCTCACCTTCAATCTGACCCTAGTTTATCAGATCTTCTCAGGACTGTCAGCATTGTTTTCTTTTGTGGCCTAGTAAGGATATTCCCCCATCAGGGGGAGATGATCGAAGAACCAGCCACTGAGTTCTTATCAGAGACAGCCCCTGTTCCCCTTACAAGGAAACCCACAAGACACTGAGCTGCCATGGTCTACATCTGTGCAGGGTTTCTAGGTTATCTCCATGAATGGTATTTATTTGTAGTATCAGTCTCAGAAAAGACCCGTGTGTCCAGATTTTTTGGTTCTGTTGCTCTCCTTGCGGAGATCCTGTCCCCTCCAGGTCTTTCTATCCCCCCCCCTTCATTCTTAAGGTTCCCTGCACTCTCAGCAAAGTTGGGCTATGAGTCTCAGCATCTTCTTTAATACCCTGCAGAGTAGAGTCTTTCAGAGGCCCTCTGTGGTAAGCTCCTGTTCCCTATCTTCTCCCTCTTCAGATGTCCATCTTCTTTGCCTTTCTGAATGAGGATTGAGCATCTTACCCAGGGTCCTCCTTCTTGCTTAGCTTCTTTAGGTTTACAGATTTTAGTATGATTATCTTATATTGTATGACTAATATCCACTTAGAAGTGAGTATATACCATGTGTGTCTTTCTGCTTCTGGTATACCTCACTCAAGATGATCTTTTGTAGTCCCAACCATTTACCTGGAAATTTTATGACTTCCTTGTTTTTAATTGCTGAGAAGTATTCCATTGTGTAAATGTACCACAATTTCTGCATCCATCCCTCGACTGAGGGGCATCTGGGTTGTTTCCAGATTCTGACTATTACAAATAAAGCTGCTACGAACATGATTAAACACATGTGCTTGTATACTTGAGCATCTTTTGGAGATATGCTTAGGAGTGGTATAGGTGGATCTTTTTAATTTTTTTAATTTTTTATTAATTATAGCTTATTCACTATGTATCCCAGCTGTAGCCCCCTTCCCCATCCCCTCCCAATCCTCCCTCCATCCCTCATCTTCTCCTATGTCCCTCTCCTAGTCAGATGATAGGGAAGGATCCCCTCCCTTTCCTTCTGTCTGACCCTAGTCTATCAGATCTTATCAGGACTGGCTTCATTGCCTTCCTCTGTGGACTGGTAAGGTTGTTCCCCCCTCAGGTAGAGGTGATCCAAAAGCCAGCCCATGAGTTCATGTCAGAGACCGTCCCTGTTTCTATTACTGGGGAACCCTCTTGGACACTGAGCTGCCATGGACTACATCTGAGCAGGGGTTCTAGTTTATCTCCATGCATGGTCCTTATTTGGAGAATCAGTCTCACAAAAGACCCCTGAGGCCCATATTTTTGGGGTCTGTTGTTCTCCTTGTGGAGCTCCTGTCCCCTTCAGGCCTTTCTATCTCCACCTTCTTTCATAAGATTCCCTGCACTCAGCCCAAAGTTTGACTATGAGTCTCAGCATATGTTTTGATACCCTGCTGGGTAGAATCTTTCATAGGCCCTCTGTGATAGGCTCCTGATCTATTCCCTGTTTTCTCTCTCTTCTGATGTCTGTCTCTTTTGCCTTTCTGGGTGAAGATTGAGCATCTTAACCAAGGTCCCCCTTCTGGCTTAGCTTTCTTAGGTGTACAAATTTTAGTGTGATTATACTATATTATATGTCTAATAGGGAAACACTCCTCCAGTGCTTGTGGGAATGTAAACTTGTACAACAACTTTGGAAATCTGTCTGGCATTTTCACAGACAATAAGGAATAGGGAAGCTCAGCGGAGGAGGGTTTTTCTTTCTCTACATTCTCTCCTGCATGTGGTTTTGATCTTTGCCATTCTGATGGGTATAAGGTGAAATCTCAGGGTAATTTTGAATTGCATTTCCCTGATATTGAAGGATGTTGAGCATTTCTTTAAGTGTTTCTCTGCCATTCAATATTCCTCTACTGAGAATTCTCTGTTTAGCTCTGTATCCCATTATTTTTAAATCAGATTACTTGATTCGTTACTGTTTAACTTCTTGAGTTCTTTATATATTCTGGATATTAACACTCTGTCAGATATAGGGTTGGTGAAAATCCTTCTCAATATGTAGGCTGTCTTTTTATTCTGATGACAGTTTCCGTTGCTTTATAGAAGCTTTTCAGTTTCCAGAGGTCCCATTTATTGATACTAGAGCTTGTGCTGTTGTTGTTTGACTATTAGTCTCATCATCTGCTTTATACAACCAAGGACCATGCATGGAGATAAACTAGAACCCCTGCACAGTTGTTGCCCATGGCAACTCAGTCTCAAACTGGGTTCCCTAATAATGCCAACAAGGACTGTCTCTGACATGAACTCAATGCCTGGCTTTGATCACCTCCCCCTGAGGGAGCAGTAGCCTTACCAGGGCACAGAGGAAGACAATGCAGTCAGTCCTTATGAGACTTGATGGGCTAGGGTCAGAGGGAAGAGGAGGATGACCTCTCCTATCACTGGACTCACGGAAAGGTATGAGAGGAAATGGGGGAAAGAGGGTAGGATTGGGAAGTTATGAGGGAGGTGGCTACAGCTGGGATATAAAGTGAATAAACTGTAATTAATAAAAATTAAATTAATTAACAAAAGAGAAACTATGACTAACCATAAAACTATTCCTTGGTTTTCATTGTTTTAGGGGAAGACAATTATATGGCAAATATTCTCTCATTCTTAAAAAGAACTGTGCTTTATTTGCCAGCATTGTGCCTTATCTTAGTATGTTATATTTTTAACTGTTCATCTTTGAATTTGGATATTTCATATACCATTAAGTTTTAATTATCCAACAATTGCTCACCCAAGAGGCCATGTAAATGCAGCTTCAGAATCCTGATGTAAGAATAGAAAATAGAAACACTGCTGCAGTACACTTGCAGTGTCTTAAGGAGGACTTCAGTGTTAGTCAGGGTTCTCTAGAGGAACAGAATTTATAGAATGAATCAATCATCTCTATCTGTGTTTCTGTCTATCTGTCTGTCTATCTATCTCTCTACACACACATTCTTTCTCTATGTGTCTCTCTTTATATATATGTATATATAAACATATATATGTATGTAGAGAGAGACAGAATATATATATATATATACAGAGAGAGAGAGAGAGAGAGAGAGAGAGAGAGAGAGAGAGAGAGAATGAGAGGAGTTTTTAGAATAGCTTATAAGCTGTAGTCCAGCTAGTTCAACAATGAATGTCTACCAACTCATGGTCCAAGAATCCAGTAATTGTTTATTTCATAAAGTTTGATGTACTTCAATATATGCAAGTATCCCAAAGAAATGGGCTCAAATACCAGTGAAGAAATAGGATTATTAGGAAGAAAGAGGGTACTCAGCAACGAGAGAACACACCTCCTTCTTCCATTTATTTTAAATAGGCTGCAAGCACAAGGCATGGTCTAGATTAATGATGGCTCTTCCCACCTCAAATGGTCAAGATTAAAGGTAGGCCTAACCGTTTCAAATGATTTTTTTTTAAGAAAAAAAAAAGTTCCTCACAGGTATACCTAGTTACTTTAGGGGTGGCAGTAATGTTTTAAGACTCACTAAGTTGATAAAAGTTGTTAGACCCAAAAGGGTCATAACATTTTAAGCTTCACAAGGCCCTTTTCCAAGGTCATCTAAACACTAAACACAATTCTGTAGTGGTACTGCATACAAGTTGGACCTGAAGTTCCAGAGATGTACTTTTTATTAGCCATTACCTGTGTTGGGCTGGGCTTTTCAGCTGGCTAACAGTCAGCCACACTCCTATAAGTATCTTCAATAATCTTGACCTGGGTAAAGAGACATTTCTTCAAGTTGTTAAATGTTAAATTAAATATGTAGAGACTTACCATTGTTCTTGGGCCCCATTTAATGCTAGCAAAGAATTTCAGAACAGATATGTTCAAGTCTTTCACACATGTTCAAGGAAAAATACAGAAACTAATATTAGATAAATTCTATCTATTTAAATACAAAAAGAAAAAGAAATAAAAGAGGCAAAAGAATATCAACTTTACCTATAAATGTAATGAAGTAAGATCTATCAACAATAAAGTTTCATGGGAAATGACATACCAATACAATTCTAGAGATGTAAATTGTCTCTATTCTCAGGAGAAGTTAAGCAATATATTGCAGAATCATGTGGATGAGTCCTAAAGTTGAGGCTTATTTCTGTCTCTCAGGTATGTCAAGCATCAAAATACTGAGAAACTTGTGGTATTAGCTCCATCACTTTGTTACTCTTCTTTAAGCAACTGTCAAGCATATCACTTGCCTTTATAGACTTGTGTTCTGAATCAGACTGTTTAGACCATACTTTCTAAAAGTGCATGAATTTTTTTGCTAATAAATATTTTTTTTAATTTTATTTTTTTCTTATCAGTTACATTTTATTAACTCTGTATCCCAGCTGTATCCCCCTCCCTCATTCCCTCCCAATCCCACCCTCCCTCCCTCATCTCCACCGTGCCCCTTTCCAAGTCCACTGATGCGGGGGGACCTCCTCCCCATTCATCTGATCCTGTTTTATCAGGTATCTTCAGGACTGGCTGCAAAGCCCTCCTCTGTGGCCTAACAGAACTGCTCCTCCCTTGGGGGGTGGGGACGTTAAAGAGCCAGCCATTGAGTTCCTGATAGAAACAGTCCCTGTTCCCCTCACTATGGGAATTTTGCTAATAATATTAACATCTATTTTTAAAAGATACATTTATTAGTTATTTCCTTTTGACAATAAAATACTGTGTGAATGTGTGTGTGTGTGTGTGTGTGTGTGTGTGTGTGTGTGTAATGAGGTCACAGGAAGCTTGTGAGCAAAATGGGAATTATATTACTTGATTTGTGTATAGCAAAAGACTGCAAAATAAATGGTTTGTGTTGATAGCAGAGGGGTAACAAGAAAGTATGAAGCTAAAAGTTCTTCAATAATTCCTACCTCAGCTATACTTGGAAGGAACTATATGGATCACAGGAAATATGTTGTAGAACATGATGAAGAGTACTGATACACACACACACACACAAAGAGGTAGAGTCTCTTCGCACAAATAGGAAAAAACATTGGTTGAGAACATAATCCCTTTATTTTGTTTATTGCTCATATATCTACTTATATTTCAGTTTTTGTTCTCTGTTTCTATATACATATTTAATGGTTTACTTCTTTTCTGAATATGTACACTTTTGTATTATAAGAGTTCAGTTGATATGTTGTAACTTGTACCTTGTCTGAGGAAGCTCTTATATATGTCCTTTTTTTTCCCCTCCAGACTTAAGATATTTTTCAGTAATGCTTTTCAAAACTCCTTTTATTTCTACTCTTTTAATCTTAAACTTAATCTACTATTCACATAACCACTTAAATATACTATATTGTCCCAAAGCAGGACACTAGTGTTTCTGTCTTTTTTTTATTTTTATTTTTTTAAATTTTTTATTTAACTTTTATTAATTACACTTTATTCCTTTTGTATCCCCCCATAAGCCCCTCCCTCCTCCCCTCCCGGCCCCACCCTCCCCCCCTTTCTGCATGCATGCCTTTCCCCAAGTCCACTGATAGGGGAGGTCCTCCTCTCCTTCTTTCTGATTTTTTTTGTTGTTGTTCTTCACAATGCAGTTTATTCAGGAACCTTGAACAATCCTCGGACCCTGGGGAAAGCCAGCCCACAGCTTAAATAGCCTCTGGGTAGCCAACCCCAGCGTGCCACGTGGGCAATGCAGATAGGTCCACATACATGGAAGCAAGCCAGATCCTCAGCCTTAGCCAAATGTGGAATTGTTCGTGACAGAGAGCACTCACCATCGGGAAGGTGGAAGGCAGAAACCAGCTCCATCTTTAAGGTGCAGCATTACGCAGCTCTCTACAGTTCCCCTTTTTTGTTTTAGACGCGTCAGGCAAGAGTAGAGTTCTGATCGCTGATATTAGAAATAAATTGGGACTTTGTACCAATGTTCATTTAGGTGTCATCCACCCAAAGAGCATCAGACCCGTCTGATACCTTTTTCTCAGAGGCGGGACCTGTTTCTGTCTTGAAATCTTATAAGGGACACAGTTGAGAACCCAGAATCTTTTTCCTGCAGCTAACATTGAAACTTGAATCCAACCATTAGAGTTGTACCTGAAATTGACATTATCCCTGGAAATCAATTCAAGAAAGGTGACCTACCCTGAAGACTTACATAAAATGAAACACACAAACCAAACACTTGAGAAAAATAATAAGAGTCACCAAAGAGGATATATACTCAGTATATGAAAAACAAAACAAACAAAAACATACAAAAATCATGGAAAAACATTCCATTAGCATAATCCCACATGCTGAAGGCATGTGTCTTCTCAGTAGCAGAAAACAAAGACAAATAGCAGAAATTCCAGAAAAAAAGAAGGCAGAGTCCTGCTTTTAAAACACTGTAAAGGCCAACACATAAAGATTCACAACACTGTAAAGGCCAACACATGAAGATTCACAAAAACAGATAAGGAATTTCTTTCAGGTACTGAAAAATTGGGAAATAAATTCAAGACACAAGTCATCAAAGTAAATCAAATACCCACTAATTTGAGAGAAAAACTTCATACTTTGGAGGAAAATTTAAGGAAGAAAATTGAGACACAGAAGCAAACAAACACCCCCCCCCCCACGGGAGGAGCAGCCTTGCTAGGCCACAGAGGAAGACAATGCAACTAGTCCTGTTGAGACCTGATAAGCTAGGGTCAGATCATATGGAAGGAGGACTAACTCTATCAGTGGACTTGGGGAGAGGCATGGGAGGAGATGAGGGAGGGAAGGGTGGGATTCAGAGGGAATGAGAGAGGGGGTTACAGCTGGGATACAAAGTGAATAAACTGTAATTAATATTAAAAATAAAATTAAAAAAGAAACAGAAATCCTGTAAATGCATCTACCAGTTAATAAATGACCCACTAGAAAGCATTAAGAACAAATGTGAGTAGGCAGAACAAATATCAGGGATGAATGACCAGGTTTAGGAGTTAATACAAAGGACACATCTAAAGAAAACTGGAATAATTACTGAGAAGTCTGGAAAATAATCAGAACACCAAAATTAAGAGTACATGGCATAGAAGAAAAAGCTGAACTAAAGTCAAATGATCTAGACAACCAATTAAATGAAGTTGTAGCCAAGGATTTTCCCAGCATGGATAAATATACATCCAAGCATATATTTAGAACCCCAAATAAGCATGACCAGAAAAAAAAAACATCCTACAACATATCATAATGAAGATATATAAAAATATAAAGCAAAGAAACAAAACTAAAAATTACAAGAAGAGTTTGTTTCCCAGCTGGCATGGTTAGACCATTAGACTGAGAGTAGTCTGGGGACACAGGATTTGAATTTACAGCAAAAACTGCAGGAAAACAGATGGCCACAGGCCAGGGGAGGCAGAGTCCACTTGCCACAAGGCTGAGAAGAGATTTTTCCCAGAAACATGCAGAAAGTATGGTGCCTTGACCTCAAAAAGCTTCATTATTTTTTCTACTTCAACCATGTTTGAGCCTTCCAAACATACCTCCTGACTTTTGTTTATCTGTCTCTAGTAAATCTCAGGGTAATGCCTGTCTATATCAAGCCTTAGGGAAACTATGTAACTCTAAGGGAGATGGGCTGGGCAACAAGTACAAGAAACTCAGTGTGGGCATCTCTCTGCACTACACCACCATTCTTAAACCCATGTTCACTGGGTTTATGGAGGTGCTGAATGACAAAGAATGATGGATTATCATAGATCAGCCTGGAAATGTGACATAATTTTGAATTACTTCTGACATATCAACTTCTCTCAAAACATAAAAATCAAACAAACAAACAAACAACAACAACAACAAAAACCCTCAGGATCTGATGGCTAAAGCAAAATATTATGTCAAAGATCCAAGATGATGGGCCTGACCACACAGGGTATCTGAACCACAGCTCAGCACTGTGAGCAGAGTGACCTGCAGGCCATACTGTGGACCCTGAAACCTCCACATCTGTGTTTCTCAGGTGAGAGGATATTCCCAGTGATACTCAAAGGTCCATCTTCAGGCCACCCGGATAATATCAAGAAAAATTACAAAGCTACCACCTGGCACTGCCAAGGCCCTAGGCCACATGCCAAAACCCACCATCTGTGGAACTCCTCCTGGGATGAGTGGCAGTGTGATTGGCTTCTACCCTGGAACCTTAGGCCAACAGCCCGAACCCACTATATGTGGATACCTTCAAGGGAAAAGCAGTAGTGGCACAAGGAGTAACCCTAGGCCACCTGCCCAAGCCCACTTTCTGTGGATATCTTCCTGGGACCAGCACCTGGCAGCTTAGACTTTGGGTACTCACTCTCACTGCCTGTGGAGTAAATAACTTCCTGTACTGCGGATGAGGCTCCAAACCTGGGACCTACTCTCACAGTCCTGTGGACAGCCGCTAGGTACTAGCTACTTCTTCTTCCAAACCCAGGAGACCACACTCAACATCCAGTGGATGCCTTCCTGGTCTCAGCAGCTAGAGGAGCTCACTCTCACCACTCAGTGGAAGGGAAACATTCTGATACTGTAGGGGTGGCAAGACTCCATTCTGCCTGTTCTCTTCCTAAATGGTTCACTTGGGTCAGATTCAGGCAAAACAGCACACACAGTGAACACAGCAGAGCTGAGCAAGGCCTGGGACCGAGGTTCCATATTCTCTACCATCTTAAGGATTCCAGTGGGACACTGGAACAGCTCTAGACACAGAGATCTCTCAGTTGGTTCCCCAGCAGCCTGGCTCACTTAGGTCAGAAACAGTGACCCAAGACCAGACAGAAAACCCAGCAGAGCTGAGCTAGGCATATAGCCCAAATCCAATTGTCCTCCTCACTAAGGAGACCAGTGAGGCACGGGAGCAGCTCTAGGCTCTGAGATCTTTCTGCCTGTTTCACAAGTATAGCTGACTTTGATTGGAAACAAGGCCAGCACAGCCATTTAACCCAGCAGAGCTGAGGCAGGTGTGAGAACCAAATCCCATCCTCCACCAACTTTTTAAAAGTTTATTATTTATTACAGTTTGTTTACTTTGTATCCCAGCCGTAGCCCCGCCCCTTCCCCCCCCAATCCTTCCTTCTCACCCTTTTCTCATCCATTTTGCCTCTTCCCCAGTACATTGTTAGGCAGGGACCTCCCCCCCCCAACTTCCATTTAATCTTAGTCTATCAGGTCTCATCATGACTGGCTGCATTGTCTTCCTCTGTGGCCTGAAAAGACTGCATACCCATCAAAGGGAGATGATCAAAGAGCCAGCCACTGAGTTCATGTCAGAGACAGCCCCTGTTCCCTTCACAAGGAAACCCACTTGGACAATGAGCTGCCATGGACTACATCTGAGCAGGGGTTCTAGGTTATTTCCATGAATTGTCATTGGTTGGAGTAACAGTCTCACAAAAGACCACTGGGTCCAGATTTTTTGGTTCTGTTGCTCTCCTTGTGGAGATCCTGTCCCCTCCAAGACTTTCTCTCTCCCCTTCTTTCATAAGATTCCCTGCACTCTGCCCAAAGTTGGGCTATGAATCTCAGCATGTACTTTAATATACAGCTGGATAAAGTCTTTCAGAGGACATCTGTGGTAGGCTCCTGTCCTGTTTCCTGTTTTCTCCATCTTATGAAGCCTATCCATTTGCATTTCTGAATGATGATTGATCATCTTACCCAGGGTACTCCTTCTTGATTAGCTTCTTTATGTGCACAAATTTTAGTATGATTATCCTATATTATATGTCTAATATCCACTTATGAGTGAGTTTATACTGTGTGTGTCTTTCTGCTTCTGGGATATCTTGCTCAGGGTGATCTTTTCTAGTTTTCACCATTTGCCAGCAAAATTCATGATTACTTGTTTTTAATTGCTGACTAGTATTTTATTGTGTAAATGTACTACATTTTCTTTATCCATTCTTCAATTGAAGGACATCTGGGTTGTTTTCAGATTCTGGCTATTATGAATAAATCTGCTATGAACATGGCTGAGCAAATGCCCTTGTTGTATGTTTGAACATATTTTGAATATATACCTAGGGGTCGTATAGCTGGATCTTGAGGTATCCCTACACCTAATTGTCTGAGAAAGCACTAGATTGATTTCAGAAGTGCTTGTACACATTTAAATTCCCTTCAGCAATAAAGGAGGGTTCTCCTTTCTCCACATCCTCTTCTGCATGTGTTGTCACTTGAGCTTTTGATCTTAGCCATTCTGATGTGTGTAAGGCGAAATTTCAGTGTCATTTTGATTTGCATTTCCCTGATGACTAAAGACATTGAGCATTTATTTAAGCGTTTCTCTGCCATTCGCTATTCTTCTATTGAGAATTTTCTGTTTAGGTCTCTACCCCACTTTTTAATTCAAGATGTTGTTATTTAACTTCTTGAGTTCTTTATATATTCTTGTTATTAGTCATCTGTCAGATATAGGATTGGTGAAGATCCTTTCTTAGTCTCTTCTGATAACAGTGTCCTTGACTTTTCAGAAAGTTTCAGTTTCATGAGGTCCCATTTATGGATTGTTGATCATAGAGCCTGTGCTTTTTGGTGTTCTGTTGAAGAAGTTTTCTCCTCTGTCAATGAATTCACTGCTCTTCCCACTTTTTCTTCTAAAGGGGTTAGTTTGTCTGGTTTCATGTTGAGGTCTTTGATCCACTTGGACTTTAGTTTTGTGCAGTATTATAAGGATGGATCTATTTGCATTTTTATACATGTAGATATTTTTAGACTAGCACCATTTGTTGAAGATGCTATCTTTTTTCCATTGTATGGTTTGGCTTCTTTTATCAAAAATTGGGTGTCCATAATTGTATGGGGTTATTTCTGGATCGTCTATTAATGGGTCCATTTGCTGGGAAAAACATTTTCCAGGCTTTTATTCTCAGGTAATGTCTATCTTTTTGACGTAGGTGTGTTCTTGTATGCAACAGATTGTTGGGACTTATTTACGCATACATTCTGTTAGTATGTGTCTTTTTTTGGAGGATTGAGTCCATTAATGTTGAGAGAGAACAATGACCAGTGGCTGGTAGATCTTTTATTTTGATGTTGGTTGCAGTAGTGTTTGTGTGCTTGGCTACTTTTAGTTTTGCCCTAGTGTGATAATTTAGTTCCTTTGTTTTCCTGAATGTAGTTAGCTTTCTTGGGTTATAATTTTTCCTCTAGTATTTTCTGTAATGCTGGATTTGTGGGTAAGTATTGTTTAAATTTGTTTTTGTTGCTGAATGTCATTTTTCCCCATCTATGCTAATTGAGAGTTTTGCTGGGCATAGTAATCTGGGCTGACATCTGTGTTCTCCTAGGGTATGCATGATATCCATCCAAGCCCTTCCAGCTTTCATAGTCTCTTTTGAAAAGTCAGGTGTGATTTTGATGAATTTGCCATTATATATTACTTTGCCATTTTCTCTTGCAGCTTTTAGTATTTTTTTCTTTGTTCTGTATACTTACTGTTTTGATTATTATGTGGCAGGAGGATATTCTTCTCTGGTCTAATCTATTGGGTGATCTGGAGGCCTTCTGTGTACTCATAGGCTTCTCCTTTAAATTGGGGAAATTTTTTTTTCTATGATTTTGTTGAAAATATTTCCTGGGCCTTGTAGGAGGGAATCTTTTTTTTTCCCCTCTATTCCTATTATTCTTTTTTTTTTCTTTTTATTTTCTTCTTAGTATTTTATTTTCAAATAATTTTTTTTCAATGCAGTTTATTCAGGAACCTTGAACATTCATCTGACCCTGGGGAAAGCCAGCCCACAGCTTAAATAGCCTCTGGGTAGCCAACCCAGGCGTGCCACGTGGGCAATGCAGATTTTGCTTTTCATGTGTCTTGGATTTCTTGTATTATTTGTTTCTGGAAATTTTTTTATCATTTTTTAATTTTTATCATTAGTTACATTTTATTAATTCTGTATCCCAGTTGTAACCCACTCCCTCAATCCCTCCCAATCCCACCTTCCCTTCCTCAACTCCTCCCTGCCCCTTTCCAAGTCCACTGATAGGGGAGGACCTCCTTCCCTTTCATCTGACCCTAGCTTATCAGGTATCTTCAGTATTGGCTTCAAAGTCCTCCTCCGTGGCCTAGCAAGGCTATTCCTCCCTTGGCGGGTGGGGAGGTCAAAGAGCTTGCCATTGAGTTCCTTTCAGAAATAGTCTCTGTTCCCCTTACTATGGGAAACCCACTTGGTTACTGAGCTACCACAGGCTACATCTGAGCAGAGGTTCTAGGTTATATCCATACATGGTCCTTGGTTGGAGTATCAGTCTCAGAAAAGAACCCTCTGTCCAGATATATTTAGACCTTGTGGAGCTCCTGTCCTCTCCACATCGTACTAACTCTCCCTTCTTTCTTATGATTTCATGCACCCTGCCGAAGGTTTGGTTATTAGTCTTAGTATCTGCTTTGATACACTACTAGGTAGAGTCTTTTAGAGGCCCCCTGTGCTCGGCTCCTGTCCTGTTACTTGTTTTCTCCTATGTCCAATGCCCACCCCATTTGTCTTTCTAAGTGAGGATTGATCATCATGGGGTACAGCACTAAGCAGAGAATTCTCTGTAGAGGGATACAGAATGGCAGAGAAACACTGAAAGAAATGCTCAATGTCCTTAGCCATGAGAGAGATGCAAACCAAAATGACCCTGAGATTTCACCTGACACCCATCAAAATGGTTAAAATCAAAAACTCAAATGACAACACATGCTGAAGAGGTTGTGGAGAAAGGCAAACCCTCCTCCATTGCTGGTAGGAATGTAAACTGGTACAACTACTTTGGAAATCAATCTGGCGCTTTCTCTGACAATTAGGAATAGTGCTTCCTCAATACTCAGCTATACCACTCCTAGGAATATATTCAAAAGATGCTCAAGTACACAAGGACATTTGCTCAAACATGTTTGTAGCAGCTTTATTCCTAATAGCCAGAACCTGGAAAAAACCCACATGTCCATCAACGGAGGAATGGGTACAGAAATTGTGGTATTTTTACACAATGGAATACTACTCAGCAATCAAAAATGAGGAAATTAGGAAATTCGAAGGCAAATGGTGGGATCTGGAAAAGAGCATTCTGAGTCTGGTATCCCAGAAGGAGAAAGACACACATGGTATATACTCACTTATATAAACCTATAAGATATGATAATCATAATGAAATCTATACACCTAAAGATGATAAACTGGATTATTTTAGATTTAACATTTTCTTTGATGGATACATCAATTTTTCCACTGGATTTCCCACACCTGAGATTCTTTCTTCCATCTCTTGCAGTCTCTTGGTTGTGCTTACCTCTGTATTTCCTGTTTTCTTCCCTAATTCTTCTCTTCCATGATTTCATCCATTTGTGTTTTCTTTAATATTTCCAATTCTATCTTCACTTTTTGAACCACTTTGTTGATTTCCTTCACCTGTTTGATTGCATTTTCCTGCTTTTCCTTCAATTTCTTCACCTGTTTGTTTATTTGAACATTCCTCTGGTTTTTTTTTTTTTTTTTTTTTTTTTGTTGTTGTTGTTGTTTTTCAGTGATTTAATTATTTACTCTCTGAAGCCCACAAACTGTTTGGCTCTGTATTCCTGCATTTCTTTATGGATAGCCATACTCTGACTTAATCTTCCTCTATTTCTTTACAGATGGCCATAATATGACTTTGTCTCCCTCTAAATCTTTAGGGATGTCCTTAATCTCTTTGACTTTATCTTTGTTTATTTCTTTAGGGATGGCATAATCTACTTGACTTTATCTTCCTACATTTCTTTATGCATTTTATTTGTTTCCTCCATTATCCTATTCAGAAACATAGATTTAAGGTCATCTTCTTGAATTTCCCTTATGATAGGATTTCCAGGGTTGCTTGTGCCTGAAAAACTGGGTTCTAGATATGCCATATTTCTTTGGCATTTGTTGGTTGTGCTTTTAGGGTGGCCTCTACCCATCTGGGCATCTTAGGTGTTGGATGTTAGTTTCTGGTGCCTGCTGGAATCCTGGGGTGGAGGGATCCCCTTGGCAGGAAGATGGATGTTCCTGAAAGGGGTCTTCTCAGCTTTTTGGTATGGTCAGTGCTTCTCAGGGATTGCCACGGCTCATGTCAAGCATATAGACCTGTGTGGTAACTGTGGTCACTGGTATTCAGGGTTGCTCTTTCACCTGGAGAAATCCTGGAGACAGCTGCCTTTCCACTGGGTTTCTTGTTCTGAATTTAGTGAGATGTTGCTTCTGCTCTTACACTGTGTTTCCTGGGAACAGCCCTCTTTAAGAACCAAGGTGTCTTCCTCTGTGGCTGGTAAGACTCTTTATGAGACATAACATACTAGGATCAGAAGGAAGAAAAAGAAACCCTCCCCTACCAGTGGACATGGGGAAGTGCATGCGTGGAGAAAGGGGAGGAAGGGAAAGATTGGGAGCGGAGGAGGGAGAGAACTAGAGGGGGGGATACAAAGCAAATAAAGTGTAATTAAAAATAAAATTAAATTAAAATTAAAAATAAGAACCAAGTTGTCCCACAGTTTGGTCAGTTTGGCTAGGGAGACAGGTTATGCCTTGGAGCAGTGTCTGGAGTCTGATCCCCTGGATCCTAGGCCTCTGTAAGTCTGAGGTTGGAGCTCTGTGCCCCAGTAACCAAGAGGTAATCAGTGACAGCTGAGCACAGCACTCATGTTTAAGGCAGGAAGCTAGAGCAGGGAGCTTGTGGGAATACAAGAACTTTTCTGGGGCTTAGCTGGGCATCCTGTAGTTGGACTTGATGTTTCCCCCACTGTGTGGTTTCCTCTGGATAGGGAGACCCTGTCTGCGGTGTTTTGGGGTTCACAGTTCAGTCTGGGATGGTGAGTAAAGCAGGCAAACAGGTGAGTGGCTCTGTGTTGGTGACTGGATGACTACAGGAACCAGTGAACCTTTTCGAGCGGTAGTTCGGCTGGGTGTTCTGAGGTCGGACCTGATTTTTCCTTAACTGTGGGGTTTCCTCCCAACAAAGAAAGTCAGTCCTGGTGTTTTGTGACCCACAATTCTGTCCGTGCTGGTGAGTCTGACACATAGGCATGTGGCTCTGGGCTAGCGACTGAGCACCTTCAGTGACCCTGGAACTCTTTCAGGTTTATATGGGTGACCTGAGTATGGACCTGATTGCTTCTCACACTATAGGGTTTCCTCTCACCTGAGAAACACAATCTTTGGTGTTTTAGGAACCAGAGTTTGGTCTGTTGGTCACTGTACAGTAACTGTTGTACTGCTCTTCCAACACAGTGTCCTCTCAGTGCTGTCATCTTAGATTCCCCCTAAACCATCTTAATGAAGCCTGTGCCAAGCTGGAGGAGCTCTAGGTTCACAGATCTTTCTGCCCATGTCCCAGCTACCTGGCATAACAGGGTCACAAATGGCAAGGCAGCAGAGACAGTGAATCCAAGGGTTTCGAGACTCCAGAGACAGATGGATCCAGTCTGCAGTATAGGCTCCAGTACTAATCAAGAAAGGCTACAGACAACCAGATGGCTAAAGGCCTGTGTAAGCATATAGGCAACAAAAAAAACACAACAACATGTCTTCACCAGAATCTCCAAAATAAACGGATATTCTATTGTATCTGAAGCACAGGAAAATGATTTTAAATCTACAACTATACAGTTATTCAAGGCACATAAAGAAGAAATAATCAAAAAACTAGAGGCAATTAAGGAGTAAATGAACAAAAAATAAATAGAATCCCTCATGGAGAGACAGGAATACACATTCAAACAGATGAAGGAAATGTTACAAGACATGAAAAGAGAATTAGAATTAGAAAAAAAAAAGAAATCACAAACAGAGAGGACTCTGGAGCTGGAGAACTTAGAGAAGAGATCAGGAACCAAAGAGGTAAGCATCACCAACAGAATACAAGAGAAGGAAGACAGAATCTCAGGTGCTGAATTAATTGCAGTAATTAATACATCTCTCAAAGGAAAAATTAAATTAAAAAAGTTCCAGAAACAAAACACCCTTGAAATCAGGGATGCCATGAAAAAAATGAAACCTAAGAATAATAGGAATAGATGAAAAAGAAGATTCCAGACTCCATAGCCCAGAAAATATTTTCAAGAAAATCATAGAAGAAAGTTTTCCCCAACCTTAAGAAAGAAATGCCCTTAAACATACGAGAGGACTGCAGAACACCAAATAGACTAGGCAAGTAAAGAAAGTCCTCCTGCCACATAATAATCAAAAACACCAAATCTACAGAACAAAGAAAAAATATTAAAAATTTCAAGGGAAAACGACCAAGTAACATATAAATTAGACCTATCAGAATGACACCAGACTTCTTAACAGAAATTATGAAAGCTACAATGGCCTGGGCTAATATCATTCAGACACTGAAGAAATCGCAGGTGCCAACCCATATTACTATAACCAGAAAAACTTTTAATCAACATAGAGGGTATAAACAAATATTCCATGACATATATAAATTTAAACTATATATATGCCACAATCCATTGCTACAGAAGATACTAGAAGGAAAACTCCAACCCAATGATATGAACTACACCAACGAAAACACAGGATAATGACACCAGCACAATAAAAAACAAAACAAAACAAAAAAGCACACAAACACACTATCATCACCAACTTCACAATAAAAGGAACTAATAATTATTTGTCACTAATATCTATTAACATCAAAAGTCTCAATTCTCCAATGAAAAGACACAGACTAACAAATTGATTTTAGAAACAGGATCCAACATGCTGCTGCATTCAAGAAACACATCACTGCAACAAAGCTAGAAAAACACTACCTCAGGGCAAAAGCCTGGAAAAAGTTTTCCAAACAAAGGGACCTAAAAAGGAAGCTGTAGTAGCCATTCTAATACCGAATAAAATAGACTTCCAAACCAAACTAATAAAAAGAGATCAAGAGGAACACTTCATTCTCATCAAAGGAAAAATCCACCAGGAGGACATCACAATCCTGAACATCTATGTATCAACCAGAAGGGCTCTTTCATATGTCAAAGAAATATTTAAACTTAAAAATCACACATCTGTCCCAACACTTTAATAGTTAGAGCCTTCAAAACTCCACTCTTGCCAAGGGACTGATCATTGAGACAGAAGCCAAACAGAGGAATAATAACACTTACAGAGGTCTTAAAAATGGACTTAATAGATGCCTATCGAACTTTTTACCCAAACATATTTGAGAACACCTTCTTCTCAGCCCCTAATGGAAATTTTGCCAAAATTGACTGTATAACAAGAAGATTGAAATGATCCCTTGTATCATGTCAGACCACTATGGCCTAAAACTAGACCTCAACAATAACAGAAATAGCAAAGAACCTACACATGTGGAACCTGAACAGCGCTCTACTCAATGACCACTGGGTCAAGTAGGAAATAAAAAAAAAAAATTAAAGACTTCTTAGAATTCAATGTAAATGAAGGTACAACTTACTCTAACTTATGGGACACAATGAAAGCAGTGCTAAGAGGAAATGTCATAGCACTAAGCACCTTCATAAAGAAATTTGAGGTATCTCATACAAGTAACTTAATGGCACACTTGAAAGCAGTAGAAAAAAAATGAAGCAGACACATCCAAAAGAAGGAGATGGCTAGAAATAATTAAATTCAGAGATGAAATAAATAAATTAGAAACAAAGAAAACAATTCACAGAATCAATGAAACCAAGATCTGGTTCTTTGAAAAAAATAACAAGATATACAAACCCTTAGTCAAACTGTGTAAAAGGTGGAGAGACTGTCCAAATCAACAAAATCAGAAATGAAAGGGGGACAGATTGTTAAACTGACACCAAGGATATCCAAAGGATCATTAGGACTTACTTCAAGCCTATATGCAACAAATTTGAAAATATTAACAAAATGGACAATTTTATTGATAGATTCTATTTACCAAAGCTGAATCAAGAACTGGTAAATAAATTAAATAGTCCTATATACCCTAAGGAAATAAAAGGTGCCATCAAGGTGCTCTATCCAAAAATAAAAAATAAAAAAAATAATAATAAAAATTGCAGGGCCTGACAGTTTCAGCACAGAATCCTACCAGACCTTCAAAGACAAGCTAACAACTATAATCTTTTTTTTTTTTTTCAATGCAGTTTATTCAGGAACCTTGAACAATCCTCGGACCCTGGGGAAAGCCAGCCCACAGCTTAAATAGCCTCTAATCTTTAAAGTATTCCACAAAATAGAAACAGAAGGAATGTTACCAATCCAATTGTGGCCCAATGGTGGGGCCAAAATCACAATTGTACATAAATTGCATGAAGACCCAAAAAGAAAGAGAACATCAGAATGATCTTGATTAGAACATTCACACAAAAATACTCAATAAGATACTGGCCAACCTATCCAAGAAGACATTAAAGATATCACCTACCACAATCAAACAGGCTTTATCCCAGCCATGCAGGAGTGGTAAAACAGATGAAAATCCATCAACTTAATCTACCATATAAACAAACTGAAAGAAAAATATATCCTTTGATGTCGAAAAAGTATTTGACAAAATTCAACACTCATTAATATTTAATATTTGAAGAGATCAGGGATTCAAGGCACATACATAAACATAGTAAAAGCAATATAAAGCATGCCAATACCCAACATCAAACTATACAGAGAGAAATTTAAAATAATTGCAAAGAAATCAGGGACAAGGAAAGGCTACAACTCACTCCTTTTCTCTTCAACATAGTTCTTGATGTCCTTGCTAGAGCAATAAGACAGCTAAAGGAGATCAAGGGGATACAAATTGGAAAGGAAGAAGTCAAAGTATCACTATTTGCAGATGATTTTGGGATCACATGAGTGACCCCAAAAATTCAACCAGAGAACTCCTTCAGCTGATAAATACCTTCAGCAAAATGGCTGGATTAAAAATTAACTCAAGATAATCTGAAAGCTTTCTGTATACCAAAGACAAAAGGGTTGAGAAAGAAATTAGGGAAACAACAACCTTCACAATAGCCACTAATAACATAAAGTTCCTTGCTGTGACTCTAACCAAGCAAGTGAATGACCTGTATGAAAAAAACTACATGTCTCTAAAGAAATAAATTGAAGAAGATATTAAAAGATGGAAATATCTCCCATGCTCATGGGTCAGTAGGATTAACATAATGAAAATGGCCCTCCTGCCCAAAGCAATCTACAGATTCAATGCAATTTCCATCAAAATACCAACATAATTCTTTCCAGAACTTGAAAGAACAGTTCTTAATTTCATATGGAAAAAAAAAAAAAAACAGAATAGCTAAAACAATCCTGTATAATAAAAGATGTTCTGGAGGTATCTTCATCCCTAATCTCAAGCTGTACTATAGAGCAACAATAATAACAATGACATAGTACTGACATAGAAAAGGATTGGTAGATTAATGAAATCAAATTAAAGACCCAGATATAATCCCACACACCTATGGTTACTTGATTTTTTTACATAAAGCCAAAGCCATGCAATGGAAAACAAAAACTAAAACAAAAAACAACAACAACAAAAATGATAGCATCATCAAAAACTGGTGCTGGTTGATCTGGATGTCTACATGTAGAAAAATGCAAATAGATTCATATTTATCACCCTGCACAAAACAAAAGTCCAAGTGGATCAAAGACCTCAACATAAAACAAGACACACTAACCCTGTTAGAAGAAAAATTATGAAATAAACTTAAACTCATTGGCACAAGAGATAACTTCCTGAACAGAACACCAACAGCACAGGCTCTAAGATCAGCAATCAATAAATGGGACCTCATGAAATTGAAAAGCTTCTGTAAAGCAAAGGACACCATCATCAAAACAAAATGACTGCCTACAGACTTGGAAAGAATCTTCACCAACCCTTTATCTGACAGAGGGCTAATATCTAGTATATATAAAGAACTAAAGAAGCTGAAAAGCAGCAAACCAAGTAATCCAATGAAAAAATGGGGCAGAGCTAAACAGAGAACTCTCTGTAGAGGAATATCGAATGGCAGAGAAACACTTAAAGAAATGCTCAACGTCATTAGCCATTAGGGAAATGCAAATCTAAACGACTCTGAGATTTGACCTTACACCCATCAGAATGGCCAAGATGAAAAACTCAAGTGACAACACATGCTGGAGAGGTTCACGTGCATTTAGAGTAGAATTATGTCAGATATTTGAAAAAAAAATGAAAACTAGTGCTTCTCAAATTATTCCAGAAATAGAGAAATATCGCTCACATTTTTATGATGACATAATAACTCTGATACCTGAACTACACAAAGACCTCAAAAAAGAAGAATTACAGATCATGTAATGTATAAATTCTCAACAAAATACCCTCGAACCTAATTCAAGAACACATCAAAAAGGTAATCTACCATCATCAAGTAAACTTCATCTCAGAGAGGAAGGGATGGTTCAACATTCATAAATCAAAAATATAACCTACCATATAAACAAATGAAAAGTAAAAAAAAAAAATGTGGTCATCTCATTAGTTGCAGAAAAGGCCCCAGAGAAAATTCAACAATCCTTCATAATAAAAGTTCTAGAGAGATATTAGGGATACAAGGAATATACCTTAATCTGGTAAAGGTAGTTTACAGAAAGCACACAGCCAACATCAAGATAAATGGAGAGAAACTCAAAGCAATTCCATTAACATCAGTAACAAGATAATGTTGTCCAGTCTCTCCATACCTATTCAATATGGTACTTAACGTTTTTGCTAGAGCAAAAAGAAAACTGAAGGATATATATTGAAAATGAACTTAAAGTATCTTTATTTGTAGATGATATGATAGTTTACATAAGTGAATAGAAAAAGTCTACCAGGAACCTCTTACAGCTGATAAACATTTTCAGCAAAGTAGCTGGACAAAAATTAACCCAGAAAAATCAGCAGCCTTATTACATATAAATGACAAGTGAATTGAAAAAGAAACCAGTGAAATGATATTTTTCACAGTAGCCTCAAAAAATAACATATCCTAGAGTAACTCTAAACAAGGAAGTGAAAGACTTGTATAATTGAAATATTGAATAAATTAAAGGAGACATCAGAAGACTGGGAGATTTCCTATTTCCATGGACTAATAGAATTAATACAGTAAAAATGTCTATCTCACTAAAAGCAATCTACAGATTCAATGTAATCCTAATCAAAAGTCCAACAAAATTCATCCAGGAACTTCAAGATATAATTTTCAGCTTCATTTGAAAACACATGCTTGCAACACACAAAGGAAAATAAATAAATAAATAAAAATGAAACAACAACAATTAACAAGATAGCTGAAACAATCTAGAGTGATGTAAGAACTGCTAGAAGCCTGGAGGTATCATTATCCCCAAAATCAAATTTTATTACAGAACTATATTAATAAAAACAACATGGCATTGGCAAAAATAGACCTATTGATCAATAAAATTGAATTTGAAGACTTAGAGGTAAGTCCATACACTTGTGGATATCTGTTTCTTGATGAGAAATCCAGAAATACACACTAGAAGAAAAACATCTTTAACAAATGTTTCTGTTCAAAACAGATGGCTACATGTAGAAAAATGAAAATAGAGACATATTTATCAACATTCACAAAACTCATCTACAAATGGATCAAGGACATCAACATTAATCTAGATACACTTAGTCTGATAGAAAGGAAAGTGAGGAATAATTTATACTTTTGAACTCATTGGCACAGGGAAAGGCTTTGGAAACAGCAATAACACAGCCAGTAAAATTAACAATTCATGGAATCCCATGAAACTTTAAACCTTCGTAATGGCAAAGGATGCCATCATTAAGAGAAAGAAGCATGTAGAGAGTGGCAAAATATAATTTACCAATTACATATCTGATAGAGGGATAATATCTAAAATATTTAAGATCTCAAAAAACAAAAGAATATGCATAAACACATTCACACATACAGACACACAAGCAAATAAATACCTGGACATCAAGAAAACAACCCAATTATAAAATGGGGTAGAGATCTAAACAAAGAGTTCTCAAAAGATGAAACACAAGTGGATGAGAAACATTTAAATTAATGTGCAACATTCTTAGTCATCATGGAAATGCAAATTAAACTACTTTGAGATTTCCTTTTACACCAGTCATGAGTAGCCAAGATCAATAAAACAAATGACAGCTCATGCTGGAGAAGAACTGGGGTAAAGGAAACACTATTCAATTGCTGGTGGCACTGCAAACTTGTATAGTCACTATGGAAATCAATGTGGCAGTTCCCCAGGATGCTGAGAATCAATCTACCTCAAGACCCAGCTATACCACTCCTGGGCATAAATCCAAAGAATTTTACAACCTACTACCTAGACTCTTGTTCATCCATGTTTATTGCTGCTTTCTTTACAATATCCTGAAATTGAAAACAGCTTAGATGTTCATCAATGGATAAATGCATAATGAAAATGTATGTTTAGAGAATGGAATATTACTCAGCTGTTAAAAAATCATGAAATTTTCAGGTAAGTAGATAAAGCTAGAAGAAATTATCTTGTATGAGGTGACCTAGACACCATACAATATATAGTCCCTTATATCAGTGCTTCTCAACCTTCCTAATGCTGCTACCTCATGTTGTGATGGCATCCCACAATAAAATTATTTTCATTGCTACTTTGTAACTGTGATTTTGCTAATGTTATGAAATGTAATGCAAAAATTTTGGAGATGGAAGTTTGTTAAAGGAGTCAAGTCTCTCAGATTGAGAACCGCTGTCTTAAATGTATGTATATGATATCTCTTAAGTTTTGATAGGTATGCCACAATTGCTATAACCACAGAGGAATGGAGTAAGACTAGCGGTGGGGAAGGAAAGGATTTGCTGAAGTATAGGAAATGGAATATATAGCTATGGAGTGACAGCAGCATGAGAGACTGTAGTGGAGGATTAAATGGTCTAGAAAAATTAAAGATAAGTAAAGGAGGGAATAAAGGGACAGTCATCTAAGGGGTCATATGTAAACCTCTTGTAGAAAAAATTTTAGCATCCATACATAAATGCAATAAATCTGAATGGCATCACCAAATAATAGGGAGAGAAAGCCCAACTCTATCTCTCTTGATAGCAAGTAACACTTCCAGTTCTAGGAAAGGTTTACAAGTTATTTAGTTGTTGGCCAATAATCTGATCAAAAGTACACTCTCTTCCAGGAATACTGGATTCACCTGAAGACATGCAAAGAAGTAATGTCCTTTTCCTTCTCCAAAACACTTCAGTGAAGACACATGCAGAACTACCATCTTGAAGATTTATACTTAATAAAGTTATGTACCTGAGTTTTTCCACATACATGTACATGGGGGTATCTTCATTTAAACACTATTGTTTTTAAATTTAGTTACCTGGTAATGGAAAAATTTTTCCCATTCATCCTTTTGTGTGCAATTCATGATTTACTCAAACATAAAATTGCAGAGGTATTCTAGATTCCACAAATTTCATAGGTGTGCTTATCTATTAGTTGTGGAATGTTTGGAGTGATTTTGAATTCTTGCATACACACATACATTTTAGGTGTGCTTGAATTTTATTCCTCTACTTTTCTGAAACTGGAAAACATTCTGAAGTTTAGAATGCTATTATTTATGATGTGAAACATTTTAGTAAAATGTGGACAGTATCCCTGAAGGCCCACAGCCAATTTTTTTCATTCAAATGACAGTGGATCACTACAATTATACTTAAAAAAAATTAGCAACATCTAGCAAAGCATGGACAAATTTCATTACTTGCTACAGTTGTTTCTTTGAATAAGCAGTGTTTGACATAACATTGTGGATGTGAGGTTTTCTGTTCTTTAAGACTCTTCAATTTACAGTTACTCTCCTGAGCCTTGCAATCTCTATATCCTGTAGTGTTAACACAGGGTTCCCTGTGGACCTTCAACAGGATTGGAGAAGCTCTGCAGATGACTCTTTTTGCTTTGATTGGTTTAGGCCCAAGCAAAATCCTAACAATGCTCTCACATGATGCACCTCCATAGACTCCCAAACCTGACATTTCCTAGGCCTTATCTGCATCTCCTTATTACCTCTCAATTGGCTGCTGAGAAGACTTGGGAATAAGTAAACAATTTGCTTTCTTATTAAACTCTTTTTCTCTAGAGAAATGTAAATAGATTTCTTTGTAGGAGTAGGTTCTTACTTCTGAAATAAGCTTAGACTTTCCCACCTGTACTTCTCTGTCATATACACTTCCACTGAAACTTCATTCAGGTTTTAGCTTTAAAGAGGCTCACTGGACATTTAGCTTTCTGGACTATTTCTGGACTATTCTTAGACTATTTAGCAGGAAACAAATGTTGCTAAATTTCTCTTTGAGTAAGAGGCAGGGTCCTTTGTTTATTCCTTGTCCTAGTTCTTCTTGATTGCATTAGGACTTTAGAGACACAATTTACATGCTGGTCTAAATCATTCTGATCTGCTCAAACTTCTCCTGCCTCATAATGATTATGTCACTCTATGAGGCTCAGCAGAGTCACTCAAATCACATACCACTCCTCAGATTCTTGCAGGACCAACTTCATTCCTAATTCTCTCATGAGCATAGTTATTTCTATGAGGTCTAATAAAATGGACATCAAGTACCTCTCTCATTCTAGTTTTCTCAGTAATACAAACACTTCCTCTATTGTTCTTGATATTCATGGGGAAGCTCATCTGGCAGTAATCAAGTGTCTCTAATGACTCTTATGTGCAAGTCTATCAGGTACTGATTTCCTCAGACTGCTTAAGATTATGCATCTTTGTCTTGAATGATAAATAATTATTCAATTTCTCTGCATCGTAATATTCACACTAATCTCATGTACCACAACCTCATGGACCAGGGTGTGAGAAGCACTTATTTCTTGTTTACAATATTCCTAATTCTAACAGTTCAAAGAGAAAATTCCCTAATTACCATAATTTCTTGTGTTGACTCATCAACAAGGTCTCCATCTTCACACTCTCCCATGGTTTTATCAAAGATGGGACCAGAGGGCTATCTTCCAACACATCTATTTCACTAATTCTCTCTTCACTATTCAATTTTTCCCATGGGTTTTAATTCAGTTGTAATCAGTACTTTCATTCTCATTCTTCTCTCCCTTTCTTTTTTTTTTTTTTTCTTTTCTGCTCTGTCCCTTTTTTTCCCCTTCCAATTCAGAGGGTAATAGTGGGGATACAATGCACATGTTTTAGGTTTTTTGATTTTTGTTTTGTTTTGTTTTGTTTTGTTTTGTCTTGTTTTGTAGTTCTTCCAATAGGTGAGTAATTTAATTCTGGAAAAACAACCCAAATCCAGTTGCATGGTTACATATCTTATTGTTCAGAGCAAGGGCAATGTGACTGACAATACAGCCTGTTTTCAATCCTCTCCCTTACTTCCTATATTCAAGAATAATGTTCTTTCTAGTCCATCAAGAGGTTGGGGACAAACTCCACATATGTAATACACCCCGTTCATTAAAGACCTCTTTAATTCCATACGATGTAGTGACAAATAAGTATTCTGGGCTCCCCCCTCATTCACACTCTATCTTCACAGAGATTCCCTGTAGTTACATGTATATCTTTTCACCCATAACAAAAAAAAATGTGACTATTACAGCAGAGAGAAATTATCTTAATCTATACCATACATAGAAGGACAGCTCTATCAAGATTGCTCCCAAGACATTTCACCCTCAGACAGCTTAGTTTCAGTTGTATGTCCCATTACACAGAGAAGAGATAATACAAATAGTCACCTCAAACTCTTTTTTGGATTTGTCATGCTTCACATCATGGTATGAATAAATATCTATGCACTTTGGATAGGAACTAGTGATATACTGAAGAAATAATTCCACTCAAGACAAGTTTAATAAAACAGTAAGTTTAGTTAGTGTTTTTTTTACAGAAATATGGGTGAATGCCTATTTATCATGGCCAGGTTACATGTAATTGATACTAGTCTCTACATGTTTGTGTTGAGGTATGACCTTTTGGAACCCTCCTCACAGAATCTCTTAATTGTAGAAGTCTTAAGCAGGTTTTGAATCCTCATGAGACCTCCTGTCTTGTAACTGTTAACTGTTTATATGTGGTTGGGTAGGTACATGGACTCATGACTGCTGATGACCACAGAAACTGCTAGCTGCCTATAAATCTTGGAGAAAGATGAGGCATCATGATATCTGTACCCCAAGGAACTGTTAACTGCCTATTTATCATAGAGAAGGGTATCATTTCCTGAATCCTGCCCCACTTTATAACAAAAATTTATGGGCACATTCTTATGCAATTGTCTTTCAGTTTTGCAAAAGAGATGATAATTCAAAAATGAAATATTTATATCATCCAATGTAGAACATATTATAAGTATTCCACCTCCACTCAGGTAATATCTTACTGATTATCTAACCAATATTTCTAACCATGAGATTTGTAAGAATCTAAATAATAAAAGCAGAAAGACAGATACTGTCTTATCTCAAAAGAGCAACTATAGAGAGTGATTCCTTAGGCCTCATGGTGAAGCAGAAAAAAAATCGAGATTCATAATCAGTTAACAGTTTTGTATCAGGGGCATGTGTCCATGTTCATCCTCAAAGATGTATAGGAGTAAATACTTAACAGATAAAATGAGGGAGGACTCATGAAATACTGATTAAGTAAAAGATCTGGATGACAAGAACTTTAAATCTTTGAAGAAACAAATTGAAGAATATATCAGAAGATTGCAAGATCTCACATGTTCATGGATAACTAAGATTAATATAGTAAAAATGGCCATTGTACCAAAAGCAATCCATAAATTCAATGTAATCCCCATAAAAACTCCATTAAATTCTTTACAGTCCATGAGAGAAAAATACTCAAATTCATATTTAAAATCGACAACAACAAAACAAGATTATCTAAAACAATCCTGTACAATAAAAGAACTGGAGGTATCACCATCCCTGATTTCAAGCTGTACTACAGAAAAACAGAAATAAAAACTGCATGGTACTTGCATAAAAACAGACAGGTTGAAGAATTTAATTGAATAGAAGAACCAGAAGTAAATCTACACAACTACAGACCCTTGATTTTTGACAGGAATCAAAACTATACAACAGAAAACAAAAGAAAGCATCTTCAACAAATGTTTTGTCTAACTGAATGTTTGCATGTAGAAGAATACAAATAAATTCATATATATTACCCTGCACAAAACAAGTCCAAGTTGTCCAAAGTACTCAACATGAAACTGGATGCACTAAATCTATTAGAAGAGAATTTGGGGAAGAGCCTTGATTGCATTGGTACAGGAGACAACTTCCTGAACACAACACCTAAGAGCAACAAAAATGGCAGCCTACAGAATGGAAAATGATTTTTACCAACTCTACATCTACCAGAGAGCTAATATTCAAAATACAAAAAGAACTCAAGCGCCTAGATATCAACAAACTAAATAACCCAACTTAAAAGTGGTGTACAGATCTAAACAAAGAATTCTCAACAGAGGAATCTTTACTGGTAGGAAGTACTTAAAGAAATGTTCAACATCCTTAGCCATCAGTGAAAAGCAAGTCAAAATGACTATGAGTTTCCATCTTACACTTGTCAGAATGGCTGAAATAAAAATAATAAAAACAAATCAAAACAAACAAACAAACAAAGGAAGAGCACATGTTGGCAAGGATGAGGAGCAATAAAAAACACTCCTCTATTGCTGGTGGGATTGCAAAATTGTACAGGCACTTTGGAAATAAATTTGGAGGGTTTTCTGAAGAATGGGAATAAATGTACCTCAAGAACCAGCTATATACTCATGGACATATACCCAAAGGTTGTCCCACGACACCACAAAACACTTGCTTAACTATGTTCATAGCAACTTTATTAATAGTAGACAATACTGGAAATGACCTAGATGTCTCTAAATCAAAGAATGAATAAAGAAACTGTGGTAAAGCCTCTGTTCTCACTATCAAGCCCATTTGTAGACTGAGCTGCCATGAGCTACATCTGTGCAGGGGTTCTAGGTTATCTTTAGTTGGAGTATTAGTCTCAGAAAAAGCCCCTAGGTCCTGATTTTTTTTGTTTGTTTGTTTAGTGCTCTTTGTGGAACTCCAGAACCTTTCAGATCTTTCTGTCTCCCCTTTCTTTATAAGATTCCCTGATACAAGGAGGCACGGCATGATGGCAGCTCCGGGAGGACTCTCATTCTGACCATCAGCACAGCAGGATCAGCACAGTGACCAGCAATCAGAACTCACGGCCATAAAACACAGTGATTGTGTTTCCCAGGTGAGAGGATACCCCACAGTGGGGGATTCAATCAGCTTTTAACCGACCCAGCTAAACCACAGAAGAGATCCCGGTTCTGCCAGACGCTTGGATGCCAGCCGCCAACCCTAGCCCAGAGCCACAAGCCAGTGTCTCTGGTCACAGTCCCAGACTGAACCGTGGGCACCACATTATCAGAGACTGGAATTTTCAATTGAGAGATAACCCTATGGTTCAGGAAACGATTGTGACCGACCTTAGGTCACCCAGACATCCCCTGGAAAAGACTTGGGTTCCATGGGTGCCCCAGGAGCCAGCCAGGAGCCAGAGCCAGGGACCCAGGCTCCAGCACAAAGCCCTGCCTGCACTCCTGATTCGCCACCTGAGATAGAACTGTGGGCATCAGGGCACCAGCAAATGAGTTTCACTGTCTGGTGCAAACACACAGGAAGGGAAAAGGCTGGTCTGATCTCAGAGCAATCAGCCGACACCCCCACCCTGAAAAAGTCTCGGGAAAATTACCCAGTTTAGGCAGACTCACAGGCTCCCAAAGGCCGGAAAGGCAGACATAGGCAGTTTCTGCACGCCAGACAGCTGGCAGAGACTGAGCCACCATCACTCAGCTGTGCTCCAGACACAGGCACAAACAGTTGCTGCTCGCCAGATGTCGATGTCCAACTGGGTCACAGAAGCTGATCATTAAATTTACAGCAAGAAACCCAGAAACAGGGCAACTGTCGTGAGGACTTCCCTGGGTGAGAGGAGAACCCTCTCAACTAACAAAGACCACAGTTACCACTCAGGTCTATATCCCTGAGGTGAGCAGCAGCAACTCCTGAAAAAATGCCAGCCATCCAGGGACTATACCCAAAAAGCTGAGAAGACATCCTTCAGGAAAAAAAAAAAGCTTTCTGCAAAGGGGATTCTCTCCACCACAGGATCCCCAGGAACCACCAGAAAATAACCCTAAACACCTAAGATACCACAATGGGTAGAGGCCAGCGTAAAAGCTCAAGGAACAAAAGACAGAGCTATTATGGCATCTCCAGAACCCAGTTACCCAGGGGCAAGTAGCCCTGGACACCCCAGCATAACTGAAATCCAAGAAGACGACCTAACAACTATGCTCAAGAAGATGATAACAGAGGAAACAAATAAGATACGTAAAGACATAGAGGAAGATAAATTCAAACAGAATATTGCCATCCGTAAAGAAATAGAGGAAGCTACAGCCAAACAGTTTATGGCCTTTAGAAAGGAAATGCTTAAAGCACTGAATGAAATAAAAGAAACAGAGTTGAAGGAACTAAAAGTAAAACAGGAAAGTACAATCAGACAGGTGAAGGAAGTAAACAAAACAACTCAAGACCTGAAGATAGAATTCGAAAAATTAAAGAAAACACAAATAGAGGAAATAATGGAGAGGAAGAACCTAGGGAAGAAATCAGGAACTACAGAGGTAAGCATAACCAACAGACTACAAGAGATGGAAGAAAGAATCTCAGGTGTAGAAGATACAATGGAAGAAATCAATGTTTCTGTCAAAGAAAATGTTAAATCCAAAAAATTCCTGACACAGACCGACCAAGAAATCCAAGACAATATGAAAAGACAAAATCCAAGAGTAATAGGTATAGAGGAAAAAGAAGACTCCCTTCTCCAAGGCCCAGAAAATATTTTCAACAAAATCATTGAAGAAAATTTCCCCAAGTTAAAGGAGAGGCCAATTAGAATACATGATGCCTACAGAACACCCAAGAAATTTGAGGAGAAAAGAAAATCCTCCCGCCACATAATAATCAAAACAGTAAGTATACAAAACAAAGAAAAAATACTAAAAGCCACAAGGGAAAAAGGCCAAGTAACATATAACAGCAAACCCATTAGAATCACACCTGATTTTTCAACAGAGACTACGAAGGCCAGAAAGGCCTGGTCAGATATCATGCAGACCCTAAGAGAACACAGATGTCAGCAACAGGCTACTATACACAGTAAAGCTATCAGTCCTCATAGACGGACAAAATAAGATATTCAATGACAAAAACAAATTTCACCAATACCTACACACAAATCCAGCATTACAGAAGACACTGGAAGGGAAAATACAACCCCCAAAAATTAGCTTCTTTCAAGAAAACACAGGAAATAATTAACCTTACCACAGTAAAACAAAAAGTAACCAAGCACACAACCTGATGACCACAGCCAACATCAAAATCAAGGGATCTAAAAGCCACTGGTATTAATCTCTCTCAAATCAATGGACTCAACTCTTCAATAAAAAGACACAAATTAACAGAATGGATACGTAAACAAAACCCAGCAATTTGTTGCATACAAGAAACACACCTAAGGCACAAAGATAGACATTACCTGAGGGTAAAGGGTTGGAAGACGAATTTCCAAGCAAACAGACCCAAAAAGCAAGCAGGAGTAGCCATTCTAATATCTGATAAAATAGACTTTCAACCAAAATTAATAAAAAGAGATGGGGAAGGACACTTCATACTCACCAAAGGAAAATTCCACCAGGAAGACATCACAGTCCTGAACATCTATGCCCCAAATACAAGAGCACCCACATTTATTAAAGAAATATTGATAAAATTTAAACCACATATAGATCCACACACATTAATAGTGGGAGACTTCAACACCCCACTCTCAACAAAGGACAGGTCAACAAAACAGAAATTAAACAAAGAAACAATGTCTCTGACAGAGGTCATGAATCAAATGGACCTAACAGACATTTACAGAACATTACACCCAAACACAAAAGAATTTACCTTCTTCTCAGCACCTCATGGAACCTTCTCCAAAATAGACCATAGTGTGAGTCACAAAGCAAGCCTCAACAGATCCAAGAAGATTGAAATAATCCCTTGTATCTTGTCTGATCACCATGGAATAAAGCTGGACCTCAACAATAACAGAAATAGAAAAAGTGTACACACACATGGAAACTGAATAACTTGTTACTAAATGACAGCTGGGTCAGGGAAGAAATAAAGAAATTAAAGTCTTTCTAGAAATCAATGAAAATGAAGACACAACATACCCGAACTTGTGGGACACAATGAAAGCAGTGCTAAGAGGAAAGTTCATAGCACTAAGTGCCTTCAAGAAGAAATTCGAGACAGCTCATTCAAGCACCCTAATGGCTCACTTAAAAACCCTAGAAAAAGAAGAAGCAGACACACCAAGAAGGAGTAGACAGCTGGAAATAATCAACCTCAGGGCTGAAATCAATCAATTGGAAACAAATAAAACAATTCAAAGAATAAATGAAACCAAGAGCTGGTTCTTTGAGAAAATCAACAAGGTCGACAAACCCTTAGCCAGGCTAACTAAAAGGCAGAGAGACACCACCCAAATCAACAAAATCAGAAATGAAAAGGGGGATATAACTACAGACACTGAGGAAATCCAAACAATCATTAGGACTTACTTCAAAAGTCTATACGCCACAAAATTTGAAAATCTAAATGAAATGGACAATTTTCTTGATCGATTTGACTTACCAAAGCTGAATCAGGACCAGGTAAATCAACTAATACTCCTATATCCCCCAAAGAAATAGAAGCGGTCATCAAAAGTCTCCCATCCAAAAAAAGCCCAGGACCAGATGGCTTCAGCGCAGAATTCTACCAGACCTTCAAAGAAGAGCTAACACCAATTCTCTTCAAACTATTCCACAAAATAGAAACAGAAGGAATATTACCAAATTCATTCTATGAAGCCACAGTCACCTTGGTACCTAAACCTCACAAAGACTTAACAAAGAAAGAGAATTTCAGGCCAATCTCCCTTATGAACATTGATGCAAAAATACTTAATAAAATACTTGCAAACCAAATCCAAGAACACATCAAAGATATTATCCACTATGACCAAGTAGGCTTCATCCCAGGTATGCAGGGGTGGTTTAATATAAGGTAATCCATCAATGTGATCCACCATATTAACAAACTGAAAGAAAAAAAACCACATGATAATCTCCCTAGATGCTGAAAAAGCCTTTGACAAAATCCAACATCCATTCATGTTCAAAGTATTGGAGAGATCAGGGATACAAGGCACATATCTAAACATAGTAAAGGCGATATACAGCAAGCCTATAGCCAACATCAAACTGAACGGAGAGAAACTTAAAGAAATCCCACTGAAATCAGGGACAAGACAAGGCTGCCTACTCTCTCCATATCTCTTCAACATAGTACTGGAAGTCCTTGCTAGAGCAATAAGACAGTTGAAGGAGATCAAGGGGATACAAATTGGAAAGGAAGAAGTCAAATTATCACTATTTGCAGATGATATGATAGTATACGTGAGTGACCCCAAAAACTCTACCAGGGAACTCCTACAGCTGATAAACACCTTCAGCAAAGTGGCCGGATACAAAATTAACTCAAAAAAATCAGTAGCCCTCCTGTATACAAAAGACAAAAGGGCTGAGAAAGAAATTAGGGAAACAACACCCTTCACAATAGCCACAAATGACATAAGGTACCTCGGAGTAACCCTAACCAAGGAAGTCAAATACTTGTATGAAAAAAATTTCAAATCTCTGAAGAAAGAATTAGAAGAAGATATGAGAAGATGGAAAGATCTCCCATGCTCATGGCTTGGCAAGATTTACATAGTAAAAATGGCCATCTTACCAAAAGCAATCTACAGATTCAATGCAATGCCCATCAAATTATCAACACAATTCTTTACAGACCTGGAAAGAAAAATTCTCAACTTCATCTGGAATAACAAGAAACCCAGAATTGCTAAAACAATCCTCTACAATAAAAGATCTTCCGGAGGTATCTCCATCCCTGATCTTAAGTTGTACTATAGAGCAACAATTTTAAAAACTGCATGGTACTGGCATAGAAACAGAATGGTGGATCAATGGAACCGAACAGAGGACCCAGAAATAAACCCACACATTTATGGACACCTGATCTTTGATAAAGACACCAAAACCATACAATGGAAAAAAGATAGCATCTTCAACAAATGGTGCTGATCCAACTGGATGTCAAATTGTAGAAAAATGCAAATAGATCCATACTTATCACCCTGCACAAAACTGAAGTCCAAGTGGATCAAAGACCTCAACATAAAACCAGACACATTAAAACGGCTTGAAAAAAAAGCGGGAAATACCCTAGAACTCATTGGTACAGGGGAAAACTTCCTGAACAGAATACCAACAGCACAGGCTCTAAGAGCAACAGTCAATAAATGGGACCTCATGAAACTGAAAAGCTTCTGCAAAGCAAAGGATACCATCGTCAAAACAAAGCGACCACCTACAAATTGGGAAAGAATCTTCACCAACCCTTTATCTGACAGAGGACTCATATCCAGTATATAAAAAGAACTAAAGAAGCTGAAAAGCAGCAAACCAAGTAATCCACTTAAAAAATGGGGAACAGAGCTAAACAGAATTCTCTGTAGAGGAATACCGAATGGCAGAGAAGCACTTAAAGAAACGCTCAACCTGACTAGCCATTAGGGAAATGCAAATCAAAACACCCCTGAGATTTCACCTTACACCCATCAGAATGGCCAAGATCAAAAACTCAAGTGACAACACATGCTGGAGAGGTTGTGGAGAAAGGGGAACCCTTCTCCACTGCTGGTGGGAATGTAAACTTGTACAACCACTCTGGAAATCAATCTGGCGCTTTCTCAGACAACTAGGAATAGCGCTTCCTCAAGATCCAGCCATACCACTACTGGGCATATATCCAAAAGAGGCTCAAGTACACAAAAAGGACATTTGCTCAACCATGTTTGTAGCAGCTTTATTTGTAATAGCCAGAAGCTGGAAACAACCCAGATGCCCCTCAACTGAAGAATGGATGCAGAAATTGTGGTACATCTACACAATGGAATATTACTCAGCAATGAAAAATAAGGAAATCATGAAATTCGCAGGTAAATGGTGGGATCTGGAAAGGATCATCCTGAGTGAGTTGTCCCAGAAGCAAAAAGACACACATGGTATATACTCACTCATATAGACATACAACATAGGACAAACCCACTAAAACCTGTGCATCTAAAGAAACTAAGCAAGAGAGAGGACCCTAACTAAAATGTCCAATCCCCATCCGGAAAGGCAAAGAGGATGGACATCAGAAGAAGAAGAAAACAGGAAACAACCTAGGAACCTACCACAGAGGGCCTCTGAAAGCCTCTGCCCTTCAGACTATCAAAGCAGATGCTGAGCCTGATGGGCAACTGTTGGGCAGAGTGAATGGAATTTTAGGTAAGAACTGGGAAATAGTAAGAGCTGGAGAGGACAGGGTCTCCACAAGGAGAGCAACAGAACAGGAAAATTTGAACACAGGGAACTTCCCAAGACTCATACTCCAACCAAGGACTATTCATGGAGATAACCCAGAACCCCTGCACAGATGTAGTCCAGGGCAGTTCAGAGTCCAATTGGGTTACATAGTAATGTGAAGAGGGACTGCCTCTGACATAATCTGATTGGCCTGCTCTTTGATCACCTCCCTCTGGGGGGGAGCAGCTTTACAAGGCCATAGTAGAGGACAATACAGCCACTTTTGATGTGAACTGACAGACTAAGATCAGAAAGGAGAGGAGAACCTCCCCGATTAGTGGACTTGGGGAGTGGCATGCAAGCAGAGGGAGGAGGGAGGGTGAGATTGGGAGGGGAGGAGGGAGGGGCTTATGGGGGGATGCAGAATGAATAAAGTGTAATTGATGAAAAAATTAGAAAAAAAGGAAAAAAATAATTTAAGAACCTTAAATGACTTTCAAAAGTGGAGGAAAACATGGAGTTAGTCAATTGGCATGGAGTACGTCTCGCCCCTGGGGGCAATGATCTCCTGAACCTACTCAGACCTCGGACACCACCACTGCTAGTTCTAGAACTGACGCAGGATGTTCCAACGAGGGGGTTAAGGCTTCTCATAATATTTCCTATAAGCCCACACCTGTTTGTCTATATCCCCCATTTTTATTCATTATTAGCCAGATAGAGCCAAGTAATTGTGGTGATGATACTTGCTTTTTTGCCCAATGCTGGAATGCTAGTAAATTTAGGTATGCCCTGGTTACTCGCATGCCTCACTGCGTGCCTGTGCCCGTTGATGCCCCTCACGCTATGACTCTCTTCAGACAGAAAAGGGATCTTGGAACTACAGCCACCATTGTTACTACCATCTCATTGGCGGCTGTTTGAGCTACCACCAGGGCACTAGCCATGAGTCATACTGGGCAGACTGCTCAGACCCTGAACAATCATTTAGCCAATGTAGCTCATGCCTTAGTTGTACATAAAGGAATTAATTCTCAACTAAAAGGAAGCTTGATGGTGTTCAATCAGAGGATTGACCTCGTGCAGGAGCAAATTGATACCCTATGGCAAATCGCTCAACTTGGCTGTGAATGAAAATATGCTGGACTTTGAGTCACTAGCATATAACATGAGAATTTTTCCTGTGCTGCAAATCTATCTAAACAATTCTCGAGCTATATTTTAGGTAATTGGACTGGAGAATTCGATACTACGATGGAGCAGCTGAGAGTGGCCATTGTCACAGTAAATTCTACCAGAGTGGACGCAGGACTAGCCACAGGATTATCATCATGGATTGCTGCAGCCATGAATCATCTGAAGGAATGGGCGGGCATGGGAGCGTTAGCAGGCCTTCTGGTGTTGGTCTCCTTGGTTTGCCTGTGGTATATATGCAAGATTAGAGTCTCACAACAGTGTGATGCAGCCTTGATCATTCAGGCCTTTACAGCCATTGAAGCAGGACATTCTCCCCAAGCATGGTTGGATACCATAAAAAGCTAAAATGTTATGCTCAGGATGCGAGGCTAAGCACTGCACTCAGGGTCAGCCGCTTTGGACCCAGAGAAGAGCATGTCTGGTTGCATGCGGGTTGATGCCCCAGGTCCTGCCTCTGAGAAAAAGGTATCGGACAGGTCTGATGCTCTTTGGGTGGATGACACCTAAACGAACATCGGTACAAAGTCCCAATTTATTTCTAATATCAGAGATCAGACCTCTACTCTTGCCTGATGCGTCTAAAACAAAAAGGGGGAACTGTAGAGAGCTGCGGAATGCTATGCCTTAAAGATGGAGCTTGTTTCCGCCTTCCACCTTCCCGATGGTGAGTGCTCTCTGTCACGAACAATTCCACATTTGGCTAAGGCTGAGGATCTGGCTTGCTTCCATGTATGTGGACCTATCTGCATTGCCCACGTGGCACGCCTGGTTTGGCTACCCAGAGGCTATTTAAGCTGTGGGCTGGCTTTCCCCAGGGTCCGAGGATTGTTCAAGGTTTCTGAATAAACTGCATTGAAAAAAAATGAATAAGGTGTAATTAATAATAATAATAATAATAATAATAATAATAATAAAGAAAAAAAGATTCCCTGTACTCTGCCCAAAGTTTGGCTATGATCTCAGCATCTGCTTTAATACACTGCTGGGTATAGTCTTCAGAGGTCCTCTATGGTAGGCTCCTGTCTTGTTCCTTGTTTTTACCTTCTTCCTATATTTTTCCCCTTTGCCTTTCTGAATGAGGATTGAGCCTCTTCCCCAGGGTCATCCTTCTTGCTTAAGCTTCTTTAGGTGTACAGATTTTAGTATATTTACACTATATTATATGTCTAATATCCACTTATAATTGATTATGCACCATGTGTGTCTTTCTTCATCTAGGATATGTCACTCAAGATGATCTTTTCTTAGTTCCCACAATTTGCCTGAAAATTTCATGATTTTCTTTTTTTTTAATTGCTGAGTAGTATTCCATTCTGTAAATGTTCCACAATTTCTGTATCCATTTCTCAGTTGAGGCACATCTGGGTTGTTTCCATCTTCTGGCTACTACAAATAAAACTTGATTACCTCCCCCTGAGTGGGCAGACTTACCAAGCCACAGAGGAAAACTATCATAGATAGCCCTGATGAGATCTGATAGGCTAGGGTCATATGGAAGAGGAGGATGCCCCCCCCCTCAGTGGACTGAGTAAGTAGCATGTGAGGAGATGAGGGATAGAGGGCAGGATTGGGAGGGGAAAAGAGTGGGGAAGCAGGTGAGACACAAATTGAATCGATTGTAATAAATAAAAAAAAATATATTAAAAGAGAATCTGTATAGGCAAGCGGATAGAATTAGAAAACATCACCCTAAGTGAAATAACCTAGACACAGAAAGACAAACATGACATTACTCGGTTGTAAGTGGACAGTATCCATAAAATATAGGATAACCATGCTACAAACCCCAGACTCAAAAAAGCTAAGTAACAAGGAAGGCCCAAGAGGAGATGCTTAATTGTCCCCAAAAAGAGGAACTAGATTAGACATTTGGAGAGGATGGAGGGAACAGACTGACAGAGGGAGAAAGTGAGGATGGGGACATGAGGAATGAGGTGGGGGAAAGAACAGAGGGAGGGAGTACTGGGTTTGGGGTGGGGCATCTCTGGGAAGAGCTAAATACCCAGGATAATGGAAACTCCAAGGAATCTCTGAAGGTGACCTCTAATTAAGACTCTTGACAATGGGGGATGTGGAGCCTGCCATCTCGTATAACCGGGTAAGAATTTTAACGGAGGGATTAGCACACCAACTCAACCACAAAACCTTAGATCCATAATTTGCCCTGCCTGCATGATATGCAGTTGTAAAAAAATGCAACATAATTTGACAGAAGGGTCTATCAATGACAAGATCATGTCAAGACCCATGCTGTGAGCGAAAACCCACCCCCCGACACTGTTAATGATATTCTGTAATACTTCTAGACAGAAGCCTAGAATAATTGTCATCAGATAGGCTTTTCTTAGTAATTAATGGAAACTGATACAGAAACCCATGCCACAACATTAAAGGGATTTAGGGAATCCTATGGTCGAGGGGGAAGAACATTTGAAGGAGCAAGATGGGGGGAAGGACACTAGAAGAGAACTAACAGAATCAACTAACTTGGTTTCATAGGAGACTACAGAGACATAACTGCCAACAAGAGAGCATTCATGGGATGGACCTAAGCCCTCTGAACATATGTAATAGTTGTATAACAAGCTTTTCATGTGGGATTCCTAAAACGGGAGCAGGAACTCTCTCTGACTATCTTGCCTGACTATCCATTTCTTTACCCCTGCCTTGTCTAGCCTCAATAGAATATATGCCTATCCTTACTGTAATTTGATACACTAAGGCTGATTGAAATCCATGGGAGAACTCCACAATAATAGGAAATAACATTCAATGGTCATTATTATCTATCAACATCAATGGACTCAACTCACCAATAAAAAGACACAGACTAACAGAATGGGTGCGGAAACAGGATCCAACATTCTGCTGCATCCAAGAAACACACCTAGGCAACAAAGATGAACACTATCTCAGAGTAAAGGGCTAGAAAACAGTTCTTCAAGCAAATGGACCCAATAAACAAGCAGGAGTGGCTATGCTAATATCTAATAAAATAAATTTTCAACCAAAACTAATCAAAAAAGACATAGAGGGGCACTACATTCTCATCAAAAGAAAAATACCAAGAAGACATCACAATTCTGAATATCTATGCCCCAAATATAAGAGCACCTACATTCATAAATGAAACATTATTAAAGTTTAAATCACACATTGATCCTAATACTTAATAATGGGAGACTTCAACACCCCACTCTTACCGAGGGACAGATCAACTAGACAGAAACCAAATAGGGAAATAAAAGCACTTACAGAGTCCCTAAATCAAATGGTCCTAATAGACGTCTACAGATCTTTTCACACAAACTCAAAAGAGTATACCTTCTTTTTTTTTTTAATTGAAGGGTTTCTTTTAATCAAACAATATTCAAATTTTAACATGTATGGCATTTTAGCAAGGGACAATAACAGTAGTGGGATATGTAGTTACGCCCCAATTATTTTTTTAATTACAGTTGATTCACATTGTATCACCTCTCCCCATAAGCTCCACTCATCACCCTGCACAAAACTGAAGTTCAAGTGGATCAAATACCTCAACATAAAACCGGACACATTAAATCGGTTAGAAAAAAAAAAAGTGGGGAATACCCTTGAACTCATTGGCACAGGAGACAACTTCTTGAACAGAACACCAACAGTACAGGCTCTTAGAGCAACAATCATTAAATGGGACCTCATGAAACTGAAAAGCTTCTGCAAAGCAAAGGACACCATCATAAAAACAAAATGACTGCCTACAGACAGGAAAGCATCTTCACCAACACTTTATCTGACAAGAGGGCTAATATCCAGTGTATATAAAGAACGAAAGAAGCTGAAAAACACCAAACCAAGAAATCCAATTAAAAAAATGGGGAACAGAGCTAAACAGAGAACTCTCTGTAGAGGAATATCAAATGGCAGAGAAACACTTAAGGAGATGCTCAACATCCTTATCAATCAGAGAGATGTAAATCAAAACGACCCTGAGATTTCACCTTACACCCATCAGAATGGCCAAGATCAAAAACTCAAGTGACAACACATGCTGGAGAGGTTGTGGAGAAAGGGGAACCCTCCTCCACTGCTGGTGGGAATATAAACTTGTACAACCACTCTGGAAATCAATCTGGCGCTTTCTCAGACAACTAGGAATAATGCTTCCTCAAGATTCAGCCATACCACTCTTAGGCATATATCCAAAAGGGGCTCCAGTACACAATAAAGACATTTGCTCAACCATGTCTGTGGTAGCTTTATTTGTAATAGCCAGAAGCTGGAAACAGCCCAGATGACCCTCAACTGACGAATGGATGCAGAAGTTGTGGTACATCTACACAATGGAGTACTACTCTGCAATGAAAATAAGGAAATCATGAAATTTGCAGGTAAATGGTGAATATACCTTCTTTTCAGCACTACATAGAACCTTCTCAAAATAGACCATATAGTTGGTCACAAAGCAAGCCTCAACAGATACAAGAAGATTGAAATAATCCCTTATATTCTATCAGAACACCATGGACTAAAGCTGGACATCAACAACAACGGAAATAACAAAAAGCCGACACGCACTAAACAACTTGCTACTCAATGACAGCTGGGCTAAGGAAGAAATAAAGAAAGAAATTAAAGACTTCCTAGAATTTAATGAAAATGAAGGCACAACATGACCAAATTTATGAGACACATTGAAAACAGTACTCAGAGGAAAATTTATAGCACTAAGTGCCTTCAAGAAGAAATTTGTAACATCACATACATGTAACTTAATGGGCCAACTGAAAACCCTAGGAAAAAAAAAAAAGAAGCAGATACACCGAAGAGGAGCAGACGGCTGGAAATAATCAAACTCAGGGCTGAAATCAATCAATTAGAAACAAATAAAACTATTCAAAGAATCAATGAAACAAAAAGCAGGATCTTTGAGAAGGTCAACAAGATAGACAAACCCTTGGGAAAACTAACTAAAAAGCAGAGAGAATCTATCAAAATCAGAAAAATCAGAAATGAAAAGGGGGACATAGCTACAGATATTGAGGAAATCCAATCATTAGATCATATTACAAAAGCCTATATACCACAAAATTTGAAAATTTAAATGAAATGGACAAGTTTCTTGATAGATTCCATCTACCAACATTAAGTCAATATCAGGTAGAAAGACTCAATAGCCCTATATCCCCCAAGAAAATTGAAGCAGTCATTTGCAGTCTCCCCTCCAAAAACAGTGCTGGGCCAGATGGTTTCAGTGCAGAATTATAGCAGACCTTCAAAGAAGGGCTTACACCAATTCTCCTCAAACTATTCCACAAAATAAAAACAGAAGGAACATTACCAAACTCATTCTATGAAGCCATAGTCACCTTGGTACCTAAACCACACAAAGACCCAACAAAAAAAGAGAACTTCAGACCTATATCTCTTATGAACATTGACACAAAAATACTCAACAAAATACTTGCAAACCGAATCCAAGAATACATCAAAGATATCATCCACCATGACTAAATAGACTTCATCCCAGGAATGCAAGGGTGGTTCAACATATGGAAATCCATCAATGTAATCCACCATATAAACAAACTGAAGGAGAAAAACCACACGATCATCTCCTTAGATGCTGAAAAAACATTTGACAAAGTCTGACATCCATTCATGTTTAAAGTTTTGGAGAGATCAGGGATACAAGGCACATACTTAAACATAGTAAAGGCAATACACTACAAGTCTATAGCTTAAATCAAACTCAATGGAGAGAAACTTAAATCAATCCCACTGAAATCAGGGACAAGAAAAGGCTGCCCATTCTCTCCATATCTCTTCAACACAGTACAAAAAGTAGGATCAATGGAACTGAGTAGAAGACCCAGAAATAAACCCACAAACCTGTGAATACTTGATTTTTGACAAAGAAGCCAAAATCATTCAATGGAAAAAAGACAGCATCTTCAACAAATGGTGCTGGTCTAACTGGGTATTTACATGAAGAAAAATGAAAATAAATCCACATTCATCACCCTGCACAAAACTAAAGTCCAAGTAGATCAAAGACTTCAACATAAAACCAGATACACTAAATCTGTTACAAGAAAAAGTGGGGAAGAGCCTAGAACTCTTTGGCACAGGAGACAACTTCCTGAACAAAACACCAACAGTACAGGCTCTTAGAGCAACAATCAATAAATGGGACCTCATGAACCTGAAAAGCTTCTGTAAAGCAAAGGACACCATCATCAAAACAAAAAGACTGCCTACAGATTAGGAAAGAATTTTCACCAAACCTTTATCTGAGAGAGGGCTAATATCCAGTGTATATAAAGAACTAAAGAAGCTGAAAAGCAACAAACCAAGTAATCCGATTAAAAATGGGGAACAGAAATAAATTGGGACTTTGTACTGATGTTCATTTAGGTGTCATCCGCCCAAAGAGCATCAGACCCGTCCGTAGAGAGCTGCGGAATGCTGTGCCTTAAAGATGGAGCTGGTTTCCGCCTTCCACCTTCCCGATGGTGAGTGCTCTCTGTCACGAACAATTCCATATTTGGCTAAGGCTGTGGATCTGGCTTGCTTCCATGCATGTGGACCTATCTGCATTGCCCACGTGGCATGATGGGGTTGGCTACCCAGAGGCTATTTAAGCTGTGGGCTGGCTTTCCCCAGGGTCAGATGTTTGTTCAAGGTTCCTGAATAAACTGCATTGAAAAAAAAATGGGGAACAGAGCTAAACAGAGAATTCTCAATAGAGGAATATGGAATGGCAGAGAAACACTTAAAGAAATGTCCAACCTCATTAGCCATTAGAGAAATGCAAATCAAAATGACCCTGACATTTCACCTAACACCCATCAGAATGGCCAAGATGAAAAACTCAAATGACAACACATGCTGGAGAGGTTGTGGAGAAAGGGGAAACTTCCTCCAATGCTGGTGGGAATGTCAACTTGTACAACCACTTGGAAGCCAATCTGGAGCCTTCTCAGACAATTAGGAATAGTGCTTCCTCAAGACCCAGCTATACCACTGCTAGGTATATACCTGAAATTTGCTCAAGTACACAACAAGGACATTTGCTCGACCATTTTTGTAGCAGCTTTATTTGTAATAGCTAGAACCTGGAAAGAACCCAGATGTCAATCAATGGAGGAATGGATATAGAAATTTTGGTATTTTTACACAATGGAATACTACTCAGCAATCAAAAAAGAGGAAATCATGAAATTTGCAAGCAAGTAATGGGATCTAGAAAAGCTCATTCTGAGTGAAGTATCCTAGAAAGAAAAGAAAACATGGTATATACTCGCTTATATAGACCTATAAGATATGATGAACATAATGAAATCTATACACCTAAACAAGATAATCAAGAAAGCAGACACGGGGTAAGATGATCAATCCTCATTTAGAAAGACAAATTGGATGTGCATTGAACGTATGACAGGAGTCTACCGCAGAAGGCATTGGAAAGACTCTACCTAGCAGTGTTTCAAAGCAGATACTAAGACTCATAACCAAACCTTCAGAAGAGTACATTGAATCATTGGAGAGAAGGGGAGTTAGTATGACGTGGAAAGGATAGGAGCTCCACAAGGAATAAATATATCTGTGCACAAGGTCTTTTCTGAGACTGACACTCAACCAAAGACCATTAATGGATATAACCTATAACCTCTTCTTGGATATGGTCCGTGGTAGCTCAGTAACCAATTGGTTTCCCATAGTAAGGGGAAACAAGGACTATTTCTAACAGGAACTCAATAGCAGGCTCTTTGACCTTCCCAAGGGAAGACCAGTACTGTTAGGCCACAGAGGAGGACATTGCAGCCATTCCTGAAGATACCTGATAAAACAGGGTCAGATGAAAGGGGAGGAGGTCCTCTCCTATCAGTGGACTTGGAAAGGGGCAGGGAGGAGATGAGGGAGGGAGGGTGGGATTGGGGAGGTAATGTGGGAGTGGGATACAGCTGGGATACAGCGTTAACAAAATGTAACTAATAAGAAAAATAAAATTAAGAAAAAAAAAAGAATTCCATGGGAGACCTTCCCTTTTCTTGGGAGAAGGGGAGAAAGGGTATATGTCAGGGAAGGAAAGGAGAGGGGGAAAGACTGGGAGGAGAGGATAGAATGGAAAAGACCACTGTGATGTGAGGTAAGTAAATAACTTAATAAAAACTTAATAAAAATTTTAAAGTTCCCGAGGAGACTTTCCTCATCCCCAGGGATACATTATCTACTGCTGTACATTCCTTGCCAAGGAGTGCTTGCTCCCAGGACCCAGGATCACCTAGTCTCCTCCCATGGCTCCACCTGCCTTCCTGAGGTGACATGCCAAGTCCCCAGAGATAAAGGATTCTAGCCTCAAGCCCACAGGTCTACCTACCTTAATGAAAAGGACTCCAGAGGCTCCAGAATCATCCAAATTCCAGCCCATGTTCCTAGACACCTTCCTGAGGAGAGCAGACAGATCTCAAGATCATCCAGCTCGAGATTCTTCCCTCCTTCCTGAGAAGTCCAGCAGGCACCAAGAACAAAAAATCCAACACAGGGACAACCAGATGGCTAAGGGTCAGCATAAGCATAAAAATACCATCAACAAGAGCCAGAGAAATATGGCACAATCAGAACCCAGGTAGCTTACTACAACAACTCTTCAATAGCCTAACACAACTAAAATACAACAACAAAAACATATCAAAGGGGAAATGAATAAATCCCTTAAAGAAATGCAATGAAGCAGTTGGAGGAAATGAATAAAATAGTTTAAGACATCAAAATAGAAATAGAAACAATAAAGAAAAAAACAAACTGAGGGAATCCTGGAGATGGAAAACATAGGGAATGGAACAAGAACTACAGACATAAGCATCATCAACAAAATATAAGAAATGGAGGAAAGAATCTCAGCTGTAGAAAATACAGTTGAAGAAACTGACATATCTGTTAAAGAAAATGTTAAATCCAAAAAATCCCTGACACAAAAATATCCGGGAAATCTGAGATACTATGAAAAGACTTAACGAATGCATAATAAGAATAGAAAAAGGTGAAGAGTCCCAGGTCAAAGGACCAGGAAATATTTTCAACAAAATCATAGAAGAAAATTTCTTCAACCTAAGGGAAGTGATGCTCATAAAGACACAAGAGGCTTATAGAGCACCAAATAGGTTAGACCAGAAAAGAAAATCCTCCATCCATATAATAATAAAAATACTAAACCTCCAGAAGAAATAAAGTTTTTTAAAAGCTTTTGGTAAAAAGGCCAAGTAACATATAAATTAGACCCATCAGAATTATACCTGACTTCTCAACACAGACACTAAAAGGCAAGACGGGAAGACATCTTGCAAACCCTAAGAGACTACATATGTCAGCCCAGGCTACTATACCCAGAAAAATTTTCAGTCACCATAAATGGAGAAAACAAAATATTCCATGACAAAACCAAATTTAAACAATATATATATTTACACATCCATCTCTATAGAAGATAGTAGAAGAAAAATTCCAACCCAAGAAGGTTAACTACACATAAGAAAACACAGGAAATAAATAACTCCACTACAGAACATCCAAAGGAAAAGAAACACACACACACACACACACACACACACCACTGTAATCATTGGTCATTAAAAACTCTCAATATTAATGGGGTAAATTCCCAAATAAAAAGACACAGAATAACAGAATGGATGTGTACCTAGGATCCATGATTCTGCTGCATACAGTAAGCATGTCTCAACAAGAAAAATAGATATTACCTCAAAATAAAGGGTTAAAAAAGTTTTCTAAGCTAACAGACCCAAGAAGCAAGCTAAAATCACCATTTTAATATCTAATAAGATAGACTTTCAACCAAAATTAATGAAAATAGATGGAAAAAGATATTTCATACTCATCGAGGAAAAATCAACCAAGAGGATATCTCAATTCTGAATATCTCTGCCTAAGATACAATGGCACTGACATTTGAAAAAAAAAAAAAAAAGACATTAAGCTTAAATCACACATTGGTCCCCACATAATAATAATGGGAGAATTTAATACTTCATTCTCACCAATGAGCATGTCATCAAGACAGAAACTAAACAGAAAAATAATGAAACTAACAGATGGTATGAATTAAATGGACCTAACAGATATTTGAAATACTTTTCCACAAACACAACAAAATATAACTTCTTCTCAGAACTTCATGATACCATCTCCAAAGATGATCATATTGTTGGTTACAAAGCAAGTCTCAACTGATACAAAAAAACTTGAAATAACCCTTTTTATCTTATCAGACCAGAGTGGATTAAAACTGGACTTCAACAACAAGAGAAGGTCTACATATTCATGGAAACTGAACAACTCTACTCAGTGTCTACTGGTCAGGGAAGTAAAAGAAAGACATTAAAAACTTCCTAAAATTTAATGAAAGTGAATACACAACATACCCATGGGACATGATGAAAGCAGTGCTAAGAGGAAAGTTTGTAACACTAAGTGCCTTCATAAAGAAATTGGAGGGCCGGGGGTTAGATGTTTAATTTGTCTTAGAAAGACAAATGAGATGGGCATTGGAAGTAGAAGAAAACAAAAAACAGGACAGGAGCTTACCATAGAGGGTCTCTGAAAAACTCTACCTAGCAGTGTATCAAAGCAGATGCGGAGACTCATAACCAAATCTTGGGTAGAGTGCAGGGAATCATATGAAAGGAGGGGGAGTTAGGGAGAACTGGAGAGGACAGGGGCTGCAAAAGGACCAAATATATCTGGGCACAGGGTTCTTTTCTGAGACTGTTTCTCCAAACAAGGATCATACATGGTCCTAGAACCCCTGCTCAGATGTAGCCTATGGCAGCTCAGTATCCAAGTGGGTACCCTTGTAAGGGGAACAGGACTGTCTCTGACATGAACTCAGTGGATGGCTCTTTGACCTCCCCCCACACCAAAGGAGGAGCAGTCTTGCTAGACCACAGAGGAGGACATTTCTGCCAGTCTTGATGAGACCTGATAAGCTAGGGTCAGATGTAAGGGGAAGAAGACCTCCCCTATCAGTGGACTTAGAGATGGGTAGGGAGGGATGAGGGAGGAAGAGTGGGATTAGGAGGGAATGAGGGAGAGGGTACAGCTGGGATACAAAGGAAATAAACTGTAATTAATATTAAAAATAAAAAATTAATTAAAAAAAGAAATGGAAGAGCTCTCATACTGGAAACTTAACAGCATATCTAAAATCTATAGAACAAAAAGAAGTAAGTGTATCTAAGAGGAGTAGACTGTGGGAAATATTCAAACTCAGAGGTAAAATCAATAAATTATGAACAAAGAGAACAAAACAAAAAATCAATGAAAGAACCAATTCAATGATTTTTTTCAGAAAATTAATAAGATAAAGAATCCCTTATCCAAAGTAACTAAAAGGCACAAAAACAATATCCAAACTAACAAAATCAGAAAGGAAAATGGAACATTACAACAGACAATAAGGAAATCCCAAGAATTACTAAGTCTTACTTCAAAGGATTGTACTTTACAAAACTAGAAAATTGAAATAAAATTGATGATATTTTTTATATATTCCACTTACCAAAGTTAAGTCAAGATCAGGTAAACAATTTAAATAGCCCTATAGCATGGAGGGAAAGAGAAGCAATCATTAAAATTCTCCCAACCAAAAGGAGATCAAGGCCAGATGGTAGTTGCACGGACTTCTAACAGACTTTCAAAGAAGAGCTAATACCAATACTCCTCAAACTATTCCACTAAACAGAAACAGAAGGAACTTGCCATCCTTATTCTATGAGGCCTCAATCACCCTGATACCTAAACCACACAAACACCAGGCAAAGACAGATAAAATTGTTCCTTATTAATATTGATGCAAATATCATCAATAAAATTCTCACAAACCAAATGCAAGAACACAACAAAAACATCATACACTATAATCAAGTAGGCTTCATTCAGGGATGCAGGGGTGGTTCAATATAATGAAAACCGGCAACATAATCCACTACATAAACAAACTTAAAGAAAAAAAAAACATCTAATCTAGTGATCATCTCATTATATGCTGGAAAAGCCTTTGACAAAAATCCAACATCTTTGTGTTAAAATTTGTAGAGCACTATGGGATAAAGAGCCCACACCTTAAAAAAAAAAAAAAAACAATATACAACAAGCCTATAGTCAACTTCAAATTAAATGGAGAGAAACTTAAAGCAATTCCACTAAAATCAGGGGCAAGACAAAGCTTCCCACTGTCTCTGTATCTCTTCAATATAGTACTTGAATCCTTAGCTAGAGCAATAAGACAACGAAAGGGAATTCAAGGGAATACAAACTGGGAAGAAAGAAGTAAAATTATTGCTACTCACAGATAATGAGATGCATAAGTGACCCCCAAAATTCCACTAGAGAACTCCTACAGCTGATAAACATCTTCAGTAAAGTAGCTGGATATAAAATTAACTAACAAAAAATCAGTAGCATTCCTGTATACAGACAATAAATGGGCTGATAAAGAAATTAGGAAAACAACACCCTTCACAATGGTCACAGATAATATAAAATATCCTGGTGTAAATCTAACAAAGCAAGTGAAAGACCTGCATCCAAAGAACTGCTAGACTCTGAGGAAAGAAATTAAAGAAGATATTAGAAAGTGAAAAGATCTCCCATTCTCATGGATATATAGAATTAGCATAGTATAAATGGCTGTCTCATCAAAAGCAATCTACAGATTCAATGTAATTTCCATTAAAATTCTAACCCAATTACAGAATTTGAAAGAGTAAATCTCAACTTCTAATGGAAAAAGAAAAGACCCAGGATAGCTAAAACAAAGGTATCACTGTCCCTAATTTCAAGTTTTAGTACAAAGCAATGACAATAAAAATAAAATAAAATAAAAACCTGCATGGCTTTGGAATAAAAACAGATAGATTCATCAATGGAATTGAATAGAAGACTCAGAAGTAAATCCTCACAGCTACAGATACTGGATTTTTTATAAAGAAGGCAAAACCATGCAATAGAAAGAAGAAAGCATCTTTAACAAATGGTGCCAGTCTAACTGGATGTCTGCATGTAGAAGAATGCAAATAGATCCGTATTTATCACATTGCACAAAACTCAAGACTAAGTGGATCAAAGAAAAACGTCAGTATAAAACGTCAGTATAATAGGAGAGAAGGGAACAGTCTTAAAAGCATCAGTACAGACAATAACCTCCTGAACAGAACACCAACAGCCCAGACACTAAGATCCATAATTAATAAATGGGGATTCATGAAACTGAAAAGTATGTGTGAGGCAAAGGACACTGTCATTAGGACAAAATGTGAACCTACAGATTGGGAAAAGTTATTCAGCAATCCTATATCTGACAAAGGGCTAATATTCCATATATATAAAGAAATTAAATACCAACAAACTGAATAATCCAATTAAAAATTGGGGTAGACTTTTGATAACCATTTCTAGTTCCTTAGGGGATATAGGACTATTTAAATGAATCCTGACTGAGGGATCCCAGAAGCAGAAAGACACACAGGGTATATATTCACTTATTAGTGGATAGTAGACCTAGAAGATAGGATAAACATATTAAAATCTGTAAACCTAAAGAAGATAAACAAGAAAGAGGACCTGGGGTAAGATTCCATGTCACACCTGTCAGAATGGTTAAGATAAAAAACTCAAGGGACAGCTCATGCTGGAAAGGATATAGCACAAGGAAAACATTCTTCCATGACTGGTGGGAGTACAAACTTGTACAACCCCTTTGGAAATCAATTTGGAGTTTTCTCAGACAATTGGGAATAATTGTACATCAATACTCAGCTGTACCACTCCTAGACATATACCCAAAAGATGATTTACCATACAAGGACATTTGCTCAACTATGTTCATAGCAGCTTTATTCATACTAGTCAGAAACTAGAAACAACCAAGTTGTCCTTCAACTTAAGAATGAATAAAGCAAACATTGGAATACTACTTAACTATGAACAACAAGGACATCATGAAATTTGCAGGCAAATGGATGAAACTAGAAAAGTTCATCCTGAGTAAGGTAACACACACACATAAAGACACACAGGGTGTGTACTCACTTATAAGTGGATATTAGACCTATAGTATAGGATAATCATTTTATAATCCAGACACCCAAAGAAGTAATTAACAAGGAGGGTCCCAGGAAAGATTCTTGAATCTCACTCAGGACAGGAAACAAATTAGTCCTTGGAAGAGGATGAAGATAAGAAACTAGGTATGAGAGTGTGTGGTGAGCAGCAGGTGGGGGTCAGGTGTGGGGAAAGAGAAGGGAAACTGATGTTTCTGGGTGCAACTCTGGGACAAGCTGGAGACCTGCAACAGGGTAGGCTCCAGGGAAGTTTTGGGTGTGACTTCAACTGAGACTCCAAGCAGAGGGATACAAGGAGACTAGAGACTAAAGTGGCCACCTCCTAGGCAGGCAAGACTTTCAATGTAGGGAAGGGGACACCGACCCACCCACAGAAACTTTGACCCCAAATTAACCCTGGCTAAAAAATATTTACTCTGAGACCAAAGTGAATGCTGATAAAATGTTATCAATTTGCGTAAATCTAAAACAAAAATATTTTTAGAGAAAATATCCTAGTCTTTGGTGTAGACTGTAAGCTACCTCTATGTGATACAGTGAAAGAGAAGAGTCAGAATAAACATCAGTAGACTGCTATACAGAGAGAATTTAACGAAAGAACCCTGGAGATTCACAGAAGTAGTAATAGCACAACTGAAATATTTGGAGAAATAGAGAAGTAACACAATGAAAAAGTCTGCAAGTGAACTTGGGAGAGTATACAGATATGGAAAGTTACCTAAAGTAAGCTGTTAGGAGAAGGTTTTTTCCCATGCTGGGTAATACTTTTCAATGATGCAGCTGTTTAAGAGTCAACCATCTTGCTTTTTCCATAGCTGAATCATCCATGATCTTATATACCTAGTAAACTAATGGGCTCATAAAGATCTATTTAGGTAGAATCATATCTTTGGTTTGTCCTTGGCAGAATGCTATCTAGAATGACGAGATGTCTGTTCATGTTCTTTAGGAAACATAACATAAACGTTTTGTGTGCATGTATGTGTGTGTTGTTGTTATTGTTGGGTATATATGCTTGTGTTAAAGATACAAGAATTCTATGGTGGAGGGAATAAGAGTTATAAAGCAAGGGGGAGAGAAACATTGAAATGTATGGTATGGAAGAGAAAGAAAATAATGCATGGTTTTCTTATGCATAAAGCAGTTTTAAATGTGCATATGAGAAAGCATAGGAAGAAAAATTTTTGCAGGGAGGGCTGAAAGATGGACAGAGTTGAGGGGACAAGAAGAATATTTTCATGAAGAAGGTACAATTGCATTCATGTATGATGAATTCTATTACATTGTATGCTAATTTTTAAAAGAAAGCTTTATATGTAAAAATATATAAGATAATATAGCTAAACATTTTAATTAATACCTTTAAAAGATCCTTCTGCTCAACCTTAAGCACACACACATGTACACATATATACATGCATACACACATATGTCAAGTCAGTACATATATTGACTTAATTTTCTATGCATTTCTGAGCCTGGAGATGTAAACTTTCAATAATTAGAGACAATAAACAACTAGATATTACAAAAGAATGCAGGGTTAACCAATAGATTTATGCTTAATTTCTACTATAACTTTCAAAACTAGTTTTTCTCACATTTTGTAGATGGACATTTAGTATTGCAATCTACACAGTTTTAGTAGCTAAAATTATACTTTCCAAGCTAAACATTATCATCTTCAAAATAAAATGCCAAACATGTTTTAACATTATTAATACTTAGTAAATGGATCCAAAGAACAGTTGATGGTGAGATCTTTTTATTTAAATTTCATCATTTGCCTGTGAAGAAATATGAAATATAAATGATTTTTAAAAACTCTTCTCATTTTCTTTTAAAAATCAGTGACTAGTATAGCAAATTTTCTAACATTATTCCTTTTCATTGTGTGTATGACTTTCCTTACAATTTTATTTGCCTTCCAAAGGAAACCTTAAAATGTATTTAATTTTTAAATAAAATGGTAATAAAGTTTTAAGTGTGATAAATATGTATATAATTTTTGAGCTAGTTTCTTTTAAATATTTACTCTTACCCTTTCTGTTTAAATACATTCTAAGGATAGTGAGTGAAAAACAAATCTTTATATTGTTACTCTTATCTTTAATCATTTTTTTATAACGTGTGTTTCTCTCCTTAAACATCATATGGTCATAACTTAAAATATTGCCAAAATTGTTTTTAAATTTTGACAGTCCTTGGAGAAATATCATTTCTCCTATGTTGTTTCACATATACTGAAGATTTCAGTTACTACTAAAATGGCCAGGATATAGTTCTATACATACTAAAAGTTCCATGTGACTTTACAAGGCATGTGTTAATTACCCAGTCTCTTTCTGCTCCATACTCCATCTTTCTCCAATTCTGACTTATGTAATGATTCAGCTACCGATTGAAATTAAACTCACTATATCATTAAGTTTCCATATAGATAAAGATATTTATGCCAAGGTTCTCAGTACTGCCTTACCATAATATTTTGAAAGTATGGAAGTTTTTTAGTTCACTAGTAACATGAATAAAAACATACCTGTGAGTTTGATGTTTTCCATCTAATGTTGGCATATGGCTCTTTCCAAAGTGCCCACATTCTACTTAATGTGATCTTTAATCGTTGGGCCTTCTATGAAAGTAAAAAAAGAAAGCAATGCATAATTTCATGAAGAATATGACCAGAAACAGGAGTAAGACTGTCCAGGTGATCATAATTGTGATAAGCAGCCACTCGTTTGAATCAAAATCCAAATTGCTGTCCATGGATAAAGTATGGTTGGAAGACACAGCAGAAATTACAGCCAAAAGAATAAAACCTAAAACAAAACAAGGTTTCCTTCAATATCAAACTATTCCCTCCTCTTCAGGCAGGCTTGTAAGAGATCTACAGGGCTTCATGCCACATTACTACTTACCTCACAAATCCAACTAGATGTGTCAATTGTGGTGTCATCACCATGAAGGAAAGCAGTAGCCAGGGCAACCTGTGAGGGCACAAGCTTTTTACCCTTGGCCAAAACCTCTTTTATACTAGTTTCAAATAACTTTAGTATCAAAAACATGACAAGAATAGAATATTTTCTACATATTTTCTTTCACATATTATAATTTTTTATCAATATATGTTTAAAGTCTTTAAATTTGCTGTATTTTACTGCTCATGGATTTTTCTCCTAAAATCAATATAGCTCCAATGTTATCAGCAAAGTTCCAATGAGATTTTTTTAAAGACCTAAATCATTTTAAGGAAATCATTTTAAAGACCTAGATCATTTTAAGGAATGAGATTTTTTTAAAGACCTAAAAATTAGTACAGAACCATAAAAAACCATGGTCACACAAAGCAATTCTCTTCAGAAACAACAGAGTCAAAGCTTTATATTAAATGACCTTAAATTGCACTACACTGCCATAGTGCCTAAGAATAACATAATAATAATGGAACAAAAATAAGTATGTAGACTGTGGAACATATAAATAAATTGGCACATCTATGAACACCTAAATTTTATAAAGGTGTCAAAACATATACGAGAACAAAAATAGCATTTTAAATAAATGGTTATCTATCTGAAAAGAAAAAAAAATACACTGGATGTCCACATGCAAAAGAATAATCATGTCTCTCATTCTACATAAAATCAATTCCAACTGGACTAAAATTCTTAATTTAAAAGTTGAAATGCAGGAAGGTTACCCTTTCTCCACAACCTCTTCAGCATTTGTTGTCACTTGAGTTATTCATTTTAGCCATTCTGATGGTGTAAGGTGAAATCTCAGGATCTTTTTGATTTGCATCACCCTGATGGCTAAGGATGTTGAGCAGCTCTTTTAAGTGTTTCTCTGCCATTCTGTATTCCTCTACAGAGAATTCTCTGTTTAGCTCCATATCCCATTTTTTTAAATTGGATTACTTAATTTATTGCTTTTTAACTTCTTTAGTTCTTTATATATGCAGGATATCAGCTCTCTGTCAGATATAGGGTTGGTGAAGATCCTTTTCCAGTCTGTAGGCTGTCATTTTGTTCTGACGACAGTGTCTTTTGCTTTACAGAAGCTGTTCAGTTTCATGAGGTCCCATTTATTGATTGTTGCTCTTAGAGCCTGTGCTGTTGGTGTTCTGTTCAGGAAGTTGTGTCTTGTGCCAATTAGTGGGAATGTAAACTGGTACAACCACTTTGGAAGTCAATATGGTGCTTTCTCAGACAAGTAGGAATAGTGCTTCCTCAGGATCCAACTATACCACTCCTAGGCATATACTCAAAATTTGCTCAAGTACCCAACAAGGACATTTGCTCAACCATGTTTGTAGTAGCTTTATTCGTAATAGCCAGAATCTGTAAACAACCCAGATATCCCTCAACAGAGGAAGGGATACAGAAATTGTGGGATTTTTACACAATGGAATACTACTCAGCAATCAAAAATGAGGAAATCATGAAGTTTGCAGGTAAATCATGGGATCTAAAAAAGATCATTCTGAGTGAGGTATCCCAGAAGGAGAAAGACACACATGGTATATACTCACTCATATAGTCCTATAAGATATGATAAACATAATGAAATCTATATACCTAAAGAAGATAAATAAGAAAGAGGACCCATGGAAAGATGATCAATCCTCACTTAGAAAGCCAAATGGGATGGGCATTGGACATAGGAGAAAACAAGTAACAGGACAGGAGCCTCTGAAAGACTCTACCTAGCAGTGTATCAAAGCAGATACTAAGACTCATAATCAAACCTTCAACAGAGTGCAGGGAATCATATTAAAGAAGGGGGAGTTAGTATGACCTGGAAAGGATAGGAGCTCCACAAGGACCAAATATATCTGGGCACAGGGTTTTTTTTCTGAGACTGACACTCCACCAAGGACCATGTATGGATAAAACCTAGAACCTCTGCTTGGATATGGCCTGTGGCAGCTCAGTAACCAATTGGTTTCCCATAGTAGGGGGAACAGGGACTATTTATAACAGGAACTCAATGGCAGGCTCTTTAACCTTCCCATTCCCCAAGGGTGGAGCAGTCCAGCTAGGCCACAGAGGAGGACTTTGCAGCCAGTCCTGAAAATAGCTGATAAAACAGGGTCAGTTGAAAGGGGAGGAGGTCCTCCCCAATCAGTGGAATTGGAAAGGGATAGGGAGGAGATGAGGGAGGGAGGGAATGAGGGAGTGGGATACAGTTGGGATACAGAGTTAATAAAATGTAACTAATAATAAAGAAAAGAAAAAAAATATTTGAAATGCCTCATCATCTTCCTGTGTGGCCTGGCAAAGCTGCATCCCCCAGGGGGAGGTGATCAGAGAGCCTGCCACTGAGTTCATGCAAGATTTCAGCCCCTGCCCCCCTTACTAGGAAGCACAGTTAGAGACTGAGGCTATGGTCTACATGTGAGCATGGGTTTTTAGGTCTTCTCCGTGCATGGTCCTTGGTTGGAGTATCAGTCATTTAAGGGCTTCCAGGGCCCAGTTTTTTGGCTCTGTTGTTTTCCTTTTGGAGCTCCTGTCCCCTCCAGTTCTTTTTGTCTTCCCCTTTTTTCATAAAATTCCTTGCACTCTGCCCAAAGTTTGGCTATGACTCTCAGCTTTTGCTTTGATACCTCAATCAGTAGAGTTTCTCAGGGGCCCTCTGTGGTATGCTCCAGTCCTGTTCCCTGTCTTTTCCTGTTTCTCATGTCTAGTACATTTGCCCTGCTGAATGAGGACTGAGCATCTTCCCTAGGGTCTTCCTAGTTGTTAACCTTCTTTAGGAGTATAGATTTTAGTATGTTTGTCCCATATTATATGTCTAATAACCACTTATGAGTGATTTCATACAATGTGTGCCTTTCTGCTTTTGGGTTAACTTGCTCAAGATGATCATTTCTAGTTCCCACCATTTGCCTGAAAATTTCATGATTTCCTTGTTTTTAATAGCTGAGTAGTATTCCATTGTGTAAATGTACCACAATTTCTGAATCCAGTTATTCTTTGAGAGACATCTAGGTTGTTTCCAGATTCTGGTTATTAATATTGAAGCTGCCACGAACAGTGCAGCCAGCATTTATTAAACCTTTAGGCTCAGGTCTGATACAAGGGGAGAAAGACCTTCTCTTTCAGTGGATTAGGGGAGGGACATAAGATGAGAAGAGGGAGAGATGGGGGATTGGGAGGAGACAAGGGAGGGGACCACAGCTGTGATAAAAAGTGAACAAACTGTAATTAACAATAAATTAAAAATTAAAAGATTGAAATTCTGGAATTGCAGGTAATATCTGCCTCCACTTCTCTCTCCATCTACTTCCATAGTCCTCACATCTCCTTTCCAACTTCATGTCTTCATTTTTTTTGCCCCAGACACTAGTTAGAGCTGCTCCTTTGTGCATGATTATATAGCCACCCACGGGAGAATAAGTGACATTCCTAAAAATTGAGCACCCTTCCCAGCCCCTGAAATCAAATACTGAAAGTTCCTCAGCTGAGATAAGGATTCATGAGTTCCCTCCTCATCCGTTCTAGAAGGTTGACTGGCTTTATCATATGGAAGTTTTATATAGACAATCACATATGCTGTAGGTTCCTGAATGTGACAACTCTGTCATGTGTGGAAGACACTATTTTTCAACAGTCTTTTCTGAGACCTAGCTCTTATAGTCTTTCTTTTCCTTCTTCTACAATGTTACCTTTGCAAAATAATAGAAGTAGTCTTTTGCATGGGGCTAATAAATTCTGTAGAAACATTTTTTTTTTTATTTTTTGCCAGATAAAAATTGCCAGGTGTGGGAATGTGTTGTCTTCTCTGGAGTAAACCTTAAATCCTAAAGAAGCAGTTGGTCAACATCATAACATTTGTAATACTAATACACACATGGACATGTTGGTTTCCTTGCTGGTTATACTGCAGCTCACATTGTTCATTGATGGGGAAGACTTCATAGAAAGAAGACTTCTTGTCAGTAGCAACCTAATTGTTTCATGTCTTGTTGTCAAAATATGTAGAATTTTCTTAATATGATCTATGCCCATCAAGTTCTGAAGGGCAAAAATGCAATGTCAATAATTCTCTATTTTCCTATGGAGTCTCTAATATACTCCTTCTCCAAACAAGAAGTGTAATATCTCACACTTAGAACTGCAAATTTTATTTTATACAATATGGCTTCCGGTAGGAACATTATCTACTGCTACCACTCCATGTAGAATATATTAAAATATTTTCATACATATAATGATTTTATAGCACTTTAAGTTCCCATTTACAGATTTTTCACACATCCTCTGTGTTAGTTATCTCTCCATTCGTTATGTCCTCTGCTTTATAATTTCTCCCTCCTTCACACTTTACTTTTCACCTCATAAGTGCTCCCTCCTACTTAATACCACTGTGTCCTACTATTCCTTTTTCTTAAACTTCCCACATATCACCTTTCTAGTTTTCTGGCTTCTATGGCTGCTCTAAACTAAAGAAACAAATCTAAAGGTCGAAACATAGAATCCATGTATGAGAGATAACACAGTTCTTGTTTCAGGGCCTGGTTTACCTGGTTCAGTATATATTTTTCCATTTCCTTACCTTGATCTGTAAATTGCATATTTTATATTGTCTATAGTATATTTTAATAAAAGCACATGTGCACCATATAAAAGGGTCAGTAACATATGCCCTCATTATTCTTTCTACCATGTGGTTTCTAGGCATCAAATTCAGGTGATTGACTCATGTGGCAAGTTTCTACCTGCAGAGCCATTTCATTGGCCCAAATACTTGGTATTTATGTAAATGTCTGCAATATCCCCAAATCATGAACTTATTAACAGAATTATAATCTTTTGCATCACAATTTTACAATTCAGGATTTCTGACATTGCAGAATAGTGGCTGTAATTGGAGAAATAAGTGAAGAAAAGAATTGTGTGTTAGAACTGTGAAGTCTAAGTAAATACATGTATTAATTTTATGAAATCTTATGTATAAAAGAGATTTTCAGTGGCAATTTTTTAGTTCTCTTTTAGGATGAAATTTCTTAAGTTTTCTCATAAAAAGCTAAACATTGACGGTTAAATCCTTTAAGTGTCAAGCATCAATATGGCCCAAATTTTGCCCTGATATTTAGAAATTTCTTGATCTTTAAGGGATATGAAGAAAGGTTAATGGAACTAGGCTTGTTCAGCTTGGCAAAGAGAAAGCCAAGAAGGGATTTAATAATGGTCTTTAAGTGTATAAGGACCTATTACACAGAGACTGCTCACCAGCTGGTCTCAATCTTCTTCTAGGGCATAACAAGGGGAATGGAATATAAGTAGCATCATGAGGGATTAATATGAGGAAGAAATTTCTGACAAAGTAACTTTAAGTTGTGCTGCCAGTCCAGAGTACATCTGGCTGTATATCTGGAATTCCAATCACTATACCAATTAATGTTAACTCATATAAATTTCCCTAGAGGAACTTACTGTTGACTCAAAGAACTTCTGCAGAAGACCATTACTACAATTCATGTATCGATTTTGAAGGTAAATAATACGACTTATCTTCTATATCTAGTGTGTTATAAATTGAGAATCTAAAAAGCAACCTTACCTTGGCATGACATTAGTAATAGTTGTTCATGTTGATATACAGATAGATAGCATTGTAAAATGCTGGTGGCCAGGGGAGGAACAATATGGTTGTGGAACAATGCAGAGATTCTTGTTTGGAAAACAAGGGACACTTGATAGCATGTAGACATTATTTTTCAGAATAAAAACAAGAGTAATAGGTCTTCTAGCTCCCTGGCTTCACAGGCGTAATATAAAGTTTGTATTATCTCATCCAGTACTATGGTGATAAGTAGAGATGCACAGTAGTAAATGAAAAGAATCCAAGGAAACATTTTACCTAGTCCAGTCTATTTTCTAATCATTCCTTTTACTTCTTTCATTACAAATTTCTTCCTCCTGAGATTGGCATGAATTTTGGTTCAATTGCTTTGTTACATAATTTTCTTCTTTTTCCTGCAGCCATATTGAAACAGAAAAAGAAATATTTGGATTAGAGGTCAAAATCTAAAACCAGAACCATATATTGATACCACCTGATTTTACTGTTTATATTTGAGCCCATTTATAGTTTCTGGATTTGTGGTGAGGCAGAATGATATATCTTTTATTATTTTTAATCTGTTTCCTTAATGGCGATGATAATTTCAGTACTTCATAATTACTTTATACCTTAAATTTCCTCATCTGTGAAGACAAAATTCAGAGGATTTCCATGAAAATTATAAATCATGAATAAAAATCTACTGAATACCCTGTACATAAATTGCATTCAGATATACTCATATGTCTGACTTACTGAATGGCATTAGTTGGTCTTTTTGTAGTCTCTGTGTGTGTGTCTCTTTCACTGTGTGTCTTTCACTGTCTCTCTCTTTATCTTTATCTTTGACCCAAAAAATGAAAAGAGAAAAATAAGAAAACAAAATCAATCGTCTTTGCTTAAATCCAAAGTTCTACATTTACTAACCTTAAACTCTCATTGATAGGGAATTCCACTTGTAGTTCTCTTTTTTATGTAATCTGATGGCTTAATTGAATGAGAATGAACTCCTTATGTTTGAATGTTTGTTTCCCAGCTGGTGTACTGTTTAGGAAGGATTGGCATCTGTTTCCTTGTTTGAGGAGGTGTGTCACAGGGGGTGGGCTTTGAGATTTCAAAGTAAATGGCATTCTCACTTGGCTCTCTCTGTCACATGCTTATGGGTCAATATAAAACTTTAGCTACTTCTCCAGAACTATATCTGCTTGCCTTTCATTATGCGACCTACCATGGCAATTATGGACTGACCCTCTGGAACTGTAAGCTCTCAATTAAATGCTTTATTTTGTAAGTTGCCTTGGTTGTGGTGTCCTTTCACAGTGATAGCACAGTAACTAAAACATATACTTTAAATCATATCTTTGTTTTCCTTAAGAAATCAGACAATCAGAATTATAATCTTAAATATAATCCCAAGTGCACTGAGTATCAAGACTTTCTTTGATATGAAAAATATTTTATTAATATGTTTTTATATTGTATTGCTTATTTGACAGGTACACTCTGCTTCTGAAAAAAGTATTGAGTCATTTATAGAACTGTTTTCCTTGGTGATGCTCTAAGTTTGTTTTGCAGGAAGTATAAGGGGATAAAGTGATAGTATATAGCTCTTTTGAGCTTGGTGGATCAGTGATTTTCAGTTCAGATAACCCTAAATGAATGAATTAAATATCCAAAGTATATAATGGGAGCTCTAAGTAACATAAGTCATAAAAAACATTTGTCTGAGTGTGCTGGCCAGTCAGACTACATGCACTACATATCTTTATTTCTGAATTTGGAGAGGTTACTTGTGTTTGCAGCTTTAACTTCCTCAGTTTACATCTCCTTACAAAGCAATCTCACTTTCTACTGACTGTATTCCTTAAGGTATCAAAGACCTAATTGTATAATCATTTGTTTTCTTCTCAAGTAGTTCATCTTAAATCATACTGTGCTGTTAATCATCTGAACCATTTTGAAGATAGCAAAACTGCAAAAGTATGAATAGTTCAATAAGAGACTTATATTCATAAAAATCTTTCCATAATAAATGGAGGAATTGAGAAATCAAAGAATGGGTCATAGCGTCAATTTAGATTAGCAACATGAGAAAACACAACAGACAGCTGCTGGAGAATGAAAAGAAGAGAGAGAATTGGCAAAGCACAGATGGTGAAATTACTTAGGTAAAAGTAAAATTAAAGGTAGAAACTAAATCCACAGAGGAGAAGTAACTGGTACTTGATAGCAATTTGCTATCAGAGGCAAAGTTAATTTTTAAAAACACTAGACTGGATTCTTGTTTACCTTCCAGTCTTCTGTTAGTGCCTCTGAATAGCTGAGGAATACAGACTGCAGTACTCATTTTCTTCCCTTTGACACATAGAACAAAGCATATAAATGTTGAGAAATATTTAAAAGAAATTTGATGGGAAGTTCCAAGATGGCAGCACAGAGAAGACACTGTGCCTCAGAAGCAGAAGAGGAGTGACTGCACAGCTACAAACAGAACAAACTCTGGACCCCTAAACACCAGCGATTATGTTTCCCAGGTGAGAGGAAAGCCCAAGGTGTGGCAATCAATAGGGTCCATTCTGTGCTCACCCAGCTAAACCCCAGAAGAATTCTGGGGCCCAGCAGGTGCTTAGTCTCCAGCCAGGAGCCACATGCCTGAGTGCTCTGATCACCATCCCAGATTGAACTGTGGGCCTTACAATACCAAAGACTGAGATTTACAGTAGAGAAAAAACCTCACTGTGAAGGAAGCAATCGGGATCCACCTCAGTTCACCCAGGTAATTCCTGGAAAAGGGCCAGGGTACAGAGGCAGCTGAGCCACCATGCCAGTGACATATCTGCATGCCCGACTCACCTTATACAGATAGAACTGTGAGTCACAGGGCACCAGAGACTGAGTGTCTCTTTCAGGAGAAGACCCCACAGTGAGGGCAACAACAGGTCTGAACACAGGGCATGCAGCCAACCCCCACCCACACCTCACAAAAAGTTCTTGGGAAAAGTTCCCAGGTTTCTGCAGGCACACAGTCAACAGTGCAAAGCTACTACCTTACTCATAATCTCAGACTGAACTGTGGACCCCAAAACACCACAGACTGGATTTCCCTGCCAAAAGAAGCATCAGGTCCTATCTCAAGACACAAAGTTCCAGAAGTTTCTAGGCTCTGCAGAGCTCCAGGCTCTAGCCTCCTGATGCATGCATAAGTACTGCGCTCCCTTCCTACTGCTTACAGGTTGGATACTGTGGCACAGAACTCCAACCTCAGACCTACAGAAGCCTGAGATCCATGGGATCCCAGATTCTGCATCAGAATCAGAGATTGCATCAAAGCACAACCTGTCGCCCTAGCTAAACTGACAAAACTGCAAGTTTCCTTGGTTCGTCAAGAGGGTTGCACCCAGGAAACACAGTGTAAGAGCATCAACAGCAGCCCACTAAATTCAAAGCAAGAAACCCAGCTTCAGGGAAATGATCTATATGACTTCTCCTCCTGAGAGGCGAGCAGCCCTGACTACCAATGACCACAGTTACCACATAGGTCCATACACCTGTGGCATTTCTTGAGAAAAACAAACATTTGGTTGACCATAACCAAAAAGCTAAGGAGACCTCCTTCAGGAACAATGATCTACCTGTCCAGGGGATTCTCCACAACCCAGGATTCCAGAAAGTACAAGAAACTAGCAGCCAACACCTGAGAAAGCTAGATGGGTAGAGGCCAGTGTAAAAACACAACCATAAAAAGCCAAAGTAATATGGCATCACCAGAATGCAGGTATCAAGGGACAAGCAGCCCTAGATACACTACCATAAGTGAAATCCAAGATGATGACCTTACATCTAAGCATATGGAGAGGTTAATGGAGGAAACAAATGAGTAAAGCATTAGAGGAAGATAAAGTCAAACAGATCATGGCCATCCTTAAAGAAATGGAGGAAGACAAAGTAAAACAGAGTAAGGCCATCTGTAAAGAAATACAGGAATATGCAGCCAAACCTTTAATGGACTTCAGAAAGGAAATACTTAAGTCACTGAAAAAAAAATAAAAGAAACAAAGGAATGTTCAAACAAACAGTTGAAGGAATTGAAGGAAAAACAGGAACCAGACAGGTAAAGAAAAAAAAAGTTCAAGATGTGAAGATAGAATTAGAAAAATTAAAGAAAACACAAACAAAGGATATCATGTAGAGGAAAAACTTAGGGAAGAAAGCAGTAACTAGAGAGGTAAGCATAACCAACAGACTGCAAGAGATGGAAGAAAGAATCTCAGGTGTGGAATAAACAATGGAAGAAACCGATGTATCCATCAAAGCAAATGTTAAATCTAAAAAATTCCTGACAAAGACCATCCAAGAAATCCAGGAAAACATGAAAAAAAAAAAAAAAAAAAACCTAAGAATAATGGGAATAGATGAAAAAAAGAAGATTCCAGTCTCCAAGACCCAGAAGATATTTTCAACAAAATCATTAAAGAAAATTTCCCCCAACTTAAAGGAGAGGCCTATAAGCATACAAGACGCCTAAAGAACACCTAATAAATTAGACCAGAAAGGCAAATCTTTCTGCCACAAAATGATGAAAACAGTAAACATACAGAATAAAGAAAAAATGCTAAAAGCTGAAAGGTAAAAAGGCCGAGTAACATGTAAAGGCAAACCCATCAGGATCACACCTGATTTCTCAACAGAAAATATGAAAGCCAAAAAAGCCTGGATGTATATCACTCAGAGCATAAGAAAATTCAAATGTCATCCCAGGCTACTATACCCAGGAAAACTTTCAATCATTATAGATGTAGATAACAAGACATGCAGTGACAAAAACAAATTTAAACAATACATGCCCACAAATACAGCATGACAGAATATACTAGAAGGAAAAATACAACCCAGGAAAGCTAACTATTGTCAGGAAAACAAAGGAAATAAATAACTTCACTAAAGCAAAACTGTAAGTAGCCAAGCACACAAAAATACTACTACAACCAACAGCAAAATCAAAGGATCTAACAGCCACTGGTCATTAATCTCTATCAACTTCAATGGAATCAACTCTCAAATAAAAAGATACAAAATGACAGAATATATGCATAAATAAGACCAACAATCTGTTGCATACAAGAAATACACCTAAGTTACAAAGATAGACATTACCTGAGAGTAAAGGGCTGGAAGACAGATTTCCAAGCAAATGGACCCAGGAAGCAAGCAGGAGTAGCCATCTAATATCTAAAAATATATGTATTTTCAACCAAAATAAATCAAAAGAAATGGGGAATGACACTAAATATTCATCAAAGGAAATTTCCACCAAGAAGACATCACAATTCTGAACATCTATGCCCCAAATACAAGGGCATGCACATTTGTAAAAGAAACATTAATAAAATTAAACCACACATAGATCCACACACATTACTACTGTGATACTTCAACACCCCATTCTCAACAAAGGACAGGTAAACAAAACATAAATTAAAGTAAAAATAACTCTAACAGAGGTCATGATTCAAATAGACATAACAGATATCTACAGAACCTTTCACCCAAACACAAAAGAATTCATGTTCTTCTTAGCACTTCATGGAACCTTCTCCAAAATAGATCACAAAGTGAGTCAACAGATACAAGAAGATTGAAAAATCCCTTGTATCCTATCTGATCAGCATGGACTAAAGCTGGACCACAACAACATCAGAAAAGGGAAAAAGCCTACACTCAGGTGGAAAATGGACAACTCGCTACTCAATGAAAGCTGGGTCAGGAACGAAATAAAGAAAGAACTTAAAGACATCCTAGAATTAAATCAAAACAAAGGCACAACATACCCAAACTTATGGGACACAACGAAAGCAGTGGTAAGAGGAAAGTTCATAGCTCTAAGTGCCTTCAAGAAGAAATTTGAAACATCTCATACGAATAACTTAATATCTCACTTGAAATCCCTAGGGAAAAAAGAAGCAGACACTCCCAAGAGGACTAGAAGGCTAGAAATAATCAAACTCAGGGCTGAAATCAATAAATTGCAAACAAAACAATGCAAAGAATTAATGAAACTAAGAGCTAGTGCTTTGAGAAAATCAACAAGATAGACAAAACGTTACCCAAATTAACTAAAAAACAGAGACACTATCTGAATCAATGAATCAAAAATGAAAAGGGAGACATAACTACAGACACTGAGGAAATCCAAACAATCATTAGGTCTTACTTCAAAAGTATATACACCACAATGTTTGATAATATAAATGAAATGGACAATCTTCTTGATGGATTCCACTTATAAAAGCTGAATCAAGAACAGATAAATAAATTAAATAGTCCTATATTGCCTAAGGGAATAGAGGCAGTCATTAAAAGTCTCCCCCCCCAAAAAAAAAAAAAGCCAAATTTCAGATGGTTAAAGGGCAGACAGAAATCTACCAGACCTTCAGGGAAGAGCTAACACCAATCCTCTTCAAATTATTCTACAAATAAGAACAGAAGGATAGTTACCAAACTCGTTCTCCGAAGCCACAGACACCTTCTTATGTAAACCTCACAAAGACCCAACAAAGAAAGAAAACTTCAGTCCAACCTCCCTTATGAACATTGATGCAAAAGTACTGAACAAATTATTTACAAACTGAATTCAAGAACACATCAAAGATATCATCCACTATGATTAAGTAGGTGCCATCCCAAGTATGCAGGGGTGGTTCAATATATGAAAATCCATCAACGTAATCCATCATATAAACAAACTGAAAAAAAAAAAAAAGAAAACACATGATAATCTCCTTAGTTGCTGGCAAAGCATTTGATAAAATCCAACATTCATTTATATTTAAAGTCCTGGAGAGATCAGGGATACAAAGCTCAAGGCACTTGCCTAAACATAATAAAGGCAATAAAGAGCAAGCCTATAGCCAACATCAAACTAAATGGATAGAAACTTAAATCAATCCCACTGATAACAGGGACAAGGCAAGGCTGCCCACTGTCTCCATATCTCTTTAACATAGTTCTTGAAGTCTTTGCTAGAGCAATAAGACAATTAAAGGAGATGGAGGAAATTCAGTTTGGAAAGGAAGAAGTCAAAGTATCACTATTTTCAGATATGATAGTATACCTGAGTGACCCCAAAAATTCTAGCAAGGAAATCCTACAGCTGACAAACACCTTCAGTCATGTGGCTGGATACAAAATTAACCCCCCCCAAAAAAAAATCAGTAGCCCTCTTGTGTACAAAAGATAAATGGACTGAGAAAGAAATTAGGAAACAACACCCTTCACTATAGCCACAAAGGACATGAAGTACCTTGCTTTTACTCTAACCCAGCAAGACAAAGACTTGTATGAAAAAAAAAAGACTTCCAGTCTCTGAAGAAAGAAATAGAAGTTATCAGAAGATGGAAAGATCTTCCATGCTCATGGCTTGGCAGGATTTAACATAGTAAAGTTGGCCATTTTACCAAAAGCAATCTAGAGATTCAATGAAATTCTCACCATATTTCCAACACAATTCATTACAGAACTTGAAAGAAAAATTCTCACCTTCTTGATAAAATATCTGGAGATATCTCTATTCCTGATCTCAAGCTGCATTATAGAGGAAGAGTAATACAAACTGCATAGTACTGGCATAGAAAAAGGCTGGTGGATCAATGGAATTGAATAGAAGGCACAGAAATAAACCCACACACTTATGGATTCCTGATATTTTACAAAGATGCCAAAATCATACAGTGAAAAAAGATAGCATCTTCAATAGATGGTGCTGGTCTAATTGGATAAATACAGATAGAAAAATACAAATATATCCGTATTTATAACCTTGCACAAAACTAAAGTCCAAGGGGATCAAATACCTCAATATAAAACCAGACATATTAAACCTGTTAGAAGAAAAAGAAGAGCACAGGAGGCAACTTCATGAACAGAACAGCAACAGCACAGGCTCTTAGATCAACAATCAATAAATGTGACCACATAAAAATGAAAATCTTCTGTAAAGCAATGGACACTGTAGTCATAACAAAATGACAGCCTATAGATTGGGAAAAGATCTTCCCCAATCCTATATCTGACAAAGAGCTAATATCCAGAATATATAAATAACTCAGGTTATTAAAGAGCAACATATTAAGTAATCCAAATAAAAACGGGGGTACAGAGCTGAATAGAGAATTCTCAATAGAACCGTATCTAATGGCAGAGAAACACTTAAAGAAATGCTCAACATCCTTGGCTATCAAGGAAATGCAAATCAGAAGGACCCTGAGATTTGACCTTACACCCAACAGAGTGGCTAAGATCAAAAACTCAAGTGACAACACATGCTGGAGAGGATGTGTAGAAAGGGGAACCAGGGGAACCCTCCTGCATTGCTGGTGGGAATGAAAACTTGTATAACCACCCTGGAAACAATCTGGGGCTTTCTCAGAAAATTAAGAACAGTGCTACATCAAGATCCAGCTATACCACTCCTTGGCATATATCTAAAAGATGCTAAAGTACACAATAAGGACATTTGCTCAGCCATGTTCATAGCACCTTTATTTTTATAGCCAGAAGCGGGAAATTATCCATATGTCCCTCAATTGAGGAATGGATACAGAAATTGTGGTACATCTACACTTTGGAATACTATCAGAGGAAATTCAGAGGAATATCTCTTACCTTTATAAACGGTTCAGTAACAAACTCAAATCACTAGGTTTCTGAAACAATCACGACTGATTGCTGATCTATTTCACTATTCACTCAATAACTTTCTTACTGCTTTTGTAAAATCAGTATAAGCTGTTGTTATTACCACCCATTGCTCAATAAAAGATAAAGGGAGAAATGAAGTTAAGAAATTTTTATTCTTCTTTATTGCTTTTCAGAAGTTAAGCTACACTGACAAGAAATTGTACTTCATCTTCCTGGTAAATATTAGAAATATGCATTACCAACTTTATGATTTGATATCATATGAGAATAATTTCATTGTTAAAAGTGTCTTTAAGCCCCCAAATACACACATTTTATTGTGAATAGGTATCAATGTAAAAATCCTGTTAACAATGTAAAAATACTTTGTTATCATCTCTTTCTAAGAACGTTTTAGACTTTTTTTTCTTAAGTCTAAAGATTTCCTGGAAGCAATATCAGTTTTTATAACTCTAAGTAGGAGAAATATAGAAAAATCCCCAAACCAATGAAGGTAAGAAATAGGCTCAAGAGGAAAACACAGACTTTATAGCAATCAAGAAACAAATATACTTTACATTCATACAGAAGATTTAGGCCTGAGAATATAAACTTGGCTGAAATCCCACGGTTGGAATACTCATAAGCCTTGTTGTTTGATAAATGGTTATGCTTTCAAACTACTTTCTGAATATGTTTATATGTGTAGATTTCTATTTCTCTCATCTGTATTCAGATTAGCTGCTTTTTGTAGTGAGCAATTGCTGACACAGGGACTCAGAACTGTTCAAAGTGCTAATACAAATGACTGAAGGCTAAGCTGCAGAAAGGTCTTCTATGCACCCCTCCTACTCTTAAAGCTTAAGGATATATAATAGTAGAGGAGATAGAGCGATTGTAGTATTTGGAGGATTGGGATGAGGACTATTATATTTGTTTTCTGGATATTACATAGCTGTTGCACACACAAACTCACAACAGTGATGATTAGCTGCAAAAGACATGCACAGATCAATCCTATTAATATTACAACCTGGGTATGGAGGAGCTTCTGAAATCCTAACACTAGGATAGGAGCTACTAACAGTTGATGGCTACTGGGAGAAGGAGAGTCAATTGTCTTTAGAATAGAAGGACATCGAGGTGACAGGAGCTCCATAAGAAGACCAACAGAGCCAGCTACCCAGGGCTCAGGTACTTTGCAGGAAATGAAGCATCAAACATGGATCATGCATGGATCTTGGCCCCCTACACAGTTGTAGCCAATGTGAAGTTTGGTCTTCATGAAGGTTCCCTAATAAGGGAACAGGGGAAGAGGATGTTCTTAGTCCTGATGCAGCTTGATGTGCTAGGGTATGTTAGAGTGGGGCTCCCCTTTTCTGAGGAGTAGGGGAGTGGGATTTGGGAAACAATGAGCAAGGGTGAGACTGGGAGGAGAGGAAAGGGGGAGCTTCAATTGTGATGTAAAGTGAATAAATAAATTAATTAATAAAATAAAATGGAAAGAAAACAAATGAAGAAAAAAAAGGATTGTGGCTACCAGTAGTAGACCCATGTTCCACTGGATGGACAGGACACACACAGGTATATAGGCTTACATATTTCATCAAACCTACTTTATTTAGGTTCTTAAATGCTTCTACCTTCCTTCCTACCACTGATCAGAGGTAGAGGAGAAAGAAGGTAGGAAGGTTATTAATAAAAGGGGTTATAGACCTTTTAAGAAGTAGCCCCTTGAGATCAGTCCACTCATTTTTGTCTGGATACCAGCAGTCTAGTCCAAAGATCAACACCAAGCAGAAAGATGAATCAGCATGATTCAGTAGATTAGGACAAATCAGCAAAAGTAGCAAGATTCAGTTGGATTGCCCAGAGTAGTAATCTGGAAAGTTTCTTTCTGTGAAGTCGTGTCAAGCACAAAGATTAGCACAGAGATGTCAATCTGAAAATCGATGTCTAATTGTCAGTTGGTGTCTATATATCTCCTCTCCTCAGAGTACACCCAAAGATGTTCTCAGCTGACCAAAGTCATCCCCCTTGCATGAGACAACTCACAGCAAAACACCATGTGCTTTCTCACAACCCAGTCCCTAACAATACATCAACATGCCTTTTCACAAGACAGCTTCTAGCAAAACATCACATGGCTCAAAAATGAGTCTTCAAAGAAACCAAAACATTCCACTTCACATGTGCAAACAGAAAACACTAACTGAATTCAGTGATTTATAAACAAAGGAAATGACATGAAGCTGGGATGGAAACTTTTTTGGGAGGTAATTAGTGGGAGTTGTAGGGAACTTGGATGTTAATATGATAAATATATCTATGGACGTAAAACAGTCAAAGAATAAATTAAAATACTTAAAAATGTACCTGAAATACTACAGGGTTCAACAATATTTTGGTTGTTTATACTACTACAAATATTAAAAACACTTTATTTATTTTGGCATCCTGTAGAAAAAAATAAAGTTCTTATTTTCCTAAAAATGTTCTTCAAAATCCTATAAATACACTAACATTTATGGCTGTCATGTGAATATAATACCAAAAAAAATGTTCTTAACATAACCAATTGAAAAAATAGAGGCTATAAAGTTGGGTGGGTGGAGAGGTGGGTAAGATTTGAGAGGAGTTGGGAGAGCAGAGACTGACAGTGATTAGAATATATTATATTAAAGTTTTCAATCAAATAAAAATAAAAACCTTATGTTATAACAAGGAACACTTTATATGGATTGTTAACTAGATAGTTGACAGTTGGAGAACACAACTCAGTTCCAGAAGATCACTATCCAATGAATTTGTTAACTTTTTAAATATATTTCAATGAACTAATGTTTAACTAAAGAATTAGAGTTCTTCTCAGTTTCTCAGAGCACATAAATAATATAATTTTTGTAAACAGAATTTTCTTAAGTCTGGAGGACAGACAACAAGAGCCTAAAATTGTAGAGCCCAAAACCTTTGGGGGTATTTCCCATGAATATATAGTGATGTAAATCGAAAAATAAAGCTCCTGTAAGATTGCTTTCCAAAGTGGTTGTACAAAGCTACATCCCCACCTGCAATGGAGGAGGGTTCCCCTTTCTCCACATCCTCTCCACCATGTATTGTCACTTCAATTTTTGTTCTTAGTCATTCCTATTGGTTGTAAGGTGAAATCTCACTTTTTTTTTGAGTGTGTGTGTGTGTGTGTGATATACTGCTTTACCCAGCAGTGTATCAAAGCAGATGCTGTAACTCATAGCCAAACTTTGGGCAGAGTGCAGGGAATTTTATGAAAGAAGGGGGAGATGAAAGACCTGGAGGGGACAGGAGCTCCACAAGAAGAGCAACAGCACCAAAAAAAAAAAAAATCTGAGCACAGGTGTCTTTTCTGAAACTGATACTCCAACCAAGGACCATGCATAGAGCTAACCTAGAACCATTGCACAGTTATACCCCATGGCAGTTCAGTGTCCAAGTGAGTTCCCTAATAAGGGGAACAGGGGCTGTCTTTGATATGAACACAATTGCTGGCTCTTTGATCACCTCCCCCACTGAGAAGAAAGTAGCCTTACCAGGCCACAAAGAAAGACAATGCAACCACTCCTGATGAGACCTGGTAGGCTGTGGTCAGAAGAAAGGGGAGGAGGACCTCCCTTATCAGTGGACTTTGGGAGGGTTATGGAAGGAGAAGAGGGATGGAGGAAAGGATTGGGAGGGGAAGAGTGAGGGAGCTACATCTTGGATATAAAGTAAGTAAATTATAATAAAAATCAGGTGTCCATAAGTGTGTGGGTTTGTTTCAGTGTCTTCTATTCGATTCCATTGATCCACTAGTCTTTTTCTATGCCAGTACAATGCAGTTTTTAGTATGGTTGCTCTATAGTACAGCTTGAGATCAGGGATGGAGATACCTCCAGAAGCTCTTTTATTATATAGGATTGTTTTAGCAATTCTGGGTTTCTTGTTATTCCATATGAAGTTGAGATTTTTTTCTTTCAAGGTCTGTAAGTATCAGTAATTTCATGGGAGTTGCATTGAATCTGTAGATTGCTTTTGGCAGGATGGCCATTTTTACTATATTAATTCTACCAAGCCATGAGCAAAGGAGATCTGTCCATCTTCTGATATCTTCTTCTAATTCTTTCTTCAGAGACTTGAATTTTTTTCATACAAGTCTTTGACTTGCTGGTTGGGTTCACACCAAGATACTGTATGTCTTATGTGGCTATTGTGAAGGGTGTTGTTTCCCTAAATATTTCTCAGCCCTTTTGACTTTTGTATACAGGAGGGCTTCTGATTTTGTTTTAGTTAGTTTTCTATCCAGCCACTTTGCTGAAGTTGTTAATCAGCTATAGGAATTTTCTGAAAGAATTTTTGGGTTACTCAGGTATACTATCATATCATCTGCAAATAGTGATACTTTGACTTCTTCCTTTCCTATTTGTATCCCCTTGATCTCCTTTAGTTGTCATATTGCTCTAGCAAGGACTTCAAGGACAATGTTGAAAAGATATGGAGAGAGTTGGCAGTCTTGCCTTGTCCCTGATTTCAGTGGGACTGATTTAAGTTTCTCTCCATTGAGTTTGATATTGGCTGTAGGCTTGCTGTATATTGTATTTACTATGTTCATGTATTTGCCTTGTATCCCTGATCTCTCCAGGACTTTAAACATGAATGGATGTTAGATTTTGTCAAATGCTTTTTCAGCATCTAAGGAGATGATCATCTGTTTTTTCTCCTTCAGTTTGTTTATGTGGTGGATCATATTTATGGATTTCTGTATAATGAACCACCCCTTCATGCCTGGGACGAAGCCTACTTGGTCGTAGTGGATGATATCTTTGATGTTTTCTTGTATTCGGTTTGCGAGTATTTTGTTGAGTATTTTTGCATCAGTGTTCATAAGAGAGATTGGCCTGAAATTCTCTTTCTTTGTTGGGTCTTTGTGATGCTTAGGTACCAAGGTGACTGTGGCTTCATAGAATGAGCTTGGTAATCTTCCTTCTGTTTCTATTTTGTGGAATAGTTTGAAGAGTATTGGTGTTAGCTATTCTTTGAATGCCTGGTAGAATCCTGGGGTTAAACCATCTGGCCCTGGGATTTTTTTGGAAGGGAGACTTTTGATGACAGCTTCTATTTCCTTAGGGGATATAGGACTATTTAATTCATTTACCTGGTCTTGATTCAGCTTTGGCATGTGGAATAGGTCAAGAAAATTGTCCATTTCATTTAGATGTTCAAATTTTGTGGCATACAGGCTTTTGTAGTAAGATGTTATTATTGTTTGGATGTCTTCAGTGTCTGTGGTTATGTCCCCCTTTTTCTTTCAGATTTTGTTTTGGATAGTGTCTCTCTGCCTTTTAGTTAATTTGGTTAAGGATTTGTCTATCTTGTTGATTTTCTGAGAGCACCAGCTCTTGGTTTCATTGATTCTTTGAATTGTTTTACTTATTTCTAACTTATTGATTTCAGCCCTGAGTTTGATTATTTCCAGCCTTCTCCTCCTCTTTGGTGTGTCTGCTTCTTTTTGTTTTTTTTGGGGTTTTTTTTTCCCTAGGGCTTTTAGGGGTGCCACTAAGTTGCTTGCATGAGATGTTTCAAATTTCTTCTTGAAGGCACTTAGTGCTGTGAACTTTTCCTCTTAGCACTGCTTTCATTGTGTCCCATAAGTTTGGGTATGTTGTGCCTTCATTTTCTTTGAATTCTAGGAAGTCTTTAATTTCTTTCTTTATTTCTTCTCTGACCCTGTTGTCATTTAGTAGCAAGTTGTTCAGTTTCCATGTGTGTGTAGGCCTTTTTCTTTTGTGTCATTGAGGTCCAGTTTTAGTCCGTAGTGATCAGATAGGATACAAGGGATTATTTCAGTCTTCTTGTATCTGTTCGGTCTTGCTTTGTGATCAACTATATGGTCTATTTTCAAGAAGGTTCCATGAGGTGATGAGAACAAGGTAAATACTTTTGTTTTTGGGTGAAAGTTTCTGTGGATGTCCATAAGGTCCATTTGATTCGTGACCTTTGTCAGAGGTATTCTTTCTTTGTTTAATTTCTGTTTTTTGTTTGTTTGTTTGTTTTGTTTTGTTTTTTTGACCTGTTCTTTGTTGAGAGTGGAGTGTTGAAGTCTCCCACTATTAATGTGTGGGGTCTATGTGTGGTTTAGATTTTATTAATGTTTCTTTTACAAATGTGGGTGCCCTTGTATTTGAGGCATAGATGTTCAGGATTGTGATAGCTTCCTGGTGGATTTTTCCCTTGATTTGTATGAAGTGTCCTTCTCTTTTGATTAATTTTGGTTGAAAGTCTATTTTATTAGGCATTAGAATGGCTACTCCTACTTGCTTCTTGGGTCCATTTGCTTGGGTCCATCTTCTAGCCCTTTACTCTCAGGTAATGTCTCTCTTTGTGACTTAGGTGTGTTTCTTGTATGCAACAGATTGTTGGGTCTTGTTTACGCGTCCATTCTGTTAGTCTGTGTCCTTTTATTGGAGAATTGAGTCCATTGATGTTGAGGGAGATTAATGACCAATGATGTTAGATCCTTTAATATTGATTTTGGTTGTGATAGTATGTTTGTGTGCTTGGCTTCTTTTTGTTTTGCAATAGTGAGGTTATTTATTTCCTGTTTTCTTGAAAGTAGTTTTCTTGTGTTGTATTTTTCTGTAAAACTGGATTTATGTGTAGGTATTGTTGAAATTTTTTGTCATTGAATATCTTGTTTTCTCTGTCTGAGGACTGAGAGTTTTGCTGGTTGTGTTCTGTTAGGGTTTGCATGATATCCATCAAGGCCCTTCTGGCTCCCATAATTTCTGTTGAGAAGTCGGGTGATTCTGATGGGTTTGCAATTTCATGTTGTTTGGCCTTTTTTCCTTGCAGCTTTTAGTATTTTTTCTTTGTTCTGTATACTTACTGTTTTGATTATTATGTGACAGGAGGATTTTATTTTCTGGTCTAATTTGTTAGGTGTTCTGTAGACCTCTTATATTCTTATAGGCCTCCCTTTTAAGTTGGGGAAATTTTCTTCTATGATTTTGTTGAAAATATTTTCTGGGCCTTGGAGTAGGGAATTTTCTTTATCCTCTATTCCTATTATTCTTAGGTTTTGTCTTTTTATGTTGTCTTGGATTTCTTGGATGGTTTGTGTCAGAAATATTTTAGATTTATTATTATTTTTTGACAGATACATCAATTTCTTCCCTTGTATCTTCCACATCTGGGATTCTTTCTTCCATCTCTTGTAGTCTGTTGGTTATACTTACCTCTCTAGTTCCTGTTTTCTTTGCTAAGTTCTCCCTCCCCATGATTTCCTCCATTTGTGTTTTCTTTAATTTTTCCAATTTTATCTTCAGATCTTGAACCATTTTGTTGATTTCCTTTACCTGTCTGACTGTATTTTCCTTCAATTCCTTCAGCTGTTTCTTTGAACATTCCTCTGTTTCTTTTATTTCTTTCAGTGGTTTAATCCTTTCTTCTCTGAAAACCACAAACTGTTTGGCTGCATCTTCCTGTACATCTTTACAGATGGCCATAATCTGTTTTATTATATCTTCCCCTAAATCTTTATGCATTTTATTTACTTCCTCCATTAACCTCTTCATAAGCGTAGATGTAAGATCATTTTCTTGAATTTCACTTATGTTCGGGTGTCCAGGGCTACTTGCCCCTGAATAACTGGGTTCAGGTGATGCCAAATTGCTTTGCCTTTTGTTGGTTGTGCTTTTGTGCTGGCCTCTACCCATCTCTCTGTCTCAGGTGTTGTCTGTTAATTTCTGGTGCCTTCTGAGTCCTGAGGTGGGGAGAATCCACTTGGCAGGGTTCTGAAGGAGATCTCAGCTTTTTGGGTATGGTCAAATGAATGGTGGTGCTTCTCTGTAATTGTTACAGTTCACTTCAGGCATATGGACTTGTGTGGTAACTGTTGTGTTCAGGAAGGCTCTCCTCTCATCAGGAGAGGTCTTGGTGATGGCTGCCCTGCTGCTGGGTTCCTTATTCTGAATTTAGTGAGCTGAAAGTATTGTTGTTAAGGTGTAATTGTTGGATGCAGCCCTCTTGAAGAACCAGGGAGTCTCACAGTTTTGTCAGTTTAGCTAGGGATAACTGGTCATAGCTTTGAGCAGTATCTGAGCGCTGCTGTAATGGCACTCCGGCTTTTATAAGTCTGAAGAAGTAGCTCTGTGCCCCAGTGCCCTAGCGGTACTCAACAACGGCAGGTGAGCAAGGCGCTCATGCCTGTAGTAGACGGCTAGAGCCTAGAGCCTTCATGAATCCAGAAAATCTTCTGGAGCTGGGTGTCCCTGAGAATTGGACTTGATGATCTCCCATCTGTGGGGTTTCCTCCTGACAGGGACACCGAGACTGTGCTTTGGGACCGCTGTACTTTCTGGGATGGCAAGCAGTACCCACAGGCACAGATGCACATGGCTCCGCCTTTCTGGTGATTGGACGCCTGGGCATCTGCCAAAACTGGGTAATTTTTCCGGAGATCTATTCGAGGTGGTGGTGTCAGCTGAGTGCTATGAGATCAGACCTGCTCTTCCCTTCCCTGTGGGTTTGCACCCAACACAGAAACTCAGTGGGTGCCCTGGGGCCCGCAGTTCTATCAGGGGCAGCAAGTCAGGCCTGCAGGCAGGACATTGTGCTGGCTCTTGTGTGCCCAGCTCAGCTCTTGGCTGGCTTTTGGGCGCCCGTGGAACCCCAGGTCTTTTCCAGGGATTGTCTGGGTGACCAAAGGTAGGTCCTGATCGTTTCTTGCACCTTCGGGTTATCTCTCCACTGGAAATACCAGTCTCTGATGTTGTGGGGCCCACAGTTCAGTCTGGGACTGTGATCAGAGCACGCTGGCCTGTAGCTCTGGGGTGGCAATCAAGTGCCTGGTGGAACTGGGACCTCCTCTGCAGTTTAGCTGGGTGAGTTGAAGCTGATTGGATCCCTCACTGTGGGGTATCCTCCCACCTGAGAAACACAATCACTTATGTTTTAGGGCAGAGAGTTCTGACTGCTGGTCACTGTGCCAATCCTGCTGTGCTTCTGGTCAGAACGAGAGTTGTCCTGGCTCCACCATCTTGGATCCCCTCAACAAAAGAAAATTTATAGAATATCTACATAACAACACAGCCCTACAGAAGATACTAGGAGGAAAAACCACAATCTAATGAAATTAACTACACCTATGAAAACATAGTATATAAACCATTTCATAACCAAAATTCAAAAAAAAAAAAAAAAAACAAACACACTAACACATTACCACCAGCAACTCCACAATAAAAGGAACTAACATTCATTAGTCACTATTATCTATCATCATCAATAGAATCAACTCTCTAATAAAAAGACACAAACTAACAGAATGGATGTTTAGAAAGGATCCGCATTCTGCTATATTCAAGACACATACTTCTACTATACAGATAAACACTACCTCATAGTAAAAGGCTGAAAAAAGGCTTTTCAAACAAACAGACCCAGAAAACAAGCTGGAGTAGCCACCATAATATCTAATAAAACAAACTTTCTATGACAGTTTATCAAAAAGATGAGGAGAGGTATTTCATTCTCATGAAAGGAAAAATCCACCAGGAGGACATCACAATCCTAAACATCTATGCCTGAAATACAAGAGCACCTGCATTCGTAAATGAAACATTATTAAAGCTGAAATCACAAATCAATCCCAACACCTAAATAGTGGGAGACTTCAACAATCCACTTTCACCAAGGGTCAGATCATATCGACATAAGCTAATAGGGAAATAATGATACTTCCAGAAGTCCTAAATTAAATGAACCTGATAGATATCTACAGAAAATTTCATCCAAACACAAAAGTGTATACTTTCTTCTCACCATGTCACTGAACCTTCTCGAAAATTGACCACATACTCAGACACAAAGCAAACTTCATCACATAAAAGAATATAAAAATAATCCATTGTATTTGATCAGACCACCATGGCCTAAAACTAGACTTGAACAACAACAGAAATAACAAAAAAGCTACACAGGTATGAAAACTAAACAACTCTATACTTAAGGACAATTGGATCAGGGAAGATATAAAAAAAGAAATTAGAGACTTCTTCAAATTCAATGAAAATGAAGGGAAAACTTATCCAAACTTATGGGACACAATGAAAGCAGTCGTAAGAGGAAAGATAATTTTACTAAGTGTTTTCAGAAAGAAGTTTGAGACATCTCATACTAGCAAATTAATGCCACACCTAAAAGCCTTAGGGGGAAAAAAGAATAAGCAGACACACCAAAAGAAGTAGTCAATTGGAAATAATTAAACCCAGAGCTGAAATCAATAAATTAGAAACAAAGGAAACAATTCAAATAATCAATGAAACCAAGAGCTGTTTCTTTGAGAAAATCAACAAAGTTGACATATCCTTAGCCAAACTAACTAAAAGACAGAGAGAATCTACCCTAATGAGCAAAATCAGAAACAAAAAGGGGGGGGGGGCATAATGACAAACACAGAGGAAATTCAAAGAATCATTAGGATTTATTTCAAAAGCATTTATGCCAATAAATTTGAAAAATCTAAATGAAATGAAATGAACAATTTTCTTGATAGATTCCATTTACTAAATCTAAACAAGAATGAGGTAAGCAGTCTTATATCCCCCAAGGAAATAGATGTAGTCATCAAAAGACTCCCTTCAGACAAAGCTCAGGGCCTGATGGATTGAGTGAAGAATTCTACCAGACCTTCAAAGAAGAGATATTGACAATACTCTTCAAACTATTCCACAATATAGAAACAGAAGAACATTACCAAACTCATTCTATGAGGCTACAGTAACGATGATACTTAAACCACACAAAGACCCAACAAAAAAGAGAACTTCAGACCTATCTCTCTTATGAACATTGATGCAAAAATACTCAATAAAATAATTGCAAACTGAATCCAAGAACACATCAAAGATATCATCCACCATCACCAATTAGGCTTCATCCCAGGCATGCAAGGGTGGTTTAATATACAGAAATTCATCAATGTAATCCACCATCTAAGCAAACAGAAGGAAAAAACAAAACACATGATCATCTCCTTAGATAGTGAAAAATCATTTGACAAAATCCAACATTAATTCATGATTAAAATTTTGAAGGGATCAGTGTTACAAGGCACATACCTAAATACAATAAAAGCAATATACAGCAAACCAATAGCCAACATCAAATTAAATGTAGAAAAACTTAAATCAATCCCACTGAAATCAGGGACAAGACAAGGCTGCTAACTCTCTCTGTATCTCTTCAACATAGTACTTGAAGTCTAAGCTAGAGAAATAGGACAACTAAAGGAGATCCAGGGAGTTTAAATTAGAAAGGAAGAAGTCAAAGTATCACTCTTTACAGATGATATGATACTATACTTGAATGACCCCAAAAATTCTACCAGAGCAATCATTCAGCTGATAAATGCCTTCAGCAAAGTGGCTGGATACAAAATTTACTCAAAAAAAAAAAAAATCAAAAGCACTCCTGTATACCAAAGACAAAAGGGCTGAGAAATAAATTAGTGAAACAACACACTTTACAATAGCATAAATAACGTAAAGTGCCTTGGTGTGACTCTAATCAAGCAAGTATAAGACGTGTATGAAAAAACTTCAAGTCTCTGAAGAAATAAATTGAAGAAGATATTAGAAGATGGAAAGAGTTCCCATGTTCATGGATCTGTAGGATTAACACAGTAAAAATGGCAATTCTATCAAAAGGAGATTCAATTCAATGCATTTCTCATTAAATTGCCAACAAATTCTTTACAGAACTTGAAAGAACAATTCTCAATTTCATATGGAAGCCGCCCCCCAAAACAAACAAACAAAAACCCAGAATTTTTGAAACAATCCTGTTCAATGGTAGATCATCAGGAGGTATCTCTATGCCTGATCTCAATATGTGCTATAGAGTCACAGTAATGAAATATGCATGGGAATTCACTCAGATACTGAGCTGCCATGTGCTTCCTCTGAGCAAGAGTTCTAGGTAATATCCATGAATAGTCCTTGGTTGCAGTATCAGTCTCAGAAAAGACCCCTGTGACTAGATATTTTGGTACTGTTGCTCTCCTTGTGGAGCTCCTGTACTCTCCAGATCTTACTAACTCCCCCTTCTTTCATAAGGTTCCCTGCACTCTGCCCTAGGTTTGGTTATGCTTCTCAGCATCTGCTTTGATACACTGCTGGGTAGAGTCTTTCAGAGGCCCTTTGTGGTAGGCTCCTGTCCTGTTTCCTACTTTCTCCTTCTTTCAGTGTCCATCCTTTTTGTCTTTTTGAGTGAAAATTGATCAGGTATTGTCTCTGATATGAACTCTGTGGCTGTCTCTTTGACCACTTCCCCCTGAGGGGGAACAGTCTTGCCAGGCCACAGAGAATGACAATGCAGCCAGTCCTCATGAGACCTGATAATCTAGGGACAGATGGAAAGGGAGGAGGACCTCCCCTATCAGTGGACTTGGAGAGGGATATGGGAGGAGAAGAGGGAGGGAAGGTGGGATTGGGAGGGAAAAAAGGAAAGAGTTACAGCTGGGATACAAAGCAAATAAACTGTAATCAATTAAAAAATAAAATTAAAATTAAAAATATCTGCATGGTACTGGCAGAAAAACAGTCTGGAGGGTCAACAGAAGGGAATAGAAGTCCTAGAAATGAACCCACACTGTTATGGATACTTGATTTTTACAAAGAATCCAAAACAATACAATGAAAAAAATGCATTTTCGATAAATGAGGCTGGTCTACCTGGATGTCTACTTGTAGAAAAATGCTAATAGGTCTATACTGATCACCCTGCTCAAAACTAAAGTCCAAGTGGATCAAAGATGTCAACATAAAACCAGACACTAAATTTGTCAGAAGAAAAATCTGAGGAATCCTGGAACTAATTGGCACAGGAGAAAACTTTTTGAACAGAACACCAACAACACAAGCTCTAAGATCAACAATCAATAAATAGGACCTCATGAAACTGAAAAGCTTTTGTAAAGCAAAGGAGACTGTCATCAAAATAAAAAATAAAATAACAGCCTGTAAATATGGAAAGGATCTTCACCAACTCTATACCAGACAGAGGACTAATATCCAGAATATATAAAGAATTTAAGAAGTTAAAAACCAACAAACCAAGTAATCCAATTAAAAATAGGGTATAGAGCTAAATAGAGAATTCTCAATAGAGGAATATCAAATGGTAGAGAAATATTTAAAGAAATGTTCAATGTTCAAAGTCATTAAGGAGATGCAAATCAAATTGACCCTGAGAGTTTACCTTACACTCATCTAAATGGCTAAGATCAGGGTTTGGAAGGGGATGTGGGAGGGAGCTACAGATGGGATACAAAGTGAACAAACTGTAATTAATAACAAAAAAAGAAAAAAATTAAAAAAACACACATGACAACACATGCTGGAGAGGAAGTAGAAAAGAATCCAACTCCACTTCTAATGAGAATGTAAATGTGTACCACAACTTTTTAAATCAATCTGGTGCTTTCACAAAAATTAGGAATAGTACGATCTCAAGAACCAGCTATACAATTCCTATGCAGATATCTGAAATATGCTCAAGTGTAAAAACAAAGACATTTGCTCACCCATATTATTAGCAGCTTTATTTGTAATATACAGAATCTGAAAACAACCTACATGTCCCACAACAAAAGAAAGGATATAGAAACTGTAGTACATTTACATAATGGAATACTACACAGCTATTAAAAACAAGGAAATTTTCAGGCAAATGGATGGAACTAGAAAAGATCATCTTGAATGAGATAACCCAGAAGCAGCAAGACATACATAGTATATACTCACTCATAAGTGCTTATTAGACATATAATATAGGAAAAAAACATATTAAAATCTATAGTCCTAAAGCTAAACCATAATGAAGACCCTAGGGAAGATTCTCAATCATCATTCAGAAAGGCAAATGTAATAGACACCGGAAACTGGAAAAAACAGGGAACAGGACAGAAGCCTACCACAGAGGGCCTCTGAAAGACTCTACTGATTTAGGTACGGAATCAGAGGTTGAGACTCATAGCCAAACTTTGGGCTAAGTGCATGGAAACTTATGAAAGAAGCAGGAGATAGAAAGAGCTGGAAGGGTCAGGAGCGCCAAAAGGAGATCAGCAGAGCCAAAATACTGAGCTCTGGGAGCCTTGCAGAGACTGATACCCTAACCAAGGACCAATCATGGAGAAACCTAAAACCCCTGCTCAGATAAAACCCACAGACCAAGTCTTCAAGTGGGTTCCCTAGTAAGGGGAGCAGGGCCTGTAATCTGGCATGAACTCAGTGGCTGGCTCTATGATCACCGTCCCCTGGGGAGTGCAGCCTTGCCAGGCCAAAGAAGATGGTGTAGCCAGCCTTGATGAGACCTGATAGGCTTGGGTCATATAGAAAAGGAGGAAGACCTCCCCTATCAGTAGACTAGGGGAGGGACATAGGAGGAGAAAATGGAGGGAATGATTGGGAGGAGATGAAGGAGGGGGTCACAGCCGGGATACATATACATATAAACTGTAATACACAATAAACTAAAAAATTAAAAGACATATAAAATTGTCAAAGTCAACATTAAATAATACGAAAATTTCTCACTTTTCCTTTTGAGTCTCATTTTGGCTGTATAGTTGGTAAAGTTCAGATAAAGGTAACTTGTTACACACACACAATTTATTTTCTCTAATAATTTAAATTTCTATGGAAAATGCACTGCCTCTTATCTTGTAACTGTTAATGTTCCCTAGTTTTTGCTGACCATATTTTTTAATCCTCATGATAATGTTTTGTCTTTGTTTATGATTTTGGAATTCTGGGAATTTCTTACTCATAGTAGAAGTTCTACTAATATCATATTCAGGAGGCACAACAAGTCTTGTGAGTTTTTTCTTATTTTGTTTTCATAGAGCTCAGGAAATGAATAAAATACACATCAGAGGCCAAATTAATTATACAACTTCTGAAATAAATTTTCTAGCTTTATTCTGTTGTTTATGATGCCTTCTATATAGCATTGCTAAGTAATTATCATTTGTACATAGTTTTCAAAAGTGTAAATGAGATATTGAAGGCTTATTATGTAAGGAAGCATATCAGATAATGATGAAAATCAAACTTGAGTTTTTTAAGCAATTAAGCAAACTACAATAAAAATATACTGTCACAAGTTAGTGTGATGTGCTGCTTTCCTTTGTGACACTTTGAGTAATATGAGAGGACAGGGTCTGGGTAATACTAACTGACTCCTCTGTCTAGATGACAATTCAAACAGAATGTCCTTAGGACGATATTTTCAAGAAAATATACTATTGTGAACAGACGGTGCTGTGTCTCTGTTCATTATAGAGTGCCTTGCAATATTTTCTTAAGTAAACCTCAGGGCTTCCAGGATATTTACATTCCTTCTGAGAACATTAGATACCACTCAACTGTGGTGTGAGACAGGAAATACTAAACAGGCTTCATTATTGTAGTGAATATTTTTGAGTTATGGGACATCAGTTGTCTATGGGTCATAAGCTTTTTCATATCTATTGTTCAATATCTGAGGAATACAACTGCTTGCTTCATTGGGGAGACTATTGTCTCACTGTGCACCAACTACTGGTATGGAACTCTTGCATATATATCAACAGTAAAACTTCCATATCCAGTGCTCCATGATGACAAAGATTCAATAAACTCATGTCTTCTAAATTCTCTGTCTCATATTTGACTAATGTTCTAGTTTCGTACTTAAAATTGCTGTAATCAGACATCATTAAACATTAAATTCATTTCAAAGACTTGACAATTGTGTTTATTTTTATTCGATAAATGGCATGAAATTTGCATGAGGCTTAGAACATTCTGCATAGTAAGTTGTATGTTCTGTCACATTATATAATTTAATTAAAAATAAATTTGTATAGCCCAGGTTGGCCTCAAACTCGTGATCCTCCTGACTGTGCCTCCTTCAGCAAATCCTACCGGTGTGTGCCACCACAAAGATGGAGTTAGTCAATTGGCATGGAGCACGTCTCGCCCCTGGGGGCAATGGTCTCCTGATCCTACTCAGACCTAGGACACAACCACTGCTAGTTCTAGAACTGATGCAGGATGTTCCAACGAGGGGGTTAAGGCTTCTCATAATATTTCCTATAAGCCCACACCTGTTTGTTTATATCCCCCATTTTTATTCATTATTAGCCAGATAGAGCCAAGTAATTGTGGTAATGATACTTGCTTTTTTGCCCAATGCTGGAATGCTAGTAAATTTAGATATGCCCTTTTTACTCGCATGCCTCGCTGGGTGCCTGTGCCCGTTGATGCCCCTCATGCTATGACTCTCTTCAGACAGAAAAGGGATCTTGGAACTACAGCCACCATTGTTACTGCCATCTCATTGGCGGCTATTGGAGCTACCACCGTGGCATTAGCCATGAGTCATACTGGGCAGACTGCTCAGACCCTGAATAATCTTTTAGCCAATGTAGCTCATGCCTTAGTTGTACAAAAAGGAATTAATGCTCAACTAAAAGGAAGTTTGATGGTGTTCAGTCAGAGGATTGACATCGTGCAGGAGCAAATTGATACCCTATGGCAAATCGCTCAATTTGGCTGTCAATGAAAATATGCTGGACTTTGAGTCACTAGCATATAACATGAGAATTTTTCCTGTGCTGCAAATCTGTCTAAACAATTGTCGAGCTATATTTTAGGTAATTGGACTGGAGAATTCGATACTATGATGGAGCAGCTGAGAGTGGCCATTGTCACAGTAAATTCTACCAGAGTGGATGCAGGACTAGCCACAGGATTATCACCATGGATTGCTGCAGCCATGAAACATCTGAAGGAATGGGCGGGCATGGGAGCGTTAGCAGGCCTTCTGGTGTTGGTCTCCTTGGTTTGCCTGTGGTATATATGCAAGATTAGAGTCTCACAACAGCGTAATGCAGCCATGACCATTCAGGCCTTTACAGCCATTGAAGCAGGACAGTCTCCCCAAGCATGGTTGGCTACCATAAAAAGCTAAAATGTTACGCTCAGGATGCGAGGCTAAGCACTGCACTCAGGGTCAGCTGCTTTCGACCCAGAGAAGAGCATGTCTGATTGCATGCGGGTTGATGCCCCAGGTCCCGCCTCTGAGAAAAAGGTATTGGTCGGGTCTGATGCTCTTTGGGTGGATGACACCTAAATGAACATCAGTACAAAGTTCCAATTTATTTCTAATATCAGAGATCAGACCTCTACTCTTGCCTGATGCGTCTAAAACAACAAGGGGGAACTGTAGAGAGCTGCGGAATGCTATGCCTTAAAGATGGAGCTGGTTTCCCACCTTCCACCTTCCCGATAGTGAGTGCTCTCTGTCACGAACAATTCCACATTTGGCTAAGGCTGAGGATCTGGCTTGCTTCCTTGTATGTGGACCTATCTGCATTGCCCACGTGGCACGCTGGGGTTGGCTATTGGCTACCCAGAGGCTATTTAAGCTGTGGGCTGGCTTTCCCCAGGGTCAGATGATTGTTGAAGGTTCCTGAATAAACTGCATTAAAAAAAAAAAAGAAAAGAAAAATAAATAAATTTGTAATGGCTTCAAAAAAAAAAAAAGAATAGAGAGATAGATCTACAGTAAGCTGGGTATATAGGAAGGTGTAAATAATCTGACAGAAATTAGAGAAGGAAAACATGACAAAAATATAGTGCAGGAAAATAATTCTAAATAAAAATAAACTAAATACAAAATATCAGTATCCCTCCTGTATAAAAAGACAAAAGGGCTGAGAAAGAAATTAGGGAACCAACAACCTTCACAATAGCTACAAAGTACATAAAGTACCTTGGTGTGACGCGAACTAAGCAAGTCAAAGACTTGTATGAAAAAAATTTCAAGTCTCTGAAGAAAGAATTAGAGGAAGATATCAGAAGATGGAAAGGTCTCCCATGCACATGGCTTGGCAGGATTAACATAGTGAAAATGGCCATTCTGCCAAAAGCAATCTACAGATTTAATGCAATTCCCATCAAATAGTGAACACAATTCTTCACAGAACTTGAAAGAAGAATTCTCAACTTCATATGAAATAACAAGAAACCCAGAATTGCTAAAACAATCCTCTACAATAAAAGATCTTCTGGAGGTATCTCCATCCCTGATCTCAAGCTGTACTATAGAGCAACAATACTAAAAACTGGTATGGAAGCCAACTGGTGGATTAATGGAATCTAATAGAAGACCCTTCAATAAATCCACACACTTATGGACACCTGATTTTTGATGCCAAAACCACTCAATGGAAAAAAAGATAGCATCTTCAACAAATGGTGCTGTCCTAACTAGATGTCTACATGTAGAAAAATGCAAGTAGATCCATACTTACCACCCTGCACAAAACTAAAGTCCAAATGGATCATATACCCAAATATAAAACCGGACACACTAAACTTGCTAGAAGAATAAGTGGGGAAACGCCTTGAAATCATTGGCACAAGAGACAACTTCCTGAACAGAACATCAACAACATAGGCTCTAAGAGCAACAATCAATAAATGAGACGTCATGAACCTGAAAAGCTTCTGTAAAGCAAAGGACACTGTCTTCAGAACAGAAAGACTGCCTAGAGATTCGGAAAGGATCTTCACAAATGCTATATCTGACAGAAGACTAGTATCCAGAATATATAAAAGAGGATAAACATACTAAAATATGTACAACTAAAGAAGATAAACAAGAAAGAGGTCCAGGGGTGAAATGATCAAACCTCATCCAGAAAGACAAAGGGGATGGACATTGGAAATAGGAGAAACAAGTAACAGGACAGTAGCCTACCACAGAAGGCACCTGAAAAACTCTACCTAGCAGATGCCGAGACCCATATCCAAACCTTCGGCAGAGTGTAGGGAATCATATAAAGGAAGGAGGAATTAGTATATCCTAGAGTGGACAGGGAGCCCCACAAGGTCCAAATATATCTGAGCACAGTGGTCTTCTATGAGACTATTTATCCAACCAAGGACCATGCATGGATATAACCTACAGCCCCTGGTCAGATATAGCCCATATTAGTTCAGTATCCAAGTCGGTTCCCTAGTAAGGAGGACAGCAATTGTTTCTGACATGAACTCATGAGCTTCCCCTCCCCCCTAAAGGAGGAGCAGCCTTGGTAGGCCACAGATAAGGACATTGCAACCATCCTGAAGATACCTGATAAGCTATGGCCAGACGGAAGGAGAGGAGAACACCCCTTCTGAGTAGACTTGGAAGGTGGCAGGGAGGAGATGAGGGAGGGAGGGGAAGATTGGGAGAGAAAGAATGTTAGGGCTACAGCTGGGATACAAGTGAATGTGTAAAATTACTTAAAAATAAAAAAATATAAATAAAAATAAAAAAGAACTCAAGAAGTTAAACAGCAAAAAATCAGTTAGTCCAATTAAAAAATGGGGTACAGAGATAAACAGACAATTCTCAATAGAGGAATATAGAATGGCAGAAAAACACTTAAAGAAATGTTCAGCGTCATTAGTCATCAGGAAATTTAAATAAAAATGATCCTGAGACTTCACCTTACATGCATCAGAATAGCTAAGATCAAAAACTCAAGTGACAACACATGTTGGAGAGTTTGTGGAGAAAGGGGAACCCTCCCCCATTGCTGATGGGAATGTAAAATTTTATAACCACTTTGGAAATCAATCTGAGGCTTTCTCAATCAATTAGGAATAGTGTTATCTCAAGATCCAGCTATACCACTCCTAGGATTATATGTAAAATATTCTCAAGTATACAAAAAGGGCATTTGCTCAACTAAGTTGTTAGCAGCTTTATTTGCAATAGCCAGAAGCTGGAAACAACTCAGATGCCCCTCAGTTGAGGAATGGATAAAAAAATTGTGGTACATCTACAAAATGGAATATTACTCAGGAAAAACAACAACAACAAAACAACAACAAGTAAATCATGAAATTTGCAGGCAAGTGGTGGGAACTGGAAAAGTTTATCCTGAGTGACAAATCCCAGAAGCAGAAAGACACATAGGATATATACTCACTCATAAGCAGATATTAGACATATAATATAGGATAAATATACTAAAATCTGCACACCTAAAGAAACTAATCAAGAAGGAGGACTCTGGTTAAGTTGCTCAATCCCCACTCACAAAGGCAAATAGGATGGACATCAGAAGACTGAGAAAACAGGGTACAAGACAGGAGCCTACACAGAAGACCTCTTAAAGGCTCTACCCTGCAGGGTATCTGAGCAGATGCTGAGATTCATAGCCAAACTTTGGGGAGAGTGCAGGAAATCTTATGACAGAAGGGGGAGATATTAAGAACTGGAGAGGACAGGAGTTCCACAGGAGAAAAACTAGAGCTAAAAATCAGGGCACAGGAGTCTTTTCTGAGGCTGATTCTCCAACCAAGTACCATTCATGGAGATAACTAGAACCACGCTCAGATGTAGCCCATGGCAGTTTAGTGTCCGAATTGGTTCTATAGTAATGGGAACAGGGACTGTCTCTGACTTGAACCAATTGGCCTACTCTTTGATCACCTCCCCCTGAGGGGGTAGCAATTTTACCAGGCCACAGAGGAAGACAATGCAGCTTCTCCTGATGAGACCTGATAGACTAAGATCAGAAGGAAGGAGAGGAGGACCTCCCCTATCAGTGGACTTGGGGAGGGACATGGGTAGAGAAAGGGGCAGGAGGGTGGGATTGGGAGGGAGTTACAGGGGAATACAAAGTGAATAAACTGTAATTAATAAAAAAGAAAAAAATTAATTGAGACATTAAAAATGAAGGAAAACTTCAACATGTTGTTTATTTATTTATTTAGAGAGAAAGAGCTCACTAGATTTGATGAAATAGAAATGAAAAACAGGAATTAAGGTAATAGAATTTTACAATAAATCAGAGAAAAAATGTAAAGTCTTAGATACGAGAATAGTAATAGTTTGAATAGATGGAAGAAAATAAAAAAATGATACAGAAAGTTAATTGGAAAATATCTTTTAGCTTGTTTAATGTTTAGAAAAAGTCATACAGAAGAAGAAGAAGCTTTTTAGGTTTGTTGTATGAGTTATTGGTCAATAGTAAAACTTGTTAAATATTTTGTTTAAATAAAAGAATACAAAGAAATTCAATTTCAGAATTTGTTAAAAAACTGAAACATACTTAAAGCAATCAGTTTTCTTTACACTATTATCTTTTTGCTTGATAGCATCTAATTATTTTATTATTTTATTTAGCTAAGTTTATATAAATACACCATTCTTATTTTCAGAATTTGGAAATACATGCTCTTTAGAAACCAATTTCCTTTTTATATTTTAACATTTATTACAGTTTTTTTTCAGAATTTACATAGTAGGAGTATTGAATTTATATCATTCCCCCTGCCCTCTCCTCCCTCTAACTCCTCCATGACCTCAATATACCTTAAATATGTGTCTTCTTTTCTTTTATTATGCATGTATAAATATATATGAATAAATTTATAAATACAAACTGCTGTTCTCATTTAGTGTTGCTTGCATGCATTATGTTTTGGAGTGATTTCTTAGGGTTAGATTTCATAATTTACCAGGAGGCTCATTCATGAAGAAGACTAATTCTCCTTCTCTTAGCATATTTTTTATTGCCTGTAGTTCTTCTTCTAAGGATAAGGCCTTATACCATCTCAATACTCGTTGGAATATCAACTTTTGTTGTCATTGTGAAGGTCTTATTTAGGTAGCCATATTATGATGTGAGTTCAGCTCCTTGTTATATATGGGAAAACAGGAAAATAATATTTTGAGATAGGGATTTTTAGCACTGACTAGACTTTAATTTTGAGCACTACTGGCTTAACATAAACCAAGAAGATTGATTATTACGTTTACTAAAATAGTATGGTTTCAGGATGTGCTTCTGTTTATTTGTATCTTCTTCATCTTGTATCATGAACGTATTATAGATATTAACTTCTTCAATTAAATGTATGCCTAAAAATTTTATAGATTGTAGAAATACAATTAAGAAACAATCTTTCTAACCAATTCACCATTAGTACAAAAATGATGTAGATTTTGGTGTGTTGACTTTGTAGCTGGAAAGTTTATTGACAATTTTTACTAATATCAAAAGGGATAGTGTTTCTGTTGTTATTCTTGGCATCCAGGGTAATATATATACAGGATTATGGATGTGCAAACAAGAATAATATTACTTTATTTTTCTACTTTACATGCATTTATTATTTTCTTTATAAATGCTCTGGCAAGACATGCAGTACTCTGCTGAACTGAAGTGGTGAATATGTGTATTTGTCTGACTCTTTTTAAAATTTTTTTGTTTGTTTTATGTGTATGTATTAGTGTCTGTGCGTATGTATCTATGTGTACTTAAGGAATGCCTGGTACCCACTGAGGTTAGAGTTGGACTCCAGGGTGTTTGTGAACCACCATGTGAAATACAAGTAAACCCAGATCCCCTCAAGAGCAGCAAGTACTCTTAACCTTTAAGGTAACTCTCTAGCCCTTCTCATTCTTGATTGTAAAGAAAATACAATTAATTTACTATTATCAGATATATTACTGCAGGTTGGTTATGCATGGATTTTTGATGTACTATGTACATTGCTTTTGTTTGTCTTTGTAATTTCTTAAGAGAAGTTGAATTTCTCAGTTTGCATCATTATGATATGTTGCATTAAACATATGTTAAAATCATCTGTGCATCTAAGGGATATTATACTGTACTTGGTAATAGTTTATGGGGGTTTTCAAAATAGTTATGAAGAATAATAAATGAGTTTGAAATGTTTATGCATGCCTACAACCTATTTTTGATTATATTCTTCTATGCATTACCCTCCATTGACCTCTCTTTTAATCCCTATCTTCTTTGTATTGTCCTCCTGTGACCTTCATTTTAAATTTCTTTCTTCCTCTCTAAAGTTCACATCATAATTCATGTCTGTTTTATTTCAATAGAGTCCATTTTGATTGAAAATTCATTATTTCCTTAGAGTCTAGATAATTTTGTTTAATGAGATGCTGACCAGTTACAACCATTTCCCTGGAAATGTCATGATTTTTTCTTGACATAATTGAGTGTGACATATAGTCCTTCAAATTTATTGCCAAGATTCACATAGACGGGTCATACTATGTTATATTTTCAGTTTTTTAAGGAACTTTTATACTGATTTCCGTAATGACTACGCCAGTGGTAATTACAGATTTTTGTTGTTGTTGCAGCATTTAGTATTTATTATTATTAATAGTAGTAATAGCTAGGTATTGTGTTTTTAACATGATGCTGAATGTTGTAATGTTGACAAGTGTTGTTCCTGCTCCTAAAAGATACTACTACCCAAATTTATTTATTTTTAAAACTTTTTCTTTGGTATGATAATATTAATAGTTTCCATAAGCTTTTTTCTTTTATTTCACTATAAGTGTTTAATCATAACTTTTGTGAGTTCTTCATATTTTTAGAGAATTCAGCAGGGGTTCTAGCCAGTCTTTCATTTTATTTTTTGTTTTGTTTTCTTTTATGTGATATTTTTACTAACTCAGTCATCCTATTAAATATAACTGTTTTCATATATCATTTCATTCTGGTAAGGTTTGTATTTTCATGTTATCCAATTTCATTTTTTATCCTTTTTCATGGTAGACCCTTACAATCTTACATTGTATTTAGCTTAATAAATTATGCCATTAAATTGATTTCAGGAAAGGTCATAAAGTTTAAATTCCCAACAGTAATGGACGATTGTTTCACTTGCTCCAAATCCTTGCCAGCGAGTGCATGCTGCCATGTGAGTTTTTGATCTTAGCCATTCTGACTGGTGTAAAATGGAATCTTTTTTTTTTTTTTTCAATGCAGTTTATTCAGGAACCTTGAACAATCATCTGACCCTGGGGAAAGCCAGCCTACAGCTTAAATAGCCTCTGGGTAGCCAATAGCCAACCCCAGCGTGCCACGTGGGCAATGCAGATAGGTCCACATACACTGAAGCAAGCCAGATCCTCAGCCTTAGCCAAATATGGAGTTGTTTGTGACAGAGAGCACTCACCATCGGGAAGGTGGAAGGCGGGAAACCAGCTCCATCTTTAAGGTGCGGCATTCCGCAGCTCTGTACAGTTCCCCCTTTTTGTTTTAGACGCATCAGGCAAGAGTAGAGGTCTGATCTCTGATATTAGAAATGAATTGGGACTTTGTACTGATGTTCATTTAGGTGTCATCCACCCAAAGAGCATCAGACCCGACCAATACCTTTTTCTCAGAGGCGGGACCTGGGGCATCAACCCGCATGCAATCAGACATGCTCTTCTCTGGGTTGAAAGCGGCTGACCCTGAGTGCAGTGCTTAGCCTCGCATCCTGAGAGAGGCTAAGGACTGCACTAAGTTGTTTCATTTGCTAAGGCTAAGTTGTTTCATTTGTGTTTTTCTGGTGACTAAGGACACTGAGCATTTCTTTAAGTGCTTTTCAGCCATTCAAAATTTTTGTGTTTTGAATTCTCAGTTTTAGCTCTGTACTCCATTTTTTTAACTTTTATTAATTACACTTTATTCACTTTGTATCCCCCCATTAGCCCCTCCTTCCTCTCCGCTCTATCCCACCCTCCCTCCCCCTTCTTCACACATGTCCCTCCCCAAGTCCACTGATAGGGGAGGTCCTCCTCTCCTCCTTCTGATCCTACTCTATCAGATCTCATCAGGAGTGGTTGCATTGTTGTCTTCTGTGACCTGGTAAGGCTGCTCCTCCCTCAGGGGGAGGTAATCAAAGAGCAGGCCAATCAGATTATGTCAGAGGCCGTCCCTCTTCCCATTACTATGGAACCAACTTGGACACTGAACTGCCATGGGCTACATCTGTGCAGGGGTTCTAGGTTATCTCCATGCATGGTACTTGTTTGGAGCATGAGTCTCTGGGAAGACCCTGTTTTCAAATTCTCTGGTAGGGTTGCTCTTCTTGTGGAGTTCCTGTCCTCTCTAGATCTTCCCACTTCTTACATATGATTCTTGCTCTTCTTGTGGAGTTCCTGTCCTCTCCAGATCTTCCCACTTCTTACATATGATTCTTTGCACTCTGTCCAACATTTGGCCATAAGTCTCAGCGTCTGCTTTGATAGTCTGCAGGGCAGAGCCTTTCAGAGACCCTCTGTGGCAGGTTCCTAGCTTGTTGCCTGTTTTCTTCTTCTGATATCCATCCTCTTTGCCTTTCCAAATAGGGATTGAGCATTTTAGTCAGGGTCTTCTCTCTTAATTATTTTCTTTAGATGTACAGATTTTATTAGGTTTATCCTATATCATATGTCTATATGAGTGAGTATATACCGTGTGTGTCTTTCTGCTTCTGGGACAGCTCACTCAGGATGATCCTTTCCAGTTTCCACCATTTACCTGCAAATTTCATGATTTCCTTAGTTTTCATTGCTCAGTAATATTCCATTGTGTAAATGTACCACAATTTCTGCATCTGTTCTTCAGTTAAGAGGCATTTGGGCTATTTTCAGCTTCTGGCTATTACAAATAAACTTGCTACAAACATGGTTAAGCAAATATCCTTATTGTGTACTTGAGCCTTTTTTGGTTTACTCCATTTTTAAATCACATTATTTACTTGTCGTTTAATATCTTAAATTTTTGTATATTTTTGATGTTAGCTCTCTGTCTAATGCAGGGTTAGTGAAGATGTTTTCCCAATATGTAGGCTGCCATTTTATTCTAATGACAGTGTCTTTTGACTTACAGAAGTTTTTCAGTTTTGTGAGATCCCATTTATTGTTGATCACAGAGCCTGTGCTGTAGGTGTTTTTTTCAAGAAGTTGTCTCCTATGCCAATGAGTTCCAGATTTTTCCCAGTTTGTCTTCTAATAGATTTAGAGTGTCTGGTTTTATGTCAAGGTCTGTGATCCACTTAGACTTGAGTTTTGTACAGGGTAGTAAATATGGGTCTATTTGTATTTTTCTACCAGCAGACATCCAGTTAGAACAGCAGCACTTTTTGAAAATGCTTTTTTTTCCATTATACAGTTTTGGTTCCTTTGTTTAATATCAAGTGTACATAGGAGTGTGGGTTTATTTCTGGGTCTTCAGTTTGTTGCCCTTGATCAACCTGTCTGTTTCTATGCCAATACTGTTCAGTTTTTATTACTATTGCTCTGTACTATAGCTTGAAGTCAGGGATTTTAATACTGCCAAAAATTCTTTTATTGTACAGAATTGTTCTGGCTATCCTGGGTTTTTTATTTTTCCATATGAAGTTCATGTTTCTATTTCCAGGTCTATAAAGAACTGTGTTGGAATTTTCATGGGAATTGTATTGAATCTGTATATGGCCCTTTGGCAGGATGGCCAATTTTACTATGTTAATCTACAAATCTACAAATCCACAAGCATGGAAGATTTTTTCATCTTCTAATATCTTCTTCAATTTCTTTCTTCAAAAACATAAAGCATACATAATACAGGTCTTTCACTTGCGTGGTTAGAGTTATGCCAATATATTTTATATTATTTGTGGCTATTGTAAAGGATGTTGTTTCTCTAATTTTTTACTAAGCCATTTTGTCCCTTTTGTAAAGGAAAGCTACTGATATTTTTGGACTTAATTTTGTATCCAAGCGCTTTGCTGAAACTGTTTATAAGGCATAGGAGTTCTCTGGTAGAATCTTGGGGTCACTTATATATTCTATCATATCGTCTGTCAATACCAATACTTTGAATTCTTCCCTTCTAATTGTATCTCCTTGATCTTCTTTAGTTGTCTTATTACTCTAGCTAGAACTTCAAAAACTATATTGAGGAGATATAGTGAGAGTGGGCAGCCTTGTTTTGTCCCTTATTTTATTGGGAATACTTTAAGTTTCGCTCCACTTAACATGAAGTGGGCTATAGGATTGCTGTCTATTGCCTTTATTGTGTTTAGGTATATGCCTTGTATCCCAGATCTCTCTAAGACCTTAAACATGAAGGGTGTTGGATTTTGTGAAAGGCCTTTTCATCATCACTTTTTTCTTTCGTTTTTTTAAACCTTTCCATTTGTTTATGTGGTGGATTATTTTGATAGATTTTCATATGTTAAACCATCCTTGCATTCCTGGGATGAAGTCTACTTGATCATGGTGGATGATATTTTTAACATGTTACTGGATTCAGGTTGTATTTTATTTTATTTTATTTTATTTTATTTTATTTTTAAGCTTTATTTCTTTATTTACATATGAGTGCTCTATTTGCATGTACATCTGCATGACAGAAGAGGGCACCAGATCTTATTATAGACAGTTGTGAGCCAAAACTTGACTTTTTTTATAATTTCTTTTTATTTTATGTACATTGGTATTTTGACTACATGTATGTCTAATGTGAGAGTGTCAGATCCCCTGAATAGGGGTTACAGATAGTTGTGAGCTGCCATGTGGGTACTGGGGATTGAACCAGTGTCCTCTAGAAGAACAGTCAGTGCTCTTAACAGCTAAGCTATCTCTCCAGCCCTCAGGTTGTATTTTATTTCATTTTTTTTTTTGCATCAATGTTCATAAGGGAGATTGGTCTGAAATTCTTTTTCTTTGTTGATTCTTTGGATAGTTAAGATAACAGGGTGAAGGTTGCCTCAAAGCATGAGTTTGGCAATATTTCTTCTGTTTCTATTTTGTGGAATAGTTTGAGGAGTATTGGAATTAGTTCTGCTTTGAAATTCTGGTAGGATTCTGTGCTAAATCCATCTGGCCCAGGGCTCTCTGTGGTTGGAAGGCTTTTGATGACTGTTTCCATTTCCTTATGTATTATAGATTTATTTAAATCATTAACCTGATCTTGATATAACTTTGGTAAATGGTATCTACCAAGAAAATTATCAATTTCACTTAGAGTTCCAATTTTATGGCATACAGGTTTTGAAGTCCTATCTAATGCTTCTTTGATTTCTTTCATGTCTGTTGTTATATTCCCCTTTTCATTTCTGATTTTATTAATTTGGATATTCTCATTCTGTCTTTTAGTTAGTTTTAGTTAGTTTGGCTAAGGGCTTGTCTTTCATTGTGTCGCATAATTTTGGGTATGTTGTCCCTTCATCTTCACCGAATTCTAGAAAGTCTTTAATTTATTTCTTTATTTTCTCCCTAACCCAGTGGTCATTAAGTAGAACGTTGTTCACTTCTTATGAGTTTGTAGACATTCTATCCTTTTTGCTTTTTTTGTTGAAGTTTAGCTTTAATTCATGCTGTTCTGGTAGCAATAAAAGTATTATTTCAGTTTTCTTGTATTTGTTGAGGCTTGCTTTGTGTCTGAGTATGTGCTCAATTTTGGAGAGGGTTCCATGAGGTGTTCAGCAGAATCTATATTTTTTTTATGTTTGGATGGAATGTTCTATCGATATCTTTATGTCCAATTGACTCATGTTTTTTTTTTCTCTACTTAGTTTCTTTCTGAAAGATTGAAAGATCTGTCCATTAGTGAGAGAGGTGTGTTGAAGTCTCCTACTAATAATGTGTTGGATTCAATGTGTGATTTAAGCTTTACTAATGTTTCTTTTACAAATGTGGGTGCCACTGCATGTGGAGCATATCCGTTCAGAATTGAGACATCATCTTGGTTGATTTTTCTTTTGATGAGTATGAAGTACCCTTCCCCATCTCTTTTAATTAATTTTGGTTAAAATCTATTTTATTAGACATAGAATAGTTACTTTCAGATTGCTTCTTGTGTCCATTTGTTTGGAAAATCTTCTTCCAGACTTCATTCTGAGGTAACATCTATCATTATTGCTGATGTGTATTTCTTGTATGCAATAGAATGATGGGTCCTGCTTACATATCCATTCCATTAGCCTGCGTCCATTGATGCTTACAGATATTAATGACCTGTGATCGTTAATTCCTATTGTTTTGATGTCAGTAGTGGTAGACTGTGTGTGTGTGTGTGTGTGTGTATGTGTGTGTGCCTGTGTTTGTTGTTCCTCCCCTCTTCTGGATTTGCTCATTTGGGGTTATTTTTTCCTGTGTTTTCCTGGGTTTGATTAGCCTCCTGGGGTTTGAATTTTCCCTCTAGTATCTTCTGTAGGGCTGGGCTTGTGGATATGTATCGTTTAATTTTTTTTCATCAAATATCTTGTTTTCACCGACTATTATGATTAAAAGTCATGCTGTGTATTGTACTTGGGGCTTACATCTGTGTTCTGCATGATATCTAACCAGGCCCTTCTGGCTTTCATAGTCTCTGATGAGAAATAAGGTATAATTCAGAGAGGTCTGTCTTGCATTTTTCACTTTCAGCTTTCAATAGTCAATCTTTGTTCTTTACATTTAATGTTTTGATTATTATATGGTGGGATGATTTTATTTTCCAGTCCAATCTATTTGGTGTTCTTTAGGCTTCTTGTGTATTTATTTATCAGCATTTTTTTCTTTGTTTGGGTAAGTTCACTTCTAAGATTTTGTTGAATATATTTTCTGGGCCTTGGAGTTTGGAGTCTTCTTCTATTCCCATTATTCTTAGGTTTGGTCTTTTCATAGTGTTCCCAATTTCTTGGATGTTCTGTGTCAGAAACTTTTTAAATTTAACATTTTCTTTGATTGATGTATGAGTTTCTTCAATCATATCTTCTACACGTGAATTTTTTTCTTCCATCTCTTGTATTCTGTTGGTGATTCTTGTGTCCTGTCCACTTCCCTAAGTTTTCTATGTCTAGGATTGCCTCAGATTGTGTTTGTATCTTTTTATTGCTTCTGGCTCCAGTGTTAAGAGTTAGACAGTTTTATTCATTTCCTTCTTCCACTTGGTTGTATTTTTCTGTATTTCTTTAAAAGATTTATTCAATTCCTTCACCTCTTTGATTGTATTTTCCCTCATTTCTTTGAAGGATTTATTTTCATCTTTTAAGACCTCTATCCTTTTTATAACCTTAGCTTTAGGATTGTTTTCTTGTGCTTCTGATGTGATAGTATCCTCAGGACTTGCTGTGTAGGATAGCTGAGTTTTGATGGTGCCATATGTATGCCCTGGGTTTTGTTGTTGGTATTCTTGTGCTGACGTCTAGATATTTGATTGAATTTGTTATTAGCAGGTCTGGTGATCTCTGATAGTAGTGGGTCTCTGGGGTTATAGGTAGAACTGGTGGGCCCAGGTTGCCACAGTCCTCTGAGTTTCTTTCTGCTTCCTTATCCTTGCTGGTCTTTAGGGCCAAAGATTGGAATGAGTTCGAAGAACTGGAGCAGGGCCACGAACAACCCTGATCAGTGCTGGTCTCTGGTCTATAGACAGAAGATCAGAGTGTGTCTTGGGAATGGTACAGGCCTGGGAACTATTTTTGTGGTGTGTAGGGAAGTGGAGCACAGAGGTCCCTGGGTAGACCTCACCACTTTTGCTGCTGGGCTGTGGCAGGCCAGTTTATGGGGAAGTCTCCTTATCAGTGCTGGTTGAATTGCCTAGAGGATTTTTTATTCATTATTTTCTTGCTATGATTGAATTTTTTGGTTTTGTAAGTGTAAAGTTCATTGTGCTTCCTTATAGCAAGCATTTAAATTTTTTATTGAAATTTTGTTAATTGAAAGCTTCTGGTACTGTTAAGAAGCCATGCATTTTTCTGTTTCTTTTTTAATTGATGTCATAGCATTTGGTGTTTATCAGAGAATGCCAAGTCTTTGCTGTCTGAAGAACAGTTGTTCTGGCACCAGTGGAGATAAAGCAGTGCTGCCCCATCAAGTTTGTTTGTGGTACTAGTTATTACAGAAATCTTTATTGGATTTTTAAGATAGTAGTATGGAGTGTTGGAGACTTTGACAGTGATGTCTGTCAAGTCCTGAAAACATACTTTTATTACTAGAGTGCTCATTGTTAATCAGATTGCCTTTAAAATTTTTTTGAAATAATTATAATTTATCCTTTCCCATTTATCCATCCCTGCTCCCAATTAAATTCATGACCTTTTTTCACTAATTGTTATTGTATATGGATATATATATATATATATATATTCATAAATATAACCTGCTCAGTCTGTATAATGTTACCTGCATGTTTTGTTATGCCCAGATCATATGCCCAAAGACCACCAGGAGCAGGACCACAAATCCAAGAGCAAAGAGCTTTATTCTGGTTTAAACTTGGTCTCTACATTGTCACCAACACCATAGATCAGAGAAGAGAGCTCTGAGCAAGCAGCAGGGTTTTTATCGGGGTTTGAACAAGGACTGGGAATTTTCAGCTTAGCAGTAAAATGATTGTTTGTCATTCAATAAGGGCAAGCTTGTTACAAAGTGATTGGTTAATTAACATAACATAGTGGGCTATCTGTAGACTTCAGGAAAGTTAGGTATTTTCTGTGACATGAATGTTCTACTACAAATTTTGTGGGCTGCCCAGAACACATGTCCTACCCGTTCTTGTGGTTACCTCCAGGCTATTCCTTGGGTAGGGAATTATATAGTCTTGTTCTTGGAATTGATGATTTATGGCCTAGTTCCTGGAACTGATGACTTTTTCTTTTCATTTGAGGTGTGGAGAGGTTCAGGCCTGACCTTCTCAGTATGCTTTCAGAGCTATTTAACACTGAAAATGCAATTTGTATACTCTTTAAATGATACAAAGAATGCCTTTTTTGGTTGATAGGTGGCTTTTGAACCTAGATTAAACTATGGACATTCATGGAAAACTTCAGTTCAGGTCTAGGTTGGTAATAACATTGTATTACTTAGCACAGGTATTACATTTAAAGGTGATGTGGGGCATGAATTTTTCAAAAGTACAGCAGCTTCAGGAACTGAGTAGAATGCAAATGCCTGTAGTGGTTGAGTCAGTGCCCAGAAACTAGAAAGAAAAGAGAGCTTGAGTCAGATACCCAGAGTGAAAACTACATTTTCCGGTTGGAATACTGATGTTAAACATTCTAACTCAAACAAATCTTAGATAGAAAACAAAGGAGTGTGATAACTACATGAACTTCCATCAGTCTATTAACTAGATCTCTGTTATATGCAAGCCAATTTTGGAAGTATGTACATTTGCTATAACTTGGTTCTGAGGATCAAAATATGTGCTAGATTGCTAAAGTAACAAAAACAATATCTAAAGTGCTGAGATGGCACAGTGCAACATGGGGTCTTGCTCCAGAATATTGGTTCTCATGGAGTATGCACTGAGTATGGACAAGTTTCTAGAAGGGTTCCATCCAGAGTGGTAGAATGCCATAAGCTTTGCAGGTCAGGGGGGTTTGTAGAGGTGCGTTTTCCTTTCAAACATTTCTGGAATAAAGAAATGTTACCCATGAATGCCAGGAGATATTGTTGTCCCCTGAGTTATGGTTCACTGGGGCACTGTAAATGTTCAGAGTAGCAGAATTTCAAAGAAATGTAACTTAAATTGATATAATTAACAAGCACTTTCAAGCTTATTCAAATAATCTTTAAAATATATGGTTCTAAGGAGACATCAAGATGCACACAAGGAATATGGAAACTCTAATTGTTTGATTTCATGCATAATTCTAGTAAATATTAAGAATCATTGATTAGATACAGACTATTAAATTTTTTATTAAATTTTTATTTTTTTATTAATTACAGTTTATTCAATTTTTATGCCAGCTGTAGCCCCCTCTTTCAATGCCTGTCAATCCCACCTCCCTCCTGCATCTCCTCCCATGACCCTCTCCAAATCTACTGATAGGGGAGGTTTTCCTCCCATTCCATCTGACCCTATTTATCAGGTCTCATCAGGACTAGCTGTATTGACCTCCTCTGTTGCCTAGCAAGGCTGCACCCCTCTAAGGGTGAGGTGAGCAAAGAGCCAGCCACTAAGTTTCTGTCAGAGATAGTCAATGTTCTCCTTATTAGGGACCACCTGGTATATTGAGCTGCCATGGGCTATTATATCTGTTCAGAAGTTCTAGATTATCTCCATGATGTCTCTTGTTTAGAGTATCAGTCTCAGAAAAGACCCCTGTGCCTAGATTTTTTGGTTCTGTTGCTCTCCTTGTAGAACTCCTGTCCTCTCCAGGTTTTACTAGCTCCCCCTTCTTGCTTAGTTTCTTTAGGTACACAGATTTTAGTATGTTTATCCTATATTATATGTCTAATTTCCATTTATAAATGAATATGAACTGCGTGTGTGTCTTTCTACTTCTGGAATACCTCCCTCAGGATGATTATTTTCTAAATCCCACCATTTGCCTGCAAATTTCATCATTTCCTTGTTTTTAATTGCTGAGTAGTATTCCATTGTGTAAAAGCGCCACAATTTCTGTATCCATTCCTCTGTTGAGGGACATCTGGGTTGTTTCCAAGATCTGGCTATTACGAATAAAGTTGTTACAATCCCGAGATTTCACCTTACACCCATCAGAATGGCTACAATAAAATACTCAGGTGACAATACATGCTAGAAAGCATGTGAAAAAAGGGGAATCCTCCTCCATTGCTGGTGGGAATGAAAAGTTTACAACCACTTTGGAAATCAATCTCATGATTTCTCAGACAATGAGTGATATCACTTCCTCAAGACCCAGGTATACCATTCTTAGGGATATATCCAAAATATACTCAAGTACACAACAGGGGCATTTGCTTAACCATGTTTGTAGCAGCTTTATTCCTAACAGCCAGACAGAGAATTGCATTTTTTTTTCTTATTTTATTTTATTTTATTTTATTTTATTTTATTTTATTTTATTTTATTTTCAATGCAGTTTATTCAGGAACCTTGAACAATCTTCTGACCCTGGGGAAAGTCAGCCCACAGCTTAAATAGCCTCTGGGTAGCCAACCTCAGCGTGCCACGTGGGCAAAGCAGATAGGTCCACATACACGGAAGCAAGCCATATCCTCAGCCTTAGCCAAATATACTGCACTCAGGGTTAGCCGCTTTCGACCCAGAGAAGAGCACGTCTGATTGCATGAGGGTTGATGCCCCAGGTCCTGCCTCTGAGAAAAAGGTATCGGACGGGTCTCATGCTCTTTGGGTGGATGACACCTAAATGAACATCACTACAAAGTCCCAATTTATTTCTAATATCAGAGATCAGACCTCTAATCTTGCCTGATGCGTCTAAAACAAAAAGGGGGAACTGTAGAGAGCTGTGTAATGCTGCGCCTTAAAGATGGAGCTGGTTTCTGCCTTCCACCTTCCCGATGGTGAGTGTTCTCTGTCACAAACAACTCCATATTTGGCTAAGGCTGAGAATTGCATTTTTATAAGAAAGATTTTGGAATGATCTGTAGGGCAAGTACTTAACTTCTATCAAAAGGTAATCTGTTCAGAAGTGATCTTTGTATCAATTCCAAGGGTAAATACATTAAATGCCCTTAAAATATTTCAGTGCTTAACTAAAAGGCAGAGAGAAACTATCCAAATCAGAAATGAAAAAGGTGACATAAGTACAGACACTGAGGAAATCCAAACAATCATTAGGTCATACTACAGAAGCCTATATGCTACAAAATTTGAAAATATAAATGAAATGGACAATTTTCTTGGCAAATTCCATCTACCAAAATTAAGTCAGGATCAGGTAGAATGATTGAATAGCCCTATATCCCCCAAGGAAATTGAAGTAGTCATCAACAGTATCCATTCCAAAAAAAGTACTTGGGCCAGATGGATTCAGTGCAGAATTCTACCAGACCTACAAAGAAGAGCTAGCTCCAATTTTCTTCAAACTATTCCACAAAATAGAAACAGGAGGAACATTACCAAACTCCTTCTATGAAGCCACAGTCACCTTGATACCTAGAATACACAGAGACCCAACAAACAAAGAAAACTTCAGACCTATCTATCTTGTGAACATTGATGCAAAAATATTCAGTAAAATAGTTGGAAACCGAATCCAAGAACACATCAAAGATATGATCCATCATGACCAAGTAGGCTTCATCCCAGGTATGCAAGGATGGTTCGATATTTGGTAATCCATCAATGTAATCCACCATATAAACAAACTGAAAGAGAAAAAACACATGATCATTTCCTTAGATGCTGAAAAAGCATTTGACAAAATCTAACAACCATTCATGTTCAAAGTTGTGGAGAGATCAGGGATACAAGGCACATACCTAAACGTAGTAAAGGCAATATACAGCAAGCCAATAGCCAACATTAAACTCAATGGAGAGAAATTTACATCAATCTCATTGAACAGTCTTACAGATAGAAAATAATGTAATCATGTAATCTACAGAAAAAAAAATTGCCTTTGTAGTGCTGAGGACTGAAAATAAGGCTTTCCACATGCTAGGAAGAAATTCCACCACAGAGCTTTAGCCCTGGGGATACTCATTAGTCTTGTAACAGAATGTGAAAGCAAAAGAGTCCTCCTCTTCCTCCTCTGCATCCTCTTATGCTTGTATAACATATAACCCCTGTCCACTCTTTTCCTACTGACTATTATTATTTATATAAATAAACGTTTGACCCAAAAAAATATTTCAATGCCTTATAACAAAATTTTGTTATTCTTTTGAATTTAAAATATTTGCACAGATAATAACTGACAGCCATTTTAAAAGTAAAATAAAGGCATATATAATTTATACCTATTTAATGTCTTTAACAATGAGTGTCCTTTTTTATTTCAGTTTATTTACTTTATATCTCAAAGGTGTCCCATTTCTCCTCCCAGAAAAGAGGAGCCCCCCCCCTCCTCCCTGTATCAACCTTCTCGAGCACATCAAGTCACATTACGACTGAGCATATTCTTATCTTCTGAGTCCAGGCAAGGAAGCCCTGCCAGGAAGAAGTGATTTTAAAGTAGGCAATATGTAGTCTATGTTAAAAACAGCCCTCCCCTACCCATCCAGGAGACCCACATGATGACCAAGCTGTCCATTGGCCATGTATGTGCAGGGGGCATAAGACCAGACCATGCGTGCTGCTCAGTCTCTGTATGCTCCCATGGGACTGAGTCATTTGTCTCTGTTGATCTTGTGAGAATCCTGTCCCCACCAGGTTATTCCATCTTTCCCCCAATATGTCCACAGGATCACTAGAGCTCAGGCACATGCTTTACTGCAAGAAGTCTTTTTTCAATGAAAACAGATAAAACAACTGGACTTTTAAAATACTAAAAAAGGCTTTTTTAATTTACCATTGAAATTAGAATATATAGTTTCTTACCATTATTGACAATTATATGATTACTTTTTGAGATATTACATAAGGTGACATAATAAATAATTAACATTTAGTGTAGGATTTTTTAAGTTGATCACTGTATTTTCATTATTATATACAGGAAATTATTTTTTACTTACTTTTTTGATAATATGATTTTTCCAGCACCTCAACAAAGAGTCCAAAGAAAATTGTATTTTATTTTGTTACACTTTTCTTTTTTTTAACTTTTATTAATTACACTTTATTCATTTTGTATCCCCCCATAAGCCCCTCCCTCCTCCCCTCCCGGTCCCACCCTTCTTCCACCCTTTCTGCATGCATGCCCCTCCCCAAGTCCACTGATAGGGGAGGTCCTCCTCTCCTTCTTTCTGATCTTAGTCTATCAGTTCTCATCAGAAGTGGCTGCTTTGTCAGGGTTCTAGGTTATCTCCATGAATAGTCCTTGGTTGGAGTATGAGTCTCTGGGAAGTTCCCTGTGTTCAAATTTTCTTGTTCTGTTGCTCTCCTTGTGGAGTTCCTGTTCTCTCCAGCTCTTACGATTTCCCACTTCTTACATAAAATTCCATTCACTCTGCCTGTCAGTTGGCCATCAGACTCAGTATCTGCTTTCACAGTCTGCATGGCAGAGGCTTTCAGAGGCCCTCTGTGGTAGGTTCCTAGGTTGTTTCCTGTTTTCTTCTTCTTTTGATGTCCATCCTCTTTGCCTTTCAGGATGGGTACCCTAACATTTTAGTTAGGGTACTCTCTTTTGCTTAGTATGTTTAGATGTACAAATTTTAGTGGGTTTATTCTATGTTGTATGTTTATATGAGGGAGCATATACCGTGTGTGTCTTTTTGCTTCTGGGACAACTCACTCAGGATGATCCTTTCCAGGTCCCAACATTTACCTGCAAATTTCATGATTTCCTTATTTTTCATTGCTGAGTAATACTCCATTGTGTAGATGTACCACAATTTCTGCATCCATTCTTCAGTTGAGGGGCATTTGGGCTGTTTCCAGCTTCTGGCTATTACAAATAAAGCTGCTACAAACATGGTTGAGCAAATGTCCTTTTTGTGTACTTGAGCCTCTTTTGGGTATATGCCTAGGAGTGGTATGGCTGGATCTTGAGGAAGCGCTATTCCTATTTGTCTGAGAAAGCGCCAGATTGATTTCCAGAGTGGTTGTACAAGTTTACACTCCCACCAGCAGGGGAGAATGGTTCCCCTTTGTCCACAACCTCTCCAGCATGTGTTGTCACTTGAGTTTTTGATCTTGGCCATTCTGATGGGTGTAAGGTGAAATCTCAGGGTTGTTTTGATTTGCATTTCCCTAATGGCTAATGAGGTTGAGCATTTCTTTAAGTGTTTCTCTGCCATTCGATATTCCTCTACAGAGAATTCTGTTTAGCTCTGTTCCCCATTTTTTAAGTGGATTACTTGGTTTGCTGTTTTCAGCTTCTTTAGTTCTTTATATATACTGGATATGAGTCCTTTCTCAGATAAAGGGCTGGTGATGATTCTTTCCCAATCTGTAGGCAGTCGCTTTGTTTTGATGACTGTGTCCTTTGCTTTACAGAAGCTTTTCAATTTCATGAGGTCCCATTTGTTGATTGTTGCTCTTAGAGCCTGTGCTGTTGGTGTTCTGTTCAGGAAGTTTTCCCCTGTACCAATGAGTTCTAGGGTATTCACCACTTTTTTTTTTTCTAGCCGATTTAATGTGTCTGGTTTTATGTTGAGGTCTTTGATCCACTTGGACTTCAGTTTTGTGCAGGGTGATAAGTATGGATCTATTTTCATTTTTCTACATGTAGACATCCATTTGGACCAGCACCATTTGTTGAAGATGCTATCTTTTTTCCATTGTATGGTTTTGGCATCTTTGTCAAAAATCAGGTGTCCATAAGTGTGTGGGTTTATTTCTGGGTCCTCTGTTCGGTTCTATTGATCCACCATTCTGTTTCTATGCCAGTACCATGCAGATTTTATAACTGTTGCTCTATAGTAGAGCTTGAGATCAGGAATGGAGATACCTCCAGAAGGTCTTTTATTGTAGAGGATTGTTTTAGCAATTCTGGGTTTCTTGTTATTCCAGATGAAGTTGAGAATTTTTCTTTCCAGGTCTGTAAAGAATTGTGTTGGCAATTTGATAGGAATTGCATTAAATCTGTAGATTGCTTTTGGTAAGATGGCCATTTTTACTATGTTAATCCTGCCAAGCCATGAGCAGGGGAGATCTTTCCATCTTCTGATATCTTCTTCTAATTCTTTCTTCAGAGACTTGAAGTTTTTTTCATACAAGTCTTTGACTTGCTTGGTTAGGGTTACACCAAGGTACTTTATGTCATTTGTGGCTATTGTGAAGGGTATTTTTTCTCTAATTTCTTTCTCAGCCCTTTTGTCTTTTGTATACAGGAGTGCTACTGATTTTTTTGAGTTAATTTTGTATCCAGCCACTTTGCTAAAGGTGTTTATCAGCTGTAGGAGTTTCTTGGTAGAGTTTTTGGGGTCACTCATGTATACTATCATATCATCTGCAAATACTGATAATTTGACTTCTTCCTTTCCAATTTGTATCCCCTTGATCTCCTTCAACTGTCTTATTGCTCTAGCAAGGACTTCCAGCACTATGTTGAAGAGATATGGAGAGAGTGGGCAGCCTTGTCTTGTCCCTGATTTCAGTGGGATTGCTTTAAGTTTCTCTTCGTTCACTTCGATGTTGGCTATAGGCTTGCTGTATATTGTCTTTACTGTGTTTAGATATGTGCCTTGTATCCCTGATCTCTCCAAGACTTTAAACATGAATGGATGTTGGATTTTGTCAAATGCTTTTTCAGCATCTAGGGAGATTATCATGTGTTTTTTTCTTTCAGTTTGTTAATATGGTGGATCACATTGATGGATTTCCGTATATTGAACCACACCTGCATACCTGGGATGAAGCCTACTTGGTCATAATGGATAATATCTTTGATGTGTTCTTGTATTCGGTTTGCGAGTATTTTGTTAAGTATTTTTGCATCAATATTCATAAGGAAGATTGGCCTGAAATTCTCTTTCTTTGTTGAGTCTTTGTGAGGTTTAGGTACCAAGGTGACTGTGGCTTCATAGAATGAGTTTGGTAATGTTCCTTCTGTTTTTATTTTGTGGAATAGTTTGAAAAGAATTGGAGTTAGCTCTTCTTTGAAGGTCTGGTAGAATTCTGCGCTGAAGCCATCTGGTCCTAGGCTTTTTTTGTATGGGAGACTTTTGAGGACTGCTTCTACTTCCTTGGGGGATATAGGACGATTTAAGTGATTTACCTGGTCCTGATTTAGCTTTGGTAGGTGGAATCGATCAAGAAAATTGTCCATTTCATTTAAATTTTCAAATTTTGTTCCATATAGACTTTTGAAGTAAGTCCTAATTATTGTTTGAATTTCCTCAGTGTCTGTAGTTATGTCCCCCTTTTCATTTCTGATTTTGTTGATTTGGATGGTGTCTCTCTGCCTTTTAGTTAGTTTGGCTACGGGTTTGTCTATCTTGTTGATTTTCTCAAAGAATTAGCTCTTGGTTTCATTGATTCTTTGAACTGTTTTACTTGTTTCTAATTGATTGATTTCAGCCCTGAGTTTGAATATTTCCAGCTGTCTACTCCTTTTTGGTGTGTCTGCTTCTTCTTTTTCTAGGGTTTTTAAGTGGGCGATTAAGTTGCTTGAATGAGCTGTCTCGAATTTCTTCTGGAAGGCACTTAGTACTATGAACTTTCCTGTTAGCACTGCTTTCACTGTGTCCCACAAGTTTGGGTATGTTGTGTCTTCATTTTCATTGAGTTCTAGAAAGACTTTAATTTCTTTCTTTATTTCTTCCCTGACCCAGCTGTCATTTAGTAACAAGTTGTTCAGTTTCCATGTGTGTGTAGGCTTTTTGTTATTTCTGTTGTTGTTTAAGTCCAACTTCATTCCATGGTGATCAGACAAGATACAAGGGATTATTTCAATCTTCTTTTATCTGTTGAGCCTTGCTTTGTGACCAACTATATGGTCTATTTTGGAGAAAGTTCCATGAGGTGCTGAGAAAGTTCCATGAGGTGTTTGGGTGTAAGGTTCTGTAAATGTCTGTGAGGTCCATTTGATCCATGACCTCTGTCAGAGATATTGTTTCTTTGTTTAATTTCTGTTTTGTTGACCTGTCCTTTGTTGAGAGTGGTGTGTTGAAATCTCCCACTATCAATGTGTGGGGATCTATATGTGGTTTAATTTTATCAATTTTTCGTTTACAAATGCGGGTGCTCTTGTATTTGGGGCATAGATGTTCAGGATTGTGATGTCTTCCTGGTGGAATTTACCCTTGATGAGTATGAAGTGTCCTTCCCCATCTCTTTTTATTAATTTTGTTGAAAGTCTATCAGATATTAGAATGGCTACTCCTGCTTGTTTCTTGGGTCCATTTGCTTGGAAAGACTTCTTCCAACCTTTTACCCTCATGTAATGTCTATCTTTGTGCCTTAGGTGTGTTTCTTGTATGCAACAGAATCCTGGGTTTTATTTATGTATCCATTCTGTGAATCTGTGTCTTTTTCCTGGAGAGCTGAGTCCATTGATGTTGAGAGAGATTAATGACCAGTGGTTGTTAGATCCCTTGATTTTGATGTTGGTTGTGGTCATAAGGTTGTGTGCTTGGTTGCTTTTTATTTTACTGTAGTAAGGTTAATTATTTCCTGTGTTTTCTTAACAGAAGCTAATATTCTTGGGTTTTCTTTTCCCTTCCAGTGTCTTCTGTAATGCTGGATTTGTATGTAGGTATTGTTGAAATTTGTTTTTGTCATTGAATATCATGTTTTCCCCGTCTATGAAGTCTGAGAGTTTTGCAAGGTATATTAGCCTCGGCTGACATCTGTGTTCTCTTAGGGTCTGCCTGATATCCATCCAGGCCCTTCTGGCTTTCATAGTCTTTGTTGAAAAGTCAGGTGTGATTCTAATGAGTTTGCCATTATATGTTACTTGGCCTTTTTCCCTTGCAGCTTTTAGTATTTTTTCTTTGTTCTGTACACTTACTGTTTTGATTATTATGTGGCGGGAGGATTTTCTTTTCTGGTCAAATTTGTTGGGTGTTCTGTAGGCCTCAAGTATTCTTATTGACATCTCTTTTAACTTGGAGAAATTTTCTTCAATGATTTTGTTGAAAATATTTTCTGGGCCTTGGAGAAGGGAGTCTTCTTTTTCCTCTATACGTATTCTTAGGTTTTGTCTTTTCATACTGTCTTGGATTTCTTGGATGGTCTGTGTCAGGAATTTTTTGGATTTAACATTTTCTTTGACAGATACATTGATTTCTTCCATTGTATCTTCTACACCTGAGATTCTTTCTTCCATCTCTTGTAGTCTGTTGGTCATGCTTACCTCTGTAGTTCCTGTTTTCTTTCCTAGGTTCTTCCTCTTCATTATTTCCTCCATTTGTGTTTTCTTTAATTTTTCCAGTTTTATCTTCAGGTCTTGATTTGTTTTGTTTACTTCCTTCACCTGTCTGATTGTATTTTCCTCTTTTTCTTTTAGTTCCTTCAACTCTGTTTCTTTCACTTCTTTCAGTGATTTAATTATTTCTTCTCTGAAGGCCGCAAACTGTTTGGCTGCATCTTCCGGAATTTCTTCACTGATGGCCATAATCTGCTTGTCTTTAATTTCCTCCATTTCTTTACGGATAGCCATGAGCTGTTTGTTTTTATCTTCCTTTAATTCTTTACGTATTTTATTTGTTTCCTTTATTATCCTCTTCATCAGCATAAATGTTAGGTCATCTTCTTGATTTTCTATTACGCTGGGTTGTCCAGGGCTGTTCACCCCTGAATGGCTGGGTTCTGGAGATGCCATATTGCTCTGTCTTTTGTTGGTTGAGCTTTTACGCTGACCTCTACCCATTGGGCTGTTTTAGGTGTTGGCTGTTATTTTCTGTCCTTTCTGGAGTCCTGAGGTAGGGAGAATCCCCTTGGCCGGAAGATGATTTTTCCTGAAGGAGTCCTCCTCTGCTTTTTGGGTATGGTCACTGTATGGCCCGTGTTTCTCAGGAATTGCCACTGCTCACCTCAGGTGTATAGCCCTGAGTAGTAGCTGTGGTCTTTGTTAGGCGGGGGGGGGGGGGGCTCTCCTCTTACCCATAGAAGTTCTCAAGACAGATGCCCCACCGCTGAGTTTCTCGTTATAAATTTAGTGAGCTGCTGCTGTTGTTACAGTTTTCCAGGTACAGTCCTCTTGAAGAACCTGTTGATTCCCTAGCTGTGAGGTTTTCTCGCAACAGGGAAACTCAGTCTGTTATCCTGGGGCACACAGTTCTGTCCGGGAAAGTGAGAGGAGCACCCAGCAAGTCTCTGGGCCAGAGGCTGAGTGCTCCGCTCTGGGCCTGGAGAATGTGCACTTAGATTGAGTTGGCTTCTGGGGTCACTGCTCTGGTCTGGAGGCTGGGTGCCTCAGTCTGGACCAAAAGCTGTGTGTCCCTGTCTGGGATATCAGTTGTAGGCACTGCTCTGGTCCAGATGCTGTGGGTGCAGCCCTCTTGAAGGACCGGGGATTCCCACAGTTTTGTCAGTCTAGCTAGGGGTGACTGGTTGATCCTTGGCACAGTATCTGAGGGCTGCTGTAATGGCTCTCTGGCTTTTGTAGTTCTGAGGATGCTGCTGTGTGCCCCAGTGCCCTAAGGGTACTCAATAATGGCGGCTGAGCACAGTGCTCTTGCCTGCAGTAGGAGGCTAGAGCCTAGTGTCTGCGTGAGTCCAAAAAGTCTTTTGGTGCTGGGTGTCCTGAGCGGTAGACCTGATGTTTCCCCCCCCCCCCCCGCTGCGGGTTTCCTCCTGCCAGGGACACCCAGTCTTTGCTTTTGGGACCTCTGTTCTGTCTCGGGTGGAGGCGAGTAGAACCCACAGGCACAGATGCCCGCCCGTGGCTCCGCCTTTCTGGCCGTTGGGATCCTGGGCGTCTCCCTAAACTGGGTAATTTTCCCGAGACCTTTTCTTGGTGATGGTATCAGCTGAGTGCTTTGAGATCAGACCAGCTGTTTCCCTCCCTGTGGGTTTGCACCCAACGGTGAAACTGAATCTCTGGTGCCCTGGGGCCCACAGTTCTATCTGAGGCGGCAAATCAGGCGTGCAGGCAGGCTGGGCTCTGTGCTGGTGCCTGGGTCGCCGGCTCTGGCTCCAGGCTGGCTCCTGGGGTGCCCGCAGAACCCGAGTCTTTTCCAGGTGATGTCTGGGTGACCTAAGGTCGGTCCCAATCGTTTCCTGCTCCATAGGGTTATCTCTCGACTGGAAAAATCCAGTCTGTGATGTTGTGGGCCCACAGTTCAGTCTGGGACAGTGACCAGATCACGCTGGTGTGTAGCTCTGGGCTGGCGACCAAGCGCCTGGCAGAACCAGGGTCTCTTCGGCGGTTTAGCCAGGTGAGTTAAAGCTGATTGAATCCCCCACCGTGGGGTATCCTCTCACCTAAGAAACACAATCACTTGTGTTTTATGGCCGTGAGTTCGGCTTGCTGGTCACTGTGCCTGTCCCGCTGTGATGCTGTTCAGAATGAGAGTCCTCCTGGCGCCGCCATCTTGCCCCGCCCCCACACTTTTCTTAATATTCATTAAATATTGTTGTTTAACATGGTGTAAGTGATGAATTTCTACCATTTAGGGTTTTCCATAATACATTTGCAAGTGAAAACAATACCCTAACATGTTTTCTGTTAAATAGAATAACATTCATTTCTATTCTAATATTTTACTGTTATTTCCATAAAATAATGTGTGTCTTGTCCATGTTCACACTATGGTAATCATCTACACCTATCAAAATGAATATTAAGGACATAGAAGTTTTATAACAATATCACATAAGTGGCTATTACCAGTTATTCAAAGTTTTTGTTAGAAAAGATAACTATTTGGTTAGGATTCATAATTTTTTTTAATGTATATTTTTATTTTTTATTTTTTTTATCAGTTACATTTTATTAACTCTGTATCCCAGCCGTGTCCCGATCCCTCATTCCCTCCCAGTCCCTCCCTCCCTCCCTCATCTCCACCGTGCCCCTTTCCAAGTCCACTGATGGGGGGACCTCCTCCCCATTCATCTGATCCTGTTTTATCAGGTATCTTCAGGACTGGCTGCAAAGCCCTCCTCTGTGGCCTAACAGGACTGCTCCTCCCTTCGGGGGTGGGGAGACCAAAGAGCCAGTCATTGAGTTCCTGTTAGAAATAGTCCCTGTTTCCCTCACTTTGGGAAACCAATTGGTTACTGAGCTACCACAGGCTATTAGAACCTCCACTCAGATGTAGCCTGTGGTAGCTCATAATTTTTTTAAATCAAGAATTAACATATATTTTCATTAAAATATTCTAGAGTAGGTTATATTTTATATACTATAAAGCATATATGAGAAAAACGACTCAGGAGGTGACAGATTCTAACATTGTTTTCATTTAAAATTTTTTTTTTCTATTTTCTTCCACCAAACCCTCCGATATAACCCTTATTAATTTTTTTTCAATTCATGGCCTCCTTTTGATTGTTATTGCATGTGTATTTGAATATCTATACATGCATACATATATTGCTATATGCATATATAACTACATATACATGCATACATATATACACATATATGTATATACATATACATATATACCTATTGTAGTAAATAAAAAAATAGATAGCTGTTGGGCTATATAATGTTTATTATCCTTACGATAATCACACTATTATTATCTAACCCGCTATCACAGATACTAAGACTCAGACACCTCTTAGATTTTATAATTGCCTTATTTACCTTGGGCTGAGCAGATTTTCACTTACATTGTTTCAGTATCCTCACCATCCATCATCTCCCACCCCCCATCCAATGCCATCCTCCATAGCCATCCCATCTTCCATCTATGATCTTATGACTGCTTGCTTTTATTATTCATCTGGGCCTTTTCACTTCATTATTGGAGACCTTCCACCTGGGCCCACATGATTTCTTTTCCAGGCTAAGTCATCATGATGGCTTAGGATTTGGCAATAGACTATGCTTGGATTTGAGCTTCGCCATTTTAGGTAGAATTCTGTCTGTCATGAAATGAGGGCATTTTTTTCTATCCAGTGGCTGGTTTGCACATTTGAAGCCATCCCCCTATGCATGTTCTTTGGCACTCATCATCTTCTTTGAGGTAGGCTGGTTGATGCCAGAAGATAACATGTCTCATTGTCAAAGAATCCTTTAAATGATAAAAACATTTTAAAATGCCATATTCTGTAGGTCTCTGAGATTTTGGAAGACTTATCTATTTTTATATATTCTATCTATCTGTAGAATCATATCTATCTGTTAAACCTAGAATTCATATTTTTGTGATAAATTAGACCAGAGTCTAATATGACCAAGAGTTGATTAACTAACAATTAGCTTGTAATTACCTAATATCCTAAACAGTTTGTAATACTAGTTTAAAAGTATTGAAAATAACCTTGAATTTGTATCAGTATATTAAAATTTATATCAATGTATCAAAATAGACTTAATTTTGCATCGATATACTAAATTCTGTAACAGTGAGTTCAAAATAACCTTATTTGAGAATAACAAATAAAGCCTTAATCCATGTAGACTCAAGTCTACCTTTTGTCTTATTATTCCTTTAAAATATCACTGTATTCTCCTTTCTAACCCCCTTCTCCTTACCTAAGAGATAAAGAAAGATAGAAAAAAGAAAAAAAGAAATAGAGAAATTCCTGAGTCTAATCTTGTTTTCCCTCTGAATAAGACCATTAATAAATTATAACCATCTCCCAACGACAATAAACATTCAAAACCCCAGAACACAACCAAAACCTACACAAGCCCCTTTAAAGGAATTGGGGTATCACTCTCATGGGTTTCTTCTAGCTGATGTTTGGGGCAAAGCAATTCTGATTGGGGCCCAAAGGAAATTGGGGAAATGGTTAATTAAGCTATCATTAACATTTTTGGTCCAGTCTTTGAATGTTGAGAAATTCCACTTTTAATGAGAAGTTCTTCTTGGAGCAGTCTGAAATGCTGGACCAACTGAGATCAGTAGCTTTCTTCAAGGCTTTCTTAGGAGCAGGCTTTGATGAGGAACAGCAATTGAAGCAGTTGAGTCTGGAACAAGCAGAATGCTGGAACATGAAAGATGCTGGAAGAGATGTGTCAGCGTCTCAGCATGCTTAAAGGGTGATTCCTGTCAGGTTTGATCTAGCATCAAATCTGATGTCTAGTGTTCTTTTGTTCTGAAAATATATAATTTCTCACCATCATTATACAGTTCTAAAATCATAAATGTATGAGACGTGAAAGATGCACAGATCAACTAAGAATGGTTCTCTGCTCTTTGTATTAGCAGAAGAAAGACATCTGTAATCTTTATTCATGCCATATGAAAAGATGGCCTGTACATGTCATAGGGATTATTGGTTGTACATAGACATCCATAATTTAGTCAGTTTCAGAGCTTTTCTTATGTAGCAGAATCAGAAATATAAGTTATCATTATTATTGAACATACAATCATTTATCATGTTGAAATCAAAACAAGGTTGTTGACCCTTCCCGTGGGCTAGTCGAACAGGGTCCACCTGAAAGAGGGAGTAGAAATTGGGGGACAGAGATGCGAAGAATGGAGACAAGACAGATTCCTGATCAAGTCTCAGTTTACTGAAAGTGCCAAAAACACTTATAAAGCAAAGGGTACAAGCAATTTTTTTTTTCACAGTAACAACACATCTGTGCCACAAGCAACCAAGAATTCACTCAAGGTTACACAAAGTCTGCTGTCTTGTTTCCAAGGTTGAAGGGAGCTTGCTATCTACTTCTCAGGCTCAGAGCACCCCACTTGCAGAGACCACCAGGGACAGTCTCTGAGAAATGGAACTATGGATAAGACCCACATAGGCCAAGGCCAGGAGGCAGAATTCCAATTTCCAGACTCCTTCAGTTCCCCCTTCTTTGTTTTATGGAGAGAGTGTCTTAGGTTGGAGAAATGTGCATTTTTCTCTAACTCATCACCAAGGTCTTGCATGCGATTTTCATGAGCCTCTCTCTTAGGTTGGAAAAAACACAATTTCATGCTTACTCATCATTGACTTACCTCCATATCAAACGGGATTGTTAGATATCTTTAATTTAAATTCATGCAACTGCACTTGCATGTGTTGAAGTTGTTGAAGAAGGAACTGTAACACACACGGAAGGCAGGCACAGGCCAACTAACCCATACCTGCCATGCCTGCAAGTGTCAGGCCCCACTTAAGCACAGAGTCAAAGGATGGAAAGTGCCTCCTGAAGCTAGTAAATATATCCCAGGTTGTAATGGCCAATTCCAACCTAGGTTCTTTGGCAGATTCTATGTCATGGATCTTATTTCTCATCGTTAACATGTGCAACGAGAAGTTTTTGCTAGATCAAATACTAGCAAGGTGATTCTGAACCTGAGTCCAATTAAATTATGTTTCATCATACCAAAAATCAGAAATCCTAACAGGAATCATAACAAAAGCAGGTTGCTTAACAACTAATACTGAAAGAGCATTATTATCAGCACTAACACAATTAGTAAGATTGCAATATACACATTCAATTGAATAAGCATCATTGTTCTTAAAATGTCTTACTACAATGTTTCCAATTAGCAGTAAATAAGGAGGACTAATACATGCAAAACAGAAGTATACTTGATTAATTTAGCAAAGCTACTTGCATTCCCAGAGAGAATACATATATATCCCAAGGTAGCCCCCAATTTCCATACATAGGCTTGCCTGTTTTTATTTGAATTCCTACAAAGTCCATCACTAACAGCTTTTTCTAAGAATTTTGACTGCCTTTATTAGAAGCCAATTTCTTTATACCCTTAACAATAGACCAGTCCATAACTGTAAATACAGAGTCATTGTCCCAGGAGTAGATGGTGGGCGTTTCTCTAATGCATCTTGTCCAAGGAACCATTGGTCGAGGACAAGTGCATTGATCCCCTTTTGCACAGGGTGGGTAACTCACTGGAGATGTAAGACTGTCATTCTTAACTCCCATGGGAAAAGATAATAATATCCCTCCAATGTTCCACTTTGCCTGGTTGCAAAGGTAGGCTTGAACTGCCACCCCAACTTTAGAGTGGTAAGCATTCCGACCTATGACCTGGACAGGGGAGACTGGTAAGCAGTCCTGATGAAAACTCTTTCTGGTAAAGCAAAGAGGATGACCTCTTCCAATTCCTGAAAAGTTAAGAGTGTTTTACTTGCGTTCCTTCAAAAGCAGGAAAACCCAGCAGCCAAGTGTTGTTGACATAAACAAGGACTTCTGGATCATCCCAGAAAACTGGATATAGTAAAGGTGAATCAGGAACATACGTCCAATAAGCAGTCATCTTGACTGGAGGGGTCCTCATTGACATCATTATCATTGTCAGGAGAAAACTCCTCACCCACTTGTTGCACCAGGAGTTTCAGTAGCCATCTAGCTGCATCATTTCCCTGTGAAATAACACAGACAGCTCCTTGTCCCCATATAAGTACAGGGTCGGTTCCATGCCATTGATTTGTTAAAGGATCCCTCCATTTTACTGTAGCAAAAGTTTCTTTGGTTTTTGTATGCCAAAATCTATCTGCTGCAGATTTACCATGCTTACCCAAATTTAAAACATTCAGAATGAAAAGAACATGATTAAGATGATTCTTAGGTGTCCAGAGGAGTGGCTCTCCCTTCTTTGTTTTTTTGCAAATAAATCTTAATTGTACAGTGGCACTTTCTACTATGCCTTGTCTTTGAGGATTGTAAAGTATTCCAGTTATATGAGAAACTTGAAACTGTTGACAAAATCTTTTAAAAGATTTGCTAGTGTATCCTGTTCCATTGTCAGTTTTAAACTGCTTAGGAACACCCAGAATATTAAACGCCTTTAGACAATGAGGAATAACATTCTTTGCAGCTATTTTTGGTTGAGGAGTGCCAAAAATAAATCCGGAATAGGTATCAATGCAAACATGTACATATTTTAATTTTCCAAATTCAGGAATATGAGTAATATCCATTTACCAAATTTGATTTGAAAACAATCCTTTAGGATTTTCTCCCAAATGAAGAACAGGCTGAAATTGAGAAAAAGTACTGCAAGCCTTGACTATACTATGGACCTGTTCCTTAGTCAACCCATATTTAAGTCTCAAGGTTTGACTATTGAGATGATGCATATGGGCATCCTGGGCTCTGTTTAACTGTGAACAATAAACTTTCATGATTTTATCTGCCAACGCATTTTCTTCAGACAGGGGTCCTGACAAAACAGAATAAGCCCTCAAATGTCCTATAAAAAAGGAGAGATTTTTTCTTGTATCAAATTTTGAATTTGTAAAAATAAAATTCCAACAGAAGATGTCTGAATTTGACCTGCAGTCTCTAACCTAGGCAAAGACTGAGCTACATATGCATCTGTAAAAATGTTCAAAGACCGCATATTAAAACTTTGAAACACAGCCAAAATTACAGATAACTCTGCTATTTGAAAAGAAACTGTTTTTCTTTCATAAGCTTAGGCAGCAACACCAGATAATGAACCATCAGTAAATACCATTAAAGCATCAACAATTGAAATAAATTTTGTTTAAAATGTATTCTATCTAACCACCATGGACTAAAGCTGGACCTCAGCAACAACAGAAAAAACAAAAAACTGACACGCACATGTAAACTGAACAACTTGCTACTCAATGACAGCTGGGTCAAGGAAGAAATAAAGAAATTAAAGACTTCCTAGAATTCAATGAAAATGAAGGCACAACATACCTAAATTTATGGGACACATTGAAAGCAGTGCTCAGGGGAAAATTTATAGCACTAAGTACCTTCAAGAAGAAATTTGTAACATCACATACAAGCAACTTAATGGCCAAACTAAAAACCCTAGAAAAAAAAAGTAGCAGATACACCCAAGAGGAGCAGACGGCTGGAAATAATCAAACTTAGGGCTGAAATCAATCAATTAGAAACAAATAAAACTATTCAAAGAATCAATGAAACAAAAATCTGGTTCTATGAGAAAATCAACAAGATAGACAAACCCTTAGCCAAGCTAACTAAAAAACAGAGAGAATCTATCCAAATCAGCAAAATCAGAAATGAAAAGGGAGACATAGCTACAGACACTGAGGAAATCCAAACAATCATTAGGTCATACTACAAAAGCCTATATGCCACAAAATTTGAAAATCTAAATGAAATGGACAATTTTCTTGATAGATTCCACCTACCATCATTAAGTCAAGATCAGGTAGAAAGACTGAATAGCCCTATATCCCCCAAGGAAATTGAAACAGTCATTAGCATTCTCCTCTCCAAAAAAAAAGCCCTGGGCCAGATGGTTTCAGTGCAGAATGCTACCAGATCTTCAAAGAAGAGCTAACATCAATACTCCTCAAACTATTCCACAAAATAGAAACAGAAGGAACATTACCAAACTCATTCTATGAAGCCACACACACCTTGATACCTAAACCACGTCTCAGGCTCAGAGCACCCCGCTTGCAGAGACCACCAAGGACAGTCTCTGAGAAATGGAACTTTGGATAAGACCCGCATCTGTCAAGGCCAGGTGACAGAATTCCAATTACCAGACTCCTTCAGGTTGTATATATCAAACTATCCTCTTTGTGCTCTTGGGTACCTGTTGTATAGGCCAAGCTTCTCTCTGTCTCCCTACAGAAGGCCTCCCATTAGAAATACAAGCCTGTGACTTGAGCAATAAATAAGGCATGTTTTAAGGAAACTTCATATAAACTCCTTTTTAATTTAGAGTTTAAGCATACCATGTACTTGTTTAGAGGTTTAGGCCTGGATTTTTATATTATGATGCAGCTATTTTTGTCCTATCTCCTTTTTTACATGGAATGAGCCGTTATGCTTTAAAGCCTAGCTTTATATAAACTCCCTTTTACCTTTAGAGTTTAAGCATACCCTAGATATCTTGTACCTGGACTTTTACATGGTTGTGGCTATTCTTTGTCTTGCCCCCTTTTTTATATGGGATGGAAAGTTCTGCCTTTAAAACATGTGAATTGTAATTTTTTTGAGTTTTTAGGACTTAACTAGGCATTGGTGTGTACTTTGCCACATGTAAGCCACCTGTGTACTTTTTGCATTAGGCATAAGTGACATTTGACACCCCTACCATGAAAACTGAAAGGATAATCCAGCTGCCAGAACCAGAATTTAAAGTCAGCATTTAAAGGTTTTTGTTTTGTTTTGTTTTATGTTTTTCAGTTTTTTCTTTTTTTTTTTTTTTAATGTGGGAAACATACAGTTTGTATGTTTATCTCCCAGTCTAATTTCCAGTCCTTACATCGACCAACAGAACAAATCCTTAAGCCAAAATGCCCTTTGGAACCAGTTTTCCTGTGGAAGTCCCTCTGTATGAGGAGATTGGCAGGCCTTTTAAGAGCACTATGACATCATCTCTTCTTATGTAAACCTAAAATTGATGTGAATCCAACCTGTAGATCAGTAAGGACATAACATCCATTATTAAGAGAAAAGAACCTACACAGTAATTAACCTTACAGAAAAACTTGTCATTTTGAATTTTAGACTGTCTCTGTAAGTGGCTAAATAGCAGGGATTGCTACCCTGGCTTTTATTATGTAAATTTGGTTGATCCCAAACTCAGATATCTTCCTTTTTCTTTCTCCTTTCTTCTGGGATTAAAGGCATGTGCTGTCACCATTTTGTTTAAATATTTTATATCAAATCCAATATCATTGTAACTCAAAGTTTTTAAATGAAAATCAAGCAAAGAAACAGAAAATTTTAAGGTTTCAGCCAGTTGTGCAAATATAGGCCAAAACAAGCAAAAGCCCAGTTCATTATTTTGGGGAATTTAGTTGTTCCTAAAGTGACTCTGTGGGCGCTTCCCAGAAAGAGCTGACAAGCATCTTGTAGCCAGATAGGTTTGAATTCCAGCCATTATCAATCTAGTTCTTATTACGAAGAATGCATTCTCTATTGTTCACAACTTAGTATTTAATCCTTTGGTTTTCTCTGTGCTTTCTCTTTGAGCTTTCTTGGAGAAGACCTAGAGAGGAGCCATCACCATTAAACACATTGCAATCAGATCCATGACTATGACAACCAAAACACAGCCAAAAGGGATCCAAACACCTTCTGCCATGGTGTTTTTATTTTAGATGCATTTTAGGTCAAGTTCTGTCTAGAGGTCTGTTTGCCTCTCAGTTTTGCCTCTCCAACTTGCCATGTCTCCTTAGTCATAGCCCTTGCTCTGTGAAAACTGAGCAATGTTTGTGTATCCCCAAGCAGTAGCTGCAGCTAGTCTTGTTAAGTCTGCTCTTTTGTCTCCTGGTATGGGTCTGACCACAGTAGGCTGTGTTTACTTGTAGGTGTTTTTAAGAGTCTCTCTTAAAGAGACAGTAATTGACCCTGGATTTTTAGGTTTTAAATTCAGGTTGTATCACTGGGAGCTTATTCCCCTCACCAAATTTTGATAAAATATAATTTGAAGGGTGTGGATACTTAAGTTAGTTGGTTGCCATTTGTTGTAGTAAAATTAAAAAAAAATTGGAGTGTTGGGCTATATAATGTTTATTATCCTTATGATAATCACAGTGGTATGTATTATCTAACCTACTATCACAAATAATAAGACTCAGACACTTGTTAGATTTTACAATTACCTTATTTACCTTGGGCTGAGCAGATTTTCACTTACACTATCTCAATATTCTCATCATCCATCTCCCAGCCCCCATCCAATGCCATCTTCCATAACTATCCTATCCTCCATCCATGATCTTATAAATGCTTGCTTTTATTATTCATCTGGGCCTTTTCAATTCTTTATTGGATTCCACGTGTTCCCCCCCCAGGCTAAGTCATCATGGTGTACTCCTTCTTCCTCTCTTCCTATCCATCTCTCCTGTGGTTCTTGTGATTCTTCCTCAAAAGCCTGAGAACCTTAGCCATGCCTACCCCATTCTGTCCTGTCCAGTTATATGCCCTTTAATGAATCAATCAGGTATAATGTTTTATGCAGTTGTATACAAACAAGGATATGTGAATCTGGGGGACAGTAGCCAGATCTTGAATGCCAGAAATTAGTGTTAGACTAATCCTCCAACAACCTGTATTCATAATCACCAATATGCATATATGCCTATATGCCTATATATGCCTATGTATCTATTACATATATGCAAACACACATAAACACATACACAAACATATTCCTAAATATAACTTTCTCAGTCAGTAGACTAACCATTTGGTATTGGATAACCAATTGATGTACTCTTTCCTGGAGAACACTATTACTACTACTGTCAGAATTCCTTAGTTGCCTGTAGTTTTTGTGTAAGTTTGGGACATCACAGAGTTTCTAATATTTTCTATTTTTATTATTATTATTTTACAGGAATAGTCAAGAAAGGGCTTATCCAGATGACTATTCTATGCCATATTATTTATGGTAATAAGTATATGATTTGGGAATACTTATCAGGAGTTACATAAATAAGGAGGCATGTACTTTCTTCTATTCCCTACTTGACTTGGGAGTCACTTTGTTTTAACCTAGTCAGCCACTTATAGCTAAGACATATTCATCTTTGCAGTATATTTCAGTTAGCTGAATTATTCCCATTTATCTGTGAATAATTGTCTATTATAATCTGACAATGGCCATTTAGTAAGTCTGAAGGCTTTAGTATTCATGTAAATTTTTATATAGATTTTTATATATTCACTATAGAGGACATAAAATCAAAGAATCTCTCTGAGGACTTGGTATTGTGTTAAGGTTAGCTACCTTCTGTCTCTACAGCTATATAGGTGGAATGAATTTGCAGTAGACTAAAGAGAAGTGCCACTGATATAAAGTGACAGACAAAATCTTGGTTATTAAACACATGAATAATTAAGCTTTAGAGACTGTGTTCTGTGGTTTAGGAGAAGAAAGACACATGTGAAGAGAAAAGGTAAATCTGGAGGGGACAGGCGAACAACGAGAGCGAGAGCAACAGAACCAAAAAGTCTGGGCACAGGGGTATTTTGTGAGACTGATACTTGAAACAATGACTATGCATGGAGAAAATATAGAACCCCTGCACAGATGTAGCACATGGCAGCTCAGTACTCAAGAGGATTCCCCAGTAATAGGAGCAGGGGCTATCTCTGACATGAACTCATGGTCAGGTTCTTTGATCACCTCCACGTGAGGGGGGAACAGCCTTACCAGTGGACAGAAGAAGACAATGAAACCAGTCCTGATGAGACCCAAATAGAACAGGGTCAGACAGAAGGGTAGGAGGACCTCCCCTTTCATTGGACTGAGGGAGGTTCATAGGAGGAGAAGGAGGGAGGGTAAGATTAGGAAGGGATGAGGGATGGGGCTACAGCTGAGATACAAAGTGAATACACCGTATTTAAAATATTGAATTCAGAGTGATGACACAATAAACTTGAACATATATATATATAATTTTTATATTAATCACAGGTCATTCACTTTGTATCCCAGCCATAGCCCCCTCTCTCTTTCCCTCTCAATCCCACCCTCTCTTCCTCATCTCCTCCCTGACCCGTTCCAAATCCACTGATAGGGGAGGGCCTCCTCCCCTTCCATCTGACCCTAGCTTATCAGGTATTTTCAGGATTGGCTGCAATGTCCTAATTTGTGGCCTAGAAAGGCTGCTTCTCCCTCGGCAAAGGGGGGGGCAAAGAACCAGCTATTGAGTTCATGTCAGAAATAGTCCCTGTTCTCCTTTCTAGGGTACCCACTTGGATACTGAGCTACCAAGAGGTACATCCTAGCAGGGGTTCTAGATTATATACATACATGGTGCTTGGTTGGATAAACAGTCTCATAGAACTCTGCCCCTTCTGCCCTGATATATTTGGTCCTTGTGGAACTCCTATCCACTCCAGGTCATACTAACTCCCCCTTCTTTCATATGATTCCCTGAACTCTGTCCAAGATTTGCTTATGAGTCTCAGCATCTGCTTTGATACACTGCTAGGTAGAGTCTTTCAGAGGCCCTCTGTGGTAGGCTCTTGTCCTGTTACATGTTTTCTCTTGCTTCCGATGTCTATCCCATTTGTCTTTCTAAGTGGGGGTTGATCATCTTATCCAGGGTCCTCTTTCTTCTTTAGATGTACAGAATTTAGTATGTTTATCCTATCTTATGGGTCTAGTACCCACTTATAAGTGAGTATATACCATGTGTGACATTTTTTTTGTCTTCATGATGGTTTTATTGCTTTGAAGGGACACCATGACCATGGCAACTCTTATAAAGGAAACATGTGAGTGGGGCTGGCTTACAGTTTCAGAAGTTTAGTCCATTATCATCGTGGCAGGAGGCATGGCAGCACACAGGCAGACATGGTGCTGGAGAAAGAGCTGAGAGTTCTACTTCTGGATGGGCAAACAACAGGCAGAGACCTAGGCATATTTCCTCCAATAAGGCCACACTCCTAGTAGGCCATTTTCATTTAAACTACCACAATGACTACTACTCAAATAATATGGATTAATGCTGTATAAAATGTATTCCTTGATGCTTGACAGTATTGATCCATTTCTATGTGGAGTGGCATTATTATTATTTATTTTACTAGTTACATATTATTAATTCTGTATCCCAGCTATATCCTGCTCCCTCATGCCTTCCCAATCCCACCTTCCCTCCCTCATCTCCTCCCCACCCTTTTCCAAGTCCAGAGATAGGGGAGGACCTCCTCCCCTTTCCTCTAACCCTGTTTAATCAGGTATCTTCAGGACTGGCTGCAAAGTCCTCCTCTGTGGCCTAGCAGGACTGCTCCTCCTTTGCGGGGTGGGGAAGTCAAAAAGCCTGCCATTGAGTTCATGTCAGAAATTGTCCCTGTTCCCCTTACTAGCGTGTCCGGACATGCTTGGTTACTGAGCTACCATGGTCTACATCTGAGCAGAGGTTCCAGGTTATATCCACACATGATACTTGGTTGGAGAAACAGTCTCATATAAGGCTCTGTGTCCAAATATATTTAGTCCTTGTGGAGCTCCTATCCTCTCCAGGTCATATTAACTCCCCCTTCTTTCATATGATTCCCTGCAATCTGCTGAAGGTTTGGTTATGAGTCTCATTATCTGCTTTGATACACTGTTAGGTAGACTCTTTCAGAGGCCCTCTGTGGTAGGCTTCTGACCTGTTACTTGTTTTCTCTTACATCCAATGCCCATCCCATTTGTCTTTATAAGTGAGGATTGATCATCTTACCCGGGTCTTCTTTCCTGTGTGTCTACTTTAGGTGTATAGATTACATTACGTTTATCATATATTATAAGTCTAAATAAGCGAATATATACCGTGTTTGTCTTTCTCCTACTGGGATACCTCACTCAAAATGATCACTAGATTCTACCATTTGCCTGCAAATTTCATGATTTCCTCGTTTTTAATTGCAGAGAAGTATTCCGTTGTGTAAAAATACCACAATTTCTTTATCCATTCCTCCATTCAGGGACATCTGGGTTGTTTCCAGGTTCTGGCTATTATGAATAAAGCTGCTACAAACATGGTTGAGCAAATGTCCTTGTTGTGTACTTGAACGTATTTTGCATATATTCCTAGGAGTGGTAGCACTGCATCTTGAGGAAACACAGTTCCTAATTGTCTGAGAAAGTGCCAGATTGACTTCCAAAGTGGTTGTACCAGTTTACATTCCCACCAGCAATGGAGGAGGGTTCCCCTTTTCTCCACAACCTCTCCAGCATGTGTTGTCATTTGAGGTTTTGATCTTAGCCTGTCTGATGGGTGTAGGATAAAATATCAGGGTAGTTTTCATTTGCATCTCTCTAAAGCTAAGGATGTTGAGCATCCCTTTAAGTATTTCTCTGCCATTCTATATTCTGCTATAGAGAATTATCTGTTTATCTCTGTACCCCATTTTTAAATTGGATTGATTAATTTATTGCCTTTCAACTTCTTAGTTCTTTATATATTCTGGATATCAGCTCTCTGTCAGATATAGAGTTGGTGAAGATCCTTTCCCAGTCTGTAGGCTGTCGTTTTGTTCTAATAACAATGTCCTTTGCTTTATGCTTTTCAGTTTCATGAGGTCCCATTTATTGATTGTTGCTCTTAGAGCCTGTGCTCTTGGTGTTCTGTTCAGGTAGTTGTCTCCTGTGCCAATGAGTTCTAGGCTTTTCCCCACTTTTTCTTCTAACTGATTTAGTGTATCTGGTTTTCTGTTGAGGTCCTTGATCCACTTGGACTTTAGTTTTGTACATGGTAATAAATATGGATCTATTTTCATTTTTCTGCATGTAGACATCCAGTTGGACCAGCACCGTTTCTTGAAGATGCTGTCTTTTTTCCATTGAATGGTTTTGGCTTCTTTGTCAAAAATCAGGTGTCCATTACTGTGTGGGTTTATTTCTGGGTCTTATATTCAGTTCCATTGATCCACCTTTCTGCTTCTCTGCAAATACCATTCAGTTTTATTACTATTGTTCTGCAATACAGCTTGAGATCAGGGATGGAGATGCCTCCAGATGATCTGTTGTTGTACAGGATCATTTTGGAAATTCTAGGTTTTTTTTCCATATACAGTTATAATTTTTCTCTCAAAGTCTGTAAAAAATTGTGTTGGTATTTTTATGGGAATTTCATTGAATCAGTTGATTGCTTTAGGCAAAATGGCCATTTTCACTATGTTACTCCTACCATTACATGAGCATGGGAGATCTTTCCATCTTCTGATATCTTGTTCAATTTTTTTCTTCAGAGACCTGAAGTTTTTTTCAAATAAGTCTTTCACTAGCTTGGTTAGAGTCACTAAAGGTACTTTATGTTATTAGTGGCTATTGTGAAGGCTGTTGTTTCCCTGATTTCTTTCTCAGTCTTTTTGTCTTGGGTATACAGGAGGGCTTCTGATTTCTTTTTTTTTAGTTAATTTTTTTATCCACCCATGTTGCTGAACGTGTTTATCAGCTGAAGGAGTTCTCTGGTTGAATTTTTGGGGTAATTCAGTTTTCCTATTATATCAGCTGCAAATAGTGTTATTTTGACTTCTTGAAACTTTTTGATTTGTATCCCCTTGATCTCCTTTCGTTTTCTTACTGATCTAGCTAGAACTTCAAGTACTATCTTGAAGAGTATGGACAGAGTGAACAGACTTGCCTTATCCCTGATTTCAGTGGGATTGATTTAAGCTTCTCTCCATTGAGTTTGATGTTGGCTATCGGCTTGCTGTATGTTGCCTTTACTATGTTTAAGTATGTGCCTTGTATTCCTGATCTCTCCAAGACTTTAAACATGAATTCGTGTTAGAATTTGTCAAATGCTTTTTCAGCATATAAGGAGATGATCATGTAGTTTTTCTCCTTCAGTTTGTTTATATGGTGGATTACATTGATGAGTTTCTGTATAAAGAACCTCCCTTGCATGTCTGGGATGAATCCTAGTTGTTCATGGTGGATGATATCTTTGATGTGTTCTTGTATTCAGCTTGCATGTATTTTATGGAGTATTTTTCATCAATGTTCATAAGAGAGATAGGTCTGAAGTTCTTTTTTGGGGGGGGTCTTTGTGTGGTTTAGGTATCAAGGTGACTGTGGCTTCATAGAATGAGTTTGGTAATGTTCCTTCTGTTTCTATTTGTGGAATACTTTGAAGACAATTGGAATGAGCACTTCTTTGAATGTCTCTTAGAATTCTGTCTTGAAGCCATCTGGTACAGAGTGTTTTTGGGAAGGGAGAATTTTAATGACTGCTTCAATTTCCTTGGGTGATATAGGATTATTCAATCTTTCTACCTGATCTTGATGTAATTTTGGTAGATCGAGTCTATGACAAAAATTGTCCATTTCATTTACATTTTCAAATTTTGTGGCATATAGTTTTTTGTAGTATGACCTAATGATTGTTTGGATTTCCTCAGTGTCTGTATTTATGTTCCTCTTTTTTCATTTCTGATTTTGCTGATTTGGATAGTTTTTTTCTGCCTTTTAGTTAGTTTGGATAAACGTTGGTCTATATTGTTGATTTTCTCAAAGAACTAGCTCTTGGTTTCATTGATTCTTTGAATTGTTTTATTTGTTTCTAACTGATTGATTTCAGCCCTGATTTTGATTATTTCCAGCCGTCTGCTCCTCTTGGGTGTATTTGCTTCTTTTTTTCCTAGGGCTTTCACTTGGGCCTTTAAGTTGCTTGTATGAGAAGTTACAAATTTCTTCTTGAAGGCACATAGTGCTATGAATTTTTCCTGTGTTCACTGCTTTCATTGGGTCCCATAAATTTGAGTATGTTGTGCCTTAATTTTCATTGAATTCTAGGAAGTCTTTAATTTATTTCTTTATTTTTTCCTTGACCCAGCTCTCATTGAGTAGCAAGTTGTTCAGTTTCCATGTGTGTGTCGGTTTTTTGTTATTTCCGTTGTTGTTGGGGTCCAGCTTTATTCTATGATGATCAGATAGTATACATAGGATTGTTTCAATTTCTTTCTATCTGTTGAGACTTGCTTTTTGACCAGCTATATGGTCTGTTTTGGAGTAGTTTCCATGAATTGCTGAAAAGAAGGTATACTCTTTTCAGTTCGGGTGAAAAGTTCTTTAGACATCTATTAGGGCCATTGGAATTTGGACCTTTGTAAATGTCGTTATTTCCCTATTTGACTTTTGTCTAGATGATCTGTCCCTTGGTGATAGTTGGATATTTAAGTCTCCCACTATTAAGGTGTTGGGATCCATGTGTGATTTAAGTTTTAATATTGTTTCCTTTACAAATGTAGGCGCTCTTTTATTTGTGGCATAAATGTTCAGAATTGTGATGTCTTCTTGGTGCAATTTTTCTTTAATGAGAATGTAGTGTCCCCTCCTTATCTTTTTTGATTAATTTTGTTTTGAAGTTTATTTTATTAGATATAAGGACAGCTACTCCATCTTCTTTTCTGTATCCATTTGCTTGAAACACATTTTTCCAACCCTTTCCTCTGAGGTAGTGTTTATCTTTGTTGCAGAGGTGTGTTACTTGGATGCAGCAGAATATTAGATCCTGTTTCCTGTTAGTCTGTGTCTTTTTATTGGAGAGTTGAGTCCATTCATATTGATAGATAATAGTGACTAATAAGCCTTAGTTCCTTTTAATGTGGAGTTGGTGGTCTTACTGTGATTCATTGTTTGTTTTCTTTTGATTTTTGTAGGGACATTATTAGTATCCTATGTTTTCTTGGGTATAGTTGTTTTCATTGGATTGTAGTTTTCCTTCTAGTATCTTCTGAAGGGCTGGGTTGCTGTGTTGAAAGTGCTTAAATTTAGTTTTATCATGGAATATTTTGTTTTCTTCATGTATGTTCATTGAAAACTTTGCTGGGTATAGTAGTCTGGGTTGGCATCTGTGGTCCCTTTAAAGTCTGCATTACACCTGCCCAGTCCCTTCTGGCTTTCATAGTTTCTGATGAGAAGTTCGGTGTGATTCTGGTAGGTCTCCCTTCATATGTTACTTGGCCTTTTTCCCTTGCTGTTTTTAATATCTTTTTGTTGTTGTTGTTGTTGATGTTCTGTAGATTTAGTGTTTCGACAATGATGTGATGTAGGATTTTCTTTTATGGTCTTGTCAGTTTGTTGTTATGTAGGCATCCTGTATGTTTATGGACATCTCTTTCTTAAAGTTGGGGAGGTTTTCTTCTATGGTTTTATTGAAGATATTTTCTGGACCTTGGAGACTGGAATCTTTTTTTTCATCTAGTCCTATCATTCTTAAATTTCACCTTTTCATGGTATCTTTGATTTCTTAGATGTTTTGTGTTTGGGACTTTTCCAATTTTACTTTTTCTTTGAGAGAATTATCAATTTCTGCAAGTGTATCTTCAGCACTGGAGATTCTTTCTTCCATCTCTTGTATTCTCTTGATGATGCTTACTTTTGTGGTTCATGATCTTTTCTCTAAGTTCTCTAGCTCCAGGGTTTTCTCTGTTTGTGCTTTTTTTATTGATTCTAATTCTATTTTTATGTCTTGCACCATTTCCTTCATCTGTTTGAATGTGACTTCCTGTTTGTATGATGGCCTCTATTTTTTTGTTTGTTTCTTCTTTATATGCTACTAATTTTTGCCTCTACTTGTCCCTCTTTGTTTGGCCATATTTGCCTGAATTTCTTTGAGAACTTTTTTCAGTTCCTCTTTCTTTGCCTTCACCTGGTTGGTCAATTCTTTGTGAGATTTTTTTCATTTCCTCTTTCACTGTCTGTATTTGCATGGCTATTTCTCTGAGAGTTTTGTTTGTTTCCTCTTTATGTGACTCTAATAACTGAGTTACTTTATGTAACTCTAATAAGCATATCTTAAAAGTAATTTTCTTGTGTTTTTGATGAATTGGAGTATCCATTGATTTTGTGGGTTGCTGATGAAACCATGATGTCCTGATTTTTGTTGGGTGTAATCTTTTGCCGACCTCTGGCCATTTGCTTAACTGTAACCTTAACTGTTTGTTCTTGGTTTCTGCAGTTCAGATTGGTACCATCTTTCTCTGGCATCTTGAGAATTCTTCAGGGAGATGAGAGAGGTGCTATGCTATGGTTTCAACGTGTGTGTTTGTGCTTCAGCTATACCAGTTGGAGGAAAGCCCAAGGGCACAGAAGGACAAATGTGCATGAGTGTGTGTGTGTAAGTTTTCCTTGAGGGACAGGGTGCTAGAGAATGTAAGGACCTTCAGTGTGATGGAAGGGCGCCTTGTGGTCACCAAAGGGGTCACAGGTGCTGAAGTTATCTGAAAAGCTGATGATGATGACGTGTGTAGAGCACGTCAGTGGCCTACAGAATACTGGTATTCCTCTCTAACTGAGCTCCACGAGTTATTTGCCTGGTAGCTACTCTGTTGATAGCTCCACAGAGCCAAGGCTTCCTTGTCCCAAGAAACCTTCTGTTTCCCCCAGTGCATGTGTCGGTGGGAGATTTCTGATGTCTTGCTGCTAACTTAGAAGCACCTTGGATCTGGAGTTCTGCAGGCTCTTGGGGGCACAATTTCTGTCTAGCAAGTCAAATTGTAAAGTACAGGGGTTCCTCCTGTTCTCTACTGGCAGGTTTGGACCTGCTGAGCCAAACGTGGATGTAGACAGCTCAGTGGTGTTGGAGCCACTATACCTGGGAATCCAGTTGCAGCTGCAGAATTGGGGTTTCTATGTGCCTGCTGGGAAGTCTTGTGTAGCCATTATTGTGGCTTGGATCTTGGTGCACCTGGGCAGTTCTGCAAGTCTGCAGGACTTTGTTGGTTGTATAACCACTGAGGGAATGAGCAGCTCCTAGAGTCAGACTCTGTGGAGTCAGTACAGCTGACCGCTCCCAGACATGAGACCCAGACAGGATTATACTGCGGATCTTAGGCTCAGGATGCTGGTAAGGCTGGCTGCTGAGTTTAAGGTGCTAGTATCCCCACCTCTGCTGTCTAAGGTCTCTGGCAGCAATTTCTGTGTCACTGGTGCTGTGGCTCGGTTTCTCCAAGGGAGAGGGAGGCCCGAAGAAGGAAAGTGCCCCTCTCCATTCCCAAGGAAGTCCATGTCTCACCTGAATCAAAAAGTTGTCCGCTCTGGTGGTGTCCCCACCTCCTCCAGGAAGTCACAATATCGATTTTCCAGTTTCAGGTGACCCTCCACTCACCAATTTAGGAGTTTCAAATCCTCTGCCTCTCAGAAACAGTGCATGCTACTCACCGCCATCTTAGATCTCTACTATCTGCATTTTTCTACATGCATATATTCAGTTAGACCAGCACCAAATGTTGAAAATGCTGTCTCTTTTCCATTGTATAGTTTTGGCTTCTTTGTCAGATATCAAGTATCTGTAGATTTAGTGTTTTGACTATGACGTGGCATGAGAAATTTCTTTTTTTGGTTATTCTATTTGGTGTTCTGTAGTTCTCTTGTATGTTTATGGATATTTCTTTCTTTAGGTTGGGAAAATTTTCTTCTATCATGTTCTTGAAAATATTTTCTGGTCCTTGAGCCTGGAATCTTCCTTTTCATCAATTCCTATTAGTCCTAGATTTTGCCTTTTCATGGCGTCCTTGATTTCTTGGATGTTTTGTTTTGGGGACTTTTTCGATTTTACTTTTTCTTTGAGAGAATTATCAATTTCTGCAAGTGTATCTTCATCATCAGAAATTCTTTCTTCCATCTCTTGTATTCTATCGGTGATGCTTAACTTTGTGATTCATGATATTTTCTCTGAGTTATCCAGCTCCAGGCTTTTCTCAGTTTGTGTTTTCTTTATTGATTCTAATTCTGTTTTCATGCCTTGCACAATTTCCTTTATCTATTTGTGTGTGAATTCCTGTCTCTGTATGATGACCTCTACTTTTTTTTTTTTTTGTTTCCTCTCTATATGCCACTAATTATGCTTCTACTTGTGCCTCCATTTGTTTGGCTAAATTTGCCTGTGTTTCTTTGAGAACTTTGTTCATTTTTTCTTTCTTTGCCTCCACTTGGGTGGCCAATTCTTTGAGAGATTTTTTTTTTTCATTTCCTCTTTAACTGTCTGTATTTGTATAGCTATTTCTCTGAGAGATTTCTTTGTTTCTTCTTTATGTGCCTCAAATTACTGGATAAGCACAACTTTAAAGTCATTTTCCTATGTTTCCGATGAATTGGATTTTCCATTAATTTTGGGGTTTGCTGGTGAAGCCATGGTTTCCTGATTTACGTTAGTTGTTTTCTTTCGACAACCCCTGGCTATTTGCTTATACATAACCTTCATTGTTTGTTCCTGGATTCTCAGATCAGACTGGTACCGTCTTTCTCTGGTGTCTGGAGAATTCTTCAGGAATATGTGAGATGTCCAGTAGTTTCAGCGTGTATATTCATGTTTCAGCTGTATCTGTGGGAGGAAAGTCCAAAGACTCAGAAAGACAAATGCGATCAAGTGTGTGCATGTGCATGTGTGTGGAAGTGTTATCTGAGCGACTGGGTGGAGAGAATGTACAGGTCTTCAGTGTGAGAGAGGGGCACCTTGTAGGCATGGAAGGGGTCTTAGGTGCTTAAGATATTGCAAGCGCTGGTGATGATTGCAGGCACAAATTCTCTCAGTATGTCAGTGGCCTAAAGGCTACTGGTATTCGTCTCTAACTGAGCTTCAGGATTTATTTGCCTAAACTCCACTGGTATATCCACAGATCAGGTGATTTAATGTCCCAAGAAAACCTCTGTTTCCCATAGTGGATGTGTGGGTGGGAGGAGTCGGATGTCTGTCTGCCAGCTTAGAAGCACCCTGTATCTGGGGGCTCTATAGGCACTTGAAGGTGCACTCACTCTCTACCAGGTCAAACTGTAAAGCACAGGGGTTCCTGTTCTCTACAGGCCGGTTTGGACTTGGTGAGTTAAACGTGGCAGGTTGAGCTCAGCCAGGTTAGTGGTGATACAGCTGTTAAACTAGGGAGACCAGCTGCGGTTGTAGAACCAGAGTGTCCACATGCCTGGTGGGAAGTCCTGGGGATCCCCAAAAGTGGTCCACAGACCTAGGTGGCCTAGCGCGTTGTGTACCGGGGTTGTTTTGCAGGTCTACTGGACTTTGGTGGCTGTACAGCTGGCTATCTGCCACTGAGAGGTTGGGAGGCCCTGTGGAGTCGGTACTTCTGCTTGCAGATGTGGGACCCTGGAAGGATTGTACCATGGATCTGGGACTCAGCAGACAAAGTACTCAGTGGGCGAGTTACTGGCAGGGTGGGAACTCCGCTGGTGGGTACATGACTGGCGGGTATTCGCTGATGGGTACAGCTCCCCTCTGCAGCTTAGGAGCTGAGTCCAGCCTCTGCTGTCTTGGTCCCCAGGCAATGAGTTCTGTGCTCAGCTCACTGGCAATGTGTGTAGGCTCCCCCTCCCAATGAGAAGAAGAGAGGCCCGAACAAGGGAAGTGCCCCTCTCTGTTCCCAGAAAAGTTTGCACCTGATCTGAATCTAAATATTCTCTGCTTCTGTGGTGTCCCCTCAATTTCAGGAAGCCAAAACGTCTAATTTCTGACTTCAGTTGCCCCTCCACTCACCAATTTTGGAATTTCAAATCCTCTGCCTCTTAGAAAAGATGTGTGCTGATAACTGCCATCATGGATCCCTAAACTTGATCTTCTTTTGAGATATTTTAAGTATATTTACAAACTGTTATATTGTGATGATATTATAACATTAAACTTGTATTCAATTATTACAGAAAATATATAGATAATAATTTCACAAATAACTTTTCTTCCTTTTCTGTAATTGATTTAGATACTTAACAGAAAATTCAAATGAGGATAATTATTCAGTAATACACAAAAACTTATTGTTTTGTTTTCCAACCGAGAAAAGTTTAACTCTGAATTTTGTAGTATATATTTAAGTTACAAAGTATAATATTTGGTTGTTTATAATAAATAATTAATATAATTAAAATAAATTATGGTAGTATTCATCTTATATAAAAACATTTATACTACAGAGTACAATATTACCACTATGTTCCTTACCTGAAGATAGTCTTAGTTTTTGACACTCTTGTCAGCCATCAGGAGCTTTACACCCTTTGGTATATGTCTCCATTTGTGACTCAGCTCCTGGTAATCACTTTCGTTTATTTATTTCTATATAACCTGATTTTAATAAGTATATTTGTATTTGATTATTGAATATTTCTTTATTATTATTATTATTTACAATTTATTCACTTTGTATCCCAGTTGTAGCACCTTCATTCATCTCCTCCTTGTCCCACCCTCACTTCCTCTTTTCCCCACATCCTTCTCCCTTAGTTCTCTGATAGGGGAAGTCCTCCTCCCCTACTACCTGACTCCAGCCTATCAGGTCTCATCAGTACAGTGTCTTCCTCTGCTAGGTTGCCCACCAGGGTGAAGCAATCAATGAACACGCAACCAAGTTAATGTCAGAGACTAAATCCCTGCTCCCCTTACTAAGACACCTACATGGAGACTTAACTGCCTATTATCTACATCTTACTATTGAAAATTTCATAAATTCATATGACTCATTTTCATTACATTCACCTTTTTCTCCCCCCTACTTATTCTTATATCCTCCCTCTGTGTCCAAGTGTACCTACGTACTCATGTCTTGTTCACTGGAGCATGCTAACTCAACCAATGTCCTCACCCTTAAATAAAATTGACTTCCTCCTCCGAAAGCCTTGTCTTCCATATCTTTTTAGTTAGACATGAGCACTTGCTATCCTCTCCCCAAATTTATGATGAAATGCTGACTGGATTGATTTTTGTTCAAGCAACTGCATTTCCTGTGACTTCATCTATAAAGGCATTGTGTCATGTCCAGGAAACACTGTTTTAGTCTAGTCTGTCCCAACCTTTGAATCATTTCCTCTTCTTCTTCTTCTTCTTCTTCTTCTTCTTCTTCTTCTTCTTCTTCTTCTTCTTCTTCTTCATACTTCATTCACTTTGTATCCCAGGTGCAGAATCCTCCCTCATCTCTTCCTGGTAGCACCCTCCCTCCTTCCCTCTTCCCCCTTTGTCCATCTTCTGTAGTCCACTGACTGATAGCTGAAGTCCTCCTCTCCTACTGTCTGACCCTAGTCTATCAGGTCCAATCAGGAATTCTTGGATACTCTACCTGTGTGGGCTGGCTAGGTCCCTTCAACAGGAAGAAGTGATCAAGAAACAGGAAGCTGAGTTTATGTCAGAGACTGTCTCTTCTCCCCTTAATACAGGACCCACATGGAGATTGCGCTATTGTATATAGGTACATCTGAGCAGGGGGTCTATGTCCTCTTGATGCATGGTCTTTGCTTGATGCATCTGTCTCTTCCATTCTCCCTCTGGCCCAGCTTTTTTTTTTTCTCCTTAATCTCCCCCTTAATCTCTTGATCTCCTAGTGTGGCTTCAGTGCCCCCTCCCCCGGGTCCTTCTATATCCCTTTCTTGTATGAGATTTTTTTAAATTAGTTTTTGTTATCTGTGTTTTTGAAGGTATTTGCACACAAATATAGGTACTAATGGAGGCCACATGCATCAGACCTCTCAGGAGCTATAGTTACAGGAGTTTGAGAGCTACCCAAAGTACATAGGTTCTTGGAACTGAACTCAGGTCCTCTAAAAGACCAACCCTGTGTTTTCTTACTAAGCCATTATCCAGTCCCATTCATTTCCATTTTTAAGGATGAATTATTTTATAGTAAATGCAGCGATGGATGTATTCATCCCTGTGGCATATATAGGTTATATGACGTAGAACTTATCTATATAACTTTGAGAATTTTTTTTAGCTATTAATGCTATTAATTATCATTTATCTATGTTGACAGGATGGCAAATGCTATAGGATGTATAACAACGTTTTTGGAGAATGAAATATAATACAGACTCCGACAAAGCCTGTAGGAGTTGTTTTATGGTCTCTTATTGATCTTGAAGATGATGGTTTTTACTTGAAAGATGTGAAATTTCTGGTCCTATATAGGTATAATTAAAACCAAATAATACCAAAAAATGATTAATATTTCTCAAGGTTTTAACGTTTCAATTGCAATCATCATAATATTAAAAAGTAATGAAATATGCATAAAATAGAATGCACTGACAAATAATAAATGTATGAAAAACCATATGAACAATAATTTTCAAAGTAGTTTGGCATCAATAATCTGTGTTTATATTAGCTTAATATCTTTTCATGTTTTTGATACTAGTCCTTGATTACATAATTCACATTAATTCACATAGATGTGAATTAATAGCCATCAAATAATACTCAGTTTTATTATGTGTTTATTTTCAGTCCATTTTCTAGTAAAATAAGAAAATACCCAATAATGATAATTTATAGTAGATAAGAATTTCTTTTAATTCAGATTTTGGAGCTCAGAAAAATCAAACATCTAGTGTATATATCTAGTCTGAGTTTTGTGCTGTTTTCAGTTATAGAAGACAAGAACTATGAAAGTTGAAGAAATGTGGTACAGACTAGAAAAACAATTCCAAAAGAAAAGAATAATTCATCTGCTCATGAAGTTTTTACCACATTAACCAAAATGTCTTTCACTAATCCCCAATCCTCACCTTCATAGGAATTAAGATTTCAAGACATGGATTCTTTAAAAATATACTCAAACTAAGGAAGGTTTTTTTGTTTGTTTGTTTGTTTGTTTGTTTAACCTATCCAACCAGCTTAGCAAGTTCTTCAGGTTTGGAACTAATATATGTTACTTCGTTTAACTTTTGTTAGTCATGCCTGATAATTATTAAGATCCCTTTATGAATGAAGGAATCACACTTTTATAATTAATGTTCACATAGAAGAATGTGTCTAAGATTAATGTAGGTTGGGATTGACCTCAATGTTCATTTATACCTCTTATGTATATATTTTTTTCAGTTATTCCTTTTCTTCTTATCATTCTTCATACATCCAGCAGGCAGTTTAACATAAAATGACCACACTTTGTGCTTATTAATAATTCAATCAATAATTGCCTTTGTTGTTATTTGATGAACTTTGAAGCCTAGTTCTTGGCTTGATCCATTCTCATTCAAGTCTAGGAATACAAAAATCCATCATTGCTTTCACTTATTTATGTGCTGTGTTCTTCCTCATTACATTTCTATATTATATCTTCATCTTGAAACATCAAAATTTTGATTTCAGAAGAAAGATGCTTGATTTTACTTTGAACTCATGTGTCTCCAAATGGCTGACTTCTCATTCAGTCACCATGTCATGAACCCTCTCATATTTAATCCTTTAAGTAGTATGTTTAGTTTATGCCTTGATTGTCTTTACACTGCTTCTGGATGACAAAATGTTGCTGCTTCTCCAAGAAGAAATGTGTATGTCTCCTAGAGATGAAAAAAAAATTATAAAATTCCTTTACATGCTGCCATTCAATGAACACATCTTCTAGAACAAATATGATGGCCTTATTTCACTTGCCCATTGCATGTGGAAACTCTCTCTTATGATGTGTTTTAGAATTTTTTGTATAGGTTACTTAGACTTATAAAATGTTATTATAGTATTTTCTATATCTTTAAAAGTTGGTCTGCTCTTTATAGTATGTTAAACTTTTGAAACCGACATATAATATGTAAAGCTCAAATTCAAGCAGGTAAAAGAAAGTTTAGCCTTTAATTAGTCCATATATATATACTCTTGTAAAGAAGAAAATAAATGCACATTATTGAGTTTCCTGAAGATGAGACTGAAGAATATAAACACAGACTAAAAGTTATACTATGCAGTGATTCAAAGTGATAAGCCAAAAGAAAAAGAAATGGATAACTTGCCATCGCTGAATAATGTAATATTCAAGACATAATATTAATTTTGTTTTTATATCCACGTAGATACCTAAAATTAAAATCAATCTTTTCATGTATTCTGAGACCTTGTATTAACAAGTATCTGGTAATATGTTAGTTTCAAACTCTTTGAACATGTTTTCTGACACATTTCACACAAATAGTCAGGAAGAGCTATTCACAAATAGGAACTGAACATAGGCTTTCAACTGAAGAATAGGAGCATTAGTGCAAGAATAAGGCTAAAATGCCTTACATCACCCCCTTGAGTGTCCAGAACTGACTATTAATATGGAACTGGCAACTTATGAAAATGAATCATAATGGGGCTAATTAAATGACTCAGATTTTAATGAGGTTCTTTTTATCAGTCTTCAAGATTTTTTAACATAATAAATTCTGTAAAGTTGTCATTGGGATGTGGCTCTAGTCTTTTTGAAAGAGGTTATACACTTACATGTGAGAGTTAATAAGAAGCAATATAATTTGTAGAAAAGCCCCAGAGATTATAATCAAATTCCAAATGATTTCATTATAATTATATTTAATTCATCAAATGACAAGAAATTTAATAAAGACTAGAGCCTATCTCATTTTTTGAATTGAGAAAGATTCTGATCAGTCCAGGTTTTACATTTTTCTTTTCTCATTTTAAGTTTCAAATATGAAAAAAATATCTCCTGCAAATTAATAGATCTGACATGAGATCGACTGTCAAGTGAGAGTTTGTAAGATATGTTTTGCTTGACATAAGTAATCCACAGATCATTTAAAGTAAGAATGCCAAAAGACTCTTTAGAGTTATTTTGCAATTTTGCAGTATTGTTTTGAAGGGACATAAAGCCTAGAGATCTCATAAATATTTTCATTGCAGTCAAAGTCCAAAATTAAGTTGGCACAAGGAGGAAAATATTGAGACATAGTTATGAGTTTTGATTCATGGGATCAGCAACACTTACTTCTAAAACTTGGCTTATGTAATTCTTTTTGCAAATCATACATTATATTTTTTAATATTATCAAAGGACACTCAGCAAAATTTGTATTTGATAGTTTTTCTTTTCTATGTTTTAATAGCCACAATCAGAGCATACACTTTTAAAAATTTGAAAGTGCTTTTGTACCAATTATGATAGATAGCTATTGCCCTTAGTTTCTATACAAATAAATTCCAAATAAGAGAATTATGGTTTCTAAAGATCACACAATCATGTCGTAACAATGAGAGAGGACAAATGACATTTTTGGATTTGTTGAGATAGGTTTATTTCTTATTTATTTTAACAATTTATTAAATTTATATTGCAATTGTTCCTCCCTCATCTCTCCCGAGCCCCTCTCTTCCTCCCTTTTCTCTCCTATACCCCTCCCCTAGTCCACGGAAAGGGAGGGGGTCCTCCTATGCTAAATTCTGATCCTAACATATAAGTCTCATTATGACTGCATGCATCCCCTTCCTCTGTGGCCAGGCATGGCTGCCCTGTCAGGGGTAAGTGATCAAAGAACAGGCAACCACGTCTATGTCAGAGATAAACCCTGCTCCCCTTACTAGGAAACCCACATAGAGACTGGGTAGCTTATAGACTACATCTGAGCAGGGGTCAGGGTCCTCTCCATTCATGGTCCTTGGTTAGTGCATCAGTCTCTGCAGGCCCCCCTGAACCCAGAAATTTGGCTTTGTTGGTCTCCTTGTGGAGCTCCTGTCTGCTCTCGAGCTTTCTCAGAAAACTGGGGGTAACACGTCCTCAAGAGCCAGCTATACAATTCCTGGGCATATACGCAAAAGGCGCACCACCATACACAAGGACACTTGCTCAACTATGTTCATAGCAGCTTTATTCATAATAGGCAGAATATTGAAACAAACTAGATGTCCCTGAACAAAAGAATAGATAAAGAATTTGTGGTACATTTACATGATGGGATGCTATGCATCTATTAAAAGCAAGGAAATAATGAAATTTGCAGGTAAATGGATAAACTAGAAAAGATTATCCTGAGTGAGGTAACCCAGAAGCAGAAAAACAGTCATAGTATATACTCACTTATAAGAGGATATTAGCCATATAATATAGGATGTCCATACTAAAATAACGAGGACCCTAGGGAGGATGCTTAATTCACATTTAGAAAGAAAAAGAGGTACAAAATGAATCCAGGACAGGCTAACAGAGAATGCCTTTCAAAAAAAAAAAAAAAAAAAGATGGCTGTAATCATTGCACATCTGCAAACCATATCTGAGTGGCAGAGGAGCTGAAACTTAGAAACTGGTGAGTGGAAAGGTGGATGAAGCCAGAGCATCAACTTTGAGGCTTCCCAAGCTAGAGGAGACAACCCATGAGCTGGGACAGATTAGATCCAGAACCCCCAACCCCAGATGTCTCTGGGATCTGGGAGTGGAAAGCTGTGGACCTCCTATACTTTTACTTCTCCAGGCAGCAGTGGCCAGTACTTAGGCCCAGGTCCAAGGGTTCTGATCTAGTGGCCAAACGTTGACCCCACCTGCAGATAACCCTGCACTTTCACTTTCCCCAGTGAATGCTGAGTCTCAGGTCCTTGGTCTTTCCGCTATAGCCACCAAAGAGTGGACCCCACAGGCTACTCTGCAGGCCCAAGTCTGAGAGTAGAGAACTGTGGGCCACTGTGCTTTCTGCAAATGCCTGTGGGTGCATGCACCTGTGAGTGAGTGCATGCAGAGCCACATACCATGGGACCCTCTACATTAGCAGTCAAACATTGGATTCCTACCACTCACACCCCCAACTGTGGGCAACATTGGTACCCCTGGGACAAGGTTCTCAACATTCAAGCCCCTGTTCTATGGGTTGCCTAGTGGAGTCCAGCCAAACATTTCCTGGAACCAAAGATGGCACAGCCCAGACAGATCTCAGTGCTAGGGGTATAGTATGACTGGCCTGTGGGCCACTGAGCCATTCAGGGCACCTGTTCAAGTGCACTTCATCTGTGAAATACACCAGCACCCCCACCTGTACTTATGCTCTACCTTTGCACGCATCTACATGAGCCTGGCCCCATTCTTCAAGGCATGCTTTCATGTACAATGCACCTGCCACGTTCCTTTCTTAGCTGCATCTAAAACACCACCATCTGCTCTCAAACCAGTGTACCTCTCTCATCTTCCTGAAGAAAACTCCAGATTCCAGAGACAGATGGACCCAGTCTGCAGTACACATTCCAGGAACAAACAGCAAATTCTGTGGACAGTCAGATGGCTACAGACTGTCAAAAGAACACATCCAACATTTGCCATCAAATTTCATGATTCTGTTGTTTTTAATTGCTGAGTAGTATTCCACTGTGTAAATGCACCACAATTTCAGTATCCATTCCTAAGTTGAGGGACATCTGGGTTGTTTCCAGATTTTGGCTATTACAAATAAAGCTGTTACAAACATGGTTAAGCAAATGTCCTTTGTGTATACTTTAGCATATTTTGTATATATGCCTAGGAGTGCTAGATAGCACAATTCCTAATTTTCTGAGAAAGCGCTAGATTGAATCCCAAAGTGGTTGTACAAGTTTACATTCCCACCATCAATGGAGGAGGGTTCCCCTTTCTCCACATCCTCTTTAGCATACGTTGTCCCTTGAGTTTTGATCTTAGACATTCTGATGGGTGTAAGGTGAAATCTCACTGTCATTTTGATTTGCATCTATCTGATGGCTAAGGATGTTGAGCATTTCTTTAAGTGTTTCTCTACCATTGTGTATTCCTCTACTGAGAATTCTCTGTTCAGCTCAGTATCCCATTTTTTAAGTGGAGTACTCATTTGTTGCTTTTTAACTTATTCAGTTCTTTATCTGGATATTAGCCCTTTGTCAGATACAGAGTTGTTGAAAATCCTTCCTAGTCACAGGAATATGTCAATTGAAAACGTGACTTTTCAAAGTGAGAGTATACTACTGCAAATATCTTTTCAATAGGTATTATTTTGAGCTGATTAATTTGACAAAAAACAAACAGAAGAGAAACCCTTTAGCCAGAGTCAAGGTTAATGAAATTGAAGGAAGCAATAATATATATTCTGGATTCAAGATAGTTAAAATGCTTTATAATTTTAAAAGTTATTATATCCCTTCTTATTGACCTTCCACATTGTTTATTGTTTTATTTCTTTACTTTTTTCACTTTTTCCCTCTTTCCCGGATCTATCTTTTCTTTACTTTTCTCTTTTTCTTCTTTTCTTTTTTATTTTATGTTTTTCTTTTTCTTTCTTTCTTTTGTTTTTTTTTTTTTTTTGCAATGTGTGTGTGTGTGTGTGTGTGTGTGTGTTAATAATTGAATCCAAAACCTCTTCTTAGCTAAGTATTTTGTCTACAGGTAAGCTATGTCTCTAGTACTAAATAGCTTTTAGTTTTTGTTTAAAGGACAATGTTATTTAAATGAGTAACTCTAAGAGTTTAGACTCTAACCCATCTGTTGTAGGAATGAGTACTAACTAATTCCTAGGATTGTGTGTGTATGTAAACTGCAGCTTATTTTTTTCTCATAAATCCGTGCTTTATTGCTGTAATCAATCTCAACTAATAACACAGAATGCATAGTAAAAATGTTTCCTACCCAGTGTCTATATATTCAACACAAACTTTTAAATATAATGAATCTACTGACACTTGAAGAAGAATGCTAAAATTAAGTTTCCTATATATTTTATACCATATAGTATTCATTCACTTTGCCAGTGAAATGGAATGGTTGTTTCTTTGCTTAAATTAAAATTGTGGAAATTAGCATAAAGGTTCCTGAAAAAAGCTGAAAAATCTATCATAAGATTCAGCTAAAGACTCTCCATATACTTGTTTACTCATGTCCATTGCTTCGTAATAGACAGAAACAGGAAATAGCCCATTGTGCATCAATGAATGAATGAACAATGAAAAGGTACTTCATTTACATAAAGACATAATAATCACCTGAAACGACAAATGAAATTATGAAATTTATACATAAGTTGATAAAATTATAAAAATTGCTGAGTGAATGGACCCAGACCTCAAAGGCAAATAGTGTATGTTTTCTCTTTTATATGTATGTTAGATTTTTGCTTTTACATATGTATGTTTAATCTGGAATCCCAACAGAGGTTAAGTAGCAAAAAGGGATCATCGAGGAAGAGAAGATCTACCCAGGTGGAGGAGGAGATAAAATATAGGACTGTAAAAGGAGGGGAAACCAGAATGGGAAGATTAAATTTGGAGTGGAATGTACAGACAAAGTAAATGAGTTAATAGGAAGAGGTGCAACTAACCTATAGGGCTTTTGAAAATCCACATGGAAACTTACTACCCATATCTAAATATTGCAGACATTATTTCAATTCTATTCCTTACCCTAAAAACTTTGCAGCAAGGTCCTATTGCTGAAAAATCCACTTACTTATGTTATAAAACATGGACAAGTAGAACTGGTAACTTATGTTATAAAACATGGACAAGTAGAACTGGTAACAATATGAAAGCATTACCTCTACTGATTAGTGTTCATATTGCTAGGGGAAACATTGTAAGCTATTGGAGGGGAAGAATAATCATCAATCTTACTCAGATACAAACCCTACAAACTACAGCACTGACATATCTTCAAGATGTACTGGCACAAATATTACATGAATGTTATGGAAATAATGAATACATTTTTAAATTGGATTTAAGACCCACAGAATGAGATGGAATCTATACCTGACACAGCTAAAGTGGCTGAGAAACTGAGACTAGATAGGTCATAGGAAAACTTACTATTATGCTAAAAGAAAGTAACAATAAAACGACTCCCAATGATATTTGTATTCATAGAACAGCATATCTTTCAACTTCCACTGAAGAAGCTTCTTCTTGCAGAAGATGGTAGTTATCACATTTGACTCACAGCTGGACAATGTTGAGAGTGAAACACTTGGGAATGCTCAGTGTTTAATGGGAAACTCCAAACTTAAATTCAGAACTTAAAGGCTCTGGGATCCATGAGAAAGAGGAATCAGAAATATTGTAAGAGCAAGAGGTGGTAAATGGCACCAAGGAAATAGTGTCTTTCAGACACAACAGAGCTGATGCACATATAAAATCCAGATCTGTGATGACAATCACAAGATCTTTACAGGTGTGAAGCATGCCAAATGTTAACATGGAGAAGGGCAAGGAGATACAAATTACAACCCGTAATCATGAAGACATTTGAAATTAATACTTGCTGAGAAATAGAAAATCACTTTTCTTCATTGGTGTGACACTTGGTATATCATGGGAATATTCATGCTCAAGAGCAGGTTTCCAACAGAAAATATACTCCATTTATCTGAGTGTGCTTTTTTGTTGTTTTTGTTTGTTTTGTTATTGTTGTTTGTTTTGATTTTTTTAAATGAAAAATAACTTAAATTACGTGGGCAGGGAAGTGGGATGAATGTCGGAGGAATTGAGGGAGGGGAAAGTATATGATTAAATATATTATAAAAAATCAAAGCCAATAAACATACAAAATGATGATATTTTGAAATTAATTTTCTCCATTAATTGATTTCTTTAATCATTTTGCAGCTTGATAGTAGTTCCCACTTTTCTCTCTTCCAAGTCTCATTCTCATCCCCTCTTCTCTCATTCCCCTCACTCTTACTCCTCAGAGAAGTGCCAATCCACTCTGGCACATCAAGTTGCAGCAGGACTAACCATATTCTCTCCCACTGAGGCCAGATCAGACAGGGAACCATCAGAGACAGCCCCTACACAAGTAGTCAGGGGCTCCACACTATGACCAAATTGCACATCTGCTACATATGTGTAAGGGTCCTAGGTCTAACCCGTATAAGCTCTTTGGTTGGTAGTTAAGTATCTGTGTGCCCCCATGAGCTCAGGTTACTTAACTGTGCAGGTCTTTTTGTGGTGGCCTTGACCCTCCAGCTCCCTCAATTCTTCATCCACTCTTCCACAAGACTCCCTGACCTTTTCCTATTGTTTGATAAGGAGTTTCTGCATCTGTTTCCATCAACTACTAGATGAAGCCTCTCAGAAGACAGTGATGCTAGGCTCTTGTCTGCATGCAAAGCAGGGTATCATTAATATTGTCAGTGGTTCCATTTTGGGGGGGTAGGACTCAAATTGGGCTAGTTATTGATTGGCCATACTCTCAATATCCACTCTATCTACTTATTGCAGACAGGACAAATTTTGTGTTGACGATTTCATGGGTGTGTTGGTGTTCCCTTCCCTCCACTGGGAGTCCATAGGAGGTAGACACTTCAGGTTCCATATCACCCAGTGCTTAGAGTCTCAGCTGGGACCATACCCATGGACTCCAGAAGCCTCCCTTATTTCAGAGATGTACCCCTACCTATTTTCTATTCTCTTTCCATGTCCTTCACCTGCCCCCACCCTCTTTACATCTGATCTCCACCTCTGTTGCACACCCCACCCCCTCTCCCTTCTTGTTTCTTCCCTCCATCTACTTCAGATGTCTATTTTATTTCCCCTTCTAAGTGAGATTTAAGAATACTACCTTGAGCCATTCTTTTTACTTGTCATCTTTGGGTAAACAAACTGCAGTATGACTATACTTTACTATATGGCTAATATCCATTTATAAGACATACCACGCGTGTCTTTCTGGTTCTGGGTCCCACAGTATGATCTTTTCTAGTTCTATCCATTTGGCTGAAAATTTCATTGAGTCTTAGTTTTTAAAAGATGAAGTATTCCACTCTGTGAATGTGGCACATTTTCTTACTACTTCTTTTCCTTAAGGTAAATTAGTAAAAAGAAATGCAACACTTAGAAAACAGAAGAATGTGTTTTTATGTAACTGTGACATTTTAGGTTTTAAAATAATTCCATCCTCTAAGTAGTGTCTTATTTATTTAGGCATTCCTTTTATGAATTTATTCACAAATTCATGAATAAAATAATGACAAGATTAAAAGTGATTCTGGGAAGAGAAATTTTACATATTAATAGTAGTGCTTGTCCCTTAAATTTCTAAAGTTACAATAAAACATTATGAACAAAAGCAACTTGGGGAGGAAAGGGTTTATTTTATCTTCATATTCTCCTTACAGTCAGTCATGAAGGGAAGTATGGCATGGACTTAAAATAATGACTTGGAGGCCCTGGAGGATTGCTGCTTAGTGACTTGCTCCTCTTTGATTGTTCAGTTTTTCTCATAAATATCAAGACCATCTACCCAGGGAAAACACTACCTAAAATGGCTATCCCTCCAAAATCAATCATTAATCAGAAAAATTACCCACAAACTTGCCTATGAGCATATCTTAAAAAAAAAACTTTTAAATTTATTTATTTAGTTGTTTGCTTTACAACTTAATAATAGTCCCCATTCTCCTCTCCTTCTGGTCCCACCTTTCCTAACATTTTTCCTTATTGCCTTCCCTACCTCTCAGGAAAGGGAGGTCTCCACTAAACCAACCCAGGACTCCAAGTAAAATTAAGACTGAGCACATGCTCTTCTAAGGTGTCCTGGCAAGGCAGCTCTACCAGGGGCAAATGATTGAAAAGTATGCAATGAAGTCTAAGTCAGAAAAAGCCCTTACTCTCATTACTAGGGGCCCCACAAGATGTCTACCAGGTATAAATATGCAGGGGGCCTCGATCCAGTACTTGCATGGTTCTTGGTTTGTGCTTCACTCTCCACAGACCTCTTGGGCCCAGATTAGTTGGGTCTTCTTGTGAAACTGCCTTATCCCACTGTGTCCTTCTGTCCTTTCCCCAACTCTTCCAAACAAGGTTCCCTGCTCTCTGCCCAATCTTTGGCTCTGAGACTTAGCATCTCTTTCAATCCTTTGCTGGGTGGACTCTAAGAAGACAGCTATTCTAGGCTCCTGTCTGCAAGCATAGAAGAATGTCATTGTTAGTGTCAAGAGCTGGCTTTCTCTCATGGGGTGGTCTCAGTTTGGACCAAGGATTCATTCGATATTCCTTCCAACTTGGTTCTATCTTTCTCCCTGCACATCTTATAGCCAGGATAAATTTTAGGAGATCAAGGGGATACAAAGTGGAAAAAAAAGATGTCAAAGTATCACTAATAGAAGATGATGTGATAGTATATATAAGTGACCCCCCCATAATTTTGCCAGAGAACTCCTACAGCTGATAAACAACTTCAGCAAAGTTGCTGGGTATAAAGTTAACTAAAAAAAAGTCAGAATACTTCCTGTATGAAAACAACAAATGGGATGAGAAAGTAATTAGTAAAACATCACAATTCACAATAGCCACAAATAATATGAAGTACCTTGATGTAACTCTAGCCAAGCATATGAAAGACCTGTATGACAAGAATTTTAAGCATCTAACAAAAGAAACTGAAAAAAGTGTCAGAAGATGAAAATATCTCCCATGCTCAATTATCAGCAGGATTAACATAGTAAAACTGGCCATCTTACCAAAAGCAATTTGCTAATTAAATGTAATTCCCATCAAAATACCAACACAATTCTTTAAAGACATTGAAAGAACAATTATTTTTAATTTTTCATTATTCTTATTATTTATTACAATTCATTAATTTTGTATACTGGCTCTAGACCCCTCCCTCAATCTCCTCCCAGTAGTACCCTTTCTCCCTCTCCCACTTCATCACCCTCCACTAGACCACTGATAGTTGAGGTCCTCCTCTTCTATCTGACCCTAGCCTATCAAGTCTCATCAGGACTGTCTGGATCCTCTTTCTCTGCAGCACACTCAGGCCACTTTGCCAGGGATTGGTGATTGCAAATCAGGCAACCAAATCCATGCCAGTGACTGTCCTTGTTCTCCTTTCAAGGAAATGTGGATTTAGACTGCACTGCCCAAGGGCTGCATCTGAGCAGGATGTCTATTTCCTCCCCATGCATGGACCTTGGTTGATTCATGACTTTCTGCAGGTCCTGCTGGGCTCAGATGTTTTTAATTTGTTGGTCTCCTTATAGAGCTCCTGTCCCCTCCAGGTCTTTCTAGCTCTCTATTCTTCCATAAGATTTTCTGCACTCTGCCAAAAGTTTGGCTATGAATCTCAGCCTCTGCCTCAATACTCTGCTGGGTAGAGTTTCTCTAAGGCCCTCTGTGGAAGGCTCCTGTCCTGTTCCCTGTCTTCTCCTACTTCTGATGTCTATCCTGTTTGCTCTTCTGAATGGGAATTAAGCCTTTTCTCCAGGGTTCTCCTTGCTATTTGGCTTCTTTAGGACTATAGGTTTTTAATATATTTATCCTATATTATAAGGCTAATATCCACTTATAACTTCAAGTCTCAGAAGAAAGAAATTAAAGTAAACATTAGAAGATGGAAAGATCTCCCATGCTCATGGATCGATAGGATTAACATAAAGAAAATGGTTATCCTACCAAAAGCACTCTACAGACTCAATACAATTTGCATCTAAATGCCAACATAATTTTTTGCAGGTCTTGAAAGAAAAATTCTCAATTTCATATGGAAAAGCATAAAATCAAGAATAGCTAAAACAACCCTGTACAATAAAAGATCTTCTGGAGATATCTCCATCCCTGATTTCAAGCTGTGCTATAGAGTTATAATAGTAAACATGGCGTGGTCCTGGCATAGAAGCAGACTGTTGAATAAATGGAATTGAATCTAAGATATAAAAATAAACCCACAATCCTATGGATATTAGATTTTTTGACAAAGAAGCCAAAAACCTACAATGGAAAAAAGAAAGCCTCTTCAACAAATCGTGGTGGTCCAACTGGATGTCGACATGCAGAAAAATGTAAATATATCTACATTTATCACCCTCCACAAAAGTAAAGTCCAAGTGGATCAAAGACCTCAACATAACACTAAATCTGTTAGAAGAAAAATTAAAGAAGAACCTTGACCTCATTGTCAGAGGAGACTACATCCTGAAGAGACCATTATCAGCACAGGTTCTAAAATAAACAATCAGTAAATGGGACCCCATGAAACCCGAAAGTACAGTTCTTAACTTCATTTGAAAAAAGTAAAATCAAAAACAAAACTCTCTCAGATGACACTAACTTGTTTCAAATTGACACAGTCAACACATGGCCTAATGAGACTCAAAATTTCAAAGATAGTCTGGACGACACAATGCCAGTTCAAAGTTATCCTGGGTAAATTAGTAAGAGCCTGTCTCAAAATGAAAAAAAAAAAAAAAAAAAAAAAAAAAAAAAAGCTGGGGATGTTGCTCAGTTGTAGAGCACTTCCCTACTCTGTGTAAGGTTTTATTATTAATTCTTGTTGTTTTTTCCCATTATTCATTGATTTTATTCCCTATTTGCTGATGTTTTTATTTTTATTTTTTAATATTAATTACAGGTTATTTACTTTGTATCCCAGCCATAGCCCCTTCCCTCATTTCCTCCCAATCCTATTCTCTCTCCCTCATCTCCTCTCTGTCCCTCTCTAAGTCCACTGCTAGGGGAGGTATTTCTCTCCTTCCATCTGACCCTAGCTTATCAGGCTGGAGACATGGCTTAGTTGTTAAGAACACTGGCTGCCCTTCCAGAGGACCTGGGTTCAATTCCTGGAACCCACATGGCAGCTCACAACTGTCTTCTACTCCAGTTCCAGGGAAGTGAACACACACACAGACATACATGAAAGCAAAACATCAATATTAATAAAATAAAAGCAAATAAATTTAAAAAAAGCCAAGCAAGCAAGTAAACAAACAAAAATACACAAAACCAAAACCAACTATTCAAGCTAAATTTTTTGACAGTTTCAGCAGAATATATCAAGCAAAGCCAAGCACTGATAAGAGTGAGTTCTGCATTGTGAATTTTACATGTTTTATAAATATATGTGAGGTAGATTGTATATTCATGGAGCATGGTGTTCCTTTTCAGTTCTCCCACAATGAATGGAGTAGAAATTCCCTTTGGGCTATTTCTTCCCATGATTCTCCAGAAAAGCCCATTAAGTGTAAGTGGATAACTACAACATACATGAGGTTATAATAAAGATGAAACGTCCTGAAGATACATATCCTTCATCAATTCATTCGTGGGAACATAAACCTCAGCTTCTGATATAGTAGAAATAAGTGAATTACACAGTAAACCACAGGAGAAATTCTGCCCCTCACGACATGGTTATTCTTCATTATTAGAAAAAAAATACACAAATCAATAAGTAATGGCTGATTAAGCAAATATCTCTTCAATTCAGAAAGCCCAATGAATTCTTTATCTCAATAGGTTAGACTTTTGAGAAATGATAATTTGTTTTATCTCTGGTGTCAGTTGGGGAAAATAGACATTTCTTTGCATCTTCCAGAACAATCATCTGACCCTGAGGAAAGCCAGCCCACAGCTTAAATAGCCTCTGGGTAGCCAACCCCAGCGTGCCACGTGGAAAATGCAGATAGGTCCACATACATGGAAGCAAGCCAGATCCTCAGCCTTAGCCAAATGTGGAGTTGTTTGTGACAGAGAGCACTCACCATCAGGAAGGTGGAAGGCAGAAAGCAGCTCCATCTTTAAGGCATAGCATTCCGCAGCTCTCTACAGTTCCCCCTTTTTGTTTTAGACGCATCAGGCAAGAGTAGAGGTCTGATCTCTGATATTAGAAATAAATTGGAACTTTGTACCGATGTTCATTTAGGTGTCATCCACCCAAAGAGCATCAGACCTGTCCGATACCTTTTTCTCAGAGTCGGCACCTGGGGCATCAACACGCATGCAATCAGACATGCTCTTCTCTGGGTCGAAAGCAGCTGACCCTGAGTGCAGTGCTTAGCCTCGCATCCTGAGCATAACATTTTAGCTTTTTATGGTAGCCAACCATGCTTGGAGAGACTGTCCTGCTTCAATGGCTGTAAAGGCCTGAATGATCATGGCTGCATTACACTGTTGTGAGACTCTAATCTTGCATATATACCACAGGCAAACCAAGGAGACCAACACCAGAAGGCCTGCTAACGCTCCCATGCCCACCCATTCCTTCAGATGATTCATGGCTGCAGCAATCCATGGTGATAATCCTGTGGCTAGTCCTGCGTCCACTCTGGTAGAATTTACTGTGATAATGGCCACTCTCAGCTGCTCCATCGTAGTATCGAATTCTCCAGTCCAATTACCTAAAATATAGCTAGACAATTGTTTAGACAGATTTGCAGCACAGGAAAAATTCTCATGTTGTATGTTAGTGACACAAAGTCCAGCATACTTCCATTGACAGCCAAGTTGAGCGATTTGCCATAGGGTATCAATTTGCTCCTGCACGAGGTCAATCCTCTGATTGAACACCATCAAGCCTCCTTTTAGGTGAGCATTAATTCCTTTTTGTACATCTAAGGCATGAGCTACATTGGCTAAAAGATTATTCAGGGTCTGAGCAGTCTGCACAGTTTGACTGATTGGCCTGCTCTTTGATCACCTCCCCCTGGGGGGGAGCAGCCTTACAAGGCCATAGTAGAGGACAATGCAGCCACTTTTGATGTGAACTGATGGACTAAGATCAGAACGGAGAGGAGAACCTCCCCTATCAGTGGACTAGGGGAGTGGCATGCATGCAGAGGGAGGAGGGAGGGTGGGATTGGGAGGGGAGGAGGGTGGCTTATAGGGGGATGCAGAATGAATAAAGGATAATTGAGGAAAAATTTAAAAAAAGGGGGGGGGAAATAATTTAAGAACCTTAAATGACTTTCAAAAGTGGAGCAAAACATGGAGTTAGTCAATTTACATGGAGCATGTCTTGCCCCTGGGGGCAATGGTCTCCTGAACCTACTCAGACCTCGGACACCACCACTGCTAGTTCTAGAACTGATGCAAGATGTTCCAACGAGGGGGTTAAGGCTTCTCATAATATTTCCTATAAGCCCACACCTGTTTGTTTATATCCCCCATTTTTATTCATTATTAGCCAGATAGAGCCAAGTAATTGTGGTGATGATACTTGCTTTTTTGCCCAATGCAGGAATGCTAGTGAATTTAGGTATGCCCTGGTTACGCGCATGCCTCGCTGGGTGCCTGTGCCCGTTGATGCCCCTCACGCTATGACTCTCTTCAGACAGAAAAGGGATCTTGGAACTACAGCCGCCACTGTTACTGCCATCTCATTGGCGGCTGTTGGAGCTACCACCGTGGCATTAGCCAGGAGTCATACTGTGCAGACTGCTCAGACCCTGAATAATCTTTTAGCCAATGTAGCTCATGCCTTAGATGTACAAAAAGGAATTAATGCTCAACTAAAAGGAGGCTTGATGGTGTTCAATCAGAGGATTGACCTCGTGCAGGAGCAAATTGATACCCTATGGATTTTTTTTTTTAGTGTAATACTTTACTTTTTCTTGCATGACATTTTAGATTTCTAATACTTGAATTGAATTTTATTTATCTTATTATTTTTATTATTATTTCCTAATTTATTTTAAGTTGTAAAAATTTAAATGTACTTTATAAATGAAACTGTATCTGGTCTAGGATATACTAATGTTGTTTATAACCAATACTCTTATTTTCACTACTGTATCTGGAAATGTCAAATATTATTATTATTATTTCTCAATTTTAAATAAACAAATTATATCTCAATTTCATAAGTTTGTTCTTTTCTACCTATTTATAATGTTTTGAGATTGATGCTTACGTTGTTTTATTATAATTAAGACATTTAATATTAAATAAAAATGCTTATAATTTGGTTTAATGTTATTTACTAATTGAGTAGTGTATTATTACCATTTAAATATTGATTTCTAATATTATCAATGGGTTTTCATTTTTCACTTGGTAGGTTGTTAAACTTTGGCTATTGTTTTAACTAATACTTTGCTGTGATCATATTGTATGTCTCACAATGAAAGTCTAGTTTTGTTAGATTTAGTGATATGAACTTCACAGTACTGAAATAATAAATAGGTAGCAGAATTATTTCTTCCCCTCTGAGAGGCTAAACAAATAGTGTAATAAGGGAATATTAATGTTTTCCATGTACTTGTACTTTCTTTAAAAGTTCTGCTAAATTTAATACAATTGATAAATATCTTTCCCTTAAAATTACAGAAATGTCAATTGATTTTGAATATTAATAATTTGTGAAATTAAATTTACCTCTCTTAGTCTACAAAATAATTAAAATCTCTATTTTTGTTTAATTATCAAGTGACTAAAATTTCTATTTTAATAAATACACAAAGGAGATTTGATTGTTCTTTAAGGGTGAGTGAGGTTTACATTGATCTCAGCAACTGGTATTAGTCTCATGATGAAGATGTCCAATATTTTCTTCCCTCAGAACAAGAAACATTAATAAGTTACTAGAGGAAAAGATAGGAGGTAGCCAGAATTCATACTTGATATACTTTTGCAATATCTAAATATTTGTCAAGTTTAGTTGGAATATGCAAATACCATTTTCTATACTTGTGAGTCTCAAGCTTCCACTATAAAACCTGATTGAGATTTCAAAATTCATGCTAAATTAGGTATATGTTCTTTTGTTGGATTCAGAAAAAAAATCTGCTAATGGAGGAATAAAACTCTGCAGAGAAACTTTTGATGCTAAAAAGCTTTTGGTTGGAAGTGATTTAGTATTTAAAATATGATTTCTTTCCCATCTGCCTTTGGTAAATTTCTGAGGCAATAATTTTCTCAGTATTCAATTCAATCATTTCTAATTTCCATTGCGTATCAAGAGAACACACATGACACTGGTTTGAGATCTAGTCATGAGAACTTCATTTTCAAAGCCAATCACTATGTGAACAAAAATGAACACTTTATTATTCAATGCTGTTCAGCTTAAAATGCTGAGTACTTAAAGATCTTCCAGCCCTTAATAACTGGTGAAGTTTGCTAAATCACTCTGGCAGGGAAAAATGCACCAAACAACAGAGATGATGATTTCCCAGCCTTCTCCTACAATGTCATTATGAAGCTAAGGGTTTTCTAAATTCTATGTTCCAGGACATTGTGAACTTTATTTCATTAACCGTTTGTTTCCACCCAGTGAGCTTAGGCAGTTTCATTGTCCCTTTTGTTTTCTATTTTAGGAAGCAGAATCTTTGAAACACTCCTTCAAACTGCTTTTATTTTCCCTTTTTTTTTTTTTTTTTTATGTCAGACTGTCACTGAGGTCAGCATACTGTTTATTTTCATTCACCACACATCTGATCAATATTTATTCCAACATCTTTCATTTTTGTTTCCTTCTCACACTCAAACCTATCAACCATAACAATCTTGCCTGATTTTTCTTCTTTCAAAGGATACTTTTTTATGGTTTTCAGATTTTATAACAGTTTAGTTATTTATGTTTGTATTACCATTTAGCTTCTCTTAGTCTGGGGCTTGGAACATTTGTGAGTTAAAATATGAGTCTATTTCTTTCCTGCTCCACCTGTAAGCGTTATAGATGTGCTTTGGCAACAATGATACTTACTTTTGAATTTTTATAAGGATTATCTACCATTTATTTACTGCACAATATAATTACCCTGACCAATTTATTTTAGCTAATCCAGTTTGCCAAAATTAACTCTATGGTTGTCAATATACTATTATTCTCTTGCACTCAAAGTGGGCTTGCAAAATCCTCACTGTATTCTAACTGATAGAGTTTGTTTGTGGCCAGAACACCTTTTTCAATTGCAATTCCAGGTGAGTACTACAAATGAATAAAATGAATGTAAAATGAATGATTAAACCTAACTGCAGAAAATTGATTAGGGTGAAGAATATTGGAGTGTTCATTAATTAACAAACTGTTTTGTCCATGAATATGTGTGCTATTTCTAATTTCTACTTTGGATGTAAGCCATGGAACATTCACAATACATTCAAAAGTATTTTATTCCAAGTATTCCATTCATTTTAATAACCACATTTTTCGGATTACATGTAATATTTGTAGATTTTAGAAAATCTGGCAAATGTAGCTATAGAATAAAAATTACTCAGATCAGTGCTGATTTTAGTTGTTTTATGCAAATATATATACATCATATATATGATTTTCCTCAGAAGTCAGCATATTACTTGTATTTTTATGTTTATTGATTTTTAACTCGTTATTAAATTTACTTAATATTAACTAATATTACATTAGTATTCATAATATGATTTACAATATCATGTGTAATTGGTACGTGTAATTTATAGTCAAAACAATGATAAGTGTGTGCTTATATATCTATAATTTTTCACCCATATAAAATGGTAATTGTGCACCTACTTACTACATGTTATATAGTACTACATACAATTCGTAAGAATTTTGTCTTTTTTATACTTTGATGTAGTAACAACACATAATGTTTCACAATTGGAATTTTTATCATAATTATGAACTCTTGATGTAAACTATTTATTTTGGCTGCATACAATGTTGTCCATGATTGTCATGCTTGTTTTTCTGCTTATTTTCACATATTTCTGTGAATAATTGTGTTTATGTTATTATATTTCTTTTCCATATTTTTTTCATCAATGTGCTCGCTCTTGTCACAGGATAAAAAACCAAAACTTTAAAATATTTTTCTTATCCTAAGAAATGTGGATATTAGTAAAAAAAAATATAGGTTAAACATAATAAAATCTGTAGTTCTAAAAAACCTAAACAACAAGGAGGACCCTAGTGAAGAGACTGAAAACCTCACTCAGAAAGGCAAACAGGATAGACATAAGAAGTAGAAGACAAGGAACAGGACGGTAGCCTTACACAGAGGGCCTCTGAAAGACTCCACCCACCAGTGTATCAAAGGAGATGCTGAGACCCATACCCAAACTTTGGGCAGAGTGCAGGAAACCTTATGGAAAAAGGGGGAGATAGAAAGACCTGGAAAGAACAGTAACACCTCAAGGAGACCAACAAAGCCCAAAATCATGAGCCCAAGAGAGCCTGCAGAGACCAATACCCCAACCAAGGACCATGTATGGAGAGGACCTGGAGCCCTGCCCAGAGGAAGACCATAGGCTGCTCAGTTTCCAAGTAGGTTGCCTAGTAAGGAGAGCAGGGGCTGTCTCTGACATGAACTCAGTGGCCTGGCCTGCACTTTGATCACCTCCCACTGAGGGAGATTGAGGGAGATGAAGCCTTGTCAGGTGTCAGGCCACAGAGGAAGATGCTGCTGCCAGCCTTGATGAGACCTGATGGGCTAGCGTCAGATAGAATGGGAGGAGGTTCTCCCCTATAAGGGAACTAGGGAAAGGGCATAGGTGGAGAAGATGGAGGGTGGGTGTGACTGGGAGTAGATGAGGGAGGGGGCTACAACAGTGATACAAAGTAAATAAATTGCAATTAATTAATTAATTAAAAATTTACAAAAGAAATGTAACAAGTTTTTAGACATTGATTGGAATTTTACTTTTCAAAGGATTTTGTTTTTGTTGTTTTTAAATGTATCTGAATATGTTTTGCACAAGTATTTGAGTACACAGGTTCTTAAATGTGGACATGTGTGTAGGAACACTGTTGTGGTAATGAATGTTCATTTTTGTTTGTGTACATGTTGTGGCCTGAGATTGATTGATGATGTCAAAAGATTTCTTTAATTTATATTCATCTTATTTTCCAGTGTACACTCAGTGCTTTAACACTGCAAGTCTAGATAGCCAACTTTCTCTGAGTATCTCCTGATCTGTGTCTTCTACGTGCTCAAATGGCATTTACTTGGATTCTGGGAATCTAAATCTGGTGCTCAAGCTTGATACTTTAAAGAAAAATGCTTTAAATATTGAGCATCTTCATAGCCTCTCTCCAATTCTTATAAAATGCTTTGTATAATGTTTTGTTTTATTCCCATTTAGACTTTTTCTTAACTTTATTTTGGTATAATTGCCCAAAATTATTTATGATTACTGTATAAAATATGAGTTGATATAAATGCACTGTGAAATAATTACTAAAATCAAGCTAGATTACCTATCTATAATTTCATATTGTATACATTCATATAATGTGCATGTATAAAATTCTTAAAGAAACACAAGCACTCAATGAATAAATAAAAAGAATTTCTTTTAAATATAGTACTTTAATTTATTATTTGATAGTTTTATGTATGCATACATATATATCATCTTATCCAAACTCCCTATTTTCATTTCTGTATGTAAAGGTTCAGTAAAACCACTAAATTAAACCACACCATGGGAAGACGAAAAGTTTATTTGGGTAGTCAAATTGTTGAGCTTTCTCTGGGCAGGGATTTGGGGGACAAAAAACCAAGTCTAACAGGAAAACACTCATTAGTTTTATAGGGGCAATAAGCAACAGGAGGAGGAAGACTGTAGGAAAAAACAACTAGCTTGGGAGTTACTGAAAGCAATTGGGTTAGTCAGGAATGAGATACCATTTGATAGAGGTAGTTGACCATTGATTTTGGATAAGGGAAGAGATGGCTTTTCCTGGCAAATACAAACTTATATCATGAGATATTCAAGTAGTGCTGAATTAGGTTTTTGTTTACTCAATAGCAATCCTTCTGCTGGAATTCAGACTGAGAGGCCCCAGACTCTGATTTGGGACATTACCAGCAGCATTTTCATGGTGAGAGAGGGGGCACTTTGGACTTTACAGTGTCCTCCTTTTAAACTCACTGGGGCATGGTAAACTTACCAGGGACCACATTCTTGAAATAAAAATGACTTTTCCATCCACGATTCAGTAGGTGGCCCTAAAATCATGCAAACATTGGTTGAACTAAGTAGCTGATGGTGACCTTAAACTTGCGTTTTCTTGCCAAATGCTGGAAATATAGACATGTCTACGATGCCAGTTCCTATAGCCATATTCATGAAGATGTTTCTCTCTAGTTCTATAAATTTAGTTGAACTCAATATTCACTTAAATTCACCTACTTTTTGAAATGATTATCCCATTCTTCATCTATTTACCTTTATTAGTCAGGACATTCAAGTAATTACTTCAGGAATATTTTCTTAAAAAAATCATAGAACCTGATAATATCTTTATTTTGCTCAGATACTTCTCCCTGCATCCCGTTTTACTCACAGTAAAAGCCAGACTTCACCATGGCCTATTAAGGTATGATGTAATCACCTCTATTTTGCATTGTACCACAACTCTTATTCCTACTACATCTCAACCTTTTTACTACTCCTTAAAACTACCAGGGCTACTTATATCTTAGTTTTATATCCTTCAACAATTGCTTATATCTATAATGATCTTTTATAGGGCTCATTTTATTTTCTCTCCTAGTGTTACTCTGGTTTCTGAATGTATATTATTTATTGGCAAAGTTTTTTTCTTATTTCCTATAAAACAGCAATTCTCAACTTCTATTGTTTTATATAGAGCATGTATAGTACCTGAAAAAAAATCTCTACCACTTTCCATTGCAAGTAGAGTTCATGAGAGCAAAGACACTGCTTGCCATCTTCACTGAGATGTTGATATAGCTTAAAACAAGATTTGCCCATATAATAAATCAAGTAAGATACAGTAGTCACAACTCTCAATCTGAGGAGAGCAGTAAAACCTCCCAAACTTTTGTTGAATGAAATAATAAACAAAATATTTTCAGTGGCCTCCAAACAAACAGAAGTGATAACTTGATTTAGATACAGAATAAGTCTCTTATGCAGTATTCATAGTGAGGTAAAAATGCTGAGTGCTGACAATTTGCAGTGTTTCTGTTTTGTTTTGTTTTCTAATTTTCTCAGGTCTTAGAACTCACTTAAAATATTGATAACTTCTGAATACGTCTATTTTGTAAGAGATTGGCAATGTACAAATATCACACATTTTGAATTAAAAAGATTCTCTTCATATTCCCAGCCTTCTAAATCCAGAGATGTTCACATACAATTTGTTTCTCTCTTACTGCTTCTAGCAGTGCTTTAGTCTGTATCAGGACAAGTCAGGTTGAAATGCTTTTCATGCAACCAGCGCACACTGAAACTGAAGGGCACAGGATCTGAAACTCCGAAATTGGTGAACAGAGGGCCAGCTGAAACCAGGGCATCCACATTAAGGCTTCCTGGGTGCGAGGGAACAACCCAACAGCTGGGGCAGTTTGCATCCAGATCACCCATGGATGTCTCTGGGGACTGAGAGTGGCAAATATTCAACCCCCCTGCACTTTGCTTTGCTCCAGGCACCGGCCTCCCTGTTTGGCAGAGGTGGCACTTGTTGCCATAAGCACAAGTCTCCATACTCAGTGACTGTGATGGCATGGCAGAGGTCATGGCTTTAGGGGTCTCCCAGATCTGCAGCTGCAGCAGGGCTGCTTTAAGGGCCTCCCAGGTTTTCTGCTGCAATAGGACAGTGGCTAGATCAAGCAGGAGCTTACTTACTCAGTGACTGAGACAACACTGGCAGCTAGCCCAAGTAGGAGCCTTCCTGCTCAGTAACTGAGAGAACACAGGCCACTGCTTCAAGCAGTAGCCTCCCTGATCAGTGATGGAGACAACAGAGGAGGCCATCCCAAGTACGGGTCTCCCTGCCCTGCTGCAAAACAGTGGACACGACTGAGCTGACAGGTCTCCTACACTCTCATTTACCACTGTGGGCCCAAACATGAGAGTAGAGAACTAGGGGTAACTTATCCCTGTGCTTTCCTAGGGAGTGAGTGCACCTTCAAATGAGTGTATTACAGAACCCAAATCCAGGCTCCCTCTAATCTAGCAGCCAGACTTCAGATCCCTTCCACCCCCACCACCACTGTGGGCAACATGGGGATCCTTGAGAGAGTGTTCTCATCATTAAAGCCCCTGTTCTGGAGTGTCCTAGTAGAGTCCAAGCAAACAATTCCTGGAGCCAAGATGGTGCAACCCAGACATATTTGAATACCTGGAGGACAGTACAACAGGACTGTCAGTCACTGAGGCACTAAGGGCACATGCACGTGCACTTTGCACCTGCAAACATAGCCAACATCCCCAACTGTGCTTAGATTCCACCCTTCCAGGCATCTACACACTCTAGCACCCTGTCCTTCAAGGCACACTTCCATGTACATTTGAGTGCTTGCACATCCCTGTGACGTTCCTCCCTTAGGTAGAGCTGCAACACCAACACACTCTCGAATCAGTGGTCCTTTCTCATCTTCCTGAGGAATACTCCAGCCACCAGAGACAGACGGACCCTGTCTGAAGTATAGACTCCAGGAACAATCAGCAAAGGTTACTGAAAAGCAGATGGCTAGACGTCTGAAAAAGAACACATCCAACCAAAATAATGACATCATGGCTTCACCAGCAATACCCAAAATCCATGGATATTCAAATTCATCAGAAAACAGGAAAATGATCACAAATCTATGCTTATTATTTATCAGAGGCACATAAAGAGGAAGATACTAGGGGGAAAACAAGATGGCGACTAGCACATACAGTTTCTGAGCTGTAGAAGAGCTGAACGCCTGAGTTTGTGAGTGAAAAAACTTCTGAAGCCAAGAAAATGACGATGAGGCTTTTAAAACCACAGGGAAAATCGCATGAGGTGAGAACTTTGGTCTCGGGTCACCGTGGACTTGTTTGGGAAAAGAGAAAAACAATCCTTTGATCTCCTGGCACTCCCTTTTCTTGGCCCTCCCTCCTCCTCGGCACAGCCAACTCACTGAGATTCCTAGCTCAGACCTAACTGCCTGGGGTCTGCAGCAGTTGAGGTGGAGCTCCTAGCCCCTTAGTGGCAACAGTCAGTGGTACCGGTTTTGGAGTCCCAGATCTGCCACACCATCTCCCAAGGTCACCGGCCTGCTAGCTGGCATACCGCTTCTGCAGGGTCTCTCAGCCACTGACTGTATGGCCTGCCCAAACCCTCAGTGACAGATAATACACTATATACCTACCAAAGCCAAGCAGAAATGTCATACAAGCTAGGCACACCAGGCGCTGGGTCCCCAAGCCTGGAGAGCACAGTGGAGGACCCCCAGGACTTCCCAGAAAGCATCTGGACCTGCTTCCTAGTCTCCAGCTGCAGCTGGACTTCCTAACCTGGAGTCTGCAGCAGCACTAAGCTGGCAGAGTATGTCAGTCCTCCTGCGTAAGAACAAGCAGGGAAAAACCAGAGAGCAGAGAGCCCGGATACCCCAAAACCTACTGATGTGACCTGCTTGAGAGTGAGTGCACCCTTGAGTGTCTGCAGAGGCCCAAATCCAGGTTCCTTCTAAAATCGAAGCCATGCATTGGACCCCTCCCACCCACATACCCACTGTGGGAAACAGAGGGTCACTTGGGACATTGAAGCCCCTACCCTGTGGGTCCAACTGAACAGTTAAGGCAGTTAATGCCAGAAATTGCACCATGAGCATCACCAGCAGCTGCTACATATACAGTGCATGCACAAATAACCCCCTAGAAGCATACAAGGCAGAGCCCCTCCCACACACTCAAGGGTTCAACATTCTCTGTCACTCTGTTCCTCGAGAGACACTTACACACACACACACACACACACACACACACACACACACACACACACTCCTGCGCATGCGCATGCATGCACCTACATTTGCCCTTTTGCGGCCGCTTAATTTCCTCCCACAGGTACAGCTAGTGCACCAATGCACATGCAGAGGCCACAAGACCTTTTTCAGCTTCCTGAAGAATTCTCCAGATGCCAGAGAGAGATAGTACCAGTCTGAACTGCCGAATTCAAAAACAAACAGGGAAGGTTTCAGATAAACTAATGGCCAGGGGTAGGCGAAAGAACACATCCAACATAAATCAGGACATCATGACTTCACCTGAAACCCCCAAAATTGATGGATACTCCAATTCATCAAAAGCATAGGAAAATGACTTTAAAGCTATATTTAACCAATTATTTGAGGCTCATAAAGAGGAAACAAACAATTCTCTCAGAGCAACAGCCATGCAAATTCAGACAGTTAAAGAGGAAATGAACAAATCTATCAAAGATTTGGCCAGTCAATTGGAGGTAAAGAAAGAAGAATGGACAAAATTCTTAAAGAAACACAGGCAAACATAGCCAAACAAATAGAGGCACAAGTAGAGATAAAATTAATGACATAAAGAGAGGAAATGAACAACAAATAAATTGAGATCATCATAGAGAGACAGGAATCCACATTAAAACAGATGAAGGAAATGTTGCAAGGCATGAAAACAGAATTAGAATCAATAAAGAAAACACAAAATGAGAAACCCCTGGAGCTGGAGAACTTGGAGAAAAGATCAGGAACCATAAAGGAAAGCAACACCAACAGAATACAAGAGATGGAAAAGAGAATCTCTGGAGCTGAAGACACACTTACAGAAATGGATACTTCTCTCAAAGAAAAAGTAACATCAGAAAAGTCCCAAACACAAAATATCCATGAAATGAAGGACACCATGAAAAGACAAAATCTAAGAATAACAAGAAAAGAGGAAAAAGAAGACTTAAGGCTCCAAGGTCCAGAAAATATTTTCAAGAAAATCGTAGAAGAAAATTTTCCCAACCTAAAGAAAGAAATGTCCATAAATATACAAGAGGCCTGCAGAACACCAAACAGATTAGCCCAGAAAAGAAACATATCACGTTACATCATAGTCAAAACACTAAATCTATAGAACAAAGAAAAATTATTAAAAGCAGCAAGGGGGAAAGGCCAAGAAACATATGAAGGTAGACCTATCAAAATCACACCAGACTACTCATCAGAAACTATGAAAGCCAGAAGGGTCTGGGGAGGTGTCATGAAGACTCTAAGAGACCACAGATGCCAACCCAGACTACTATACCCTGCAAAGCTTTCAATCAACATAAATGGAGAAAACAAAACATTCCATGACAAAACTAAACTTATGCAATATCTACACAGCAAACCAGCCCTACAGAAGATACTAGAAGGAAAACTCCAATCCAATTAAAACAACTTCACCTAAGAAAACATAGCATGCAGATAATATAGCAAAAAAATTTAAAAGAAAACAAGCAATGGTACACAGTAAGACCACCGACTCCAATATAAAAGGACCTAACATTCATTGGTCACTATAATCTATCAACATTAATGGTCTCAACACTTCAATAAAAAGACACAGACTAACACAATGGGTTCGGAAACAGGATCCAACATTCTGCTGCATCCAAGATCTCACCTCTGCAACAAAGATAAACACTACCTCAGAGTAAAGGCCTGGAAAAATGTCTTTCAAGCAAAAGGATCCAGAAAACAAGCTGGGGTAGCTATCCTAATATCTAATAAAATAGACTTCCAAACAAAATTAATGAAAAAAGATGAAGAAGGACACTACATTCTCATCAAAGGAAAAATCCACCAAGAGGACATCACAATTCTGAACATCTATGCCCCAAATAGAAGAGCACCTACATTCGTAAAAGAAACATTGTTAAAACTCAAATCACACATCAATCCCAACACCTTAATAGTGGGAGACTTCAAGACCCCTCTTTCACCAAGGTACAGATTATCTAGACAGAAACCTAAAAAGGAAATAAAGGCATTTACAGAGGTCCTAAATCAAATGGACCTAATAGATGACTACAGAACTTTCCACCCAAACTCAAAAGAGTATACCTTCTTTTCAGCACCTCATGGAACCTTCTCCAAAATAGACCATATGGTTGGTCACAAAGCAAGCCTCAATAGATACAAGAAGATTGAAATAATTCCCTGTATTCTAACTGACCGCCATGGACTAAAGTTGGACCTCAACAACAATGGAATTAGAAAAATGCCTACAAGCACATAGAAACTGAACAACTTGCTGCTCAATGAAAGCTGGGTTAAGGAAGAAATAAAGAAAGGAATTAAAGACTTCCTAGAATTCAATGAAAATGATAGTACAAAATACCTTAATTTATGGGACACAATAAAAGCAGGGCTCAGAGGGAAATTCATAGCACTATATACCTTCAAGAAGAAATTTGTGATATCTCATACAAGCAATGTAATTGCCCAACTGAAAGCCTTAGGAAAAAAGAAAGAAAATTACACCCAAGAGGAGCTTACAGCTGGAAATAATCAAACTCAGGGCTGAAATCAATCAGGTAGAAACAAATAAAACTATTCAAAGAATCAATGAAACCAAAAGCTGGTTCTTTGAGAAAATCAACAAGATAGACCAACCTTTATTCATAGTAACTAAAAGGCAGAGAGAAACTATCGAAATCAGCAAAATCAGAAATAAAAAGGGGGACATAACTACAGACACCGAGGGAATTCAAACAATCATTAGGTCATACTGCAAAAGCTTATATGCCACGAAATTCACAAATCTAAAATAAATGGTCAATTTTCTTGATACATTACATCTAACAAAATTAAGTGAAGATCAGGTAGAAAGATGGAACAGTTCTATATACCCCAAAGAAATAGAAGCAGTCATCAAAACTCTCCCTTCCAAAAAAACACCCTGGGCTAGATGGATTCAGTGCAGAATTCTACCAGACCTTCAAAGAAGTGCAAACTCCAATTCTCTTCAAACTATTCCACAAAATAGAAACAGATACCTTGTACCTTACCCACACAAAGACCAACAAAACAGAGAACTTCAGACCAATCTCCCTTATGAACATTGATGCAAAAATACTAAATAAAATACTTGTAAACCGAATCCAAGAACACATCAAAGATATCATCCAACATGACCAAGTAGGCTTCATCCCAGGCATGCAAGGGTGGTTCAAGATACAAAAATTCACCAATGTAATCCACCACATAAACAAACTGAAGGAGAAAAACCACATGATTATCTCCTTAGATGCCAAAAACTATTTGACAAAGTCCAACACCAATTCATGTTTAAAGTCCTGGAGTGATGAGGGATATAAGGCACATACCTAAACATAGTAAAGGCAATTTACACCAAGCCTATAGCCAACACCAAACTAAACAGAGAGAAACTTAAAGCAATCCCACTGAAATCAGGGACAAGGCAAGGCTGCCCACTCTCTCCATATCGCTTTAACACAGTTCTGGAAGTCCATGCTAGAGCAATTAGACAACTAAAGGAGATCAAGGGGATACAAATTGCAAAGGAAGAGGTCAAAGTGTCACTATTCACAGATGATATGATAGTATACATGAGCGACCCCAAAAATTCAACCAGAGAACTCCTTCAGATGAGAAACACCTTCAGCAAATTGGAGGATACAAAATTAACTCAAAAAAATCGGAAGCCCTCCTGTATAACAAAGACAAAAGCACCTAAAAAGAAGTGAGGGAAACAACACCTTCACAATAGCCACTAATAACATAAAATACCTTGGGGTGACACTAACTAAGCAAGTGAAACCTGTTTGAAATAAACTTTACATCTCCGAAGAAAGAAATTGAAGATTTCAGAAGATGGAAAGATGCCCCGTGCTCATGGATTGGTAGGATTAACATTGTGAAAATGGTCATCCTGCCAAAACCAATCTACAGATTTAATGCAATTCCCATCAAAATACCAACTCAGTTCTTCACAGACCTTGATAGAAAGATTCGCAACTTCATATGGAGAAACAAAAGAACCCAGAATCTCCAAAATGATCCAGTACAACAACAGATTATCTGGAGGTATCACCATCCCCAATCTCAAGCTGTACTACAGAGCAATAGTAATAAAAACTTCATGGTATTGCCATAGAAACAGAAGGGAGGATCAATGGAAATGAACAGAAGACCCAGTAATAAACCCATATACCTATTAATACTTGATTTTTGACAAAGAAAACAAAACCATAAAATGGAAAAAAGACAGCATCTTCAACAAATGGTGCTGGTCCAACTAGATGTCTACATGCAGAAAAATGAAAATAGATCCATATTTATCAGCCTGCATAAAACTAAAGTCCAAGTGGATCAAAGACCTCAACATAAAACCAGATACTCTAAATCGGTTAGAAGAAAAAGTGGGGAAGAGCCTAGAACTCATTGGCACAGGAGACAACTTCATGAAAGGAACACCAACAGCACAGGCTCTAAGAGCACCAATCAATAAATGGGACCTCATGAAAGTTAAACACTTCTGTAAAGCAAAAGACACTGTTGTCAGAACAAAACGACAGCCTACAGACTGGGAAAAGACCAACCATATATCTGACAGAGGGCTGATATCCAGAATATATAAAGAACTAGAGAAGATAAAAAGCAATAAATCAAGCAATCCAACTAAAAAATGGGGTATGGAGCTAAACAGAGAATTCTCTGTAGAGGAATATAGAAGGGCAGAGAAACACTTAAAAAGATGTTCAACATCCTTAGCCATGTACAAATCAAAATGACCTTGAGATTTCAACTTGCACCTATCAAAATGAATAAAATAAAAAACTCAAATAACAACACATGCTGGAGAGGTTGTGGAGAAAGGGGAACTCCTCCATTTCTGGTGGGAGTGTAAACTGGTACAACCACTTTGGAAGTCAATCTGGCACTTTTTCAAACAATTAGGAATAGTACTTCCTTAAGACCCAGCTATACCACTGCCAGGCACATACCCAAAATTTGCTCAAGTACACAGCTCAACCATGTTTGTAAGCAGCTTTATTTGTAATATCCAGAACCTGGAAACAACCCAGATGTCCATCAACAGAGGAATAGATACAGAAATTGTGATATTTTTACACAATCGAATACTACTCAGTAATCAAAAACGAGGAAATCATGAAATTTGCAGGCAAATGGTAGAATCTAGAAAAGATCATTCTGAGCAAAGTATCCCAGGAGGAGAAAGACACCCATGGTATATACTCACTTATGTAGACCTATAAGATATGATAAACATAACGAAATTTATACACCTAAAGATGATAAACAAGAATGAAACCCCTGGGTAAGATGATCAGTCCTCACTTAAAAATACAAATGAGATGTTCATTGGACATAGGAAAAAACAATTAACAGTACAGGAGCCTACCACAGAGGGCCTCTGAAAGTCTCTACCTAGCAGTGTTTCAAAGCAGATACTAAGACTCATAACCAAACCTTCAGCAGAGTGCAGAGAATCATATGAAAGAAGGGCGAGAGAGTATGAAATGGAAAGAATAGGAGCTCCACAAGGACAAAATATATCTTAGCACAGGGGGTCTTTTATGAGACTGACACTCTACCAAGGATCATGTATGGATATAACCTAAAACCTCTGCTTGGACGAAGCCCTTGGCAGCTCAGTAACCAATTGGTTTCCCATAGTAAGGGGAACAGGGACTATTTTTAACAGGAACTCAATGGCAGGCTCTTTGACTGCCCCACCTCCCAAGGGAGAAGCAGTCCTGCTAGGCCACAGAGGCAGACTTTTCAGCCAGTCCTGAAGATACCTGATAAAACAGGGTCAGATGAAAGGGGAGGAGGTCCTTCCCAATCAGTGGACTTGGAAAGGGATGGGGAGGAGATGAGGGAGGGAGACTAAGATTGGGAGGGAATGAGGGAAGGAGCTACAGCTGAGATACAGAGTTAATAAAAGGTAACTAATAATAAAAATTAATAAAAAAGAAAATACTAGAAGGAAAACTCTCATCTATCCAAAACAGTATACTGAAGGAAACACAAGATATAGATAACTTCACAACAAAAAAATTTAAAAAAATTTTTGGGGTCACTCAGGTATACTATTACATCATCTGCAAATAGTGATAATTTGACTTCTTCCTTTCCAATTTGTATCCCCTTGATCTCCTTTAGTTGTCTTATTGCTCTAGCAAGGACTTCCAGAACTATGTTGAAGCGATATGGAGAGAGTGGGCAGCCTTGCCTTGTCCCTGATTTCAGTGGGATTGCTTTAACTTTCTCTCAGTTTAGTCTGATGTTGGCTATAGGCTTGCTGTATATTGCCTTTACTATGATTAGATATGTGCCTTGTATTCCTGATCTCTCCAATACTTTAAACATGAATGGTTGTTGGACTTTGTCAAATGCTTTTTCAGCATCTAAGGAGATTATCATGTGTTTTTTTTTTTTCCTTTCAGTTTGTTCATATGGTGGATCACATTGATGGATTTTCATATATTGAACCACCCTTGCATACCTGGGATGAAACCTATTCTGTCATAATGGATGATATCATTGATGTGTTCTTGTATTCAGTTTGCAAGTATTTTGTTAAGTATTTTTGCATCAATATTCATAAGGGAGATTGGCCTGAAATTATCTTTGTTTGTTGGGTCTTTGTGAAGTTTCCATACCAAGGTATCTGTGGCTTCACAGTATGAGTTTGGAAGTGTTCCTTCTGTTTCTATTTTGTGGAATAGTTTGAAGAGAAATGGAACTAGGGACTGCCTCTGACATAAACTGATTGGCCTGTTCTTTGATCACCTCCCACTGAGCACAGAGCAGCCTTATCAGGCCATAGAAGATGACAATGCAGCCACTCCTGATGAGATTTGGTAGACTAAGATTAGAAGGAAGGAGAGGAGGACCTCTCCTTTCAATGGGTTTAGAGAGGGGCATTCGTGAAGAAGGGGGTGGAAGTGGGATTATGAGGGGGGGTCTTATTGGGGGGATAAAAAGTGAATAAAGTATAATTAATAAAAATTAAAAAATACATTTGAAAGTTAGTCTGATAGTGGGTTCCAATTTTAGGTTAGTAGTGATAAAAAAAGAAATCAATAATTGTAACACAGTAATACCACCAACTCCAAAATAAAAAGAAATAACATTCACTGGTCACTATTATCTATCAACATCAATGTACTGAACTCTCCATTAAAGACACAGACTAACTGAATGGTTGTGGAAACAAGATCCAACATTTTGCTGTATTCAAAAATTACATCTCTGCAACAAAGATAAACACTACCTCAAAGTAAAGGCCTAGAAAATGTTTTTCAAGCAAATGGAATAAAAAAACAAGCGGCAGTAGCCATCCCAATGTCCAATAAAATAGATTTCCAACAAAAATTAATCAAAGAATATGAGGAGGGTCACTTCATTCTTATCAACGAATAAACCACCAGGAGGAAATCACAATTCTGAACATTTATGCTCCCAATACAAGAGCACCTATATTTGTAAATGAAACATTGTTAAGGCTTAAATCACAAATCAATCCCAACACCTTAATAGTGGGAGACTTCAACACTCCACTCAAACCAAGAGACATACCATCTAGACAGAAGCTGCATAGTGAAATAATGGCACTTACAGGGGTCCAAAATCAAATGAATCTAGTAGATGCGTACAGAACTTTTTACTCAAACTAAAAAAGGATACCTTCTTCCCAGCATCTCACGGAACCTTCTCAAAAATTGACTACATGGCCAGGCACAAAGCAAGCCTCAACAGATACAAGAATATCGAAATAATCCCTTGTATATCATCAGACCACCATGCTCTAAAACTATACCTGAACAACAACAGAAATAACAAAAAGCTTACATATACATGGAAACCCCCGAAAAAAAACCAAAAAACATAAACAAACAAACAAAAAAACAACCCTCTCTACTCAGTGACATCTTGGTCAGGGAAGAAATGAAACAAGAAATGAGACTTCCTAAAATTCAATGAAAATAAAGCACAACTTACCCAAACTTATGGGACGGAATGAAGGCAGTGGTAAGAGAAAAGTTCATAGTACCAAGTGCCTCCTGAAAGAAGTTTGAACATGTCATATAAGCAACTTAAAATCCCTAGGGAAAAAATGCAGACACACCCAACGGAAGTAGGTGAGTGGAAATAATTGAACTCAGAGTTGAAATTAATTAATCAGAAACAAAGAAACCAATTCAAAGAATCAATGAGACAAAGAGCTTGTTCTTTGAGCAAATCAACAAGAGGAAAAAACCCTTAGCCAAACTAACTAAAAGACAAAAAGATACTATCCAAATCAGCAAAATCAGAAACAAAAAGGGGACATAATGACAGTCACTGTGGGAATCCAAACAATCATTAAGTCTTACTACAAAAGCCTATATTCCACAAAATTAGAACATCTAAATGAAATGGACATTTTTTTGATAGATTCCATTTACCAACATTAAATCAAGATCAGGAAAATAAATTAAATATTCCTATATCCTCCAAGGAAATAGAAGCAGTCATCAAAAGTTTCCTTCCAAAAAAAAAAAAAAAAAAAAGCCCAGGGTTAAATGATTTCATCATTAATTTCTACAAGACCTTCAAAGAAGAGCTAACTCCAATTCTCTTCAGACTGTAGAAATGGAACAAAATAGAAACAGAAGGAACAATATCAAAATCATTCTTTGAATCCACAGTCACCTTGATACCTAAGCCACACAAAGACCAAACAAAAAAAAAAAAGGGACTTCATACCTATCTCTCTTATGAACATTGATGCAAATGCACTCAATAAAATACTTGCAAACTGAATCCAAGAACACAAAAGATACCAACCACCATGACAAAGTAGGCTTCATCCCAGGCATTCAGGGGTGGTTCAATATATGGAAATCCATCAATGTAATAAAAACATTTGACAAAATCCAACACCCATTCATGTTTAAACTCTTGGAAAGATCAGGAATACAAGGCACATACCTAAACATAGTAAAGACAATATATAGTAAGCCTATAGCCAACATCAGACTAAACAGGGAGAGAAACTTAAATCACTACCACTGAAATCAGGGATAAGGCAAGTCTGCTCACTCTCTCTGTATCTCTTCAACATAGTACTTGAAGTGAAGTTCTAGCTAGAGCAATAAGACAACTAAAAGAGATGAAGGGGATATAATTCGGAAAGGAAGAAGTCAAAATATCACTATTTGGAGATGTATGATAGTATATATAAGAGACTCCCCAAATTCAACCAAAGAACTCCTTCAGCTGTTAAACACCTTCAGCAAAGTGGCTAGATACAAAATTAACTCAAAAAAATCAGTAGCCATCCTGTATACAAAAGAGAAAATGTCTGAGAAAGAAATTAGGGTAACTATGCATTTCACTATACCTACAAATAACATAAAGTACCTTGATATGACTCAACCCAAGCAGTTAAAGAGCTTTTTGAAAACAAACAAACAAACAAACAAAAAACAAACTTCAAGTCTCTGAAGAAAGAAATTGAAGAAGATATCCGAAGATGGAAGATCTCCCATACTAATGGATCGTAAGATTAATATAGTGAAAATGGTCATTCTGCCAGACACTGTCTACAGATTCAATGCAATTTGCATCAAAATACCAACACTATTCTTCACAGATCTTGAAAGAACAATTCTCAATTTCATACAGAAAATGAAAACTCAGAATTGCTAAAACAATCCTGTACAACAAAAGATCATCTGGACATATCTCCATCAATGATATCAAGCTGTACTATAGAGAAATACTAATAAAAACTGCATGGTACTAGGATAGAAACAGAATGGTGGATCAATGGAACTGAATAGAAGACCCAGAAATAAATCCACACACCAATGGACACATGATTTTTAAAAAAGAAGCCAAAACCATATAATGGAAAAAAGACAGCATCTTCAACAAATGGTGCTTGTCAAACAGGATGTCTACATGAAGAAAAATACAAATAGTTCCATATTTATCACCCTGTACAAAACTAAAGTCCAAGTGTCTCGAAGGCCTCAACATAAAACAAGACACACTAAGTCTGTTAGAAAAAAAAGTGGTAAGAACATTGAACCCATTAGTACAGGAGATAACTCCCTAAACAGAACACCAACAGCACAGGCTCTAATATCAACAATCAATAAATGAGACCTCGTGATAGTGAAAAGCTTCTGTAAAGCAAACAACACTGTCATCCAAACAAAATGACAGCCTACAGATTGGGAAAGGATCTTCACCAACCCTATATCTGAGAGAGGGCTAATATCCAGAATACATAAAGAACTAAAGAAGTTTAAAAAGAAATGATCCTTAGTCATCAGGGAAATGCAAATCAAATCGACACTAAGATTTCACCTTTAAACCATCAGAATGAGTAAGAGCAAAAACTCAAGGGACAACACATGCTAGAGAGGTTGGGGAGAAAGGAGATCCCTACTCCATTGCTAGTGGGAATGTAAACTGGTACAACCACTTTGGAAATCAATCTCATGCTTTTTCAGTCAAATAGGACCAGTGATCCTTCAAGTTCTAGCTATAGCACTCCTAGGTGTATATTTCCAAAACATGCTCAAGTATACAACAAAGACATTGGCTCAGCATGTTCCTGACAGCTTTATTCATAATAGCCAGAATCTGGAAACAACACAGATGTACTTCAACAGAGGAATGGAGACAGAAACTGTGGTGCATTTACACAATGGAATACTACTCAGCAATTAAAAACAAGGAAATCATGAAATTTGCAGGCAAATGGTGGGAACTAGAAAAATCATTGTGAATGAATTATCCCAGAAGCAGAAAGACACCCATGGTTTATACTCACTTATAAGTGGATATTAGACATATTATATAGGATAAACATACTAAAATCTGTATACCTAAAGAAGCTAAGAAAGAAAGAGGACCCTGCGTAAAATGATTAATCTTCACTCAGAAAGGCCATCAGAATGGACGTAGGAAGATGGAGAAAACAGGGAACAGGGCAAGAGCCTACCTCAGAGGGCCTCTGAAAGCCTCTACCAAATAGGGTATCAAAGCATATGCTGAGATACATAGCCAAACTTTGGGCAGAGTGCATCTTATGAAACTAGGGGGAGAGAGAAAGACATGGAAAGGACAGTAGCTCCACAAGAAGAGCAACAAAACCACAAAATCTGGACACAGGGCCTTTTCTGATTCTGATACTCCAAGCAAGGTCCATGCTTGGAGCTAACTTAGAACCACTGCATAGATGTAGCTCATGGCAGCTCGGTTTCCAAGTGGTTTACTTAGTAATAGTAACAGGGGCTCTCTCTGACATGAACTCAGGGTCTGGCTATTTGATCAACTCCCCCTGAGGGGGGGGAGCAGCCTTTCCAGGTCACAGAGGAATATAATGAAGGTTTTCCTGAAGAGACCTGATAAGCTATGATCAGAGGTAAGGGGAAGAGGACTTCCCCAATCAGTAGATTTGGGGAGGAGTAAAGGAAGAGATGAGGGCGGGAGGGTAGAATTGGGAGGGGCTGAGGGAGGGTGCTATAGCTGGGATACAAAGGGAATAAACTGTAATTAATGAAAAATAAATTTAAAACAAAGAAAAAAATAAAAATAATTGCTTTTCACATTTTGTCTTAATCCTCTTTATAGCTACCAAGAACTTCCTCTTAATTGACACAATTGTATCTTTGATGATTTTTTTTTTTACTTACAGCAAATAAAGACTAAATTTTTGTATACCTGATGGTTCATTTTAATGGAAAATTAAAAATAATTTGTAGAAATTCACTGCATCTCTCTCTCTCTCTCTCTTGTATTTTCTGTTTTATTATAGGAGAGCATTCGATTGAATTCAGGACCAAGTTATTGTGAAGTAAGAAGGCTATCAATGATAGATTCACTGTTCTTTGGATAACATTTCTTTACCTCTAACTAGATATTATTTTTTTCTATGTTTATTTGCATAATTTGTATATTTTCTTAGTTAACTAGAGACTAGGATAAGTATTATCTGCTTCTCTTGCTTTTGAGTCAGTTATTTTTTGCGTATTTGATCATTTTGTCCTTTGTATCTTAGTTCTCAAATATTTAACTTTTCTATTCCAAGAATTACCCCTCTGTTAGAACTACTTGCTTTTTAAATAAAAATGAGGACATTCAATTCATACATCCCAATTTATTCTTTATCTATTTGGAACCCCCCACCACTGTGTTCACAATTGTCATGAGGGATTAATCATGCCTCCTCACCATCCACTTTCTTCTACTTTTCTACTATTCAACACTGAACATTTATTAATTATAAAATAATTCACTCCAATGTTCAATGGCCTTTAAATCACAGTATGCAATCAATATAGCTCTTCATCACTGTCCACTATTAGATAAATCATAAGCTTGTCTAAATTCTACTGCTTGTCTAAATTCTAACTACTTGTCTCAATAACAATAAGAGCTCTGAGAGACCAAGGGAAAATAAAAGATTATTAGCTTAAAAAAGACATTTCTATCCAAACCCCATTTGCCTAATTTTATGATTTCTCTGATGCTTCTTAACTACTTAAACGTTAGATTATTCTTTACCAAAGGGGAAAAAAGTTATATGCAGTTTTTTATGTCCTACAAATTGAAAATGTATGATGTTTTAGTTAGGGTTCTCGAAAGGAAAAGAACCTTTTCTTATCCTTGGAATGTGTACATTCATATGAAAATAAATGTAATATAATTATATGTAAATGAATAATATATTTTTCTTTACATATTTAGTCATTCTGATTTGTCTATTTTATGTCTCAAATGTTCATTCTTTCTATAACTAATATAAGATATCTAGGAATATGGGATTTACTAGATTGGTTTACAGAATGTGTTCCCAGTAATTCTAAATGTTTTCCTCAGACCAGGAGCCAAAAAATTCAAGTAGTTTTTCAGACCAGTTTTTTTTTTCCATTCTTTTATTATTATTAGTTACATTATATCAACTCTGTATCCCAACTGTATCTCTCTCCCTCATTTTCTCCCAATCCCACTCTCCCTCCCTCATCTCTTCCCTGCCCCTTTCCAAGTCCACTGATAGGGGAGAACCTCCTCCCCTTTCATCTGACCCTCTTTTATCAGGTATCTTCAAGACTGGCTGAAAAGTCCTCCTCTGTGGCCTAAAAGAGCTGCTTCTCCCTTGGAGGGTGAGGAAGTCAAAGAGCCTGCTGTTGAGTTCCTGTAAGAAACAGTCCCTTTTCCCCTTACTAGGGAAACCCACTTGGTTACTGCGCTACCACTCCTAGGCATATATACAAAAGTTGCTCAAGTACACAATAAGGACATTTGCTCAACCATGTTTGTAGCAGCTTTATTTGTAATAGCTAGAACCTGGAAACAACCCAGATGTCCATCAACGGAGGAGTGGATACAGAAATTGTGGTATTTTTACACAATGAAATACTACTCAGCAATCAAAAACGAGGAAATCATGAAATTTGCAGGCAAATGGTGGGATCTAGAAAACATCATTCTGAGTGAGGTAACTCAGACCACAGGTTTGAAAGTCTCCTAAATTCTAATCCAGCATTAAACACCTGGAGGATACTCTCACTCAACAGTGAAATTCTGACAAAGTTTATTTAATAACATCATTATTATATTTATCATTATTTAAGTTTATTTATTTTGTATCCTGGTCATAGCCTCCTCCCTCATCTCCTCCCAATCCATACCTCTGTCCCTCTTCTTCCCCTATCCCTCTCCCCTAGTCCACTAATAGGGGAATTCCTCCTCCCCTACTGTCTGCACTTAGTCTATCAGGTTCCATCAGGACTACCTGGATCCTCTTCCTCCATCAGCTGGCTAGGTTGCTTAACCAGGGAGAAGTGATCAAAGAGCAGGCAACAGAGTTTATATGTCAGAGATTGTCTCTTTTCCCCTTACTAGGGAACCCACATGAAGTCTGAGCTGATTGTAATAACCTTTAAGAAATGGTTCCGCTCAGATATGATCTTCACCCTCTTAACACTCTGTGCCACCTCTCCTACTTTGTTTCCTCTCTTCAACCATTAACTCTGTCTATTCTACCTCCTCTTCCAAGTGAGATTTATGAATCCTCACTTGGGTCCTCCTTATATTCTTTGGGTCTGCACCTCATAGCATGCTTATCTTGTAATGTATGGCTATAATCTTCTTATAAGTGAGTACATTATATGTACATCTTTCTGGGTCTATGTTACTTCACCCAGGATGATCTTTACTAGTTGTATCAATTTGTCTGCAAATTTAATGATTTCTTTGTTTTTAATAGCTGATCAGTATTCTATTGTATATAATTGCAAACATTTCTTGATCCATTCTTCAGTTGGGGGTCATCAAGGATCCTTCTAGATTCTGACTATTATGAAAAAAGCTTCTATGAACACAGTTGAGCAAGTGTCCTTGTTGTATGGTAGAGTGTCTTTTGGGTATATAACCAGGAGAGTATAGCTGGGTCTTCAGGAAACGGTACTCCCAGTTTTCTAATAAATAGCCAGATTGATTTCCAAAGAGGTTGTACAAGTTTACAGTCTGACAAGTAATGGAGGAGTGTTTCCCTTTCTCCACATGTTCAACACCATGTGCTTTCCTTTGAGATTTTGATCTTAGCCATTTTGACTGGTGTGAGATGAAATCTCTCATTTTGATTTGCATTTCACTGATGACTAAGGAAGTTGAAGATTTTTTATGTGTTTCTCAGACATTAGCTAATCTTCTTTTGAGAATTCTCTGTTTAGTTCTGTGACTCATTTTTTAATTGAGTTATTTTGTTTGTTGGTGTTTGATGTCTTGAATTCATTACATATTTTGGATATTAGCCCTTTGTTGGATGTAAGATTGGTCAGGATCTTTTCCCAATCTGTAGATTGTTTTTTGTTCTATTCACCACATGACTGTGCAAAATACCTATTTTTATTCAATCTTTCTTCTTACTCCTGTTTGTCCATACCTGCTGCATATTAGTTCACTTGGAGAAATACACAAAGACTATAGTTAATTATAAGGAAATTATGGCTTCTTTGAGCATGTTGCACATATATGTTTCTGCAGCCTGGATGACAGAACATGTCTAAGTATCCACATAATGTTATATGGAAACAGTAGTAGTTTTGCATCTACATTCAAATCGTTTATGTCCTCCTTTCCCTTAGACTTAAGTTTAAACTTTATCAAATTTTGAATAAAAATGTATACTGTACTTATCTGTTCTTCAAGCACCATTACTCAAAGCAATCTACAATAATAGCAAGAATATTGTTCCTTAAATGTCCATCTTTTTAAATTTTTCTTTCTGATATTCTCCTCCAATGACAGAGAAATGGTACCAATTAATTGAAATACTAAGAAAGTGACTCTAAATGTCTACTCTACAGTCATCGGTGACCCAGCTCAGTTAGAAAAAAAAATCAATTTCCAGATAAATCATGAGAAAAAATATTCCCAAACTTTTTAAAAAACACTAACTTCTGAAAGCATGCTCTAAGTAAAAATAAACTTCAGTGTCTTTAACTTTCAAATGTTCAATCTACATTCTATATTGCAGTATCAATGACATGAAGTGTTTTCACAACTCAAATATGTACTTAAAGACACCTCTCTATCTACAGTATGCCAGGTTGTTTGGCAGCTGTTAAAGAGAAAACTTTAAAGTAACAAAACTTGTCTATGCTACATAGCAGAACTATCTTGACTACTAGAAGTAAAGGCAGGAATGTAATGTAATGAAGTTTCTATTCTATTGTATTAAATCAATGAGAAGCCACTGAAGCTTTCAATAAGACATTGACTTAGTGATAATTATAAGCATTACACTGATAATTTAGTGGAAGAAGTATGGACCCACATGTAGGAATGGTACTTGTAAGTTTAAGAAACATTTGTCACAATTGTGATACACATTGGCTGAGTAGACATACGTAGAAAGTCCTCAGTAATAAAGATTTAGAATTAAAAATAAAGATTTTTAGTGATTGACAATACAGATTTATTTATAGGCAACATTAAGATTAAATGTCAGGTTTATAATTTTAATGATTTGGTGTATTGTAGGTACTACAAATTAGAATAGCTTTTGACCATTTATCTCACAATATTTTTTTCAATATAGTTATATTATTTTATGTCTGCTTTGCTATGCATAAATTTAATACATGGATACAGTTAACCATTAAAACAGGACTTGTTGAAGAACTGAAAAAAGTATAATTAAAAGTGTACTGATTTAACAAAACGGAGATTATGGTTCACTTATCAACAACAGTTCATTTAAGGCAGTGAAGAAATGAGTCATTTGTGATGTGAGTTGGAGACATGGAAGGGAACATAAAAACAGTCATCTTTTTAATGAAGCTTGGCTGTAACCATTGGTTTCATTGACACCTGTTCAAGGTAAGGTCCTTTGAGTCTTAAGGGAATGCCAGGCTTTTATAGCTCTTTCTAAAAATAATTTATTTAGATAAGAGAAGATATATTTCATTTATGTTATTTTAAATTGCTATATGGTGGCTACATCTTTATTGTACATTTTCCTGGTGTTTGCTTAGTCAACAGAGCCATAAAAACTGAGCCCTCGGGGCCTAGAAAATGACAATACTCCATCCAAGGGCGATACATGGAGAGGATCTACACCCCGGCTCAGACATAGCCCATAGACTCACTCCATGTGAGGTCCCTAGTAAGAGGACCAGGGACTTTCTCTGGCATGAACTCAGTGGCAGGCTCTGATCACCTTCCCCTGGGGATGCAGCCTTGCCAGACCACAGAGGAAGACAATGCAACCAGTCCTGATGAGACCTGATAGGCTAGGGTGAAATGGATGTCAAAGTGGTCCTCCCCTTTCAGTGGACTGAGGAGAGGGGCATTGGGGGAGAAGAGGGAATGACGGTCTACTTGGAAGAGAGGAAGGAGGGGGCCACAGCTGGAACACAAATCAAATTAATTGTAATAAGTGATAAACAATAAAAACAAAACATAACGTTAACAATATAAAAGAATGCCACATTTACTTTATTGATACCAGTAGGCAATGTATCTTTTGCCACATGTAGTATTTAGTGAAAACATTTCAAATATCATAAATTTCACGTGTATTCCACTTGGTTCTTGAGTTTCTATAACTGAAAACAAGTGAAATAACCAGAAAAGTGGATAATATGATATGATGTGATGTTTCCACTCCTACTATGCTTAGATTAACAGCTATGTGAATTTAAATGCTTTTTTTTCATATATAATAAGTGTTACGGTTATTTACCTTATATTACTCAGTTCCGCTAAGTATTGAAGAAGAGAATTCTTTAAATTCAGTGCTGCTGGGAAATTTGTATCATTAGAGAAGTATCAACATGCTTTCTTCTAATAAAATTATTGGACATAATTTTGTCTATTTTCTTCCATGAGTATTAGGAAACAACTGAAATTGTGTTCAGCATATATTTAGTTTACATTAATTTCTATATAAGTATATCTTATGCTATAATATTTTTCTGCATATTGTATTAAAGTGCACATAATAAACATTCTTTTTGACCTTAATCAATTAGCTACTTTCCTCCTCTTAAACTTACAGAGACATTATTGCTAGGTAAAGAAAATAATTAGCTAGAAACATGAATAACAACATTTAAACATATTTCTCATATATATAAAATCGATATAGATTCATAAAACATATAAAGAAGCTTTGATTAAGAACAGGCTCTATGGTGTGTGTGGTGGCACGTGCCTTTGTTTTCAGTATTTGGGAGGCAGAGTCAGGCAGATCTCTGTGAGTCTGAGGCTAGCCTGGTCTACAAAGTGAATTCCAGGACAGCAGGTATACACACAGGGAAACCTTATCTCAAAACAAACAAACAAACAAACAAACAAAAACCAAAAATCAAAAAAACAAACAAAAAACCTAAAACAAACAAAATCAGATTCACATATATGAAGGTAGCTTGATGTGATTATAATGACAATGAGGGATTCAGTGACATGGTTTACTACCAAATGTGGTGGCAAATTACCTTATTCATATGTCTGTCAACCTTGCTGTGTAAACAAATCTAATGTGTTTTCAGTTACATGAAACTATTGCACCTGCAATAAAATATTACTCAATATATGGCTATGATAATCGTATCTCCTGTTGGTATATTTGCAATAAAAAATTAAATAGTGTGAATTCTAAGTTTATACCTTATACTTATTTTAATAGCCTCTCTCTTATGGTTGGGGACCAATCCTATACATTTAATATTTACTGTCTCTTGACTGCCTCATATTCTTTTTTGCTTGAATTAATCTCACTGTGGCTATGCATACATAATGCACAGCAAAGTTTGCCCTTAAATGGCAATGTGATATAACAGAACAAGATGAAAAATGATGATTAAAGAAAACAGAGTTGGAAGATCAGTGAACATTGCTGCTCACTATCAATAAAGAATGTCCCGTCGTGTTTCCTTTTAGCCTTCTTCTTTATTTAATCTACTCTCCATCTTTGGATTTTAGTTTAATTATCTTTTATTTTACAGCAGATATCTATTTAAAAGTGAGTGCAAACCATCTTTGTCTTTCTGTGTCTGGGTTACTTAACTCAGGAATATTTTCTTGTAGTTCCATAGACTTGCTTGCAATCTTATTATGTTATTTTTAATTTTTATTTTTTATTAATTATAGTTTATTCATTTTTATCCTAGCTATAGCACCTTCCCTCATTCCCTCCCAATCCCACCATCCCTCCCTCGTTTCCTCCCATACCCCTCTCAAAGTCCACAGAGTCCCAAAGTCCTCCCCTTCCATCTGACCCTTCCCTATCAGGTCTCATCAGGACTGGCTGCATTGTCTTCCTCTGTGGCCTGGCACCCCTCCCAATGTCCACAGAGTCCCAAAGTCCTCCCCTTCCATCTGACCCTACCCTATCAGGTCTCATCAGGACTGGCTACATTGTCTTCCTCTGTGGCCTGGCAAGGCTGCTACCCCCTGGGGGGGGGAGGTGATTAAAGAGCTAGCCACTGAGTTCATGTCAGAGACAGTCCCCATTTCCCTTATTAGGATACCATAGCTTCTTCACATCGATTTTCTTTGTACACAAAAAAAGGCCAGGCTGGGGAGTCACCATCTCTTTTCTACACTCACTGATGAGAAAATCCAAGGCTTTAAAAAGTTAAGTGCTTTATCCAGTTCCTCCAATGATTCTTCCAGTATGGCTGAGAAGCTATGGCAAGCCAGGATTCCAAGGTATTTCTGTTGTGTTAGTGTCCCTCCTGGGCTGAAAGAACTATAGACTCCAAACACAGACAGTAGATGATGGAAATAAGAGAGAGCTTGCTGAGACTGGCTTGGGGTCAGTGTGGAAAGGGCCTTATATTTCAAAAACACAGCATGACAACTCACCATTTCTATTGTGGCTCCAATCGTGCCTTTACCCAGCTTCTTCTGATGTCTTCTTATGTAACTAGTTCTTTCATGTTGATAATAATGTCTCATACAGCCCAGGCTGGCCCTCAACTCACTCTGTAGCTAGGGCTAGCCTTGAACTCAGGCTTTCACTTTGCTTCACAAGTGCAGGAATTCTAGGTGCATACCACCATGCCTGACTTGCTTTCCATGCCCATATAAATCACTATATTCTTATTTGGCCTTTTAAAGCCATTGAGAAGATGTCACTTTGATGACTGACTAACTGGAAGGCTCATCCTCCTTACTGTTCTTACTAGAGCAGTAAGGATGTACAACAGAGCCAGCCACTGTGTTCTTGTCAGAGACAGTGTTTGTGCCCATTACTAGAGAACTTACTTGGATACTGAGCAGCCATGGACTACATCTGAGCAGGGGTTCTAAGTAATATCCATGAATGGTCCTTAGTTTGAGTATCAGTCTCAGAAAAGACCCCTGTGCCCAGATATTTTGGTTCTGTTGCTTTCCTTGTGGAACTCCTGTACTCTCCACTTCTTCCTCTGAGTGGGGAGCAGCCTTGCCAGGCTACAGAGGAGGACAATTCAGCCAGTCCTGAGGAGATCTGATAAGCTAGGGTCAGATGGAAGGGGAGGAGGACCTCTCCTATTAGTGGATTTGGAGAGGAGATGAGGGAGGGAGGTGGGATTGGGAGGGATTGAGGGAAGGGGCTACAGCTGGGATACAAAGTGAATAAACTGTAAAAAAAAAAAAGAATGTACAACAGAGAAGGAGAAATGGCACACATGTCCTTATGTTAGGATACACTGTGGTACAATGAAGGAGCCTGTTATACCTGTGTGGGTCAGGGAAAGTTTTCCTTTTTCCTTTTGGATTTGAGGTTTCAAGATTTTATTTTTTTTTATTTTTAATTTTTAATATTAGTTACAGATTATTAACTTTGTATCCATCTCCTTCATTCCCTCTCTCATATCCTCCCTGCCCCTTTCCAAGTCCACTGATAGGGGAGGACCTCCTCCCCTTTCATCTGACCCTGGCTTATCAGGTATCTTCAGGCTGCAAAGTCCTCCTCTGTGGCCTAGCAGGACTGCTCTTCCCTCAGAAAGTTGGAAGGAGGTCAAAGAGGCAGCCATTGATTTCATGTCAGAAATAGTCCCTGTTCCCCTTACTAGGGAACCCACTTGGATACTGAGCTACCATGGGCTACATCCAAGCAGAGGTTCTAGGTTATATCTATAAGACCCCTGTGCCCAGATATATTTGGTCCTTGTGGAGCTCCTGTCCTTTCCAGGTTATACTAACTCCCCCTTCTTTCATGTGATTCCCTGCACTCTGCCAAAGGTTTGGTTATGAGTCTCAGCATCTGCTTTGATATACTGCTAGATAGAGTCTTTCAGAGGCGCTCTGTAGCAGGCTCCTGTCTTATTACTAGAAAAATGAAAATAGTCCCATATTTATCACCCTGCACAAAACTAAAGTCTAAGTGGATCAAGGTTTTTATGACATGGCATGAGAGATGACTGTAGCATGTGTCACTGTTTTTCACTGCTACAACTAACTTTCCCAGGACTTTTCCCTATTGGTCATCGTAGACCTGTGAGGTGGAATATTCCTGTCTTGTCTTTTTGTTTATAAGTCTCCTTTTCCTTTTTTAAATTTATTTTTGTATTAATTAGTTTATTCACTTTGTATCCTAGCTGGAGCCCCTTCCTTTATTCTCTCTTATTCCACCCTCCCTCCCTCATCTCCTCCCATGCCTCTCTCCAAGTCCACTGATAGAGGAGGTTTTTAATTGCTGAGTAGTATTCCATTGTATAAATTTACCACAATTTCTGTATCCATTCCTCTGTTGAGGGGCATCTGGATTGTTTCCCTCTTCCGGCTTTTGCTAATAAAGCTGCTAAAATCATGGTTGAACAAATATCCTTGTTGTGTACTTGAGCATATTTTGTATATATGCTTAGGAGTGGTATCGCTGAATCTTGAAGAAGCATTATTCCTAATTGTTTGAGGAAGCACCAGATGGAGTTCCAAAGTGGTTGTATAAGTTTACATTCCTACCAGCAAAGGAGTAGGGTTCCCCTTTCTCCACATCCTCTCCAACATGTTGTCAATTGAGGTTTTGATCTTGGCAATTCTGATGAGTATAAGATAACAATCTTAATGTTGTTTTGAAATCTCAGATTGTTTTGCATTTTCCTGATGACTAAGGGTGTTGAGCATTTCTTTAAATGTTTTTCTGCTAATCGATATTCCTCTATAGAGAATTTTCTCTTTAGCTCTGTACCCCATTTTTTAATTGGATTGCTTGTTTTGTTGCTTTTTAACTTCTGAATTCTTTACATATTATGGATATTAGCCCTCTATCACATATAGGGTTCTTGAAGATCCTTTCCAAATCTGTAGACTGTCTTTCAATCTGATGACAGTGTCCTTTGCTTTACAGAAGCTTTTCAGTTTCATGAGGTCCCATGTATTGATTGTTGATCTTAGAGCCTGTTTTATTGTTGTTTTGTTCAGCCAGTTCTGATGAGACAGGATAAGCTAGGGTTAGTTGGAAAGGGTGGAGCACCTCCCCTATCTGTGTACTTGGAGAGGGGCAGGGGAGGAGATGAAGGAGAGAGAGTGGGATGGGAAGGGGAGGCGGAAGGGGACTACAGCTGGACTACAAAGTGAAGAAACTGTAATTAATATAAAAAATAAAAAAAAATAATTAGAAAATACTTGCAAACCGAATCCAAGAACCCTCTAAAGATATCATCGACTATGTCCAAATAGGATTCATCCAAGATATGGAGGGTTGGTTTGATATATGGAAATCTGTCAATGTAACCCACCATTTAAACAAACTGAAAAAAAAAATAAAACATGATAATCTCTGTAGATGTTGAAAAAGCATTTGACAAAATCCAACATTCATTTATGTTTAAATTCCTGGAGAGATCAGGAATTGTATCTGGAATACAAGGCACTTACTTAAACATAGTAAATGCAATATACAACAAGCCTATAGCCAACAATAAGCTGATCAGAAATTTAAATCAACCCCACTGAAATGTACACAGCTAGGCTGTTCACTGTCTCCATACCATTTCAACATAGATCTTTATGTCCTTGATAGAACAATAAATCAATTAAAGGACACCAAGTGGATTCATTTAGGAATAGAAGAAGTCAAAGTATCACTCTTTGCAGATTATATTATATTATATATGAGTGAACTCAAAAATTCTACCAGGGAAATCCTACAGATGATAAACAACTTCAACAAAATGGCTGGATACAAAATTAACTAAAAAAAAAAAAAAATCAGTAGCACTCCTATATAGAAAAGACAAAAGGGTTGAGAAAAAAAATTAAGGAAACACCACATTCATAATTGCTAAAGGAGATATAAAGTACCAAGCAAGTCAAACACTTGTATGAAAAAAACTTCAAGTTTCTGATGAAAGAAACTAAAGAAGGTATCAGAAGATGGAAAGATCTCCCAGGCTCATGGTTTGGCAGGCTTACCAAAAGCAGTCTATAGATTCAATATAATTCCAATCAAATTACTAACAAATTTTCCTTACAGATGTTGAAAGTAAAGTTTTTAACTTCATATGGAATAACAAGAAACCAAGAATAGCTAAAACACTACAATAAAAGATCTTCTGGAGGTATCTCCATCTTTGATCTCAAGCTGTGCTATATAAAAACAGTAATAAAAACTGTATGGTGCTGGCACAGAAAAAGAATGATGGATCAATGGAACCAAACAGAGGACCCAGAAATAAACCCACACACTTATGGACATCTGATTTTTGACAAAAAAGCTAAAACCATACAATGGAAAAAAGACAGCATCTTCAACAAATGGTGCTGGTCTAACTGGATATCTACATGTAGAAAAATGTAAATAGATCCACACTTGTTACCCTGCATAAAACTAAAGTCCAAGTGGAAGAAAAACTTCAGCATAAAACCAGACACAATAAAACTGTTAGAAGAAAAAGTGAGAAAGAGCCTTGAACTCATTGGCACAGGAGACAACTTCCTGAACAGAACACCAACAGCACAGGCTTCGAAGATCAACAATCAATAAATGGGACATCATGAAACTGAAAAGCTTCTGTAAAGCAAAAGACACTGTCATCAGAACAAAACAACAGCACTTTCTCAGACAATTAGGAATAGTGCTACCTCAAGATCCAGCTATACCACTCCTACACCCAAAATATGCTCAAGTAGAAAACAAGGACATTTGCTCAACCGTGTTTATAGCAGCTTTGTTTGTAATAGCCAGAATCTGGAAACAACCCACATATCCCTCAGTTGATGAAAGGACACAGAAATTGTGGTACATTACACAATGGAATACTATTCAGCAATTAAAAACAAGGAAATCATGAAATTTGCAGGCAAACCTTTAGGAGACTGGATTGCTGCAAGGGGAGCAACTGTACCCAAAATTCTGGGCCCATGGGTCTTTTCTGAGACTGATACACATTCCAAGGACCATTCATGGAGAAAACATAGACCCCCTGCACAGATGTAGTCCATTGGCAGCTTAGTGTCCAAGTTTGTTCCCTAGTAAGGGGAATAGGGGCTCTCTCTAGCATGAACTCAGTGGCTGGCTCTTTGATCATCACCCTGTGAGAGGTGGCAGTCCTATCAGGACAGAGAAAGACAATGCAGCCAGTTCTGTTGAGACCTGATAAGCTAGCGTTAGATGGAAGGATAAGAGGACTTCCCCTATCAGTAGACTGTGAAAGAGGCATGGGAGAAGAAGAGGGAAGGAAGGAGGGATTGGGAGGAGACTAGGGAGGGGGCTATTGCTGGGATACAAATGAATAAATTGTAATAAATTAAAATATTAAAAAATGAAATAATCAAATTATCTAAATAGATTCACTGTTGCCTAATAGCAATGTGTATAATGTATAGAACAGTGTATGGTAATGTGTGATAATTTCAACCTACTCATTCCCTTAACCACTCAGCAAATACTACATGTAATCAATCATGCAAGGTCTTGTAATATTTAGTACATATCTTACATGTAGTGGTTAAATATACCTTGCATTTTGTGCAATCTTTTTACCTTTACTCTATTTTCGTGTTTATGGACACCAATACTTATCATTGGTTTAACATATCCTATAGTGTTCCATACAGATTAGTAGTTTATTAGACTAAGTTATATCATAAATTCTTGGAATTTAAACTTTATCTTCCAACAAGTTAAAATAATCTGATATGTTCATATAGTGTCAAATTTGCCTAATGACATTTCTTATAATTTGTCCCCAATGATATGTAATATATGACAATATATGTGTTTGTGTGTGTGGCATAAACGCAATTTATAAAATTGTAAGTTATCTAACACTGATGCAATCAGAACATTTTTCTCAAAGATCCAGCTTCATCATTGTGTATATAAACCAAAGATCATCTTTTTTTTTTTTTTGCTGATAAGTCAGTCTTTCTTTGTGAGTCTGGGCTACAGTTTATCTGGGTTTAATATACAATGGTTATAGGACAACTCTGAAACTTCTCACTCTTGATCTATTGAGTTCATAATGATAGGTTACATAGATATCAAGAAGACAACCTGAAATTCTGTCAGTTTTGCTACATAAATGTGTTAAGTGCCACCATCTAGAGCCCGTTCACTTCCCAAGATATAATCTGTCTATCTATCTATCTATCTATCTATCTATCTATCTATCTATCTATCATTCATTCACTCATCTACTTGTTCTTTAGCTTATCTTTCTCTTGCTTACCTAGTAAGTTACTGAGAAATTAGACTTTCATGTTGTGTTAGGTTTCTTTCCTTAAAAGAGAAATGTACTTTCTTACTATTTCCCTATGAAAAAAAAAAAATCTATGGAGAAATTTAATACCATGGCCAGGTATAAGCATTCTTTCTGGATTCATATTTTACTCAGAATGATTACATTTGTATAAATATATAAATTCAGATGCACATAAAGGCATACGAAAGCTTAAATGGTGTGAAATGCAATGGTTAGAATGTAAAGAAAATTCCCTCATAGTCTCAGGCTTTTGAATACTTGTTGATGTGTTGGTAGAAGAGTTTGGAAAATTAAGGAGTGGTCTTTTGTCAGGAGTGTGTTACTAAGATTGGGATTTGAGAATTTACTCATTCCATTTTAAGATTTTTCTCTGCTTTGTGCAAGTCACTTAAGATGTGCTTCCTAACTTCTGTTTTAACTGCCATGCCTGTCACCTGCTGCCTCTGTTTTAAGATTATGGTCCCTTAGCCATCTGCAGCCAAAAGCCCACATAAACCCTTCCCAGTACAATTTGGTAATGAGGTTTTATCACTGCAATAGAAAAGTAATTCATGAAGTTATTATACACATTCCAATAACACACAAACACACACACACAAATACAGACAGTCCTCATTTTTTTACCATCCACTGTTGCAAAAAAAAAAAAAAAAGTTCTCTTTCCAAACATGTCTGGACCTTTGTGTGCTTACTACTGTCTTACAGAGGCTAACATGTCAATGGAAAATACATGAAAATTAGTTTGACTTTGATATCATGTATCTTTGAGTATAACATTTAATGTTTGAAATATATATGGTCATTGCAGGAACAGAATACTTTCCTAGTAAGTGAGGACTCCTGGCAATGGTTATTTCATTGAACATCTATTATTCACGGAGCCTTTGGTGACATTGTGAAATGTATGAAAATTATTTTAGCAATGATGTCTAAATTTTTTTATGATACTTACTACACTTCTTTGCCAATCCTTGAGAAATATAGAACCTCATTCTTACTGGGAAACTTCATTCAAGACATGAAATTTTGTTTGGTTTCTTGACCGGATTATGAAAAAAAATGACACACATAAAAAACTTTAAAGGAAGAAATTTAAACTAAGCATCAATATTTTTTTAAAACAAGAGTTTTATATAGGGGGGGCGGAGCCAAGATGGCGACTAGCACACACAGTTTCTGAGCGGTGGGATACCTGATCTTCTGAGTTGGAGAATGGAAGGACCCCCAACCCAGGAAAACCACAGTGAGGCTTTCTGAACACCAGAGAACATCGCAGGAGGTGAAAACTTTGGCCTCCGGTCACCCGGAGACTTGCTTGGGGAAGGAGAGAAAAGATCCTTTGTTCTTGCGGCACTCCCTTCCTCCAGACCTCCTTCCTCCTCTGCACAGCGGCACAGCGGACTCATCTTTCTCAGCGCAGACCTAACTGCCTGGGGTATACAACCACTGAGACAGAGCCCCAAGCACTTTAGCGGCAGACAAAAGCCAGCAGTACATGCCCCGGAGTCCCAGATTCGCGCAGCGGCTGCACCATCCTCCCAGGGCGCGAATCTGCTAGACACCATACTAGCTCCGCAGGATCGCCATCACTGAAGGAGCGGCCCGCCCAATCCCACAGTGACCGAGAATACGCTATATACTCATCGAAACCAGGCAGAAACGTCATACAACCTGGACACACCAGGCACTGGGCTTCCCAAGCTTGGAGAGCACAACGAAGAGATCCCAGAAAGCATTGGGACTAGCAAGCCAGTCTCCAGTTACAGCGGGACGTGGCAGCGGAGCAGTACTGAACTGGCGGGGCACCACAGCCCTCCAGTTTAAGACTAACCAGGGCCAAACCAGAGAACAGAGAGCCTGGTTACCCCATCCCTGCTGAAGTGACCACCCTGAAATCTCCAGCTGCAGCAAGACCTCAGAACCTGGCAGTGACAGCAGCACAGAACTGGCGGAGCACATCAAAGAAGCAGGGCCAAACCAGAGAGCAGAGAGCCCCGGATACCACGATCTCGGCCAAGAGACCTGCCTGTACAGCTAGTCCTCAACACATGCTGAGAGTGCTCAGCTTCCTGAAGAACTCTCCAGACACCAGAGAGAGACAGCACCAGTCTGATCTGCAGAATCCAAAAACAAACAGGGAAGGTTTCAGATAAGCCAATGGCCAGAGGTAGGCGAAAGAACACTTCCAACATAAATCAGGATATCATGACTTCACCAGCAAACCCCAAAACCGATGGATATACCAATTCAGCAGAAGCACAGGAAAATGATTTTAAAGCCATGCTTGCCCAATTATTTGAGGCTCATAAGGAGGAAATGAACAAGTCTTTCAAAGAGATGGCCAGTCAATTGGAGGCAAAGAAAGAAGAAATAGACAATATCCTTAAAGAAACACAGGCAAACATAGCCAAACAAATAGATGCACAAGTAGAGGAAAAATTAGTGGCATATAAGAAGGAAATGAAAACAGAAATAGAGGCCATCGTAGAGAGACAGGAATCCAAATTCAAACACATGAAAGAAATGGTGCAAGGCATGAAAACAGAATTAGAATCAATAAAGAAAACACAAAATGAGAAAACCCTTGAGCTGGAGAACTTGGAGAAAAGATCAGGAACCACAAAAGTAAGCATCACCAACAGAATACAAGAGATGGAAGAGAGAATCTCTGGAGCTGAAGACACACTTGCAGAAATGGATACTTCTCTCAAAGAAAAAGTAAAATCAGAAAAGTTCCAATCACAAAATATCCAAGAAATCAAGGATGCTATGAAAAGACAAAATCTAAGAATAATAGGAATTCATGAAAAAGAAGACTCCAGACTCCAAGGTCCAGAAAATATTTTCAAGAAAATCATAGAAGAAAATTTTCCCAACTTAAAGAAAGAGATGTCCATAAATATACAAGAGGCCTACAGAACTCCAAATAGACTAGACCAGAAAAGAAACACATCACGTCACATCATAGTCAAAACACTAAATCTACAGAACAAAGAAAAGATATTAAAAGCAGCAAGGGAAAAAGGCCAAGTAACATATGAAGGTAGACCTATCAGAATCACGCCGGACTTCTCATCAGAAACTATGAAAGCCAGAAGGGCCTGGGCAAGTATCATGGAGACTCTAAGAGATCACAAATGTCAACCCAGACTACTATACCCTGCAAAGCTTTCAATCAACATAGATGGAGAAAACAAAATATTCCATGACAAAACTAAATTTATACAATATCTACACAGCAAACCATCCCTACAGAAGATACTAGAAGGAAAACTCCAATCCAATGAAAACAAATTCACCCAAGAAAACAGGGCATACAGATAATGTCCCAACAAAAATGAAAAGAAAACAAGCATTGAAACAGGGTTAGATCATCGACTCCATTACAAAAGGAACTAACATGCATTGGTCACTATTATCTATCAATATCAATGGACTCAACTCACCAATAAAAAGACACAGGCTAACAGAATGGTTAAGGAAACAGGATCCAACATTCTGTTGCATCCAAGAAACACACCTATGCAACAAAGACAAACACTACCTCAGAGTAAAGGGCTGGAAAACTGTTTTTCAAGCAAATGGTTCCAGAAAACAAGCTGGAGTAGCCATCCTAATATCTAATAAAATAGACTTTCAACCCAAGTTAATCAAAAAAGATAAGGAGGGCCACTATATTCTCATCAAAGGAAAAATCCACCAAGAGGACATCACAATCTTGAATATCTATGCTCCAAATACAAGAGCACCGACATTCGTAAATGAAACATTATTAAAGCTTAAATCATACGTTGATCCTAATACCTTAATAGTGGGAGACTTCAACACTCCACTCTCACCAAGGGACAGATCAACTAGACAGACACCAAATAGGGAAATAAAAGCACTCACAGAATCCCTAAATCAAATGGACCTAATAGACGTCTACAGATCATTTCACCCAAACTCAAAAGAGTACACCTTCTTTTCAGCACCACATGGAACCTTTTCCAAAATAGACCATATAGTGGGCCACAAAGCAAGCCTCAACAGATACAAAAGGATTGAAATAATCCCTTGTATACTATCTGACCACCATGGACTAAAGCTCGACCTCAACAACAACAGAAACAACAAAAAGCCGACACGCACATGGAAACTGAACAACTTACTACTCAATGACAGCTGGGTTAAGGAAGAAATAAAGAAAGAAATTAAAGACTTCCTAGAATTCAATGAAAAGGAAGGCACAACATACCCAAATTTATGGGACACATTGAAAGCAGTGCTCAGAGGAAAATTTATAGCACTAAGTGCCTGCAAGAAGAAATTCGTAACATCACATACAAACAACTTAATGGCCCAACTGAAAACCCTAGAAAAAAAAGAAGCAGATACACCCAAGAGGAGCAGACGGCTGGAAATAATCAAACTAAGGGCTGAAATCAATCAACTAGAAACAAATAAAACTATCCAAAGAATCAATGAAACAAAAAGCTGGTTCTTTGAGAAAATCAACAAGATAGACAAGCCCTTAGCCAAACTAACTAAAAAGCAGAGAGAAACTATCCAGATCAGCAAAATCAGAAATGAAAATGGGGACATAACCACAGACACTGAGGAAATCCAAACAATTATTAGGTCATACTACAAAAGCCTATATGCCACAAAATTTGAGAATCTAAATGAAATGGATAATTTTCTTGAAAGATTCCATCTACCAAAACTAAGTCAAGATCAGGTAGAAAGACTGAATAGCCCTATATCTCCCAAGGAAATCGAAGCAGTCATTAACAGTCTCCCCTCCAAAAAAAGCCCTGGACCAGATGGCTTCAGCGCAGAATTCTACAAGACCTTCAAAGAAGTGCTAACTCCAATTCTCCTCAAGCTATTCCACAAAATAGAAACAGAAGGAACACTACCAAACTCATTCTATGAAGCCACAGTCACCTTAATACCTAAACCACACAAAGACCCAACAAAAAAAGAGAACTTTAGGCCTATCTCTCTTATGAACATTGACGCAAAAATACTCAATAAAATACTTGCAAACCGAATCCAAGAACACATCAAAGATATCATCCACCATGACCAAGTAGGCTTCATCCCAGGCATGCAAGGGTGGTTCAACATACGGAAATCCATCAATGTAATCCACTACATAAACAAACTGAAGGAGAAAAACCACATGATCATCTCCTTAGACGCCGAAAAAGCATTTGACAAAGTCCAACACCCATTCATGTTTAAAGTCTTGGAGAGATCAGGGATACAAGGCACATACCTAAACATAGTAAAGGCAATATATAGCAAGCCTATAGCTAACATCAAACTCAATGGAGAGAAACTTAAATCAATCCCACTGAAATCAGGGACAAGACAAGGCTGTCCATTGTCCCCATATCTCTTCAACATAGTACTTGAAGTCCTAGCCAGAGCAATAAGACAACTAAAGGAGATCAAGGGGATACAAATCGGAAAGGAAGAGGTCAAAGTGTCACTATTTGCAGATGATATGATAGTATACATGAGCGACCCCAAAAATTCAACCAGAGAACTCCTTCAGCTGATAAACACCTTCAGCAAAGTGGCAGGATACAAAATCAACTCAAAAAAATCAGAAGCCCTCCTATATACGAAAGACAAAAAAGCTGAGAAAGAAATTAGGGAAACAACACCCTTCACAATAGCAACTAATAACATAAAGTACCTTGGTGTGACCCTAACCAAGCAAGTGAAAGACCTGTTTGAGAAAAACTTCAAGTCTCTGAAGAAAGAAATCGAAGAAGATATCAGAAGATGGAAAGATCTCCCGTGCTCATGGATTGGTAGGATTAACATTGTGAAAATGGCCATACTGCCAAAAGCAATCTACAGATTCAATGCAATTCCCATCAAAATACCAACTCAATTCTTTACAGACCTTGAAAAAAAGATTCTCAGCTTCATATGGAGAAACAAAAAACCCAGAATCTCCAAAACGATCCTGTACAACAACAGATCATCTGGAGGTATCTCCATTCCTGATCTCAAGCTGTACTACAGGGCAACAGTAATAAAAACTGCATGGTACTGGCATAGAAACAGAAAGGAGGATCAATGGAACCGCATAGAAGACCCAGAAAAAAAATCCACACACCTATGAATACTCGATATTCGACAAAGAAGCCAATTCCATTCAATGGAAAAAAGACAGCATCTTCAACAAATGGTGCTCGACCAACTGGATGTCTACATGCAGAAAAATGGAAATAGATCCATATTTATCACCCTGCACAAAACTAAAGTCAAAGTGGATCAAGGACCTCAACATAAAACCAGATACCCTAAATCAATTGGAAAAAAAAGTGGGGAACAGCCTAGAACTCATTGGCACAGGAGACAACTTCCTGAACAGAACACCAACAGCACAGGCTCTAAGAGCAACAATCAATAAATGGGACCTCATGAAACTGAAAAGTTTCTGTAAAGCAAAGGATACTGTCATCAAAACAAAACGACTGCCTACAGATTGGGAAAGAATCTTCACTAACCCTTTATCTGACAGAGGACTAATATCCAGTATATACAAAGAACTAAAGAAGCTGAAAAGCAGCAATCCAAGTAATCCAATTAAAAAATGGGGAACAGAGCTAAACAGAGAATTCTCGACAGAGGAATATCGAAGGGCAGAAAAACACTTAAAGAAATGCTCATCCTCATTAGCCATCAGGGAAATGCAAATCAAAACGACCCTGAGATATCACCTTACACCCATCAGAATGGCCAAGATGAAAAACTCAAGCGATAACACATGCTGGAGAGGTTGTGGAGAAAGGTGAACCCTCCTCCACTGCTGGTGGGAATGTAAACTGGTACAACCACTCTGGAAAGCTATCTGGCGCTTTCTAAGACAAATAGGAATAGTGCTTCCTCCAGACCCAGCTATACCACTGCTAGGTATATACCCAAAGTTTGTTCAAGTACACAAAAAGGACACTTGCTCAACCATGTTTATAGCAGCTCTATTTGTAATAGCCAGAACCTGGAAACAACCCAAATGTCCATCAACGGTGGAATGGGTACAGAAATTGTGGTATTTTTATACAATGGAATACTACTCAGCAATCAAAAAGGAGGAAATCATGAAATTTGCAGGCAAATGGTGGGATCTAGAAAAGATCATTCTGAGTGAAATATCCCAGAAGGAGAAAGACAAACATGGGATATACTCACTTATATAGACCTATAAGATATGATAAACATAATGAAATTTATACACCTAAAAAGATAATCAATTGAGAGGACAGGGGGTAAGATGATCAATCCTCATTTAGAAAGACAGATGGGATGTGCATTGAACGTATGACAGGAGTCTACTGAGCGCATCTGAAAGACTCTAACTAGCAGTGTTTTCAAAGCAAAGACTCATGACCAAACCTTTGGCAGAGTACAGGGAATCATAAGAAAGAAGGGGAGTTAGTCTGATGGGGAAAGGATAGGAGCTCCACAAGGACCAAATATATCTGGGCACAGGGTCTTTTCTGAGACTGACATTCAACCAAGGACCATGTATGGATATAACCTAGAACCTCCACTCAGATGTAGCCTGTGGTAGCTCAGTAACCAATTGGTTTCCCAAAGTGAGGGGAACAGGGACTATTTCTAACAGGAACTCAATGACTGGCTCTTTGGTCTCCCCACCCCCGAAGGGAGGAGCAGTCCTGTTAGGCCACAGAGGAGGGCTTTGCAGCCAGTCCTGAAGATACCTGATAAAACAGGATCAGATGAATGGGGAGGAGGTCCCCCCTATCAGTGGACTTGGAAAGGGGCACGGTGGAGATGAGGGAGGGAGGGAGGGAGGGAGGGACTGGGAGGGAATGAGGGATCGGGACATGGCTGGGATACAGAGTTAATAAAATGTAACTGATAAAAATAAAATAAAAAAAAAGAATAAAAAAAAACAGTTTTATATAAAATTGTTTACAAAAATGAAGGTCAAAATGAATTTCACTAATGAGAAAAGCCTTCTGAAATAATGCTGTTTTGATATTCCAGAACCACTTTAATTCATAAATAATTTCATGGTTAATATGATTTAGAAATGAAACATAGATATCGTTACTTGGCCAAAAACAGGTTCAAGGATAAATGTATTCCAATTTGAAATGAGAATTTCTTTTTCTTTCCAAAGTAATATCTGGAGCCAGATTTTATGCTTGAATATGATTCAAAATGACAGCACATGTTTTTAACCTCTTCACATATTATAAATGAATTCCATGCAGTTTATATCTGAAATAATGTAATTGCATGTCATATTTTTTCTAATTTTCAACCTCATTCAGATACTATGAACACTCAGTTTTAGACAGTTCTTTGGCACTCTATATACTTTTTAGAAGATATAACCATTTATATGAGGACTACTATGTTTAAATATGAAAGGAATTCCTAGAAAAAAGTACCTTATCATTAGTGTACAAGAAATGATGATGAGATTTATGGTATCAATACCTACAGAACCAGAATTGCATCAATTGCACAGATTTTATTTGATAATAAAACACTTTAAATATTCAATGTACAATGTTTACTAGTACAAAAAAATCATCAATAAAGAAGGAGAGGGAAGGAGGAAGACAGACAACACTAAGGATGATTGAAAAAGCCTTAAGGTATATCAAGTTACACCACTTGGGATGACAGTACCAGGCATGCAAAAATTTTATTTAAATTATGGTTCAGGGTAGTCCAAAAACTACCCCCACCAAAAAAAGGAAATATAGGCTATTGCTCTTGCCCTTGGTAGCCCCATCCCTTAAGAGGAAGGTAAGTTTCTATTGTTGAAGTTTCCACATACTTTGGACACAGTACTCAGAAGATTCTAGCTGAATCTGACCCAAAAGCCTCCTTCCTGAGGACTAGCTTTCATAGTGATATTACTACCCAGCAATGCTGTCTATGAATTAGAGAGACCAGCATTGTAATATACCCCTAAAGATTTCATAGTTGTACTCACATCTTGGCAGTTAAAAAAAGTTATATAATTGGACTTAAAGCCCACTAAACAGGAAGAGAATCAGGTTTTGTATTGGAAACTGAGCCAAGAAAGTGAGGCAAGCAAGGTTTTAGATCTTAGAAGAGAATTCATCATCAGTGTTATTTTATAAGAAAAGCATCATTCTTAAAAGCATTTAAAACTTATTCTTATAACTACACACAAGTGTAGTTCTCATCCCTCATAAAGAATTGTCTCTTTGTAATAAAGACCCTTACAAAAACTACAACTGGTTAAAATGCAGAGATCAACTAATCTAAAACTGAAGCAACATCACATAAAAAGGAAGTTTAAAGAGCCAGAGAACCAGAGAGGTGGCTGTGAGATTGTGCCTCCTAGAAATGACAGGGAAGCTATACTAGAGATATCTCAAAAACATGACTGTCTAAACAAGACCCCAAAACTGAGAATGCCAGCAGATAGGCTGTCATGGAAGAAAGAAGTCTCATGGTACACCAACCGTACACAAAGAAATGCAGGTAACTAGTGACTTTTAAGAGAAGGTGAATTAATTTCTCCAAGGTACAAGCCCCATAATTGGTTATTCATTACCCAGTCATCATTCATGTAAACACACATATAAGAGAAATTAAACAGACTCAGTAAGATGTATACATATATATTTATACATATAGGTATGTGTGTTTAGTATATGGGTATATACAATATATACAAAAATTAAATAAAAAGAGGCTTTGAGGAGTGACAGGAGCAGGAGAAAGGGGTTGGAGGAGGAAAAGAAATGGGAAATAATGTAAATATATTTTAAGTAAAATTTTAAATTATTATATTTTAAAATTATTTTCTTAATTCCTTGAGAATTAATACAGTGTAGTTTAATCATATTCATCCTCATTTCCACAAATTCTCATAAATCCCATCCTTATCCCCTAATTTTATTTCCTTTCATTCTTTTTTTAATTTTAAATTTTATTTTTCTTCAGAATTTATTCATTATATATCCTTATTGAAGCCCCTCACTCAACTTCCCCCCATTCCAACCTTCCCTCCCTCTTTTTCCCTTTCCTAGTCTACTGAAAGGAAGAGTTCTCCACTATTGCCATATGTCCATACTTTGTTAAGTCTCAACAGGACTGACTGGTTCTTCTTCCTCCATGGCCTGGCAAGGCTACATCAAGTACAAGTGATCAAAGAGTAGTCAACTGAGTTCATAAAAGAGGCAGCCCCTGCTTCCTTCACTCAGAGATCCACATAGAGACTGAGCTAATAATTGGCCATATCTAAGCAGGGCATCTAGGTCCTCTGAATGCATGGTCCTCCATTGGTGCATCAGTCTCTGCAGGACCCTTTGGGATCAGATTATTTTAGTTTTTTTTTTTTTTTTTTTTTTTTTTTTTTTTGTCTACTAGTGGAGCACCTGTTCACTCCGTGTCCCTCTGTTGTCACCTCTTTCTTCCTCCACAAGACTCCCTGCATTCTGCCCACAGATTGGCCTTCAGTCTCAGCATCTGCTCTGTTCCACTGTTGGGTGAATCATTTCAGAGGACCCTCTATCATAGGCTCCAGTGTGGTTTCCTCTTCCACTACTTCTGGTGTCTATACTGTTTGCCATTTGGAATGTGATTTAAGCATCCTCCCTAAGTCCTGCTTGTTGATTAGTTTCTTTAGGTCTGTTGATGACTATTCTATATTATACAGCTAACATGCACTTATAAGTGAGTGTATACCATGCCTGTCTTTTGTCTTTCTGTTTCTGGGTTATCTCAGTATGATATTTTCTAGTTCTAGCCATTTGTCTGCAAAATTCATGATTTCTTTGTTTTTAGTAGTTGAGTAATATTCCATTGTGTAGATGTATCACAATTTCTGTATCCATTCCTCCTTTGAGGGACATCGAGTTTTGTTTTTTGTTTTGTTTTTTCCCAGATTCTGGCTATTACAAATAAAGCTGCTATGAACATAGTTGAGCAAATATCCTTAATGAATGGGCATCTTTTCTGTATATGCCCAGGAGTTATATAGCTAGATCTTGAGGTAGTGCTGTTCCCAGTTTTCTGAGAAAGTGCCAGATTGATTTTCAAAGTGGTTGTACAAGTTGCATTCCCTCCAACGATGGAGAAGGGTTCCTCTTTCTCCACATCCTTTCCACCATGTGTTGTCACTTGAATTTTTGATCTTATTCATTCTGATAGGTATAAGATGAAATCTCAAGGTTGTTTTGATTTACATTTCCCTGATAACTAAGGATTCTGATCATTTCTTTAAGTGTTTTTCTGCCATTCTGTATTCGTCTCTTGAGATTCTCTGCTGAGCTATGTACCTGATTTTTTATTTGGATTATTTGGTTTTTGGTGATTAATTTCTTGAGTTCTTTATAAATTATGAATATTAGCCCTTTATCAGATGTAGGGTGGGTGAATATCTCTTATCAGTCTGTAGGGTGTCTTTTGTTTTGTTGACAGTGTCCTTTGCTTTACAGAAGCTTTTTTTTTATTTCTTTCTAATATTTTCTTTATTATTATTATTGTTTATTATTATTAGTTACATTTTATTAACACTGTATCCCACTCCCTTATTCCCTCCCAGTCCCACCCTTCCTCCCTCAGCTTCTCCCTGCCCCTTTTCAAGTCCATGGATTGGGGAGGACCTCCTCCCCTTTCGTCTGGCCCTGTTTTATCAGGTATCTTCAGGACTGGCTGCAAAGCCCTCCTCTGTGGCCTAGCAGGACTGCTCCTCCCTTGGGGGATGGGGAGGTCAAAGAGCCTGCCATTGAGTTCCTGTTTTCGTGAGGTCCAATTAAATAATTGTAGATCTTTAAGCCTGAGGAGTTGTTCTGTTTAGAAAAAATTTCTTCTGTGCTGATGAGTTCAGTGCTTTTCCCCAATTTTTCTTCCATTATATTAAGTGTGTCTGGTTTTATGTTGACATCTTTGATCCACTTGGACTTGAATGTTGTTCAGAGTTATAGATAAGGGTATATTTGCCTTTCTACATCTGGAATTCCAGTTAGATCAGCACCATTTGTTGAAGATGTTATCATTTTTCCATTGTATGGATTTGGCATATTTGTCAAAAATCAGGTATCCATAGGTGTCTGGGTTTATTTCTGGGTTTTGTATTTGATTCCATTGATCCACCTTTCTGTTTCTATGCTACTACCATGCAGTTTTTATTTCTGTTGCTCTATAGTTCAGCTTGAGATCAGGGATGGATATACCCCCAGAAGATCTTTTATTGTAGCGAAGTGTTTTAGTTATTCTGGCTTTCTTTTATTCCATATTGAAGCTGAGAATTTCTCTTTCAAGGTCTACAAAGAAATGTATTGTTAATTTGATGTGAAATGCATTGAATCTGTAGATTGCTTTTGATAAAATGGCCTTTTAAACTATGTTAATTCTACTGAGCTATGAGCATGGGGGATCTTTCAATCTTCTGATATCTTTTTGTATTTCTTTCTTCAGAGACTTGATTTTTTTTTTTTTTTTTTTTTTTTTTTTTTACCTATAAGTCTTTGACTTGCTTGAGTCACACCAAGGAACTTTATTTTATTTGTGGCTATTGTAAAGTGTTTCATTTCCTAATTTCTTTCTTTTTTTTCTTCATTTGTTTTCTTTATTAATTACATTTTATTCACTTTGTATCCCCCCCTGTGGTTCTCTCCCTCCTCCTGTCCCAATCCCTCCCTTCCTCCACCCTTTGCATGCATGCCCCTCCCCAAGTCCACTGATAGGGGAGGACTTCTTTTCTTCCTTCTGATCCTAGTCAATTAGGTCTCATCAGGAGTGGCTGCTTTGTCTTCTTCTGTGGCCTGGTAATGCTGCTTCCCCCTCAGGGGGAAGTAATTAAAGAGCAGGCCAATCAGTTCATGTGAGAAACAGTCCCTGTTCCTATTACAATGGGACCCACTTGGATACATCTGGAAAAGATCATCCTGAGTGAGCTATCCCAGAAGCAGAAAGATGCACATGGTATATACTCACTCATATAAACATATAATATTGGATAAACCTACTAAAATCTGTACACCTAAAGAAATTAATCAAGAGGGAGGACTCTTGCTAAAATGCTCAATTACTATCCAAAAAGGCAGAGGCCTAATTTCTTTCTTAGCCCATTTGTTTTTTGTATATAGGAAAGCTACTGTTTTTGTTTGTTTGTTTGTTGAGTTAATTTTGTATCCAGCCACCTTGCTGAAGATGTTTATCAGCTCTAAGAGTTCCCTGGTAGAATTTTTGGGGTCACTTATATATACTATCATATTATCTGCAAATAGTGATACTATGACTTCTTGCTTTCTGAAATGAATCTCCTTGATCTCCTTTAATTGTTTTATTGCTCTAGCAAGGACTTAAAGAACTATGTTGGAGAGATACAGAGAGAGTAAGCAGCCTTGCTTGTGTCTCTGATTTCAGTTGGGTTGATTTAAGTTTCTCTCTGTTTAGTTTGATATTGGTTATAGGCTTAATGTATATTGCCTTTACTACGTTTAGGTAAGAGCCTTGTATTCCAGATCTCTGCAGGAATTGAAAAATGAATAAGTGTTGGATTTTATTAGATGCTTTTTCAGCATATAAGGAGATGATCATGTAATTTTTTTTCTTTTACTTTGTTTATAAGGTGGATTACATTGATGGATTTCCATATATTGAACCAACTCTACATATCTGAGATGAAACCTACTTTCTCATAGTGGATAATTGATGTGTGTTCTTTGATTTGGTTTGCAAGCATTTTTTGAAAATTTTTGTATCGATGTTCCTAAGGGAGATTGCACTGAAGTTCTCTTTCTTTGTTGGATATTTTAAGATTTAGGTATTGTTGGGATCAGCAAGCAGGCATTTCTACAGTCAGCCCCTGGGGCCTGGCAGAACAGGTATCAGGCATTTGGAAAGACACCCAGACCACCTGCTGACCACCTGGAACCACCCACGCATGCTCTGGATCACCCTATAAGAGAACTGAGGCCCCTCCCCTGTCTCTCCTTCTCTCTCTCTCCTTCCTTTTCTCTTCCTCTCTCTGTCTGTCTGTCTGTCTCTCTCTCTATCTCTATCTATCTCCCTCTCTGTAACCCCCTTTCACCTAATAAACCTCCCACATGGAACCGATCTCGTGGTGTGATCTGTGGACCGGCGTGTAACCTCACATTTCGTATGATTCCTAACAGATATAAAGATGACCGTGGCTTCATAGAATGAGTTTGGTAACGTCTCTTCTGTTTCTATTTTGTGGAATAGTTTGAAGAGTATTGGTGTTAGCTCTTCTTTGAAGGTCTGGCAGATTTCTGCACTGAAAATATCTAACCCTGGCCTTTTTTTTTTTTTTTTTTTTTTTTTTGGATTGGAGAATTTGATGACAGATTCTATTTCCTTAGGGGATACAGGACTCTGTAATTTATTTACTTGGTCTTGATTCAGCTTTGGAAAGTGGAATCAATCAAGAAAATTGTTCATTTCATTTTCATTTTCAAATTTTGTGGCATATAGGCTTTTGAGGTAAGACCTAATGATTTTTTGGATTTCCTCAGTGTCTGCTGTAATGTCCCCTTTTTCATTTCTTATTTTGTTGATTTGTATAGCGTCGTTCTTCCTTTTAGTTAGTTTGACTAAGGGTTTGTCTATTTATTTATTTCCTTCATTTTCCTGAAAGTATTTAGTTTTCTTGGGTTGTATTTTTTCTTCTAGTATCTTTTATAATGCTGTATTTGTGGGTAGGTATTGTTTAAATTTGTTTTTGTCATTGAATATCTTGTTTTCTCCATCTATGAGGACTGAGACTTTTGCTGGGTATAGTAATTTGGGCTGACCTCTGTGTTCTCTTCCAGTCTGCATGATATCTATCCAGGCCCTTCTGGCTTTAACAGTCCCTGTTGAGAAGTCAGGTGTGATTCTAATGGGTTTGTCATTACATATTACTTTGTCTTTTTCCTTTGCAGCTTTTAATATTTTTTCTTTGTTCTGTATACTTAATGTTTTGATTATAATGTGGCAGTAAGATATTATTTTGTGGTCTAATTTGTTTGGTGTTCTTCAGTCTCCTGTATACTTATAAGTCTGTCCTTTAAATTAAGGACATTTTTTTTTTCTATGATTTTGTTGAAAGTATTTTCTGGGCCTTGGAGATAGGAATCTTCTTTTTCTCTAGTCCTATTATTCTTAGGTTGTGTCTTTTCGTATTGTCTTGGATTTCTTGGATGGTTTGTGTCAGGATTTTTTTTTTTTTTTAGATTTAACATTTTCTTTGACAGATATATTATTGATTCTTCCAGTATATCTTCCACACCTGAGATTCTATATTCCATCTCTTGTAGTCTGTTGGTTTTGCTTACCTCTGTACTTCCTGTTTTCTTCCTTAATGTCTGGAGCAGTGCCTCTGGCAGCTGCTTTGATATTTAAATCTCAGTGGAGAGACCGCTTTTACTGGACCTTCTCTAATTGCAGGGAAGAATTTGTAAGTCCATCTCCTTTTGTTTGTGACAGCAGGTGGGATAGCTTGTGAGGATCACACCTCTTCCTCAGGATCCTTGTGGAAATCAAACCATTGTTTTGAGATGTTTCTACTCTGGCTTAGAAACTCAACAATAAAAAGACAGGCTGACAGTTACTGCTGAAGGGACTGAGAGTTGTTGCAGAGGCTAGAGGCTTTTTGTTGTGCCTGTCAAGTCTGGACCTTCTTTAAAAAGCCTCCTGTGTGCTGTGTGTTATTTTATTAATTTTAATCCTCACTCCAACTCGACTCAAGAACCATTCGACTCTGCTGGCTGGCTCTGGCACCCTAAGTTCTTCCTCTCCAAGATTTCTTCTCTTTGTCTTTTCTGTATTTTTTTCCAATTCTATCTTCATATCTTAAACCATTTTGTTGATTTCCTTCACCTGTCTGACTGTATTTTCCTGCTTTCCTATAAATTCCTTCACCTGATTGTTTGAACTTTCCTCTATTTCTTTCAGTGATTTAATGATTTCTTCTCTCAAGGCCACAAACTCTATGACTGCATCTTCCTGTATTTTTTATTTATGGCCATAATCTGTTTGACTTTTATCTTCCTCTATTTCTTCATGCATTTTTTTTTCCTCCATTATCCTCCTCATAAGTATAGATGTAAGGTCATCTTCTTGAATTTCACTTATGGTACGGTGTCCAGGGATACTTACCCCTGGATAACTGAGTTCTGGAGATGCCATATTGCTTTGGCTCTTACTGGTTATGCTTTTACCCTGGCCTCTATCCATCTGATTGTCTCAGGTGTTGGCCGTTGGTTGCTGGTGTCTGCTTGAATCCTGTGGTGGGTAGAATCCACTTGTCAGGAGGATGGTTGTTCCTGAAGGAGGCCTCCTTTACTTTTTGAGTGTGGTCACTGAATGACAGGTGTTTCTTAGGGAATTGCCACAACTCACCTCAGGTGTATGATCCTATGGGGTTTCCGGAGTCATCGGTCTTCAGGGGGGCACTTCTCTTACCATAAGAAATCCTGGATACAACTTGCTACCACTGTGTTTCTTGCTCTAAATTTCGTGAGCTGCTGTTTATGCTCTTACACTGTGTTTGCTGGGTACAGCCCTCTTGGAGAACCAGGGAGCTCTGAGGTTTGGTTAGTTTAGGTAGGGAGACAAGTTGTGCTTTGTGGCACTATCTGGGGGCTGAGCTTATGGATCTCAGGTGACTGTAGGTCTGAGGAAAGATCTCTGTGCCCCAGTACCCAAGTGCTGATCAATGGCAGGTGAGTGCAGCACTCATGCATGTGGCAGGAGCCTGGAGCCAGCAGCATAGGTAAACCTAGGATGTGTTCCAAGGATTACTGGATGTTCTTGAGGTAGGACCTGATTGCCTCACAGTGGGTTTTCTTCCTGACAGGGAGACCCAGTTTGAAGTGTTTGGGGCTTCACAGTTCAGTCTGGGATGGTGGGTATTGCATGCAGGCACAGGTGAGCAGCCACTTGCTGGTGACAGGGCACTTGCAGGAACCCAGGGACTTTCCCAGTAATTTTCCGGGGAGGGGGGTGTCAGCTGGGTTCCCTGAGGTCCCACCTGAACTTTCCTTCATCTTGGGGTTTCCTCTCTACAAGGAAACCCAGTCTCTGGTGTTTCGGGACCCACTGTTCTGTTTGGGAGAGCAAGATGGGTGTACAGACCTGTCTCCAGGCTGGAGGCTAAGCTCCTGCAGGATTTTCTGACTGACAAAGGTTGATAGGTCCAGATTGCTTCCTTCATCATGGGGTTTTCTCTTGACTGACCTTAAACCCAGTCTCTGGTGCTGCAGGGCCCACAGTTCAGTCTGGAATGGCGATCTGAGCCTGCAGGCTTGTAGCCCTGGGCTGGTGACTGAGTGCCTACAGAAGTCTCCTGGGGTTTACCTGAGTCATCTGAGAATGGATCCTATTGTTTCCCACATCATGGGGTTTGCTCTCATCTGGGAAACACAACCCCTGGTGTTTTAGGGCCCACAGTTTAGTTTGTTGGTCACTTTGCAGTCATTGCTCTCAGAACCATTGTCTTCTTGGCTCCACCATCTTGGATCCTCCCTTTCTTTCTTTTGAGTTCAAATTTCTTTATTTTTTGAAATTAAAATATAATTACATAATATTCCCCTATACTTCACCCAATCTTCATATAACCTTTTCTGCTCTCTTCTACATGCATGGCTTCTGCTTCTTTATCTATCTATCATCTATCTATCTATCTTCTAATCTATTTTAATATAATATTTATAAGTTATGAAATTATATATATGTATATATAAAATATTATATTTATATATAATTTTATGGCTGACCACTTGGTATTGTAACAAAAAATGGGGAGCTATCTTTCCTGTCTAAGACTAGCATACTAGAATCTGTACACCTAAAGAAGATAAACAAGAAAGAAAACTGGGGTAAGATGATCAAATGACAAATGGGATGGGCATTGGAAGTAGGAGAAAACAAGTAACAGGACGGGAGCCTACCATATAGGGCCTCTGAAAGACTCTACCTAGCAGTATATCAAAGCAGATACTAAGACTCATAACCAAACCTTGGACAGAGTGTAGGGAATTATATGAAAGAAGGGGGAGTTAGTATGACCTGGAGAGGACAGGAGCTCCACAAGGACCTAATATATCAGGACAGAGGGGTGTTCTATGAGACTGTTTCTCCAACAGAGGAAGAAAGATTCTTAACAGAAAAAAAAATGCCTCAGAAGACTGGTCTTCAGGCACGTCTAGTTTGATTGTCTTGATTAATAATTGATGTGTTAAGGTCCAATCCTTTTTGCCTGGTGTTGCCACCCTGGGTAGGTTGTTGCTGTATGGTTGCTATATGAAAGCTGACTGAGCAAGCCATAAAGAAAAGAATAGTATGTAGCATTTCTACATAGACTCTTCTTCAGTCCCTGAATCTAAGTTTCTGTATTTTCTTGACCTGACTTCCTTTTAAGAAGGACTATAAATGTAAAACAAATTATTCCTTTCCTCACAAAGTTGCTGTTGTTCTTGGTGTTTCATCACAGATATAGGAACTTAACATGAGAAAAGTATGTTCCATAGTGTATTTCCTGATTCTCTACTTAACACACTGCTTCTAGCCTCATTCTGTGTTTTTGTTATTTGAGCATTAGGTACAGGAATTGTTTGTAAATACATTTGTTGAGGCTGGGTACCCCATGATTAATTGATTAATGCATTTTAACCAGTAGTATTTTTCTGTAATATTTTCTGTGTGTTGCAAAAAGTTTATTTTTTCAAATATTTTAATACAAATTACAACCTTATTGTTGTGCCATCCCCTCTCCCCTCCCAGTCTCACCCTACCTTCCCCTGCCTTTCTCATCTCCTTTTCCTGTTCAAATACTATGAAAAATGCTGTGCTAAACTTGCAGAAAAATAAATCTGACAGAGTTTTCTTCTGAGAGGTACTACCCACAAGTGCTTCAAAACAGATGCCTAGACTCATAGTCAAACATTGAGTGATGCATGCGATGACTTGTGGAAAAGTGTGAGGAAATTGAAAAGAGCTTGGGGGTGACAGGAGTGCCATAAGAAGACCAAAAATGCTAACTAACCAGGGCCCACAGGGCTTGCCGAGACTATGGCATCAACCAAAGATCATGCAAGAACTGGACCTAGGTCCCATACAAAGATGTACAGCTTAGGTCTCAGGTGGGTTCTTTAGTTAGGGAAGTGGGGACATCCTGGCCTCAGGGGATGAAGATATGCTCAGTCCTGATGTGACATGAAATGCTGGGGAGGATTGATATTGGGGTAAGAGGCTTTGATTTTCTGAGTAGGGGGAAGGGAGAAGAAAAGTGGAAAGAAGGGTAAGGGGAGATTGGAAGAGAGGAGGGAGGATGCACCATTGGAATGCAAAGTAAATATACTCAAAATTTTTAAATTTTTAAAAATGTTTAAAAAGACAAAGTTTAAAATATAATTAGAAAGTATGCTTTTTTAGTAAACTAGCAGTTTTAGGTTATAGTCTAAGATACATGACTTACCATCCTTGAGTAGATGTCTAGATTCTCAGTACAAGGCATAATTTTCATTTTATTGAGTATGTCTTAAACACAATTGGAAAGCTATGTATTAGCACAAAAATATGTATGCCACTATTGTATTCTTGGAGTTATTGCCATGTTGATCATTTTTGTAGTTAGTAGGTATGATAAGAATATTGGCAGTATTTCTTCCCTTGGAAGTCTTCATGGCACTTTCTGATCCCATGGAAGCTAGTTCTTAGGGAAGAGGCTTTCTGGTTAGCTCCAACTCAGAACCTGTGAGTCCTCTCTTTGAAGCATGTGTTGTATTCAACAATATGGATTTATGTTCAATCTCTGGAAGTCAAAATTAAAAAAAAATAATTCACTGGTTATATCCTTTTAAGAGTTTCTTGGATTTTCCTCTCCAATGACAAAAAAGCTACTTCACATAATTTGTATAAGGGATTTGTTTAATTAATTGAAAATAATACAGCACTTTATAATGTTTATTGAATATATGTAATAAAAATCTAAAGAGTCACTATTTTTATGTGTGTATGTGTGCTTGTATGTGTGCACATGTGCACCTGAATATATGTACGATATATATCACTTTTGTGTGGTTTTATGAGGGGCTTACAAGAAGATTTGTGATCCCCTGGAAGTGGAGCTATAAGACATGTTGAGTTAACTGATGTGGGTTCTAGAAGCTGAATCAGGGTCCATATGAAACAAACCCAAGTCCTTTGAAAGCACAAGTGCCTCTAACCACTGAGCAGTCTAACCAACTCCAATTAAATATTAAAAACCATTTCACTAAATAAGGATTTTTTATTAACCTTGAATTTATTAACCTTGAGTTTTTATTATTTATTAACCTTAATTTTTATTAACCTTGAATTCTGTAGAAAGACAGTAGTAATGAAGCTATTAAAATATGTGTTGTAACAATGTAATTATATCATTGGAAAGAATTAATATAAGTTCTACCTAGGAGTTACAAAACAGACCACAGTCTTAAGAATATCTTAATTATATTGGCTTGTGTGAAAAAAATTGTCATAAAATTAATCACTTTTAAACAACAAAATTTCCCACCTCAATATTATAGATGAGGGGAAGTCCAAGATCAAGGTAAATTGAATGTCTTATGAGACTTTATAGAAGAATACTTCCTTAACCCAATAGCTTCATTATCTCAACCTAACTATACTGAAACAGCTTCCAATATTTCCCATAATTTATGAGGACAATGTAATCAAATTAAACACAAGAGTATTCACATATACTCTATGTGGACTCTTCTACACATGGTTTACCATACTGAGAATTTGTGTGTGAAATACAGTAGATGCCTTGAAATTATAGTATACTTTGTAGTGGTTTCTATTATGAAACTAATACCTTAAAATCAAATTTCTGTGTAATGAGGATAAGTAAAGTTGAGCTCTAATTTTTGTAAATAGAAATCAGAAGCAGTGATTCAATTTTTTGTTTTACTTTGTTTTCACACCACATCCAATGCTTTTTGGGTACTAAATCTGTAATTCATTAAATACTGCTATATAGAACAATCACAACTGTAGTAAATAAAACATATTTTGAACCTATCTCATTCAGTGTTTGTGATGATGGCAACACATGGGTTTTGGTGACATCTCATTGACATCTTTATAATCTATTACTATAAAATGTAGTACAATAATCTGGCAAAAACAAATCCTTCTTCTACTACAATTCATATATATATATATACAATTATTCTTTATACTGTACTTTCCTTGCATTACATTATTAATATCAAACACATTTACTGAGTTTCACTATTTGTAAGGCACATGACAGGTATGGTATATTAAAATAGAAACACAGGTATTAGTTTTCTAATGAGAAACAATTACTATGTTCTTCCTATCCTGTGAGAGCACTTAGTAATTTGGGGCTTTTAATGCTCAATCGCCCTAATCAATTGATCAATTTAGTTATAATGAGGTGATTGCTAATTAGTTGTAGAAGATAAGCAGGCCCAAATAAATACGCAAGGCCAATGTGGTTAACTAAAAAGAGGAAATCAAATCAAAACCAAAGGTTTGAATCCATACTTCAGGTTCATAGTGATTAGAAATGAAGCAAGAACAATAATTTCAAAATAAAATCAATCAGTTTTATATACAATCAGCCATCCATCCAGTATTAAACAAGATTGAAACTTTTGTATCCCTTTATCCACAGGAAGCCAAATGAACTTCCATGAAAAAAAATAGCATGTTACTTTTCATACTTTCAGAAAGAATGTTTTTCAAAGCCATTCAAGAGCCTGGAGAGATGGTTTGGCAGTTAAGAGCAATTGATGCTCTTACAGAGGACTCCAGTTCATTTTCCAGACTCTGTAACTCCAGTTGCAGGAAATTCAATGCCCTCTTCTTGTTTTATTTAGCACCAGACATTCACTGGGGACACATATGTACAAACAGGCAAACACTTATACATATTAAATGAAAATAAATAAATCTTTTATTAAAATCTTTCAAAATTAAGGTAATTTTTTTTTCCATTTTATATTTTTAAAATTTCTTTTGGCATTTGAGAATGACATATATGTGTATGATGTATTTTGATGAAAGGGGTCCCAACTTCTCTTCTAGTTTCTTAACTATGTTCCCCAACACTTTCTCTCTTATCTCCGAGGACTCTTTCATTTTAGAGATTTAATTTTTATGTATCTGTATGTATCTGTGAAAGTATGTGCACATTAGAACATGTGCCTATGAAGAATTGAGGAATAGGTTTGCATAGGTTCCCAGAACAAAAGTTACTTCCTCATCAAGAAAAGTATGTATTCTATTTTTTAATTAATTACAGTTTATTCACTTTGTATCCCCCTATAAGTCCCTCCCTCCTCCCCTCCCCCTTCTTCGGACATGCCCCTCCCCAAGTCCACTGTTAGCAGAAGTCCTCCTCTCCTTCCTTTTGATCTTAGTCTATCAGATCACATCAGGAATGGCTGCATTGTTATCTTCTGTGGCCTGGTAAGGCTGCTCTCCCCTCAGGGCGAGGTGATCAAAGAACAGGCCAATCAGATTATGTCAGAGGCAGTCCCTCTTCCTATTACTATGTAACACACTTGGACACTAAGCTGCCATAGGCTACATCTGTGCAGGAGGTCTAGGTTATCTCCATGCATGGTACTTGGTTGGAGTATGTGTCTCTGGGAAGACCCCTATGTTCAAATTTTCTGCTTCTGTTGCTCTCCTTGTGTAGTTCCTGTCCTCACCAGGTCTTACTATTTCCCACTTCTTACATAAGATTCCCTGCACTTTGCCCAACAATTGGCCATAAGTCTCAGTGTCTGCTTTGATAGTCTGCAGGGCAGAGCCTTTCAGAGGTCCTCTGTGGGAGGCTCCTAACTTGTTTCCTGTTTTCTTCTTCTTCTGATGTCTATCCTCCTTGCCTTTCAGGATGGGGATTGAGTGTTTTAGTCAGGGTCCTCTCTCTTAATTAGTTTCTTTAGATGTACAGGTTTTAGTAGGTTTGTCCTATGTTATATGTCTATATGAGTGAGTATATACCATGTGTGTCTTTTTGCTTCTGGGACAGCTCACTCAGGATGATCCTTTCCAGGTCCCACCATTTACCTGCAAATTTCATGATTTCCTTATTTTTCATTGCGGAGTAGTACTCCATTGTGTAGATGTGCCACAATTTCTGCATCCATTCCTCAGTTGAGGGGCATCTGGGCTGTTTCCAGGTTTTGGCTATTACAAATAAAGCTTCTACAAACATGGTTGAGCAAATGTCTTTATTGTGTACTTGAGCCCCTTTTGGATATATGCCTAGGAGTGGTATGGCTGTATCTTGAGGAAGCATTATTCCTAGTTGTCTTAGAAAGCGCCAGATTGGTTTCCAGAGTGGTTGTACAAGTTTACATTCCCATCAGCAGTGGAGGAGGGTTCCCCTTTCTCCACAACCTCTCCAGCCTGTGTTGTCACTTGAGTTTTTCATCTTGGCCATTCTCATGGGTGTAAGGTGAAATCTCAGGGTTGTTTTGATTTGCATTAACCTAATGGCTAATGACGTTGAACATTTCTTTAAGTTTTTCTCTGCCATTCGATATTCCTCCTCAGAGAGTTCTCTGTTTAGTTCTGTTCCCCATTTTTTAATTGGGTTACTTCGTTTGCTGTTTTTCAGTTTCTTTAGTTCTATATATATACTGGATATTAACTCTCTGTCAGATAAAGGGTTGGTGAAGATTCTTTCCCAATCTGTAGGCAGTCATTTTGTTTTGATGATGGTGTCCTTTGCTTTACAAAAACTTTTCAATTTCATGAGGTCCCATTTATTGATTGTTGCTCTTAGAGCCTGTGCTGTTGGTGTTCTGTTCAGGAAGTTTCCCCCTGTACCAATGAGTTCTAGGGTATTTCCCACTTTTTTTTCAAGCCGATTTAATGTGTCTGGTTTTATGTTGAGGTCTTTGATCCACTTGGACTTCAGTTTTGTGCAGGGTGACAAGTATGGATCTATTTTCATTTTTCTACATGTAGACATCCAGTTAGACCAGCACCATTTGTTGAAGATGCTATCTTTTTTCCATTGTATGGTTTTGGCATCTTTGTCAAAGATCAGGTGTCTATAAGTGTGTGGCTTTTTTTTTCTGGGTCATCTGGTTCCATTGATCCACCATTCTGTTTCTATGCCAGTACCATGCAGTTTTTATAACTTTTGCTCTATAGTACAGCTTAAGATCAGGGATGGAGATACCTCCAGAAGATATTTTATTGTAGAGGATTGTTTTAGCAATTCTGGGTTTCTTGTTATTCCATATGAAGTTGAGAATTTTTCTTTCCAGGTCTGTAAAGAATTGTGTTGGTAATTTGATGGGCATTGCATTGAATCTCTAGACTGCTTTTGGTAAGATGGCCATATTTACTTCCAGCTTCCATGTAGTCTTTCTCAAGCACACAGACTTTACTGAATCATGTAATTATGTACATTAATGAAGGACCATTTGCTGAAGACAATTTTACTTGTCTTTCATGTTAGGAAAGCATGACCACAGTTAGAATAGAAAGCTGAGAACTCACATTTTTTCTACAAAATTGAAGCAGAGAGTAAACTGAAAGTGCTGTGAATCTTTAAGACTCCCCAAACCACTTCCAGTGACATTCTTTCTCCAGTAAGGTGGCAGTTCCTGAAATTCCCTTGTTGGGAGTAATTGCATACTGGATTGGGAGAAGCAAGCAAATGGGCTTCCTGAATGCAGCCTACTCAGTATTTCATGGCTGAATAATGGTGTATCATTGGTATAGGCAATGCCCCAAGGGTTTTGTATCAAGGCTGTTTATTGTTGCTATACTGCCTTTCCATGCTTGTTTCATCGATTTGTCATGGCAGAGACGCTTTCTGCTTATTGCTTCATTTTTGGAGGGCAGATTTCCTGCAGATTATTTTGAAGATATATCTTCATAGTGCTGTTTAAACAAATTGATGATTTCATAACCCCTGATCATGATTTTAAAGAATTTCTGAATTGATTCAAATAACTTTAAAACCTCACGCAGTGTAATGAAAACTGCTAGGAGCTCTATGAACCTCCATATGTCAAGCACTTGATTTACACCAAGAGGGAAAACAAGATTGAAACAAATTAACAATCAAGGAAATCTAGTTTTAGTCCAAGAATAAAGCCAAGGTGTACACTATGATTAGAAAAGCAGTATGAATATAGAAACAAAGAATAAGTGGTTAGTTATACAAGAGAAGGCAGACATGTGTTTCTCAAACAACCTTGACATAAAATATTTGCTTTGAACACATAATGTACATTTTAAATAAGAAAACAATAAAACTTCTGCTTTGAACTCATAATGAGCATATAAATAAAACCACTCCTATATACTTATAATAAACAAAGCATCTAGTTAGATATTAGGATCAATAGAACTATTGTAACTCCCCATTTATGTACTTATTTTGAATGATATAAATTTTTTCCATACATACACAACCTATTTATTAGAGTTTATAAAATCCCAAGACAGAATTAAACAGGAGTTGCGGCAACCAACTTCATCCAAAAATGTGTCTGTCTAATTGTCTGTATATATGTATACTTATAGTATTTTCACATATATATGGATGAACGATGTCTTTGGGAGCTCCCTTGTTTTGTCCACTGAGTGTGTGTGTGTGTATGTGTGTGTGAAATTTGTAAATATCTGTCTGCTTTGTCTGCCAAATGTGTATGTTTTTGCATGTTTCTAAGTTATATAGTTTAGTAAATGATAAGCAGTCCGGAGTGTTTTGTCATCCTTCTTAATTAGTACTCTACCTTTGAGCAATCCTGCGTTCACTCCTGAGTCATTAAGTTAAAAAAACTAAGGTTTTTCTTTTTACAGCCCCTTCTATTTATGGAAAGAAACTGTTGGGGCTGCAGCTGCTTGTGCTCTGAGTTAAAGGAGCACCTGTCTTAACTGATTAAGACCTTCTGCTGTCTTTTCTTTTACAGGTTCTCGTGACCAGCAGCCCCTGGGAGTTAAACTGTATTTACAGTTAAACTGTATATAGAGTTAAGTGTAAATACAGAATTAAACTGTATATATAGAGAGCCACAAATAGCAAGGCTATCAGCCTAAAAAATTAAAGTATAGATTAAACTTGAATTACTGAGAAAAACCCCAATCATCAGCTGGTCATCTCTGACACTGCGACCCAAATTGTTTCACCCTGTGTGTTAGAACAGGTCTATAGCCCTCCCTATGCAGAATTATCAACTGCTGCTCAAGTGTTCAACTCAATATGCCTATACATGTCTGACAAATACTGCTGTATTGTAAGTATTTATTAACTTTGACTCTTACACTCTTTCTTCCCACCCATTTTACCATGATAATCTTTGAGCCCTGGAGGAGTATAATATAGATATCCAATTTAGACATGGTTGCCTTTAATTTCTTATTCTCTGCAATTGGACCTGCTGTTGGCCTTTGTAATAATTGGTATCTATTACAAAAAGCAACTTATTTGACAGGAGTTAAGAGATGCACAAACACTAATATTAACTAAAGAACTTAGTTTCATCTCTACTGTGTAGCCACAAAGTTATTGTGTAAATCAAATGCTGACTTCTGTACCCCCCATATCTGGTTGCAATACTTGTTCTGAAAATCTCCTCCTGTCTCAATGTCATCTAAACACTGCTCCCTAATTGTCACCAGGTATGCCAATAAAAGAGCTTACAACTAATCAATTATCAGGAGAGTGAATAGGGCTAGACTTCTTGCCAGTTAGGGGAGGAGTAAAAGAAGGAAGTAGGAGATTCAGTGACACAAGATTTCCAGGAAACATCAGGAGGGAGGAGCTGGAGCAAGAAAGCTACAAAGTGCAAGTATTACTGGGATGCATGCATATAGGGAGGAAACATGATTAAAACAGAGGGTTAAGAATAGCATTAATGCATGGTACTGGCATATAAACAGACTGGTGGATCATGGAATTGAATACAAGAACCAGAAATAAACCCATATACATATGGACACCTGATTTTTTACAAAGGTGCAAAACAATAAAATGGAAAAAATATAGTGTCTTCAACAAATGGTCCTTTTCTAACTGGGTGCCCACACGTAGAAAAATGCAAATAGGCCCATGTCTATCACCCTGCACAAAATTAAAGTCCAAGTGGCTCAAAGATCTCAATATAAAACCAAACACACTAAATCTGTTGGAAGAAAAGTATGGAAGAGCCTTGATCTCATTGACACAAGAAACAACTTCTTGAACAGAGAAGCAACAGCTCAGGCTCTAAGATCTACAACCTATAAATGGGACACCATGAATGTGAAAAGCTTCTGTAACTCAAAGATAATGCCTACAGAACAAAATGACAACCTACAGACTGGGAAAAGGTCTTCACCAACCCTATACCAATAGAGGGCTATAATACAAAATATGCACAGAACTCAAGAAATTAGACACCAACAAACCAAATAATCCAATTTAAAAATGGGATACAGAACTCAGCAGAGAATTCTCAATAGAGGAATACAGAATGGCAGGGAAACACTTAAAGAAATGCTCAACATCCTTACTCATCAGAGAAATGCAAATCAAAACAACTCTGAGATTACATCTTAAACCAATAAGAATGACTAAGGAAAAAAAAAAAAAACCTCAGTGACAACATATGCTAGAAAGGATGTGGAGAAAGGGAAACCCTCCTCCATTGCTGGGAGTGCAAACTTGTACAAACACTTTGAAAATCAATCTGGTGCTTTCTCGGGAAATTTGAGAACAACACTACATCAAGATCCAGCTATACCACTCCTGGACATATACCCAAAAGATGCCCCACATTCAATAAGGACATTTTCTCAATTATAGTTTTAGCAGCTTTATTTGTAATAGCCAGAATCTGGAAAAAAAAACCCTCAATGTCCCTCAAAGGAGGAATGGATACAGAAATTATGGCACATTTACATAATGAAGTACTACTCAGCTATTAAAAACAAGGAAATCATGAAATCTGTAGGAAAATGGATGGAACTAGAAAAGATCATTCTGAGAGAGGTAACTCAGAAACAGAAAGACAGACATGGTGTACAGTCACTTATAAGCAACTATTAGCCATATTACATAGGATAGCCACACTAAAACTTACAGGGCTAAAGCTTCTAAACACTAAGAAGGACACTGAGGAGGCTGCGTAAATCTTATTCAGAATGTCTAACAGGATAGACTCCAGAAGTTTTGGAAGAGAGGGAACAGGATGGGAGCCATCTGAGGGAGGGTCCTCTGAAAGGCTCCAATCAACAGGGGATGGAAATATGAGCTGAGACTCACAGCCAAAGTTTGGATAAAATGCATGGAGTCTTATGGAGGAAGAGTGGGAAGGAGCTAGAAGGATACAGAGCAGACAGGATCCCCACAAAGAGACCAACAATGCTAAAAATATCTGAGCCCAAAGGGTCCTGCAGAGGCTGATGCACCAACCAAGGACCATGCATGGGGAGGACCTAGATCCCCTGTGCAGATGTAAACGATTGGCTGCTCAATCTCCATGTGGTTTACCAAGTAAGGGGAGCAGAGGATCCCTCAGTCCTAAAGTCTGTTGCCTGCTCTTTGATCACTTGCCTCTGGGGGATCCAGTCCTGCCAGGCCACAGAGGAAGAATATCCAGGCAGTCCTGATGAGACTTGATAAGCTATGTGCAAATGTCAAAGGAGGAAAATTCCCTTTTCAGTAGACTTGGGGAAGGGGATAGAAGGGAGGGTGAGATTGGGGGGAGTTGAGGGAGGGGGCTTCAATAGGGGTATATAATGAATAAATTGTGAAAAATTTAAAAACAGGATAGTGTTAACATTGCTCAGTTATGCGTGTTGAAATTTATTTTTGAATGAGTCTCAGTTATTTGTGTGATAGCCTGGTTAAGAGAGAAACTGAGAAACAAACACAGTTTTATAAAAATAACAGTAACACTACTGGATTGGCAATCTTAGTACATGGATATTCTATGAGCACTCTTAGGGAAGAAAAGAAATCAGTTGCTTTGTGAACTGTGAACTTTGAGAGCTATAATTAACAACTGGCCTGCCAATAAATGTATGTCCAGTGGTTCGAAAGCTGCTCAAATATTATATGGATAACCAACTACTTTCTGATTGGCTTTAAAGACCACTTCAAAAGACAGAACTAATACCTGGTATCAGCAACTCGACTGAAAATCTGGGTTCAATAGATTCTAGGTAATATGAGGAGAACTTAATACTTTTAACCTGCTAAATACATAGAGTAATACATGTATCCTTTCATTTTTAACTGCAATTTCCAAATGCTTTGTTATTTAATTCAGAATACCCTAATCTGTTCAATTTACAAGTTAGTTATTTGAATCCACCATTGATAACATGTATCTTTTTAGGGAATATTGATGCATGAAATTAAGCTAGACAGAAACTTGCAACTGTAGTTTACGTATATCTCAAAAATATGATTTTAATTTTATTGGGCAACTAAAACACATAAATTACTGAGTCTTTGAGTATCACTATTTAATACATTAAAAAGAGCATAAACCCTTTACTTTGCCCAGTTTTTGACACTTTTTGTATAAAACTCCTAAGTCCAAGCTAGTCATTACAATTTAAGCCAGAGGTTGCTTTATGAGCCATTTTATGCAGCATGGAATGTAGTCTGTGTGTTTCCAAAAGTTTACAAATCGCAGAACAAGCTGTATCCAGACTAATTTCTTAAAAAATAATAAAAATAAAAACAGTTAAATTTGACCTTTTCCACTGAGTGATCAAGTCAGTAAAAATGAGAAAGTAAATGATGTACTCAAGAGTTGTACACCTTGGTGTATGTTCTAAAACTGTCTTCCACACATTTGTTATGTGACCTATGATAATTTACCTGAAACATTCTGTGTCTGTTTCCTCATATTTGAAATACTCATAGACTCTAGATGTGTGATTGACTGAACAATCTAAATTCAGATGGCTAAATAAAGTAATCCTCATTTTCCTTTTCTCATGTCAATTGGCTCCAATGTTTTCAGATTCATATTTTTCAGATTACTTAATGATTAGATTTTGAAATGTAGCATTTAAAATAGCATGTATATAAGAAATTAAAGAAACCCAGGCAATGATTGTAACATGACACTAATTATAATAAATATAACCAAACTTTATCTTTCTGAGTCAAAATGCTATATATTGTTTCAATTACAATTTTTTTTATTAAAAATAGAACCTTCTCTCATACAATACATCCAGACTACAGTTTCCCCTCTTTCCACTCCTTTCTGCTCCCCTGTTTCTCTCTCACCAAGACACATTAGCCCTCTGTTTTGTTTTCAGAAGAGAGAAGGCCTCCAAGAGATGACAGCTAAACAGGACAAAACAAGATACAATAAGTCAAAGCAAAATCCCACATATTGAGGCACAAGGCAACCCCATAGGAAGGAGAAAAGGCCAAGAGTAGGTAAAATAGGGATTAACAATCGCTGTTAGGGAACTCAATGACTGGCTCTTTGGTCTCCCCACCCCCGAAGGGAGGAGAAGTCCTGTTAGGCCACGGAGGAGGGCTTTGCAGCCAGTCCTGAAGATACCTGATAAAACAGGATCAGATGAATGGGGAGGAGGTCCCCCCATCAGTGGACTTGGAAAGGGGCATGTGGAGATGAGGGAGGGAGGGAGGGACTGGGAGGGAATGAGGGATCAGGACACGGCTGGGATACAGAGTTAATAAAATGTAACTGATAAAAAAAATAAAAAAATTATTTAAAAAAAAAAAACAATCACTGTTAGAAGTCTCCCCAAAACACCAAGCTAAGAACTAAAAACTGTACACAAAATACCTGGTTCAGATACTTGCAGGCTCTGTCCTTGCCACTTCAGTCTCTGTGAGCACATATGAGACTTGCTTAGTTGAATCTGGGTCAAAATAAAATATATTGTGTTGTATGAATCAAAGTGTTTTACTATATGTGTTCCTGTTTATTTTTACCTATTATCTCCCTTTACTACAAAAATAAAAATAATATTCAGCTTTACCAGGCCACAGAGGAAGACAATGCAGCCATTCTTGATGAGACCTGATAATCTAGGGTCAGATGGAAGGGGAGGAGGACCTCCCCTATCAGTGGACTTGGAGAGGGGCACGAGAGGAGATGAGGAAGGGAGGGTAAGGTTGGGAGGGGTTGATGGAGGGTGCTACAGCTGGGATACAAAATGAATAAACTGTAATTAATATAAAAATAAAAATTTAATTAAAAATAATATTCAATATATGTGCATTCATACAATAAAAATTATGTCATTTAGTCTAAGGATTACATTCTTTTTTTTTTTTTTCAATGCAGTTTATTCAGGAACCTTGAACAATCATCGGACCCTGGGGAAAGCCAGCCCACAGCTTAAATAGGCTCTGGGTAGCCAACCCCAGCGTGCCACGTGGACAATGCAGATAGGTCCACATACACTGAAGCAAGCCAGATCCTCAGCCTTAGCCAAATGTGGAGTTGTTTGTGACAGAGAGCACTCACCATCGGGAAGGTGGAAGGCGGAAACCAGCTCCATCTTTAAAGCACAGCATTACACGGCTCTCTACAGTTTCCCCTTTTTGTTTTAGATGCATCAGGCAAGAGTAGAGGTCTGATCTCTGATATTAGAAATAAATTGGGACTTTGTACTGATGTTCATTTAGGTGTCATCCACCCAAAGAGCATCAGACCCATCGGATACCTTTTTCTCAGAGGCAGGACCTGGGGCATCCACTAATAGGGGAGGTTCTCCTCTCCTTTCTGATCTTAGTCCATCAGTTCACATCAAAAGTGGCTGCATTGTCCTCTACTATGGCCTGGTAAGGCTGCTCCCCCCCAGGGGGAGGTGATCAAAGAGCAGGCCAATCAGATTATGTCAGAGGCAGTCCCTCTTCACATTACTATATAACCCAATTGGACTCTGAACTGCCCTGGGCTACATCGGTGCAAGGGTTGTGGGTTATCTCCAGGAATAGACCTTGGTTGGAGTATGAATCTCTGGGAAGTTCCCTGTGTTCAAATTTTCTTGTTCTGTCGCTCTCCTTGTGGAGACCCTGTCCTCTCCAGCTCTTACTATTTCCCAGTTCTGACATAAAATTCCATTCACTCTGCCCAACACTTGCCCATCAGGCTCAGCATCGGCTTTGATAGTCTGCAGGGCAGAGGCCTCAGAGGCCCTCTGTGGTAGGTTCCTAAGTTGTTTCCTGTTTTCTTCTTCTTCTGATGTCCATCCTCTTTGCCTTTCCAGATGGGGATTGGACATTTTAGTTAGGGTCCTCTCTCTTGGTTAGTTTCTTTAGATGCACAGGTTATAGTGGGTTTGTCCTATGTTGTATGTCTATATGAGTGAGTATATACCATGTGTGTCTTTTTGCTTCTGGGACAACTCACTCAGGATGATCCTTTCCAGATCCCACCATTTACCTGCAAATTTCATGATTTCCTTATTTTTCAGTGCTGAGTAATATTCCATTGTGTAGATGTACCACAATTTCTGCATCCATTCTTCAGTTGAGAGGCATCTGGGTTGTTTCCAGCTTCTGGCTATTACAAATAAAGCTGCTACAAACATGGTTGAGCAAATGTCCTTTTTGAGTACTTGAGCTTCTTTTGGATATATGCCTAAGAGTGGTATGGCTAGATCATGGGGAAGCACTATTCCTAGTTGTCTGAGAAAGCGCCAGATTGGTTTCCAGAGTGGTTGTACAAGTTTACATTCCCACCAGCAGTGGAGAAGGGTTCACCTTTCTCCACAACCTCTCCAGCATGTGTTGTCACTTGAGTTTTTGATCTTGGCCATTCTCATGGGTGTAAGGTGAAATCTCAGGGTTGTTTGATTTGCATTTCCCTAATGGCTAGTGAGGTTGAGCATTTCTTTAAGTGCTTCTCTGCCATTTGGTATTCCTCTACAGAGAATTCTCTGTTTAGCTCTGTTCCTGATTTTTTAAGTGGATTACTTGGTTTGCTGCTTTTCAGCTTCTTTAGTTCTTTATATATACTGGATATGAATCCTCTGTCAGATAAAGGGTTGATGAAGATTCTTTCCCAATCTGTAGGCAGTCGCTTTGTTTTGGTGATGGTCTCCTTTGCTTTGCAGAAGCTTTTCAATTTCATGAGGTCCCATTTATTGATTGTTGCTCTTAGAGCCTGTGATGTTGGTGTTCTGTTCAGGAAGTTTTCTCCTGTACCAATGAGTTCTAGGGTATTCCCCACTTTTTTTTCTAGCCGATTTAATGTGTCTGGTTTTATGTTGAGGTCTTTGATCCACTTGGACTTCAGTTTTGTGCAGGGTGACAAGTATGGATCTATTTTCATTTTTCTACATGTAGACATCCAGTTAGACCAGCACCATTTGTTGAAGATGCTATCTTTTTTCCATTATATGGTTTTGGCGCCTTTGTCAAAGATCAGGTGTCCATAAGTGTGTGGGTTTATTTCTGAGTCCTCTGTTCGGTTCCATTGATCCACTATTCTGTTATTATGCCAGTACCATGCAGTTCTTAAAACTGTTGCTCTATAGTACAACTTAAGATCAGGGATGGAGATACCTCCAGAAGATCTTTTATTGTAGAGGATTGTTTCAGCAGTTCTGGGTTTCTTGTTATTCCATATGAAGTTGAGAATTTTTCTTTCCAGGTCTGTAAAGAATTGTGTTGGTAATTTGATGGGAATTGCATTGAATCTGTAGATTGCTTTTGGTAAAATGGCCATTTTTACTATGTTAATCCTGCCAAGCCATGAACATGGGAGATGTTTCCATCTTCTCATATCTTCTTCTAATTCTTTCTTCAGAGACTTGAAATTTTTTTCATACAAGTCTTTGACTTCCTTGGTTAGGGTTACTCTGAGGTACCTTATGTCATTTGTGGCTATTGTGAAGGGTGTGGTTTCCCTAATTTCTTTCTCAGCCCTTTTGTCTTTTGTATATAGGAGTGTTACTGATATTTTTGAGTTAATTTTGTATCCAGCCACTTTGCTGAAGGTGTTTATCAGCTGTAGGAGTTCCCTGGTAGAGTTTTTGGGGTCACTCACGTATACTATCATATCATCTGCAAATAGTGATAATTTGACTTCTTCCTTTCCAATTCGTATCTCCTTGATCTCCTTCAACTGTCTTATTGCTCTAGCAAGGACTTCCAGCACTATGTTGAAGAGATATGGAGAGAGTGGGCAGCCTTGTCTTGTCCCTGATTTCAGTGGGATTGCTTTAAGTTTCTCTCCATTCAGTTTGATGTTGGCTATAGGTTTGCTGTATATCGCCTTTACTATGTTTAGATATTTGCCTTGTATCCCTGATCTCTCCAATACTTTAAACATGAATGGATGTTGGATTTTGTCAAATGCTTTTTCAGCATCTAGGGAGATTATCATGTGGTTTTTTTCTTTCAGTTTGTTAATATGGTGGATCACATTGATGGATTTCCGTATATTGAACCACCCCTGCATACCTGGGATGAAGCCTACTTGGTCATGGTGGATGATATCTTTGATGTGTTCTTGTATTCGGTTTGCGAGTATTTTGTTGAGTGTTTTTGCATCAATGTTCATAAGGGAGATTGGCCTGAAGTTCTCTTTTTTTATTGGGTCTTTGTGAGGTTTAGGTACCAAGGTGACTGTGGCTTCATAGAATGAGTTTGGTAATGTTGCTTCTGTTTCGATTTAGTGGAATAGTTTGAAGAGAACTGAAGTTAGCTCTTTTTTGAATGTTTGGTAGAATTCTGTTGTGAAACCATCAGGTCCTGGGCTTTTTCTGGGGGGGAGACTTTCGATGACTGCTTCTATTTCCTTGGGAGATATAGGACTATTTAATTGATTTACCTGGTCCTGATTTAGCTTTGGTAGGTGGAATCGATCAAGAAAATTGTCCATTTCATTTAAATTTTCAAATTTTGTTGCATATAGACTTTTGAAGTAAGTCCTAATGATTGCTTGGATTTCCTCAGTGTCTGTAGTTATGTCCCCCTTTTCATTTCTGATTTTGTTGATTTGGATGGTGTCTCGCTGCCTTTTAGTTAGCTTGGTTAAGGGTTTGTCTATCTTGTTGATTTTCTCAAAGAACCAGCTCTTGGTTTCATTGATTCTTTGAATTGTTTTATTTGTTTCTAATTGATTGATTTCAGCCCTGAGTTTGATTATTTCCAGCCGTCTGCTCCTTCTTGGTGTGTCTGTTTCTTCTTTTTCAAGGGTTTTTAAGTGAGCCATTAATTTGCTTGAATGCGCTGTCTCAAATTTCTTCTTGAAGGCACTTAGTGCTATGAACTTTCCTCTTAGCACTGCTTTCATTGTGTCCCACAAGTTTGGGTATGTTGTGTCTTCATTTTCATTGAGTTCTAGGATGATTTTAATTTCTTTCTTTATTTCTTCCCTGACCCAGCTGTCTTTTAGTAACAAGTTGTTCAGTTTCCATGTATGTGTAGGCTTTTTGCTATTTTTGTTGTTACTGAGGTCCAGCTTTATTCCATGGTGATCAGACAGAATACAAGGGATTATTTCAATCTTCTTGTATCTGTTGAGGCTTGCTTTGTGACCAACTATGTGGTCTATTTTGGAGAAGGTTCCATGAGGTGCTGAGAAGAAGGTAAATTCTTTTGTGTTTGGGTGTAAGGTTCTGTAAATGTCTGTTAGGTCCATTTGATTCATGACCTCTGTTAGAGATATTGTTTCTTTGTTTAATTTCTGTTTTGTTGACCTGTCCTTTGTTGAGAGTGGGGTGTTGAAGTCTCCCACTATTAATGTGTGGGGATCTATTTGTGGTTTAAGTTTTATCAATGTTTCTTTCACAAATGTGGGTGCCCTTGTATTTGGGGCATAGATGTTCAGGATTGTGATGTCTTCTTGGTGGAATTTTCCCTTGATAATTATGAAGTGTCCTTCCCCATCTCTTTTGATTAATTTTGGTTGAAAGACTATTTTATCAGATATTAGAATGGCTACTCCTGCTTGCTTCTTGTGTCCATTTGCTTGAAAAGCTGTCTTCCATCCCTTTACCCTCAGGTAATGTCTATCTTTGTGACTTAGGTGTGTTTCTTGTATACAACAGATTGCTGGGTTTTGTTTACGCATCCATTTTGTTAGTCTGTGTCTTTTTATTGGAGAATTAAGTCCATTGATATTGAGAGAGATTAATGACCAGTGGCTGTTAGATCCTTTGAATTTGATGTTGGCTGTTGTCATATGGTTGTGTGCTTGGTTGCTTTTAGTTTTACTGTAGTGGGGTTATTTATTTTCTGTGTTTTCTTGAATGTAGCTAGCTTTCTTGCGTTGTATTTTCCCTTCCAGTGTCTGCTGTAATGCTGGATTTGTTTGTAGGTATTGTTGAAATTTGTTTTTGTCATTGAATATCTTGTTTTCTCCGTCTATGAGGACTGAGAGTTTTGCAGGGTATAGTGGCCTGGGCTGACATCTGTGTTCTCTTAGGGTCTGCATGATATCAGTCCAGGCCCTTCTGGCTTTCATTGTCTCTGTTGAAAAGTCAGGTGTGATTCTAATGGGTTTGCCATTATATGTTACTTGGCATTTTTCTCTTGCAGCTTTTAGTATTTTTTCTTTGTTCGTAATACTTACGGTTTTGATTATTATGTGGTGGGAGGATTTTCTTTTCTGGTCTAGTTTATTGGGTGTTCTATAGGCCTCTTGTATTCTTATTGGTCTCTCCTTTAAGTTGGGGAAATTTTCTTCAATGATTTTGTTGAAAATATTTTCTGGGCCTTGGTACAGGGAATCTTCTTTTTCCTCTATTCCTATTATTCTGAGGTTTTGTCTTTTTATGTTGTCTTGAATTTCTTGGACAGTCTGTGTTGTGTCAGGAATTTTTTAGATTTAACATTTTCTTTGACAGATACATCTATTTCTTCCATTGTATCTTCCACACCTGAGATTCTTTCTTCCATTTCTTGTAGCCTATTGGTTATGCTAACCTCTGTAGTTCCTGCTTTCTTCCCTAAGTTCTTTCTCTCCACAATTTCTTCCATTTGTGTTTTTTTAAATTTTTCCAATTCTATCTTCAGGTCTTGAGCTATTTTGTTGGTTTCCTTCCCCTGTCTGACTGTATTTTCATGTTTTTCTGACAATTCCTTCAGCTGTTTGTTTGAACAATCCACTGTTTCTTTTATTTCATTCAGTGATTTAAGCATTTTTTCTCTAAAGGCCACAGACTGTTTGGCTGCAGCTTCCTGTATTTCTTCAAGGATGGCCATAATTTCCTTGTCTTTAATTTCCTCCATTTCTTTACGGATAAACATGATCTGTTTGTTTTTATCTTCCTCTAATTCTTTTCGTATTTTATTTGGTTCCTCTGTTATCTTCTTCATGAGCATAGATGTTAGGTCATCTCCTTGAATTTCATTTATGCTGGGGTGTCTAGGGCTATTTGCCCCTGGATAACTGGGTTCTGGAGATGCCATATTGCTCTGGCTTTTGTTGGGTGGACTTTTACGCTGTCTTCTACCCATTGGGCTATCTTAGTTGTTTGAATTTAGTGTCTGGTTGTTCCTGGACTCTTGTAGTGGAGAGAATCCCTTTGGCAGGAAGATGGTTTTTCCTGAAGGAAGCCTTCCCAGCTTTTGGGGTATAGTCCCTGGATGTCCGGTGTTTTTCAGGAGTTGCTACAGCTCACCTCAGGCATAGAGACCTGGGTAGTAACTGTGGTCCTGATTAGTTGAGAGGGCTCTCCTTTCACTGGGAGAAGTCCTGGAGACAGCTGCCCTCCTTCTGGGTTTCTTGCTGTAAATTTAGTGATCAACTGCTGTAACCTGTGTGTCTCGTGGTTTGGTCGGTTTTGTTAGGGATAACTGGTTGCCCCTTGGAGCAGTATCTGGGGGGTTGATCTCAGGGTTCCCGGTCTTTTGTAGGTCTGATGTTGGGGCTCTGTGCCCCAGAACCCAAGAGGTAATTTGTTTCGGGTAAGTACTGCTCTGGTGTCTTGGGGCACACAGTTCTGCCTGTAAGGTGTATGTGATACAATGCAGGCCTCTGGGCTGGTGGAGCGTGCACCCGCCTGCTAGTCGGCGGAAGCTAAGTTTCTGATCACTCTGTGCTCCCTGTTTGGGCCCAGATCTGTGATGGCTGGGCGTACTCACCTGTCTGCGATCTGCAGGCTGCTAGACTTTCCCTAGGTGACCCCAGCAGCACGGTTTCTTCCTTCCCTGTGGGGTCCTCTCTGGACAGGGGTTCCCAGTCCCTGTTGTACTGGGGCCCGCAGCTTGTCTGTACAGCTGAGGTGAGCTTGCAGATCTCTGCGCGGCAGGAGCTTAGTTGTGTTGGCGGTGGGTACCCGCTGTCCTAGAGACCTTCCGGGGATAGACTGGGTGACCCGTGATCAGTCTGGCAACTTTGCTTCCCAGTGGGGTCCCCCCGCGGCTGGGACTCCCAGCCTCAGGCACCCTTGTGCTCACGGATCAGCCTGGGAAAGTGATTGGGACATGGACGCTTGCGGCTCCAGCCCAGAGACACAAAGCCCGCATTACTTGGGATTTCTTCCGGGTTCTGGCTGGGTAGCCGTGAGTGGACTGGACCGATTCCCACACTGTGGGAGCCTCCCCTCACCTGGGAAACAGGATTGATGTAGTTTCAGGGCCCAGAGTTCAGTCTCCTGGTCTGTGCACGGCGAGTGCTGTCCTGCTTCTCAAATGCGGTGCTCTCCCGGCGCCGCCATCTTGGCTCCCCCTAAGGATTACATTCTTGACTAATATTGCTTAATTTAAATTTTAAAATGGCTAGAATAGGATATCAAAGTTATCCATACTTTTCAGTTGATGGAAATATGTCTCACCCTGAGGATAAATAAATAATAGAAGCTTTCAGATACAGTGTGTAATAAAATTATAATTATAACATGATATGTTCTTTTTCAATGCTATGTTTTCCCTGATGTTCTAAGATAGACATGAAATGTACTGCATACTGATACCTCATTCTTCATATTTCTTAACATAGAGTAAATAATTGTTGAATGCTAAGCAAGTCAACTTACCAATTTTGCAACTATGGCTAATTTCTTGTTATAATGTCAAGACTCAGTATTTGTTACTGAGACCATATAGGCTACAAATCCGTAGATGTTGCTATATAGTCAAATAGAAAAAGTGTGGCAATTTCTAATCTAAAACAAAAACAAAAACTGATGAGTAAAGCTACAAAGTAAGATATACTATTGTAAAGACAAATGATGTAATCATAAATTTAAAGGAAAAAAATAGAGGTGCTTAATGAATCAAATCAAATTAAAATACAAAGCTAAAAATGTTTCCATATCTCATTTTAATCCCCTAAATAGCTATATGGATTAAATACTATAGCTCCAGTACAAAACCAAGCAAACAAAATGAAAACAACAACAAGAAAAATGGAGGCTTATAATTTAAGGTATTTCTTTCCACCACAGAACATGGTTGATATTTGATCCTAGGTATGTGTTATGTAAAACTCAGTGCTATCTCCTCAGCAGTAGGAACATGAGCAATTAATATCAGAAATAAATGAAAAATTCACTTTTCTGTGTCTCTTGGTTGTTTTCTCAGTATTCAGTGATAAGTATATTTTAATATAACGTTTATGCCTTTTTTCTCCTGATAGCCTGCATAGAACATTAATGCATTATAAAAAGTAGTCAGAATGAAAAATGATTCTAGGCTCTGTTCCGCCTCAATTTTTCTATATCTTGCAGCCAAGGTGTATAATGTCTTAAGTAACAGAGTATTATAATTTACTTCTAATGGGTAACTAAGAAAAAAATATAAAGCATCTCTAGTGTTTGAGAAAGTGCTATTAGACCTCCCTAACTAACAATGCATATAGAAGCATCCCAAAAGAGACAGTGGTCTTTCATTTTAATAACTGTAGCTTCTAGAAGTAGCATTACCAGCCGTGGAGAGCATTCCCTTTCTCCTTAAATAAAGCACAATGACTATGTGTTTTAATTGAGTTATAATATAGAAAGTTTTCATATGGCTTTAAAAATATCCTTCATTTTGGATAACTTTCCTCTATCTGACCCCTTGTCTGACATGTCTTCTGGCTCTCCTCCCTGATTAAGCCATTCTGCTCTCAGTATTTACCCTTTCTACCTTCATTTAGTGGCATTACCTACCAGTGAACATAATGAACTACAATTACAATTTATTAACAAACTGGCAAAAAGGATGAATCCACTTATGCAACAATGACAAAACTGTTAGGAATGTAAACAAAAATCCCTGAGTAGATGTGTGATCTTACTCCACAAGAAAGGATTTATTCCTGATACTGTGAAGCTAGTAAAAAAAAAATATATACATGAAAAAAATACAGTGATATGTAGCTAAGTTGGCTCAGTGGATAGGAGCACTTGCTGCCAATATTTTTTAATTAATTTATTTTTTATTAATTATAATTAATTTATTTTATACCCCAGTTGTATCCCCATCTGTCTTCCCCTCCCAATCCCACTCTCTCTCTCTCATCCCCTTCCTTGCCTCCCCCCCCCACCATCCACTGATATGGGAAGTCCCCCTTCCCTTCCATCTGACTCTAGCCTATCAGGTCTCATCAAGACTGGCTGCATTATCTTCCTCTGTGGCCTAGTAAGGTTGTTCCCCCCTCAGGGGGAAGTGATCAAAGAGCCAGCCATTGAGTCAGAGACAGTCTCTGTTCCCATTACTAGGGAACCCTCTTGGACATTGAGCTGCAGTGGGCTACATCTGTGCAGGGATTCTAGGTTATCTTCATGCATAGTCCTTGTTTGGAGGATTAGTCTCAGAAAAGACCCCTGGACTCAGATTTTTTGTTCCTGTTGCTCTCCTTGTGAAGCTCCTGTCCCCCTTCCCAGGTCTTTCATCTCCTCCTTCCTTCATAATATTTCCTGCACTCTGCCCATAGTTTGGCTATGAGTCTCAGCATCTGCTTCTATATCCTTCTGGGTAGAGTCTTTCAGAGGCTTTCTGTGGTAGGCTCTTGTCCTGTTTCCTCTTTTCTCCCACATCTGATTTCCATCCTGTTTGCCTTTCTGAGTGAGGATTGGTCATCTTACTCAGGGTCCTCCTTTAGGTATACAGATTTTAGTATGTTTATCTTATATTATATGTCTAATATCCACTCATAATTGAGTATATACTGGGATAACTCACTCAGGATGATCTATTCTATTTCCCACCATTTGCCTGCAAATTTCATGATTTCCTAAAATGGCTAAGATTAAAAACTGAAATGACAATACATGCTAGAGAGGATGTGGAAAAATGGGAACCTTTCTCCATCGTTGGTGGAATTCTGATGAAGTTCGGAACCATTTAGGTTGTAGGGCTGATAAACAACAACAACAAAATGGTACATAACAGAGTGAAATAATTTTTTGACAATGTAGTAGTAGCACTAAGCTTTACTATTTAAATTTGGGTGTGAGGCACATTGGTACAGGAACAATTTCTCTTTGTTCAATGACTACTTTATAATGCTTATTTTCATTTATTCAAATCCCATTTGTTTAACTCTTCAAATTGCAATGCTTCAGATAATTGTCTTAAGTTATACAACTGAGAGTCACAGTCCCAAGCAGAAAGTCTTTCTTTTTGCTTACATTGTCATCCTTTCCTCTGCTAGAATGTATTACCTTTTCCCTCTGCTATGCAAAACTCACATTTAAGTCTCAAATCAAATACTGCCCTGACCTTAATAATAGAAACATATATCCTGAATATTCTATAAATACATTAAACGGAAGTTTAATAGAAAATTACATTTTATGGTTAGATAAAGTAGACTATAGGATTCTTTATTAGGTTGAGTCTAATTAGTTTTACAGTCAAATCATATAAATTTCACTTTTCCCTCTCCAGTCACATATGTTCAGTACATATGGCATCATTTAGGTCCATACATATCATATTCAGTGTTGCATTGAGGAAGTGCCAGATTGATTTCCAAACTGGTTGACCAAATTTACATTCCTGACAACAATTAAGCTGTGTTCCCTTTTTCCCACATTCTTGCCAGTATGTGCTGTTCCTTTAGATTTTGAACTTAGCCATTCTGACTGGTGTGAGATGGAATCTCAGAATCGATTTGATTTGTATTTCCCTGATGACTAATGTTCAGCATTTCTTTAAGGGCTTCTTGACCATTTGGTAATCCTTTCTTGAAAATTCTCTGTTGAGTTCTGTGCCTCATATTTGAAATAGGTTCTTTTGTTTATTGGTGTTTGATTTTTTGAGTTCATTATATTTTGGATATTAGCCCTTTGTTGGATATAGGACTGATGATCTTTTCCCAATCTGTAGATTGTATTTGCATTTTGTTGACAGTGCTTTTTGCCTTACAGAAGCTTTTCAGTTTTAAGAGGTCCCAATTATTAATAGCGTGGGCTATTGTGTTCTGTTCATAAAGTTGTTTTCTGGGCCAATGAGTTTGAAGCTCTTCCCTACTTTCTCTTCTAATAGATTTAGTGTATCTGGTGCTATATTGAGGTCTTTGATTCACTTGGACTTTAGTTTTGTGCCGCACAATAAATATGGATCTATTTGCATTTTCCTACACATAGACAACGAGTTAGACTAGTACCATTTGTTGAAGATGCTGTCTTTTCTCTTGATCCTTTGTAAAAAATTAAGTTTCCATAGGTGTGGTGCTTTTTTTTTTTCTTGGTTTTCGATTCAATTTCATTGATCTACTAGTCTGTTCCTATGTCAGTACCATGCATTTGTATTATTATTGCTTGAAATACAGCTTGAAGTCTGGGATTGTTTTAGGTATTATGAGGTTTTTGTTGTTTCATATGAAGTTACCAATTGTTCTTTCAAGGTCTATAAATAACTGTGTTGGTATTTGTATAGGGATTGCATTGGATCTGTAAATTCCTTTTGGTAAGATGGTATGTTAATCCTATGGATCCATGAGCATGGTACATCTTTCTATCTTTTGATATTTTCATCAATTTCTCTGTGTATGATAGTACCTCCAGGGCTTGCTGTAGTAAGACTGCTGGTTTCTTGTGATGTCAAACGGCCCTGGGATTGTTTGCTTGTATTCTTATGCTGATCTCTATGCATTCTGATGTCCTAAGGGTTAGCAAGTCTGGTGGTCTCTGATGGAAAGAGAGTTCAGGAGTAGAGAGTACTCTCTGTTGAATGTTGCTTTCGGTTCCACACTGGCTTCCACTGCATGACAGATAGAAGATGAAGGGTAGAGCCTGACGACTTCTTGCTTCTGCTGACACTGTCTCAGTTGTGTCAGGTAAATAAAAAATCAGCAGGGAGTGGGCTCTAGACTGAATTTTGCTCTGCTCAACTCAGGCCTCCACAGTGTGGAGGACCACAGGTTAGAGAAACACACTGCTAGCTATGCCTCAGAGTGGGTCAGCAGATTATATGTGCATTGGAGTTAGGGGGTCAGCTACCATGATAAATGTTAGAATGGTTGATGGAGTCCTGGATTCAGATTCAGCTGTGCAACTGCTTGAGTGCCCACCAGGGGCTGAGCTCCTGGCACTCAGATATGCCTTGGCTTTACCATCTTGTACTTAAGACCTCCTAAGTTTGTATGGTCCAGGTAATTTCTAAAGGGGACCAGAAGAACCATGGAATGAGGTTGGGGTGCTGCTTCTGGTCCAGACACTGCCCTTGGGGAAGCAGATGTGATCTGAGGTCTGACAGATGGAAGGAAGCGCCTCTGGAACATAAGAGCAGTTTCTGATCTTCTGACACTAAGATAAAGTACTCCCAGGCCATTGCCATCTTAGAAATCTACATCTGTATTGTCTCTTATTACTAATCCTTACCACTCAATATAATTTACAATGACTGAGAGAGAGAGAGAGAGAGAAGAAAAGAAGAATTTTAGAACAGTAAGGATATTGACAATATGATTTTTCAGTAAAAAATGAAAAATAAGAATAGAATTGTCTTCTATTCAGTTCCATTGATCCACCTTTCTGTTTCTATGCCAATACCATGCAGTTTTTGCTACTCTTGCTCTGTAGTACAGCTTGAAATTAGGGATGGAGATATCTCCAGATGATCTGTTGTTGTACAGCATCATTTTGGAAATTCTGGGTTTTTTGTTTGTCCATATGAAGTTGAGAATTTTTCTTTCAATGTCTGGAAATAATTGTGTTGCTATTTTGATGGGAATTGCATTGAAAATCTATAGATTCCTTTTGGCAAAATGGCCATTTTCACTATGTTAATCCTACCTATCCATGAGCACGGGCAATCTTTCCATCTTCTGATACCTTCTTCAATTTCTTTCTTCAGAGACTTGAAGTTTTTTTCAAGCAGGTCTTTCACTTGCTTGGTTAGAGTCACTCCAATGTACTTTATGTTATTAGTGGCTATTGTGAAGGGTGTTGTTTCCTGATTTCTTTCTCAGCGCTTTTGTCTTTGGTATACAGGAGGGCTTTTGATTTTTTTTTTTTTTGAGTTAATTTTGTATCCAGCCACTTTGCTTAATGTGTTTCTCAGATGAAGGAGTTCTCTGGTTGAATTTTGGGGTCACTTATGTAGACTATCATATCATCTGCCAATAGTGAAATTTTGACATCGTCCTTTTCAATTTGTATTCACTTGATCTCCTTTAATTGTCTTATTGCTCTAGCTAGGACTTCAAGTATTATGTTGAAGAGATATGGAGAAAGTGGGCAGCCTTGCCTTGTCAGTGATTTCAGTGGGATTGATTGACATTTCTCTCCATTTAGTTTGATGTTGTCTATAGGCTTGCTGTATATTGCCTTTACTGTGTTTAGGTATGTGCCTTGATTGCAGCAGCTTTATTTGTAATAGCCAGAACCTCTAAACAACCCAGATGTCCATCAACAGAGAAATGGATACAGAAATTGTGGTACTTTTCGCAATGGAACACTACTCAGCAATTAAAAACAAGGAAAATGGTGGGGTCTAGAAAAGATTATCTTGAGTGAGGTATCCCAGAAGCAGAAAGACACACATGGTATATATACTCACTTATAAGTGGATACAAGACCTACAAGGTAGGATAAACGTACTAAAATCTGTACACCTAAAGAAGATAAACAAGAAAGAGGACCCAGGATAAGATGACCAGTCTTCACTTCAAAAGACAAATGGGATGGACATTGGATGTAGGAGAAAACAAGTAACAGGACAGGAGCCTACCATATAGGGCCTCTAAAAGACTTTACCTAGCAGTGTATTAGAGCTGATGCTGAGACTCATAACTAATCCTTGGGCAGAGTTTAGGGAATCATATGAAAGAAGGGGGAGTTTGTATGACCTGAAGAAGGCAGGAGCTCCACAAGGACCAAATATATCTGGGTACAGAGGTCTTTTCTGAGACTGTTTCTCCAACCAAGGACTATGCATGGATATATCCTACAATCCCTGCTCGGATGCAGCCTGTGGCAGCTCAGTATCCAAGTGGGAGTCTTAGTAAGGGGTACAGAGACTGTTACTGGCATGAACTCAATAGCTAGCTCTTTAACCTCCCTCCACCCCTGAGGGAGGAAAAGCTTTGCTAGGCCAAGGAGGAGGACACTGCAGCCAGTCCTGAAGAAACATGATAAACTAGGGTCAGAACGAAGGGGAGGAGGACCTCCTCTATCAGTGGACTTAGAGAGGGGTAGGGAGGAGATAAGAAAGGGTGGGATTGGAGGCAATCAAGGAGGGGGCTACAGCTGGGATACAAAGTTAATAAACTTTAACTAATATAAAAAATAAAAAAATAATTAAAAAATAATAGAATTGTCAAGCAGCTGACTGTTAAAATTAATGAGTTATTTATTCGTAATTGGAATGTAAAGTGAATAAATAAATTAAATCATTAAAATAGTGATAGTGAATACTCAAGTATGAGTCTGGAATTAATTCATACCACCATCAGGATTTTAACTTAATTTCTATCAATCAGTCTTTAAGCTTTTCAATCTTCTCCTTACCTTATCCATCTCAACAGCAGTTGTATATTTTATTAGCTTGCTTCTCTGGGTTCAGGTTAGTTTGCCCTATTGATCTTCTTGCAGAGTTCCTGTCTTTAGATCCTTCTAATGGAACTTAACACAACATTTCTCTTTCTAAGACTTGATCTGATAATCAAGTTAGACAAAAATACTTTGTAAATTGTGGCTTATACTTTTTAGTATAATATTTTATCAGTATTGGAGAATTTCAGACAAACAATATTTTTGATCATATTCACCTTCCATTCAACTCCTTCAAGATTCATCTCCCATTGCATACTCCCTATCTTAAACATAAATAACAGTATACTAATAATTTGAAATTGTGGGGATATGTATTTATGCATATATTTGCTCATTTTGGTTCTCCCAGAAACATATTGTTGGTATTGTGTGCATGTACAGGCAAGTTGTTAAACAGAAATTTGATTTTTTTTTTTCAGCTCATCACAGACATATTATGTGAAATGCTTTCTGTGTTCTTGGAACTGAATAATTATGATAAATAGCATTGCATCTATATCTCAAATCTATGCCTATCTCCTGTGTTTAATTTTTGGACATTAGTGAAGTATATTCACTTTCTTATATTCTATTTTATTGATAAGGCATTTACCAATATTTCCTTCAGCATAGCATTAAATATTTCAGATTTCCTATAAACAATTTCAGTGGAACATACAGTTTTCATTTTTTCTGTGTTGCTTTTGTGATAGTTTATATTAAAGGTAACTCTTGTTTATTCTTTCACACATTGTGGAAGCCTTTTCTTCATTGAAAACTTAAGTCTAAATGCTTGCTGTATATTACTTTTACTATGTTTAGGTATGGGTCTTGTATCCCTGATCTCTCCAAAACTTTAAACATGAATGGGTATTGGAATTTGTCATGTGCTTATTCAGTATCTAAGGAGATGATCATGTGTTTTTTTTTTTCTTTCAGTTTGTTAATATGGTGGATTACATTCATAGATTTCCATATATTGAACCACCCCTCCAAGCCTTGGAATAAGTCTAATTGGTCATGGTGAATGATACCTTAAATGTGTTCTTGGATTCCTTTTGCATGGATTTATTGATTACTTTTGTGTCACCATTCATAAGTCAGATTGGGCTGAAGTTCTCTTTCTTTGTTGGGTCTTTGTGCAGTTTTAGTATCAAGGTGACTGTGGCCTCTTAGAGGATGGAAAAGTTCTTTCTGTTTCTATATGTAGAAATGTTTAAAGAGTATTGGTATTAACTCTTCTTTGAAGGTTTAGTAGAATTCTGAACTGAAACTGTCTGGCCCTGAGATTTTTTTTTCCAGATGGAGAATTTGGTGACAGTTTCTATTTTCTTAGGGGATATAGGACTATTTCTTTTCCTGATCAGCTTTGGTAAATGGAATCCATCAAGAAACTTATCCATTTCATTTATATTTTTGAATTTTGTTGCATGTAGTTGAAGTAGGACCTCATGATTCTCATCCCTGATCTCAAGGTAGACTATAGAACAATAGTAATAGAAATGGAATAGGGCTGGCATAGAAACTGACTCATGGATCAATGGAATCTGATAGAAGACCCAGAATAAACCAACACACCTAAGCATACTTGATTTTTGACTAAGAATCCAAAACCATATAATGGAAAAAAGATAGCATCTTCAACATATTGTGCTGGTCTAACTGAATATATATATATATATATATATATATATATATATATATATATGTCAGAAAATGCAAATAGATCCATATTTATTACCCTGCACAGAAGTCCAAGTGGATCAAGGACATCAACATAAAACAAGATACTCTAAATTGGTTAGAAGAAAAAGTGTGGAAGAGCCTTGATCTCACTAGCACAGGAGACAACATCCTGAACAGAACAGCAACAGCTCAAGTGATAATATCAACAATTGGTAAATGGGATCTCATAAAACTGAAAAACTTCTGTAAAGCAAAAGACACTGTCAACAGAAAAAAACGACTACAGCCTACATATTGGGAAAGGATCTTCACCAACTCTCTATCTGACCAGTGGCTAATATCCACAATATATAAAGAAATCAAGAAGTTAAATACCAACAAATAATGTAATCCAATTAAAAACGGGGTGCAAAGCTAACCAGAAAATTGTCAACAGGGAAAGGCTAAGTAACACTTAAAGAAACATTTGGTTCTGGAAACATCTTGAAATCATTAAAAATGAGAGCCTTGCTAGAGGAAGTAGGTCACTGTGGATGGGGTGTTGGGTGGGCTTTAAAGTTTGATGGCTAGATTCTACTTCTTAAATACATTTCATTTTTGACTGTGGATGCAATGTTTATATCCTGCTTCTTAGTTCTGTAACCATGCCTTCCCAACCATGATGGAATCTATATCATAAAATTGTAAGCCAGAGAATATCCTTCCTTCCTTAAATTTCTTATTCTTGGGTACTTTGTCACAGCAAAGGGAAGTATGTAATACAGATAATCCTAAGTGTTACAAAGAAAAATAAAATAAAATTATGAGAGAAGTTAAAAAATGAAGAAATACTCAATGTCTTTAATTATCAGAGAAATGCAAATCAAAACAAATCTGAGATTCCACCTTACACCCATCAAAATGGCTAAGATCAAAATCTCAAGGTATGGAACATGCTGGAGAGCTTGTGGAGAAAAGGGAACCCTCCTCCATTGCTGGAGGGAATATAAACTTGTACAACTTTGGAGATATATCTGGTGCTTTCTAAGAAAATTAGGGATAGTGCCACCTCAAGGTCCAGCTATACCACTCCTAAAAGTATATCTGAACGATGCTCAACCATAGAACAAGGACATTTGTTCAACTATGTTAATAACAGTTTTATTCATAATAGCCAGAATCTGGAATCAACCAAGATGTCCCTCAACTGAAGAATGGGTACAGAAATTATGGTACATTTACACAATGGAATACTACTCAGCAATTTAAAACAAGGAAATCATGAAATTTGCAGACAAATGGTGGGATCTAGAAAAGATCATCCTGAGTGAGGTAAACCAGAAACAGAAAAACACATATAGTATATACTCACTTGTAACTGGATATTAGCTGTATAATATAGGATAAACATACTAAAAGCTATTGTCCTAAAGAAGCTAAACAAGAAGGAGAAACCTAGGGACTATCCTCATTACTCATTCAGAAGGGCAAAGGGGATAGACATCAGAAGATGGAGAAGACAGGGAACAGGACAGGTGCTTTCCACAGAGTGCCTCTGAAAGACTCTACCCAGAAGACAATGGAAAGAGATCCTGAGATTCATAGCCAAAAATAGGGCAGAGGGCAGGGAATCTCATGGGAGCAGGAGGAGACAGAAATACCTGGAGGGGACCAGAGATCCACAAGAGACTGACAGAGACAAGATTTCTGGGTTCAAGGGGTTCTGCAGAGACTGATCAATCAACCAAGGACCATACATGGAAAGTACCTAGACCCCTGTTGAGATGTAGCCCATGGGCATCTCAGTTTCCTTGTGGGTACTCAAGTAAGGGGAGCAGAGGCAGTGGCTGGCATGAACTAGGTTGCCTTTTCTTTGATCACCTCTCCTTGCCAAGATGGTCTTACTAGACCACAGAGGAATTTATTTCAGCCAGTCCTGATGAGACCTGATAGTTCTGTTGCTCTCCTTATGGAACTGCTCTCATCTCCAGGTCTTTCTATCACTAGGATAAGATAGTAGAGAAGGACATCCTCCATCACTGGACTATGGTAGAGACTTGGCTGGGAATGAGGGAGGAAGAGTGAGACCAGGAGATGAGGAATGGTGCTACAGCCAGGATACAAAGTAAATACATTGTAATAAATATTAATAAAGAAAAAGGCTAAAAACAAAAATCAAATCTATCCCTAAAATTCCTTGAATCAGTCTGTCCTTACTTTATTCAGATGACTGTATTCATTCTGATAATCATGTATTACATCAGAAAAGTAAGTCAGAGGTCATCATGGAGCTCCTGCTTGAGTGTCTTTGGACTTCTTTTTAAATTGACTAGTGTTTGTAGCCTATGTTAGTAGCATGGGTTTCTTCACTATGAAGAAACTGATTCCTAAATACCATTCAGCAATTTAAGCAAATACCCAAAGTTGCTGGAATTTAGTATTGAAGCAGCAGCTGTGTAAGAACACTGAGACAACTATATAAATGAGCAGCTTGCTGAAAAAAATAACTACTAGAAATAGAGATGAATTTTTTAAAAAGCATATATTTTGAGAATTTCATAAAAATATACAGCAAAATATGATTATATTTATCTCTAGGCCCCTCCTTATTTCCCTATTTATTCTCAACAGCCCTGACTTCCCACTTCAGTTCCATTTTATTGTTGTTTTGCTTTTTAATAACTGAAATAATTCTAAACAGTGTTGCTCATAACTGCATGACTACGGAGCCATTCACAGCAGCATAAGAAACTTAGGAGTGTCATATCCACTATAATATCTCCTCAGAATAGTGTGGGGCCTGGAGACTATCCAGAAAAATTATGTTTTAATTTTTTCTAGTTCGATCCACTATGGGCCTGATGCAGGCAACCACAACTTCTGTTATTTCATGAGTATTATGTCTATGTCCTGTAGAGAAAAATATTTTTGAGCTCTCATTTCCTTTTACTCTCTCTTATGTATTGGGTCTCTTATGAATTCTCTTTTTTATTATTTTCCTTTATAAAAATTCATTATTATTATTATTATTATTATTATTTACAGTTTATTAACTTTTTATCCCAGTTGTAGCCCACTCCCTTGTCTCCTCCTGTTCCTACCCTCCCTCCGTCTTACTCCACTATCCCAGGACCCTAGTACACTGATAGGGTAAATTATCCTGTCCACTCTATTTTTAAATTAAATTTTCATTTTTAATATTAATTACAGATTTTTAATTTGCTTCCAAGCTGTAGCCCCCTATCCCATTCCCTCACAATCTCACCTTCTCTCCTTCATCTCCTCCCATGCCTGTGCCCAGAATTTTAGGATCTGTCACTGTGCTCGTGGAGCTCCTGTCCTCTCCAGGTCTTACTATATCCTACTTCTTTCATAAGATTCCCTGTACTCTGCCCAAAATTTGGCTATGAGTCTCAACATCTTCCTCTATACCCTGCAGGGTAGAGTCTTTCAGAAGTCCTCTGTTGTAGGCTCCTGAATGATACTGGCACACAAACAGAATTGTGGTTCAATGGAACTGAATATAAGACCCAGAAATAAACCCACACACTAATGGACACCTGATTTTTAACAAAGATGCCAAAACCATACAATGTAAAAAGATAGCATCTTCAACAAATGGTGCTGGTCCAACTGGATGTCTACATGTTGAAAAATGCAAATAGATCCATACTTATCACCCTGCACTAAACTAAATTCCAAGTGGATCAAAGACCTCAACATAAAACCAGACACATTAAATCAGTTAGAAGAAAAAGTGGGGAAGAGTTAGAACTCATTGGCACAGGAGACAAATTCTTGAACAGAACACCAACAGCAAGGCTCTAAGAGCAACAATCAATAAATGGTACCTCATGAAACTGAAAAGCTTCTGTAAATCAAAGGATACTCTTATCAAAACAAAATAACTGCCTACAGATTTGTAAAGAATTTATACCCATTTTTTCCATTGTTTTTTTTTAATTTTTATTTTTTTAATATTAGTTAAAGTTTGTTAACTTTGTATCTCTGCTGTATCTTGCTCCCTCTTTCCCTGCCAATCCCACCATCCATTCATCATCTCCTCTCTGCACCTTTCCAAGTCCACTGATAGGGGAGAACCTCCTCCCCTTTCTACTGATACTGGTTTACTAGGTATCTTCAGGACTGGCTTCAAAGTCCTCCTCTGTGGCCTCGCAAGGCTGCTTCTCCCTTGGGTGGAGGGAGTTCAAAGAGCTCACCATTGAGTTCATGTCAGAAACAATCCTTGTTTCCCTTATTAGGGTACCTACTTGAATACTGAGCTACCAAGGACTACATTTGAGCACAGGTTCTAGTTTACATCCATACATGGTCCCTGTTTGGAGAAACAGTCTCATAAAAGACCTAAACAGAACACCAACAGTACAGGCTCTAAGAGCAACAATTAATAATTGGGACCTCATGAAACTGAAAAGCTTCTGTAAAGCAAAAGACATTGTCATCAAAATAAAATGACTGCCTACAGATTGAGAAAGAATTTGGTCCTTGTGGAGCTCCTGTCCTCTGTCCTCTCCAAGTCATATTAACTCATGCTTCTTTTTTTTTTTTTTTTTTTTTTTTATGATTCCCTGCACTCTACCGAAGGTTTGGTTATGAGTCTTAACATCTGCTTTGATACACTGCTAGGTAGAGTCTTTCAGAGGCCCTCTGTGGTAGGCTCCTGTCCTGTTACTACTTTTATGCTCCTACCTCCAATGTCCATCCCATTTGTCTTTCTAAACGAGGATTGATCATTTTACCCCGGGACTCCTTGTTTATCTTTAAGTGCATAAGTTTCAGTATGTTTATCCTATCTTACAGGTCTATATAAGTGAGTATATACCTTGTGTGTCTTTCTGTTTTTGGGATACCTCCCTCAGGATGACCTTTTCTAGGTCCCACCATTTGACCACAAATTTCATGATTTCCTCTTTTTTAATTGCTGAATAGTATTCCATTGTGTAAAAGTACCACAATTTCTGTATCCATTCCTCAATTGGGGAACATATTGGTTCTTTCCAGTTTCTGGCTATTACAAATAAAGCTGCCCAAAAATGGTTGAGCAAATATCCTTGTTGTGTACTTGAGCATCTTTTGGATATATGCCTAGGAGTGGTATAGTTGGATTTTGAGGAAGCACTAATTCTAATAGTCTGAGAAAGCACCAGATTGATTTCCAAAGTGGTTGTACCAGTTTGCAGTCCCACCAGCAATGGAAGAGGGTTCCCTTTTCTCCACAACCTCTCCAGCATGTGTTGTCAGTTGAGTTTTTGATCTTAGCCATTCTGGTGGGTGTCAGGTGAAATCTCAGGTTTGTTTTGATTTGTATCTCTCTGATGGCTACAGACATTGAGCATTTCAAGTGTTTCTCTGCCATTCTGTATTCCTCTACTGAGAATTCTCTGTTTAGCTTTGTACCCCATTTTTTTTAATTGGATTGCTTGATTTCTTGCTTTTTAATTTCTTTAGTTCTTTATATATTCTGGATATCAGCCCTCTGTTAGATATAGGGTTGGTGAGGATCCTTTCCCAGTCTGGAGGCTGTCGTTTTGTTCTGACAACAGTGTCCTTTGCTTTTCAGTTTCATGAGGTCCCATTTATTAATTGTTGCACTTAGAACATGTGCTGTTGGTGTTATGTTCAGCAATTTGTCTCCTGAGCCAATGAGTTCCAATGTCTTATGCACTTTTTCATCTAACCAATTTAGCGTTTCTGGTTTTATGTTGAGATCTTTGATCCACTTGGACTTTAATTTTGTGAAGGGTAATAAGTATGGATCTAGTTTCATTTTTCTGCATGTAGACATCCAATTGGATCAGCACCATTTGTTGAAGATGCTGTCTTTTTTCCACTCAATGGTTTTGCCTTCTTTGTCAAAAATCAAGTATTCATGGGTGTGGGTTTATTTTTGGGTCTTCTATTCAGTTCTATTGATCTACTATTCTATTTCTATGCCAATACCATGCAGTTTTTGTTAGTATGGCTCTGTAGTACGGCTTGAGATCGGGGATGGAGATACCTCCAAAATTGGATTACTTGATTTGTTGCTTTTTAACTTCTTGAGTGTTTTATATATACTGGACATTATTCCTCTGTCAGACATAGGGTTGTTGAAGCTCCTTTCCCAGTTTGTAGGCTGTGTTTTTGTTCTGATGATGGTGTCCTTTGCTTTACAGAACATTTTCAGTTTCATGAGGTCCCATTTATTTATTGTTCATAGAGCCTGAAATATTGGTGTTCTATTCAAGATGTTGTCTCTTGTGCCAACAAGTTCAAGGCTCTTTCCCACGTTTTCTTCTAAAAGATTTAGTGTGTCTTGTTTTATGTTGATGTCTTTCATCTACTTCGACCTTAGTTTTGCATAGGGCAATAATTATGAATCTATTTTCATTTTTCTACATGTAGATATCCATTTAGAACACCTCCATTTGTTAAAGGTGTTGTCTTTTTTCCCCATTATATGGTTTTCTCATCTTTGTCAAAAATTAGGTTTCCTGATTAGGAGTGTGGGTATATTTCTTGGTCTTCAATTCCATTTATCTACACTTCTGTTTTTATGCTAGTACGATGCAGTTTGTATTACTGGTTTTCTATAGTACAGTTTGAGATCAGGGTTGGAGATAACCTCCAGAAGATCTTTTATTGTAGAGGACTGTTTTAGCTATTCTGGGTTTTTCGTTATTCCCTATGAAGTTAGGAATTTTTCTTTCAAGATCTATAAAGCATTTTGTTGGTAATTTGATGGAAATTGCATGAAATCTGTAGATTGCTGTTAGTAATGTGGCGGTTTTTACTATGTTTATGCTGCCAAGCCATGAGATTGGGAGATCTTTCCGTCTTCTGATTTCTTCTTCTTCTTTCTTCAGAGACTTGAAGTTTTTTCATACAAGTCTTTGACTTGCTTGGTTAGAGTTATACCAAGGTACTTTATGTCCTTTGTGGCTATTGTTAAGGGTGAAGTTTCACTAATTTCTTTCTCAGCTCATTTTTCTTTTGTGTTCAGGAGGGCTACTGATTTTTATTTTTGTATCTAGCCAGTTTGCTGAAGGTATTTACCAGGTATAGGAGTTCCCAGGTAGAACTTTTGGGGTCACTCATGTATACTTTCATATCATCTGCAAATAGTGGTACTTTCACTTCTTGGTTTCTGAATTGAATCCCCTTGATCTCTTTTTATTGTCTTATCTCTCTAGCAAGAACTTCAAGAATTATGCTGAAGAGATATGTTAAGAGTTGGCAGCTTGCTTTGTTCCAGATTTCAGTGGTATTGATTTTAATTTCTCTCTGCTTATTTTGATGTTTGCTATAGGCCTTACTATGTTTAGGTATGTGTCTTTTATCCCTGATCACTCCAGGATTTTAAACAAGAATAAGTACTGAATTTGATCAAATGCTTTCTCAGCATCTAAGGAAATGAACATGTTTTTATTTTTTCTTTCAGTTTTTTTATATGGTGGATTATATTGTTGGATTTTCATATATTGAACTACCCCTGGATGCCTGGAATGAGGCCTAATTGGTCATAGTTGATGATATTTTTGATGTGGTCTTTTATTCGGTTGAAGAGTATTTTGTTGAGTATTTTTGCATCAATGTTCATATGAGAGATAAGCCTGAAGTTCTCTTTCTTTGTTGGGTCTTTTTTGAGGTCTTTAGGTGTGATAGTGACTGTGGCTTCATAAAATGAGTTTGGTAATATTCCATCTGTTTCTGTTTTGGGGAATAGCTTAGTGTTAGCTCTTCTTTGAATGTCTGCTAGATTTCTGGGTTGAAGCCATCTGGCACTGGTTTCTTTTTGGATGGGAGCTTTTCGTCCTTAGGAGATATAGGACTTTTGACTTGATTTACCTGAATTGATTCAGCATTGGCAAGTAGAATTGATCAAGAAAATTGTCCATTTTATTTAGATTTTCAAATTTTGTTGCATATAGGTTTTTGAAGTAAGAGCTGATATTGTTTTATTTCTTCAGTGTCTATTTTCATGTCCCCCTTTTCGTGTCTGATTTTGTTGAATTGGATAGTGTCTCTCTGCCTTTTAGTTAGTTCGGCTGAGGGTTTGTCTACCTTGCTGATTTTCTCAAAACTAGTTTTTTGTTTCATTGATTCTTTGACTCATTCTCTTTGTTTCTAGTTTATTAATTTCAGCCCTGAGTTTGCTTATTTCCAACTGTCTATCCCTTTTACATATGTCTGCTTCTTTAATTTCCACTAGGGCTTTTAGGTGAGCTATTCAGTTGCTTTTATGTGATGTTTCCTATTTCTCTATGAAGGCACTTTATGGTATGAACTTTCCTATTAGCAATGCCCAGAATTTTGTGTCCCATAAGTTTGGGTATGTTGTGCCTTTGTTTTCATTGAATTCCAGGAAGTGTTTTATTTCATTATTTCTTCCCTAACACAGCTCTCAATGAGTAGAGAGTTGTTCAGTTTCCATGTGTGTGTAGGCTTTTAGGTATTTGTTGTTGTTGAGGTCCAACTTTAGTCCATGGTGGTCTGATAAGGTGCAAGAAATTATTTAAATCTTTTTGTATCTGTTAATGCTTGCTTTGTGAACCAACTATATGGTCTGTTTTGGAAAACTCTCCTTGAGGTGCTGAGAAGAAGGTAAATACTTTTGTGTTTGGGTGAAAGGTTCTATAGATGTTTGTTAAGGCCATTTGATTTATGACATCTGTTAGTATCATTGTTTCTCTGTTTAATTTCTGTTTTGTTGACATTTCATTTGTTGATATTGTGGTATTGAAGTCTTCCATTATTAATGTGTGCAGATCTATATGTGTTTTAATTTTTGTCAATGTTTCTTTTACAAATGTGTGTACCTTTGTATTTGTGGCATAGATGTTCAGAATTGTGATGTCTTCTTTGTGGAATTTTACTTTGATGAGTATGAAGTGACCGTCCCCTACTCTTTTGATTAATTTTGGTTGAAAGTCTATTTTACTGGATATAAGAATGACTACTCCTGCTTGGATATGGGGTCCATTTTCTTGGAAAATCCTCTTCCAGAACTTTACTCTCAGGTAAAGTCTATCTTTGTGACTTTGGTGTGTTTCTTTTATGCAAGAGATTGTTAGATCTTGTTTGTTCATCCATTCTGTTAGTCTGTATCTTTTCATTGTAGAGTTGCATTCATTGATATTGAGATAGGTTAATGACCAATGGCTGTTAGATCTTTTTATTTTGATGTTGGTTGTGGTAGAGTGTTTGTGTACTTGGGTGCTTTCAGTTTTGCTGTAGTGTGGTTATTTATGTCCTGTGTTTCCTGAATGTAGTTAGCTTTCTTGGGTGGTATTTTCTTTCCAGTATCTTCTATAATGCTGCATTTGTGGGTAGGTATTCTTTAAATGTGTTTTTGTCATTGAATATCTTTTTTTTAATTTTTTATTTAACTTTTATTAATTACACTTTATTCCTTTTGTATGCCCGCATAAGCCCCTCCTCCCCTCCTGGTCCCACCCTCCCCTCCTTTCTGCATGCATGCCTCTCCCCAAGTCCACTGATAGGGGAGGTCCTCCTCTCCTTCTTTATGATCTTTTTTTGTTGTTGTTGTTGTTCTTCTCAATGCAGTTTATTTAGGAACCTTGAACAATCTTCTGACCCTGGGGAAAGCCAGCCCACAGCTTAAAATAGCCTCTGGGTAGCCAACCCCAGCGTGCCTCGTGGGCAATGCAGATAGGTCCACATACACAGAAGCAAGCCAGATCCTCAGCCTTAGCCAAATATGGAGTTGTTTGTGACAGAGAGCACTCACCATCGGGAAGGTGGAAGGCGGAAACCAGCTCCATCTTTAAGGCACAGCATTACACAGCTCTCTACAGTTCCCCCTTTTTGTTTTAGACACATCAGGCAAGAGTAGAGGTCTGATCTCTGATATTAGAAATAAATTGGGACTTTGTACCAATGTTCATTTAGGTGTCATCCACCCAAAGAGCATCAGATCCGTCCGATACCTTTTTCTCAGAGGCGGGACCTGGGGCATCAACCCACATGCAATCAGACATGCTCTTCTCTGGGTCGAAAGCGGCTGACCCTGAATGCAGTGCTTAGCCTCGCATCCTGAGCGTAACATTTTAGCTTTTTATGGTAGACAACCATGCTTGGGGAGACTGTCCTGCTTCAATGGCTGTAAAGGCCTGAATGACCATGGCTGCATTACACTGTTGTGAGACTCTAATCTTGCATATACACCACAGGCAAACCAAGGTGACCAACACCAGAAGGCCTGCTAACGCCCCCATGCCCACCCATTCCTTCAGATGATTCATGGCTGCAGCATTCCATGATGATAATCCTGTGGCTCGTCCTGCATCCACTCTGGTAGAATTTGCCGTAACAATGGCTACTTTCAGCTGCTCCATTATAGTATCGAATTCTTCAGTCCAATTACCTAAAATATAGCTAGACAATTGTTTAGACAGATTTGCAGCACAGGAAAAATTCTCATATTGTATGTTAGTGACACAAAGTCCAGCATACTTCAATTGACAGCCAAGTTGAGCGATTTGCCATAGGATATCAATTTGCTCCTGCACGAGGTCAATCCTCTGATTGAACACCATCAAGTCTCCTTTTAGTTGAGCATTAATTCCTTCTTGTGCATCTAAAGCATGAGCTACATTGGCTAAAAGATTATTCAGGGTCTGAGCAGTCTGCATAGTATGACTCATGGTTAATGCCGCGGTGGTAGCTCCAACAGCTGCCAATGAGATGGCAGTAACAATGGTGGCTGTAATTCCATGATCCCTTCTCTGTCTGAAGAGATTCATAGCGTGAGGGGCATCAACGGGCAAGGAACCCAGCCAGGCATGCAAGTAACCAGGGCATACCTAAATTCACTAGCATTCCAGCAATAGGCAAAAAAGCAAGTATCATCACCACAATTACTTGGCTCTATCTGGCTAACAATGAATGAAAATGGGGGATATAAACAAACAGGTGTGGGCTTATAGGAAATATTATGAGAAGCCTTAACCCCCTCGTTGGAACATCCTGCATCAGTTCTAGAACTAGCAGTGGTGGTGTCTGAGGTCTGAGTAGGTTCAGGAGACCATTGCCCCCAGGGGTGAGACGTGCTCCATGTAAATTGACTAACTCCATGTTTTCCTCCACTTTTGAAAGTCATTTAAGGTTCTTAAATTATCTTTTCTTTTTTTTCTTTTTTTTCTTTTTTCATCAATTACAGTTTATTCATTCTGCATCCCCCCATAAGCCCCTACCTCCTCTCCTCCTGATCCCACCCTCCCTCTCCTTTCTGCATGCATGCCACGCCCCCAGTCCACTGATAGGGGAGGTTCTCCTCTCCTTTCTGATCTTAGAGTAAGAGCTGGAGAGGACAGGTCCTCCACAAAGAGAGCAACAGAACAAGAAAATTTGAACACAGGGAACTTCCCAGAGTCTCATACTCCAACCAAGGACTATTCATGGAGATAACCTAGAACCCCTGCACAGATGTAGCCATGGCAGCTCAGTCTCCAAGTGGGTTACATAGTAATGTGAAGAGGGACTGCCTCTGACATAATCTGACTGGCATGCTCTTTGATCACCTCCCCCGAGGGGGGGGGGGGAAGCAGCCTTACCAGGCCATAGTAGAGGAAAATGCAGCCACTTTTGATGTGAACTGATGGACTAAGGTCATTGAATATCTTGTTTTCTCCATTTATGATTATTGAGAGTTTTCCTGGGTATAGTAGCCTGGGCTGATGTCTGTGTTCTCTTAGGTTCTGCATAATATCTGTCCAGGCCTGTCTGGGTTTCATAGTCTGTGTTGAGAAGTCAGGTGTAATTATGATGGGTTTGCCATTACATGTTACTTGGCCTTTACCCCTTGCAGCTTTTAGTATTTTTCTTTGTTCTGTATACTTACTGTTAGGATTATTATGAGGTGGAAGGATTTTTTTTTCTGGTCTAATCTATTAGGTGTTCTGTAGACCTCTTGCATGTTTAAAGGCCCCTCCTTTAAATTGGGGAAATTTTCTTCTTTTTCCTCTATTCCTATTATTATTAGGTTTTATCTTTTTATATTGTCTTGGATTTCTTGGACAGTTTGTGTAAGAATTTTTTTTAGATTTAACATTTTCTTTGACAGATACATTGATTTCTTCCAGTGTATCTTTCACACATGAGTTCTTCTTTCACCTCTTGTAGTCTGTTGGTTATGCATACCTCTGTACTTCCTATCTTATTCCATAAGTTCTTCCTCTCCATAATTTTTTCCATTTGTCTTTTCCTTAATTTTTCCAATTCTATCTTCAGAGACTGAACGTTTTCTTTATTTCCTTTGCCTGTCTGACTGTATTTTTCTGCTTTTCTTTCAATTTCTTCACCTGCGTGTTTGAACACTATTCTGTTTCTTTCATTTCTTTCACTGATTTAATTATTTTCTTTCTAAAGGCCGCAAACTGCATGGCTACATTTTCCTGTATTTTTTCTATGGATGACCATAATCTGTTTGAATTCACTTTCCTCTTTTGTTATGTTTTTTTTCTCTTTTTTTAGTGTTTTTCTTTATCCTCTTCATAAGCATAGATGTAAGGTCATTTTCTTGATTTTTACTTATGTTAGGGTATCCAGGTAATCTTGCCCCTGAATAACTAGGTTCATGCCATATTGTTTGACTTTTGTTGGTTGTGCTTTTATGCTGGCTTCTATCCATCTGGCTGTTTCAGGTGTTGGCTGTTAGTTTCTGGTGCCTGCTGGCATTCTGGGTTGGTTAGAGTCCCCTTGGCAGGAAGATGGTTGTTCCTCAAAGAGGCCTCCTCAGCTTTTTGGGCATGGTCATCAAAATGGACTGTTTCTCAGGGAATTGCCACAGTTCACCTCTTTTGTATTGCCCTGCATGGTAACCATGGTCATTGATAGTCAAGGAGGCACTCCTCTTACCAGGCCAAGTCCTGGAGACAGCTACCCTGCCACTGGGTTTCTTGCTCTGAATTTAGTGAGCTGCTGCTGCTTTCACACTGTGTTTGCTGGACACAGCCCTCTTGAAGATCCAGGGAAACCTAAAGTTTTATCAGTTTAGCTAAGGAGATAGGTTTCATCTTGAAGCAGTGTCTGGGGGTTGATTCCATGGGTTCCAGGTTTCTGTAGGTCTGAGGTCGGAGCTCTGTGCCCCAGAACCCAAGTGCTAATTAATGGCAGGTGACTATAGCACACAGTTAAGTGGCTAGAGGATAGATTCTTGAGCCTGTGTGAGCCCAGGGAATTAGCTGGATGCCCTAAGGTTGGACCTGATGTTTCCTTCACAGTGGTGTTTCCTCCCAACAGGTAAACACAGTGTCTGGTGTCTTATGGTACAAAGTTCTGTCTGGCAAGTTAAGTCTTGAATGTAGGCTTGTGTCTCTGCGCTGGTGGCTGAGTGCCTGCCTGAGCCCAGAAACTAGAGCCTGGGACATTTTCCAGGTGTCTGGGTGAACAAAGTTTGGTTGGTCCCAAGTCTTCTTTCACCATGGAGTTTTCACCCGACTGGAAAACCCAGTCTCCGGTGTTGTGAGACCCAAAGTTTAGTCTGAGATGGTGATTAGAGCATATGGGTGTGTGGCTCTGGGCTGGTGACCTAGTACCTGCTTGGACTCGGGAATTCTTCTACGTTTAGCTGTGTGACCTGAAAATGGCTTCCCACACCACATGGTTTCCTCTGACCTGGGAAACAAATTTGCTGGTGTTTTAAGGCCCACAGTTCAGTCTGTTGGTCACTGTACAGTCACCACTGTCCTGCTTGTCAGATACAGTGTCCTTTCAGTGCAGCCAAGGAAGGATCTTGGATCCTTCTAAGTCATTTATTTTTTAAGCTTTTGTTATGTGTATAACAGGTTAATGAAAAGTTATTGTGGTACTTAAATAAGATAGCAAAATCCTCACAATGGGACTCTGTTCAATTCAATAGATTTGTTTGTTTTATAAGTTTAATTTTATATTTCCATATGAGAATAAAAGTTCCACATGTGTAAGTATTTTATCACAGACCCTTAAGACAACACCAAAAATCTTTTGAAGTCAGATTATATGTTCTCTTTTATACCAATACCTATACAACTGGAAAAAGCTTGTTTTTTTTTTTTTTTTTTTTTTTTTTTTCCTGCATGTGTTTGTGTGTGTGAAAGAGAAAGAATGAGAGAGTAGTCACATACAGGGGCGACAGAGAGAAATTAATATTGGGAGAACTTTAAATATTATGGAGATACTATGGGAGCTATTCTTATTAATCCTTCCATCAGTGGTCTTTCAAATTAAAAGCCACAATTTTATTGCCTTTTCTGGATTAGATACTTCTACATATATGTTCTTTCTCAATGCCCTCAACAAGATCTGGAAGATTTTAAATGCTCAAATTCAGATCTGGAAGATGCTAAATGCTCAAATTCAATGTAAATATTCATATTGTTCTTTACAGGTTACATTTTAGAAATAACTTTAAAAAAACGAAATGACTTTTACATCATTAGAATTTCTAAGTATATAAAAGTACAAAAAAATCTCATCTGTACATGTCACCTGGCTTCACAAATTACCAACTCACAGTCAGTTCTATTTCATGTATCCACCTTTACACATTCTACACACCAGCTTTCCTGAAGCAAATTGAGTTCATTTGTAATCCTCCTTTCAGTAGATCGCTGCTGGATTTCCCCACTTGGCATACACAAGAGATATAAAGAAACAAAATTGTGATCACAGAACACACTTTCAGAGCTTAAGAGAAAATATGGATTTTCTGCTGTTGGTTTGTTCCTTAGGGCAAATAATTGACACATGATAAGGAAAGTAGGGACATGTACTTAGAGTTGACTAAAAAAAAAAAAAAAATGACACACAGTGATAGTAGGGAATGTTTTTGTTTTTTTTGTTTTTTTTTCCTATTAGGGTTTGAAAGGAGTTGTGTAGCAGATTCACTTGCAGTTTCATATAGGGAATATGAAATTTTCCTAACAGCTTAGCGATAAATTATTTTACGTATTTATAACAGATAAAATAACTATTTGCCAAAAGAGAGGGAAAGAACAGTCTAGTTGACATCAGCCAATTATTAGAAATATGTTTAAGATAATTGATAATAATGTTGATATTTTTTGTTCTATGGTAATTCCATGTTTTTATTGCTTAAATGGTTACAATCAGATTACTTTTAATAATAAACAATAAATTTTAGTTGCTAAAGCAAATGAAGAGACTCAAAGCCAAGTTTTGGACAGAGCACAGGGAATCTTATGGAAGATGGGGGAGATAGAAGGACCTGGAGGGGACAGGAGCTCCACAAGGAGATCAACTAAGCCATAATAAATAAATAAATAAAACCAGGGCCCATGGGAGACTGCAGAGACTGATGTGTCAATGAAAGTCCATGCATAGAGAAGACATAGACCTCTTGCTCAGATGTAGCCCATAGACAGTGCAGTCTCCATGTAGTTTCCCTAGTAAGGGGAGAAAAGACAGTCTCTCTCTTATATGAATTTGATTGCCTACTCCTTGATCACTTCTCCCTGGTGGGGCAACCTAGCCAGCCCACAGAAGAGGAGGATGCAGGCTGTCCTGATTGGAGGGACCTGATAGGCTAGGGTCAGGCAGTAAGAGAGGAGGTCTTCCCCTATCAGTGGACTAGGGAAGAGTGGTAGGGGAGAAAGAGGAAGTGAAGGTGGGACAGTGAGGAGATGAGGGAGGGGGCTACAACTGTGATGCAAAGTGAATAAATTATTGTTGTTAATAATAATAACAATAATAAAAATAAAATATTTGCTATATCAATAGATATGGGATATGGCCAAATCTATCACACCAATATTATCAAAAATTACTGCCAACATTTTATCTGTTCCATATTTCATAGTGTTTTCTTTTTGAAAAGTGTTTCAGTGGAAATGGCAGTAACAACTGTATAATGTTTTGAGGAGAATTCTGACATTATTTCTGATTGTGATATCCTGTTTCCTTAAAGCTTAGGTGAACATACTTTGTGTTGTGTAGGTAAAAGGCAGTGGAATTTTTGTTGTGGCAGTATTCATTGATGTGTACTGTGGAGTGAAACTATTTATTATATGCTCATTTGATATTATTGCAAACAAAAACTGTGCAGTATATTTAGGTTTTATTGGCAAGGTGTGCAAAAATGCCAACAGTCATCCAATACCATTACGGAAAACAAGAACATTTTATACTTCAGTATGATTCTAAAGTTCCTTTCTAATTTTCATCCTTTCAAACAGTCATATTTCCAATAATGTTCATTGCATCATTAACTAGTTCATTCAATAAATAATTACTGTAGATGTACTTTGTACCTCATTGTATACAAGTCAATGAGGGTAAGGATATGACCTAACTTTAATTCTTCCCATAAGGAAAAGAAGACTAGTTGAAAATGTAAGTACATATATAGAAAACTAATATTTTTTTGCTACTGCCACTGTTTTTAAATATTTCTTTCCTTTTTAAAAAATAAAATTATTTTATTTTTATGTGTATGGTGTTTTTCCTGCTTGAATATCTGTGATCCATATGTGTTTGAAGTGCCCATAGCATCCATAACAGTGTGTCTAGTCCCCTGGAATCAGAGTTACAGATCCTTGTAAGCTTCCATGTAGGAGATGTAAACCAAACCCAGAACCTCTGCATGAATGGCCAATGTGTTTAACTTCTAAGCCATCTCCCTTGCCACAAAAATTCAATGATTTAATAGGCAAAAGACTGAACTAGCATTACTGGGAGTTGATTTTGAAATAAGATTATTCATTAGTAACAGGGCATTTTTTTATCCACATAGATTGATTTTTGAAATAAATATACTCCACTATAATTAAAGAATAAAATGTTACATTGATGATTAATGTTTGACATTTTATATTCCCATTGCAAAAGTGCTGACTCAGTGGAATGATACTGTGATCCAATAAATATGCACTAGTATACTTATCTCTGCTGCCCCGTGAAGTCATCCTTCCTCATTCCTTAATACACAAGGACATACACTTCTCTTATTGTTTTCACTGGTTATTTTTAGTTTTAATTTTATCAACCTTAATCTAGAAGATATGCTATAATTAAGCCATTAACATACTCTCCCCTCTATATCTTTTCAATCATGTCACTTTGCTCTCCTGCCTATGTTTTATTTATGTGGATCTTAAGAGCTATGGTGATACTTATATTTATTAAATTTGGGCTATTTTGCATTTTGTCTTCTATCTTTCCTCTTCTTTTCTGTATACTGCTACTGTGCAAATGTCCATGGCTTATGTGTTGAGGTTCTCTTATCTTTGACTACATTTGCATAAATAAAAATATGTTTGTTATTTTCAATGCCACTTCTATGTTTCTGAAAATATCCCAATAGGCATTTTCAATATATGGAACTTACCTAAAATCACAACTTTAAATAACTCTCTGATAAGAAAATCAGTTTTCAACAACATCCAAATTCTGTAAAACATGAAAGCACTCTGTTTATATGTAACAGCTATCTTTCTCTATTCCTTGAGTCAAAACGTTTAATTATATTTGATACCTCATGTTCATGTATTATTCATATTTAGTCCAATAGTGTATCCAGCATTTATTTTTTAAACATTTTTAATCATCAACAAATGTTACAGCTCTTCTTAACCTCAAGTTCTTAAAAAATCTTTTTCCTTTGAATTTTTTTTACTAAAGTACAATTTACATACAGAAATTGAACATATAAATTTCCAGCCCATTGCATTTTCATAGCTTCAAAAATAGATGCAAGCTGTGCCAGATACAAACAGAGCATTCCCCAAACCTCTGAGGAAACAGCACATTTAACAATTGCTCTTTAAAATACCTCAGGGGTCTTCCCAGAGACGCATACTCTAACCAAGTACCATGCATGGAGATAACCTAGAAGCCCTGCACAGATGTAACCCAGGGCAGTTTAGTGTCCAAGTGCGTTACATTGTAATGGGAACAGGGACTGCCTCTGACATAATCTGATTGACCTGCTCTTTGATCACCTCCCCCTGAGGGGGGAGCAGCCTTACCAGGCCACAGAGGAAGGCAATGCAGCCATTCCTGATGAGATCTGATAGACTAAGATCAGAAGGAAGGAGAGGAGGGCCTCCCCTATCAGTGGACTTGGGGAGGGGCATGTGTGAAGAAGGGGGAGGAAGGGTGGGATCGGGAGGGGAAGAGGGAGGGTTTATGAGGGGGATACAAAGTGAATAAAGTGTAATTAATAAAAAAAAAAAAATCCTGTTCACCCAGAAAAAAAATGTTTTACGGTTTCCAGATTTTGGTTATTATTAAAAAAAAGCTGCTATGAACATATTTGAGCAAATATCCTTGTTGTATGGCTGAGCATCTTTTGAATATATACCCAGAAGATGTATAGCTGGATCTTGTGGAAGCACCACTAAGAGAGCATCAGATTGACTTCCAAAGTGGTTGTACAAGGTTACATTCCTACCAGCAATGGAGGAGGTTTCCTCTTTCTCTGCATCCTCTCCAACATGTGTTTTCACTTGAGTTTTTGATCATAGCCATTCTGATGGGTGTGAGATGGAATCTCGGGGCCATTTTGATTTGCATTTCCCAGATCATGAAGAAGGTTTAGCATTTCTTGTGTTTCTCTGCTATTCGACATTTCTCTGTTGAGAATTCTCTTTTTAGCACTGTACACCATTTTAAATTTTATTATTTGGTTTGTTGGTGTTTAACTACTTGATTTCTTTATATATTCTGGATATTAGCTCTCTATCAGATGTAGGGTTGGTAAAGATCTTTTCCCAGTCTGTAGGCTGTAGTTTTGTATATTTTGTAATCAAATCATGGAATTATTTTTCATTGAAAAATTTTAATATGATATATTATGATCATAGTTTACCTCTTCCCAATTCCTCTCAGAGCATTCCTACCTAACTACTCACCAAACCATATGCTAATTCTTTTTTTTTCATTCTTTTTTAATTCTTTATTATTTACATTTTATTCACTTTGTATTCCCCCTGTGGTTCACTCCCTCCTCCGGTCCCAATCCCTCCCTTCCTCCCCCATCTGCACGAATGCCCTTCCCAAAGTCCACAGATAGGGGAGGTCATCTTTTCCTTCCTTCTGACCCTAGTCAATTAGTTCTCATCAGGAGTGGATGCATGGTCTTCTGTGGCCTGGTAATGCTGCTTCCCCTTCAAGAGGAGGTAATTAAAGAGCAGGCCAATCAGTTCATGTCAGGGACAGTCCCTGTTCCTAGTACTATGGAACCCACTTGGACACTGAACTACATCTGTGCAGGGGTCCTAGGTTATCTCCATGTATGGTAGTTGGTTGGAGTATCAGTCTCAGGACAGACCCCTGTGTTTATATTTTTTGGTTCTATTTTTCTCCTTGTGGAGTTCATGTTCCCTCCCGATCTTACTGTTTCCCACTTCTTTCATAAGATTCCCTACACTCTGCCCAAAGGTTGGCCATCAGTCTCAGCATCTGCTTTGATAGTCTGCAGGGCAGAGCCTTTCAGAGGTCCTTTGTGTCAGGCTCCTGACTTGTTCCCTGTTTTCTTCCTATTCTGATGTCCATCCTCTTTGCTTTTGTGGATAGGGATTGGGCATTTTAGTAAGAGTTCTCCCTCTTGGTTAGTTTCTTTAGGTGTACAGATTTTAGTAGGTTTATCCTATCTTATATGTCTAGATGAGTGAGTATATACTGTGTGTATATTTCTGCTTCTGGTGTTGTTCACTCAGGATGATCTTTTTCAGTTAATATTTGAGCCTTACATATAGGATTATTTTATAGATGTGTCCATAGAACTGTCCTTCACAACTCTGCACTTTGATTGGTTCTGTTTTTGTTTTTGTTTTTGTAGTCATCTCTATCATTTGCAAAGAGATGTTTCCTTGATGAGAAATGAGGTCTTTACTTAACTCTCGGATTAAGAAGAAATATTTTGATTGTAGATTGGGTTCATCAGGGTTGAATAATATGTGGTTGTTGGTTTTCTTATTAGGTCTGTGGTGTAATTAACTCTAATTGGTTGGCCAAGTCTTTAGTCCCAGACATGGTGTCCTTGTTTGAGTGGGTCTCAGGTCCAATTAGAGAGCTCTTGGTTATCACCAGTGTATCATTCCATTATTGCCTCCTAATGTTATTGTGCCTTATTATTAGTCATTGCTGTAGTTTATATACATTATAACTGTATAAGACTACTTGATGCTTCCCCCCCTTTGGAAGTTTGCATGATCCCTTCAGGTATCATGATATCTAGTCTTCAGAAAGGAGACATTTATGTTAATTGCAGTTCAAGAACCTCTGAGGCTTGTGTCTGATGTGCACGATGACTTCAGAAATAGAGATTTACCTCCAACTTTCCATTTCTGAAGGCAACCAAAGGAAATAGCAATAAGCTATATGCTTTATGAGTCATTGGAACAACTCTGACCATTGTTGGTTTTATTTTAATATTTCAATTAATATAGTAGAATTTTTGCAGTTACCAGGAAACATATATAAACATATTAAAAGGTTTTGTTTTGCTGGATTTTTTGAGAATTTCATATGTGAATACTGAATTTATAGCATTTATCACTTTCTCCCTCTCACAATCCTTCTCTATTCTTCCCATTCTCTCTCACATACATGGTAGTACTAAATGTACTCACCCAGATGTATTTTTATTTAATAATAACAATAAGGGTTACTGTTGAATTTTAGAAAAGTTAGGCCCAATTTTATTTGTGTTGTCGGAAGACTGATCTATCAGTGTAAAAATTGGAGTGTAACTCCTATATGTACATTATGAAGCTTTTAAAATAGTCTATCTAAAAATTATGAGGATCAATATTCTTCACTTGTGGCCTTGTCTTTGTTCTCAGGTCCTTCCCACTTGGGAGAATATATAAATTTCTTATCTTAGCAGCAAGGCATTCTGTTTTAGCACTGTTTATGCTATCACATGTGCTTGTTATGAAAATTTAGTATGGATTGTGAGACATAATAAGTAAGTGACTAAGCAGAAGGTATAAAAGAGGACAAATGAAAATTATTTCTATTAGTGTTAATGTCATGAACAAATAATGAAAAATATTAATTATTCATTAAACAAATATTCATTTATATGACATTATGTGTTAGTCATCACTCTAAATGTGGTGAATGTGCCAATGACATAAAATATATATATATATATATTCTGTGTCTTTCAGGACTTGAAGAAATCAAGCTATATCTTACCTGTATACCGCTTGACAGAGGACTGCCTCTCATAGTATCAAAAGATGCTGTGCAATCTGCCAAGGGAGAAAAACAGTTAATACTCTTACGTATCTATAAAGTCTATAAATCACAACAATGGTGAACATGGCAAGTTAGGCTCAAGTGTGCAATAATGGCACTTATATTTTGGTGGTAACCAAAAGCCATCTAACTGGAGTGAAAAATCAGTCAATTGTATGAATTTGTGAACTGTGTTAGCTAGGCAAGTGTCCATGGCTGGAGTAGTTTCAGACCCTGGAGGATAACCTACAACTGTGATTTTGGTAAATCGATGTTACTACAGAGATCTACTTTTGAAGACCAGAATGACCAAAGCTTTCTCTGAGGTCCTGATGTGTAGAAGAGAGAGAGAGAGAGAGAGAGAGAGAACAGTTGATCCCAAATCAGGAAAATGCTTGGCAGAGACAGTAACAGCTAGCAGTCAGGCCCTTGCTGATGGTGGGCTGGTCATGGCTTAAGATATTGGGAACTGGTAAAAGTGGCCCTATATTGCAAAGAATAGTTGAGTTCCCAAACAACAAAAGACAGAGCAATATGGCATCTCCAGAATCCAGTTATCCAGGGGCAAGTAGCCCTGGACACCCCAGCATAACTGAAATCCAAGAAGATGACCTAACAACTATCCTCATGAAGAGGATATCAGAGGAAATAAATAAAATATGGAAAGACATAGAGGAAGATAAACTCAAACAGATTATGGCCATCTGTAAAGAAATAGAGGAAGTTGCAGCCAAACAGTTTTTGGACTTTAGAGAGGAAATGCTTAAATCACTGAATGAAATAAAAGAAACAGAGGATTGTTCAAACAAACAGCTGACAGAATTAATGGAAAAACAGGAAAATACAGTCAGACAGGTGAAGGAAATTAAAAAAAAAAAAAAACAAAAAAAACGGCTCAAGATCTAAAGATAGAATTGGAAAAATTAAAAAAAAAACAGAAATGGAGGAAATTGTGGAGAGAAAGAACTTAGGAAAGAAAAAAGGAACTACAGATGTTAGCATAACCAATAGACTACAAGAAATGGAAGAAAGAATCTCAGGTGTGGAAGATACAATGGAAGAAATAGATGTATCTGTCAAAGAAAATGTTAAATCTAAAAAATTCCTGACACAGACTGTCCAAGAAATTCAAGACAACATTAAAAGACAAAACCTAAGAATAATAAGAATAAAGGAAAAAGAAGATTCCCTGCTCCAAGGCCCAGAAAATATTTTCAAAAAAAATAATTGAAGAAAATTTCCCCGAGTTGAAGGAGAAGCCAATAAGAATACAAGAGGCCTACAGAAGACGCAATCAGTTAGACCAGAAAAGAACATCCTCCCTCCACATAATAATCAAAGCAGTAAGTATACAGAACAAAGAAAAAATACTAAAAGCTGCAAGGGAAAAAGGCCAAGTAACATATAACAGCAAACCCATTAGAATCACCAGACGTTTAAACAGAGACTATGAAAATCATAAGGGCCTGGACGGATATCATGCAGACCCTAAAAGAACACAGATGTCAGCCCAGGCTACTATACCCCACATAACTCTCAGTCCTCATATACAGAGAAATCAAGATATTCAATGACAAAAACAAATTTCAGCAATATCTACACATGAATCCAGCGTTACAGAAGACACTAGAAGGGAAAATACAACCCAAGAAAACTAGATACTTTCAAAAAAACACAGGAAATAATTAACCTCACTACAGTAAAACAAAAAGCAATCAAGCACACAACCTTATGACCATAGCCAACATCAAAATCAAAGAATCTAACAGCCATTGGTCATTAATCTCTCTCAACATCAATGGACACAACTCTCCAGTAAAAAGACACAGACTAACAGAATGGATGTGTAAACAAAACCCAGCAGTCTGTTGCATACAAGAAACACACCTAAGTCATAAAGATAGACATTACCTGAGGGTAAAGGGTTGGAAGATGTCTTTCCAAGCAAATGGAACCAAGAAGCAAGCAGGAGTAGCCATTCTAATATCTCATAAAATAGACTTTCAACCAAAATTAATAAAAAGAGAAGGGGAAGGACACTTCATATGCATGAAGGGAAAATTCCACCAAGAAGACATCACAATCCTGAACATCTATGCCCCAAATACAAGAGCACCCACATTTGTAAAATAAACATTGATAACACTTAAACCACATATATATCCCCTCACATTAATAGTGGTAGACTTCAACACCCCACTCTCAACAAAGGACAGGTCAACAAAACAGAAATTATACAAAGAAACAATGTCTCTGACAGAGGTCATGAATCAAATGGACCTAACAGACATTTACAGAACCTTACACCTAAACACAAAAGAATTTACCTTCTTTTCAGCACCTCATGGAACCTTCTCCAAAATAGACCATATAGCTGGTCACAAAGCGAGTCTTAACAGATACAAGAAGATTGAAATAATTCCTTGTATCCTGTCTGATCACCATGGAATTGAGCTGGACCTCAACATCAACAGAAATAGCAAAAGTCCTACACACACATCGAAACTGAACAACTTGCTATGAAATGAATGCTGGGTTAGAGAAGAAGTAAAGAAAGAAATTATAGTCTTCCTAGAACTCAATGAAAATGAAGACACAACATATCCAAGTGGATCAAAGACCTCAAAATAAATCCAGACATATTAAATCTGTTAGAAAAAAAATTGGGGAATGCCCTTGAACTCATATGCACAGGAGACAACTTCCTGAACAGAACACCAACAGCATAGGCTCTAAGAGCAACAATCAATAAATGGGACCTCATGAAACTGAAAATTTCCATAAAGAAAAGGACACTATCATCAAAACAAAAGGACTGCCCACAGATTGGGAAAGAATCTTCACCAGCCTTCTATCTGACAGAGGGCTACTATCCAGTATATATAAAGAACTAAAGAAGCTGAAAAGCAATAAACCAAGTAATGCAATTAAAAAAATGGGGAACAGAGCTAAACAGAGAACTCTCCTTAGAGGAATATCGAATGTCAGAGAAACACTTAAAGAAATGCTCAACGTCATTAGCCATTAGGGAAATGCAAATCAAAATGAATCTGAGATTTCACCTTACACCCATCAAAATGGCTAAGATCAAAAACTCAAGTGACAACACATGCTGGAGAGGTTGTGGACAAAGGGGAACACTCCTCCACTGCTGGTGGGAATGTAAACTCCTACAACCACTGTGGAAATCAATCTGGTTCTTTCTCAGACAACTAGGAATAGCACTTCCTCAACATCCAGCCATACCACTCCTAGGCATATATCCAAAAGGGGCTCAAGTACACAATAAGGACATTTGCTCAACCATGTTTGTAGCAGTCTTATTTGTAATAGCCAGAAGCTGGAGACAGCCCAGATGCCCCTCAACTGAAGAATGTATGCAGAAATTGTGGTACATCTACACAATGGAATATTACTCAGCAATGAAAAATAAGGAAATCATGAAATTTGCAGGTAAATGGTGGGTCCTGGAAAGGATCATCCTGAGTGAGCTGTCCCAGAAGCAGAAAGACAAACACATAGTATATACTCACTCATATAAATATATAACATACGAAAAACCTACTAAAACCTGTACATCCAAAGAATCTAATCAAGATAGAGGACACTGACTAAAATGCTCAATCCCCATCCCAAAAGGCAAAGAGGATGGACATCAGATGAAGCAAACAGGAAACAATCTAGGAACTTGCACAGAGGGCCTCTGAAAGACTCTACCCTGTAGACTATCAAAGCAGATGCTGAGACTTATGGCCAACTGTTGGGCAACATGCAGGGAACCTTATGTAAGATGTGGGAAATAGTAAGATCTTGAGAAGACAGGAACCCCACAAGGAGAGCAACAGAACCAGAAAATTTTAATACAGGGGACTTTCCATATTCTCATACTCCGACCAAGTACCAGGTATGGAGATAACCTAGAACCCTTGCACAGATGTAATCCATCGCAGCTTAGTGTCCAAGTGCGTTCCATAGTAAAGGGAAGATTGTCTGCCTCTGACATAATCTGATTGGCCTGTTCTTTGATCACCTCCCCCTGAGGGGAGAGCAGCCTTACCAGGCCACAGAAGATGACAATGCAGCCATTCCTGATGAGATCTGATAGACTAAAATCAGAAGGAAGGAGAGGAGGACCTGCCCTATCAGTAGACTTGGGGAGGGGCATGTGTGAAGAAGGGGGAGGGATGATGAGACCGGGAGGGGAAGAGGAAGGACCTTTTGGGAGGATATAATGTGAATAAACTGTAATTAATATAAATAAATTAATTAAAAAAAGACTCCCTGTGCTCTGTCCAAAGTTTGACTGTTAGTCTCTGCAGCTGCTTTGAGCCAATGCTGGTTGGAGTCTTTTAGGGGACAACTAGTTGAAATGAACATTCTCATATGTAAACATTTCTATACATATGGATTATAGGTAAAAACAAAATGCACAATATTTTTATAAATAAAATATACTTTCTTCTTAAAATAGGAATCCTAAATTAAATATTAATTACAGAAACTCATTGAATTTTCCTGAGAGTACCTTTATTAATAATGTATTGATTTTTCTATGTCTTAAAAATGCATTTATTGATTTACAATATTGGCGTGGATCTTTTCATAAATCCGGGACACATGTAGCTTGACCTTCTCTGGGATTCCCTGGATAAAACTGATGTCTGATGGGCTGTATCAACTATCCAAGTATTCAAGAGGGGAAAACATGCTTCTCAGTTTAGCTAAGCTGTCAAAAGAGCTGATTCATTGTAATGCAGTATCATGTAGCTTTGACATTTATGACATAGTAGTTAGAAACCTCTTTCATAGTTAAAAAGCACTTTTAGCTACTAGAAATTACTCACAATTCCTAGAGTTTGTACTCAAGTATTTTTTATTTTTTTATTTTTATTTTTTGTATAGGCTTGATGTTTAGTCTCAATTGTAAGTTTGATGAGATGTAGAGTCATCTGAGAGATGGACCTTTGAGCAGACCTGTGTAAGATTACTTATTAGATAATTTGAGATGAGAAGACCCATACATGATGAATGGTAGCATTTCCTGGTTTGGGTTGTTGAACAAAATATAAAGGATTTTAAAGGTGTAAGTAAGTTGAGTACAAACACTACTCATTCTTTGTTTCTCAAATGGACTACATCCTAACCAGCAACCTCAACCTTGTGCTACTGTGGCTTCATCATCATGATAGACCATAGATAACTGCAAAGTGAGAATAAAACTAAATCCTTCCACACTTAAACAGATTTTTTAGCGTAACTAGAGAAGAAACTGAGACAATAATCTTCCTCAAATTGATTGTTTATTCTTACAAAACAAGGAAATTTTATATAACAAATGTTACATAACATGGCATAAACTTTATATTTCCTATTATTTAGAAGCAAAGGACAGTTCCTGTCTATACTCAGGCTTGTGATCACCTGGAGCTATGAATATGAATCATCATTTTATGTTATATAACACATAAGAAATATTAAATATTACATATAATTGGGTGGTTATTTCAAAATAAATTGTGATATTCTTATGTTTAAGTGATAATTTAAAATCAGAGTACTTATATTAACAAGAAATTATTTTACTTTTTTTATATTTAAGTTTCAGGTCATGTAACTGTTTTATGTGTTTTGATTTTTGTTTATTTTTTTTCTCTTTTGTGACTGTGAGTGGAGAAAATAACAATCAGTAGACTAGCTTCATTCACTGGGTACTATCTATATAACAAACACTGCTGAATATAATGCATGCACTCTCCCACTCCTATATTTCCCTATAAGTTGAACTCACCAGTATTTTGGCTTTTCAGAATTATGGTGTATAGTATATACAATTATGGTGTATAGCTCAATATAAAAAGACAGTTTGATTTGATAAAGGAAACAGAAAAGCGACTCTCCACTTAACCTTTACTTCTCTCAGCATTGCATAATGAGGAGATGCTAGCATCCTTCTGAATGATCAGAAACCTGTATATTCCAAGAAAAACTAAATGACAAACAAGTCCTTTACTTTCCAGCAGCCAAGTACATTTTTATGCTATAATGGGGGCTCAGACATGAAAAAAAAAATAAATAGCGTAATGAAATTCTTTATAAAAAAATATCTTCTCTAGTGAGCACTGGTCTGCACTTTCATGTAAGCATATGCTATCTCTAGGAGAAACATATGTGAACTCCAGCAAAGAACTTGTTTATTAGCAACTGATTAATACTTCCTTGGCTGTGAGTTTAATGGGGAGTTCAGTTTTTTTAAATATAATTTTATTTATATATTTATTTATTACAATATATTTATTTTGTATCCCCTCTACAGCCCCCTCCCTTGTCTTTTCCCAGCCCCCCTTCCTCGCTGTTCTCCCCTAGTACCCTGATAGGGGAGGATCTCCTCCACTTCTATCTGACCCTAGCATCTCAGGCCTTATCAAGGCTGTCTGCATCCTCCTCCTCTGTGGCCTGGCAAGGGCTGTAACCCCCAATGAGAGATTATCAGACAGCCTGCCAGTAAGTTCATGTCACAGACAGACCGTGTACCCCTTACTAGGGAACCCACTTGGAAACTGAGCAGCCAATGGGCTACCTTTGAACAGTGGATCTAGGTCCTCTCCATCCATGCTCCTTAGTTGGAGTATCAGTCTATGCAGGACCCCTGGGCTCAGGTATTTTGACTCTGTTGTATTCCTTGTGGAGCTCTTATCCCCTCCAGGTCCTTCCATCCTCCTCTTTTTCCATAAGAATTCTGCTACTTTGCCCAAAGTTTGGTCATGCATCTCAGTATCTCCTTTGATACCCTAATGGGTAGGTTTTCAGAGGTCCTCTTTGGAAGGCTTCTGTCCTGTTTCCTGTCTTCTCCTACTTCAGATGTCTATCATGTTTGCCCTTCTGAATGAAGATTAAGCATCTTCCATAGGGTCCTCCTTGGTGTTTAGCTTCTTTAGGGCTATAGATTGTAGGATGTTTACCTTATATTATATGGCTAGTATCCACTTATAAGTGAGTATGTGTCTTTCTGCTTCTGAGTTACCTCACTCAAGATGATCTTTTTTAGTTCCCACCCTACTTTACAATGAGCAAATATCATCTGGAATATGTTCCTCTCTAGTCAAAGTAAAGAATAAAAGAATTAGCAGAAAATTAAAATTTCTCTTGAACAATATTCTTTAGTGTAGTACACTTTAATTTGCCTCACATTTAATAGAGAGTTGCAAGTATTACAACCAAATAGAATACACTGGGAAATGAAATTATTGTTTATACGGGTGGGTACTAGAAGTTATGTGGTACTCAATAAGATACATACATAAAAATATTAATTAATATATATTATCCTTAATGAGGTATAGTATTGTGTTAAATTAGAATCATAATATTAATATAGTTTTATACAAGAAATATTCCAAAATCCATTACTAGATCCAAATATCTGTTGCTATGTAAAAGATGTATTTGATTAGAGATGAAATAGTCTTCTTATTACTACTAGTGAATAAATTTTAATTGTATACATCATGGTACCTTAATGTGACCTAATGTTTCTTTGGTGATAAATATTGGTATATAAATTTCATATAAGATTTGAACAAGATCAATTGAATCTCTCTGATTTCACATACATTCATCAATTTTCTTGAAATGGAAAAATATGAAAAGAAATGTAAATACATCTTGGGCTGGATATTAAGTTATTAGTAGGAAATTCAGTATAGTAGAGATATAATAGACACAGTAAATACATATATATATATATATATATATATATATGGAAATTTTAATAGATATTTTATTGGTGTTTAATTCAGTCAAGTAGGTTTTCACTGTCTCCTTCCTTTAACAGACATGTGAAAATAGTCTGCCAAGTAGAAAAAAAGAGCAGGATAAATCATAAGGAATAGTGCCAGCTCTGATGTCCCAGATGACCTTGTAAAGAGAAGTGTAAAGAGGTGTAAAGAGAAGTGTGGCATTGGATAGATGCTTGCCCTAAGGATTTATGTTCCCCAATATTTAAAATATTTGATGAAGATAGTAGCTAATAGGCACATTTTACAATTTATACTTATAAAATTTTAGTATGTAACTCTCTGTAAATGTTGTTAAAATATATATTTTGACTATTTGTATATTGAAATGGAAGCTGACTATCTTGATTTATTGAGACAGAGTTCTTATACCATAGACTAGGTTGGTAGCCTACCAAATTACTGGAAATACAGGCATGTAGCAACACATTTGTCTCAATTTTTAAATTTCAGTAAGTTTCAAAGTCATTTCAATGTTGTTCTAAAAATATGCTTTAAGAAATAAGGTGATAAATAACCTTTTTTTAGCCAGGAGGTCCTTTATTGGCTAGGAGGATAGATTTAAAGAAACAGAGAAAAAAGACATCCATATACTGATATTCATTGGCCCCTTTATCTTTTAATGGTTTCTGTGACCTCTGATTATTATGAATCATCATGTGCAAATTGTGGCTCATGACCCACATGTTTCAGAATGATAGATATGGATACATCTCCATGTGTTCTTAGATTATGAAGTCATAAAAAATAACAGAAATTTGGACATATCTGAACCACTTTATATACACCTTTAGATATTGCTATAAAATAATTCTTAAGGAGGTCCTCATTGAAGTGTGATTGGAGATAAAATCCTAAATTAGAAAACTAGAAGTCTGCAAACTCTGTGACTTTGCAACATACTTTACCATAGTTGGATGAGAAAAAAATATTTTTGAAACAACAAAAAACTCTATATATTGAAATAGAAGCAGATCAATCAGAGATAGAGATTTAGTTCTGAAGTAAAACAGCTGCTGGAGAGTGAGACAAGAAAAAGTGGCCAAGAAAATGTGTGAATAAAGAATATGAAAGCACAGAATCCAGTATGTTCTAATCTAAAAAAAAACAAAACAAAACAAAAAACCAAAAAAACAAAAACAATGTATTGCAATTCTGCATATGTTTTTCTGTCGGAAGGAATGTAAGATAAAGTTTGTATAGATTCTGAAAGTATGAGAGAGAGACTGCCTTCCTTACACTTTCTAAATTATGGGACTGATCACTAAATGGATATTTACGTTTATTGCACAGAGGATGAACAGCTTAGAAACTTTGTTTGGTGGTTGAGGAAATAGAAATATATCAGAGAAACTAGGAATTGATTATCTGAACGTGTTCATTAAGGCCCATTGTTTGTTGCTCAATTTTCATTAAAAATGTAGAAAACATGTATGGTTTCTTTGAATCTGTGGTTACTGAAACAGTTTAATTTCTGTTTAGAATTTATAATATTTATAAAATATAGTATCACATGAGATATTTTATTTAAATGTATATTTGTTATAGCTGAATATAAAAAAGCTTGACTAGCTGATGTGAAAGTTATCATTTTAATATATTCATTTTAACATATTTCCATAAAAGCAAGCTGTTCATTACAGCAGATTTACTGTTCATATTGCAGTATTGTATGTCTTTGAAATATTCAGTATAAAGCTCAAGGAAGAAAAGGAAGATGATCATCATTAGGTAATGAGATGGCAGATCAAATTTGAAATCTTCTTCAGGGACAGGTGTTGATGAGTGCCTACTAATTCCCAAACAACATGTGCCTGTCCTCCCAATGATGAATTGCTTGCCTGACAAATGCATTAGACAAAGTACTTCTCCTTAGAACCAAATTGAAAACAATGTCTTTGTATTGCAATGCTAATGTTCAAAGCTCATAACTCTTAAAGCAAGTGCAAGTAGAAGTGTTTAGTGAATTTCTACCTGTGAGTTAGCATTTATGTGTGCATATTTATTTATTTTTCTTTGATTCTCTAAAATGAAATCAGGCTTACTGGATAATCATTGCATAAAAAAAAAAGAAACCATTGCTTTCCATGATATTTATAGTGATGACACTGATTTGGAATGTCTAAACTTATTCCAAGAGTAAGGTAGAAATGAGATAATTTTCTGACTAATTCAAATCAATCAAAACATAAAAGCAAGAAGACCATCAAAATTCTCAATTGCTTGTCTATGTTGTAAATTCATCAAATTGTTGCTTATCTTGATTTTTCAACCATGTGTTAACTGTGCTGGAATTCAAATTGTCTAAGTCTTATCCATGTGTATTAATGTCTAATGTATCAATGACTGCTTGGAGCATTTGTATAAAAATGCAGCTAAAATACATTAGTAGCTTACAGTGTATATGGAAGAATAGTGCCCTTCGGAATAGACAAGAAATATTTTCCTTCAATAGTCGTGAGGGTTTCTTTAAGATTTTTGTGCTGTCATTGTTTGGGACTTGAGCCATTCTACTAGCGTGTAGAGGTATCTCATAGTTTAAATGTTTATTTTTGCTGATAATGTATCATATTGGACATTATTTCACACAGTCATTTGCCATTTGTGTCTTCTCTTTGGCATGTCAGTTAAAAATGTTGGCCTATTCTTTTATTTTTACTAATATAATTACAACATTTCTCCCTTGACTCAAATTCCTCTCATATGCCCCTCTATGCTCTCGTTCAAATTCATGGCCTCTCCCTTTATTAATGCTTATTTCAAGCACATATATACATACATATAAATGTGTATACATAAATATAAGCTACTCAATCAAAAATATTTTTTATATATTTTCAAGGTTAACTTTTTGACACTTGCAACCAGTTGGTATGCTTTTCTCTGTGGTAGACTAATACTCAATTTTCCAACATTTCTTTGTTTACTATAGTTCTTTGCATAGGCTTCAGTCCCTGTGAATTTTTTTCTGTACATTCTGTCATGTCCATTGATGACTTCCTTCGTTGGCCCACTTTAGGGCACTCATGTTGATGAGTATTTATGGATATAGATTCTAAAATTTCCAGGATTCACAATTTTACATGAAACTCCCTGATTCTCTTGTTCTTACAATTCTCTGTTCTCTCGTCTGAAGTTTTTTCCTAATTCTTAAGTATGGGAGTGTTTTGTAAATGTATCCATTGGGACTCAGCTTTATAATTTTGCATTTAGATTTGGATTTCTACAGAGCTCTCTGTGTGTTACTAATAGACTTATTATCAATGAAAATTACATGTACCTGTTGGTATAAGGACAAATGTTAATATATTGTTTTTAGCAATTTTACTGGGTTAGTAAAGTAGTGTTTATAGATTTCCTGCAAATAACCAAACCATGACTTCACTAGATCTGAGCAGTTAGATTGGTTTTTAGTACTTGACATGGTTTCCCTCTTGTTGAATTCGTTTTTAGACCAACTAGTGAGCTGTTGGTTATTGCCAAGGTATGTGTGCCAATGCTACATATTTGGGAGTTTTGTGTCATGCTTGTTGTTGTTATGATACATAGACATCATAGTTAGGTAGGATTGTTGGTTTTGCCTCCTTCATTTAGAAACTTGCATTGTGCTTTCTAGTACCATAAAAACAAGTTATGGTTGCATGCAGTCCATCTTTTAACCGAGTTATTACTTTTCTTCTATTTTTATCAAATGTTTGTCTTTGTGTTTATTCAGTTTTAAATCTTAGTGTTTTAGCATAGTACTTTATCTTAAAATTTCTTCACAAATAGTTTCTTACATTCTGCTACTTCTAGTATCGTTCTATTGACATTATGTTTTGCAGAGAAAAATAATTTTAATAAATTTGTTTATGAAATATTTTAGTTTTTTTATAAACTTACTATAACCCATTTGAGTTATTATATCTAATTTCGGCATAGATATTTAATTTACCAGCAATGTCAATCTTTGTTAATATCAAATAGTATGAATTATTATATCATAAACATTGAGAAAGTAAGCTACTGATGTAAATAATAATAATAATTTATTAAGATTTTTTGGAATGGTTTTTTAATTGCTTTCTGGTGAGAAATAGTTCATAATATTAGAATTAATTTTTTAAGATACTATTTTGTACCACACTTTCTGTTTCCAGTTTCTGGCTATTACAAATGAAGTGCATTTACACAATTGATTACTACTCAGCAATTAAAAAAAAGGAAATCATGAAATTTGCAAGCAAAAGGTGGAAACTATAAAAGATCATCCAGAGTTAGGAAACCCAGAAGCAAAGATACATAAGATATATACTCACTTATAAATGGACATTAGCCATATAATATAGGATAATCATACTAAAATCAATAGTCCTAAAGAAGCTGAACAACATGGAGGACCCTAGAGAAGAGGCTACAACCTTACTCACAAGGGCAAACAGGATAGACATCAGAAGTAGGAGAAGATAAACAGGACAGAAGCTCTCCACAGGTAGCTACTGATTCTACCCATCAGGGTATTGAAGGAGATACTCATAGCCAAATTTTGGGCAGAGTTCAGGAAACCTTATAAAAGAAGAGGGAAGTAGAAGGACCTGGAGTGGACATCCACAAGGAGGAAATCCACAAGGAGAAAAATAGAGCTAAAACACCTGGGCCCAAGGGGTCTGCATAGACCAATACTCCATTCAGGAAGAGGACCTAGACCCCTATTCAAAGGAAGTCCCTTAGCTGCTAATTTTCCAAGTGGGTTTCCTAGTACCCACTGTCTCTGACATGGCTTTCTCTGAAATGAACTCAGTGGCTGGCTCTTTGAGCACCTCCCCCTAGGGGGTGCAGGCTTGCCAGGCCAGATAGGAAGATGATACAGCCAGCCTTGATAAGACCTCATTAGCTAGAGTCAGATAGAAGGGAAGGAAGTCCTCCCTTATCAGGGGACTAGGGAAAGCACATAGGGGGTGAAGAGGGAGGGTGAGTGGGACTGGAAGGAGACAAGGACAGGGGTTGCAGCAGGGAAAAAAAAGTGAATAAATTGTAATAAATAAATATATAAATAAACTTCAATTTTAAAAAATGATATTACTTTTTAAGTGACTGTAGATGTACACATAATTGTCTAACTACTTTCATGTTCATTATTGTCCATTATACTTATCTCTATGTGAGTATATGGTAAACATTAAGATCATATTTAATTTTTTATTTTTATTAATTACAGTTTATTCACTTTGTATCCCAGTTATAGTGGCTTCCCACATCCACTCCCAATCCCACCCTCCCACCTTCATCTTCTCCTATGCCCCTCCCCCAGTCCAATGATAGCAGAAGAACTCCTCCCCTTCCATCTGGCCCTAGTCCAAAAGGTCTCATCAGGACTGGCTTCTTTGTCTTCCTTTGTGGACTGGTAAGGCTACACTCACAATCCGTGGAGAGTGATCAAAGAGACAGGCACTGAGTTTATATCAGAGACAGTCCCTGTTCCTATTATTGGGGAACCTTATTGGACACTGAGCTGCCATGGGCTACTTCTGTACAAGGGTTCTAGGATATCTCCTGTGCCAATGAGTTCAAGGATCTTGCCAACTTTTCCTTCTAACATGTTTAGTGTTTCCATTTTTATATTGAGGTCTTTAATCCACTTGGATTTTAATTTTGTGTAGGTTCATAAGTACGTATCTATTTGCATTTTTCTACATGTAAACATCCAGTTAGACCAGCTATCGTCTTTCCATTATATGGTTTTGAATCAGATGTCGTTGTATGTGGATTTATTTCTGGGCCTTCTATTCGATTCCTTTGATCCACCACTCGTTTCTGTGCCAGTACCATGCAGTTTTTATTATTGTTGCTCTATAGTACACCTTGAGATCAGGGATGGAGATACCTTCACGAGATCTTTTATTGTAGAGGACTGTTTTAGTGATTCTGGATTTCTTGTTATTCCATATGAAGTTGAGAATTTTTTTTTCAAGTTCTGTAAAGAATTGTGTTGGTTATTTGGTGCAAATTCATTGAATCTGTAGATTGCTTTTAGTAATATGGGAATTTTTACTATGTCTATCCTGCCAAGCCATGAGCTTGGGAGATCTTTCCATCTTCTGATATCTTCTTCTTCTTTCTTCAGAGACTGAGTTTTTTTTCATACAAGACTTTCACTTCCTTGGTTACAGTTACACCAAGGAACTTTATGTCCTTTGTGGCTATTGTGAAGGGTGCTGTTTCCTTAGTTAATTTCTCAGCCCTTTTATCTTTTGTATACAGGAGGGCTACTGACTTTTTTGAATTGATTTTGGTGTATATCAGCTGTAGGAGTTCCCTGGTAGAATTTCTGGGGTCACACATGTGTACTATCTTATCATCTGCAAATAGTGATACTTTAACTTCTTCCTTTCAGAACTGAATTCCCTTGATCTCTTTTAATTTTCTTATTGCTCTAGCAAGGAATTCAAGTGCTGTGTTGAAGAGGTATTGAGAGAGTAGAAAGCCTTACCTTGTCCCTAATTTCAGTGGGATTGCTTCAAGTTTCTCTCTGTTTAGTTTGATGTTGGCTATAGCCTTGCTCTATATTGCCTTTATTATGTTTAGGTAAGTGCCTTGTATCCATGATCTCTCTAGGACTTTAAACATAAATGAATGTTGGATTTTATCAAATGATTTTTTTAGCATCTAAGGAGATTATCATATGATCTTTATCTTTCAGTTTGTTTGTGTGGTGGATTATATTGATTGATTTCCATATATTGAAACATCCCTGCATGCGTGTGATGAAGCTTACTTGGTGATAGTAGATGATATCTTTGATGTGTTCTTAGATTCAGTTTGCGATTATTTTTTTCATACTTTATGAAAAATTATGGTAATAGAAAAATTACCATATGAAGAAGATATATCTAAATAAAATATTTTTAACTTTTATTAGTTACACTTTATTCACTTTGTATCGCTCCATAAATCCCTCCCTCCTCCCCTCCTAATCCTACTTTCCCTCCCTCTTCTTCACGCATACCCTTCCCCAAGTCCACTGATAGGGGGCCGTCCCCCTCTCCTTCCTTCTAATTTTAGTCTATCAAATCTCATCAGGAGTGGCTGCATTGTCATCTTCTGTAGTCTGGTAAGGCTGCTCCACCCTCAGGGGAAGGTGATCAAACAGCAGGCCAATCAGTTTATATCAGAGGCAATCCCTCTTCCCATTACTATGGAACCCACTTGGACACTGAATTGCCATGGACTACATCTGTGCAGGGGTTCTAGGTTATCTCCATGCATGGTACTTGGTTGGAGTATGAGTCTCTGGAAAGACTCCTGTGTTCAAACTTTCTGGTTCTGTTGCTCTCCTTGTGGGGTTCCTGTCCTCTCCAGATCTTACCATTTTCCACTTCTTTCATTAGATTCCATGCACTCTGCCCAACAGTTGGCTATAAGTCTCAGAGTCTGCTTTGATAGTCTTCAGGACAGAGCCTTTCAGAGGCCCTCTGTGGCAGGTTCCTAACTTGTTTCCTGTTTTCTTCTTCTTCTGATGTCCATCCTCTTTGCCTTTCAGGAAGGAGATTGAGCAGTTTAGTCAGAGTCCTCCTCTTGATTAGTTTCTTTAGATGTACAGATTTTAGTAGGTTTATCCTTTATTATATGTCTGTGCGAGTGAGTATATACTGTGTGTTTGTCTTTCTGCTTATGGGAGAGCTCACTCAGGATGATCCTTTCCAGGTCCCACAAGTTACCTGCAAATTTCATGATTTCCTTGTTTTTCATTGCTGAGTAATATTCCATTCTGAAGATGTACCACAATTTCTGTATCCATTCTTCATTTGAGAGGTTTGCGATTATTTTATTGTTCGGAGTTTCATCAGTGTGTGTTGTTATGTCCCCATTTTCATTTCTGATTTTGTTGATTTGGATTGTGTCTCTCTGCCTTTTATTTAGTTTGGCTAAATATTTGTCTATCTTGTTTATTTTCTCAAAGAACCAGCTCTTGCTTTCATTGATTCTTTGAATTCTTTTATTTGTTTCTGATTTATTGATTTCAGCCCTGAGTTTGATTATTACCAACCATCTACTCGTCTTGGGTATGTCTACTTTTTTCTCCCCCCTAGGGCTTTCAGGTGAGCCTTTTAAGTTGATTGAATGAGCTGTCTTGAATTTCTTCTTGAAGGCACTTAGTGCTGTGAACTTTCCTCTTAGCACTGCTTTCATTGTGTCCCATAAGTTTCTGTATGTTGTGCCTTCATTTTCATTGAATTCTAGGAAGTCTTTAATTTCTTTTTTTATTTCTCCCCTGACCCCGCTGTCACTGAATAGCAAGTTGTTCATTTTCCATGTGTGTGAAGGCTTTTTGCTATTTCTGTTGCTGTTGAGGTCCATCTTAATCCATGGTGGTCAGATAAGATACAAGGTATTATTTCTATCTTCTTGTATATTTTAAGGCTTGTTTTGTGACCAAATATATGGTCTGTTTTGGAGAAGGTTCCATGAGGTGTTGAGAAGAAGGTAAATTCTTCTGTGTTTGGGTGAAGAGTTCTGTAGATGTCTGTTAGGTCCATTTGATACATGACCTCTGTCAGATAATTGTTTCTTTGTTTAATTTCTGTTTGTTGACCTGTTGTTTGTTTTGGGTGGAGTATTGAAGTCTCCCACTATTAATGTGTGGGGATCTATGTGTGGTTTCAATTTTATTAATGTTTATTTTATAAATGTGGGTGCTCTTGTATTTGGGGCAAAAATGTTCAGTACTGTGATGTCTTCCAGGTGAAATTTTCCTTTGATGAATATGAAATGACCTTCCCCATCTCTTTTGATTAATTTTGGTTGAAAATGTATTTTATTGGATATTAGAATGGCTACTCTACCTTGCTTCTTGAGTCCATTTGCTTGGAAAACTGTCTTCCAGCCCTTTACTCTCAGGTAATATCTAGCTTTGTTACTTTGATATGTTTCTTTTATGCAACTGATTGTTGGATCTTGTTTATATATATATATATATATGTTCTGTTAGTCTGTGCCTTTTATTGGAGAGATCAGTCCATTGATGTTGAGGGAAATTAATAACAGTGGCTGTTAGATCCTTTGATTTTGCTGTCCTGAGTGGTAATTGTGCTCTTTGTTAGTCAGGGGGCCTTTCCTCTCACCCTGAGAAGTCCTATAGACAGCTGCTGTGCTGCTGGTTTCTTGTTCTGAATTTAGTGATCTGCTGCTCTTATTTTTACACTGTTTTCTTGGCACAGCCCTCTTTAAGGACCTGGGTGCACTGCATTTTGGTCAGTTTAGTTAGGGATAATTAGTTGTCCCTTGGAGCAGTATCTGGGGGCTGATCTCAGGGATCCCATGATTCTGTTGGTCTGAGGTTGGTGCTTTGATCACTGGTACCCAAGCGGTAATCAGTGGCAAGTGAGCACAGCTCTCATGCATGCAGCAGGAGTCTAGAGCCTGGAACCTGTAGGGACCCAGAAACATTTCTGGATCTGAGTGTCCTAAGATAGGATCAGATGCCCCCCCCCACAAGACCATAGGGTTTCTTCCCAACAGGGAGACTCAGTCTGTGGTGTTTGAGGTCCATATTTCAGTCTGGGGTGTCCCTTAGAACATGCAGGCACAGGTGAGCAGTGTCTCCAAACTGGCGATTGGGTGCCTGCAGGGACTTTTCCCAAGGACTTTTATGTGTGTGTGTGTGGGGGGGGGATGTTGAGTGAGTGCTCTAAGCTCAGACCTGCTGTTTCCCTCCCTGTGGGGTTTTCTCCTGACAGGGAAACCCAGTCTCTGTTGCTCTGGGGAGCATAGTTCTATCTGTGATAGAGAGCTGGGCAGGCAGCAGGGCTCTGGTTTGGTGACTGGTGGCCCCCTCTGGGCTGGCAGCTGTGGGCCTGCCTGACCTGGCACCTTTTCCAAGGATTGACTGGATGATCTAAGGTAATTCCCATTTGCTTCCTTCCTTGTGGAGTTTTCTCATGACTGGAAATCCCAATCTCTGGTGTTTTGGTGCCCATGGTTCATCTTGGGAAACCTATCATAACACTCAAGAATGTGACTCTGGGATGGCAACCAAGTGCCTGCCAAGACCCAGGAACTCTTCCAGGTTTTAGCTGGTTACCTGGGAATGAACCTGATTGCTTCCCACACCATGGGGTTTCCTCTCACCTGCGAATCACAATCTCTGGTGTTTTAGGGCCAAGAGTTCAGTCTTTTGGTCACTATGCCGACACTGCTGTCCTGATCTCCTGACAGTGTCCTTCTGCCTCTACCATCTTGGATCTGCCCCATTTTTTTTGTTTTAAACTTGACATTCTATTAACACTTTTAAACCATGTATATATTTGAGTTAAATACACATTGCCTAGTAGGCAGTCTTCTATATACAAAAAAAAAAAAAAAAACACTTCAATAAAAGAGATAGAGATTTGAGGGAGTGGTTAGATGGTTCAGTGGTTTAGAGCACATATTGTTCTTTCAGTTGACCTGGGTTCTGATTCTAACACCCACATCTCAAAACTTCTTGTTACTCCTGGTTCACAGCAATTAATGTTCTCATCTGGCATCCACAGGCACTGAATTCATCTTTTGCACAGATAAGCATGCATATCCCCCCTCACTCATTCACCACACATAGATAAACACATAGAATGACACACAGAGACACAAACAGAATTAAAGATTTTTTTTTAATTTTTATTTTATTTATTTATTACAATTTATTCACTTTATATCCTAAAGCCCCCTCCCTTGTCTCCTCCCAGTCACACCCACTCTCCCTCTTCTCCCCCTATGTGCTTTCCCTAGTGACTTGTGAAGGGAGGACCTCCTCCCCTTCTATATGACCCTAATCTATCAGGTCTCATCAAGGCTGACTACATTATCTTCCTCTGTGACTTGGGAAGGCTGTAACCCCCAGGGAAGATGATCAAAGAGCCAGCTACTGAGTTCATGTCAGAGACAGCTTCTGTACCCCCTTACTAGGGAACCAATTTGGAAACTGAGCAGTCAATGGGCTGCCCATGAAGAGAAGGTCTAAGTCTTCTCCATGCAATGTTCTTGGTTGGAATATCCGTCTTTGCAGGTCCCCCAGGCCCCAGGGATTTTGGCTTTGTTTTTCTCCTTGTGGATTTCCTGTCGACTCCAGGTGTTTCTATTTCCCTCTTATTATACAAGGTTTCCTGAACTCTGCCCAAAATTTGGCTATGAGTATCTCCTTTGATAACCTGGTGAGAAGAGTCTTTCAGAGGTTCTCTGAGGAAGGCTCCTTTCTTCTGTTGTCTATTTTGTTTGCCCTTTTGAATGAAGATTAAGCATCTTTCCTAGGGTCCTCCATGTTCTTTATCTATAGACAGAAATCCTTGTGCCTCATTTAGTAGTGAAGATTTGAATGTTAAATAGATTTAAAGAATCATATATATATGTATATATATATATATTACTAAAAATAATGTGACTTGCTGAGGAAAAGATAAGCAGAATGAGATGTGAAATATTGAATGTGAAGAGCCAGAATATTGAAACTAAAAATGATGGAATTGAATGACTTCTTGAGAATGTGGCATTGATGACAAACTTGAAATAAATTAGTTTACATTTAGACAGATTAAAACAGAGTATGTACTACATATAGACAGATTAAAACAGAGTATGTACTCTTTTTTTCTTTTTAAGTTACCTCACAGTTTTCCCTTTCCACTCAGCCTTTGATTTTTCATCTATCTTTCTGTGTCTTTAAAGAATTTCACATTTTTTAAGTTTCTTTCAAATTAAGAGCCATCTTGAGTAAAATGCTGTTTCTTTTTAGATTACAAGGACTTTTGTCAATTAAAATTGATACTTTTGAGAATTCAGAATTTATTTGTGGTGTCACATGAGGTTACAGTCTCTAAAATGTATGATCCTGAGATTAAACTATCTCCCTCCATAGGCTTTTGATGAATAACTCTTAGATTCCTCTATGGAGTTGAAAACTAAAATCTATTGTTATCTAAAGTTATGGTAAAATAATATTTAAATTCCCTTTAAATACTGGCACACACACAGAAAGAGCAAGAGAGACACAGAGAGAAAGAGAAAGAGAGAGAGAACATTAGTATCTTTGTTATTTAGAAGTCATTAAATTGTTACAAAAGTTTATTTTGTTGAAAAATTATCATATTTAGAATCCTATCTTTAGCAGTAAAAAAAGTGAAGTAAAAGAGAAATCCTGTCAACTCTAGGTCCTTTTTTCATTCCTCCAACTTTTCCATAGAACACCCAATGAATCACCCAGTGTTTGACTCTGAGTCTCAGCATCTGTTTTGAGGCACTGCTGAGTAGCAGCAGCCTAACAACTGTCAAGTTCCTATCTGCCTGTTTAGAAAAGCATTGTTCATATTATTAGGGCTTGCCACTTTTCAATAAGGTGGGTCTTTGTTTGGGCCAGGCACTGGTTGAGCATTACCTCAGTCTCTGCTCTATCTGTTCTTTCTTTATCCCTGCACTTCTTTTAGGCAGAATAAATTTTGAGTTGAAGTTTTTGTGGTTGGATTGTGATTCCCCTCCCTTTTCTTGGAAACTAGTCCAGTTAGTGGGTGCTCTCTTCAGTCTCTCTAACCTGTGCTACTAGGAATCTATCCTTGAGTACTCCTCATGTCCTCTCCAGACCCTACTTTGACTTATGTCTTCAGCTTGTCAGAGAGATACCTCTACCCTCTTTTCTCCTCAGGCCTTCTGTCTTCTCACCCATGCTCTCCCCAGGTCTGTTCTCCACCTTAACTCCCTTATGCCCCTTTTCCAACCTTGTTTCCTCTCTTCAGCCACTATCTCTGTCTATTCTATCTCCCCTTCCAAATGAAATTTATCCTCTCTTGGATCCTCTATGTTACTTATCTTCTTTCACTCTATGCCTCATCGTATGTTTATCTTGTGCTATATGGGTATTATCCGCTGAAGAAGACCAACAGAGTCAACTAACCAATGCCCAGAGGTCCTTCCTGAGAAGGAAGCATCACCCAAGGACCATGTATGAAGTTAACCTAGGCCCCTTACAAAGATGTAGCAGATGGGCTGTTTAGCCCTTAGGTGAGTTCTCTAGTAAGGGAAGTGGGGATTTCACTGGACACGGACTCACTTGCCAGCTCTTTGATCAATTTTCCCTGGTAGGACTGCCTTGTCAGGCCACAGCAGAAGAAGACATCCTCAGTTCTGATACAACTAGATGAGTTGTGGTGGATGGGAGAGGAAACTCCCTTTTCTGAGGAAAAGGGGACGGGTCGCAAGAGAGAGGGGGATTGGGAGCGGAAAAGAGATGGAGCTATAACAAAGATGTAAAGTGAATTAAAAAAATAATAATTTATATAACAAACAAACAAAAACAACAAAGAAGAAAAATCCTAAAAGCATTTTATATTTTACATACAAAGGGTATTAGAAAGTATTCAGTAGATGCGCATAATTGATATTAGTGTTTTCAGTATTAAAGACACTGTGAGTGTGCTAGTTTTGGGCAAAAAGAATGCACTACAAAAAGGAAGAACAATTAAAAGTAATTTTATAAATTTTTTTTTATTCTATTTGTTAATACAAACCTAAACATCCCTCTCATCTTCTTTCTATAAAAATGTTATTGTTAAATCAGTCATGATCAGAAGAAACAAATGCAATGCTGAATGATTTGTAATAAAATAAAGCTGCATATTTAATCCCCCTTCATGATTAATGAGAAGTGTTGGATATTAACAGGAACAATTCCTTCTTCCCAATGCAACTTTTATGTTGGATGGAAGATAAGTATAATGGCCACTGGTTTTGGTCAAGGATCAACTATCTACGTGGTTTTGAAAAATTTATGTGTAAAATAGTAAGGCTTTCATTATAGCATATATGTAGTTTGTGTGAGAAGTTTGTGAGAAGACTGAGACACAATCCATATGGAAGTATTTTGAATCTGTATATTCTAAATGAAGAAGAATCATTATTTCTTTGAGGTTACCAGTAACTGAGCAGCCAACAGGTACAAAACTGCTTGTAATGGATGTATTTACTATAGGGAAGGTGTATTTGACTTAATAGTGAGTTGTCAACTCAAGTGATAGATAGATAGATAGATAGATAGATAGATAGATAGATAGATAGTTAGATAGATAGATAGATAGATAGATAGATAGATAGATAGATAGATAGATCTTCCTAAGCTATGTCCCCTTTCAGCTGAATTTTATAGACTGTTGCCATTTCTATATTTACTCCCATGGTGATCACTACTAAAATACCTAAAATGTGGCCTAGGAGCTATTGTTATTTCATATCATGAGCATAAATGTTCAGTTTATTAAAAATAGTTTAAATAACTTATGAGCAAATGTAATTAAAGTCAGTACCAAATATTATAGGTGTTGTCATTTAACATTCAGAGAATACAATCAATATTCTAGCTAAAATATCAATGTAGTGGACCATCCTACCAACTTCCTCATCTGTCAATTATATTCATCTTCCCTCCAGGATCTAAAAGATAGCCTGTGTCTTCAAGGGCTTTTCTTCAACTTTGTGCTTATTATTCTGGCACAACATGATGTATGCTGTTCATATAGGCTCCTAGACTTCCATGAGGAAGAAAAGAGAATCATTACTCCCATTTTTGCATGTTACTTTCTTTACTTTCATTTTGGGGGCTTTTCATATAATATTTCATTCTATCGTTCCTTAAGGGCATCTGTTTCCAAACAGTGTTCCAACCAGGCAGAGTCACTTTTATTTTAATCTCACTTGTGTTATAGCACACCATGATTTTGCACGCTTTGTAACATCTTTTCATGGTGCTTTATGTAAGAATTTGTTACTAACATATAAAATGTTGGTAAAGTTCTAAAGTAGATATTGACATCACTTATCAAAGCCATCTTTAGAACATGAAAATTTCTCAAATCCAAAATAGAACAGATTTTTGCCTAAAAGCTATTAAAATTAACCTTCTTCTCCTATTCAAATGAGGGAGACACAGCTAACCTTTAATTGGACCAGATGTTCTGAGGTGGCAATAAAGGTTCTAGCTAAACGGAGTGATTTAGATCACAAAAGAAATTAGAATCACTCCACTGCCAATTCAATTAAAGGATGCTGCGTTTCTTTTTGGAAAGAACATGTCAGCTGCACAGAAGAATGACTGTTTTGCTATCAAAAGATGCATTTGTCCAGAATTATATGTACCCTGTATGCAGGCATATACTTGTATGCATTATACTTGGAAAACTACAAATTGGAAGTCACAAAAATGATACGGTGAGACTTAAAAGCTTTTTGTGAGTAATCATGTTCAAAGCAGAGAAGCTTCCTAGTCTCTGGCAACATTTTATTACTCATCTCAGTCAAAGTGCCACATGATGGATGCTGCACATTTTGAAAAGCCTTAGTACAGCAAGTAGTTTTTGAGGTTGAAATGAACCTTCTTAATCTGGACAATTTGATATAAGCCCCCAAAGAGTTACTCTGCACTTAGGTCTGTTGAGTCCTTGACATTTATTGATTGTCCATTATAGAGGAGTACAATTTGTGCAATTTGTCAAGGTCCGTGTAACCTAAAGCAGAAACCCTAAATGTGGAATGAAAAGGTAGTTATTATGGGTTTCTTTCCTGAAAGTTAGTGAGTTTTTAACTTTATATACATCTGGAAGATGTATGCATTAAGAAAAAGGCACAGGATGAGAGCCTACTACAGACAATCTTCTGGAAGGCTCCACCCAAGAGGGGATCAAAGCAGATGCTGAGACTCATGGCCAAACTTTGGAATAAGAGGGGTGTGAGGATAGAGGGACATGAAACAGGCAGGAGCCCCAGAGAGGGACCAACAAAACTAAAGGATCTGAGCCCAGTATATAATGCAGAGACTGATGCATCAACTGAGGACCATGCATGAAGAGGGCCTAGACTCCCTGCTCAGATGTGGCCAATTGGCAGGTCAGTCTCCATGTGGATCTCCAAGAGAGGGGAGCAGGGGCTGCCTCTGTCATGAACTAGGTTGCCTGCTCTTTGATTATTTTCCTCTGGGTGATGTGGCCTTACCAGACCATGGAGGAAGAGGATGCAAGCAGTACTGATGAGACTTACCAAGCTATGGGCAGATGGCAATGGTGGAGAACTCCCTCTCTCAGTAAACTAGGGGAATGGGATACAGAGGAAGAGGGAGGGAGGGTTGGATTGGCGAGAGTTGAGGAAGAGGTCTTCAATCAGGATATATAATGAAAAAATTGTGAAAAGATAAAATTAAAAATTTGTAAAAGAAATAACTAAACAAATTATTTCAAATGAATAAAGAATATTATTTGATTAAAAAAACAGGAAAGGGCCATCAGTTTTCCTTTAATACATGTCATTAGGTTTGCCTGGTGACTAAATTATACAATTTGTCATTTACCTTGTATCATTGTTTAACTTCATGTAGTGTCAATAATGCATCTCTAAATATTGCTTTTGACATATTTAATATATTGAAATATATTGAAAGCAGGTTGAGAACACATTCATGTATGTAAAATGTGGTTATTTTCTCCTTATAGATACAGTTTCAATATTACCTGTCAATAAATAGCAATGTAAAGTCTTTAAAAATGATTTAGTGTTATTATTTTGCTTAATTTATGTACATGTACTGAAACCTGTCCATGTGAACAGAAGAATACTCCAAAGATATCAATTTCCCTGAAACTGGAATTAGAAATTGTTGTGAGCCACCATATCAATGCTGGTAACTGAACCCATGTCCTGTTCAAGTATAACAAGTACCTGTCAGCAATGCTGCTAGAGTTTTGAGAAAATGATGTGTATACTGCTCAGAGTTAATGCTTGATTGTACCCTCTGCATTCTGATTGACATCTGTAAAGGAGAAAAAATTACGGTAATGAAGGTCTGCCAAACTATTTTCTTCATAATGTTTACCTGTTTCAGTACCATGTCTTTGGAAATGAATGGATTAGTAACCCCCAGGCCCACATTTTTCCTTCCTCACCTCAGTCCCTCACCTCAGGATCCTGGGTATACCTAATTCATTACTACTTTGTTTATCATTATGCACATTTCTAAATTGTTCATTGATCAAATTGACTCTGAAATCTCCGCTGAATTTGTCTTACATTCTTCCAAATATTTGGTCCACTGTTATTCCAGTGTTCTTGCTTGTGTTTATTTAAGTCTCATTGTAAAGTTTTCATTTTTAAGTACTTTTTTAATTTGCAATTTTATATTTTTCATTCATTTTACATCCTGAGCACAGGCCCCTCCTTCCTCTCCTCCCAGTCCTACCCTACATCCTCTTCCTCATTCTCTCATTATCTTATCTTCAGAGAAAGAGAAGCCCCCAACCATGGGTACCAACCCACCCTGGTACATCAAGTTGCAGCAGAGCTAGCTGTATCCTCTCCCACTGAGGCCAGACATAGCAGTGCAGCAATGGGAAAGGGATCCAAAGGCAGGCAACAGAGTCAGAGACAAATCCCTATCCTTTTAAGGAACCCACATGATGACCAATCTCCACATCTGCAACATATGTGTAGGGAGGCTTGTTCTAGCCCATGCACACTCTTTGGTTAGTGGTTAAGTCTCTGTGAGCCCACATGGTCCCAGAATAGTTTGTTCTGTAGGTCTTTTTGTGGTGTCCTTGACCTCTGCAACTTCCTCAATCCTCACCCTGTTCACTCTTTCCTAAGACTCCCTGAGCACCACCTAATGTTTGGTTATGAGTCTGAATCTGTTTCCATCAGCTGCTGGATGAAGCCTCTCAGAAGAGAGACATGCTAGGCTCCTGTCTGCAAGCATAACACAATATCCATTAATAGTGACAGGGGTTGGATCTCTCCCAAGGAGTGGGTCTCAATTTGGGCTGGTCATTGGTTGGGCTGGTCATTGATCTCTACTCAATTTTTATCCTTGTACTACTTGTAGGCATGGAAAATGTTGGGTAGAAGGTTTTATGAATGTGTTGGTGTCTCCTTTACATAAATGCTCCCCATTGATTTTATTTTCTCTCATACCTATCCCTCATATCCACCCTTGATCCTGACTCTTATTCCTATCCCTATCACTCTTCCACCCATTTCCTTCCTTCATCTACTGCAGATGTCTATTTTATTTCCCCTGCAGTATGAGATTCAAGCATCTTTTTTTGGGCCATCCTTATTACTTGGCATCTTTGGTCTGTGGGGTTATACTCAATTTTTATGACTAATATCCACTTATAAGTGTGTACATACCATGAGTGTCTTTTTTTGGTCTGGATTACCTCACTCAGGATGATCTTTTCTAGTTCAATCTATTTGCCTGCAAATTTCATGATTTCCTTTTTTTTTTTTTAAAGTAAATGTTAGTATTCCGTTGTATAAATGTATCACAGTTTCTTTATCCATTCTTCTGGTAAGAAAATCAAGGTTGTTCAGTTGATCAAGTGTCCTTGTGGTAAGGTGAAACATCCTTTGGGTCTTTTAGTTATATGCTCAAAGGTGCTATTTCTGGGTCTTGAGATAGAAATATTTCCAATTATCTGAGAAAGTGTCAGATTGATTTCCACAGTTGTATAAGTTTACACTCCCATGAACAATGGAGCACTGTTTTCCTTGGTCCACATTCTTGCCAGCATGTGCTGTCAATTGAGATTTTATTTTATTTTATTTTTGTCATTTTTGATGGGTGTAAGATGTAATTTCAGAGTTGTTTTATTTGCATTTCCTGGATGTCTAAGGACTTGAATATTTCTGTACGTGCTTCTATTCCCTTGATCTGTTGAGAAGTCTTTGTTTATTTCTGCACTCCATTTTTTTAAATTGGGTTATTTGATTTGTTGGTGTTTAATTTCTTGAGTTCATTATGTATTTTAGATATTAGCTCTCTGTTGGATACAGGGTTTTTGAAGACTTTTTTTCCATTCTGAAGGCTGCCATTTTGTCCCATTGATGGAGACCTTTGCCTTACAAAAGCTTTTCAGTTTCATGAGGTCCCATTTATTAATTCTTGATCTATGCTATTTGTGTTCTGTTCAGGAAGTTGGTCCCTGTACCAATTAGTTCAAGGATCTTCCCACGTTTGCTAATATTAGATGTAGTGAATCTAGTGTTATATCGAAGGCTTTGATCCACTCGGAATTGAGTTTTTTTGCAGGGTGATAAAAATGGATCTAACACCATTTTTTAAAGATGATATCTTTTTTTCCATTGTATGGTTTTGGATTATATGTTAAAATCAGGTGCCTTTAGATGTGTGTGTTCATGTGTGTGTGTGTTTATTTGTGGGTCTTTGATTTTATTCCATTCATGAGCCTGTCTCTTTTTATGCCAATACCATATCATTTGTATTACTATTGTTCAGCAGTACACCTTGAAACTAGAGATGATGATATCTCCAGAAGTTCTTTTATTTTACAGGATTGTTTAATTATGCTGGATTTTTTTCTATGTGAAGTTGAGACTTGCTCTTTCAAGGTCAGTAAAGAAATATGTTGGCATTTTGATGGGCATTGCATTGAATTTATACATTGCTTTTCATAAAATGGGCATTTTTACTATGTAATCCTACTGATCCATGAGCATGGACAATCTTTCCAACTTCTGATATCTTCTTCAGTTTCTTTCTTCAAAGAGTCAAAGTTCTTGTCATACAGGTCTTTCACTTGCTTGGTTAGAGTTACACCAAGATATTTTATATTATTTTGACTATTGTGAAGGGTGTTGCTTCCTTAATTTCTTTCTCAGCCCTTTTATCATTTGTATAAAAGAGAGTTACTGATTATGTTTTTTGTTTATTTTATATACAGCCATGTTTCTGAAGGTGTTTATCAGCTGTAGAAAATCCCTGATAGAGTTTTTGATGTCATTTTTGTATACTATCATATAGTGTGCTAACAGTAATACTTTGATTTCTTACTTTCAAATTAGTATTCCTTTGATCTATTTCAGTTGCTTTATTGTTCTAGCTATAAATTCTAGTAAAATATTTAATAGATATGGGAAGAGTGGACAACCTTGTCTCTAATTTTAATGGAATTGTTTTAAGTTTCTCTTCATTTAATTTGATGTTCACTATCTGCTTACTGTATATTGCATTTATTGTGTTTAGGTATGTGCCTTCTATCCCTGATATCTCCAAGTCTTTTAGTATGAAGGAGTTTTGGATTATGTCAAAGGCTGTTCAAGCATCTAATGAGATGAGCATATTGTTCTTTTTTTCTTTTATTTTGTTTATATGATGGATTACATTGGTGGATTTTCAGATTTCTATCCGTCTGTATCTCTAGGATAAAGCCTACTCGTCCATGGTTAATAATATTTTTGTGTCTTCTTGGATTTGGTTTGCTCGTATTTTATCGAGTATGTTTGCATCAAAGTTCATAAGGGAAATTGGACTAAAATTCTCTTTGTTAAGTAAGAGATCTGCACAAACTAAAAGGAACAAGAAGATTTGTCAGAAGATTTTGTATACAAATCTCAAGACTTCATATATATATATACATATACATATATATGTCTTTCATATATATACACATATATATATTTCATACATATATGAAAGAGATTCATTAGATAAAGTTGAAGAGATAGAGAGGAAAAGGATAAACCTAGATATGGTGAGGGAAGCTTCTAAGAAAGAAAGCAAGGCATAGGACAGTGAGAGAGCCAAAGTGGCTAGTTGGTCCTTTTATAGCTTCTGCATACACTGCTGAACTGTGTCTGCCACACACTTGGTGGGAGACTCATGATGACACCCAGAAGCAGGTTGCCTATATACTAACATTCTTCCCTTTTTCCATAATTAAAAAAAAAAAAGAGGACATTGTACTACTTCTCACGTATGGCAAGTTAAAGTATATAAATGTAGGTTCACTGGAAGAAGATCTTGGTCACCATTCAAAGTTATAAGAGAGAGACAGAGAGGAAAAAAAGTTAGAGCTCAAAAATGTCAAGATTACATAATGATGATGAGGGGAATCTACTGCCCTGGAAAGTTCAGAGTAGAGGGTGGTGTTACCAGCCATGCCCAGCAGCTGAGAAGGCCTGGGGAATCCTGGGAGTACCTGGATCTATTGGTTCAAGGCCTGAAGCACACCATTCTAGCTTTTTGTTGATAGTAAGTGGATAATGGGAGAAGATATCAATCATGTTTAGCTACTTCCTGCTGACTCTGCGGTGGCTACAGGGAGGAGGAAAGACTGAAATGTTTGCTAAGCCCAGGAAGCGAAGGCTGTTTTGATGCTGGCCAGGGTCTGTGAGAACTCTGAGACTGGGAGGGAAAGTGCTGGTACAGCTTAATGCAGTCTGTGATGTTAGACTGAGACTGGAGCACCTGTGTACGTAGTTCCTTTAGTGTTCTTATTAATGTAATAAATACCTGGATATGGCATAGTACTGGAACAAACTTCAGTAGCTGAAGGAAAAAAATTATTTTAGATGTGAATTTGAAATTTTGGGGAGAGCTAGCAGAGAGGTAAGGTATGGATTGACGAAGAGAAGCTAGAACATAGGGAAACTCCATTTATTTGAGCGGAGCTCCATTTATCCTATTGCTGATATTAATTACATAGAGTTTGTTTTAGATCTGTCATCTAAGGAATATTGGGGCCAAATTTGGTTGCAGAAAAGTATAAGACGAGAGGACCCTAAAACAGTCACTAGGTATACAAATCTGAACTCACTTAGAAGGACAGCCTGGGGGTATGGTGGAAGACGCAATTCCTGTGGGAGACGAGAAAAAAATAAATCAGTTTTGCCATTCTTTGGGTGTCTCCACACAGTGCATTAGAATTAGAAGTATGGGGTCACAAGCTTGCAAAGCAGGTCTTAACAAGCAGTGCCAGAGGCCACTGAGAAGACTCCTGGGAGACCTAGTCTCACCTAGTACTAGGATTTTCCAATGCAAGAGGAAAGGAAATGCCAAGATATATAAGAAAGAGATTATTCACCCAAGCAAAGGTTTCTATGTATGGGTTGGCAAGAAGGCCCAACCATAGCCTTGAAGGCTGTGATTGGAGAGTACCTCCTTTCTCCAGTGAGCCAGGGAACTATGAACTTGGGCTCATCAATCTGCCTGTGTTGGATGTATGAATGTAGTGATCAGGTAGCCAGGGAAGAGAAGTCCCAAAACCAGGGAAGTGGGGGGGGGCAGAGAATCTCACCTTTTGAGATACACAATAAGTGCAGTAAGTATCTGGAGCCCAATTAACCTGAGAGGTGGATTCAGTTAGATTTCCTTCAGCTTACAAATATTGGTTTTTAATTTTACAAATGAGATAAAACTTTAGACATGTTAGCATCACGATTGCAATCTGTAGTAAAATATACATTCTAGAAAACGTAGTAGACATTCACCTTTGTGTTAACAGCATAAATACTCTTTAAGGTGAACTCTGGAAAGGCAGAAGGCCTTTCACGAAGTTGAAGGGACAAAAGCTCACTTGATCTTAACTTTTGGTATTATTACACATTATGGAAGGGAGGCTTAACAAATTTTTAAGTTTGCATTTGCCAACTTTAAAACATCATCTTAAACCCTCAAACATTTATAAAACACTTTCTTAAACCTCAGATATTCATAACTTACATCTACAAACCTTAAAACATTTTCTTAGACCCTCAAACAACATTTTTTTAGAGCTCCATAACTTAAATTTATGTATCCTCATGTCTTTGTACCTAGTTATTTACCATGAGACACAGGTAAGACTGCTATGAACATTTATTCTTCTTTAGCTAAAGGAAAGGTAAAAGGTTACATCTGAAGCCTGTTTTATTGAGTCTGGTAACAAAGCAGACTGAATCTGGACCTGACAGTAACAGCTCTAGAAGGTTTAAGGCCTGGTCTTCTAGATATGAAGAGAACTGAGAAAGTACCTGAGGCTTCCCAAGACAGAAGTTGGCAATATGAACATGGGATCTGAGTGTGAGCTTAAAAGAGACTTTTAGCATTGCCCTGGGTTCAGACAGGCTGGTGTAGGTCCCAGAATTTAGGAGCCATTTGTCTTTCTCCAGGCCAAGGAGCTCAAAGGTTGGAAGTGTTTGTGGTTCTTGTGCTGGTTGAGCCTCCATAGCTGGGCACAGAAGACAAATGTGCATGGAATATTTTGACTTCCAGATGACAGTTGGCTGGCAGGCAGGGCAGGGCTTCTTGATTCAGCTACAGGACCAGCTTTCTTCCTGGCTGTATTTGAAACAGGTACCTGGCAGAATTGACCTTGGCTATGTCCCTATGGGATGGGGCATTGTAGACCTCTTGCTTTCTCAGTAGGAATGCTGACAATCTCAGGGCAGCAGCTAAGGGCTGGAGCATAGTTTTTGTTGTTGTTGTTGTTGTTTGTTTGTTTGTTTTTTTTCTGTAGCTGAGACTCTTGGGATGGCTCTTGGGCTTTAAAAATTATTTTTACCAAATCCTTTTTGTGACTGGTTCAGAGACCATCCTCAGCAGTTCAGTTAAGATGGCAGTTGAAAACATTTCTGCATCTTTAGGACTATAAATATATTTTTGAGCATGTTAAAGGACTTGAGCATCTTTAAGATGACTATTAATTTGCATTTGCCAACCACTAAATATTAGGACCTTATGTTTCATCCCTGTTGAGTTGGAACCTTAAAGGTCATAAGCATAGTACATTAAAGTGAGAGCATAACAGTTTCCTGTATGGTTTAATATATAAAAAAGTCCATAGCTTATAAAAGCTTAAGGCTGTGTTATAAATTAATATTAATATCATATTCAGAAAAAATCAAGTATATTTTAACCTTTTTAATAGTGAAGATGCAGCATAATGACCAAGTTTTAACATTGTATTATAGTTTAGGAGTATCTAAGCAAATTTTTTTACATAGTAACCCCCAAGTTATGAGTTTTACATCCAACAATATAGTAGCACAGTACAAAGCAATTTTAGAATTACATTTGTATTTATTATACCAAATTACTTTGCCAGAAAGCTTACTGGTGAATCCAGACCACAGGCAGCTCATGACATGGGGGAAAAATCATTTATTCATTAATTCTGGAATTAAGACATAGGCAGTTAGATATACATTTCAAATTAGCTTGTTAATTTGAATAGTCCTGAATAACCTTGAAATTTTAGTATCATATAAAAATTATTTTGAACCGGGGCTGAATCATATATATAGCATGTTGTAAAAATATAACTTCAAATTGTTATAAAAATCCATGACAATTTAAAATAAGACTTGTTGCTTTTTTAATTTAAAAGGAGGTAAATAGAATTAATTATGATTAAAATTGTTCAAACCAAGTGGTCACCTTAAGGCTTACAGTTTAAGATTTTTTTGAAAGTCTAAATAGAAGCAAGAAAGTACTTTTATTTAGTGGGATAACAGGCAGAGAGAAACAGACAGGAATTTGAGAAAAGATAAATAGGGGATTGCTTTTTACTCCACTGATTGTTCTAAGCGTTACTGGATATTAGACTTTGAGTAGGACAAATACAGGTGTAGAAACCAGAGGTTTTCTGAAGGGGAGAGAATAGGAGAAAGCTGTTCCTGCAAAAGAGAAAGGGGAAATGGAAGTGGATCATGCGTCTAGTGGTTCATCAACCAAATAGCAGAGCAGAGCAGGGGCTTAGCCCTGCTAAGCCTGATAACCTCCATGCCTGGTACTAGGGTTTTATCAGCACTAAGGCCGAGATCTCCTACAGGGAATCTTATCTATGGGAAAGGATAGAGCCAGATAGGGAACTTTAAAGTGGAGGTAGAAAGATGGCAACAATGGCCTTTTAGAGCCTACAAGAGACTGCAGTTTTACAGTGAAGGTACGGTTCCACCCTCTTTGTCTGAAAATCAATACGGGCAAGCCATGAGTTTCCTGCAGCTGCAGTAGCATAACAAAACTGAGGTTGCAGGACCAGGGGTCTTGCTGACAGCATCATGGTCCCTGCCTGGCAGCAGTTCTAGACTGTCTGTGTGTGGCACAGCTGAGTGGGTGTTGGCTCAATTCAAAAACCCTGCTCCACACATCAGCATACAAGGGAGGAGGAAAATTTACAGCCAGTCCTGAAGATACCTGATAAAATAGGATCAGATGAATGGGGAGGAGGTCCCCCCATCAGTGGACTTGGAAAGGGGCACGGTGGAGAATGAGGGAGGGATGACTATTAATTTGGGAGGGAGGGAATGAGCGATCGGGACACGGATGGGATACAGAGTTAATAAAATGTAACTGATAAGAAAAAATAAAATTACAAAAAACAAATTTTGGGGAGACTGAGGCAGTGGCAAAATTTAAAGCTATTTGAGGGCAGTTTTAAAACCCTCTGTGCTCCTTACTAGGGAACCCACTTGGAAAATGAGCAGCGTATGGGTTTTCATCTGAGCAGGGGTTCTAGGTCCTCTTCATGCATGGTCCTTGGTTGGAGTTATTGGTCTCTGCAGGCTCCCCAGGGACCAGATTTTTTGGATCTGTTGATCTCCTTGTGGATCTCCTGTCTCCTCCAGGTCTTTCTATCTCCTCTTTCCTTTATGAGATTCCCTGGACCTAGACCCCCTGATCAGATGAATCCCATCTGTATGCTGCTCAGTTTCCAAGTGGGTTCTTTAGTAAGGGGATCTGGAGCTGTCTCTGACATGAACTCAGTGTCTGGCTCTCTGATCACCTCCTCTTGGGGGGGGGGGGTACACCCTTGCCAGGCCACAGAGGAAGATGATGCAGCCAGTCCTGATCAGACCTGATAGGCTTGGGTCAGATAGAAGGGGAGAAGGTCCTCTCCTATCAGTGGACTAGGAGATGGGCATAGGGGGAAAACAAGGGAAGGTGGGTGGGACAGGGAGGAGACAGGGAGTGGGCAACAGCCAGGATACAAAGTGAATAAACTGTAATAAATAATAAATAAATAATAAAAACAAACAAAAACCCTCTGTGCTGTGAAGGCAGGTCCTGATGCCAGGCTTATCTAACAATGAAATACAGTGCTATTGAGCAACAGTGAAAGAAGGGAGCAAATAAGGGTTTTGGTGGTGAGGAAAAGATCTGTTGTGGGCTGCACTTAGGTCTGAGAAGCCACCAGGAACTGATAAATGTGTGCGGTTGCAGCAGCAGGCAAAGACAGGTTAAGTGATCATGAAAGGAGAAGCAAGAGAAAAATCTATTATTGTTGGGCATGTGAAGAGGGGTTCTAGCATGGCTAAACATTGCTAGAAAAGCCCTCCCCTTACAGCCCATCAAATATTTTTATTTATTTAAAAATGATGCCATGTATACAAAAAAATATTGTATGAAAGGGATTTATTGGATGGAGGTGGAGAGAGGAAAAGAAAAAAGAGAGATATGATGGGGGACCCTGAGGAAAGAAAGCAAGGAAGAGAGGGCCAGAAAGGAGAGTAAGAGCAAATCTTAGGAATTCTAAGCATGATCTGAATAATGATTTTTATGCATATAAAGTCAAAACATTGGTTAGCTAATCTTTTGACAAATATGCTATGAAATAATTCAAATATTCATGAGAATCTAGGAGATTTTGATTTCAGAGATTAAAAGAGATGTTGAAATTAATAAATATGAACATGATAACAAATTATTTGCTAACTACCAAACAAATTAACATTCTTTTTGTTTTTAATGACTGTTATTTTTTATTTTATATTAATTTTAGTTTACCAGTTTGTTCAATTAAATATGTCCTCTAGAAAGTTTCAGTTTAAGAAAATATTAACATAGCTTCCTCAATTCCATGAACAAATATTTTACGTAGTTTAGACTCTTCTGTAAGAACTGCTAATTCCCCAATGCCTAGATGTGTCTTAGTCTGGATTTTGAGCAGGGTTTTCAACAGATTTCCATTTAAGAAAAAAGACTCTTTTTGTAATAAATGTATTTGGCTTATCTACTAATAATATTGTGTTTATGTTTATTTTTCTCTCTCCCTTTCTCCTCTCTCTTTCTCTCTCTCTGTCTTTCAGTGTGTGTGTGTGTGTGTGTGTGTGTGTGTGTGTGTGTATTTTTGTACTTGGGCCAGAATGCATCTGTGGAGGCCAGAGAACAACTTGTTCTATTGTTCTACTATATGGGTTGTAGGTAACAAACTGATTTCAAGTTAGTAAACATGCATAATTACCTGCTAAGCCATTTCTCTAGTACTCGCTAACTTTTTGTTTCCTTTTGATTTTTTTCTTTATTCTTCTTCCTATTATTATTATTAATTTATTTATTTTACAATTTATTCCTTAGTATCCTAGTTATAGCCCCCTCCCTCATCTCCTCCCGGCCTCACCTTCCCTCCCTCTTCCTCCCCCATCCCTTTTCCCTAGTCCGCTGATAGAGGAAGTCTTCCTCCCTTACTGTCAGACCTTAGTCTATCTGGGCCCCTCAGGACTGCTTGTATCCTCTTCTTCTGTGGGCTGGCTAGGTCACCCCAACAGGGAGAAGTGATCAAGGAGCAGGCAACTGAGTTCATGTCACAGACTGTCTCTTCTCCTCTTACTAGGGAACCCACACGGAGACTGAGGTGTCTATGGGCTATATCAGAACAGGGGGTCTAGGTCCTTTCTACGCATGGTCCTAGGTTGATGTATCAGTCTCTGCAGTCCCCCTGGGCTCAGCATTTTTGGCTTTTTTGATATCCTTGTGAGGCTCCTGTCTCCTCCAGGTCCTTTTATAACCACTTCTTCCAAAAGATTCCCTGTGTTCTGTCCAAAGTTTGGCTGTGAGTCTCTGCATCTGCCTCGAACCCCTACTAAGTCGAGTCTTTTAGAGGACATCTGTGTCTGTGGTAGGTTCTTATAGGTGAGTATATTACAGTGCATGTCTTTCTGCTTCTGGGTTACCTCACTCATAATGATCATTTCTGTTTTTTTTTTTTTCAATTAAGTGTTTTCTTAGACAATTTTATGCCTGAATATGCTATATTCTAGATACCCCTTCTCTTATATCTTCTTGTCTCCCTCACATCCAGACCATACACCACCTCTGTTCTAAAAGTACCTTTTATGAGTTAACGATTTTCTGTATTATTTTATAACCAATTGAATTATGTAAGGTGGCTTTTGTGATCATTGAATTGTAACTGTCCACTGGATCCTGTTGGGGTCACCACTGAGTACACAATGAAAGGAATTGTATCCCTCTTCTTGGTTCTATTGGTAGTAAATAGTTCAACAGTGAGGTATACGACCTCCTAAGCCCTTCTTTCATCCTCCTTATTGGATGATTGATGAGCCTATTCTTATGTGGAGCCAGTCATTGCAAGTATCTGTAGTTACTGTGGGTTCCTCTTTGCTGTGCCTGTCTTTTGTTCAAATAGCATCATTTCATTACCCTTCTTTATATCTCCAAGTTCCTAATGTCCTTTTCCCTCTCTTCCATATGTTCTTTGAGCCTGACATGAAATTTTGTAGCTATCTTTTAGGGTTGTACACGTATCTTTTAGCATCTTATATAGCAATGTGGTTGTACATTCTTCACCACTCAGTAAAAAGAGACTTCTCTAAGCTTATAAGACAACAAATACTGGTGTATTTCTCTATGGATATTAACAAACATTTAAAAGAAAAATTACCTAAACAACAGTATCCAGTTTCCCAGTAGAGCTTGTGACTTCTCATAATATGCCATTTTAAACAAGTCTCTAGTACCAAGAATGGAATTCACTCCTGTGGAATAAGTCTCAAATTCAAATAACAGTTGCCTTCCCTCCTGGTAATCAAACCAATTCATAAGTAAGTACATCTTACCTGGCATGTTGGATCATGGTGTTCATGAACATCATTAATGAATTTTATTCCACAACAGCCTTCATAACATCTTTTAAGACTCTGGATTTCTCTATATCATCCAGTGAAGGTGTAAGATGTCTTCAGTAATAGGTTCCTATTATCTAGATATGTGTGTTGGGGAGGGGGCAACCAAGAGCATAACAAACACTTTTCTTATTAGTGTGTATGAAGGTGGTTGAAGATTCCATGATCAACTGAAAATATAATGGTATATACCTCTCTCAGTGCTGGTATTTTTGTTTTATAAGCCATGGCTTCTACAAGGTACTTTTTTTTTTGTCTTGTAAAATATATATATTGTATACCATTTTATTTTATTGTATTAAATTTTATTTTTCTTATCAGTTACATTTTATTAACTCTGTATCCCAGCTGTATCCCGCTCCCTCATTCCCTCCCACTCCCACCCTCCCTCCCTCCTCTCCACCCAGCCCCTTTCCAAGTCCACTGATAAGGAGGGATCTCCTCCCCATTCATCTGATCCTGTTTTATCAGGTATCTTCAGGACTGGCTGCAAAGTCCTCCTCTGTGGCCTAACAGGACTGTTCCTCCCTTGGGGGATGGGGAGGTCAAAGAGCCAGCCATTGAGTTCCTGTTAGAAATAGTTACAAGGTACTTTTTTTTTTTTCTTTTAAAGTTTTCTTTCTTTCTTTTTTTTTTTTTTTTTTTTTTTTTTTTTTTTTTTTTTTTTCAATGCAGTTTATTCAGGAACCTTGAACAATCATCTGACCCTGGGGAAAGCCAGCCCACAGCTTAAATAGCCTCTGGGTAGCCAACCCAGGCATGCCACGTGGGCAATGCAGATAGGTCCACATACATGGAAGCAAGCCAGATCCTCAGCCTTAGCCAAATGTGGAATTGTTCGTGACAGAGAGTACTCACCATCGGGAAGGTGGAAGGCGGAAACCAGCTCCATCTTTAAGGCATAGCATTCCGCAGCTCTCTACAGTTCCCCCTTTTTGTTTTAGACGTATCAGGCAAGAGTAGAGGTCTGATCGCTGATATTAGAAATAAATTGGGACTTTGTACCGATGTTCATTTAGGTGTCACTGATTGCATGCGGGTTGATACTCCAGGTCCCACCTCTGAGAAAAAGGTACAAGGGGTACAAGGTACTTTTTTAATCCCTGCAGAGATAAACATTTTATTTGTTCTTTGAGTATTTCATACAACATATTTTAACCCTATTCACTGCATCCTCCTCATCATCCCAAATATATCACTAATTCTAAAAGCACTAAACCTTGTGTCTTCTTTAATTTTCTGAAGCCATCAAGTATGGCTGTGCTACCCATTTTCTTGAATATGTGACTATCACTGGAGAGTGGCTAACCACCAGAGGCTCTTCTCTTAGAGAAATTTTTTTTTTTCTCTCCTGGTAACTATAAACTGTCAATAGCTCCTCTGATAGTTGTGGGAGCTCCATAAGGAAGCTCCACCTTCCTTGCTGGGATTTGCTCTGGTTTGAGCTCATATGAGTCTTGTCCATGCAGTCGCAACTACTTCAAATTCATATTTGTAGCTGCCCTGCTCTGTCTGTAAAACAGTTTTATTTTAGCAACCCACCATCACTGACTTTTATAGTCTTTCCATCCATACATCTGCAATGATACCTGAACCCAGGGAGTAAAAACATAATATGTTCTGTTTAGGGATAAGGATTACCTTGCTGTCTCTTAGTATCATTTCCTTGACCAGTGATTCTCTATGCGAATTACATCTACTACTAAAATAAGTTTCTTTCATGAGTATTGATAGATATGTTAATCTGTTAGTATAATGATAAATGGCTGGGTTTAATACTATGTCTATTTACCAGAATAATAGTAGTAAGTACTTTTCTAGGCCTTATGACCTGTCTAAATATAGATTCTTGATCTCAACATCGGTGTGTATATATGGTTTTGGACTTGTGAAATGGGCCTTATCTCCAACCAGAAAGGTATTTGTTTCTACAATTTATTTTTTTCCTATTAAATAGTAGGTTTAAATATTGTTTTTATATTTCCATCATCTTGGTTTTTGTAAACATTTCATATTAACTACAAGTTCAGTTATCCATTCAGACTTTATAATTACTTAAATTTTATTAATAACATTTTAAAATGTTTTATTTTCAAAAAAAATGAAATTACTTTAGGAATTTTGAAGTGACAGAAAAAAAATAACTCATTTTATCCAGTTTTCTATATGAAGAGGAGAGAAATGAGCAAACCTGAAAAAAATGTGTAAATGACTTCTACTTGAAAATGTCAAAATGAAAAATAAAACAAAATAAAATAAATGAAAAAAATGTCAAAATGTATCAGTTTAAAAGGTAAGAAAGAAAACTTTTCTAAAGCAATTAAGAAACAAGGCTAACAAAATAGCAATTACTGATTATAATTAATTTAGATGAAATAATATTTTATAATATAATCATTAGATAAATTTTCGGGTACTTTTAAACCTGGGTATTATATTAAAAATTAGTTCATTTTAGATCATGGTTTGTAACAATACCCTGGACTTATAAATTTCATATAATAAACCAAATTCTAAAACTTATAATGATTACTGTAGAAGTTTTCTTTAAAAACTCAGTTATTTTCTGTAATTATATTTTGGTTTTAATCCTAAATGTGGAATATGGGAATGCCTTAGTTTGTTCACAGTTTATAAAGGTCTCATGTGGGGCATGTTCTTTGCTAGCTCCAGAGACGGGAGATCTAAAGCATTAGAGAGGGTATAAATATAAGAGCCCAGAGAGGCACTTCAAGTAGACAGACAGAGGATGTCCATCCTTCTGCATTTACCATTTTCTGGGGCTGGGCTCCTAGATATCCTGATGAGTGAGACTGGTATTTTCCCAAAGAAGCTGATGAACTTATCCAGACAGGACTAAGTCTAAAGAGGTCTATTTCCCTTCTTTTCTTTTAGCCTTCTTTCTCTCCTACCTAGGGTTTTTCTTTCCAGCTAGAATATAGTTGCAATGGGTACATTACTGTTTCTTTAAACTTTGATTCAAGTACTGACCTTTATTTTTTTTCTGACCTTTATATTTTTGTCTGATTTTCTATATGCAGAGGAGAGAGATGAGCTCAACTGAAACCACCTTTGTGGTTTAAAAAGGAATAAAACCTCAAAATGAAATACTTGTGAGAAAGTGATACACTCCCTCCCAACACTAATTTACCATGTGAATAAAAAACATGAAAACACTTAAAATTTTTCAACAGACAGTATGATAGAAATCTTTCTTTTCAAGCAAAACCAAGAAAAACAGAGCTAGTATGTAGAATCTTCATATTTAGATATAGATTAAACCGACTAAAATAAGAAGAAACATTTACAGAAATGCTCCTTCACACTTTAAGGAAATTAATAAGAACCTGAATTTGATAAGAAGTTAGCTTGGATATTAGTGTACAATAAAGATATTTGGGAGTAATGTCACAGCCATAACAGTAAGAAGGCAGGTAATTTCGTGAATGTTGAGAATAAAAACAAGGTAATTACTGTTAAGTAATAATTCAATAGGGATTAGAAGGTGGCTCTGTGAATAACAGTGCTTGCTCTGAAAGCATGAGGATCTGAATTTTCAGTATCCACATAAAAGCCAGAAAGTGGCAGAAATAGCAGTATCCTGAAAGCACATTGGTCAAACAGCTTAGCCAATGCAGTGAGTCCTTGGGTTAGTTGAGGACCTTCTCTCAAGAAGATAAGATAAAGAGTGAAATAAAAATATTCCAGATGCCCTGTCTTAGCATCTACGTAGACAAATATAGACACAGGTTCCTGTACATTTAGATGTTTACCCCACTACACTAAATAAACACACACACACACACACACACACACACACACACACACACACACACAGAGAGAGATACAGACAGACAAAGATAATAAATATGGAGGACAAAGATTAACAAAATTAGAATTTATGGATTGTTTTTAATTTTCTTTTTTCCTTTCATTATTATTTTTATTATTATTTACAATTTATTTAATTTGTATCCCTGCGGTAGCTCCTTCTCTCATCTCCTCCCCATCCCACCCTCCCTCCTTCTTCTTCCCCTATCCTTCTACCCTAGTACACTAATAGGGGAAGTCCTCCTTCCCTACTGTATGACCCCATCCTATCAGGTCCCATCAGGGTTGCCTGTATCCTCTTCTATGGGTTGGCTAAGTCGGTCCATCAGGGAGAAGACAACTTGATGTATTATAGAATAATCTAGAAATAGGGTGTGTCTGAAGGATTATCTAAATCAAGTTGGCCTATGGGCATGGCTTTATAATTATCATAATTATTCTAATTGAGGTGAAAACATTCACCTATTTAAGGTGATAACATTCCCTGGGCAAGGAATCCTGGGTTGTATTAATAGAGATGGTGAGCTGAGCACTAGAATGCAGACATTCATTAACTCATTTCTTTTTTTTTTAATTTTATTTTTTTATCAGTTACATTTTATTAACTCTGTATCCCAGCCATGTCCTGCTCCCTCATTCCTTCCCAGTCCCTCCCTCCCTCCCTCCCTCATCTCCACCGTGCCCCTTTCCAAGTCCACTGATGTGGGGGGACCTCCTCCCCATTCATCTGATCCTGTTTTATCAGGTATCTTCATGACTGGCTGCAAAGCCCTCTTCTGTGGCCTAACAGGACTGCTCCTCCCTTGGGGGTGGGGAGGCCAAAGAACAAGTCATTGAGTTCCTGTTAGAAATAGTCCTTGTTCCCCTCACTTTGGAAAACCAATTAGTTACTGAGCTACCACAGGCTACATCTGAGCGGAGGTTTTAGGTTACATCCATACATGGTCCTTGGTTGAATATCAGTCTCAGAAAAGACCCTGTGCCCAGATATATTTGGTCCCTGTGGAGCTCCTATCCTTTCCCCATCAGACTAACTCCCCTTCTTTCTTATGATTCCCTGTACTCTGCCAAAGCTTTGGTCATGAGTCTTTGCTTTGAAAACACTGCTAGTTAGAGTCTTTCAGATGCGCTCAGTAGACTCCTGTCATACGTTCAATGCACATCCCGTCTGTCTTTCTAAATAAGAATTGATCATCTTACCCCATGTCTGCTCTCTTGATTATCTTTTTTAGGTGTGTAGATTTCATTATGTTTATCATATCTTATAGGTCTATATAATTGAGTATATACCGTGTTTGTCTTTCTCCTGCTGGGATATTTCACTCAGAATGATCTTTTCTAGATCCCACCATTTGCCTGCAAATTTCAAGATCATCTGGCCGTATCTCCATCCCCGATCTCAAGTTGTACTACAGAGCAATAGTAATAAAAACTGCTTGGTATTAGAATAAAAACAGAAAGGAGGATCAATGGAACCACATAGAAGACCCAGAAATAAACCCACACACCTATGAATACTCGATTTTTGACAAAGAAGCCAAAACCATTCAATGGAAAAAAGACAGCATCTTCAACAAATGGTGCTGGTCCAACTGGATGTCCACATGCAGAAAAATGAAAATAGATCTATATCTATCACCCTGCACAAAACTAAAGTCCAAGTGGATCAAAGACCTCAGCATAGAACCAGATACTCTAAATTTGTTAGAAGAAAAAGTTGGGAACAGCTTAGAACTCATTGGCACAGGAGACAACTTCCTGAACAGACCACCAACAGCACAGGCTCTAAGAGCAACAATCGTTAAATGGGACCTCATGAAACTGAAAAGCTTCTGTAAAGCAAAGGACACCATCATCAAAAAAAACGACTGCCTACAGATTGGGAAAGAATCTTCACTAACCCTTTATCTGACAGAGGACTAATATCCAGTATATACAAAGAACTAAAAAAGCTGAAAAGCAGCAAACCAAGTAATCCAATTAAAAAACGAGGAACAGAGCTAAACAGAGAATTCGTGACAGAGGAATATTGAATGGCAGAGAAACACTTAAAGAAATTCTCATCCTCATTAGCCATCAGGGAAATGCAAATCAAAAGGACCCTGAGATATCATCTTACACCCATCACAATGGCCAAAATGAAAAACTCAAATGACAACACATGCTGGAGAGTTTGTGGAGAAAGGGGAACCCTCCTCCACTGCTGGTGGGAATGTAAACTGGTACAACCACTCTGGAAAGCTAACTGGCACTTTCTAAGACAATTAGGAATATGCTTCCTCAAGACTCAGCTATACCACTGCTAGGTATATACCCAAAGTTTGCTCAAGTACACAAAAGGGATACTTGCTCAACCATGTTTATAGCAGCTTTATTTGTAATAGCCAGAACCTGGAAACAACCTAGGTGTCCATCAACGGAGGAATGGGTACAGAAATTGTGGTATTTTTACACAATGGAATACTACTCAGCAATCAAAAAGGAGGAAATCATTAACTCATTTCTTGTGGCCCCCTAATTGGAGTTGATGGCTGAATTGGAGTGCTTATTGCTGTTTCTGAGCAGTGGAATTTTGCCTTTGGGCCTGGCTCTAATCTAAAGTTCAGTGTCCCAGAGACTGACCTTGTCAGTCCTACAGTGGAGAGCTCTGACCCAGAGAACTAGATAATAAACTCCATGTAACCATGGTAACCAGGTACCAAATTCTGTATAACCTTGAGTGAATTCTTGTACACTTTTCCAAGTAAAGCTGCTGCCATGAGAAACTGCTTGTAATTTTCTGTTATTTAAGTGTTGACCTTACTTTCAGTAAACAACACCTTGACTAGAGTCTAGACTTGGTGTCCTCTTTGTGTGCCCTGCTCTATTTTCCCCCAGCCCTCACTTAGGTGGTATTCAGGTGTCACTGCAGGCTGGTGACAACTTCTATCTGCTCTTTACTGTAAATGTAATGTTGCTGGTTTTCTTAAATACCTGCAGTTATAACTTCCCTCTTATAATGAAATTTACCCTATAATTAATAACTATAATAAATATGTTCTCTCCTAAGTTGCTTTTTGGTGATATATTATCACAGCAGCAGGAAACATAACTAAGACATGTGGAATCTAGGAAAGGGAAAGTTCTCTGAAGTAAATTCTTTATCAATATTCATTTGCAAAAACAATGAAACATAAAAATGCAAACGGTTAGCAATCTTTTTATTCAGTTTAACATATCAATTTTTATTTCTTTTTTAAATTATTTATATTTATATTTTTTAACTTTTATTAATTACACTTTATTCACTTATATCCCCCCATAAACCCCTCCCTCCTCTCCTCCTAATCCTACCTTCCCTCTTAATAATGGCTTTTCAAAGTACATGCATCCACGAATTTTACCTTTTTCATGAAGAAAGAGAAAACACAATCTAAATACTGAGGGAAAATAATTTGGGATCTGAAATATAAAATGTGGCAGAAAATATTCATAAAGAACTCTAAAAACTCTAACCTCTTTTGGATACTGACTTTCTAGGATAGTAGTAATTCCTTTAAGATTGTTTTTTAATTAAAATATAAGAAAATCATTTCCCTTCTTCCATTTCTTTTTTTTTTGTTTTTGTCCAAAATTGTCATCTAGTGTCTTTATTTTTTCCAGTTCTTTTTTTATTTTTATTTTTATATTAATTACAGTTTATTTACCTTGTATTCCAGCTGTAGCTCCCTCCATCATTCCCTCCCAATCTCACCCTTCTTCCCTCATCTCCTCCCTGCCCCTCTCTAAATCAAAGAAAGGGGCTGTCCTCCTCCCCTTCCATCTGACCCTAGCTTATCAGTTCTCATCAGGACTGGCTGCAATGTCCTCCTCTGTGGCCTGGCAAGGTTGCGCCTCCTTGGGGGGGGGGGAGGACAAAAAGCCAGCCACTGAGTTCATGTCAGAGACAGTCTCTGTCCCCTTATTAGGGAATCCACTTAGAGCTGCCATGGCCTACTTCTGAGCAGGGGTTCCAGGTTATATCCAAACATGGTCCTTGGTTAGAGAATTAGTCTCAGAAAATACCCCTGTATCCAGATATATTTGGTTTTATTAACTCCCCTTCTTTTATAGGATTCCCTGCATTCTGCTCAAGTTTGGTTATGAATCTTACCATCTGCTTTGATACATTGCTAGGTAGAGTCTTTCAGAGGCCCAGTATGGTAGGCTCCTGTCCTGTTTCTTATTTTCTCATACTTCCAATATCCATCCCATTTGTCATTCTAAGTGAGGATTGATCATCTCACCCTTTGTCCTCTTTCTTGTTTAGCTTCTTTCGCTGTAGAGATTTTAGTATGTTTATCCTATTTTTAGGTCTGGTATCCACTCATAAGTGAGTATATACCATGTGTCTTTCTGCTGCTGGGATACTTCAGAATGATCTTTTCTAGATCCCACCATTTGCCTGAAAATTTCAATATTTCCTTGTTTTTTATTGTTGAGTAGTAATTCAATCTGTAAATGTACCACAATTTCTGTATCCACTCATCCATTGAGGGAAATCTGGGTTGTTTCCAGGTTTTGGCTCTTACAAGTAAAGCTGCTATGAACACGGTTGAACTAATATCCTTGTTGCATACTTGAGCATCTTTTGGATATGTGCCTAGGAGTAGTTTACCTGGATATTGAGGAAGCACTACTATTGTCTGAGAAAGAGCCAGAGTGATTTCCAAAAGGTTTGTTCAAGTTTTCATTCCCTCCAGCAATGAAGGAGTGTTCCTCTTTCTTCACAACCTCTCTAGCATGTGTTGTCACTTGAGTTTTCGATCTTAGCCATTCTGATGGCTGTAAGGTGAAATCTCGGGGTCATTTTGATTTGCATCTCCCTGATGGCTTAAAGACTTAGAACATGTCTTTAAGTGTTTCTCTGTCATTCTATATTCCTCTACAGAGAATTCCCTATTTAGCTATACCCCATTTTTTATTTGGATTGCTTGATTCATTGCTTTTTATCTTCTTTAGTTATTTATATATTTTGGGTATTAATCTTTTGTCAGATATAGGGTTGGTGAAGATCTTTTCCCAGTCTGTAGGTAGTCGTTTTGTTTTGACAACAGTGTCTTTTGCTTTACAGAAGCTTTTCAGTTTCATGAGGTCCCATTTATTAATTGTTGATCTTGGAGCCTGTGCTGTTGGTGTTCTGCTCAGAAAGATGTCTCCTGTGCCAGTGAGTTCTAAGCTCTTCCCCATTTTCTCTTCTAACCAATTTAGTGTGTCTTGTTTTATGTTGAGATCATTGTTCCACTTGGACTTTGGTTTTGTGCATGATGATAAATACAGATCTATTTCATATTTCTGCCTGTAGACATCCAGTTAAACCACCACCATATGTTGAAGATGCTGTCTTTTTTTCCATTGAATGGTTTTGGATTCTTTGTCAAAGATCAATTAGCCATAGTTTTGTAGGTTTATTTCTGGGTCTTCTATTGAGTTCTATTGATGCACTATTCTGTTTCTATGCCAATACCATGCAGTTTTTATTAGTATTGCTCTGTAGTGCAGCTTGAAATCAGGGATGGAGATACCTCCAGACGATCTGTTGCTGTTCAAGACTGTTTTGGCAATTCTGGGATTTTTGTTTTTCCATATGAAGTTGAGAATTGTATTCATATTTTGATGAAAATTGCATTGAATCTGTAGATTGCTTTTGGCACAATGGCCATTTTCTTTATGCTAATCCTACTGATCCATGAGCACAGGAAATCTTTCCATCTTCTGATATCTTCTTCAATTTCTTTCTTCAGAGACATGAAGATATTTTTGGATCAGGTCTTTCACTTACTTGGTTAGGCTGTTGTGAAAGGTGCTGTTTCCCTAATTTCTTTCTTGGACCTTTTGTGTTTGGTACACAGGAGGGCTTCTGATTTTTTTTTTAGGTAATTTTGTGTCCAGCCACTTTGCTGAAGGTGTTTTTCAGCTGAAGTTCTCTGGTTGAAATTTTGGGGTCACTCATGTATACTATCATATCATCTGAGAATAGTGATACTTTGACTTCTTTTCCAATTTGTATCCCCTTGATCTCCTTTACTTTTCTGATTGCTCTAACTAGGATTTCAACTACTATGTTGAAGTGATATGGAGAAAGTGGGGAGTCTCGCCTTATCCATGATTTCAGTGGAATTCATTTCAGTTTCACTCCATTGAGCTTGATGTTGGCTATAGACTTTGTACCTTGTATTCCTAATATCTCCAAGACTTTAAACATGGATGGATGTTGCATTTTGTCAAATGATTTTTCGGCATCTAAGGAGAGGATCATGTGTTTTTTTTTTTTTTTTTTCTCCTTCAGTTTGTTTATATGGTGGATTACATTGATGGATTTTTTTATATTAAACCACCCTTGCATGCCTGAGATGAAGCCTATTTGGTCATGATGGATGATAACTTTGATGTGTTCTTAGATTTGTTTTGCAAGTATTTTATTGAATATTTCTGCATCAATGTTCATGAGAGAGATAGGTCTGAAGTTCACTTTCTTGTTTGGTTCTTTGTGTGGTTTAGGTATCATGGTGACTCTAGCTACATAGAATGAGTTTGGTAATGTTCCTTCTGTTTCTGTTTTGAGGAATATTTCGAAGAGAATTGGATTTAACTCTTCTCTGACGGTATGATAGAATTCTGCACTGAAACCATCTGGCCCTGAGCTATTTTTGGAAGGGAGACTTTTGATGACTTTTGTTTCCTTGAGGGATATAGTACTAGTCCATCCTTCTACCTGATCTTGATTTAATTTTGATAAATGGAATCAATCAAGAAAATTGTTCATTTCATTTAGACTTTCAAATTTTGTGCTGAATAGGCTTTTGTAGTAAGACCTAATGATTGTTTGGATTTCCTCATTGTCTTTCGTTATGTCCCCCTGTTCGTATTTAATTCTGCCGATTTGGACAGTTTCTCTCTGCTTTTGAGTTAGTTGGGCTAAGGGCTTATCTATCTTGTTGATTTTCTCAAAGAACCAGCTCTTGATTTCACTAATTCTTTAAATGTTTTATTTGTTTCTAATTTATTGGTTTTTGCATTGAGATCAAGTATTTCCAGTTGTCTGCCCCTCTTGTGTGTGTCTGCTTCTTTTTTTTCTGGGTCTTTCATGTGTGCTATTAAGTTGCTTGAATGAGCTGTCTCGAATTTCTTCTTGAAGGCACTTAGTGCTATGAACTTTCCTCTGAGCACTTCTTTCATTGTGTCCCCTAAGTTTGAGTGTGTTGTGCCTTCATTTTTCATTGAATTCTAGGAAGTCTTTAATTTCGTTCTTTTTTTCTTCCTTAATCCAGCTGTCATTGAATAGCGCGTTGTTCATTTTCCATGTGTGTATAGGCTTGTTGCTATTTATGTTGTTGTTGAGATCTAGCTTTAGACCATGGTGGTCAGATAGGATACAAGGAATTATTTCAATCTTTCTGAACCTCCTGAGGCTTAATTTGTGACCAACTATGTGGTCTATTTTGGAGAAGGTTCCATGAGGTGCTGAAAAGAAGGTGAACTCTTTTGAATTTGGGTGAAAAGTTCTGTAGACATCTATTAGGTCCATTTGATTTAGGACCTCTGTAAGTGCCATTTTTTCCCTGTTTAGCTGGATGATCTGTCCCTTTGTGACAGTGGAGTGTTGAAGTCTCCCACTATTAAGGTTTTGGGATTGATGTGTGATTTCAGCTTTAATAATGTTTCATTTGCAATTGTGGGTGGTCTTTTATTTGGGCATAGATGTTCAAAATTGTGATGTCTTCCTGGTAGAATTTTCCTTTGATGAGAATGAAGTGCTCCTCCTCATCTTTTCTGATTAATTTTGGTTGAAAGTCTATTTTATTAGATATTAGAATAGCTACCCCAGCTTGTTTTCTAGTTCCATTTTCTTGAAAAATATTTTTACAACCCTTTACTCTGAGGTAGTGTTTATCTTTGTTGCAGAGGTATGTGTGTTTCTTAGATGCAGCAGAATGTTGTATCCTGTTTCTGTAACCATTCTGTTAGTCTGTGTCTTTTTATTGGAGGGTTAAACTCATTCATGTTGATAGATAATAGTGACCACTGAATGTTAGTTCCTTTTATTGTGGAGTGGGTGGTATTACTGTGTTTCAGTGCTTGTTTTTTTTTTAATATTTTGTTGTTAAGTTATCTATATCCTGTATATTCTTGGGTGTAGTTGTTTTCATTGGATTGGAGTTTTTTTCTAGTATCTTCTGTAGGGATGGGTTACTGTGTAGATATTGTTTAAGCTTAGATTTTTCATGTCATATTTTATTTTCTCCATCTATATTGATTAAAAAACATTTCTGGGTATAGTAGTCTTGGTTGGCATCTGTGGTCCCTTAAAGTCTGCATGGCATCTGTCCAGGACCTTCTGGCTTACATAGTTTTCTGATGAGAAATCTGGTTTGACTCTGATAGGTCTACGTTTATATGTTACTTGACATTGTCCCCTTGCTGCTTTTAATATTTCTTATTTGTTCAGTAGGTTTAGTGTTTGATTATGATGTGATAACAGGAGTTTCTGGTGTAGTATACTTGGTGTTCTGTAGGCCTCTTGTATATTTATGGACATATCTTTCTTTAAGTTGAGAGAATTTTGTTCTATGATTATCTTGAAAATATTTCTTGGATCTTGGAGCCTGGTATCTTCTTTTTAATCTATTCTTATTTTTCTTAGATTACGTCTTTTCATTGCATCATTGATTTCTTCGATGTTTTTTTGTTTGGAACTTTTCTGATTTAATTTTTCTTTGAGAGATGTACCAATATTTGTATCTTCAGCGCCTGAGATCCTCTCTTTCATCTTTGTATTCTATTGGTACTACTTATCTTTGTGGTTCCTGATCTTTCCTCTTAGCTCTCTAGCTCCAAGTTTTTCAGTATTTGTGTTTTCTTTATTGATTCTAATAGTGGTTTCATGTCTTGCACCATTTTTTTTAGCTTCACAGATACAGTTTAATGAGTTGATCATTTTACAAAAAAAAGAATGTACATATGAAAACAACAGCATATTTGCAAATTTGAATCATTTGAATTATCAGCATGACAAAATGAAAAATTTCATGCAGATATAGTTTCTGTTTGTACAATTCTACATGACTTTTCTTAATATTAGTTACAGTTTGTTAACTTTGTATCCTTGCTGTATCCCCCATCCTCTTTCCCTCCCAATCCCACCCTTCCTGCCTCATCTCCTCCCTGCCCCTTTCCAAATCCACTGATAAGGGAGGACCTCCTTTCCTTTTATCTGATCCTGGTTTATCGTTTTATCAGGAATCTTCAGGACTGACTGTAAAGTCCTCCTCTGTGGCCTCGGCGGCGGGGGGGGGGGTGTGAGGTCAAAGAGTCTGCCATTGAGTTCATGGCAGAAACAGTCCCTGTTTCCGTTATTAGGGTACCCACTTGGATACCGAGCTACCATGGGCTACGTTAGAGCACAGTTTCTATGTTATATCCATACATGGTACTTCGTTGGATAAGTAGTCTCATAAATGGCCCCTGTGCCCACATATATTTGGTCCTTGTGGAGCTCCTGTCCTCTTCAGGTCATATTAACTCCCCTTTCTTTCTGCACTCTGCTGAGGTTTGGTTATGAGTCTCAGTATCTGCTTTGATACACTGCTAGGTAGAGCCTTTCAGAGGCTGTCTGGGGTAGGCTCCTGTTCTGTTACTTGTTTTCTCATACATCCAATGTCCATCCCATTTGTATTTCTAAGTGAGGATTAATGATCTTTCCCTGGATCCTCTTTCTTGTTTAGATTCTTTGGCTGTACAGATTTAGTATGTTTATCCTATCTTATAGGTATATATAAGTGAATATATACCATGTGTGTCTTTCTGCTTTTGGGATACCTCCCTCAGGATGATCATTTCTGTGTCCCACCATTTCCCCTTACCATGGGAAACCAGTTGGTTACTGAGCTACCACCAGCTACATCTGAGCAGGGGTTCTAGGTTATATCTATACATAGGCCTTGGTTGGAGAAACAGTCTCAGAAAAGACACCTGTGCCCAGATATATTTGTTCCTTGTGGAACTCCTATCTTTTCCACGTCATACAAACTCCCCCTTCTTTCATATGATAACATGCACGCTGCATAGTTTTGGTTATAAGACTTTGTATCTGCTTTGATAAGCTGCTAGGTAGAGTCTTTCAGAGGCCCTCTGCAGTAGGCTCCTGTCCTGTTACTTGTTTTCTTCTATGTCCAAAGAACATCCTATTTGTCTTTCTAAGTGAGGATTGATCATCTTACCCCATGTACTCTTGTTTATCTTCTTTAGGTGTATAGATTTCATTATGTTTATCATATCTTATAGGTCTATATAAGTGAGTATATACCATGTGTGTCTTTCTCCGCCTAGGATACTTTTCTCAGAATGTTCTTTTCTAGATCCCACCATTTTCCTGCAAATTTCATGATTTCCTCATTTTTGATTGCTGAGTAGTATTTCATTGTGTAAAAATACCACAGTTTCTATATCCATTTCTTTGTTGAGGGACATCTGGGTTGTTTCCGGGTTCTGGTTATTACAAATAAAGCTGCTACAAACATGTTTGAGCAAATGTCCTTGTTGTGTACTTGAACAAATTTGGGGTATATATCTAGCAGTGGTATAGCTTGGTGTTGAGGAAGCACTATTCCTAATTGTCTGAGAAAGCACCATATTGACTTCCAAAGTGGTTGTACCAGTTTACATTAGCACCAGCAATGGAGGAGGGTTCCCTTTTCTCCACAACCTCTCCAGCATGTGTTGTCATTTGAGTTTTTTTTTTTTTTTATTTTAGCCATTTTGATGGGTGTAAGGTGAAATCTCAAGGTCCTTTTGATTTGCATCTCCTTGATGGCTAAGGATGTTGAACATGTCTTTAAGTGTTTCTCTGCCATTCTATATTCCTCTACAGGGAAATCTCTGTTTAGCTCTGTACCCCATTTTTTAATTGGACTACTTGATTTATTGCATTTTAACTTCTTTAGTTCTTTATATATGCTGGATATCAGCCCTCTGTCAGATATAGGGTTGGTGAAGATCCTTTCCCAGTCTGTAGACTGTTGTTTTGTTCTGACAACAGTGTCTTTTGCTTTACAGAAGCTTTTCAATTTCATGAGGTCCCATTTAATGATTGTTGCTCTTAGAGCCTGTGTTGTTGTTTTTCTGTTCAGGAAGTTGTCTCCTGTGTCAGTGCATTCTAGGCTCTTCCTCACTTTTTCTTCTAACCGATTTAGAGTATCTGGTTTTATGTTGAGGTCTTTGATCCACTTGGACTTTAGTTTTGTGCGGGATGATGAATATGAATCTATTTTCATTTTTCTGTATATAGATATCCAGTTGGACCAGCACCATTTGTTGTAGATGCTGTCTTTTTTTCCATTGAATGGTTTTGGCTTCTTTGTCCAAATTCAAGTATCTAGAGTTTTGTGGGTTTCATTCTGGGTCTTCTATTCAGTTCCGTTGATCATCCTTTGTGTTTCTTTGCTAATACCATGCAGTTTTTATTACTATTGCTCTGTAGTACAGCTTGAGATTGGGGATGGAGATATCTCTAGATGATATGTTGTTGTAGAGGTTCGTTTCCGAGATTCTGGGTTTTTTTTTTATAAATAATTGTTCAGTTTTAATTATATAGTCAATACTTATCCCACCCCCTAATCTTTCAAAATAAAAAATGGATCCAAAAGGGGTATGTACACTTGAATCCCATTAGTCACAGGTCTGAGGCCAGCCTGGGATAGAATACTGAGATTATGTTTTCTTTTTTTTTTAATTTTTCATCAATTACACTTTATTCATTCTGCATCCCCCCATAAGTCCCTCCCTCCTCCCCTCCTAGTCCCACCCTCCCTCCTCCCTCTGCTTGCATGCCACTCCCCAAGTCCACTAATAGGGGAGGTTCTCCTCTCCTTTCTGATCTTAGTCTGTCAGTTCACATCAAAAGTGGCTGCATTGTCCTCTACTATGGCCTGGTAAGTCTGCTCCCCCCCAGAGGGAGGTGATCAAAGAGCAGGCCAATCAGATTATGTCAGAGGCAGTCCCTCTTCACATTACTATGTAACCCAATTGGACTCTGAACTGCCCTGGACTACATCTGTGCAGGGGTTCTGGGTTATCTCCATGAATAGTCCTTGGTTGGAGTATGAGTCTCTGGGAAGTTCCCTGTGTTCAAATTTTCTTGTTCTGTTGCTCTCCTTGTGGAGACCCTGTCCTCTCCAGCTCTTACTATTTCCCAGTTCTTACCTAAAATTCCGTTCACCTGCCCAACAGTTGCCCATCAGGCTCAGCATCTGCTTTGATAGTCTGAAGGGCAGAGGCTTTCAGAGGCCCTCTGTGGTAGGTTCCTAGGTTGTTTCCTGTTTTCTTCTTCTTCTGATGTCCATCCTCTTTGCCTTTCAAGATGGGGATTGGACATTTTAGTTAGGGTCCTCTCTCTTGCTTAGTTTCTTTAGATGCACAAGTTTTAGTGGGTTTGTCCTATGTTGTATGTCTATATGAGTGAGTATATACCATGTGTGTCTTTTTGCTTCTGGGACAACTCACTCAGGATGATCCTTTCCAGATCCCACCATTTACCTGCAAATTTCATGATTCCCTTATTTTTCATTGCTGAGTAATATTCCATTGTGTAGATGTACCACTATTTCTGCATCCATTCTTCAGTTGAGGGGCATCTGGGTTGTTTCCAGCTTCTGGCTATTACAAATAAAGCTGCTACAAACATGGCTGAGCAAATGTCCTTTTTGTGTACTTGAGCCTCTTTTGGATATATGCCCAGTAGTGGTATGGCTGGATCTTGAGGAAGGGCTATTCCTAGTTGTCTAAGAAAGCGCCAGATTGATTTCCAGAGTGGTTGTACAAGTTTACATTCCCACCAGCAGTGGAGAAGGGTTCCCCTTTCTCCACAACCTCTCCAGCATGTGTTGTCACTTGAGTTTTTGATCTTGGCCATTCTCATGGGTGTAAGGTGAAATCTCAGGGTTGTTTTGATTTGCATTTCCCTAATGGCTAGTGAGGTTGAGCATTTCTTTAAGTGCTTCTCTGCCATTCGGTATTCCTCTACAGAGAATTCTCTGTTTAGCTCTGTTCCCCATTTTTTAAGTGGATTACTTGGTTTGCTGCTTTTCAGCTTCTTTAGTTCTTTATATATACTGGATATGAGTCCTCTGTCAGATAAAGGGTTGGTGAAGATTCTTTCCCAATCTGTAGGTGGTCGCTTTGTTTTGATGATGGTGTCCTTTGCTTTGCAGAAGCTTTTCAGTTTCATGAGGTCCCATTTATTGACTGTTGCTCTTAGAGCCTGTGCTGTTGGTGTTCTGTTCAGGAAGTTTTCCCCTGTACCAATGAGTTCTAGGGTACTTCCCACTTTTTTTTCAAGCCGATTTAATGTGTCTGGTTTTATGTTGAGGTCTTTGATCCACTTGGACTTCAGTTTTGTGCAGGGTGACAAGTATGGATCTATTTTCATTTTTCTACATGTAGACATCCAGTTAGACCAGCACCATTTGTTGAAGATGCTATCTTTTTTCCATTGTATGGTTTTGGCGTCTTTGTCAAAGATCAGGTGTCCATAAGTGTGTGGGTTTATTTCTGGGTCCTCTGTTCGGTTCCATTGATCCACCATTCTGTTTCTATGCCAGTACCATGCAGTTTTTAAAACTGTTGCTCTATAGTACAACTTAAGATCAGGGATGGAGATACCTCCGGAAGATATTCTATTGTAGAGGATTGTTTTAGCAATTCTGGGTTTCTTGTTATTCCATACGAAGTTGAGAATTTTTCTTTCCAAGTCTGTAAAGAATTGTGTTGGTAATTTGATGGGCATTGCATTGAATCTGTAGATTGCTTTTGGTAAGATGGCCATTTTTACTATGTTAATCTTGCCAAGCCATGAGCATGGGAGATCTTTCCATCTTCTCATATCTTCTTCTAATTCTTTCTTCAGAGATTTGAAATTTTTTTCATACAAGTCTTTGACTTCCTTGGTTGGGGTTACTCTGAAGTACCTTATGTCATTTGTGGCTATTGTGAAGGGTGTTGTTTCCCTAATTTCTTTCTCAGCCCTTTTGTCTTTTGTATACAGGAGGGCTATTGATTTTTTTGAGTTAATTTTGTATCCGGCCACTTTGCTGAAGGTGTTTATCAGCTGTAGGAGTTCCCTGGTAGAGTTTTGGGGGTCACTCACGTATACTATCATATCATCTGCAAATAGTGATAATTTGACTTCTTCCTTTCAAATTTGTATCCCCTTGATCTCCTTCAACTGTCTTATTGCTCTAGCAAGGACTTCCAGCACTATGTTGAATAGATATGGAGAGAGTGGGCAGCCTTGTCTTGTCCCTGATTTCAGTGGGATTGCTTTAAGTTTCTCTCCGTTCAGTTTGATGTTGGCTAAAGGCTTGCTGTATATCGCCTTTACTATGTTTAGATATGTGCCTTGTATCCCTGATCTCTCCAATACTTTGAACATGAATGGATGTTGGATTTTGTCAAATGCTTTTTCAGCATCTAGGGAAATTATCATGTGGTTTTTTTCTTTCAGTTTGTTAATATGGTGGATCACATTGATGGATTTCCGTATATTGAACCACCCCTGCATACCTGGGATGAAGCCTACTTGGTCATAGTGGATAATATCTTTGATTTGTTCTTGGATTCGGTTTGCATGTATTTTATTAAGTATTTTTGCATCAATGTTCATAAGGGAGATTGGCCGGAAATTCTCTTTCTTTGTTGAGTGTTTGTGAGGTTTAGGTACCAAGGTGACTGTGGCTTCATAGAATGAATTTGGTAATATTCCTTCTGTTTCTATTTTGTGGAATAGTTTGAAGAGAATTGGTGTTAGCTCTTCTTTGAAGATCTGGTAGAATTTTGCACTGAAGCCATCTGGTCCTGGGCTTTTTTTGGATGGGAGACTTTTGATGACCACTTCTATTTCTTTGGGGGATATAGGACTATTTAGTTGATTTACCTTTCCTGATTCAGCTTTGGTAAGTCAAATCGATCAAGAAAATTGTCCATTTCATTTAGATTTTCAAATTTTGTGGCATATAGACTTTTGAAGTAAGTCCTAATGATTGGTTGGATTTCCTCAGTGTCTGTAGTTATATCCTCCTTTTCATTTCTGATTTTGTTGATTTGGGTGGTGTCTCTCTGCCTTTTAGTTAGCCTGGCTAAGGGTTTGTCGATCTTGTTGATTTTCTCAAAGAACCAGCTCTTGGTTTCATTGATTCTTTGAATTGTTTTATTTGTTTCCAATTGATTGATTTCAGCCCTGAGTTTGATTATTTCCAGCCGTCTACTCCTTCTTCGTGTGTCTGCTTCTTGTTTTTCTAGGGTTTTTAAGTGAGCCATTAGGGTGCTTGAATGAGCTGTCTCGAATTTCTTCTTGAGGGCACTTAGTGCTATGAACTTTCCTCTTAGCACTGCTTTCATTGTGTCCCACAGGTTTGGGTATGTTGTGTCTTCATTTTCATTGATTTATAGAAAAACTTTAATTTCTTTCTTTATTTCTTCCCTGACCCAGCTGTCATTTAGTAACAAGTTGTTCCATTTCCATGTGTGTGTAGGCTTTTTGTTATTTCTGTTATTGTTGAGGTCCAGCTCTATTCCAAGGTGATCAGACAAGATACATGGGATTATTTCAGTCTTCTTGTATCTGTTGAGGCTTGCTTTGTGAACCACTACATGGTCTATTTTGGAGAAGGTTCCATGAGGTGCTGAGAAGAAGGTAAATTCTTTTGTGTTTCGGTGTAAAGTTCTGTAAATGTCTGTTAGGTCCATTTGATTCATGACCTCTGTCAGAGACATTGTTTCTTTGTTTAATTTCTGTTTTGTTGACCTGTCCTTTGTTGAGAGTGGGGTGTTGAAGTCTCCCACTATTAATGTGTGGGGATCTATATGTGCTTTAAATTTTATCAATGTTTCTTTCACAAATGTGGGTGCCCTTGTATTTGGGGCATAGATGTTCAGGATTGTGATGTCTTCCTGGTGGAATTTTCCCTTGATGAGTATGAAGTGTCCTTCCCCATCTCTTTTGATTAATTTTGGTTGAAAGTCTATTTTATCAGATATTAGAATGGCTACTCCTGCTTGCTTCTTGGGTCCGTTTGCTTGGAAAGTCGTCTTCCAACGCTTTACCCTCATGTAATGTCTATCTTTGTGTCTTAGGTGTGTTTCTTGTATGCAACAGATTGCTGAGTTTTGTTTACGTAGCCATTCTGTTAATCTGTGTCTTTTTATTGGAGAGTTGAGTCCATTGATGTTGAGAGAGATTAATGACCAGTGGCTGTTAGATCTCTTGATTTTGATGTTGGCTGTGGTCATCAGGTTGTGTGCTTGGTTGCTTTTTGTTTTACTGAAGTGAGGTTATTTATTTCCTGTGTTTTCTTGAATGTAGCTAGCTTTCTTGGGTTGTATTTTCCCTTCCAGTGTCTTCCGTAATGCTGGATTTGTTTGTAGGTATTGTTGAAATTTGTTTTTGTCATTGAATATCTTGTTTTCTCCATCTATGAGGACTGAGAGTTTTGTGGGGTATAGTAGCCTGGGCTGACATCTGTGTTCTCTTAGGGTCTGCATGATATCTGTCCAGGCCCTTCTGGCTTTCATAGTCTCTGTTGAAAAGTCAGGTGTGATTCTAATGAGTTTGCCATTATATGTTACTTGGCCTTTTTCCCTTGCGGCTTTTAGTATTTTTTCTTTGTTCTGTATACTTACTGTTTTGATTATTATGTGGCTGGAGGATTTTCTTTTCTGGTCAAATTTGTTAGGTGTTCTGTAGGCCTCATGTATTCTAATTGGCCTCTCCTTTAGCTTGGGGAAATTTTCTTCAATGATTTTGTTGAAAATATTTTCTGGGCCTTGGAGAAGGGAGTCTTCTTTTTCCTCTATACTTATTATTCTTAGGTTTTGTCTTTTCATATTGTCTTGCATTTCTTGGACGGTCTGTGTCAGGAATTTTTCGGATTTTACATTTTCTTTGACAGATACATCGATTTCTTCCATTGTATCTTCTACACCTGAGATTCTTTCTTCCATCTCTTGTAGTCTGTTGGTTATGCTTACCTCTGTAGTTCCTGTTTTCTTCCCTAGATTCTTCCTTTCCATTATTTCTTCCATTTGTGTTTTCTTTAATTTTTCCAATTCTATCTTCAGGTCTTGAGTTGTTTTGTTTACTTCCTTCACCTGTCTGATTGTACTTTCCTGTTTTTTCTTTTAGTTCCTTCAACTCTGTTTCTATCATTTCATTCAGTGTTTTAAGCATTTCCTTTCTAAAGGCCATAAACTGTTTGGCTGCAGCTTCCTCTATTTCTTTACGGATGGCAATATTCTGTTTGAGTTTATCTTCCTCTATGTCTTTACGAATCTTATTTGTTTCCTCTGTTATCATCTTCATGAGCATACTTGTTAGGTCATCTTCTTGGATTTCAGTTATGGTAGGGTGTCCAGGGCTATTTGCCCCTGGGTAACTGGGTTCTGGAGATGCCATATTGCTCTGTCTTTTGTTGCTTGAGCTTTTACGCTGGCCTCTACCCATTGTGTTATCTTAGGTGTTTGGGGTTATTTTCTGGTGGTTCCTGGGGATCCTGTGGTGGAGAGAATCCCCTTTGCAGAAAGCTGGTTTTCCCTGAAGGATGTCTTCTCAGCTTTTTGGGTATAGTCCCTGGATGGCTGGTGTTTTTTCAGGAGTTGCTCACCTCAGGGATATAGACCTGAGTGGTAACTGTGGTCTTTGTTAGTCGAGAGGGTTCTCCTCTCACCCAGGGAAGTCCTGAGGGCAGCTGCCCTGTTTCTGGGTTTCTTGTTGTAAATTTAATGATCAGCTGCTGTGACCCAGTTGGACATCAGGCGCGCCTCAACTGTTTGTGCCTGTGTCTGGAGCACAGCTGAGTGCTGGCGCCTCGGCCCCACTAGACTGCTAGACTTTTTCTAGGGAAGGATTGGGTGATTTAGGTCAGTACAGTTTCCTTCCTTCCCCGTGGATTCTCTGGAGACAGGGACTCCCAGTGTCTTTTTTTGCCCTGGTGCACACTGCTCAGTGTCCGCCAGCTCCTGGCTGCAGAAGCTGCCTGTGCCTGGAGCACAGCTGTGTGATGGTGGCTCAGTCTCTGCCAGCTGTCTGGTGCGCAGAAACTGCCTGTGTCTGCCTTTGCGGCTTTTGGGAGCCTGAGTGCCTCCCTAATTTGGGTAATTTTCCGGGGACCTTTTTAGGTTGGGGGTGAGCTGAGTGCTCTGAGATCAGACCCGCCGTTTCTATTTCCGGAGGCGAATCAGGTGCGCAGACAGGCAGGGCTCTGTGCCGGAACCTGGGTCCCCGACTCTGGCTCCGGGCTGGCTCCTGGGGTGCCCGTGGAACTCGTCCGAGTCTTTTCCAGGGGATGTCTGGGTGACCTAAGGCCGGTTCCAATCGTTTCCTGTACCCTGGGTTTATTTCTCAACTGAAAATTCCAGTCTCTGATAGTGTGGTGCACAAGGTTCAGTCTGGGACCGTGACCAGAGACACTGGCTTGTGGCTCTGGGCTGGGGCTGGGGCTGGCGGCCGGCAGCCAAGTGTCTGGCGGAACCGGGATCTCTTCTGCGGTTTAGCCGGGTGAGTTAAAAGCTGATTGAATCCCCCACCGTGGGGTATCCTCTCACCTGGGAAACACAATGACTGTGTTTTATGGCCGAGAGTTCTGATTGCTGGTCACTGTGCTGATCCTGCTCTGCTGCTGCTCAGAATGAGAGTCCTCCCAGCGCCGCCATCTTGCCGCCCCCAGATTCTGGGTTTTTTGTTTCTCCACATGAAGCTGAGAATCTTTTTTTCAAGGTTTGTAAAGAATTGAGTTGGTATTTTGATTGGAATTGCATTGAATCTGTAGATTTCTTTGAGCAGGATGGGCATTTTCACAAGTTAATCCTACCAATCCATGAGCAAGGGAGATCTTTTCATCTTCTAATATCTTGTTCAATTTCTTTCTTCAGAGGCTTAATTTTTTTTTTTTCAAACAGGCCTTTCACATGGTTGGTTAGTGTCACCCCAAGGTACTTCATGTTATTAGTGGTTATTGTGAAGGTTGTTGTTTTCCTGATTTCTTTTTCTGCCCTTTTGTCTTTGGTATACAGGAGGGCTTCTGATATTTTCGAGTTAATTTTGTATTCAGCAACTTTGCTGAAAGTGTTTATCAGTTGAAGGAGTTCTCTGGTTGAATTTTTTGGGTCACTCTTATATTATCATATCATTTGCAAATAGTGAAACTTTGACCTCTTCCATTCCAATTTGTATTCCTTTGATCTGCTTTCATTGTCTTATTGCTCTAGCTAGGATTTCAAGTACTAAATTGAAGAGATATGGAGAGAGTGGGCAGCCTTGTCTTATCTCTGATTTCAGTGGGATTGGTTTGAGTTTCTCTCCATTGAGTTTGATGTTGGCTATAGGTTTGCTGTGTATTGCCTTTACAATGTTTATGTATGTGCCTTTTATCCTTGATCTCTCCAATACTTTATACATGAATGGGTGTTGGATTTTGTCAAATGCTTTTTCAGCATCTAAGGAGATGATCCCATGCTTTCTCTCCTTCAGTTTGTTTATATGGTGGATTACATTGATGGATTTTTGTATATTAAACCACCCTTGCATGCCTGGGATGAAGCCTGTTTGGTCATTATGGATGATATGTTTGATGTGTTCTCAGATTTGGTCTGCCAGTATTTTATTGAGTGTTTTTGCATCAATGTTCATAAGAGAGATAAGTCTGCAGTTCTCTCTCTTTTTTTGGGGGGGTCTTTGTTTGGTTTCAGTATCAAGGTGACTGGGGCTTCATAGAATGAGTTTGGTAATGTTCCTTTTGTTTCTATTTTGTGGAATAGTTTGAGGAGAATTAGTGTTAGCACCTCTTTGAAAGTCTGGTAACATTCTGTGCTGAAACCATCTGACCCCCAGCTTTTTTTTGGGGGGGAAGGGGAGGCTGTTGATGACTGCTTCAATTTCCTTGGGGGATATAGGGCTATTCTGTCTTTCTATCTGATCTTGACTTAATTTTGGTAAATGGAATCTATCAAGAAAATTGTTCATTTCATTTAGATTTTCTAATTTTGTGGCATATAGGCTTTTGTAGTATGACCTAATGACTGTTTGGATTTCTTCAGTGTATGTAGTTATGTCATCCTTTTCATTTCTGATTTTACTGATTTAAATAGATTGTCTCTTGGAAAGGGGCAGGGAGGAGATGAGGGAGGGAGGGTGGGATTGGGGAGGGAATGAGGGATACAGCTGGGATACAGAATTACAAAATGTAACTAATGAGAAAAATAAAATTATGGAAAAGAAAAAAAAATAGATTGTCTCTGCTTTTCAGTTACTTTGGATAAGTGTTTGTCTATCTTGTTCATTTTATCAAAGAATGAACTTTTTGTTTCATTGATTCTTTGAATAGTTCTATTTGTTTCTAATTGATTAATTTCAGTCCTGAGTTTGATTATTTCCAGCTGTCTGCTCCTCTTCGGTGGTGTATCTGCTTCTTTTTTTTTTTTTTCCCTATGGTTTTCAGTTGGGCCATTAAGTTGCTTTTATGGGATGTTACAAATTTCCTCTGTAAGCCACTTAGTGCAATGAATTTTTCTCTGTGCAATTCTTTCATTGTGTTGCACCATTTCTTTCTTCTGTTTGAATGTTTTCCTGTCTTTCGATAATTGCCTCTATTTTTTGTTTGTTTCCTCTTTATATGTCACTAATTGGGCCTCTACTTGTGCTTTTTTTTTTTTTTTTTTACTGTAGTTGCCTGTATTTCTTTGAGAGCTATGTTCATTTCCTCTATATTTGCTTTCATTTGTGTGGTTATTTCTTTGAAAGATTTTTCCTTTCCTCTTTATGTACCTCATAACTTTAAAATAAGCATAACTTTAAAATCATTTTCCTTTCTTTCCAATGAATTAAAATGTCCATTGAATTTGGGGAAGGCTGGTGAAGCCCTGATATCTTGATTTTAGTTGGTTCCTTTCTTAAGCAGACCTCTAGCCACCTCTTTTTCAGTAACCTTCATGTTTGTTCCTGGATTCTGTACTCCGGCCTGGGTCTGTCTTTCTCTGGTGTCTGGAGTATTCTTCAAAAAGATGAGAGGTCCACTGGCTTGAGATTGTGTATTGGTGTTTCAGCTGTAGCTAAGAGAGGAAATTCACAGGTACAAGTTCAATAGTGCAGGCAATCAAGCAAGGGTATGTGTGTGGAAGTGTGTCTTGAATGACAGGGTGCTAGACAGTGTAGATTCCTAGAATGTTGGGCTTAAGCTCAGGAGTGGGTGAGGGTACTCGAGCTGTTTGTAGGTGCAATGCACGTGTAGTTTCCCTGACTCTGTGACCTATAAGCCTGTCATACTGTCCTCTTCATCATATTCAGATCTGTTTGGGCTCCAGGAATTGTTTGCCTGGACTCCACTGGGATACCCACAGAACTGCGGCTTGATTGTTAAGAACGCTGTCCTAAGAATCCCTATGTTGCCCACATTGGGTGTTTGGGTGGGAGGGATCTAATGTCTGGCTGTTAGCGTAGAGGGAACTGAATCTGGGGCTCTGCATCCATTCACTTGAAGGCTTGCTCATTTTCTAGCAGGCCAAACCAGAAAACACAGGGGTTCTCTGTTCTTTACTCTCAGTTATGAGCCTGCAGGGGTAAATGAGTGTGTAAGAGATCCATCAGCTCAGTGGTGTCCACTCTTTGTATGTTGAGTAGGGAGACTCTTACTTAGGGTGGCCACTTAAGTTGTCCTAGTCATGGAGCATGGAGGCTACACCTAGCTGCCACCCCACTGCTACAGCTGCAGGCCTGGGATTCTGGTGTAGTTGTTTGCTGGGAGGCCCTGGGAAGCCTGTGCATTGGCTTGCAGAACTGGGAGGCCAGTACAGATGCCTGCTGAGAGGTCCTGGGAATCCTGTACAGCTGCCCTTGGCCCTGGGAGCCCTGTACAACCTTCTGCCTCTTCCCGCCCCTGTTGTCTCAGTTACTGAGCCAGGCTTGGAGCAGCAGGCACTGTGGGCAACCTCTGAGGAGGGAGGAAGGAGGCCAGTCAAGGGGACATGCAGGGGGGTTGAATATTTGCTACTTTCATCTCTGGAGATGTTCGTGGGTGACCTGGATCCAAAAGTTCACAGCTCTTGAGTTGTCACCTCACGTCCAGGAAGCCTCAATGTTGATTTTCTGGTTTCAGCTGAATCTCCACTCACAATTTCGTAGTTTCAGATCCTGTGCCCCTCAGATAAGGTGTGTGCTGGTTACTGCCATTTGGGAAACACAATCATTGGTGTTTTAGGGCCTAGAGTTCAGTCTGTTAATTGTTGTGCACTCAATGCTATCCTGCTCTTCAGAGTCAGTGTCCTCCTAGTGCCACCATCTTGGATCCACCTGCATTTCTTTTAATCAAAAAATGATTATCAACAGTCAAATTGAACAAATTATGTATTAACTGTGAGCATTTGATTACATAAAGAACTTAGTATAGCCATTGAATATTTTTTTAATTTTCCATTGTACTTAGTCAATAATCTCCTCAACATTTAGATTTCTAGTAAAATTTGTTTTATTTACTCTATAATATATTTCTGCATTTATTGCTATTTAATTGCCAATGAATTATATCGCCTGTTGTAACTCGTTTTAGGGAAAGAGCATTGGACTTTGATATCATAATGATTCCATTTCATCATACAAATCTATTTGGTACAATTTTTAAATTAATATGTCCATTATTATAAAAGCGTATTACAATATCCTATTAGTTTGATTACAGTACTGAAATTATTCTATATTTTGTTACTAAATGAATATAACAGAACAAGAGAAAACACACATCTAGCAATAGTTCACAGAGATTAGCATCTTGCAACACATTAGCATTTATCAATGCATGCATATTCTGTAAATCAATGGATAATTATTGGGCAATCACACATTTTATGAATCATGGAAGTATAAACTAAAACAATACTTTTAAATTATCTCAACAGATATCTAAATTTAAAATTTTTAGATCCAATTTGTAGATCTAGTATGTTTCTTCACTGAAGGATCACAGGAGGATGAGTTATGGTTGCAGACTTAATACAGCAAATATTAAGGTAGAGTTCCATTTGCATATCTTGATTGTATCACCTTCACACACTTATTACCTGCCTATTAGGCAGACTTACGAGTTTTGGTGGCATAAAATATCATGAACTGCCTATTAGATGGAATTATGAATTTGAGAGGCATAAATACCATGAACTCAAACTAACTCTTAGGTTTCCTCTAATGATATGACAGTATTGATTTCTCATTATTTTCTTTCATTTCTTATTTTTTAAATTTCAGCTACCAATATTAACACATTTGAAAATTGGAATTATCATACACACACCATTTGTTAGCTTTCAAAAATTTAGCACCTTGGTCTCAACACATGTTCACATACTTAGATACTTCTACAAAGTTAGAATATAGACAGCTTTTCAGGAACCCACAATATGTATGTTCTTACATATTTCCCCACTGTCTTTGAAAAAAAATCCTAAATATATGTTAGCAAGTAAAAGTTATACCTGCTTTGAGAACTGTCAGTGTAATTTACAAATTTACCTTCAAAAATATTTTAACAGTAAACATATTATTTAAAGTTCTCAGGTGTATTTATCTTTTGTATTCTCCAAACAAGATAGTGTTTACAAATAAAGCTAACTTCTTATAATAGAATTATATAATTCTATTTATTAAAAAAAATCTTTGAGTAACATTATCATAATCATCTCTTCCTTGTTTTTTAAGCCCACTCTTTCTATTGAATTTGTATAACTTTAACTGGAATATCTCCTTGCACATTCATTTTTGGATTAAAAAAAAGATATTCTCTGGTATCTCTCACTTATTTTAGTAGCTTAGCGTAAGGAAACTCATGAAGGTTGTAGGAGAACATTGTTGATAATTGATATAACACACACAATTTGAGAATATTCATTTTTTGTTTCTATTGTTTTTTATTGATACTACACTCTTCTTTCATACAATACATCCTAACTACAGTCTCCCTTCCCTGCACTCTTTCCAGCTTTCACCACCTCCCTGCTTTTCCTCTGTGTCCTGGCAAGGCTGCACACTCAAAGGAAGGTGATCAAAGTGCCAGGACCACTGGGTTAATGTCAAAGGCAGCCCATGCCCCTTAGTAGAGAACCCATTTGGAAACTGAGCAGCCCATGGGCTTCTTCTGACCAGGGGTTCTAGGTCCTTTCTATGTACGGTCCTTGGTTGAGGTACCAGTTTCTGCAGGACTCCCTGGGCCCAGATTTTTGGCTCTGTTGGCCTCTTTGTGGAGTTCCTGTCTACTCAAGGTCTTTCTATCTCCCTCTTCTACTATTAGTTCCCTACACTCTGCACTATGAGACTCCATATTTCCTTCCATACCCTAATGGATAGAGTCTTTCAGAAGCCACCTATGGAAGGTCTCTGTCCTGTTCCATGTTGTCTCTTACTTCTGATGTCTATCTTGTTTGCCCTTCTGAGTGAGGGACCTCTTTGTTGTTTAGCTTCTTTAGGACTATAGATTTTAGTATGTTTATTCTATATTATATGGCTAATATCCTCTTAAAAGTGAATATATACCATATGAGTCTGCATATAAGTTACCTCACTCAGGATGATCTTTTCTTGTTCCCACCATCTGTGCACAAATTTCATGATTTCCTTGTTTTTAATTGCTGAGTTACCTTGTGTAAATATACCACAAATTCTGAATCCATTCTTTGGTTTATGGTATCTAAGTCGTTTCCAGATTCTGGCTATTATGAATAAAACTGCTATAAGCTTAGTTGAGCAAAAGTCCTTGTTGTATGGTTCAGCATCTTCTGGATATATGCCCAGAAGTGCTATACCTCGATCTTAAGGTAACACTATTCCTAATTTTCTGAGAAAGTGTCAGATTGATTTACAAGGTTACATTCCCACCAGCAATGGAGAAGGGTTCCTTTTCTCCACAACCTCTTCAGCATGAAACATCCCATGAGTTTTTGATCTTAGCCATTCTGATGTGTGTGAGGTGAATCTCAGGGTTGTTTTGATGTATATTTCCTGGATGACTAATGAGCATTTCCTTAAGTGTTTCCTTGTCATTCTATATTCCTCTATTGAGAATTCTCTGTTTAGCACTGTACACCATTTTTAAATTAAGTTAACTAGATTTGTTGGTGTCTTATTTCAATTCTTTATGTATTCTGGATATTAGACCTCTGTGAGATGTAAGGTTGGTGAAGGTCCTTTTCCAGTCTGTAGACTATCATTTCATTCTGATGACAGTGCCCTTTGCTTTACAGAACATTTTTAGTTTCATGAGGTCCCATTTATTGACTGTTGATCTTACAGCCTATGCTGATGGTGTTCTGTTCAGGAAGTTGCCTCCTATGCCAATGAGTTCTAGGCTCTTCCCCATTCTTTTTCTTCTAAGAGGTTTAGTGTGCCTGGTTTTATATTGAAGTCTTTGATCCACATGGACTTTAGTTTTGTGCAGGGTGATTAATATGGTTCTATTTGCATTTTTCTACATGTATACATCTAGTTAGAGAAGCACCATTTGTTGAAGATGTTATCTTTTTTTCCACTGTATGGTTTTTGCTTCTTTGTCATGTCAACTATCTGCAGGTATGTGTATTTATTTCTGAGTCTTCTAATTGATTCCATTGATCCACCAGTCTGTTTCTATGGCAGTACCATGCAGTTTCTATTACTGTTGCTTTATTGTACAACTTGAGATCAAGCATGGAGATAACTCCAGAAGAACTTTTATTGTACAGGATTATTTTAGCTATCGTGGTTTTTATATTTTTCCATATGAAGTTGAGAATTGTTCTTTCAAGGTCTGAAAAATTGTGTTGGCATTTTGATGGGAATTGCACAGAACACGTAAATTGCTTTTGGAAAGATAGCCATTTTCACTATGTTAATCATACTGATCCATGAGCATGGGTTATCTTTCATTCTTTTGATATCTTATTAATTTCTTTCCTCATAAACTTGAAGTTGTTTTTTTCATACAGATCTTTCACTTACTTGTTTAGAGTCACACCAAGGTACTTTTTTTTTGAGGCTTTTGTAAGGGTGTTGTTTCCCTAATTTCTTTCTCAATCCTTTTGTTTTTTTGTATACAAGAAGGCTACTGATTATTTTGAGTCAATTTTGTATCTAACCACTTTGCTGAAGGTCTTAATCAGTTTAAGGAGTTCTCTGGTAGAATATTTGGGGTCACTCATGTATAGTATCATATCATCTGTGAATAGTGATACTTTGAATTTCTCTTTTCCAATTTGTATCCGGTTGATCTCCTTTAGATGTCTTATTACTCTAGCCCCAACTTCAAGAACTAAGATTAAGAGATAAGGAGAGAGGAGAAGCCTTGCCTTGTCCCTCATTTCAGTGCATTTTAGTGGGATTGATTTAAGTTTCTCTCCATTTAGTTTGATTTTGCCTATAGGCTTGCTGTATATTGCTCTTACTATGATTATGATTACGTATGTTTCTTGTATCACTGATCTCTCCAAAACTTTAAAAATGAATGGGTGTTGGATTTTGTCAAATGATTTTTCGGCATTTAAGGAGATAATCATGTTTTTTTTTTTTTTTTTTTTTTTTGTTTCTGTGTGTTTGGGTGTGTGTGTGTTTCAGTTGGTTTATACAGTAGATTACATTGATGAATTTTTTTATGTTTAACTACCCCTTTCTCCTTGGGATGAAGCCTACTTGGTCATGTTGGATGAAATCTTTAATGTGTTCTTGGATTAGAGTTGCCAATATGACATTGAGTTTTTGCGTCAATGTTCATTAGCAGGATTGTTCTGAAGTTCTCTTTTCTGTTGGGTCTTTGTGTGGTTTAGTTAGCAAGGTGACTGTGGCCTCATAGAATGAGGCTGGTAATGTTCCTTCTCTTTCTATTTTATGGACTATTTTAAGAGTATTGGTTTTAGCTCCTCTATGAAGGCCTGTAATCTTTTTTTTCATTTGTTCATTTTGTTTTGTTTTAATTTTTTATTATTTTTATTTAATAAAACTTACTCAATTTGTGTCCCAGCTGTGGCCCACTACCTTGTCTCCCTCCTACTCCACCTTCATACCCCTATGTCCCTCCCATAGTCTACTGGTAAAAGAGGTCTTCTTCCACTTCTATTTGACCCTAGCCTCTCAGTTCTCATTAGGACTGGTTGCATTGTCTTCCTCTGTGGCCTGGCAAGGCTGTAGAGAGTAACCCCCAGACAGGGGTGATCAGGGAGCCTGCCACTGAATTCATTCCAAAGGAATTCATTGTTCCTTGTACTAGGTACCCTGATTTGAGAATGAGTCTTTGGGCTTCATCTGAGCAGGGGTTTTAGGTCCTCTCCATGCATTGTCCTTGATTGGGGCATTATTCTCTTCAAGGCCCCCCAAGACTTATTTTTTATGGCTCTTTTGGTCTCTTTGGAGCTCATTACCATCCAGTTCTTTCTATCTCCCCCTTCTTTCATAAGATTTCCTGCACTGTGCTCAGTGTTTGGCTATGAGTATCAGCCTCTGCTTTGATACCTCGATCAGTAGAGGCTTTCAGAGGCCCTTTGTTGTAGGCTCCTGTCCTGTTCCCTGTCTACTCCTACTTCCAATATCTATCACATCTGTCCTTCTGAATGAGGATTGAGCATATTCCCTACGGTCTTTCTAATTGTTTAGCTTCTTTAGGAGTATAGATTTTAGTATATTTATCCTATATTATCTATCTAATAGTCACTTAAGCGTGAGTGTATGCAATGTATGTCTTTCTGCTTCTGGGTTACCTCTCTTGAGATGATCTTTTCTAGTTTCCACCATTTACCTGCGAATTTCATGATTTCCGTGTTTTTAATTGCTGAGTAGGACTTCACTGTGATTTCTCAGAAAATTTGGAATTGTGCTACCTCAAGATCCAACTCTACCACTCCTAGGCATATATCCAAAAAGTGCTCAAGTATATATATAACAAGTACATTTGCTTAAACATGTTCCTAGCAGCTCTTTTCATAATAGCCAGGCTCTGGAAACAACTGAGATGTTGGCTGTATTCTTATGCTTGCCTTTAGCCATCTGGGTGTCTGTAGCTTTTACTGATTATTCTTGGAGTCTGTACTGCAGACTGAATCCACATGTTTCTAGAGTTTTGAGAAGTCTACCCTTGATTCACTGTCTATGCAGCTCACTTTTTGTGACCCAGGTATGCCAGGTAGCTAGTATACAGGCAGAAAGATGTCTAAGTAGAGCTTCTCCAGTGTCCCACAGGCTTCCTTAAGATGATGGAACAAGGGATTTTGGTTCCAGGCCTGGCTCAACTCTTCTGGGTTCACTGGATTCAACAACTGGCTGTTCTGGCCTAGTTGTTTCTGACCCAGGTGGGTTAGGTTGCTGGGGAGCAGGCAGAAAGATTTCTGAGCCTAAAATTCCTCCAGTGTCCCACAGGCCTCTTTGTGGAGGAGGGCACTGGAACTTTGGTCAAGTGCCTAGCTCAGCTCTACTGGGTTATCTATCTGTGCTGGGTTCTCTGTGTCTGGCCTATTTGAACCAGGCTGCTGGGGCACTGGTGGATAGATCTCCGTGCCTAGAGCTGCCTCAGTATCCCACAGGTTTCCTTAAGATAGTTGGGGATGGAACCTGGGTCCCAAACCTAGCTCAGCTCTACTGTGTTCACTGTCTGTGTAGGATGATTCAGACCTGGGTGAGCCAGGCATGTGGGGAGCAGGAAGAATGGAGTTGCTCCCCCCCCCCAGTACCAGAATGTAAACCCTACACAGGGTGGTGAGAGTGAGCACCTCTAGCCACTGTGACTAAGAAGGTGTCCACAGGATAGTGAGTGTGGTCTCCTGGGTTTGGAACCAGGAGCAACTAGTACCCAAAATGTGTCTATAGGACTGTGTGTGGACGCCCAGGTTTGGAGCCTCACCCAGAATACTGGAAGGTATTCACTCCTCAGGCAGCGAGAGTGAGCCTCCAAGGTCTGAGATTCCAGGTCCCAGGAAGGTATCCACAGAAAGTGGGTTTGGTTTTAGGGTGGGTGGCTTAAGGCTTCAGGGTAGGAGCCCCTTTGTGTGCACCACTACTGAGGATTCCAGGAAAGGTATCCAGAGACAGTGGGTTTGGGTGGCCTAAGGCTGTGGGATCAGAACAGATTGAGCTGTTGCTGCTCCTGGTCCCAGGAAGGTATCTACAGATGGTAGATTTGGGTTGGTGGCCTAAGGCTGCAGGGTAGGAGCCCTGTGCAGTGTTGTTGCTGGGCCTAGAAAGGCTGCAGCAATGCTGGGTGGGAGCCCGGGAATTTTTCCTGGTATTTTATGGGTGGCCCAAAGATGGACCTTTGAGTATTGTTGTAGATTCTCCTCTCACCTGAAAAACACAGACTTTGGGGTTTGGGGACCTACAATATGGCCTGCCAGCCACCCTGCTCTCACTGCTTAGCTGTGTGCTTGTTGCCACCATCTTGGATCACCCCCAATCTCACATTTCATAATAAGATTAATACTATTTTGTTACTGAAGAATTCCTAGATCCAGAGATATACAAACATATTTTTTTCTAAGCTTAGAGAATATGCGTACTGTTTGTGACACTGCTGGTTCATGATAAAGTATTCAAGTGTTTGATTTCTTTAGGGACTGATTGAAGGAGAAAAATGAGTTTCACAGACAAACTTTTCTGAAAAGAAACTTTGATAAAAAATTTTCTTTAGTAAATTTCTTTTTTTTTTTTTTCAATGCAGTTTATTCAGGAACATTGAACAATCCTCGGACCCCGGGGAAAGCCAGCCCACAGCTTAAATAGCCTCTGGGTAGCCAACCCAGGCGTGCCACGGGGGCAATGCAGATAGGTCCACATACATGGAAGCAAGCCAGATCCTCGGCCTTAGCCAAATGTCGAGTTGTTCGTGACAGAGAGCACTCACCATCGGGAAGGTAGAAGGTGGAAATCATCTTTTTTAAACATCCCGTTGGTCACACAAGTTACCTGTTGCTTACCCTAGCACTGCAGAAGGTGATGCAAGGATAGCCTTCTCTATTTACAAAGATGTTATTTTGATGTTCAAACCTCATCAAAATCCATTTCTATAGTGCAGCATGCTGTGAATTATTTGATAGATAACATTTATTAATCAGTTAGATAGCATGCTAAGCAACCAATACACATCTTCTCATTTAACTCAAGGCGTTGAGATCGATTTCTACATAATGTTAATTTTCCATGAAGAAACTGCAGCTAGGGAACATTTAGGAATTAGGATAGGATCACTGACTTGCTCAAAAGTAGAATCATAATTTGCTCTCTGTTACTTACTTGGAATTACTCATGTAGAGTTCTCTATATTGTAGTAAAGACATTTTACTTCTTTACCATATCTATAAATTGTGAAAAGGATAAGAAGCCCAGATATTTAGGAAAGGAAACTATCAGTGAGAAAACTGGGATTATGTTATTTCCTGATTTTCAGGCATAAAGTGAAGGAATTTGTTGTCATTAATACAGCATTATGATAATCGGAATTAAAACTCTATGTTTTGGATTCCAATTACAACATTCTTTCTACAATAGTATCCCTTACTTCAAAAATTCTAAAATAAAAAAAAAATTATTACTGTTAACTTGTAGGAGAAATCATTAAGTTGTGGCTGATTTGGAAAGTGAATTCCATTGAAATGTTCTTCCTATAGTAGTTTATGTTTGACATTCAAAGCCTCTATTCCACAGAATTTTAAAACAATGTAATATTGCCTTTGTTTTTAAAATTAATTTGTTTATTGATTCAGTTTACATCCTAATCATAGCCCCCTCCTTCTATCTTCCAGGTACCATGCTCCCTCTTTCTTCTCCTATCCTCCTCCCTGTTCCTCAGATAAGAGGAGTCCCTACATACCCTATCCACTCATCCCAGATCATTATGTTGAAACAGAACTGAGTAATTCCTCTTCTGCTGTTTACTGGCAAAACAGCTCTTCCAGGGGTGAGTGATCAGAAAGCAGGCAAGGGAGTCCATGTCAGAGACAGCCCCTTTAATCCCCTTAGTAAGGAACCTACTGAAGCCTGGGCTGTCCATCTGCTACATCTGTGTAGTCTGTGTGTGGGTAGGGGTGTGGGTTCAATCTATGCATTCTTACAAAATTCTCTTCATTTTCAATTATGTATATACACAAATCAAAAGTTTTGATGTTCAAGATTTGAAGTTGGCATTTACTTTTGTTAATAGATGAATTTTGTTCTCTTAATTTTATGATGGAAATGAATATGAACAATTAAGAATTATGAAATAAAGAGGACTACAGAACAAAGTAGCATATATGTCACATATTTTTCTTTCTAGATAATATTTCCTTATTTTTTGACAAATAATGTTCACTGCTTCAAGTATTTTGATTAATTACAAAATTGTTGTAAACATGTTGATATTAAGTTTTTGTAATTCTGTGTGTAGATGAATGCCCTTCTAGTCAAAGAATTGCCTTGATAATTTCTTATAGGATATTAATAGATTTCTCAATGAGCACCTTTTACTGAAGGCTCAAAGACCTTACTGAGTGTCTAAACAATATATCACCTCTGTGTTTACAATCTGTCAGTTCTTGTGTTGATGTCTATATTTTATCTCCTCCATCCCCAAGAGGAATAATTGCTATGTTTTCATTTCCTTTTATGCATTATTTTGAGATGGGGTTGTGACACATATCATTTTGTATTTCAAATAAAGATGTTCCAAAAGGACTATGTAACTGTATTTTAGCTATTGCATTATTGGGATTAAGGTAATTGAAACAAACAAAGAAATTCTCAAAGAAAGAAATAGTCAATAAATCTGCTTAGTAGAGTTGTGGTGCTTATAGCATTCAAGTCTTAGTAATGTAATGAAAAACTTTCTAAATCTTCATTGAGATCTGAAATATGCACATGCATCTTCATACGTTCATTTTTTTTTTCAGGTGCTGCTTCTAATACCATCAAGACAAGCTTGTGTCTCAACACAGTTCTTTTTCCTTATACTTTATATTTGCTTAATTCTTTGAAATTGTATGCAACTGATAATGTTTAAAGCAAACAAACATCATAAATTATTCATGTTATTCTTTCTCCTTTGTGTAAATTAGGAGTAATATTTTTTTAATTAAAATGTTCTTGCCCACAGATGTAGAAAAAAAAATCCCTGCTCTAGCCAGAGGTCAAGCCAGTACTAGGAATTGCAGAGACCAAGCTGATATATGAAACAATGGAGGTCACACAGGTAACTGGAACACCAGAGACCATGCCAATTCTCAGAACCTCAGGCCTCCAGAGGCAATTTGGGCACCCAAAACTTCAGAAGCCATATGGGCAGCCAAAACCTCAGAGGAGACACTCTACTGAACCTGAAGGGTCTCTGGCCACAAGATCCTCCATGGCCAGAAAACTAGAGAGAGCCCAGAAATCAAGGTTAAAAATCTATCCAGCAAAGATAAACTCAGAAGCTGTCACCTAAACGTATAATTACCTCAATCTTAGATGACTAAAAGCCAGCTTGAGAATACAACCCACAATATCCAGGAAAATATTACACTGCCAGAGACGAACTATCATACTATGCAAGCTTTGGATATTCCAACTCAGCTGAAGCACAAGAAAATTACCTTAAAACCACAATTATGAAGATGATAGAGGTCCTTAAAGAAGAATTAATTACTTAAGAAATTCAGGTACACAGAACCAAACAGGTAAAAGAAATGGATAGAGCTGTTCAAGTCCTAAAAATGGAAATAAAAACAATAAAGACAACACAAACTAAAGAAATTGTGGAGACAGAAAATTTATGTAAGTTAAAAGGAACTACAGAAACAAACATTACTAACTGAATACAAGAGATGGAAGACAGGCATAAAATATATACTATAGAAAATTTTGATACAATGGTCACAAAAATGTTAAATCTAAGAAGTTCTTATTGAAAATTATTCAGGAAATCTAGGAAACTATGAGAAGAGCAAACCTTAAAATAATAGAAATAGAAGTAAAGGATCCCCAGTACAAAGTCCCAGAAAATATTTTTCACAAAAGCATAGAAGAAAAATTTTTTAACCTAAAGAGGGTGATGTCTCTAAAAATATAAGATTACAGAACACTAAATAAATTATACCAGAAAAGAAATTAAAATTCTTATCCCCAAACGTCTGCCACTTAGTAATCATACAGAACATACAGAACAAGGAGAGAATATCAAAAGCTGCAAGAGAAAAAGAGGAAGTGACATTTCAAAACAGACCTACTAGATTTATACCTGACTTCTCAGTGGAAACTCTTAAAGCAAGAAGAGCTGAAGAGAAGTCTGTGGTTGCTAAGAAACCACAGATGCAAGCCCTTACTCCTATACTCCTCAAAACTTTCAATCACCATAGTTAGGGAAAACAACAACAAAAAACAAACAAACAAACAAACAAACAAAAACACAAGGTATTCCATGACAAAGTCCAATATGTATCCTGAAATCTAGCCCTACAGAAGGTAGAAGGAAAACTTCAACCCAAGGAAGTTAACTACCTGCATGAAAACATAGGAAATAAATAATTTCACACCATCAAATCCAAAACAAAGGAAGCATGCATGTGTATACACACATACAACACACACACACACACACACACACTACCACTACAATCAACAAAATAACATGATTTAGTAATAATTGGTCACTAATTTCTTTAAATATTAATGGTCTCAATACCCCAATTAAAGGCACAAGCTAACAGAATAGATGTGGAAACAGGATCCATCTTTTTGTTGCATACAGGAAATATACTTCTATATCAATGATATGCATTACTTCAGAGCAAAAAGATTTTCTAAATAAATTCATCCTAGAAGCAACTTGGTGTAACCATTCTAATACCTAACAAAATAGAGGTACAACCAAAATTAAAAGAGATGGAGAAGTACTCATCAAGGGAAAAATCCATCAAGAGGACATTTCAATTCTGCATACCCTTGCCCCAAATACAAGGGCACACACATTTGTAAAAGAAACATTACTAAAGCTCACACATAGAAGCCTACATATTAATAGTAGGAAACTTCAATACTCCACTCCTACCAAAGGGCCAGGTCATTCAGACAAGTCTAAACAGAGAAATAATGGATCTAACAGATGTTATAACTCAATTAGACTTAAAAGATATAGAACATTTCACCCAAACACGGAGGAAAGTACCTTATTCTCAGCACTTCATGAAATCTTCAAAATTGACCATATATTTGGCCACAAAGCAAGTCTCAACATATAAAAAAAGATTAAAATAACCACTTGTATCCTATCAGAATACCAAGAATTAAAGCTGGATTTCAATAACTGAAACAACAGAAAGCCTACAAACTTATAGTTTAAACTACAAAACTGAAAAACTCTCTACTCAGGTCAAGTCAGAAATAAAGAAATTGAAGTTTTCCTATAATTCAATGAAAATGAAGGCACAGCATAACAAAACTTATGAAAGACAAGAAATGAAGTACTAGGATAAAAGTTCCTAGCACTAAGTACATCATAAAAAAATTAGAGAAATTTCATATTAGCAACTTAACAGCATACCTGATAACTCAAGAACAAAAAGAAGGAAGCACACCAAAGAGGAGCAAATGGTAGAAAACAAACTCAGCCCTGAGTTCAATGAAAAAAAAAAAGGAACAATGCAAGGCATAAATTAAGCAAAGAGTTAGTTCATTGAGAAAATCAACAAGATAAACAATCTCTTATCCAAACTAACTAAAAGGCAGAGGAAGAATATACAAAATAATGAAATCAGAAATGAAAAGTTAGACATTTCTAAAAATGATGCACACAAAAGACTTTATATGGAAGAGGTTTATTAGATGGAGATGCAGAGGAGGAGAGGGGAGAAAGGGTAGAGAGTAGGAGAGAGGGATAAGAGCAAAAGAGCAAGAGAGAGGTAAGAGGCAGGGTGCATTTATAGTTCTTGCATAGCTGAAACTCACCTGCCAGGTGCATCTACCTGACTATTAACACATGATGACGTCATAGGTTACTAGGCAACCAAGAAGCAGGCTGAATAACAGGCATAAAAATAGACACTAAGGAACCCCCCCAAAAAAAATCACTAGTTCATACTTCAAAAACTTGTGTTGGTTTGAATAAATATGGCTCCCATTGACTCATGTTATTCATGCTTAGCCATAGGGAGTGGCATTAATAAGAGGTGTGGCTTGTTAGAGAAAGCATGCCACTGTGAAGGTGGGCTTTGAGGTCTTCTATGCTCAAGTGATATCTAGTTTATCACAGAGTCTGCTGCTGTCTGTAGACCAATATGCAGAATTCTCAGTTTCTCTAGCATCATGCCTACCTGCAAGCTACTATGCTTCTTTCCATGATGATAATTTCCTAAACCTCTGAAACTGTAAGTCAGCCCCAATTAAATGTTTTCTGTGTAAGAGTTGTTGTGGTCATGATGTCTCTTCATAGCTGTATAACCCAAAGAAAAAAGTTGGAACCAGGGACTGAGGTAAGGCTGTGATAAGCCTGACAATGTTTTTTGTTTGGAGGAATACTGACTTTGGAACTGTGGATTAGTAAACAGTTGAACTTTCTAAGTGGGGTTTAATGGGACATTCTAGTAAGAACATGGAAGACAATAGGGCTGAGGGTGATCTTGTACTGTAGGGGCCTGACTAAGAGGGTTCAGAGTAGAAGAATATGAATATGTGGCCTAGAGACCCTTCTTATTATATTTTGGCAAAGAATTTGTCTGCTTTTTGCTCTTGTCCGAAAAGTTTGCATGAGACTAAAATGAAGAATTTTGGATTAATTGCACTGGCAAAGGAAATCTCAAAACAGTCCAGTATAGGATCAGTTATGTGATTACTCCTGTTTACTCTTATAAAGAACATTTTGATGAAAAGGAGGAGGCTAAGGAAGAAAAAAATACAAAATGTCCAGTTTGAGAAGAAAAGGAGCCCCAAGAAGTGGAAAAAAGCAACATCCTGTGTTCAAGGGGATAGACAGATTAAAGTTACTAAATAGAATAAAGAGAGTGGTGACTTCAGAGCAAGATGTCATCCAACTAACCTTCCAGCTTGTGAAAATAAATTAAAAAACAGTTTATGTCCAGGTGTGGGTAGTACATGTCTTTAATCCTAGCACTCAGGAAACAGAGGCAGGCAGATCTTTGAGTTGAAATTCAATTTCATCTACAAATCAAGTACTAGGACAGCCGTGCTTACACAGTGATGGAAATCGTCAAAAAAAAAAAAAAAAAAAAAGACAACTTACGAAGATAAAATGAAAAGAGGGGGCCATGTTCCAGCCCTAGAAGGCAGCAGAACTTGGCAGCTTTAGCCATGTGGTTCTGGGTTTAGAGTAAAAAAAAAAAAAAAAAAAAAAAAAAAAAAAAAAAAAAAAAAAAAAAAAAAAAAAAAAAACAAAAAAAAAAAAAAAAACAAAACAAAAAAAAAAAACAGAAGAAAAGGTTAATGGAATTTCCTTACCTGACTAAGGACAGTCACAGAAACCAAGAATGTGTTAGGGGTGCCTGTGCATGAAGGCCCTGGGAGGCCCTTGTGTGGAAGGGCTTATTTAATCTCCCTCTATGACTAAGGAAAGCTGCAGAGGCCAGGAATGTGTTAGGAGTGTCTCTGCATGGAGGCCTAGAATGACCATCATGTGAAGTTGTGAAGGTGAAGCCTGTATTGTCTTGGAGAACCCAAGATTTTGGAGATGCCATTGCCATGGGGTAACTGCCAAAGAGATGCTAACTGTTAGTGAGACCAACCCAAGAGATATAAGTGGGTTGCAGTCAATAAAGCTGAACACAGTTGGACATCTGAAGAGCACTTTAACATCAGCCATGGCGATGCAGAGTTTCGATTTTGCAACTTGCTTTGTTCCAGTATTTCTTCACTACTTTCCTCCTCTATGAAATGGTATTGTGAATCCTGTGCCACTGTATGATGTGAAGAGTCTCAAAAAGAGACATTGGACATTGGACTTTTTTCAAACAGTGTTGAGACTGTTATAGACTATGGGGACTTTTGAAGTTGGAGTAAAATGCATTTTGCATTATGTTATGGTGACAAGCTTATAGGAGCGAGAGAGTGGAATGTGGTGGTTTGAATAGGTATGTCCACAATAGACTTATGTGTTTGAATGCTTAGCCAAAGGGAATAACACTATTGAGAGTTGTGGCATTGCTGAAGGAAGTATATCACTGTGGAGGTAGTCTTTGAGGTCTCCTATCCTCATATGATGCAAAGTATGGCACAATGGTGTTTTTTCACAGGAATAATACCCTAACTAAGAAACATGTACCCTATCAAATTAGAAAATTTAAAAAGAATGCAAAATTTTATTGATAGATCTGACTTACCAAAGCTAAATCAAGATCAGATAAATAATGAAAATAAGCATATAACCCCAAGGGAAATAGTAGCAGTCATCAAAATTCTATAAACAAGAATCGCCAAAGGCCACATGGTTTTTACACAGGATTCTACCCAACTTTCAAAGACTAGCTAATACCAGTACTCCTTAAACTACTCCACAAAACAGAAAAAGAAGGACCATTGCCAAACTCATTCTATGAAGCCACAGTCACCCTGATATCTAAACCACACAAAGACACAACAAAGAAAGAGAATTTGACACCAATTTCGTTCATGAACATTGATGAAAAATACTCAATAACATGCATGGAAACTGAAGAATCCAAGAACACATCAAAAACATCATCCAACATGATCAAGTAAACTTCATTCCAGGGATGCAGGAATGGTTCAATATACAAATCCAAAAATTGATTCCACTATGTAAACAAAGAGAAAGAAAAAGGCACATGTTCATCTCATTAGATGTTGAAAAATCTTTAACAAAATCCAACACTCATCAGTCTTAGCACCCTCCCTCTTCTCCTCTTAGTCTCCTCTCTGTCTCTCCCTCATCTTACTATCCCCTCTATGCTGCCTCTCAGAAAAGGCTAAAATCGAGATATAAAGAGAACAAGTAAAACTAATCAAAATAATTCAACATTCCTTCATGTTAAAATTCTTGAGGAGATTAAGGACACAAGGGACATACCTAAACATAAAAAAGGCATTATACAGCAATTCATATTAACAACATCATATTAACTCACAGCAATTCCACTAAAATCAGGAATAAGACAAGACTGTTCTTTCCATATCTATTAAGTATAGTACTTAATATTCTAGCTAGTCCAGTAAGACAATAACAGTATTAAAGGGAATACAAATTGGAAAGAAAGGAGTCAAAGTATTGTCATTTGCAGATGATATGATGCTGATATATATCAGTGACCTCAAAAATTCTACCAGGGAACTCATTCAGCTTAGAAACCCCTTCAAGGAAGTGGCTGACTATGAGATGAACTTAAAAAAAATCAGTAGCCCTCTTTTATATAAGCAATAAACAAGTATAGAAAGAAATTAGGGGAATAACACCATTCATAATAGCAACACATAATACAAAATATGTTGGTGTAGCATTAACCAAACAACTGGAGGACTCATATGACAAGAATTCAAGTCCTTTAAAGAAAGAAATCAAAGATTTTACAGGATGGAATGATCTTCCATAGGATTAATGCACTAAATATGGCCATCATACCAAAAGTAATCTACAGAGTAAATGCAATTCCCATAAAAAAGACTTTGAAAGAGCAACGTACACACTTATTGTTACCTGTTTGTTGACAAAGAAGGCAAAATTATATTCCATGGTGGAAAAAAAGCATCTGCAACAAATGGTGTTAATTTAATGGGATATCTGCAAGTAAAATAATAAAAGTAGATCCATATCTATTGTCCTGCATAAATCTCAAGGATCAGGACCCAGAGGCTGGATTTCACAGAGATCTCGGGTAGAACAAACAGGACTGACAAAAAAATCTTGATAAAATGATTGCTAAAGATACTAATGATATTCTGTTGTATACGCATAGTTTGATGTCTCACACAGTCATCATCAGAAAGACTTCATTCAGCAACCAATAAAAACAGGTGCAGGGATCCACAGCCGTGCATTATACAGAGCTCAGGGATTCCTGCAGAAGAGAGGGAGGGAGGATTTTAGGAGCCAATACCATGCTCAAGCCAAACACAAGATGGTGATATGATTTGTTTTATTTAACTCACTTTCCTAATAATTCCCAATGTTGTTCTACCTGAAAATATTGGTTAATAGATTTTAATCCTAGTAGGTAGTTTTCTACCATAGTGCTAAAAACACATTGTGTTTAACATAATCTTTACTTAAGAGGCTTATTTTTATCAATATTAAAATTAAAAGATATTATATGAGTCACATATGGACACACAGAGAGACATGGAGACAGACACATAAGACACACTCACATGTCCATACACTGAGTGAAGGCTGAATGTCCATAGAAAATTCAATAACGGTTTAGAAATATTAGGTCTTTTGGTACTTTACTTTTCTACTATACTCTTAATAAATTCATTTCAAAAAATATTTAGTTTTAAATTATGTCTGGCATAGTTTTTGTCAATTTATTAGGGAATATTTATGGAAAGATGACTGTCTCAAACAGTTTAATCATTCAAGATCCATTTCAGTTTTGTAAGCACCTGACTATAGTGCAGTTGCCAAATATGAACATATGTCTTAATTTTTGTTATGTCTTGCTACATTTTCAGTAAAAACTTTGAAAACTTATTGGGGTTATTGAATCTAAAATGCAGTAATAACTTTTGCAAGGCTGCATTTTTCTTATCTCATATGTATTTTGAAACATACTGTGCACTAGTACATAAAACTCCGCATTATGAGAAAGCACACATTTGCTGTGGTGATTACTGTTTCAAAAGAGTTTCTGGAAGCTTCAGGGACTCACATTTTGGAAACATTCTCATTGAAATTTTACTTTAATTGGAATACAAAACTTTCCTGAAAAATATAAATTGTTATTTAAAATTCTATCAAAATTTATGAATATGAAATAACGCTAATTTTAAAAGTATTTTCATAAAAAATAATGTGATTTGTAATTAAAAGACATCAGAAGTGTTTTTTTTCTTCTATATATTTTAACTGATTCCCTACCATGTATCTGATACTATGCTAAACATTGAACTTTTCATAAAATATAAATCACAATCAATATTTGTTTTCACAGGTGTTTTTATTAACACTAGGGAAAGCCACATGGATAAATAATATGCAACTCAACCTGATCAATGGTTCATTGTATTAAGTGTGAAATAAAATGAAGCACAGGGGAGAGAGACAAATCATATTTCAGGAACCTGAGAAAGATGTCACAAAAATGGCAGATTTTCTGAGATCTGAAATATAAGCTGTTCAACGTGAAGTAATACTGGATACAAGAAGTAAAACTGGCTTTACATTGGGAATACCGTGTTCATTATCTTACAGGTGTTGAATAGCCAAAAACACTCCACAGAAGAGACATTGCTTTGTTGAGTGAAAAAAAAAATGTGAATCTACAAAAGGTCAAAATCCAAATATTCAGTGTCTATTTGTGGTACATATAAGCCATGTTCTCTTACAGTTTGTTTTGTTTTGTTGGTTCGATGTGGTTTGATTTAAAGTTTCTTGATTTCTTTTCTGGCTCAATTATCATTTAGTAAATTTTAATTGCCTTGAGTTTACACACTAGAGTATTGTTTGCTATTGGTTTTAATTTTTATTGCATAATGGTCAGATAGGATATATGAGATTATTTCAATTCCTCTACATTTGCTAAGATTTACTTTGTGGTATAGCTAGTCTATTTTGGAAATGCTTTCATGTGTTGTTGACTAGAATGTATATTATTTAGTGTCAGGATGGATTAGTATATAGATATCTGTTGAGTATCGTTGACATAAAATATCATTTAATTCTGAGGTTCTTCTACTTTTTGTCTAAATGATCCATCTATTACATTCATGATTTTCATAAATTCTTTGATAAAGTTTGTTCCTTTAAATTTTATGTCCAGAAGTTCTTTTAGGTAATTCTCAGTAGAGAATATTTTTATAAGATATCTGGTTTAATGGAAGACATATTGTTTTGTTTGTTTTTTTCATTCATGATTTTTATTTCTATGATTTAACTTGGGCATCTGACTTCAGTTTTTGTTTGTATGTCTGATATGGTAACATGTCTTTCTTTAAACTGGAGCAGTAAAGATGTGCTAGGTCAGGTAAAGCTAGTGGATGGGTTGTTTAATTCAATCAGGAACAGGAGTCACCCAAACCACAGGTCTGGAGCTAAGATAAGACAATGGTGGCTCATAAATGCTAGAAGTTTCACAGCCATACATCTGGAAATAAGCTTTGAAGTTTTTCATATTGTGGAAGAGTATATGAAAGGTAGAAAGGGAAATAGTGTCTTACTTAGGAAAAGTGGCTCATGCACTCATGCAAAAAGGAGTTTAGCCAGTTGTGGGTCTAGTAGCTTGGCTGGTGTTGTTGTTGGTATTTAGAAATCAATTGCATTATGAGTAGAGAATGAAATATTTAACATTCATTAATTGAATGAAGAATGTAGTTTAATAGATAGAGGTTGTGTAGAAGATGAAGTTTATAGAAAGTAAAAAGGAAAGAAGTCCTCTGTAACAGCTTCTTAATTTGCCTGAGTTATTGAGCTTCTTTCTAATCTTCATCATCTTGGAAAACACAGGAACGTAGATTGTGAGCTTGATTTAAGATATTTTAAAGTATTTATTGAACATTCCAATAGATATGTGGTATTATTTCTAACTGCCTTTTATTAAAGATATGATTCTTTACAAATATGTATTTTTCTTAAGGTAATAAAGGACTGAAGTGTTAATAATGTAAGAGTGCATGCTCAGTATGCACATATACATGCAAAAATATATAAAACAGAAAAATACATCTCTTTAAAAAGACAATGAGAATAACTTATGAAATTAGTATTGTCTTGAGAACTAAGAAATCAGCTGACATGAATGATTCACATTAAGGTTGTATACTTTAAAGCACAAATTTTTTATAAGTCCATACATAAAAGAACAATACTTTATTTAATATGAACATCAAAAGAATGAAAAATGGGCAATAGACCTAAAGGAATATATGGAAAATGCAAATCCTTTTCATAAGTAATGATCAGAAAAGACTTCTTAGAGGAGGAACATGTTTTATGTATGGGAGGAGGATATCTCTACAATAAAACTTACATTAAGAAGTATTCTACTTTACACTAGTTCAAATAGATAAATTCTCTAGCCAACAGATCATTCCAGGTATAAGATCCCTAGACTATCAGAAATGGAATAGTATAGGGGTAGTATTAAAATGTGAACGTCAGAGATCTTATACAGACTAACATTTTGGTTCTTTCTAAGGCATGTTTATAAATCATAGTGACACCAAAAAATCAGCCATAAACTGAACTAGTTTTTCAACAGAAATGAATTTTAGTGATAGCTTATAGAATCTTTCTCACATAATTTTAATGGTAACTATTCTATGAAAGTTGAAGAGAGAATGAACTGAGCTTCAGTAGTAATTAATGTACCTAAACCTTACAGAAAGAATCAACATTCATTCTTGCCCTCTCCACACTCCTCCTGCCAGTGGAAATGATTATATGTTTGAACAATTCACATCTTCTCTGCAGTGACTGAGGTTTTCTTTAGACTTATTTTTTACAATTGACATCTTCTCTGCAGTGACTGAGGTTTTCTTTAGACTTATTTTTTTACGTGATATCTATTAAAGATTATTCTACAGGCCCAACAATTTTATAATAATCTCATCAAGCCACTAGAGAATTTTAGTGAATCAAAAACAAAACAAGTGAGTATTAAATGATAAAAATGCAACATATCTATGCTTACGTAACATGAATGAGGTCAAAGTATTGTTAAAACAATCTATTACACGTTTAAACAAATCACATTTTCATTGATATTTATTTTTAATTATATTTCATTAATATTGTTACCTTTTTAGTAAAAAAAAGAACTTTAAGCCAATATTATTATTGGTAAAATAGGCAATTGCTTTTTGATGTGTGTGTGTGTGTGAGAGTGTGTGTGTGGTGAGAATGTGTGATTATAGATGCTCTGTCCACAGCAGAATGGTAAACTAAGAATAACCAGATCCTTGCTTACTACCATGGTGTCTCTAAGGAGATGTAGATATTGAAAATGAGTGCTAATACCCATACAGTTATATATGTTTTATCCAATCAAAGTGTTTGCAAGGAGTCTGGGTTAAATACAAAGTGTTTTCTTTTCCAAATTAGTCTACAGTGCGAAAAGTCACAGGCTTATTGTCAAGCACATGTTGCTTCAACTTTAGAGTTTCCTACTGGGACCAGCTTTATTGAGTTCTCGAAGTTCTGGAGTTAAAGAGGTTTTGTGTTACAAGATCAATCTGTCTTGACTCATCAAAAATATTTTGTTGAGTAAATAGAACTTGACATTTTGTGTCAAGGCATTGAACCTCATGTTTTAAACAATGGTCTTCGCTTTACCTTTTCAACAATCATTTTTTCTACTATAAGACATGACATAAAATTAAACCTTAACAGAGCACTGCTTATTATTTATGTCCTACAACATTAAGGTTTCATGGAAAAAGTATATTCTTATGTAACCAGTCAATAAAGACCCAAGTCAATGGGCAAAAGGCTTGATGGAATCAGTTGGAATATATAGGTTTGAGACCGACAATGGAAGACCTATTGAAACACAGCATGATGGACAGTATACTGCTGGTCAAGAAGATCTTGAACGCAGGGTTGAAACACTATATTATATTTGTAATTCTTGACTAAGCAGATTTTTTATTATTATAGTACAACGTACAGTTTGTTTCCTATCCTCTTACCTTTCATTCTATGTGGATTTTTAAAATGGATTTGTTTGCAATTTGTCAAACTTCAGAATCCAACTGTGCAACCACTTATCTAAAGGTTTGCATGATAATATATTTGTTAATTTTTTATTCAGCATTATTTCTATAATTTATTTTATACCTATTTTCACCCATATATCAACTGGTGAAAAATAGTCAGGTGTTGTAAACACATACAGTACCACAAGGAAAAGTTAATCGGGCTGTCTTCCTTAAATAAGTAGTGACAGAATTATTACAGATGTTACTTTCCAACCCAGTCTCTAAAACTCAAGCTACAGCCATTTCTATTCTTGTTCCTTTTGTCTTGCATTGCAAAGCAGCTTTGATTTGATCTTTGAAACAATAATACTTTATTTTCTATAAAGATATTAGACATCCTTATTTCATATTCTTTATATTTCAATTCAGCTGGAAAATCTATAGAAGATATACTTTTTGAAATCTATGCATTCTAACAGTAGGAAGAACTTATCCTTTATGTGTAGCTTAGTTACCCATGGCTTTGTGGGAATCATATTTGAAGAATAAAAGAGAATGGAAAATAAATGAAACTCTACTTGTGTTTTTTTTTCTAAATAGAAGACATTTGGTAATACTGAAGATTATAATAATAAATAGTACATGCTGTAATCCACATCAGCTAATAAATGTCATGATAATTAAATCCTTTGTGACTTGTGATTAAAATTTGAAAAGTGTATTTTAAATAAATTTTTTTCATTCTACAGCTATAGTCATAGTGAGGGAAATTAGAATTTAGCAGCCACAGGACATCAGGCAACTGTGAGTCTACCTGCAGACCACCTGCAACCACCTGCACATGCACTGGTTCACCTTATAAGAGAACTCATCCCTGTTTTTCTTTTCTTTTTCTTTTTCTTTTTCTTTTTCTTTTTCTTTTTCTTTTTCCTTTCCTTTTTCTTTTTATTCCTCTTCTTCTTCCTCTTCTTCTTCTTCTTCTTCTTCTTCTTCTTCTTCTTCTTCTTCTTCTTCTTCTCTCTGTCTGTCTGTCTGTCTGTCTGTCTGTCTGTCTCTCTCTCTCTCTCTCTCTCTCTCTCTCTTTCCCATCTTGCCTGGAGATGGCCTCTATGGACCCTTCTTCCCTTAATAAAACCTCTCATGTGGAACCAGTCGCATGGCATGATTTATGAACCAGCCATATAACTCTGCTGCACAATCCTAACATTAGTGCATTTGGCCGGGAATAGTTCTTTTCAGTTTCCATGTCCTGTGGTGCCTGCTCTCAGTGCCAGAGACACGATTGAAGCTGCTGGAAACCTATTTAATTTCAAATCTGCCCACAAACCACTTTCCAACAACCAGATCACTACCTTGTACATGCAACACCGGCTGAGTTCCCCTTATTGGTCAGTATATACATCTCTCTTGGTCATGGAGTATTGACTGTTGAGTGTCTGGCAAATTCTCGGCACCTTTTGAAATGGAACACAAAACCACAGTCTTCACTGGCTAAGGTTGACTCTTTTTTCTGACCTCCATTCAGGACTTCTTTTTCTCTTGGGTGATACTTTTCCCTTTACTAGCACAGTTTTGCTCCCTCCCCTTTCACTCTTCTACAAAATCCTAGCACTAGGTAACTGGGTCTGCTACCAGCAACTGTGTAATTTGGTCTCTGGCCAACGCTGACAAGCTGTTGGAACAGATAGTATCATACAACTCTACTGAGCCAAACCTTGATTTTGGGACTCCTCTGGCAGGTCACTGACACTTACCTGCCCAATGGTAACTGCCCATTCTTCTGTTCCTCCAGCATTCCCCCTGGGATGTCCTCTGGAAAGTATTAAACCCTAGGCATGGAGCCTGAGTTAAAGGCTTCTAAGCTCATATTCCTCTGTAATAAAATTTAGCTTACATATTACTTAGATAATGGTTCAAATTGGATGATTAACTGCACATTAAATACCAGTGTTTTATAGGACCTTTTAATTGCTCTTAGCAATCTAGTAAATGGGAGGTTTCTTCAAACTTTCTGTCTTCTCTGCTCTACATATTCTCTGTTCTTCCACCTCTCCCACCCAACTTCTTCTAGCTGTAAAGTCTCAACCTCAAGAGTCCTATCTTTTACCCCATTGATAAACCCACTGTCCTCAACCTCCAGCTTCTCAGATTCCAGCTTCTTTGCCTTCAGCTTCTCCCTCCTCCTCTGCTTCTTCCTCTTTCTCTTTGGCTTCTTCAGCATCCTCAACCCCTCCCCAGCAACAAGCCAACCTAATCATCCTACTCTGGTACCCACTTTCACCCGACCAACAGCTATTAGCTCCCCTGATATCCACTCTGCAGCAAAGCCTCCTTCTTCTATTCAACATAAACCAGCCTCAATTCTTCCCTTGTGGGAGGTGGCTAGCATGGATGGCTTAGTTAGGGTACATGTTCTCTTTTCACTAACTGGACTCTCTCAAGTAGAAAAGAGATTGGGACTCTATACATTTAATCTTTTTACTTTCATTAAAGAAATTCAATATCTCACACAATTTTATAGTCTTACCTTTCATTATATATTATATGTGTGTGTTTATATGACTGTTATATATATATATATATACATATATATATATATATATATATATATATATATATATATGTTTTTATATGTATACGATTCTTGCCAACAACTTGTTACCTGAGAAGTGCAGGAGAGATTGGGAACAGGCTAGAATGCATGCATATGAGGTTCACCAAACAAATCCTGAGGAGGTGTCTGTACAGGATCTATAATGGAATTATATTATCCCAGAAGGCATTTTAGGTAGAGATTGGTTCATGACCTGGCTCCTGGCTGGTCTTCTCAAGGCTGCCCTCAAGCCAGCTACTTATGAGGAGCTCTAGGAGGTCATTTAGGACAAGAATGAAAACCCATGTCAATTCCTAGAGCTCCTTACATAGGCCTTCTTAAAACTTACTAACCGAGACACCGGATGTACAGAGGGTAGGCAATGCCTGATTAACTTTTTTTTTTCTCCAAGAGTTACTCTGACATTATGGCTAAGATCAAATATTTGGAGAGAAGACCTCTGACTACACAGGCAGAAGTCAGCTCTGGGCTTTGAGGTATATCATGGGAGAGATGAAAAAGCACACAGGTAAAAATACCAACTGCTAGCCAAGGCAATCTGACTGGCCTCAGAGACTACCCAGGTTCCCTTGCCTCCTAAAGCATGAGGACCACAGGGTCCTTGTTTCAAATGAGGTCAAGAACATCACTGGGCCCAGTTTTATCCTAATCCTTTCAAGCCATTGGGACCATGTTCAAAATGCCACAAAGAGGGACAATGGGGTGTTGGTTCCCACCATTTCTCCCAAGGTATGGGGACATAACTCGCAGATCACCCTCTGGCTGATATCTTATGCCTGGCTACAGATGACTGAAGGTACCCAGGTTACCTTGACCTGATAACTGCCATCACTAAGAGAAAGCCATGCTATCATGGTATCAGTATGACCCATCTCCTTTCTTGTTGACATCAGAACCATTTACTCAGTCCTGACGGAGTATTGGGGACCAACCTGTCCTTCTAGCTCTTCTATTGTCAGAATAGGGGGACAGCCTTGCCAGCCTTGCTGGACTCCACCATTCAATTGTATTTTCAGGGTTGTTCCCTTGACTCATTCTTTTTAATGATACCAACCTGTTCAGTTCCCTTACTGGGAAGGGACTTTTTAGCCAAAGTGGGAGTCACTATCTCCTTTACTCCAACCACTTGCCTGACCCAAAGCTCACCAACATTCTTTCTCCTTCTCCTAGCTACCTTACCTATCAGTTCTGACACACCCATTCATTTACCAGCTTCTCAAGTGGACCTCCAAGTCTGGGATGTCCAAAACTCCTGTCACTAACCACTATTCCCCTGTGGTCATTCGGTTACAGGATCCCACTGAGTATATCACCTAAACTCAATACTCAATTCCTCTGCAGAGTCTCAGGTGACTTAAACCCATTATCTCTGACCTTCTAAGAAAGAAAAACTTATTCATCCCACTTCCTCTCCCTTTAACACCCCTATACTTGCCGTTACAAAGCCCAATGGAACATATTACCTGGCTCAAGACCTCTGGCTTCTCAATCCTGCAGTTGTCTCCCTCCACCCTGTTGTAGCTAACCCCTATACTCTCCTCTCGACCATTCCCTTATGTACCTCCTGTTTCTCAGCTCTGGATCACAAGGATGCATTCTTCTCTATCCCCCTGGATGTTCAGTCACAAAACATATTTGCCTTCACCTGGACTGATCCTGACATCCTTGTTTCTACCCAGCTTACCTGGACTGTCTTACTCCACAGATTCTGGGACAGTCCACACCTGTTTGGCCAGGCCCTAGGCTCTTATTTAATCTCCTTCTTATACATTATGTTAGATGACCTCCTCTGCAGCCCATGACTATGAGTTAGCCAAACTAAAACCTCTGCTCTTCTAAATTTCCCATCCAGCAGGGACTATCACATCTCACCCTTCAATGTCCAATTATCCAACTCTGAACTCACTTACCTGGGACTAACAATAACCACAATCTACAAGCACATCACCCTAGATAGAAAAGACTTAATGCATTCTCTGGCAGTTCACTCCACTAAAGAAATTTTATTGTTTTGGGGAATGGCTGGTTTCTTACTGACCTGGGTCCCTTCTTTTTCCTTTCTTGCCCACCCCTTATATGAAGCACCCTTAGGCCCCTTGCATGAACCCCTTCTTACGTCCATTACCAAGCCCTTTTGAAGACTCCAACAGGTTCTTCTTGAGGCCCCAGTCCTACATCTCCCAGATTTAACCTGTCCTTTTCCCTCTTTGTCATAGAAAGAAGGCTCTGTCCTTGGAGTCCTGGATCTCCAACTGGAACCCTTATTTGCACGTGTAGCATACCTATCAAGAAATTAGACCTAACAATACAGGGATAGCATCTTGCATTCGTGCTTTAGCTGCTGTGGAGCTCCTTATTCAAGAGTCAAAAAAAAAAACTTTTCTGTTATCTTTTGCTGTCTTCTATTCTCATAATTTGTCTCACCTTTTAATGTATAAAGTCTCTACCAGTCTCAACGTTTCTTTCCTTCCAGGTGGTGCTAATAGAAGACTCTTACTTTCCAACCATGCCCACCTGTTAATATTTTAAGCACAGATATAGCCGGTGGTAACTCAGTCTCAAAATGGGCTCCGTAGTTAGGCGAACAGATCTGACATGAACTCATTGGCTGGCTCTATGATCACCTCACTCTGAGGGGGGCAGCCTTACCAGGCCACAGAGGAAGACTCTGAAAAATAGTCTTGATAGGCTAGAGTCAGATGGAATGGGAGGAGGTCCTTCCCTATCAGTGAACTGGGGAAGGGGCATGGGAGATGAGGGAGGGAAGGAGGGAGGTTGGAATTGGGAGGAGATGAGGGTGTGTGCTATACCTAGGATACAAAGTGAAGAAATTGTAATAAATAAAAAATTATATTTGAAATATTTCAAACTATCCTTGACCTAACTCTGACCACTCCCCATCTTATTTTTGCATTGAAACCTTAGAGGAACTATTGCCCCCCACTCACACACACAGGGAGTCATATTGCCTCAGGCCATCTATACCTGGTATACAGATGGCAGCTCCTTTGTATATGAGGGAGCTCAAAAAGCAGGTTACGCAATAGTGTCGGATACTGAGATGGTTGAGGCACAAGCCCTCCCTGCCCACACCACAGATCAATAGGCCGAACTAAAAGCTCTCTTCTGTGCCTTCCATTTGGCACAGGGACAATCCCTTAACATCTATAGGGACTCTAAATATGCCTTTCATATTATTCTCTCCCATGATGTTACCTGGATAGAGCATGGGTTACTTACAGCAAAGAGAAGATCTGTAACCAATACAGGCCAAATTATGGCCATGGTAGAAGCCATTGGAATAGTCCAATGCTGGTCCCACTGGATGGGCAATTCCATTATTTCCAAAGAAAATAACCTGGCTGACGAGGCCCTTAAAAGCCTAGACTTGTCTCACCCAACAAAGGACATCTTACCCTTCAAGCCACATCTCCCTTGTCATCTCCTGGCACTTGACAGATTTTGTCCTATCTACACCAGCTCTTTCACACTAAGAGTCAAGTCTTGTCAAACTTTAAGGCCCACCTATAGCCCACCACTGAGGACTTGCATTTCCTAAAGACTATTACTACCTCTTGTAAAATCTGCCAGACTTCAGATCCTACTCAGGTTATCATATTCCACCTTTCCCTATCCACCAAGCTAGAGACTCTCCAGGAAGGACTGGCAACTTGATTTTACACATATGCCAGTAGTCAAATGTGTCCAGTACCTCCTGGTCTTGGTGTCCACTTTTTTGATATGGGTGGGGGCAGTCCCCACTACTAATAAAAGAGCTCCGACGGTTTATTTTCTCCTTCTCCATGAGATTACCCTCAAGTTTTGGAATCCCCACCTCCCTCCAGTCAGACAATGATCCTGAGTTTACTTCTTAGGTTTCCCAGACATTATCAAAAGCTATTAATATTCCTTGCTATTTTCATATCCCATAAAATATCCAGTCATCAGGAAACAGAGCAAACTAATTGATCCTTAAAAAAATACAATTGTTAAACTATCATAAGAGCTTCACCTCGATTGGGTAAAACTCCTCCCCCTGGCCCTTTTCAGACTATGAACTCCCACCCCCCAAATCTGTCCATTTCATACTTTGAGCACACTTTTCTACCTCCTGAGCTTTCAGCTAAATCTTTTCCTCTTCTTGTCCACTTTCTTACTCCCTTACTCTGTCATCTCCCTTCTCTTCTAAGGAACTTTACTGACCACTGTTTACCACTGCCACACACTAACCTCTGTCTATATCTTATTAATACTGAGGACCATGTCCTTCTCTCCCCTCCATTCCAATGTCCTTCATCTCTTTCTCCTAAATACAGCCCTTTCCAGGCGATTCTTGTGAACCCCAAGCTGCTAAGTTTGAGAGCTTCCTTCATTGGATTCATCTATCGCACCTCAACCCTTTTCCTACCCTTTTTTCCCAAGAAAATTAGCCCTCCTACCTACCAACTTCAACAGGATCCTGCTCCCTCAAGCTCCAGAAGATGCCAAGACCAACCACCTTGTCTCCAATTCTAAAAGAATGAGACTTCCCTACAGCAGCTGTGTTTATCCTAATCGATTTGACATGTGTTTTCTCACCTTTCCCTCTTGTCTGTTTCTGTCCAAAGTAATACCCACATATGGAGATTTGAGGTTCTAGAAACCATCAATGATAATAAACAGTCTCTCCAAATAAGATTGGGAAATTGCTTTATGGGAGGCTGTCAGAAGCCTATTGAAATAGTCAACACCCCAACATCTATCCCTCCTCTCTTTGATAGAAATTTTGTTTGCTTCCACTTTGACCAAACAAAAGATTATTGCAAGAAATGGCCAGACAGATATGGAGGTTGCCCATACTAGTCTTGCCAAATCCACACCCAGGCATAAAAGAAGCTCCCTCACCTGTACAGGAAGACTCTCTACTTCTACACCAGAGAACCTTGGGATCACAGATGGGAAACAGATGTAGTTGAAAAACTCTACAGCTGTTTCACACTCAAATTACGTATAAATACCACACATATCCAGAGAAACTACATCCCACTTACCCAGTCCCTGGGGATGGGAGAAGTAGAGAAAATAATTAAACACTCCTATAAGGTCCTTGCCTCTCTGACATCACCCCGTCGCAAATAATACAGTCTTGTCATTTCGTCTCCTACTTCACTCTGACCTCGGGTTACAAGCTTCTTAATGTCACACAACTGGGCCATTTTAGAGCTTGTTGGCTGTGTGTCTCACCTGGAACCAACTCAGAACTACCACTGACAGCTTCTCAGGTGATTCTGTCAAGTAACCTTACTTTACCATTCACTAACTGCCCTGACTATTATGTTGCCACAATCCCCTACCTTTGTCATATCACCCTCTTTGGAATAACAAGCTGTTTTAAGAGATCTGAAACACACTCTGTAGGACTGCTGCATTCCTTAGACTGTAATAAAACTATAATCCTCAATACCTCATCTCAATTCCAATGCCCTAATACTAAAAATACCTTGATTCTTAGTGTTACTATGGTCTACCATCATTTTCCTGCTGGTTGGTCAGTAGTTTGCATGCTTGTGCTCCTCTTCCCCAAGATGGAGAAAATAAATGAAAAGGAACCCTTACCAATCCTGATCACGGACTCAACATCTGTCCAGCAGGATAAGAAGACAATTCAAATCTTGCTCCTTTTGTTGTTGCAGGAATCATGGCAGCTATCGGAACCAGGACATCAGGACTAGCCACTTCACTAACTTTGTATTAGCTTTCTTCCAGTTCATCCAGGATCTCCATCAAGTGGCCCAGAAAATACTAACTCTCCAAGGACAGATCAACTTACTGTCAGCAACAGTGCTTCAAAACCGAAGAGGATTTGATCTCCTCACAGCTAAAGAAGGTGGCTTTTTCATCTTCCTCCAAGAAGAATGCTGTTTTTATGTCGGGTATAGTGAAAGACAAAATCCAGGCACTCCAGACAGATTTACAAAAGCTAAGGGAACAGCTCAAGGTCTCTAATCCTTAGGCCTTTGAGAACCCCATATGGAAGTGGATTCTGCTCTTCCTTGCATCTCTTCTGCTCATCTTTCTCCTTTTGCATTTTTTGCGCCCTGCTTTATTAACTTCTTCTCTACATTCTTCCAACACCTAATGCAAAAATTCTCTAACTAAACCATTAATCAGCTACTCTTAAAGTATTATCAACCTCTGCCTACAGAACTGGATGACAATGACCATTCAAACCTTATGGTGGGTACCAGCTATACCCTGAAAATGACACCCTCCTCAATCATCAGGAAGTAGTTGAAGAGCAAAAGTCACCCCTATGCCCTCCCCGCCATCACCCACTCTTAGTTCCTCACATTTTAATTAAACAAAGAGGGAGGAATGTTGGAATCCATAAGCAGGCATCTCTGAGGAAATTGATGAATGACTAAGTGAGGCAGATTTAATATTGTTTTTTAAATTCTTATTCTGTGTATTAAATATTCATAAACCCAAAGTTCTGTAGATGTCTGTTAGGTCCATTTGATTCATGGTATCTGTTAATGTAGTATGTCACAGTGTTTCCCAAAGTGTATCCCTCCATACACACATATTCACATGCAAATGTTCATCAAAATGAGTCATTGGTCTGGTCCTAAGTATCTGGCTTTTATGGCACGATCAGATATCTGATAAAACAGGGTCAGATAAATGGGGAGGAGGTCCCCTCTATCAGTGGACTTGGAAAGGAGCAGGGTGGAGATGAGGGAGGGAGGGCAGGATTGGGAGAGAATGAGGGAACTGGATACAGCTGGGAAACAGAGTTAATAAAAAGTAACTGATAAGAAAAAAATAAAATTAAATTAAAAAATATATTCTCTGAATTTTGAAGACAAGATAGGAATTTAAATTAAAATACCAGGCTGGGAATGCTTGCAATGTGCTTGATGAAGAGTGGAGTATCTGAGTTCTGACCATCAGAACTCACAAAAGACTTAGAAATGAGTATATGTAATTCAACCAATACTAAATTAGAGCAGGGTCAAAGAGTACCCAGAAGCTCACAGGCCAGCTGGGCTGTCATAATCACAAACAACACACACACGCACACTAACACACACTCACACACAGAAAGAAAGAGAGAGAGAGAGAGAGAGAGAGAGAGAGAGAGAGAGATGCTATGGGTTTTTGAAGCTTCAAAGCTCACTCCCAGCACCATATTTCCTTCAACAAGGCCACACCTACTTCAACATTCAATCATTTCTAGACAGTCCACCTACTCAAATATATGTGCCTAGGGAGGCCATTCTCATTCAAACAACTACACAGTCCATAAGTGAAACCATATGGGACTTTGATTTGCTTAAAAAAGAACTTATACCTTACTCCGTGGTACAGATTTGTACTGAGTTCAATTTTATCTATTTTATTTTTAAAATTATTTTATTTTTATGTGTATGGTTGTTGTGCCTGTATGTATGTCTGAACACTATGTACTTGACTGATGCCTTGATATTCATGGAGGTCAGAAGAGAGAATTAGAACCTATGGAACTATTCAGATGGTTGTGAACCTCTGATTACATGCAAGAAATTCAACATAGGTCCTGTGCAAGCACAGGCAGAGTTCTAACCACTGAGCTGTTACTCTGGATCCCTGAAATCAACTTTCAGCACAAAAAAAGAAAATGTTCTCTCAAAGTGTTGGAAGGAGGAAGATAAAGATAGAAAATGATGTAATTTTTAATTTTAAAAGTCAAAAAAGCCAAGTGCCTTTGACTTTTCCCTATTGATTTTATTTTCATAGTATTGTTTTCATTTATATTCTTATTTATGTTCACTCTTTCTCTTGTTGTTTCATTTACTCTTATTGTTCTTCTTTCACAGAGAGCATACTGATTTGAGACCTCCTTCTTTATCCTAATATAGAAACCTGGTGTCATAAACATCTTTATATTCACTGATTTAGCTCCTTAAACAAATATTAGTAGACTGTGTTTTCAGTTTTACTCAAAATATTTACTGCTTTCTTTTTTTCTGCTTTAAACTAATGAATGTTGGAATACATTTAAAGTCTTTCTAGAGCTGTTATGATAGTGCTTTATAATATTACTTACTTTGTGATCTTAGTATAAATTTTTTAACTGGAATCATTTCATAGTTATTAACATCAATTTTTTTTTCATGAGGAAATAATATTTTAAAAAGTGAAGATATGAGTATTCTCTTGTTGAAAAACTTGTTCTACAAATGTGAGTCATATCTACTATTTTTCAGCTTGTGTTCAGCCTGGTAACTTCTGTTACTTTGCTTATTCTTTTCTCTTTTATTATTAATTAATTCAATTTACTTCTCAGTCATAGTCCCCTCCTTCCTCTCCTCCCAGTCCCACTATCCTTCCCAAATTTACTCTCCCCTATACTTCAGCATAGGGGAGCCCCCCTACCCAGACACACTAGCTAATTTTTTTCATAGGAGGACTGAGTTCTTTTTCCTCCCCTGTGGCCTGGTAAGGAATTCCCATCAGGGGGAAGTGATCAGAAAGCAGGCAACAGTTTCATGAGGTCCCGTTTATTGATTGTTGATCTTAAATCTGTGTTGCTGATGATCTGTTCAGGAAAGTGTCTCCTGGGCCAATGAGTTCTAGGCTCTTTCCCACTTTTTCTTCTAACTGGTTTAGTGTGTCTGGTTTTATGCTGAGGTCTTTGATTAACTTGGACTTTAGTTTTGTCCAGGGTGACAAATATGGATCTATTTTCATTTTTCTGCCTTTAGAAATACAATTAGACCAGCACCATTTGTTGAAGATGCTGTCTTTTTTTACATTGTATGGTTTTGACTTCTTTGTCAAAAATCAAGTATCCGTCGGTGTGTGGATTTATTTCTGGGTCTTCTATTTGATCCGATTGATCCACCATTCTGTTTGTATACCAATACCATGCAGTTTTTATTATTATTGCTCTGTACAACAACTGGAGATCAGGGATGGAGATACCTCCAGAAGATCTGTTGTTGTACAGGATCGTTTTGAAAATTCTGGTTTTTTTTTTTTTTCCATATGAAGTTGAGAATTTTTATTTCGAGGTCTGTTAAGAATTGTTTTGGTATTTTTATGGGAATTGCATTGAGTCTGTAGATTGTTTTTGGCAGTATGACCATTTACACTATGTTAATCTTACAGACCCATGAGCACAGGAGATCTTTCCATCTTCTGATGTCTTCTTTAATTTCTTTCTTCAGATACTTGCAGTTTTTATCAAACAGGTTTTTTACTTGCTTGGTTAAAGCCACACCAATATACATTGTGTTATTAGTGGCTATTCACAAGGGTGTTGTTTCCCCAATTTCTTTCTTGGCCATTTTGTCTTTGGTATAGAGGAGGGCTTCTGAATTTTTTGAATTAGTTTTGTATCCAGCCATTTTGCTGAATGTGTTTATCAACTGAAGGATTGCTCTGTCTGAATTTTTGGGGTCGCTCATATATACTATCATATCGTCTGCGAAAAGTGACACTTTGACTTCTTCCTTTCTGGTTTGTATTCACTTGATCTTCTTTAGTTGTCTCATTGCTCTAGCTAGGACTTCAAGTACTATGTTGAAGAGATATGGAGAGAGTGGGCAGCCTTGTCTTGTCCCTGATTTCAGTGGGATTGCTTTAAGTTTCTCTGCATTGAGGTTGATGTTGACTATACTAAAGGCTTGCTGTATATTGTCTTTACTATGTTTAGGTATGTGCCTTGTATCCCTGATTTCTCCAAGACTTTAAACATGAATTTTTTTTGTTTGTTTTGTTTTTCCGCATCTAAGGTGATGCTCCTGTGGTTTTGTGGTTTTTCTCCTTCAGTTTGTTTATATGGTAGATAATATTGATGGATTTCTGTATACTGAGCCATCCCTGCATGCCAGGGATGAAGCCTGCTTGGTCATGGTGGATGATATATTTTATGAGTTCTTTGATTCGGTTTGCAAAAATTTTATTGACTATTTTTGCATCAATGTTCTTAGGTCTCCTACATTTCTCATTTAGATACTTCTAAGGTATTGGCTGCAGGAAAGTGTGTATTTAATCAGAATTCTTTTTAGGAAGAAACAAGCTGCTTTCATATAGATATGATATCTGGAGAACATTCTTTTTATTTTATTTTTGTTGTAGCCTGTACGTCTTCTTCTTTCTTTCATAATATTTTTATTGCTTATTTGGGAATTTCACATCATGAACCCTGAACACATTCTATTCCTAGTCCTCCCAGGTCTCCCTCCCATTCTTTTGACCATGCATCCCCCCAAAAGAAACAAAAGAAGAAAAATGAAAGAAATAAAATCAAGTTCAATGTGTGTTATCTATATACTCACTGGAACATGTTCTCAGTGGCTTACCCCTTAAATAAAACTGAGTCCTTCCCCTCTCATAGCCCACTGAAATCCATTAGTTATGGAGAGCTACATTTCAGTATCTTAACACACTTTTTAATAATTCTCTTTAATGACTTCCTGTTTGGTCTGTTACTTTTGAAGGGTAGGGATAAGAGTTGTCACAGAAGCTTTCCATCTTTTTCAACTGTGCATCTGTAGTCATCAATATTTATAAGAACCTGTGCACTAGGCAAACCCTACCAGCAGGCAGATGTCTGAACAGGTACTACCAACAGACCAACTCAGCTACCATTTGTGTTTAGATACAGTGTTTCGAGTTGGTACACCACAACATCTACCCCATCTATGAATTGCTGGAGCCTATGAAGAAACTGGTCCTGCAGAACCAGAGCTTCAGAATCACTATGACTCTGGCAAGACGAGAATACTGGTGATGGTCCAGTATTTGTGGTTCTTCAGAAACCAGAAACTTGGAAATAAACTAATGGTTCATTGCAACGAACATTAGCATGCAGTAATACACTGTAGCTTCTAATGCCACAATGACTATCAAATATTTGATGGACAATTGGGAAAGATAGAGGAACTGTGTGGTAAGTGAGCTGTAGAGATAGGAAGAACTGGAGTCTGTTGCTCCAGGCCATTTTGAAGCGAGAAGTTGATGTGTATTTTCCTGCAGAAAATGGGAGTCCCTGGCCAAGGTACCAGCAAAGACCATAGGGATGTCCTTGCTCTGGGCTGCTACCTGACTGATGCTGCTGTCTAAGTCTGTGCTGCCACTGGGTTGGGGTCATATATTCATCTGAGTGGCCTGAGTTGCCACCAGAGACCATGGTGATTTCAGGGTCCATGCTGCCACTGAGGGCCATGTCTGGGTCCATGGTCTTACTGTGGCCAGGCTCTGTGTTGATGTCTGTGGTCTGTTCTGCCACCAGTGACAATGCTGAGGTCCATGGCATGTGCTGACAGAGGAGACCATATAGATGTCAGTGGTCCGTGCTATCACTGAATCTAAAGAGCTATGAAGATACTTTTTGCATGGTATTGATTACTGCAGACTCACAGTTGACAAAGAGGGAACACATGTTTTCTGTGACAACCTCTACACCATTCCAGATTTACATGTCCCACCCCCAGAAAAAAAGTAACAACCTAGACAGTAAGCCATCAAAGAGAACTCTTCAAATTTGTGATACTGAAGTGACAAGGATGCTCTTCACAATTGATGTCTTCCAGTGTTGGTGTAAGAAGGGAAGGAATCTGTTCTATTTAAGAGGCAGGCTAATGAGAATTTGATCATGGTCTAGTGAGTATATAAATAATGCAAATTGTGTGGATACTACAGTGTGTCATTAACAAGTTATCCATTCTGGATGATTAGAACAGGCAGTATATCTGTCCCTATTTGAGCACCAGTTAATTATTTTGTCATTTCTGTTTTTTTTCCCTAGGCCTGTCCTAGTTTCCTCTATGTTTGTTGTGATTAGTAATCTCCCAATATTTCATGGTAACTCCTTGCAGATCCCTTGAGCCTTCTATTTTTGTAGCTTTTTGATAGCACTTTAGTTTTGTTTTTCTGTTGATGGCTGGATGATACCTTTATGCTTTCACATCCTAACCCTCTGTTTGTACCATAGAACTCTCCAAAGGAGGTAGATAAAAAGAATATAGTGTTAGTCATGTTAATCTCTCCTTTCTTAAGGTTCCTTATCCTTACCTGCTTGCTATATAATGTTTTATATGTTTACTATTTTGTAGCATGCTATGGAGGGTGGATAGCTCTAGTCTTTTAAGTCTATTTTATTTGCAAATAAATATGTCAGGCTTTAGAAAGCATTTTTGTGGTTAATGTTAATTTTTCCTCAAATCACACAAATTATAGCAACTGTCGGAATTAAGCACTTCTATACAAGGTCTTACGAAAGATACATACCAGATCCACATCACTGGCAGTATTAACTTTTCCACTTTTCATATGAGTTAAGACAGTCCTTGAAGTCTAGGAACTGGTTCAATGTAACATAGGTAGAAGCAATTGACCTAAGGCCTAATTCAGACATGTCTAAAACCCAAGTCCTGTTCATGAAAATATTTTTATCATTTTTAAATTAAATTTCTATTTTTATAATAATTACAGTTTGTTAGTTTTGTATACCAGCTGTAGCACCCTCCTTCAGTCCCTCCCAATCTCACCCACACTCCTTTTTCAAGTCCACTGACAGAGAGGTCCTCCTCACCTTCCATCTGATCCTAGCTTATCAGGTCTCATCAGGACTGGCTGCATTGTCCTCCTCTGTGGCCTGGAAAGACTGCCCTCACTGGGGGTGGTCATCAAAGAGACAGCCACTGAGTTCATGTCAGAGAAAGTCGCTGTTCCCCTTACTGAGCTGCCATGGGCTACATCTGAGCATGGGTTCTAGGTTATCTCCATGAGTGGTCCTTGGTTGCAGTATCAGTCTCAGAAAAAGCCCCTGGACCCAGATATTTTGGTTCTGTTGCTCTCCTTATGGAACTCCGGTCCTCTACAGGTGTTACTATCTTCCCCTTCTTTTTAAAAGATTACCTGCACTCTGCTCAAAGTTTGATTATGAGTCTTAGCATCTGCTTTGGTATACTGCTGGGTAAAGTCTTTCAGAGGTCCTCTGTGGTAGATTCCTGTCCTGTTCCCTGTTTTCTCCTTCTTTCGATGTCCATTCCTTTGTCTTTCTGAGTGAAGATTGATCATCTTACCCAGGGTCCTCCTTCTTACTTAGTTTCCTTAAATGTACAGATTTTAGTATGTTTTTTCCTATATTATATGTCTAATATCCAGTTATAAGTGAGTATATACCATGTGTGTATTTCTGCTTCTGAGATACCTCACTCAGGATGATATTTTCTAGATCCCACCATTTGCTTGCAAATTTCATGATTTCCTTGCTTTTAATTACTGAGTAGTATTCCATTGTTTAAATGTACCACAATTTCTGCATCAATTTGTCTGTTGAGTGACATCTGGATTGTTTCCAGATTCTGGCTATTATGAATAAAACTGCTACAAACATGATTGAACAAATGTCCTTGTTGTGTACTTGAGCTTATTTTGAATATATGCCTAGGAGTGGCATAGCTGTACCTTGAGTTTTCTGTTACTGTATCACACACCATTGACCAACAGTACATGAAAAGAAAATTATTTATATGGCTTGTAATTTCTTATCCCATCCCATCACTGAGGAAATTCCTAACAAGAACTAAAGCAGAGAGCATGAAGGTACAGTGCTTACTGGCATCACCTCTCTGGCTTGCTTAGCTACTTTCTTACACATCTTAGGAATACTTGCCTAGAGATGGTACCACCCACCACTGGGTAAGCCCTCTTATAACAATTAGAAGTCAAGTAAATGCCTCACACATGATGGAGGCAATCCTTCAACTGAGGATTTCTTCTCCCAGGTATCTCTAGGTTTGCGTCAAATTGATGGTTAAAGCTAACTAACTAAAACACTTCAATCTTTATCAGCTTTGACACAAAGAAACACCACTTTAAAAACCATAACCTTATGTGGATGTACACAACACACAAATGAAAATAAATCCTAATAATAATATATCTTAGTTAAAATTTATATTTCTTGTTTTTTCTTATGATTAAAGGCTAATATCATAATATAAAATAAAATACAACCTAACATTTCCATACTTTTTAAATTTTTCAGTATTTTAAAAGTCTAATATCTATTTAAAAATCCAAGATTCTTATGTATTGGGTCCAGTAAAATAAAAAATAAATTACATGTTTTCTTACTCCAAAAGGGACCAATCAGGACACAGTTGTAGTTAGATGAAAGCTAATCCAAAATACCACAGTTTAAGAAGCTAAATGTCCTAATTATGGGGCCCACATATTATGTTCTGGGCCTCCTAAAAAAGTTATACTTTTCTGACTCTGCCATCAGCAGCACAGAGATTTTATCTTTCAATTTTAGGATGGCTCTACTCCAACCTGGCACTGTATTTGGTGGTTATTCCATGGTCAGGGCATCTCCAATATGCTGGGGTCTCCACTATAACTGTGGCTGCAACTCACTAAAAGTTTCTCTCCAGAGATTCCAAACATCAGATGCTCTCTATGACTCAATTCATCCCTTCCAAAATTATGCCATGTAGGAAGACTCTTATGCATTACCAAGTTTTGCTACCAACTTCAGATGAAGCCTTGACACCTCAGCATCACAGATTAAGTGGGCTTACCTTGAAGAAATACTTTTCTAAAAGATTTTACCTTAATGAAGTTGGTGTTTTATGAGTCAAAGCTTATTTTTTAATCCCTGTTTACCAGCATCAACTGTTCCAGTAAAGCTACAGCTTTCTACAAAAGATTTTTAGTTCAAAATATAATTTAAATGACCCTGATAAAGTTTTACCTTCCTTCTGAGGCTTCATAAGACAGAATTCTAGAATCTTCAAGTTTCTCAGGAATCTTATCTTCAAAGCATCTACAGAAAAGTTTAGTATGATTTGAAGACTACTTGACTTTATGAGAGCAATTCTCTACAATCCTCCACCTTCCTCCCACGCACAGGTCGATCACAGCAACACCTACTCTCTGATACTCATTTGTCCTGCTTAGTTTTTGTTTGTTTGTTTGTTTGTTGTTGTTGTTGTTGTTAAATACAATGACAAAAGACAACTAAGAGGAAGAACGGGTTTATTTGGCTTGTGGGCCACAGTCCAACATTAAGGGAAGCCAAGGCCATAGTTCAAGTGGAAAAGTCAAGGCAGGATCTAAAGAAATACCATAGAGCAAAGCTGATGCCCAGCATGCTCCCATGTTAATGCTAAACTACATTTATTGCATAGCTCAGGCACACCAGCCTACAGATGTTACTTGACCATAATAGCCTGGGTCCTCCTTTTTTAAATAAGCAGTTCAGACAGTGCCTCACAAATTGGCCCAAAGACCAATTTGGTGAAGGCAATTGTTTAACAGATGCACCCTTTCAAAGATGTGTATAGTTTTTGTTTTGTTTTGTTTTTGTCAAGTCGACAGCTAACTATGACAGAGAAACTCATGTAATTTTTGAGAGGAGTATATAAATTAGTGTATGTAAAAACAGAACATACAATGCCTAGTTTATCAAAAATGTTACAAATGATTAGAAAGATTGCAATTAAATATTTAATATCACTATTCTTCTATGTAATTCACTATAAATTCGACACAATATTGTGAAAAAACATATAATAAAATCTATCATAGGAGAAATATAATTATAGAGTTGAGAATAAGATAGATTCTGTCTTAAAGAATGTTTCCCATAGGCAAATGGTTAAAATATCTGTTCTGCCACTGATTTTCTCCTCAAGAGGATTATTCCCAGAAATTTTAGAATAAGTGTGTCTATGTGTATGTTAGTACATATGTGTATGGATTTTATTTAATTTGACTTGCTTCTGATTTGTTCCCTAATAAAAATAACACTCTTCAATATAGCTGTATTTGAAGAAAATGGAAAAATACTATGGTACTTAATCACTGTGTGAAGTCAAATAAATTGGGCTAGGATTCAGGAAAAGGTCATGTTTTACAGCTAAAATTTACTTTGCTACAATTTTTAATAATAAATCATTCTAGAACAAACCAGAAGTTCAGTCATGTTTTTCTGTGATTACCATAGTGAATATCAAAGAACTTGAAAATTAATATAATTCATTAAAAATAAGGCTTTGGCATAAAATTTATAATTGTTACTATACATAACATTTTGAATCCTTACAAATAATGAGGAAACTCAGTGTGTTAATGCATATACATATGCCCATAAACAAAAGATGACATCCAAATTTCCTCTGTGTGACTCAATATAAAGAGCCTTAAAATGTTATAAAAATAAAAACAGAAACATAATTTACCTGCCTAAAAAGTTTTTCAAAAGCAGTAAGGAAAATGTTTGTCTTTCAAAGGAGTGGAAACATTTAATTAATGAGAAATTGGACCAATGAAAATACTATTAACATTAGCTTTGAGTCACCAGAAAAAAATCTTAATTTGGCTACTATATTTTCAATAAATTATTCTTAATTATCCCATATCCTCAAAGTCTTTTTCCTATTATTTTATTTTTTTTAATTTTTGTTATAATATATACTTATTTATTTTATGTTTGTAGTACATGCACTCATGTGCATATCCATTGGGCATGTGTGGATATCAGAGGATAACTTGTATAAGCTGATACTCTTCCTTCACCATGTAGGTCTCCAGGATTGAATGCAGATTGTTAGGCTTGGTGGCATCTCCTGGCTCTATACTTTCTATCTTTGGAGCTTGGTTCTTATTTTTCAGATAGATGCAGAAAACAGTACGCTCTTAATAAAACATATCTTGTGTCAGTGAATTGCAGGCAATTTTTGTCACTATACATTTTTTATATTTTTGATTGAGGAAGTTTTTATTTTTCATGTATCCAAGAAACTGATTGACATAAGCCACAGCACACAGATGAGTATATAAGGGAATAATGGACTAGTGAATAGTGTCTTCCATTCCTCAAAGACAAAGCAATTGACAGGTGGAATACTGAGCCCTGTGTATAGATCTTGTTTCATCTTTACACTCCTAGGTTGGAGTTACTATCTTCACATTCTCCATATTTGATTTTGATAGACTTTTTTTAGTGACACAGCTGTTACATTCTTGCCAGGATCCCTGAGAGCGTATTTCTATGAGATATATACCTAGAATGAAATTCTCTACTCATTCATCTTCACTGATGTACAACTGCAAAGTGCTTTTGCAAATTCCTGTTTGCACTAATACATCTATTAGATTCCTCCTGCAGTACATTTATAGATCTTGACCTGTGCTTGACATGTTGGGCCTTTTAAATCTTGGGTCTCTCCTGGCAGACATTCAGTAGTATCATTTCACAGCTTTGGTTAAATTGCTGTCATGACCAATGAACTTAGCATCTTTAAAGATGCCTTTATTTTAGATATATTGATCAGATAGTGCCACGATCTCCACATTTCTGTCTCCCACACTCCAACACAGTTTCTTCTAATTTCAATGCCTTGCATTTGTGTAGTGCATCTGTGAGAATGAATGACTCTTGTTCATGAATTAGTACTAACCAGAGTCCATGATTTAAAGTTGCTTTTAGTGTGTGTGTTTGAGTGGCTCTGGCAGGTGCACAGCATGCATGTTCTACATGATAGCACATAGGGGCAGAGCTCTTTTATTACCCTAGCAATCCATCCATCTTCACTTTCTATGTGTCCTTTAGAACATTGCCCCCCTCTTGTTTTCTACTGTCTCTGGAGTTTTGCCTTACCAGGGATGTCATGCAATTGGCTCCGCACTGTAAAGCATATCTTCAGGTTGGTTTCTTTCGTTTTTTTTTAATTTAATTTTATTTTATTAATTACACTTTATTCACTTTATATCCCCCCATAAGTCCTTCCCTCCTCCCCTCCCGGTCCCACCCTCCATCTTCTTTCTTCATGCATGCCCCTCCCCAAGTCCACTGATAGGGGAGGTCCTCCTCTCTTTCCTTTTGATCTTAGTCTATCAGATTACATCAGGAGTGGCTGCATTGCCATCTTCTGTGGCTTGGTAAGGCTGCTCCCTTCTCAGGGGGAGGTGAGCAAAGACCAGCCCAATCAGATTATGTCAGAGGCAGTCCCTCTTCCAATTACTATGTAACCCACTTGGACACTAAACTGCCATGAGCTACATCCATGCAGGGGTTCTAGGTTATCTCCATGCCTGGTACTTTGTTGGAGTATGAGTCTCTAGGAAGACCGCTGTGTTCAAATTTTCTGGTTCTGTTGTTGTCCTTGTGGGGTTCCTGTCCACTCTAGATCTTCCTCTTTCCCACTTCTTACATAAGATTCCATGCACTCTGCTCAACAGTTGGCCATAAGTCTCAGTATCTGCTTTGATATTCTGCAGGGCAGAGCATCTCAGAGGCCCACTGTTGCAGGTTCCTAGGTTGTTTCCTGTTTTCTTTTTCTTCTGATGTCCATCCTCTTTGTCTTTCAAGATGGGGATTGAGCATTTTAGTCAGGGTCCTAACTCTTGATTAGTTTCTTTAGATGTACAGATTTTAGTAGGTTTATCCTATGTTATGTATCTATATGAGTGAGTATATAGCCTGTGTGTCCTTCTGCATCTGGAACAGCTCACTCAGGATGATCCTTTCCAGGTCCCACCATTTACCTGCAAATTTCATGATTTCCTTATTTTTCATTGCAGAGTAATACTCCATTGTGTAGATGTACCACAATTTCTCCATCCATTGTTCAGTTGAGGGGCATCTGGGCTGGTTCCAGCTTCTGGCTATTACAAATAAAGCTGATACAAATGTGGTTGAGCAAATATCTTTACTGTATACTTGAGCCTCTTTTGGATATATCCCTAGGAGTGTTATGACTGGATCTTGAGGAAGCACTATTCCTAGTTGTCTGAGAAAGTGCCAGATTGGTGTCCAGAGTTGTTGTAAAAGTTAACATTCCCACCAGCAGTGGAGGAGGGTACCCTTTTCTCCACAACCTCTCCAGCATGTGTTGTCACTTGAGGTTTTCATCTTGGCCATTCTGATGTGTGTAAGGTGAAATCTCAGGGTCGTTTTGATTTGCATTTCCCTAATGGCTAATGACATTGAGCATTTCTTTAAGTGTTTCTCTGCCATTCGATATTCCAGAGAGTTCTCTGTTTAGCTCTGTTCTCCATTATTTAATTGCATTACTTAGTTTGCCACTGTTCAGCTTATTTAGTTCTTTATATATACTGGAAATTAGCCCTCTGTCAGATAAATGGTTGGTGAAGATCCTTTCCCAATCTGTAGGAAATCATTTTGTTTTGATGATGGTGTCCTTTGCTTTACAGAAGCTTTTCAGTTTCATGAGGTCTCATTTATTGATTGTTGCTCTTAGAGCCTGTGCTGTTGGTGTTCTGTTCAGGTAGTAGTCTGCTGTACCAATGAGTTCCAGGGTTTTCCCCACTTTTTCTTCTAACCAATTTAATGTGTCTGGTTTTATGTTGAGGTCTTTGATCCACTTGGACTTCAGTTTTGTGCAGGGTGGTAAGTATGGATCTATTTTTATTTTTCTACTTAAAGACAAGTTAGACCAGCACCATTTGTTGAAGATGCCTTATTTTTTCCATTGTATGACTTTGGCATCTTTGTCAAAGATCAGGTGTTCATAAGTGTGTGGGTTTATTTTTGGGTCTTCTCTTCGGTTCCATTGATCCACCATTCTGTTTCTATGCCAGTATCGTGCAGTTTTGTTGCTGTTGCTCTATAGTACAGCTTAAGATCAGGGATTGAGATAACTCCAGAAGATTTTTTATTGTAGAGGATTGTTTTAGCAATTCTGGGTTCCTTGTTATTCCATATGAAGTTGAGAATTTTTCTTTCCAGGTCTGTAAAGAATTGTGTTGGTAATTTGATGGGAATAGCATTGAACCTGTAGATTGCTTTTGGTAAGATGGCCATTTTTACTATCTTAATCCTGCCAAGCCATGAGCATGGGAGATCTTTCCATCTTTTGATATCTTCTTCTATTTCTTTCTTCAGAGACTTCTAATTTTTTTTCATACAAGTCTTTGTCTTGCTTGGTTAGGATTACACCAAGGTACTTTATGTAATTTGTGGCTATTGTGAAGGGTGTTGTTTCCCTAATTTCTTTCTCAGCCCTTTTGTCTTTTGTATACAGGAGTGCTACTGAGTTTTTTGAGTTAATTTTGTATCCGGCCACTTTGCTGAAGGTGTTTATCAGCTGTAGGAGTTCCCTGGTAGACTTTTTGGGGTTACTCACATATTCTATCATATCATCTGGAAATAGTGATATTTTGACTTCTTCCTTTCCAATTTTTATCTTCTTGATCTCCTTCAACTCTCTTATTGCTCTAGCAAATACTTCCAGAACTATGTTGAAAAGATAAGGAGAGAGTGGTCACCCTTGTCTTGTCCCTGATTTCAGTGGGATTGCTTTAAGTTTCTCTCCGATCATTTTGACATTGGTTATAGGCTTGCTTTATATCACTTTTACTATGTTTAGATATGTGCCTCTTATCCCTGATCTCTCCAATACTTTAAACATGAATGTATGTTGGGTTTTGTCACATGTTATTTTCAGCATCTAGGGAGATTATCATGTGTTTTTTTTTTTTCTTTTAGTATGTTAATATGGTCGATCACATTGATGGATTTCTGTATATTGAACCACTCCTGCATACCTCCAATGAAGCCTGCTTGGTCACAGTGGATGATATCTTTGATATGCTCTTGTATTCGTTTTGCAAGTATTTTGTTGAATATTTTTCTATCAATGTTCATAAGGGAGATTGGCCTGAAATCCTCTTTCTTTGTTGGGTTTTTGTGAGTTTTAGGTACCAAGGTGACTGTGGCTTTATAGAATGAGTTTGGTAATGTTCCTTCTGTTTATATTTTTGGGAATAGTTTGAAAAAAAGTGGAGTTAGCTCTTCTTTGAAGGTCTGGTAGAATTCTGTTCTGAAACCATCTGGTCCTGGGTTCTTTGGATGGGAGACTTTCATTGACCGCTTCTATTTCTTTGGGGGATACAGGACTATTTAATTGATTCACCTGGTTTGATTCATGTTTGGGAAGTCGAATTGATCAAAAAATTGTCCATTTCATTTAGATTTTCAAATTTTGTGGCATATAGGCTTTTGAAGTAAGTCCTAATGATTTTTTGGATTTCCTCAGTGTCTGTTGTTGATAGTTGGGGGTTGAAGTCTCCCACTATTAATGTGGAAGGATCTATGTGTGTTTTAAGTTTTATCAATGTTTCATTCACAAATGTGGGTGCCCTTGTATTTGGGACATAGATGTTCAGGATTGCGATGTCTTCCTGATTGAATTTTCCTTCATGCATTTGAAGTGTCCCTCCCCATCTCATTTTATTAATTTTGGTTAAAAGTCTTTTTCATCAGATATTAGAATGATTACTCCTGCTTGCTTTTTGGGCCCATTTGCATGGAAAGCCATCTTCCAACCCTTTACCCTCTGGTAATGTCTATCTTTGTGACTTAGGTGTATTTCTTGTATGTAACAGATTGCTGGATTTTGTGTACACATCCATTCTGTTAGTTTGTGTCTTTTTATTGGAGAGTTGAGTCCATTGATGTTGAGAGAGATTAATGACCAGTGGCTGTTAGATCCTTTGATTTTGATGTTGGCTAAGGTTGTGTGCTTGGTTCTTTTTCTTTTACTATAGTGATGTTAATTATTTCCTGTGTTTTCTTGAAAGTAGCTAGTTTTCTTGGGTTATTTTTTACCTTCTAGTGTCTTCTGTAACACTGAATTTGTGTGTAGGTATTGTTGATTTTTTTTTTTCTGTCATTAAATATCTTGTTTTCTCTGTCTATGAGGAATGAGAGTTTTGCTGGGTACAGTACCCTGAGCTGAAATCTGTGTTCTTTTAGGGTTTGCATGACATCCGTCCAGGCCCTTTTGTCTTTCATAGTCTCTGTTGAAAAGTCAGGTGTGATTCTAGTGGGTTTGCCATTATATGTTACTTGGGCTTTTTCCCTTGCAGCTTTTAGTATTTTTTCTTTGTTCTGTATATTTACTGTTTTGATTATTATGTGGCAGGAGTATTTTGTTTTCTGGTCCAATTGATTGGTGTTCTGTAGGCCTCTTGTATTCTTATTGGCTTCTCCTTTAACTTGGGGAAATTTTCTTCAATGATTTTGTTGAAAATATTTTCTGGACCTTGGAGCAGGGAATCTTCTTTTTCCTCTATTCCTTTTATTCTTAGGTTTTGTCTTTTTATGTTGTCTTAAATTTTTTGGACCTCTCTGTATCAGGAATTTTTTAGATTTAACATTTTCTTTGACAGATACATCTATTTGTTCTATTGTATCTCCACAGGTGAGGTCAGATTTTTTCTTCCATCTCTTGTAGTCTATTGGTTATGCTAACCTCTGTAGTTCTTGCTTTCTTCCTTAAGTTCTTTCTCTCCACAATTTCCTCCCTTTGTGTGTTTTTTTTTTTAATTTTTCCAATTCTATCTTCAGATCTTGAGAAGTTTTGTTGATTTCCTTCACCTGTCTGCCTGCATTTTCCTGTTTTTCTTTCAATTCCTTCAGCTGTTTGTTTGAACAATCCTCTGTTTCTTTTATTTCTTTCAGTGATTTAAGCATTTCCTCTCTAAAGGCCACAAACTGTTTGTTTGCAACTTCTTGTATTTCTTTATGGATGCCCATAATCTGTTTGTTTTTATCTTCCTCTATTTTTTTATGGATGGCCATAATCTGTTTGAGCTTATCTTCCTCTAGGTCTTTATGCATTTTATTTGTTTCCTCTGTTATCTTTTTCATGAGCATTGATGTTAGGTCATCTTCTTGAATTTCAATTATGCTGGGGTGTCCAGGGCTACTTGCCCTTGGATAACTGGGTTCTGGAGATGCCATATTGCTCTGGATTTTGTTCGTTTAACTTTTATGCTGGCTTCTACTCATTGGGCTATCTTAGGTGTTTGGAGTTAGTTTCTGGTGCTTCCTGGAATCCTGTGGTGGAGAGTATCCCCTTGGCAGGAAGTTGGTTTTTCTAATAGGAAGCCTTCTCAGATTTTGGTTATAGTCACTGGATGGCCAGTGGTTTTCAGGAGTTGCTGCTGCTCACCTCAGCCATAGAGTGGTAACCGTGGTCCATACATGGTCAGTTTCGGAGAAGGTTCCATGAGGTGATGAGAAGAAGTTATACTTCTTTTGTGTTTGTGTGAAAAGTTCTGTAGACATCTATTAGGTCCGTTTGATTTAAGACCTCTGTAAGTGTAATTTTTTCTCTGTTTAGTTTCTGTCTCAATGCTCTGTCTCTTGGTGAGAGTGAGGTATTGAAGACTCCCACTATTAAGGTGTTGGTGTCAATATGTGACTTAAAATTTAATAAAGTTTCTTTGACAAATCCAGGAACCCTTGTGTTTGGTGAATAGATGTTCAGGATTGTGATGGTTTCCTGGTGGATTTTTTTCTTGGTTGAGAATGAAGAGACTCTCTCCATCTCTTTTGATTAATTTTGATTGAACGTCTATATTATTAGATTTTAGGATGGCTACTACAGCTTGCTTCTTTTGTCCATTTGATGGAAAACCTTTTTCCAGGCTTTTGCTATGAAGTAGTGTTTATCTTTGTTCAGATGTTTGTTTTTGTGATATTTTGTCAAATTATGTAGCCAAATTTGCCCATGTCTGAAAATCTGTTCAAGGCTAAAGTGAAGAGTTTGGATTAATACGGCTGGCAAAAGAAATCCCAAACAGTCAGGTATTGACTCTGTTGTGTGTTTATTCTTGTTTACTTTTATGGGTCTATAATGAAAATAAGCAAGCAGAGCAAGGAAAAATAAAAATGTACAATTTGAGAAAAGGTGCTCCACGAAGTACAATGGAGCTAAATCAGGTGATCATGGAGATAAACAGATTAAAGTGTCCCATCCATCTAAACTTCCAACTTATGAAAAGAAATTTATTTTTTTTCAATTTCAATTTTATTTTTTATATTAATTACAGTTTATTCACTTTGTATCCCAGCTGTAGCACCTTCCCTCATTCCCTCCCAATCCCACTCTCCCTCCCTCATCTCCTCTCATGCCATCTCCAAGTCCACTCATAGGGGAGGTCCTCCTCCCCTTCCATTTGACCCTAGTCTAACAGTTCTCATCAGGACTGGCTGTATTGTCCTCCTCTGTGGCCTGGCAAGGCTGCTTCCCCTTCAGGGGGAGGTGATCAAAGAGACAGCCACTTCATGTTAGAGACAGCTCCTGTTCCTTTACTAGGGAACCCACTTGGATAATGAGGTGCCATGGGCTACATCTGTTCAGGGGATCTAAGCTATCTTCATGCATCTTCCAGGGTTGGAGTATCAGTCTCAGAAAAGACCCCTGGGCCCAGATTTTTTCTTTCTTATGCTCTCCTTGTAGAGCTCCTGTCTCCTCCATGTCCTTCTTTTTTAATTTTTTATTTTTTTATATTAATCACAGGTTATTTACTTTGTATCCCAGCTGTAGCCTCCTTCCTTATTCTCTCACAGTCCCACACTCCCTCCCTCATCTCCTCCCGCCCCTTTCCAAATCCCTTTCCTCCTCCCCTTCCATATGACCCTAGCTTATCAGGTATCTTCAGGACTGGCTGCCATGTTCTCCTCTGTGGCCTAGCAAGGCTGATCCCCCTATCTCCCCATTCTTACATAAGATTGCCTGGACTCTGCCTAAAGTTTGGTTATGAGCCTCAGCATCTGCTTTGAAATGCTGCTGGGTAGATCTTTCATAGGGCCTCTCTGGTAGGTTCCTGTCTTGTTTCCTCTTTTCTCCCACTTCTGATTTCCATCCCGTTTGCCTTTCTAAGTGAGGATAGATCATCTTACCCAGGATCCTCCTTCTTGCTTATCTTCTTTGGGTGTACAGATTTTAGTATGTTTATCCTATATTATATATATCTAATATCCACTTACAACTGAGTATAAACCAAATGTGTCTTTCTCCTTCTGGGATAACTCATTCAGAATGATCTTTGCTAGTTCTCACAGTTTTCCTGCAATTTTCGTGATTTCCTAGTGTTTAATTCCTGAGTAGTATTCCATTGTGTAAATGTACCACAATTTCTGTATCCATTCTTCTGTTGAGGGACATCTGGGTTGTTTCCAGGTTCTGGCTATTATGAATAAAGGAGCTACAACCATTGTTGAGCAAATGTCCCTGTTGTGTACTTGAGCATATTTTGCCTAGGAGTGGTATAGCTGAATCTTGTGATAGCACTCTTCCCAATTGTCTGAGAACGTGTCAGATTGATTTTCAAAGTGGTTGTAAAATTTTACATTCCCACCAGCAATGGAGGAGGCCTCCCCTTTCTTCACATTCTCTCCAGCATATATTTTCACTTGAGTTTTTTTTCACATTTATTATTATTATTATTAATTACACTTTTTTCATTTTGTATCCCCCCATAAGCCCCTCCCTCCTCCCCTCCTGATCTCACCCTTCCTCCCCTTTCTGCATGCATGCCTCTCCCCAAGTCCACTGATAGGGGAGGTCTTCCTCTCCTTCTTTCTGATCTTAGACATCAGTTCTCATCAGAAGTGGCTGCATTGTCATCTTCTGTGGCCTGGTAAGGCTGCTCCCCCCTCAGGCGGAGGTGATCAAAGAGCAGGCCAATCAGATTATGTCAGAGGCATTCCCTCTTCCCATTACTGTGTAACCCACTTGGACACTGAACTGGCATGGGCTACATCTGTGCAGGGGTTCTAGATTATCTCTATGAATAGTCCTTGGTTGGAGTATGAGTCTCTGCGAAGTTCCCTGTGTTCAAATTTTCTTGTTCTGTTGCTCTCCTTGTGGAGTTCCTGTCCTCTCCAGCTCTTGCTATTTCCCACTTCTTATATAAAATTCTATTCACTCTGCCCAACAGTTGGCCATCAGGGTCAGCATCTCCTTTGATAGTGTTCAGGGCAGAGGCTTTCAGAGGCCCTCTGTGGCAGGTTCCTAGGTTGTTTCCTGTTTTCTTCTTCTTCTGATGTCCATCCTCTTTGCCTTTCAGGATGGGGATTGAGAGTTTTAGTTAGGGTCCTCTCTTTTGCTTAGTTTGTTTAGATGTACCGATTTTAGTGGGTTTATCCTATGTTGTATGTTTATATGAGTGAGTATATACCGTGTGTGTCTTTTTGCTTCTGGGACAATTCACTCAGGATCATCCTTTCAATGTCCCACCATTTACCTGCAAATTTCATGATTTCCATATTTTTCATTGCTGAGTAATACTCCATTGTATAGATGTATCATGGATTCTGCATCCATTCTTCATTTGAGGGGTGTCACTTGAGTTTTTATCTTAGCCATTCTGATGTGTGTAAGGTGAAATCTATGAGTCATTTTGATTTGCCTTTCCATGATGACTAAGGAGTCTAGAATTTCTTTACGTGTTTCTCTGCCATTCAGTATTCCTCTACATAGAATTCTCTGTTAAATTTGTACCCCACCTTTTAATTGGAATACTTGATTTGTTGCAGTTTAACTTCTTGAGTTCTTTTCGCATTCTGGATATTAGCTCTCTGTCAGATATAGCGTTGCTGAAGATCCTTTCCCAATCTGTAGGTTGTCATTTTTGTTTTGATGACAGTGTTCTTTGCTTTACAGAAACTTTTCAGTTTCATGAGGTCCCACTTATTGATTGTTGATCTTAGAGCCTGTGCTATTGGTGTTCTGTTCAGGAAGATATCTCCTGTGTCAATGAGATCAAGGCTCTTCTCCACTTTTTATTCTAGTAAATTTAATGTGTCTGGTTTTATGTTGAGGTTTTTGATCCACTTGGACATTAATTTTGCACAGGGTAAAGTGACCTTTAATCTCAGAACTCCAGGGGGAGTCAGGAGAATCTTGGAATTTGAGGCCACCCTTGTCAACAGATTGAGTTTCAGGACAGCAAAGCTTAGACCGTGAAGGTGAGCACCAAAAACAGAAAGCTAGTGAAGATATAATTGAAATAGTGGGACATGTTCCAGCCCCATCAAACAGTAAGATATGGCAGTTTCACCTAAAAGGTTCTGGCTATAAAGTCAAGGACAAAGAATGGAGATACAGAATTCCTCACCAGGTGTAGGGCAGGGGTGATCTTGAATAAAACCCTGGAGAGGCTAGTGTGTGAAATTGTGATGGTTAATCATGAAATGCTTTGGATTCCCCAAGATGTTGGAGATGCCAGACCCATGGGATAACTGCCAATAAGTGGTGCTGACAGAATGGAACCAGCCAAGGAAAGAAGTGTGTTGTTGCAGCCAACAAATGTGAAAGGAGTTGGAGATCTGAAGAGTGCTTTGACATCGGACATGGAAATGCAGCATTTAGAGTTTTCCAGCATTTTTCAGTATTGGTTTGATCCATTACTTCCTCACTATGTTCCATTTCAAGTCTTTTGGAATAGTAATCTATTACCCTATGGTATTATATTTTGGAAGTATGTGGTCTACTTTTTGATTTTGATTTTCCAAGGGAATATAGTTCCTAGATTGCATACGTCTCAGAAGAAACTTCAAATTTTGGACATTTAAACAAGTTTGAGACTGTGATAGATTATGAGTACTTTTGAAGTTGGACTAAATAGATTTTTCATTATGTTGTGGCTGCATTCCTATTGGGGTCCATGGAGTAGAATGTGAATAGAAATGACCCTCATAGACTCATGTGTTTGAATACTTGGAACATGAGGAGTGAGACTATGAAGAACTGTAGCCTTGAAGTACGTGTAGGATTGCTGGACAGATTATGCCACTGTAAGGTTGGGGTTTGAGGTTTCATAAGCTCAATCTAAATATTTTCCTGCTGATGCCAGTCCTGACATGAAATTCTCAGGTTCTTCTCCAGTTCCATATCTACTAATACACTGCCATGTTACCGTCCATGATAATAATGGTGTAAACCTCTGAATAGTAAGCCAGTCTCAATTAAATATTTTCCTTTATAAGAGAAGCTGTGATCATGGTGTCTTTTTACAGCATTGGAAACCTTAGCTATAATGAAGTTCTACTTTTAAATTGTTTTTTTGGCAAATATGGATATGCCATATTTATGGATATGCTTCTTAATTTATGAAGTAGCAATGCATATATAAGTTGAGTAGTTATGACAGAGATCATTGACTCAAGAATATATATAGCTATTGAAAAAGAAAAATAGAGATGTACATACATACTTAAGACAGTCTCTCCCTTTCTCTTTCCATACTGAAAATGAGTATGTAGTGCAACATCATTGTTTTCTTATTTATTATTTATTACAATGCATTCACTTTTTATACCAGCTGTGGCCCCTCCCTCATCACCTCACAATCTTACTCTCCCTCCTTTTTTCCCCTATGCCCCTCCCCAAGTCCAGGCATAGGAAAGGTCCCCTTCCCCTTCTATATGACCTTCTATCAGGTCTCATCAGGAATGGCTGCATTGTCTTCCTCTGTGGTTTAGCAAAATTTTACCCTCCAGGGAATGTTGATCAGAGGCTAACAACTCGCCACTAAATTCATGCCAGAGACAACTCCTGCTCCCCACATGAGGGAACCCTCTTGGATACTGAGTCTGTTGGCTACATCTTCATTATAGCTATATACAATTCTTCTTATCCTCCCTCATGACTTTAAAAGGAACTGAATAGAAGCCCTCAGTGACATGACCTCTTTGCTGTCATGATTGGCCATGTCTACACTTTGTATGGCACTCACTCATTGAAGCAGCCCACAGATTTCCTAACCAACAAAACTGCTTATTTTAGTTAGTTTTTTTGTTTGTTTGTTTTACAGTAATTAATATATACTATTCTCTGAATGAATGTATTTTTTTTCATTTTCAAATACACTGGTATACAGATATAACTGAGCAATAGTCACATAACATGTGTGCTTGGAAACGTACTCCTTTAGGAAATAAAAAAAAATCTGCAAAGATGGAACTGTTTGAAATTTTCATGTTCTAATCACTAAATTTTTTTTTCACAACATCCTTAAAGAGGTAGGAGATAAGAAGAAGGATATGAGAATGAATTGTTTGAGGTTGAGGCTGGAAGGCAAATGACAACAAAAATGTGACTTTACTTTTTTTTCTGCTTAAAGAGCAGATAATCATCTTTTTTCTTTAATTATTTTTATTTTTATTAATTAAAGTTTATTCAGTTTGTATCCCCCCTGTAACTCACTCCTTCCTCCCTTCCCAATCCCAACTTCCCTCTTCCCCACCCATGTCCCTCTTCCAGTCTACTGTAAAAGAGGTCCTCCTCCCCTTCCCTCTGACCCTAGTCTATCAGGTCTCATCAGGTGTGGCTGCAGTATCTTCTGTGGCCTCACTCAAAAGTGGATAGTAGACATATAATATAGAATAAACATACTAAAATCTGTACACGTAAGGAAGCTAATCAGGAAGGAGGAATATGGCTAAGATGCTCAATCCCCATTCAGAAAGGCAAAGAGGATAGAGATAATAGGAGGAAAAAAAACAGGAACTTGGACAGGAGACCATCACAGAGGATCTCTGAAAGGCTCTACCCTGCAAGGCATTGAGACTCATAGCCAAACTTTGGGCAGAGTACAGGGAATCTTATGAAAGAAGTAGGAGATAGTAAGACCTGGAGAGGACAGGAGCTCCACGAGGACAGTGACAGATCCTAAAAGTCTTGGCACAGGGGTCTCTTCTGAAACTGATACTCCAGCCAAGGACCACTCATGGAGATGGCCTGGAACCGCTGCACAGAGGTAGCCTATGGTGGTTCAGTGTTCAAGTAGCCTCCATAGAAATGGGGACAGGGAGTTGTCTCTGACATGAACTGATTGGCCTGCTCTTTGATCACCTCCCCCTGAGGGGAGAGCGGCCTTACCATGCCACAGAAAAAGTGACTTTAAATATTAAGTTGTACAAAGAAGTCATATGCATTAGTAAATGAGTTGTATAGTTTGCTTTCTGTTGCTGTGGTAACCTGGATGATCAAAAGCACCTTGGAGAAGACAAAATTATTTCACCTTACAGTTTATTGCCCATCAGTGAAGGAAATCAGAGCAGGAACTCAAGCATTCCAGGTACCTGGAGGCAAGAATTGAAGCAGAGACCACGGAGGGACACTGCTTACTGTCTTGTTTTCTGTAGTTGTGGCTTGCTTAGTCTGTCTTTTTATAGAACCTAGGAGTACCTATCAATAGGTAGCACTACCCACAATGGGTTGAGACAAATATATATATATATATATATATATATATATATATATATATATATATATGTCATAATTGAAGAAAATACCCCGCAAACATGCCCACAGTTTAGTCTAAAGAAGAAAATTCTTCAGTCATTCCCCCCCACACACAGGTAATTTGCTTCCTCTTTTCCTTTCTTTTTCTTGGTATGTCTCACCCCCATTTGTTGGTGCATGTCTGTATTTTTGTCTTTTTTCTGTCTCTTTCTCTGTCTCATAAAAAATGAGGACTTAATCTATTGCCAACAACCTCACTGGGTAGTAATTCTAACTATTATTGTAACCACATCTCAATTATACTTTTAATTGCTTGCCATTATATTTTAACACCTTTTGGTTTTACATTTTTTAAATAAATAACATGAGAAGAAAATTAAAATCGAGATTATAATATTATATTCTAATAATATCAAAGCTTAAGCAAAAGCCTAACTTTTGTCTTTTACCCTCTATTTACAATCTCAAGACTATTTTTTTCATTTAAATTTATTTTTTATAATTTATTCACTTTATATCATGATTGTAGACCCTCCCTTGTCTATTTCCAGTCCCACTCTCCCTTCTTCTTCCTTATCCCTCTTCCTTAATCCTCAGAAAGGAAGAGCCATCTTCTCCTACCATCTGACCTCAGTCTCATTAAGACTGTCTGCTACCTCTTCTATGGCCTCCATGGTCACCCCACTAGGGAGGATGTGAACAAAGAGCAAGCAACAGAGTCACTGTTAGGGACAGAAGTAGCCTATTTTTTACACTGAGTTTTTTGTTTGTTATCCTATGGTGCCTGGGAAAGAAATTGCCACTCCATTGTAGAGTCACTTCATTTAAATGAAGCTTCTGTATAATAGGTTTCATTATACATAGTTTCTGTATAAAAGGTTTCATTTTTAATTTATATTTAGGTTTTTATTTTTTTATATTAATCACATTTTGTTTACTTGTATCTCAGCTGTAGTTCCCTACTTCATTCCCTCCCAATCCCACCCTCCTTCCCTCATTTCCTCCTTGCCTCTTTCTAAGTCCACTGCTAGGGGAGGACCTCCTCACTTTCCATCTGACCCTAGTTTATCAGGTATCTGCAGGACTGGCTGCCATGTACTCCTCTGTGACCTAGCAACACTGTTCCTCCCTCGGGGGACAGGAGTTGGGGGAGGTAAAGGAGCCAGTCATTGAGTTCATGTCAGAAATTGTTCTTGTTTCCCTTACTAGGGAAAATCCACTTGGTTACTGAGCTACCATGGGCTACTTCCAAGCAGGGGTTCTAGGTTATATACATACATGGTCCTTGGTTAGAGAAACAGTCTCATAGAGGGCCCTGTGCTCTGATTTATTTTGTCCTTGTAGAGCTCCTGTCCTCTCTAGGTCATACTAACTCCCCCTTCTTTCATATAATTCTCTGCACTCTGCCCAAAATTTGGTTATGAATCTCCTCATCTGCTTTGATACACTGCTAGGTAGAGTCTTTCAGAGGCCCTCTGTGGTAGGCTTCTGTCCTGTTACTTATTTACTCTTACTTCTCCTGCCCATCCCATTTGTCTTTCTAAGTGAGGATTGATCATCTTACTCTGAGTCCTCTTTCTTGTTCATCTTTAAGTGCACATATTTTAATTTGTTTATCCTATCTTATAGTCTATATAAGTATATCTGGTGCTTTTTTCAGACAATTAGGAATAGTGCTTCCTCAAGATCCAGCTATACCAATCCTAGGCATATATCCAAAATATACACAACAAGGACATTTTCTCAAACATGTTTGTAGCAGCTTTATTCATAATAGCCAGAACCTGGAAACAACCCAGATGTCCATCAACAGAGGAATGGATACAGAAATGGTAGTACTTTTACACAATGGAATACTACTCAGCAATTAAAAACAAGGAAATCATGAAATCTGGAGACAAATTGTCGGATCTAGAAAAGATCATCCTGAGTGAGGTATCCCAGGAGCAGGAAGACACACATGGTATATATTCATTTATGTTTATTAATTACACTTTATTCACTTTGTATCCTCCCTGTTGCTCCCTCCCTCCTCCCCTCTCCCCTCTCCATCTGTGCCCCTCCCCAGTCCACTGATAGGGGAGGTCTTCCTCCTCTTCCTTCTTATCCTAGTCTGTCATGTCTCATCAGGTGTGGTTGCACTGTCTTCCTCTGTGGCCTGGCAAGGCTGCTCTCTACTCAGAAAGAGGTGATCAGAGAGCAGGCCAATCAGTTCATGTTAGAGACGGTCCCTGTTCCCATTACTATGGAACCCACTTGGACACTGAACTGCCATTGGCTACATCTGTGCAGGAGTTCTATTTATCTCCATGAATGGTCCTTGGTTGGAGTGTCAATCTCAGTAAAGTCCCCAGTGCCCAGATTTTTTTGTTCTGTTGCTCTCCTTGTGGAGCTCCTGTCTCTCCAGGTCGTTCTATCTCCCACTTCTTTCATAAGATTCCCTGTATTCTGCCCAAAGTTTGGCTATAAGTCTCACGACTGACTATTTTAATAGCCTAAAACAAGATTTCTCTGTTTTTCCATATGTAGCCACACAGAATATATTTTTTTTCCTCCTAGTACACCATTAATCTCTGATATGCACTATATTTTAGCTCCAGTAAAAATAAATACAGTGAACAACAAAAAAAGAAAATATATTTTAAAAATTCTATTTCTTATGTTGGCCAATTAATGAAGGAGTAATGTAAGTCATTTACTGGTTTCATTGTATGTGCCAGATATATTGGCATGACCCACATTATCTAGTCTAAGAGAATTTTATGGTTTATTGGTTGTTCACTGAAAAGCAAAATAATTTTTTATATTTTAAATTTTTAATTAACTTACAAAATAGTTTTATCTTATTTCATATGCTTTGATTTTTTTCCTGCCACTCCCATCCTCTGACTCCACATACTCCACTTACTTTCCTATTTCTTCCCCCAAGTAACCTCATGCTCTTTTCTTATTACATGTATACTATCAGAAAATCAATATACAGGTGTAGTGGAAGTTTTGTTTTTTTAAAACTCAGTTGTGTTATGTAAATATGATTTTTGTGTGTTTGTTTTAATCCAGAGTATGGGATATGGGGCTGGTTTTAGTTTTTCCACAGGCGGTAATTGCTTCATGTGGTTCAGAGAGTTGCATGTTATTTGACAGCTGCAGTTAGCAGAATTTTGAGAACTCTGGGAGAATATAAATACCAGAGCCAGGGAAAAGCCAAAAACTCAGAGACAAAGAAGAAGGCTGCTGCTCCACAAGTTGTTACTGGTTCATCCTTCTGCTGTGTTTGCTATTGCTAGTTTGTTGGACTGCTAGATATCTTGATGACTGAGACTAGTATGGCACAAAGAACTGATGTCCACCAAGGACCATGCATGGAGATAACCTACAACCTCTGCACAGATGTAGCTCATTGCAGCTCAGTCTCCAAGTGGGTTCCCTAGTAATGGGAACAGGGACTGTATCTGACATGAACTCAGTGGCTGGCTTACTGATCACCCACTTCCCCGATGGGGGAGCAGCCTTACCAGGCCACAGAAGAATACAATGCAGCCAGTCTTGGATACTAGATAAGCTAGGTTGAGAGGGAAGAACTGGAGTACCTCCCTTATATATGGACTTGGGGGGCAGCATGGAGGAGATGAAGGAGGGAGGGTAGGATTAGGAGAGGATGAAGGAGGGGGCTACAGCTGGAATACAAAGTGAATTAAATATATTTAATAAAATAATTAATTAAAAAAGAAACGCTGGAGAACAAACACACATACAGACAAACAAACAACCTGACCACCATAAACAACTAGAAGCAACCAAAGAGAACTCTATTTCCTCTCTTCACTAATCTTCTTTCTCTGCTACCTATTGCTGGGATAATGAAAAGTATTAGGAGGGATACAGGGGTCAGAAGGGAGGTAGAGGCATAAAAAATTCCAAATCAAATAACGTTTAAAAATTAGCTCCAAAATACAGGCTTTTCAAAAAATGAAAAATAGCATATTACCCAGTTATGCTACTCCTCACCATTAATTCAAAGGAAGGTAAGTCATACTACAGAGATACTACCACACCTATATTTATTTCTGATAATCATAACACCTGGGAAATGCAATCAGCCAAGGTGTCTATAAACAAATGAACTGAGGAATAGTATGTGTTGTACAAGCACAATAGAATTTTGTTCAACCATAAAAAATGAAATAAAGACATTTGTTGGAAAACATAATATTGAAATTTACTGAATTACATGAAGTAACTCAGGCTCAGAAAGATAAATAAAATATATACAGATCATTTACATTTTATATATGTATATATGTGTGCATATATGTATATGAAGGCACAAATATTGGTCATGAAATTAAAATGTTTACCATAAACATTGCTGGGGTAAGAGACAACACAAAACAATAAATACTAAATTATTGCAAATCCTCTGTTAGAGTACATACATGATTAGCATAAACATGTGAGCACAAAAAAGCATGAGAAGTCTTTAGAAGTTAAAGGAGTCACACAGGATATTAGAACAGATATTTTAAACTCAAGGTGTACATGTGCTCCAACCTATCCATAAATAAAAGTCTTCCAGAAACATCACAAGGGAGTGAAGAGATTTTAAATAGATCTCACAGAACAAAGCCCTTCAGATTAAGGATAGTAATTTCGGAAAGAATTTTGGAAGGTAGTAAACCTAATGATTAGAATTTCAAAGGATGGTGATAAAAGAGATAGTAGTCACAGGATCTGTATAAGCTGGATATAGGTGTTTGTTCTCTGGCTGTTAGGATGTCATTTTCACTTCTCTTTCCCTCTTTCTCCTTCTATTTTTCTTTCTATGACTTAATTTTATTCATATGCCTTTCTTCTCAATAGAGGATCTAAGAGATAATTTATCTGTGTTTTTAGATATCTGCTAAATTTTCTGACTTTGTTTCCTATGGTTTAAAAAATAATATTTCTGTTAAAATTTTATCTTTCACAAAGATGAAATCTACTACATGAAATTCATTATAAATAATGCAAATGGCTAGTCTGGAGTGATAATTGAAGCTGAATCTTGAGACTTTTACTATGACCAGTAGCTTCTAAATAGAGCTACTGAGGCTGAACTTATAGATATGGCTCAAGACTCATGAACTACTATTAATTTGGCTCAATACCGAAAACAGACACAGATCATGAGCACCATACTTTTCAGAACAAGATAATATTTAAATTCCGCTGTCCCCAGCCTTAAAGCTGTATTATGTTCCTAGATCTTCAATGGATGCTTAAAGCTGAAAATGCTATCAACAAATGCAATGCAAACAGTCCCCAACTCATCAAAATTTTGCTTTTGATTTTTCAAATTTAGGAAAGTATGAACATAACATGAAACATGTATCAACGTAACATGAATACTGTACTTTAAACTTTGGATTTCTTCTTTCTACGGTAAGCAATATATTATACAATAGTCTGTCATGATGTACAATGACAGTGAATGACAACTTCTAGTAAACCATGAAATAACAAAAAGTACCAATAATCCAACATGTTCCACTCTGCAAGTAAGCATGGTTAAAAATAAAACATACAATTTCAACTTAAGATATCAGTCAGTTTATCATGGGTTCAGAAATAAAATTTTTATCATAAACTTAGCAGCATATGTGTATGCTGTTTCACCATACATACTAATAATCAACTTAAATTTTTTATGTTGGGATACTAAAATTTAATTATATTAAGAAATAAAACGGAAAAATTATAATATAAATCATGCAAATTTGATCATTTTCACATATTTTATTATTGATACTTGCCATTTTATAATTATATGAGAAGATATCATGATTACACAATGAGATTAAGTGACATCAGTGAAGATGGTGCTGTGACATAACATTAATTTACCACATAGGCAACAGTTTAAGAAAAACCCTGTGGTACAGTCTAGTTTGCATAATAACTGAGACAGCTACTAAATGACCATTATATAGTAACATATAAAATTTTAGTGGTTATATAAGGGGATGTCTCCTATTGTGATACAATAAAACTGTATGAAATGTCATCACATTTCTCATAAAAGCACCCACACAATTTCAAGCTTACAAATTATTTATTTCTGAATTGTACCATTTTATATTTTCAGAAAAACCTAACAATTGCTAACTGAAATGAAACAAGAAAACAAACTGTGGATAAAAAGTCTTTGTGTGTGTGTGTGTGTGTCTGTGTGTGTATGTCTCTCTCTCTCTCTCTCTCTCTCTCTCTCTCTCTCTCTCTGTGTGTGTGTGTGTGTGTGTGTGTGTGTGTGTGTTTTAAATTGACTTACATAGGGGATGCTGTTCTTTCAAGAACCATAGGTTGGCAAATAAAAATCCCACTACCAGGTATGTGTTACCTCCCATTAAGTTGTTTGTCAGGAAGTATCTTGGAGACCTCAAACTAAAAGACAGGCTATTGCCATTGCTGTTAGTTGCCCATGAACTGTAAAAATACCTTTTATTTGTCAGATATAATTGTCATCTCAGAGGCTTACTGCCTCCATATTGCTAACCTAAGCTAGTCTTGAAATCTTTTATACACCATATAGTTTAATCTAGAACTAGAGTGCTTTCAGCCTCAGGGACTTACTGCTGAATAAGCTCACCCTTTCTGGCTTTTTCTGGACTCTGACTTGGTGGTTCAACTCAGCTGTTCTGGCTCAGATTCTTTTTTTATTATTATTATTAATGACAGTTTATTCACTTTCTATCCCCCATAAGCCCCTCCCTCTTCCCCTCCTAGTCCCACCCTCCCACCCCCTTCTTCCCTCATGCCCCTCCCCAAGTCCACTGATAGGGGAGGTCCTCCTCTCCTTCCTTCTGATCTTAGTCTATCAGATCACATCAGGCATGGCTGCATTGTCATCTTCTGTGGCCTAGTAAGGCTGCTCTCCCCAGACTCTTATCCAAGTTGACTGATCCAAACTGTTTTTTTCTCAGCTTCTGACTGAATTGTCCTACTTGGCCTCAAACTAACTCTAGCAATCTTTTCTAATCTCTGGCTCATTCAGTATTGTATTAATCTGTGTATAGCTTCTCTCTGAAAATTGTCTATGTAAAATTGTCCCAGTAAAAACTGATTCTGAACTCCATGAACTGAACTACCATCAACTGACCTGCCACAAACTCATCTCCACTACACTGCCTCTTCACTGACTTCCAACAGACTGAATGAACTCAATTGAACTTCCTCTCCCTGAACTCTCTTCAATCTAAATCACCTCTCTTTACTGCCACTTTCTGACTGCATTTAATACCCATAGAAAGGAACACATGTCCGGTGCTGTGAATCTGACCAAGAACTACAGTTGGGGTGCTTACAGCTTCCAGGGAGATGAACATACTACTATTATTCTACTAAATGGATGTAGTATCAAATTATATTCTTAATTATTTTACCACATTATTTTACCCATAAATTAGCGGAGTTTTCAGACTTGATCAGAAAAGTTTCTTTGTGCAGTGGATAGTAGCTCATAGAACTTTACAATTCTCATGTATTGTCTCTTTGTAAAGGACAGAATGGGAAGGTCATGGAGAGGAAGTGAGGGAGAGAGATAAGAGAGGATAAAGGAAAACAGGACAGAAACGATGGCAAATATGGATAAGAAAGAGTAAGTAGAAGGAAGAAAAGAGGGGGAAAGAATAAGAGATAAAGAATAAGGCACCAGGCAAAGTAAGGGGTGTCAGACAGAGTTTTGGCGCTTCACATTTTTAGGAGTTCAGGAAAAGGGGCATTTTATTGTAAGGGGGTAGTATAAAAAAGGAAGTAGCATGGTACTCTATGATTAGCTTAAAGAGGAACCCTCCTTATCACATGTGCACACTTAAACACACTTTGGATATAAGACAAAATCCTATCCTATTGCAGCATAGTAGATAGATGTGGTACTACTTAGGTCAATTTGGGTAGAAGAATTGCTTGTTCTAAAGGGACAGAATTCAAATCTACAGAAAAGGCAAGGTCTCTCAAGAAAGGTGAGAGGTATCTTTGAATTCTCACAGTGCTACTGCTGTCTACACCACCATACGCAGCTCCTATGTCAACACTGGAGGACCCAACCTGTTTCCCTGGATATGGTTGATTCTTACTTCAATCTTGGAAAGCTAAAGAATTGGGAATATTTTCACTCAGGAATGACATCAGGATAGCAGATTGTGGACATCCAGGCCTTTCCTGGATCAAGTAAGGACACAAAAATGAGATCGGGAAGTCTTATGCCTCATAAAGGGAACCACATTCCCTCCTAGTTCTGACTGCTAATTTGGGCCCATTTCTCCTTCTCCAGGTAAGAATTCCCAACGTGTTCCTTCCAGAATTCCATTTATGCATTCTGGGGAATATGGTTTCACATCAGTAGACTGACAGACAATAATACTGGCCGATTATTTAGGGTAAAACATCAAGGGAATCTGTGAATTTCTTCCAACCACAAGTTCTGGAGGCACTAAACCCATTTTGCTTCAGAAGTCATTTCCAGGAAGCCCATGTAGGCTCCAGTGGTGTTTGGTATAGATATTTGCATTCCATTTAAAGAGTCTGGTGGAAATGAAACCTTTTATGAGGGTATGCATTCGCTACTTTTCTGTCCCTGTGATAAACACCTTGACCAAAGCAACTTATAGAATAAAGGGTTTATAGATCTATAGTGAGAAAAAAACTGACTTCACGGCAGGAACCATGGAAGCAAGTACAGTGTCAGAGACAGCTGAAAACTCACATCTTGGATTGGAAGCAGAAACTTGAAAACTCAAACTGAAAATTGCTTGTGGCTTTGAAATCTCAAAGCCTGCCTCCCACATACTTCTACCAGCAAAGCCATGTACCTCTTAAACATCCTAAACAGTGTCACCAACTAGAACCAAGTGTTCAAGTGGCAGAGTCTATGAGGGGTAGTCTTAGGCAAACATCACAGGTGTTTAGACTTGAATTAGCAAGGACAGCATACTAGCATTGTATATTATTTAAGGAAAGACTGCAAAGGAGGTTTAAATGTATACTTCAGAAACAGAGAGCTAAGGATTCAGTCCTGTCTATGTTCTTCTGTGGGTCCTTTAGAGACAAAGTAAAAGGTCATTGAACTTTTTTTTTTTTTTTTTTTTTTTTGTCTAATGTATCAGGAAAGCCTCAACCTGAGAAATATATCTTCATTTAGCATAATGAATGAGGTTCAAGTCCTGTTAGGAGTCCGCAGGGGTATTTTAGGAAGACCTAAGGGTAACTCCGCAATCACAGCATAGAGGAAGTTCCAATGATGGTCATCCTATCCTCCATATAATAGCTAAGAGAATATAAATATAACTCTGTAAAACTTCTCTGCATTTTTCAGAAAGATCTCTGGGAGTTAGGACTTTGATTTAAAGGACTGAGAGCAAATAAGCAGAGGGAGTTTAATTAGATTCAGAGAGGAGATTTCTAAGTATTTCTAACCACCCATGTGAAGGCTATGGTACTAATATGGCATATCTTCACTGGAGCAGATGTGACAATAATCCTGGTTTGCTGTGAGAAACTCCGCTGAGCGCATTAAGGTAAGTAAACTTAGGTATCACCAACTTACTTTTTTCTATTATTGTTAGAGAATGAATTTCTTTTCTGAGAGTTTTGCTTTAGGTCAGCAATGTCTAGCAATGTGACCCTTTCTACCAAAACAAGAATAGTTATGAATAAATATTGAGGTGATTTTCAAACTGCAGAAATCTCAGAAACTGACTCTGTGCTGCACATCAATACTGAAATATTTAAGGTTATGACTGAACTCTTTAACCGAGGGATTCATCCATTTCTCTTACAGGGAACATAGGCACTGGAAAGTAAAGATAATATTCTGGAATACTTTACATAAGGTCAACAGAGAAGTAGAGGCCCAGAGAGAGCCACAAGCCAAGATGAAATGCATACTCTCAATGGATATTCTTTTAGTTTGGTCTGTCATCAAAGTAAAATATTCTGACCAAAATCAATTTGGAGGGGGACGGAAATGGAGAGATGATTTGGCAATTAAGAGCACTGGTTGCTCATCCAGAGTACATGGGTTTAATTTCTAGCACCTTTATAGTAGTTCACAACTGTTTGCAACTCCAGTCTCATAGAGTCTGAAGCAAACAGGTTTTCATGGACACTGCACACATATGCTACACAAAATAAATGCAGTCAAAACTCTCATACACCTACAATTAATGATGATGATGATGATGATGATGATGATGATGATAATAATAATTTTAAATCCATGTAAGGAAAGAATGGCTTTACTCAGCTTTCAGATTCCTTCTTCTCAGGTGATTCTAGGATATGTCAGGTTCACAGGGGAGTACCAAGGGTCCTTTACTACAAACAGAGGAGATGCTATAGCACAGGACAATATCTCACCTGTAGTCAATCTTGAAGCCTCAGGATCAGCAGACTGAGATGTTTAGAGGTTTGTGTGTGCGCGCGGGGAGGAGGGGCTTTGTGGGACATGAGTGTCTTTTTGACAGTCAACTTTAGGGTAAACTGGATACGATTAGGGTTCAGAGGGATAAGCTTTTTTTTTTAAGTCTGTAATTCAAAATTGCTCTGGGAAAATGTCTTTGGATAGGATAAAAGCATAACTGAATCTCTACCAGGGTCAGATATAGAAGGTATTCTGTGTTCTTAGCCTGATGCAGCTAAACTTAAGGCATGAACTAAATCTTGTGTACAAAATTCCAACAATTCCTGGAAAATAAGATGTTATTCCTTTGAAGTGCTGCCCATAAGCTTTTAGGCTGGTCCTCATTTTCTGCCCTGGACAGCCAGAACTTAGTTTCCTGAAAGACCACATAATTAGGCTATGCTGAGTATAACTTGACCAAATTAAACCAAAAGCTACAATTTCAGTAGAGGATAAAGTTACATAAGTAATGTTTTAGATAAAGAAGACTGGGAAGTTAATTCAAAGATGACATAAATTCTACGATCTTTGAGTTGTGAAGTTTATTAAAAATACAATGCAGAAAATTGCCATTGGGTAAATAAGGCTGAACATCTTCTGCAAAGGCTGACAGTATTATTTTAAATCTATATGTGTTCCTTTATTAAAGATCACCAGTCAAATAGCAGACACTCAGGAAGACTGAATGAATTTTAGGCCAAAAAGGGCTCCTCAGAAGCTCTTCAAATACTTGAAGAGAATTCTTGATATAACAAATTATAGTTATTTATTACTAGGAAATTGCAATGTAATGATTTTTGTGAGAAAGTACAAGAATCTCTCCCCATCTACTCTACCTCTACTTTATATCCAAGCATTCACTTCAATGCAATAGCAAAAGAGGTGACTCTGTTGGGATGGAGGATATAAAACATGTAAAACATGGAAGTTACTTGGATCCCTGAATGACCTGAACACTAATATCTCCTAAATACTGTTTTTTTTTTTAATTTTGATTTTGTTTTTATTTTTGAGACAGGGTTTCTCTGTTTAGACTTGGCTGCCCTTGATTCACTTTGTAGACCAGGCTATCCTCGAAGTCACAGTAATCCACATGCCTCTGTCTCCCTGAATATTGGGATTAAAGGCATATACCACCATATCTGCCTCCTAGATACTGTTTCAATGTGCATTAACAAAACATCACAGACTAATTGCTGACACAGGGAAAATGTTCCATCTCACAGTTCTGGAGGATGGAAGTCTAAGATCAAGATGATGGCATGATTGGTTTCTTCTATAACTTTCTCCTTGGATCCATTTAACCATATTTTTCTTTGTATTCAAGTGTTTGATCAACAATATTTATATTCATGCCCTAAATTTCTCTTTATAAAAGGACACCATGAAGATCACACACACACACACACACACACAAGACCTTTCTTTGCCTAATTGCTTCCCTAATGATTGTATCCACTGCTACACTTTTATTATGAAGTACTGAATGTTAGAAACAGAACACACAGATTTTAGGAAATTGAGACAAAATACAACTTGTGATACTGCAAAGAGTATAGTTTACACAAAAATAATTTTTATGTTAATTTCTTTACCTTTCAGGGTTCTGTTTGTCTCTTCCCTGGGTGTACTGCTCTTTAGAAGTTTAAGGGAAGATGGGGATGGAGAGGTAGCTCAACAATTAATACCATGTGTTACTTCTGCAAAGGATCCAGATTCAGTTCCAAAAACCCATATCAGGTGGCTCACAATTGTTTGTCACTCCAGCTCCAGAGAATCCAAGGCTGCCCTTGGCTTCTGCAGACACCTTTACTTATGTGCACACACTCATTCTCAGGGTCACGTACCAAAGTTTAAAAAAAAAACTAATAAAAACAGTAGGTCTTTAAAATTATTTAAGACATAATTGTCTAAGGTTCTACAGAGCTACCTCTAAGTATCAGGATGTAATTGCTCTATGAAACATGTAAGAGATGTATACACATATATTCATGTAACAAAGGTCAATGAAAAAAAAACTGACACAAAGCAAGGAGGAGGATATAGGTGTTTAGAAGGAGAAATGGAGCCTCAATATGGTGTAATTATAATCTCAAAATTAAAAGAAATAATTTTAAAAGCTATATCAATGAAGAGTTTGAGGTATAAATGTAGGAATTGATAATAAATATATCAACGGAATTATGTGTACTGGAAAATACACACACACACACACACCCAAGCACACACATGCACATGCACATATGTTGGGGGTGATTATTCCTCCTGGCTCCAAACACCCAGGATAGAGACTCATGAGACTCAAAATATTTTTTTACAAATACCTAGGCCAAACAACTAGGCTCTTCTCTAACTATGACATAACTTAATATAACTCCTTTTACTAATCTACATTTTACCATGTGGTTGCTTATCTTTGCTCAGGTACCATACATCTATCCTCCTTACATCTTGGTGGTTTCATCTCCCATGTCTGGTTCTATCCCGGAATCCTTTTTGCCTGCTGAATGTCTCGCCTTCTATTTCCTGCCTCAGTTATAGGCCATTAGCTTTTTATTGATAGATGATGAATCCATACAGTATACAAGATATTCTCTCAACAGGCATGCACACACACATGTACACACACATACACATGCGCACATGCATGCGTTATATTAGTGTTGTGTCAGCTTGATACAATATAAAGCCACCTGAGAGGAGGGAGCCACAATTAAGGAAATTGCTCCATAAAATTGTGTTGTACACAATACTATAGAGCATTTTCTTAATTAGTGACTGATGTAGAAGGGCCTAGTCCATTGTGGATGGTGCTATCTCTGGGTTGATAATTCTGGGTTCTATAGGAAAACAGGCTTAGCAAGATATATAGAGAGATAATAAGAGCATTTCTCTTAGGCCTCTGCATCAGCTTCTTTCTACAGGTCCTTAATCTTCTTGAGTTCTTCCTGTCTTGACTTCTTTGATGATGAACTGTGATATGGAAGCATAAGCTCAGTAAATCCCCTTCTTCCACTATTTATTTGGTTATAGTGTTTCATCAAAGCTGGAATAACCCTAACTAATATAAGTTGATGACTGGAGTGTTTGTGTGTGTGTGTGTGTGTGTGTGTGTGTGTTTGTTAAGACATAACTGTTTTAGGGAGGATTGTAGAAGGACTTTGGAACTTTAGGCTAGAAGAGTCATTGAGCATTGAGAGCTCAGTGGGGTTTTCTGTTGGAAGTGGAACTAAACATTACTCTCTCTATATATATATATATGCATGTATATAAAATATATAAATATATAATATTAATATAATATAGAAATTTAATATAAATAAATATATATACATATGTACATATATGTCAATGAAATGATTCTTAATGATATTCTGCTTTGATCATAGATACTTGCCTAGCCCAATTGTCATAACAGAGATGTCATTGAGCAACTGATGGAAAAAGATGTGAAGACACAAACATTAAGTGAAACTAGGGAAAACCCATTAAAAAAAAAGGAAGGAAGGTCTATAGGAACCAGAGATATCACAGAGATTACAAGAACACTGCAAACAAAATCAACTATGCAGGGCACATAGACAGAGACTGAAGCTGCAGTCACAAAGGCTGTATGGACATGAGTTAGGTTGTCTGTATCTATGTTATGGTTGTGTAGCTTGGTTTTATGGTGGGACTCCTAACAGTGGGAGTGGGCATGTCTCTTACTCTTCTTCCTGCTCTTAGGACTGTTTTCCTCTTACTGGGTTGCTTTATTCCGCCTTGATATGAGAATTTGTGACTAGTCTTATTGATAACACTGGGAAGCCTGATCTTTTTTGGAGAGAAAGTGAAGAAAAGTAGTACTGGGGGAGAGGAGAAATGGAAATAGCACTAGGAGAAATGGAAGGAGAGGAAACTGTGGTTGTGATATGATTTTTTTAGATAATAAAAATAAAAGAACATTGTAGTGCAGATGATAGAAGCCTGGTTTATGAAGTTTCAAAAGGAAGGAAAGCCTCTATCGGGTTATTTATTGTTATCAAGAACTTTTACTGGCTGATCAACTGGAGCTGAAGAATCAGTTCCAATAATATGAGACCAAAAATATTAAGAGATACAACTTTGCTCTGCTTAGGCAATGAGTGCTGGTCAGCTGGGACTTAAGAATCATATGTGATTAAGTAGTAGACCAGTATCTTTAGGTAAAGTCAGAGACATGTTTACTTGGAACTAGCACACAGAAGCTGTGTTCCAGAAGTGGCCAGGGTTGTACTCCTGATGACAGCCTAACTTAGTAGTATACTACTGTGTAGTAGTGGTTTTAAGCTATGAAGGGGTGGAGAACTACTAAGGGTTGTCACTGTGTGTCAGGGCTGGAGTCTATGAAGAAAACCCAGGAAAGGCTACTGGTGAAAGTACAGCCCAGTTGCAACAAAAGTCTCCAGCAATTTGGAGATTCTAGTGTCTTAGGAAGGCCACAAAAATCAGCAGTAGAGGTGGAGTGGAGCCAAGCTGAGCTTAGAAGACAGTCTGTGTGTGCTGCAGAATGCAGAGCTGGAGAAGTGATCCAAACCCCTTGAAGAAGCACATGATTCTGAGTGGACAACAGATGTTGGATATTGAATTATTTACACTGTTGGAGTGTGTTTTTAATGTGTTTAGATTGTGACTGTGCCCTGTTTCTTCCTGCTTGAAATAAGACGTATTTAAACTATTTTTGATTTTACAAGATCCCACATTTGAGAAACTGATTTTTTTTTATTTTTTTAAATTTATTTATCGTTTTATTAATTACAGTTTATTCATTTTGTGTACAAGGATGAGAGGGAAGGGGAGGGGGACTTCCCCTATCAGTGGACTTGGGGAGAGGCATGGGAGGAGATGAGATAGGGAGGGTGGGACTGGGAGGGGACTACACCTCAGAGAGGCTAAATTTTTAAAGATATTTTAGATTTCAAAAGAGATTTTGAAAATTTAAAGATATTGACTTTTAGTGTTTGAATTCATAAAACCTGTGAGAATTCTTTAGTTTGTAAAATGTTTTATATTGTGGTATTGATATTGATTTATGCTCTTGGAGATGAATAAAACAGGAAATATTATGACATTGTAGTGATGTGTTTTTATGTCAAATTGAGAAAAAGTCAGTTCTTTAAGAAAGCAGGCAGAACAAGTCATAGAGCGCAAACCAGTTAGCAGCATTCCTCCTTGGCCTCTGCATAAGTTCCTGCCTCCAAGTTTATGGCATGCTTGATTTCCTCACCTGACTTTCTTTGATGATGAGCTGTGATGTGGATGCAAAAGCCAAATAAATCCTTTCTTTCCCAAGATCTTTAGTCATTGTCTTCCATCATAGCAATAGTAAAACTAAGACACACATACATGTTTATTTACTGTGTTAGAAGAATCACTCTCATCTTGTGCTAGTTCAGTGGTACTAAACCTTCCTCATGCTTCAACACATTAGTGCAATTCCTTATATTGTAGTAACCTCACCCATAAAATTGCTGTTGTTGCTATTTCATAAGTGAAATTTTGGTACTGTTATGAATAATAATGTAAATATATGTGTTTTCTGATGGTCTTAAGCAACCACTGTTAAATGGTGACTCCCATGCATAGGTTGAGAAACTCTATCCTACTTTCCTTTTGTTGTTGTTGTCATTTTGACACAGGATCTCTCTATATAGCCATGGATTTCTGAGAAATTTCCTTTTAATTTTTTTTTTTACTTTTTTCTTTATTATTATTATTATTTATTATAATTAATTTACTTTGTATCCTGGTTGTAGCCCCATCCCTCATCTCCTTCTTGTGCCACTCTCCTTGCCCCCACAATGTCCCTCCCATACTCCACTAATAATGGAGGTCCTCCAACACTATCCTGACCCTAGCCTATCAGGTCTAATCAGGACTGTCTGTATCCTCTTTCTCTGTGGCTTAGTTAGGCCACCTAGCCAGAGAGAGGTTATCAAAGAGCTGGGCACTGAGTCTATGTCAGAAACAGCCCCACCTCCCATTACCAAAGAACCAACATGGAGACTGAACTGACCATGGGCTACATCTGAGCAGGGGGTATAGGTTATCTCCATGCATAGTCCTTGGTTGCTTCATCAGCCTCTGAAGGAACCCCTGAGCCCAGAATTTTTGGCTCTGTTGGTCTCTTTGTGGAGCTCCTGGCCCCTACAACTCACTCTGTCTCCCCCTTCTTCCATAAGATTCCTTGCTCTCTGCCCATAGTTTGGCTATGAGTATCAGCATCTGCTTCGATACCCTGATGGGTAGAGTCTTTCAGACCTCACCTGTGGAAGGCTCCTGTCTTGTTCCTTGTCTTTTCCTACTTCTGATATCTATCCTGTGTGACTTTCTGAATAAGGATTAAGTCTCTTCCCTAGGTTCCTCTTTGTTGTGTACCTTCTTTAGGACTACAGATTTTAGTATGTTTATCCTATATTACATGGCTAATATCCACTTATTATAAGTGAGTATATACCATGTGTTTCTTTCTGCTTCTAGGTTACCTCACTCATGATGATCTTTTATAGTTCCATCCATTTGTTAGCAAATTTCATGGTTGCCTTGTTTTTAATTGCTGAGAAGTATTTCATTGTGTAAATGTGCCACAATTTCTGTACCCACTCTTCAGTTGAGGGACATCTAGGTTGTTTCTAGATTCTGGCTATTATGAATAAACCTACAATGAACATGAATGAGCAAATATCCTTGTTTTGTGGTTGAGCATCTTTCGGATAAAAGCCCAAGAGTGGCATAGCTGGTTTGTGGAATTTTCTATGTAGACCAGACAGGCCTTGAACTCCCAGAGAACTGCCTGCCTCTGCCTCCTAGGTACTATAATTAAAGACATATGCCACTATGTCCAGATAGACCAGCTTTCTAAATACTGTTTTTTCTGCATTTGGCAATTTGTTAGTTCTTATATTATTTAAGACTCACTTTCATAAATGCACTCATACCCAGTCTGTGTGATAGTTTTTGTATTGGTGTATTATGATGTTCATTTCCTTCTTCTTAATTAGTATTATTTACAATTTATTCACTTTTTATTCCCGTTGTAGCCCCCTTCTTCATGTCCTCCCAGACCCACCCTTCATCCCTCTTCCTCCCCTGTCCCTGTCCAATAGTCCACTGATAGGGTAAGTCCTCCTCCAGTACTATCTGACCCTAGCCTATCAGGTCCCATCAGACTGCCTGGATCCTTTTCCTCTATGGGCTGGCTAGGTTGCCCCACCAAGAAGAAGTGATCAAGGAACAGACAACCAATGTTCATTTTTAATCTCTATTAACTTACAAAGAATCTTGTTTCTTTATGGTGTTTTCAAAAAAAAATGTTTCCTATTTCTCTTTGGCCTCTTCATTCCCTATCTTACCCCAAGAAGCCTTTCTACTTTGATGTCACATGTGCCCTTTTGCCCATTCTTCTTTTTTTAATTAATTTTTTATATTAATTACAGTTTATTCATTTTGTATCCCAGTTGTAGCCCCCTCCCTCATCCCTTCCTAATCCTACCCTCTCTCCTTCATCTCCTCCTATGCCCCTCTCCAAGTTTCCTGATAGGGGAGATCCTCCTCCCTTTCTATCTGATCCTAGCTTATCAGGTCTCATTGGAACTGGCTGCATTGTCCTCCTCTGTGGCCTGGCAAATATGCTCCCCCCTCAGCAGGGAGTGATCAAAGAGCCAGCCACTGATTTCATGTCAGAGACAGTCCCTGTTCCCCTTACTAGGGACCCTCTTGGATACTGAACTGTCATGGGCTACATCTGAACAGAGGTTCTAGGTTATCTAGGTTATATCCATTAATGGTCCTTGCTTGGAGTATCAGTCTCTGAAAAGACTCCTGTCCTCTCCAGGTCTTACTATTTACCCATTCTTCTTTGATCACATAGTTCATTTATTTATGCTTAAAATTTTAACTAGGTACATTTCTGAAATTATTTTTTGAGTTTTTTTTAATTTTTTTTTTTAGTAATTACACTTTATTCACTTTGTATCGCCCATAAGCCCCTCCCTCATTTCTGAAATTATACACTTACTATTAAGTGTTTATGAAAATACCTAAATTTAATTTTAAGTTTTCCTTTAATTTATTTAAATTTATTCTTAAGTATTGAAATTTAGGACTATATGTTAGAAGTTAGATTTTGTTTACTTTCATATGTTTGGTCTTGGTTGAAAAATCTTATCATATTTTGAGTAAAATTATTATTATTTAGCAAAAAAAACCTCTCTAATTTGAAATAAATTCCCTTATTGACTTTGAATTTTGTGTAACTGTGCATGACTTATGGGTTTGGCCTCTTACTTCCATGTTCATATTCTTTTTTACTGTTTTTATTAATGTTTTATAATAAACAATCAAATTTATTATAGCAGAAAGTATAGTTCATAAACTATGCCAAGTTTAAAATAGAAATTTTAAATGTTCTCTGAAATGATGATTTTTTTTCTTTTATGTGCACTTTTTTCTGTTATTTGAGAATCATTTTTTACTTATAGGACTATTACAACAATCTGAAAAAGTAAACATATATCCTTAATCATTTTCTCAGGTTTATTACCAACTTATTTTATATGGTTTGCAAATGGAAGCCAAATTGATGCATTGTTTTTAAAAATGTAAAATTTCTACTTACATTTTCTTAATTTTTCACCATTTATTTTCTTATTTCAGATTCTCTGAGGATTGAAGACCATGGTAATTTTAGTAATTATGTCTTCTAACCTTGACTATGCCAGAAACTAAAACAAATCAATGGTAAATTTCTGGATTCACTAACACTTTCAGTTTGTTTTATTAAATTTCATAATATGTATCTAGATTTTCTTGTCTTAGTTAAGGAAATAATAATAAATATTGACAGATATAAATAAAGTCTCAACTCACTTATTCATCTATTGACTAAATATTAGTTAGATGTTTTCTCTTTGGAAGGAACTATGTTATTGGGGCTGGAGGCATTGAAAGGTAAGATACATAACTTCCCAGAGAATACTAAAATTATCTATTACATAATAGAAATGTATAGCTTTCAAGACATAATTAACAAAAGAAGAAACAAGTGAGGAAGAGATTTTTAAGTTGTCTACATCTAAGTGCAAACATCCAGAGTCAGTAAACTTTAGGGCTTTGGGAAACACTTCTTTTGTGGGATGAGTTATATATTAGTCTAAAGAGGCTGTCAGGAGCCAAATTCTTAGTGAGCTTTAGACAAAGGAGAAAATCCTGGAATAAAATTGCTATCAGCAGTCCTTTTGGGATTCTGGTTAGACCAGAGAGAAATCCCTAGCTGCTGCTTGACTGAACAGTGCCATGGGGTACTGTCTTAGCACAGATGAAATGAGTGCATGTAGTAAGATTTCTGTCCTCAAGAGCTGCAAAGAAAAAATGTAGGAATCCCTCAGGTTGCTAAACAAAATCCATAGGTTCATTATTGTTTTTCCTAGCCTGAGGGAGTAGGCTGTACTACATTATAATGAAATAAGCAGCAGGTGATCTCCACTGCCACATGAAAAAATATTTTAAAACATGAAAAGGACTGTAATCCTTATTCCACATGTATGGTATTCTAGAAAGATAAAAAGGTTATTGCTTGCTTGGAGTGAAAGGAAAAGGAGAGGAGTGAATGCATGAAAATCTGAAAAAAAAAAAAAATGAGAGTTACTAACCTGCACATGGTGGTTATCTACGACCTGTAAGAGTAACATGAACATTATTTAAAAAACACCATACTCAACACACACACACACACCACAAAGAATTAATTAAGTCTCAAACCAAAATATGTGTGTGGACTATGAGATGGTATACATGGGACCCCACAGACTTAATAAAAATTGTCAAGACTATTCTGACGCTATGATCAGACTTTGGAGATGATAGTGATGGAAAACAGATGTAGTATATACTGAAATCCATCTTGGAAAACTGAAATTGGTGATAATATTGAGGAAAGGGGAATCAAATCAGGGAAGGAACAATTCCCAGACCCAGGTGGGCATTGAAGAAATTCTAGTAGAGAAATGAGAGAATCTCCTGTTGTTTTAAAGAAACAAAAACTCAGAATCAGGAGCCAGATGATAGGGTGGAAACCTGCTAGCTCAGAAAAAATATAGAAAACACCAAGCTGGACTTCTTACTCATTTTACCTATTTTTGAAAGTAATTTTTTTTCTTGTTTAGCTTCTTTGGGAGCGTAGATTTCAGTATGTTTATCTTATATTATACTAATTATAATATAATATTATATGATATAATATTACAATAATATTATATCATATAATATTATAATATAATACTTATATTATACTAATATTCACTTATGAGTGAGTATATATACCATGTGTATTTTTTCTGCTTCTGGGTTATCTCACTCAAGGTGATCTTTTCTATTTCCCACCATTTTCCTTCAAATTTCATGATTTCCTTGTTTTGAACCGCCGAGTAGTATTCCAATGTGTAAACGTACCTCAATTTGTGTATCCATTACTCTGTTGAGGGACTGAAGATGTTCACTCCTCATTCAGAACAAACACGATAGACATCGCAAGCAGGAGAAGACAGGGATCAGGGAAGCAGCCTACCACAGACAGCCTCTGAAAGACCCAGTAGATCAAGTTATTGAAGCAAAGGCTGAGACTCACAGCAAAACTTTGGGCAGATTGCAGAGAATCTTATGAAAGAAGGGGGAACAGTTTCTGAAGGGGACAGAAATTCCAAAAGTAGACTAACAGAGCCATAAAAACTGAGCCCTGAGGGCCCTGAAGAGACTGATACCCTAACCAAGGACAATGCATGGAGGGAACCTAAAACCCTAGCTCAGATGTAGCCTATAGACTCAGTCTCCAAGCAGGGTCCCTAGTAAAAGGGAGCAGGCAATTTCTCTGGCATGAACTCAGTGACAGGCTCTTTGATCCTCTTCCTTTTTTGGGACAGGGGGCGGTGCAGCCTTGCAAGGCCACAGAGGAAGACAGTGCAACCAGTCCTGATGAGACCTGATAGCCTAGGTTCAAATAGAAGGGGAGGAGGATCTCTTCCATCACTGGACTTGAGGAGGTTCATAGGAGGAAGAGGATGGACTTGAGAGGAGATGAGGTAGGAGCCGCAACCGGAATACAAATTGAAATAATTGTAATAAATGATGATAATAATAATAATAATAATAATAATAATAATAATAAAATTAAAAAAAGCTTTTCTTACTCAGCTCAGCTGACATCCCAGGAGGAAAAAGCCAAATGCTCAAGGCCAAAGAGCTAAATAGCCTAAAAACTTAAAGAGCTAAAGAGCTCAGAGCCCAAAAATTTACTTCTTCTTCTCTACACTGTCTTAAAGACCCTTCAATTCTCAGTCCCTCCTTTCTGCTAATCCAAGTCAGCTGGTTACTTGTTCCACCTCTTGACCTAGGGTCAACATTATTAAATCCAGTGTACAGAAAACTCTTTGATTAAAGGTAAATGCTAGGGATGAGTCACACCGTAATCACCTGTTTACAATAAATAGAAAGTTCTAGGGTTAAATGTGTGTGTTAAGACTGAGCCACACCAAACAGAAGACAGGATTTTGCAGTTCACAATCTCCTGGTTTACGATGAGATCAAATATCCTGCAACGATCTCTAATCCTTGAAAGAAAGAACTCAAAGAACCTAGCTTTCATCCTCAGATCATCAGAGTTTGAGAAAGAATTTTTAATCACAAGTAGATATTTTTACAGAATTTTAGGGGGGAATTTCAGAAAAGAGAAAATTAGGTGTAAGGATACATCTACCCTAAAAGCTAGATAGTAAACTTCGGTCTGAACCCACAGTTCTCCCATGGAAACCTCTAATAAGGGTGAGAGATTTAGCGTAAGAGTTCAGATCACGTAAAAGAAAAAGTTCTCTATACTGCCAGGAGGCAGTGTAGAACACACAACTTGAATACATACAGAAGAAATCAACCATCAAAAGCAAGAGTATTCCATAGCTTCCAGTTACGCATACCTTACTGTCAGTCTTAGGACCTGGGTGCCACTGGCTGGTTTTCCTTGGGAAACTTTCTCATTCTTCTATGTTTATATGAATCCAGCCAATCAGGACAGGATGACTTTGAAACACTGTAATACTTTTGGATTAGAAGACATACAAACATGTTCTAGAACTTAAACTGAGGAAAAAAATAATTGCTTTACAAGAAGTCAATGCTGGCTCTCAGCAAATGTTTTAGAAAACTAAGGTTATAAAGAAGCTTTCATTTTTAGAGTTTGTAGCAGGCCTCAATTCCTAATAAAAGTACATTAGAGTTATTTCCACGCAGGAAATCTGGGAGAAAAGAAATGCAGGACATGTCATTGACAATATGATGACTATATAGAAATGCAAGGAATCAGCATATCACTGTTCAAAATGTAATATATAATCACTGTGACAAAATAAAAGTCCTGGAACAGAAAGCAATGACTATTTATAACACACAAGAAAAAATACTTCATTCTCAATAGAAATACAATAAAAATTACCCTACTTACTGTAGAAAAACAATAAAAAAAAAACCTCATTCAGAAGAGAAACACATTTCAAGTCTAATGTAATGAAGTACTACTCGTAAAAAGTATGTCATTGTTAAAAGGTACTACTTGGAAAGATTCTTGAAAGATAAAGTAAAGTATATTTCAAATAAAAAAAACTATATGTAATAGTCAATTCTATAAAATGTCAGTTCTTCAAGTTTTAGTTCCTTATACATAAGCACATAGTTATAAACAAACCTGACATGCATAGATATTATATTTTCTTCTCAAAATTAAATATAAAAACCATAGCACTGTGAGTGGAAAATAAATATGAACAGTGAAATCCAAATTGAAAACATGAGAAAAGCCCTAGATACATCATGGGCTAATGAACTGGAATATGGATTGAGGAAGCTGAAGCTCCAGGTAAAGTCAGAAAGGAAGGGCCTTATTCTACAATGAAGGGAAGATGACAGGATAGCCAGCAGAAAGGGATTTCTAAAATTCAGCATGACCTTAGTTTCATATATTTGAGGCAGTACTCCTGAGCATAAATATTAGTAGTCTTATAGTATACCATGGTAGTAGGAACAGTTTGTGGGGGGTTGGTTGGGAGGGTCGATGAAAGAAAATAAATCCAGACTACCTGCTAACAGTTACTTATAAAATGCCCAATAAAAATAAGGACCTATGATTTTTAAACTAATATTTTTAGTAAAACATAAAGAACAGACTAAAAAGGATAGAATGACAGCTCAGAGGTACTATTCTTACAGAGGACCTCAGCACCTACATACAGCTGTTCTCAAACCCTTGTAACACCAGCTCCAGGGATTCTGACACTATCTTTTGTCGTTCCTGGACAACTAGACATATAACACACACACACACACACACACACACACAAACTCTCTCTCTCTCTCTCTCTCTCTCTCTCTCTCTCTCACACACACACACACACACACACACACACACACACACACACAAAACATGTACATATTTTTAAAAATCTGATTAAAATACCAGAATAAATGAAAAGGTATCTTTTATAGTAAATCACATGTATTACAACCATCTACAATTTAAATTTATAGATGAGAAGAGTTCAAAACATTGTACATACTATAAATGAGGGTGATAAATATTTTCTGGGAATTTTAACATCAGAAAGTTTCAAAAATGTCCAAATCTACCATATTGTTTCTTCCTTGTAGAAAAGAAATCTTTCAGAGGAAATTTTTCTGAATACTTACGCTAGCTGATGAAGAGACACTACATGAATTTGAGCTTCTTACCTGAGAAGCTCAAATTCATGTAGTGTCTCTTCACCAGACACTAGGTTTAACTGCAGCCTAAAATCATTTTTCTGCACATGTTTCTCCTAAGTAACACTTGCTCACAGTAAAGGGATAATTCCTCTGGGAATACTTAATTAATAAGCTAAGATATTGTAAGAAGACTTTTGAGAGTGAGTAGTGAGGTATCTACCCACTGAGAACAGGGCATCTAACAGAGTGCTACTCCACTGGGTACTCACTTCTGGGTGGATCTAGAACAGGGATTCTCAGCTTTTCTAATGCTGAGACCCTTTAATATAATTTCTCATGTTGTGGTAACCCCCAACCATAAAATTATTTTATTGTTATTTTGTAACTGTATTTTTGTTCCTATCATGAATTGTAATGTAAATATCTCATATGAAGGATATCTGATATGTGACACTGTAGAGGTCCTGATTCATAGGGTAAGAACATCTGTTCTAGGCAGAAATCTCATGATCCTTAGCAAGCATGTTCATTTCAAGTATGTGGGGCAAGAATTTACAAAGGGTTGAAGTTTTATGTCTATAGCTAAGAGACACAGATCAGTAGGGAAAGGAGTACAGCCAAAGGATATGACAGTTTTCAAACTGACAGCTTAATGGAGAACTTAGAAGACTTTTCACTCTAGGAGAAACAAACCAAGAATACCCTACACTTGTGAGTAGTTCTGGAAAGCCACAGGGTATCATCATAAAAGTAGAGAGACTAGGTCTTGTCAGAACTTTTGGTGAGAAATCAATATGGTTTGAACACATCCAATCCCAGGCAGGGGGGACACTACTAAATCTACTCACCCCATCCCCATCTGTTTGCATGCCTTGGAGACTCGGGTTTGATGGATGCATGTAAGGTAGATAACTTTCTACCAGGACAACAGAGGTACCACATTGTAAATCAATAGAGGAAAGAGGACATAGTATTTACCAGATATCACCAAGAAGACCCTGAGGTCTTGAAGATGGAAACTTTTCTCTTTATATATAAGAAGACCCACAGAAACTTGCTTATAAGATTTGTCTAAGAGGTCTAGACAAGACAAACAGGAAAATCTGTCCATTCTATACCTCCATATCTGAAATTCTTCAGAAAAATAAAAGCTTTAGTCAGAAGAACAGATGTTCAAGCTAGCAAAATGATAGGACATAGACCCTATAAGATTAATTAGTATTTGGAAGGAATGAAAAATATGATCACAATATTAGACATAGGACTTCTCTGAGTTCCATTTTACTTTAGTTGCCACTTCTGGGATGCCCCATGGAGTAGAAGCTTCATAAAAGTCTCCCTCACCTTAATTTTGTTCTCTCAGGAATGGAGACTATTTTGAATCTAATAGACTCAGGTTTAGAAAGAGTAGGAGCACATGCAATGCCAGTAGTAAAATGGGGACTTAACAGTGCTACTGAGTTTTTCTTCTCCATAAAGAAAAGGGGCTTCCTAGCCAGACACTTCCTTGGTAATCATCTTTGGATGGTCTAAGGCAGAATTCCAAGATAGAATGAAATACTACTTTCATTTTTTTGGAATCCTGGTGGGGTGTAGTTCTGTCTGATGTGGTCAAACTCAGGTTAGTACAAGACAGATTTCCAGACCTTGTCTAGTGCCAGGAATTGAACAAAACATTGGTCCTAAGTTGCTGCAAATATTTAGAAGGGTTAACGGATGTGAGCTTGTTGAAAGAAGTATGTTACTGGATGTCAACTTTGAAGTTTCAAAAGCTCATGTCATTCCAAGTTAGCTTTCTCTACCTCCTACTTATGGATAAGGATATAAGAGATAACCCACTGGAACTGTAAGATTCCAGTGAAATTTTTCTTGTGTAAGTTATCTTGGACTTTGTAACTCTTTCAGTCAGCAAAATAGTTTCTTTACAGTAAATAATACCAGCATTCTATCCAAGTTGCAGCCAAATAGCTGGTACAGGAATATTATCTAGAACACATAAATAAGTAAATAAATAAGACTGAACATCAAGAAAACAAATAACATTTTTAAAACTGAAGTACAGAAATTAACAGAGTTTTCAAAAGGTGAAATACAAATGGCTCACAAACATTTAAAAATTTCAACTTACTTAGCCATCAGAGAAATGCAAATTAAAATAATTTAAAATTTCATCTTACCCCAGTCAGGCAGGCCAGTATTAATAAAACAAATGACAATATATACTGATGAGAATGGGGGGAACTTAGCCATTGTTGGTGGGAGAGCAAACAGGAGCACCAGTATGGAAGTCAGTGTGGGAGTTCCTCAAAAAGCTGAAAACTGACCACCTCTAGATCCATATACCAATCATGGACACTGGTATAAAATATCTGCATATCTTACTATATAAATACTTGTTTATCTAAGTTCATTGTTGCTCCATTTGTATACAATAGCCAGAAACTAGAGACAACCTAGTTTTCTATCAACTGAAGGATGGATAATGAAAATGTGGTACATTTACATAATGAAATCTTATTAAGTTGTTGAGAAAATGAAATTATGGAGTTTTTAGGTAAATTGGTAGAGCTGAAAAAAATCACTGTGAGTGACATAAGCAAAGCACAAAGAGATATATAGTGTATGTTTTCTCTTATATGCAGATGTTAGATTTTAAGCTTTCATAATTCAAAAACACAGAAGTTAGGTACCTAGTAAAGGACCAGGGGTATGGCAATCTCCTAAGGAAAAAGAAATAAAATATAGTAAGATGGAGATACAAATGAGAAATTAGGAAGATTAAATTAGAGATAGGGATGATAGTTGAAGGGAAATAGGAAATATGGAGAAGGAAAACTAACACTAAAGGCCATTTGAGACACTGCATGGAAATCTACTATTTTAGAAGCTTTCTTGTACCAAAAAAAAAAAAAAATCTCTTATGTACTGTATGGAAACATCACTTTTCAGACACAAACAAAGATAATAATAAAAAAGAAAAAGCAGATGAACTATTAGCTGTAACAGGAAATAGAAGGTGAGAGTTGGGGAAAAAAGAAATAAACTCTGCTTTTCCACAATTAGAACAACAGAACCAAAAAATCTGGACACAGATGTCTTTTCTGAGACTGATACTCCAAACAAGGATCATTCATGGATATAACCTATAACCCTTGTACACATGTACCCCACGGCAGCTCCATCTCCAAATGAGCTCCCTAGTATGGGGAACAGAGGCTGTCTCTGACATGAAATCAGTGGCTGGCTCTTTGATCACCACCCCCTGAGGGGCAGTGTAGCCTTACCAGGCCACAGAGTAAGACAATGCAGCCAGTCCTGATGAGACTTGATAGGCTAGGGTCAGATGGAAGGGAGAAGGACCTCCCCTATCAGTGGATTGGGGAAGGTGCATGGGAAGAGGTGAGGGAAGGAGGAAGGGCAGGACTGGGAGGGGACAATGGTGGGGGCTACAGCTGTAATACAAAGTGAATAAATTGTAATAAATTATATATATATATATATATATATATATATTACAAATAGAAATAAACTCTGAAAGAGAGTAATTTACCCTCAACTCATAGGAAGACAGACTAAAGAGAGGTAACCAACCTACATGACACACAGAAGAGAATAAATGGTAATTTAAGTTATGAGCAAGTTAAGGAATAAACCAAAGTCTGTTATCTAGGCATGTATTCATAAAGAATAAAATTCAGAGTTGTTATTTTTGGGAACTATGGTATAAAGGTAAAATACATGGTTACAAATGGCTCCCAACATACAGGCTTTTAGAATCCTGACTTAGAGTATGAGAAGCCATGGGAAAGGGTGGTTTAGCATGATGGGTAGGCTACTCTATGAGCAGAACCACTGAAGCCCACCTGGTCATAAGAGCCAGCAAATGGTGGGGATAGTGCAGATAAAGTGTGTGCTGATACCTCTACAGGGAAACAGCTCTGAGAATGGCTGAGACACAAGAAAATTTCTCTCCAAAGCCAGTAAATTTTTTTGACCATAGAGTTCTCAGGTCTTATCATGCCACCCTTTCATATGACATAGATGAAAATTTGTATTACAGATTGGTTACACAGTCCAGACTGGCTTATAATCAGCACTGCCTGCAAACTCAGGTGATATTTATTCCTCCTCAACTCTCTGATGAGGTTGAAGCCTAGATAGTTATAGTCTCACAATTAAGCTTGATTTGTTTGGGATTTAAGAAAATATTTTTAAAATATATTTTTAGTGCTAAGTTGACATTTTAGCTTGGTAAATACAAAATTTGATAGAAAATAATTTAAGTAAAAAAGTCTATGTCACCAAGATTAGATAGAAAGTAGAATAATTTCTCCAAAGTCACCAAATACAAATGGACTGGGCAGTGTGAATATAATTCTTACATGATAGTTTCCATAGTTGTTTCATAATTGTTCTTATTTATAGTTTATTACAATTAGAGAAAGAATTCTTTTCTTGGACTAAAAGGGAAAAATGTAGAGAGAACCTTTTGGGTAACATATGGAAGCATCACCTGTCAATAAAAAGCTGATAACTTATTAGCTGTGACAGGAAAAAGGAGGTGGAAGTTATGGGAGAAAGAGATAAACTCTGGGATAGAGTCAGAGGGTAATTTGTCCCAGACTCTGAGGAAGACAGTCACATGAAACTGAAGAGAGTTAACCATCTATGTGTTATACTTACAGTAGAATAAACAGGTAATTTAAGTTATGTGCTAGTAAGGAAATGAGGCAAAGCCTATGTGAAGGCATTTATTCAGAGTCATTATTTTGTAAACTGGGTCATGGGAGGAAAACACATGATTACACTTTCTAAAATATATACATGTACTAAAGGAATATAGAGTCACAATATAATGGGGAAGATGTCACAACTAAACATCTTATACTACTACATCAAACTTTCAGTGCTAAGAATGGGTTACATCTTGCTGAAACATTAACCAAAGATGTCCTATAGACCCGTACAAACATTACAGGTTATTTTTAAGGTTATTGGTTATTCTATACAAGTTAAGGCACTTTTGCTGAAGATACCAATAACTGTATTATCAAACATGGAGAAATTTGAGAAATTTTTGTTGAGCTGGTGCTCAACAAGAATCTTTACTGATATTGAATAACCTTCATGGTATTTGAAGGAATTTTTAATGTTACCATAGAAAAAAATTAATCATCAATATCACCTAGATATTCCCTGTGACTTATACTAGTATTCTGCCTGTAAGATATACTGGTGGCACAAGTGTCATAAAAAACAACCAACCATATTTTGATTGGTTTTATGTCCAAAATCGTGATATGGAATCTGACACTGTTAAAGTGGCCAAGAACCGGAGATAAGATAGGTCATATTATCTTGGGAAATCCTACTAGTATTCTTCTGCTAAATGAGCAGGGCAATAAGATATCTCTTAATGAAATTTCATTACCCATAGATCAGCTCACTGTTATATATTTATCAGAGAAGCATCCTCTTGAAGTAGATGGTAAGTCCTTCAGACAGACAATGTAGACTTTGGAACACTCAGCCCTAAATGAAGTGTCTTTATCAAATCCCTCCCCTCAAAGCTCAGGGATCTATGCAGAAGAGGAAGAAGAAAGACTGTAAGAACCAGAGGTGATAGATGACTCCTAAGAAACAGCATCTTCATAGTTCACAGACAAGACCAACTAGAAAACCAGAAAACATCCCTGCACAGAGAGGAGCAAGTAGACAGAAACTCTCACACTTGACCAAAATCTATTTACAATTGATATCCATCAGATATTCTCAAATGATTGTCATTGAGCATATCAAACATAATCCAGTGTAGGTCATATGCACAGTAGTTGAACAAAATAATACTGACTTCATGATTTTGTGCACCACTGTTTTTGTATTGTTTTGTGGGGTTTTAGTTGTTTGTTTGTTTTGATTTTTGAGTTTTTTTTTTTAATTAGGTTGAGAACTGCTTGAACATGAAGTTGTATGCTTAGGGAGATGAGGAAGATCTTGGTAATGTAGGCCAAAGAGAAAGAATATGGTCAAAATATATTGATGGAGTCCCAGACCTTGTCCAGTGTCAGGTCAGGATCAAGGAGTTTGAAACGAGGTACTTTCTGTTCAAAGGAAGATAATTCTAATGATCTTGGGCTGTGTCTGCCACCCCTTTGGAAGTTGGAGTGCTCCTGGATAGAACTTTATCCAGAACTACATCTGGGGACTCAGAGGATGTGGCTTCACATTAGTGGAAGGCATGGTCTTAGACCTGTGGGAAAAATGTGAAAACCTTTTCCACAACAAATAAGAGGTGCTTTGTCAGCTTGGCATCTGGCAAGTTCTTGCCTGGACCAGGCAATTTATAACCTACACTTTTACTTGAATTCCATGTCCTTTTTTTTTTTTTTTTCAGGCATGTGGGTTTATTGATAAGGGGCTAGAACCCAGTTTGGGAGGCAGAGGTTGTGGCTTTAAACTGTCAAGGGATATTGCCTAATGGTGGGTATTGTTTCTTTCATCACTGAACTAGGGAAACAACCATCCCAAAATTTGGAGAAGGGCACATATTGCAGTTCCACATATTGCCATTGGTACATGTGGCCAGGTTCAAACTGGTACTGTAAGGATCCTGAGGCTTTGAATATGTGGAGCTGGGCATTAGTCAGCAAGTAAGAAGTTCTGCCTTTTGGAAAACTCATAGGGAATGGGGACTGAGGAATCTTTGGGAACTAACAAGAGCCTTCTGCTTGGCCGCTGATACAGGGGGCATTAGCGTCCTTACTGCCCAGACCAGTGACTAAAGAAGAGGTGTTCTGCTAGCCAACCACCATCGTTGTGTCAGACTCAGGATGGTGAGGATTTTTGTAGGTGGGACAGGAGTCCAGTCTGTAAAGAAGACGTTCCTGAGTTTCTGAATTTTTCAGTAATGACCAGGCAGGTGGGAAGGGGCACAAGAAAATAGTGAAAAGGAGAACGAACTATCAAGACTGCCATTGTAAATATAGTGGAGCTATAATCCGATCTGTGGAGGACCAATGAGTGTCCAGTGACTGTTGGGGCTAAAACTGGCTTCCCTGGGCCATTGTGGCACTAAAAAAGGACAGTGAGGCTTTTTTTTTTTTTTTTTGATGGGGTGGTAGGCCTGTCACCACAAGAGTCCTGGCTTGTGGAATACTGACTGGAGGGAGGGGCTGGAAGTGATGTGTTGGTGGCACCTGACAGATCCTGAGGTTGTTAGAGTCAGGGCTGCTTAGGGGAAGCTGTCACTGTGGTGGCTTTTACTGTGTGTCCAGAGTTGTTGTGTTAATCTGGTGGTGCTGAGGCTTTTTTATGATTGCTGTGGGAAAGGAGGTCAATCAGCAAGAAAGAAGTTCTGGAAATTTTGGCTAATTCCATTTGCACCAAGGAGGAGGAAGAGGAGAGGTGGATAATGAAGAAGTAGTCTTCTACTCTTTTTTAGATGCAAAGGGAGGTGAAGAATGAAATGCCTAGGCTGCTAGCCCAGTGAGGCTTCAGTGACTTTTGTGCCTTCCAGTCATGACCCAGTGTTGTGGAGGTAATATAGGCTTAGTGAGGTTTTTTTTGTTTGTTTGTTTTGTTTTGTTTTGTTTTTATAAAGGTCAAAACTCAAGTCATAAGGGAAATCTTTCAGCTTTGGGAAATATTAAAGGAAGTGGCATTTGAGATTCTGGGCACAGGAGGAAAAGCTAATAAGTGATAATTGGTTGTTTTCTTCTCTACAGATATTCAGGGTGCCATTCCTGCCTCCACTAGCACTCATTTCTAGGGAGCAGACTGTGCAGTATCTTGGAATCCATCTTGTGGCCTGAAGGAGGTAAGGGTTTCATTTTGTTTGTTTGTTTGTTTCCTTGGAGAGGAGAATAGACTCAAACCATCAAGGGTGGTGTAGCTCCCTAAGAAGTCATCCAATTGACAGTCCAGAAGTGAGTGTACCATTTATTGATTTCAGAGGCTGAGGGAGGTGAAACTTTATTTTTTATTAAATTATAATTACATAATTCCACTTTCTGTTTTCCTTTTTTCAACCCCATTTATGTATATCCATTGCTCTCTCACATGGCCAATGAACTCTTTTTTTCTTTATTGCTTCATATATATATACATACATATATATATATATATATATATATATATATCACAGGTTTTTCATTCCATTTTCTGGCTACTAATAAGAGAGATAGCACTGAGAGGTGGCATAGTTGTCAAGAACACTCGTTGCTATTGCAGAGGACCCCAGGTTCAAAACCAAGGATTCATACGGCAACTCACAACTTCCTTTAGCACCAGTTTCAGGAGGTCTGACACTCTCTTCTGAACTCCATGAGCACTAGGCATGTATGTAAGAATCATACATACATGGAACCAAAACATTCATGCTCATAAAAATAAACCCATTTAATAAAATATAGAAAGTAGCAATGAACACAGCTGAGCAAGTATCAATGTATTAGGATTTCAAGTCCTTTGAGCATGTGACAAAGTTACAGTTAGATCATATGATAGACATTTTTTAACTTTTTGAGAATTAGCCCCTCTGACTTCCAGAGTGGCAGTACTAGTTTGCAATCCTACCAAGAGTGAGTGAAGGTTCCCTTTTCTCCAAATCATCTCCAAAAACAATTGACAATTGTTGTTTTGCCTTAGCCATTCTGAATGGGGTAGGATGAAATATTAAAGTAGTTTTAATTTCTGCCCTTTGTATAGCATAATTCGAGAGAGAATAGTTTCCAGACCTATCCAGTCCCTTCTACTAATCATGAGTAGAGGATGTTGGTGTAAGTCTGGCAGTCTGAGAATGAGCTATGGTGGGTCAGTGTGCCTATAACTGTGGTCAAATTAAAGGCCACTGAGGTAGAATGAGGAAATTCACACAAAACTCCTTCCTTCTGCTGGAAAAATAGGATCCTATACTCCATTGTTATTTCATGTTTTTATCCTTAAGAGGATACATACTAGGATGGATAGATGGAATGAGCTGTTACCAATTCCATAGGGTATTTCAGAAAAGAATAGGCTGCAGTGGTTCAGTATGGCAAGGTCTTAGATTGTCATTCCAGCGTATGATAGGACATGGTAACAGTAAATAGTAAGATCTGGAGAGAACAGGAACTACACAAGGAGAACAACAGAACCAGAAAATTTGAACATGGGGGTCTTCCCAGAGACTCATATTCCAACCAAGGACTATTCATGGAGATAACCTAGAACCCCTGCACAGATGTAGCCCATGGCAGCTCAGTCTCCATGGGAGTGTCCTAGTAATGGGAACAGGGACTGTCTCTGACATGAAGACAATGGCTGGCTCTTTAATCACTTCCCCCTGATAGTGGAGCAGCCTTACCAGGCCACAGAGGAAGATGATGCAGCCAGTCCTGATGAGACCTGATAGGCTAGGGTCAGAGGGAAGGGGAGGAGGACCTCCCCTATCAGTGGACTTAGGGAGGGGCATGGGAGGAAATGAGGGAGGGAGGGTAGGATTGGGAGGAGATGAGGGAAGGGGCTACAGCAGATCCTTTGTCTGCAGTCCCAGGCACTCTGAGTTCATGTGTAAATCTGGCAAATACTGTCTCACTGCAGGCATTCCCTTCTCTGGCTCTTAGAATCTTTCCATCCCATAGTACAAAATGAACCCTGAACCTTTAGAGGAAGAATGTACATAGATAACTCATTTAAAGATGAGCACTACATATTCTATTATTTATCCACAAAAAATTCTGTAAGGTGGCCTTTGTCAGAATCATTAGAAGTAAACTTTTCAGCGGAGGCTATTTACACTATTTCTCTTCATCCATATTTCTGCCTACTGCCCCCTCATCATGGTTCACTACAGAAATTGTTCATGTGTCAGCTCTGAGCAAGATTTTCTAGACCCAATTCATTTACCAGGCACATTTATTTTATTTATTCCTGTGGATGATTGGGAAGAAGGTGTGGAAAAAATTATAGAAATTTATGAAGAAATGGAGGATAGTAATGAGGAGGAGGAGAGGAAATAGAAAAAGATGATGAAAACAATGAAGAGTAGAAATATAAAACAAGGAGAAAAAGAAAAAGAGAAGGAGAAAGAGGCGGAAATGTTATTCTTTGTAATAGAACAATTGTTAGTTTTAGAATCAATGAGGTAATTTGGTCACACTTTCATTCATTTCTATTTATTATTTTCTTCAGAAAAATATTGTGGGAAAACTACACTGTTTTAGGTTCATTTAAGACTTATAGTCCATTCTCTAAAATTAAATGCAATTGTCAATCTCATGCAATACAACAAGAAAATGTCAATAAACCTTAATAAAGTTTGCTCACTGACTCATTTATTTACCAAGTATGATTTGAGTATTTTTTGTTTGGAGAATACTGTGAATTTGGAGTGAGGTACATGGAAAAATAAGACATTTCCCAACACATGCATTGCCTTTTCTACATAGGATAAAAGGATTTCCTGGGCAGAAGGACACAAATATAATGATTTTTACTGAAAAAACTTTTTCTGATGTGGTGTTCTTTCCATCATTGACTTTTATCTTCTGACATACTCTAAGTAACAGCAACACGACTCAGAAGGAAAGGTGATATGGTGGGGTGTCAAATTAATAATGTTTAAATGAACTTGATTTATTAAATACACAGTATATTTTGGAAAAGTGACATGTTGTACAATCAACACATTCTCATGGTACTGTCACATTTCTCAAACCTGCTTCTGAGAGAGTATTTATCTATAGCACATATGTTCCCATTCCTCCCAGTCTAAAGCAGGGCATTTGGTTTCTTCTTTTCTCACTATTCCAAAGTGTCTCTGCTGACAAAAGGAAACTGTTTCAAAGTACTCAAAGCAGAAATGAGGATAAATCCCAGTGTGATTTGTTTTCAGTTTACAGTAGTTCCAGGTCCTCTTGCTCATGTCACCAGAAAATTTCATAACTTACTGTGCCCTGGTGGTGGTAGTTTAGTACTATCCCAACAGTTTCCTATGCCACTGAGTCAAACCTTGTCATAGTCAGCAGTAATTGTTAGGCAACTTCTGATCCTAACTTGCAGCTAACCACTATAGCTATCTCTAAAGCTCTATGTCTGTATGTGTGTTTTTATTCAGCATAATGTGCCAAATTCAGCTACCTGTGCCTTTATTCATCTGTATGCCTTGACATAATATCACATGCCTCATTCTTAATACCCTGTTTTGATTTAATAATATGCACATAGCTTGTGGTGACATTTAATCTTCAATATGATAATGTGAAAAGGTATGGTCCCTTAGAAGTTGACTAAGTCATGAAGTTTCAACCCTTATGAATAATTTTAGCACCTGTCTTAGTTAAGGTTTTTTTTTACAATATGGAATACCAAGAAAGTTTTGGAGGAAAGGGTTTATTTGGCTTATATTTCCAGACTATAGTCTATCACTGGAAGAATTCACAAGAACTCAAGCAGGGATGGAACCTGGAGGCAGGAACTTATGTAGAGGACATGGAGAAGTTCTTTTTATTAGCTTGCTTTCCATGGCTTGCTCAGCCTGCTTTCTTATAGAACCCAGGACTACCAGCCCAGGGATGTCACCACTCAAAATAGGCTGGGCCCTTACCAATAGATGCCTAATTGAAAACATATAACCTAGAACCTCTGCTCAGATGTAGACCACGGTAGCTCAGTATCCAAATGGGTACCCTAATAAGGGGAACAGAGACTATTTCTGATATGAGCTCAATGTCTGGCTCTTTGACCTCCCCCACCCCCACCTGAGGGAGGAGCAGCCCTGCTAAGCCACAGAGGAGGACTTTGCAGCCAGGCCTGGATATACCTGATAAGCTAGGGTCAGATGAAAGGGGAGGAGGTCCTCCCCTGTCAGTGGATTTGGAAAAGGGTAGGGAGAAGATGAGGGAGGGAGGGTGGGATTGGGAGGGAATGAGGGAGCATCCCTACAGCTGGGATACAAAGTTAATAAGCTGTAACTAATATTAAAAAATAAAAATTTAATTAAAAATGCCTTACAGCTGGATCTCATGGAAGCATTTTTCTCAAACAAGAGTCCTTCTTCTCTGATGACTCTGATAATGTCAAGTTGACACACAATATCAGCCAGTACAACTTGAAAAAAAAAGAATCCAACTTGAAAAATATAAAATGGTATGCATTCTCTATGTCCACCCCAGATCAGAACAACACATGGAGACTTGTATTTAGTTATGATGCTTTTAGGCCTTAGCATACTGTCATTTTCAACTACCTCTTATAACCTTTGTTTAGTCTGTGTTCTACTGAACAATTCTTTAGCACTCCTCAGTTTCATACATCTGATTTCCTCCATGTTTCATAGGCAAATCCTTTAGTGCCTGTTTCTTTCCCAGAATTACTTTCTCTGGAAGTCCTGCCTATTCTCTCCTGCTTTTGTTATAGGCCATTTAGATCTTTACTCGGCCAATCAAAAGAGGATGGAAACAACATTTACAAAGCATTGAGGCAGGTGATGATTAAGAATACCAATGTCACTTCTCTACTCAGCAATCTGCTGGTACAGAAAATCAGTATTTAAATATTCAAGGGCAACCTTTACACAGTATGAAAACAAGATCCAAACAAAAAAAGTAATCTTTCTCTTCTATCCCTGTGTCATTCAATAAAGAACCATTTCTCCTATCTGAGAGATGTCCTTACAAAGTGCTGCCCTGAATGCAAACAGCAACTCTGATTAGCCATCAAATATACTGCACCCTTAATATTTAAAGTGTCAGTTCCCAGAGACGTTTTATTATTCACAGGGTCAAGAAATTATTCCTTACCCACAGAAAGTTAAACTTAGGCAATAAAATCAAGCACAATGGGATTCTTATGGATAAGATTCAATAATCCAATACACCAATAGATGTTTCTCCTTGGCAAGCAAGGGAACCATGGATTTGTTTAGAAAATTCAAGGTGTCAGTGCTGACAAGCAGTAATGACCCTTTCATCCAATGAATGGCTATGGAAGGATCCACAGAAGAAAAAATAATGTTAGTTTTGTTAAGCAGGACCAAATGCAAAATCAATCCTGAGTCCAATCATGGGTTCAAGTCAAACCTAAATCATGACTTCAGTATAGATGGAAAAAGGAGAGTAGATGCAGAATCTGTGTAAGGACTGTGGTTGTGATACCAACTTCAGGATACATTGTGGTTTGAGCAGATACAAGGAGTGGGTCAAACATTCTAGATACTGTATGCATCCAAACAGCACCTCTTGGTCATGTTAGGGAGAATCAACTGTATCTTCTGCACCATTCTGAGTGAACCACCTCCCTTGAACACTCTAATGATGTGTTTGTGGTCTCCCTGATGTATCTTAATGCATACTAGGGGCTATGATTTTATGCTCCTTGATGAATATAGCTAGGGATCTGTTATGGGTTGAGGGCCACATGGTCTGTATTTGAAACAGATAGCAAATACAGCATTCAGTGAATAGAAGTGTTAAACTCAAGGATTAAGAATTAATATGGCAGTGCATTGGGATTAAGTGTTTGGGAAGACATGTCTGAGAAGATAGCTATATGATGTTCCCTTTATAGACTTAGCCCATTTAATTCCTAGGTTTTGTCACCTTAGTTGGTAATTATTATAAAGTTCTCTCTGTTCTCTGTTTCTCTGTTTCTACTATCTGGGATAGTAGAATATCTGAGATAGTAGAAACAGAGATAGTTTCTAACTATCTGAGATAGTAGAAACAGAGATAGTTTCTAACTATCTGAGGGGTTGGTGCATGGTATAGACATCTGCATAGAATAAAAACGAATGCAGCTAGAATAGTACCTTGTAATGTTACCAGAAGTATGTGGAGTGAAAGGCAGAGAGTTCCATGGATCACAGTTTTGAAAACATCCCCACACATATGTCTGAGGACAAAGCTTGTGAAATGACACCATGCCCTTGCTGCTTGTGAGAATTCTGAATGAACAGTACATCAGCAGCATTTTTATTCTCTGCCATTGTGTTGAAAAGTCCAGGTAGAGATCAGGCTCCACATTTTGATTCAGCATATGTGACCTTTCACAATTTCATTCACTCATTCACTCTTTAATTTATATATTATTTGATTAAATACATAATGAACAGATATAGAGGAAATAACCCAAAACACCATAAGATTATACCTGGGAGCTTAACTAATGCAATATATAAAAATTTGCAAACAAAAATGATAGTTCTTGTGAATTTGTGGAAATTCAGAAAAATTGAAGTGGTAGTTTGTATAATTCTGAGGATTGAAGTCTGCTGCTGACATTGAGGCTCTTTCATGATTAGACAGAGGAAAAAAGAGAAACTTGGGGATGACTTACCTTGTAGTGGATGTGCAAGAGAGTGTAATTGGTACATAACACAGCTAAGTCAGCAGGCCAGTGCATGGGCTCAACTTTGCAGAGAGGCCTAGGTCCCAGGGTTGATGATTATTTTGGGTTCCTTCAAAATAAATATTGTGTGAAAAAGTCTGTATGCTGCAGGATGCCATACTTCTTCCTTTCTTACTACAAGTACAGTTTGAAATTAAAGATACAGAGAAAACAAGGCATCTAGGTACTATTTGAAAACAGAAGTACTCATCCAAAAGTAAGAGTGTGATGATCTTTGTGAGTTCTCTTTTATTTTCTTACATTCTTTATTTATTTTTTTTGTAAGCAATACAGCTATAAGGTAAAAAGAAAAACCATACTAGACAAAGATTGGGAGGACCCCTCAAAGTAAAAATATACCATGAAATTCCTTTTGTGTTGGCCATGAACTGTGGGGCATGGGACCTGCCCTTAAGAGTAGTTTGTTCCAGAAGAGCCCTGGCAGCCAACACAGTTTTAGGACCAGATGGTTAGTGACCTAAGGGAAAAGGGTAGGGAGGGGTGGGAAGGCTGGTTGGCAATTGAGTAAGGTCTGTTGCTGAGAGGAGGGCTGGTCCTAAAAGACAGGAGACCATTGGGGCTTAATGTAAAATTTGGCAGGAAATTACTTAAGTGGCTGAGGCAGGGAAGTTGAAAAAGTTCAAGGGTTATAAAGCCCAGAGGACACAAGTTTGATTCCTAGAACCTATGTAAAGGTAGAAGTTGAGAACTGACTCCATGGAGGAGTTGTCATTTGGCTTCCATACTAATGCTGTGGCATACTCCCAATTATGCATACAATAATAAATTAATTTTTGAAAAGACTGAGGTGTTAGTTGGCCCAGGTCTCAAGCCTCCTTGCTAACATTTTGATAAGGCCAGCTTAAAGAAAGGACAGACTGCCACTCTTGGCTACTGATGGGTGATATATCCTTTTTTTTTTTTCAGTTTCTTCGTGGGTATAATGGAACAGTATGCACTCCCAATATGGTTGAGATGCCAAACAATGCTCTCCGATATCTCAAGACCCTCTGTGTATTCTACCTTCTGGTGCAGATGGGTGAGAGTGCAAGGCTCTGTAGGTGGCAGCTATCTGAACATTTTGACTTCACCCTAAGTCCTCTGTGTTAGGGTGACATAGTATATAGAACAAACACATAATGGAGGTATCATGTAAGTTATAAAAACAAACAAACAAACAAACAAAAAAAAAAACGAAAGAACAAAGGTGTGGGGTGTAATAACTTAGCAGGTAGAGGCTTTTCTGGCAAGCCGGGTGACTGGAGTTTGATCCAAGGATCCTACAAGCTTGAAGGGAAGAAACTGATTCCCCAGAGTTGTCTTCCTATCCTCCCAACCCCAGATATACAGAGATAGAAGCTGGGAGGCCATCCTTGAAATATCCCCCAGAAGAATCATAGAAGTTGGAAGCTGTGGCCACTGGACAAGATGAGCCTTTATGAACAATGACTGTTATTTTTCTTCTTTGTCTTTTGTGCTCTTGGCACCTTTCTTTATTATTTTTCCTTTTTTAAAAAAAATATTCATTTATCTTTTTATTTTTAAGTGTACGGGTGTTTTTTCTGCATGTTATGTCTATGCACCAAAAGTTTGCAGTGTTAATAGGGACCAGAGGAGGGGAATTAATCCCCCCCAAACAACTGTTAGTCGCCATGTGCATGCTGAAAACCCAGGTTCTCTCAAAAAGCAGTTAGTGCTCTGAACTCCTGAGCTATTTCTCTAGCCTCACTTGGCACTTTTTTTTTTAACATGGACTCTCATCACATCTTGTAAAGTCTCAAATGTAAATAAATTGACATACAGCAGTCAAATCTTTTTGAAAGTTCCCTTTAAATCCTCCCTCAAAAAGGCCCAGTGCTGTTTGCATGGAGGAAGGACCAGATAGTATACGATGAGTTTGTGGGAAGAAAAAAAAAAAAAAGTTGTTTATTTTTCCAATAGACTCCCTTGGAGAAAATTATTATTTTTCTTTTTAGTTAGTCTCCTTTTTAATTTTGAGGGGTTTGTTTGTTTGTTTGTTTGTTTTGTGTTTAGAGACATGGTTTCTCTGGGTATCCTTGGCTATCTTGGAACTTACTCTGTAGACAAGGCTGGCCTTGAACTCACAGAGATCCACCACCACCCCTCCCATGAATATCAGCCAATTGTGGCATAAAAATATGAAATAAATCCAGGCACAAACCCTCATCTCAAAGATGGACAAGGCAAGTCAATGTGAGGAAAAGAGTCCCAAGAGCAGGTAAAAGAATTAGAAACAAGTAACAGGGCAGGAGCCTACCACAAAGGGCCTCTGAAAGACTCTACCTAGCAGTGTATCAAAGCAGATACTAAGACTCATAACCAAACCTTCAGCAGAGTGCAGGGAATCATATGAAAGAAGGAGGAGTTAGTACGACATGGAAAGGATAAGAGCTCCAACAGGACCAAATATATCTGGGCACAGGAGTCTTATATGAGACTGTTTATCCAGCAAAGGGCCATGTATGAATATAACCTAGAACCTCTGCTCAGATGTAGCCCATGGTATCTCAGTAACCAATTGGTTTCTCATAGTAAGGGGAACAGGGACTATTTCTGACAGGAAATCAATGGCAGGCTCCCCACCCCCCAAGGGAGGAACAGCCCTGCTAGACCACAGAGGAGGACATGACAGCTAGTCCTGAAGATACCTGATAAACCTGGGTCAGATGAAAGGGGAGGAGGTCCTCCCCTATCAGTGGATTTGGAAAGGGGTAGGGAGAAGATGAGGGAGGGAGGGTGGAATTGAGAGGGAATGAGGGAGCATCCTTACAGCTGGGATACAAAGTTGATAGAATGTAACTAATAATAAAAATAAAAATAATAGTATAAAAATAATCAGAAACACCCACTACCACTGTTAGGGATCACACAAGAAACCAAAGTTAACAACCACAGCATGTATGCAGAGGACCTAGCACAGACCCATGCAGGCTCTGTGATTGCTGCTTCAGTGTCTCTGAGTCCCTATGAACCATGCATAGTTGATTTCTCCCCCGAATATGCAGTTACTTGTCCTTCACCTAATGTTTGGCTTTAGGCCTTTACATCCCATGAGATGCTAGAGGAAGCCTCTCTGATGACAATTGGGCCAGGCACCAATCTATGATTATAGCATAGTACCATTAGCTATAATTTCATTGAACTTTCTTTTGTATTTTGTCAGTCATATTTGGTTGTACCCTAGGTCTTTGAGTAATGCAGTTTCCATTTCTTGGCCATCAGGCAGTATCCTGCATGAACTCCCTTTTGTGGCCTGCAGCCCTAAAGTTAGGCTACTCATCAGGTAGCCATTCTGACAAGCTCTGAGCCACCATTGCTCCAACACATTTTCCAGGCAGGACAGGTTGTAGGTGGAAGACTTTATGACTGGGTTGGTGTCTCAGTCCCAGCAGTGGAAGGCTTTCCTGGTTACAGAAGGCAGATGGTTCAGACTCCTTATACCCATTACTATGAGTCTTCACTAGGGTCACCTTCACAGGCTCCAGGAAGTGTCCACTGCACTTGGTTTCCACATCGCCCTGAATGCTCCCACCACCACCAATTCCAGTCATCTTTCCCCCTACTCTTCCTTTCTATCCCTCCTACCCCACCTGATCCCTCCAGTTCCCACCCCAACTTCCCGAGTTCACCTGCAATATTTATTCTACTTCTCCTTCCTGGGAGATCCGTGTGTCCTCCCATTACTCCCCAACCATCTAGAGACTTCCTTGTTACTTAACCTCTGAGTCTGTAGATTATGGCATGATTATCCTGTACTTCATAGTTAATATTCACTAATAAGTGACTAAAAGCCATGTTTTCTTTCGTGAGTGGTTATCAGTTCAAGATAGCTTCTGGGTTATATTAGGGCATGTATCCAATTTTCTCAGTGCTACGATTCCATATACTATATAGGTCCTGTGCATGCTGCTACAGTCTTTGTGAGTTCATATGTGTGTTGGTTCTTTTCTGGTTAGAGGGTCTTCTTTTCTTGGTGTTCTTCATGCCCTCTGGCTATTACACTCTTTCCACCTCCTCTAAAACTATTCATTGTAACAAAACAACAGATCACAGAACAGAGACAAACTTTGACTGCAATGCCAAGAGGTCATGTCTTTATAGTGCTTGTTATATCTGAGAGCTTAGCAGTGAGGTTTCAATATTTGAGTGATGAGACTTCATTTTAACTGTAGCCATCAATAGAAATTCAACTTAGAGAAAGGCAGAGAAGTTTAATTAAACTGAAAAAAATAAACACAGCTTTCTGACTATTGAGTGATATTTGTTCACTGAACATTCAATGTAGTTTCCCCTGCCATCTAAATTAAGTACTCCAGACTGTTGAAGCAGAGTCACTAGAAGGCCCTCTCCCATGGGCTTAAACCTCAGAACATTTATCATTTCATTATGTACCTTTTACATTCAGTGCTCTGTATCCCCATTTTGGTGCTTGATTTTATGGTACTGCAAAGACTTAACTATGTTACAGGCCTATAACGTCAATGTTTCCAGATAGTCCTATATGATGGAGACTTTTCTTTATATATACAGTTTTGTAACATTTAACTTTGTCCCTTCCCACTGCTCCTCTGTAACATAAATTTTCTTTTAATTTCATAAGCTAAATATTTCTGCTTTTATGTTCTTAAAATAAAGTTTAGTAGTAATCACAGGTTTTTTTTACAGTTTTTTAAATTTAATTTAATTTAATTTTATTAATTACACTTTATTCACTTTGTATCCCCCATAAGCCCCTCCCTCCTCCCCTCTCAGTACCACTCTCCCTCCCCCTTCTTCACACATGCCCCTCCCCAGATCCACTGATAAGGGAGGTCCTCCTTCCTTCTGATCTTAGTCTATCAGATCACATCAGGAGTGGCTGCATTGTCATCTTCTGTGGCCTGATAAGGCTGCTCCCCCCTCAGGGGGAGGTGATCAAAGAGCAGGCCAATATTTTATATTTTGTTTTAATGGTACAAGATTATAGAAATAATGTTAGATAACTGATAGAAAATACAGTTTGAACTAATCAAATAGTTGTAATTATTCAAAATTTCCAATCTTTAAACAACTTCTTTGATTAATGCACACTAGTGTTATGGAAGATTATGCATCAATTTTATGCAATACATGCTTGATAAATTGGTAATTGTTATGCCTTTTGCTTCTTTTCATATCAGCTGCATTATTCCTCTCACCTTGGATTCACTTAAAATTTTATTACATTTTTTTTGCACAAAGGTCTATATTATTGATTTGACTCTTAATTTTTGCTCATGTAAGTGTTTATTATCAAAATTTTTGTTGTATGAATAAGTTTAGAGGAAAAACATTCATTTTTGTTTTTATTTAGTTGAAACTATTTCTCTTCTTAAAGAATTTCTCTGCCCCACAGGTTAGCAAAAATATGCCATTCATTTTCTCTATATTTGGGGATCTTCCAGGTAACTGATTTGATATTTTCTGTGATTTAGCTCATTTATGTGGAAGGAACATGCTTGTGATGGATAATTTTCATTGTCATCTTGGATGTGGTTGAAAGTCACCTTGGAAACACACTTTTGGATATTTATGAAGGTGTTTCTAAAGAGGCTTAATGTAAGAGGAACAACTCATTCTGGCTATGAGTGGCACCATTCTATAGGCTAGGGGTCTCATCTGAATAAAAAAATAATTATTCAAAATCCAACTGAGCAGTAGAAGTCCCTTTTGTCTGATTCCTGATCTGTGAAGAAGTTCCCATTACCATTAGTACAAGCTTCTCATATTGAGGCCATGCCTTCTCTTTCATGATACTTCCTTAACTCTAAACCAAAAACAAACAAATAAAAAAAAAATAAGAAAATGTTTCTTTTTCCTTTCAGTTGCTTCATGCCAGGTCACAACAATGAAGAAAATTTCTAACACAATACATGGTAAACTTTAAAAGTATAATAATTGATAAAATTTAAGTGTTAACTATTGTGTTGTTTTGAAATTCACATTGGAGAACATATGTAGGCTTAAAATTATATATGTACAAATGTGTGTGTAATTCTAAGATTTATTTTATTTGGGTTTCTAACATACCTTCCTCTCTTCTCCATCCCAATCCTTTCTGACACCCCACCATCATGTAGGAGAGAAAGGTTAGTGTGGATAAGGACCATGGTTTTCCTTAGCTATTTCCTACTGGTTAGCATAGTCTGATTCCTTGGGCAAGTCCAATCTTCATTAAAGATTATCCCCAACTTCTTAACAAACTGCATCAACAACAAGGAGGGGCAGCAGGGGGAAGCACCAGAAGCCTTCTTCTTCCTTGGGGACTCCCAACACTCTCTGGGCTTTGTTCTTTATTCCCTCTCCAGAGTCCTCAGATTTAAACTGTCTGCAGCTTGCAAAAAAACTCCTCTCAGATCCCTCATGATGCAAACACTTTGCTACTGTGGACAACTTGAATCAGTCCCATATCCTCTACCTGGGATCAAAACAAAACATGTTTACTTCCCCAACATATATAAGTAACTGGTAGAATTTTCTATAAGTTCTTTAATGAATCATGTTGGTTGATACTATGTTTATTAATCTCCCATAATCTTCAAAATTTGTTTAATTTTGTAATATTTTGTTCAAAGAGAAGTGTTGATTATTTCAAATATGGTTTTAGTTTTGAATATTTTTCCCTTTTTAATTTAGTTTTCATTTGATTGTATTGTGAAACATTGCTTTTAGGTGTCTCTACTCTAACTTCTTGCTAATTATATCCTGCTTTCATTCCATGATATTCTTTATCCATAATGTTTTCTTCTTGTGAGATAAATTATATTTGTGATTTTATTAGTAATCTTCCTAGATATTTTTTTCATCTTTATATTAAAAACATCCTAGCATATTATATTATTCTCTGGTAATTTCATATAGTAATATATACCACCCATCATGATGCAGATATTGAAAGTTTCTAACATAGCTCTGCTCCCAAACTCCCTTTCTTATATTTATTATTGTAATGTTTCCTAAATTTGATGTAACTATTCATGACTGACCTTTTTAGGCAATACAATGCACATTTTAATCACTGTGTATTGTATCAACAGCTTACCTTTTTATGTACTACTACACTTATGGATTTAATGTCAGCATATCACTTCTCTTATCTACCTATACCCATGCAAATGTATGTGAACTGTGCTATGAAAAACATGTTGATTTTCCTCCCCAAATCCATCTAGTAAAGCATTATTCCTTAATATATTTAGATTCATAGATAGGATATTTTTATTTTTTAATTTTTACATATCTTTCTTTTATACACTATATCCCAATCACAGCCTCTCCTCTTTGCGTTGTTCTCAGTTTTCTACTTCCCCTTCCCTCTCCCCTGGATTCACTACTCCTCTTTTCCTATCAGAAAAGAGAAGGCCCCAGTGCTATCAAACAAACAGAATCTTTTAGAAGACCATTACGTCATCACAATAGAGTCTACTGAAACAATCAGTGTTGTTACCAGATTATATTTGATTCTTTTCTTTCTTTTCTTTTGTTTTACAGGTTCTACATGGGAGTTTTATTAGGCTAAGGAAAGGGGTTACAGAGACTTTTTTGTTTTTATTTTTTATATTAATTACAGGTTATTTACTTTGTGTTCCAGCTGTAGCCCCCTCCTTCATTCCCTCCAAATCCCACTCTCCCTCCCTCATCTTCCTCCAAATTCCAACCCTTCCTCCCTCATCTCCTCCCTACCCCTCTCTAAGTCCACTGATAAGGGAGGTCCTCCTCCCCTTCCTAGTTTACCAGATCTCATCAAGACTGGCTACAATGTCTTCTTCTGTGGCCTGGCAAGGCTGCTCCCACTCCAGGGATATTGTGGTCAAAGAACAGCCACAGAGTTCATATCAGAGACAGTCCCTGTTCCCCTTACTAGGGTAACCCACTTGGCTACTGAGCTGCCATGGGATATGTCTGAGCAGGGGTTCTATGTTATATCCATGCATGTTCCTTGGTTGGAGAATCAGTCTCAGAGAAGACCCCTGTGCCCACATATATTTGGTCCTTGTGGCACTCCTGTCCTCTCCAGAGACTTCTTAAAACAAAAATTCTATGGGAATGAAAATGTCTCATATGATAACAGTACTTGCTGCTTTTGCAAAGACTTGAGTTTAGACTTAAGAGTGGCTAACAATGACCTGTAACTACAGCTCTAGAGGCTCTGATATTTTCATCTTACATATTCACAAATACACAAAAATAAACTGAACGTTAAAATAGTTTATATTCCTTTTAATGTTTTAGCTGTAGGAAAATGGGGGCATTTTCCATATTCTGATATCTTCTTCAATTTCTTTCTTCAGACACTTGACATTCTTTCCATACAGGTCTTTTACTTGCTGAGGAGATCAAAAAGGAGAGGACAGAGGTCTCTAGAGAAAGGAAAAACTGAGGGTGTGGAAATCTTTGTGACAAATGGGAGGCATAAGTCAGGGTAAGATCCTGGGAGAATATGATGGAGATTCAAGCAAAGACTCCTAGTAGCAGAGACCATAGAGACTGAAGAGGACATACACTAACTAGAAGAGCTTTCTAGTAAATGGAGAAAAAACAACCCACTCATAAAAATGTTAACTCAAAATTGACCCTGACTATGAGATGCACAGGGATGAAGATAGAGCAGCTAGAGCAGATATTGAGGGCTATGCCCAACTGATGCCAGGCCCAAACAAATACTGTTAAAGTCTTCTAGAGTCTGATTGCCAAAGTCTCTCTCTGCTTTGGTAAGGCACAGGATCCAGGGTAGGATCAGGGTCAAGATACAGAGTCCCTGTTTGTTTTATCTCTTGGTTTGCTGAGCTGATAACTCAGGCAACTGATCTCAAAAGATGATTGAAAGAAAAACAAATAGGGAAGGGATCCCAGGATTCCTTATCTAGGTCTAGGGATTGGCTGCACTGCTACTAAGGAGGAAAACTCTAAGTGGTCTCATGTTTTCCTGCAGCCATCCTGACTCAGAAAGGCAAATGGGATGGATATCAGAAGAGGGATAAAACAGGGAAGATGATAGGAGCCTACCACAGAGGAACTCTGAAAGACACTACCCAGCAAGCTATTAAAGCAAATGCTGAGACTTATAGCCAAACTTTGGGCAGAGTGCAGGGAATTTTATTAAAGAAGAGGAAGATAGAAAGATTTGGAATGGACAGGAACTCCACAAAGAGAGCAACAAAACCAAGAAATCTGGGTCCAGGTTTTTTTTTTTTTTTTTTTTTTTTTTTTTTCTGAGACTGATACTCCAACCAAAAATCATGCATGGAGATAACCTAGAACTCCTGCACAGATGTAGTCCATGAAAGCTCAGTCTCCAAGTGGTTTTCCTAGTAAGGGGAACAGGGACTATCTCAAACATGAACTCAGTGGCTGGCTCTTTGATCACCTCCACCTAATGGGAGAGCACCCTTACCAGGTCACAGAGGAAGACAGCACAGCCAGCCTTTGTGAGACCTGATAAGATAGGGTCAGAAGGAAGGGGAAGAAGACCTTATCTATCAGTGGACTTGGAGAGGGCCATGAAGATGAAAGACGGAAGGTAGGACTGGGGGGAAATAATGGAGGGAGCTATAACTGGGATACAAAGTGAATAAACTCTAACTAATGTTTAAAAAGCTTCTAGACAAACTGCAAGGGGATGTAAATAGGGGCTATTTGATCTGAGATTGGCTCCTGCATAGGAGCAGACCTCTGTGGAGGCCTCCACAGACTAAAGTAAACTTTTTTCCTCTTTATTTTAAGCTGATAGTTAGATCTTAAATTTCCTAACATATAGACCTGTACATATACATACATACATGCATTGAATGTATGACACAAAAGGAGCTCCTTACATACAAACAGACAATAGACATACACCCATGTAACATATGTACAACAAACAGACAGGTGGACATATTTACATGTGAAGACATATCTATATACATACTTGCATTCATGGATAAAGTAAATTTAATTGGCATTCAATGAGCTTCCACCACCAGGCTTCAGCCAATTGGGCTGTTCTGCCACCATTTATTGTATGGCTTCTATATCTCTGAGGCAAAGATCCTAGAAAAGAAATTACCTCATAGTCAAAAAGGCAATTAATCACAAAACAGGTAAATTCTAAAATCCAACAGGTTACATGTTTTAAAACTGAGCATTTCTTATTTTTTCCTTATTAATTACACTTTGTATACATTTATATTCATATAAATACATTGTATTTATATAAATACACTTTGTATTAAATACACTTTGTATCCCCCCTGTGGTTCTCTCCCTCCTCCCATCCCAATCCCTCCCTTCCTCCACCCTCTGCATGCATGCCCTTCCCCAAGTCCCCTGATAGGGGAGGACTTCTTTTCCTTCCTTCTGATCCTAGTCAATTAGGTATCATCAGGAGTGGCTGCATTGTCTTCTTCTGTGGCCTGGTAATGCTGCTTCCTCCTCAGGGGGGAAGTAATTAAAGAGCAGGCCAATCAGTTCATGTCAGAGACAGTGCCTGTTCCTATTACAATGGAACCCACTTGGATACTGAACTGCCATGGGCTACATCTGTGCAGGGGTCTTAGGTTACCTCAATGCATAGTCCTTGGTTGGAATATCAGTCTCAGATTTTTTGGTTCTGTTGCTCTCCGTGTGAAGTTCCTGTCCTCTCCAGATCTTACTGTTTCCCACTTCTTTCATAAGGTTACCCGCAATCTGCCAAAAGGTTGCCCATAAGTCTCAGCATCTACATTGATAGTCTGTAGGACAGAGCTTTTCAGAGGTCCTCTGTGTCAGCCTCCTTACTTGTTCCCTCTTTTCTCCTTATGTGATGTCCAGCCTCTTTGCACTTCTGAATAAGAATTGAGCATTTTAGCAAGAGTCCTCCCTCTTGATTAGTTTCTTTAGGTGTACAGATTTTAGTAGGTTTATCCTATATTATATGTCTATATGAGTGAGTATATACCATGTACATCTTTCTGCTTCTGGGATAGCTCACTCAGGATGATCTTTTCCAGATCCCACCATTTGCCTGCAAATTTCATGATTTCCTTGTTTTTTATTGCTGAGTAACATTCCATTGTGTACATATACCACAATTTGTGCATCCATTCCTCCACTGAGGGGCATCTGGGCTGTTTCCAGCTTCTGGCTATTACAAATAAAGCTGCTACAAACATGGTTGAACAAATGTCCTTACTGTGTACTTGAGAATCTTTTGGATATATGCCTAGGAGTGGTATAGCTGTATCTTGAGGAAGCGCTATTCCTAGTTGTCTGAGGAAGCACCAGATTGATTTCCAGAATTGTTGTACAAGTTTACATCCCCACCAACAGTGGAGGAGGGTTCCCCTTTCTCCACAACCTTTCCATCATGTGTTGTCTCTTGAGTTTTTGATCTTGTGTAAGGTGAAATCTTAGGGTCGTTTTGATTTGCATTTCCCTGATGGCTAATGAGGTTGAACATTTCTCTAAGTGTTTCTCTGCCATTCGATATTCCCCTGCAAAGAATTCTCTGTTTAGTTATGTACCCCATTTTTTAATTGTATTACTTGATTTTTTTCTGTTTAAATTCTTTAGTTTTTTATATATAAGGGATATTAGCCCTCTGTCAGATATAGGGTTGGTGAAGATCATTTCCCAATCTGTAGGCTGTTGTTTTGTTCTGAGGACAGTGTCCTTTGCTTTACAGAAGCCTTTCAGTTTCATGAGGTCCCATTTATTGATTGTTGCTCTTAGAGCCTGTGCTGTTGGTGTGCTGTTCAGGAAGTTGTCCCCTGTGCCAATGAGTTCAAGGGTATTCCCCACTACTTCTTCTAAGCAGTTTAGTGTGTCTAGTTTTATGTTGAAGTCTTTGATCCACTTGGACTTTACTTTTGTGCAGCGTGATAAGTATGGATCCATTTGCATTTTTCCACATGTAGACTTCCAGTTAGACCGGCACCATTTGTTGAAGATGCTGTCTTTTTTCCCCTTACCAGGGAACTCCTACAGCTGATTAACACCTGCAGCAAAGTGGCTGGATACAAAATTAACTCAAAAAAATCAGTAGCCTTCCTTTATACAAAAACAAAAGGACCGAGAAAGAAATTAGGGAAACAACACCCTTCACAATAGCCACAAAGGACATAAAGTACCTTGGTGTGAACCTAACCAAGCAAGTCAAAGACTTGTATGAAAAAAAAATTTCCAGTTTCTGAAGAAAGAATTAGAAGATATCAGAAGATGGAAAGATCCTCCATGCTCATGGCTTGGCAGGATTAACCTAGTAAAAATGGCCATCTTACCAAAAGCAATCTACAGATTCAATGCAATTCCCATCAAATTACCAACACAATTCTTTACAGACCTTGAAAGAAAAATTCTCACCTTCATATGGAACAACAAGAAACCCAAAATTGCTAAAACAATTTTCTACAGTAAAAGATCTTCAGGAGGTATCTCCATTCCTGATCTCAAGCTGTACTATAGAGCAACAGTTTCAAAAACTGCATGGTACTGGCATAGAAACAGAATGGTGGATCAATGGAACCTAACAGAGGACCCTGACATAAATCCACACACTTAATGACACCTGATTTTTGACAAAGATGCCAAATCCATTCAGTGGTAAACATTTCTCATTTATGTATTCAATACGTAAGTTTATAGGGAGTTCAGAATAACAAAGGTTGACAAGGCCTAAAGTTTAACAGGGTCTAAATGTTACAAGAATATATATTGTTTCAACTAAGACCAACCAGGATACACATATTTTTTAACCTATCTCTAAGTTTATAGTGAATTCTGGACAATAATTTTATGTGTTTCATTCTAAGAAACAAAGTAAGTTTAAATTTACTTCAAATGCCATAAGGTGACAAGGTAAAAGGAGTTACAACAGAAGAGTTTGTATATGTTTTGACATTAAGTTTTCTACGTAATTAGACATTGCTTGTAGTCCCATTATAATTTAGGTTCATAAGGAGTTTAAACCAACTTGCCTATACTTATGGTGTATACCAGGATTCTTGAGAGAAGGCTATCTGAGGCTACAAATCTGCCTTATGCCTATCTCTTAGTGGAGCATCTATAGGTCCACAAAGGTATTTATTGAAGCCATAAACTTTCTAGTATAGAGAGATGCAACAGTGCATAAAGAATGAGTGTCAGAGACTGGAAATAATTCTGAGATGTTTCACGGTTGGACCTTGCAAAATACTGCATTCCCTTCCAGAAGACTCTGTTGACTAAGGAGCTCCTTTAACAGAATGGCTCCTGAAAAAAATGACCCACCCTGTGAGAGAGTGCCAACCCTAGACACTGTGAATGATATTCTACTAATCCTGCAGACAGGAACCTGTCAGGGATTTTGAAACTCAAAACCAAACATTTCTCAATGCTGAGTCTTGGGGAATAATGGAAGGAAAGAGAAAAGGACCCGGAAGTGACAGGAGCTCCACAGGGAAAACAACAGAGCCAACTATCTAGGGCTCAGAGATGTTTGTTGAGATTAAAGCATCAACCAAGGACCATGCATGAACTGGACTTAGGACCCCTACAAAGATGTAACAAACAGGCAGTTTAGACTTCAAGTGAGTACACTAGTAAGGGATGTGAGGACTGCATAGGACATGGACTCACTTGATGCTTTTCAGAACACTTTCTCCTGGCAGGACTGCCTTGGCAGGCCACAGGGTAGGATGACTTGTTCAGTCCTGATGCAACTTAATCCAACCTGGTTTGGACGGGAAAGGGATCTCCTCTTTTCTGAAGAAAAGTGGAAGGTAGGGGGAGACAAGGTAGGACTGGGAGATGAGGGATGGTGATACAAGGATGTAAAGTAAATAAACCAAATAAATGAGAAAAATATAAATTATTATTCTTAAAAAAACACTTTAATATTTATTATTTCACCTTTTGTGAAGACATTTTTAAGAATTTCAATTCATAAAGATAGATGCCTAAACAATGGTTACAGCAAGGCTTGCTAATACTTCTGAAAATTTATCTACATGGAAAGCTATGTTTGTAGGATTAGAAGTTCAAGGTTAACTGGAAGTACAGTTTGAGTTCAAGACTACATATCTAAAACTGCCTACATATTATCTCTTGTGAATGATAAACATATTCAAAGCTAGAGAAGATGGAAGTAGAAAAATAATTTTTGAAAAACATCCCCCAAACTCTAAATTGGTTAGGAAGTTTCCCTGCTTTCATCAACTGTATCATACATTATGAAGTAATAAGGACAGTGATAGAGTGATCTAATGCAATGTTTACCCAAGTATTTAGCAAAAATTATCCATATGGAAAATGCTGATCAGAACCAGTAGAGTAAAACATAAAAACAGTACCTTTCAGAAAAAAAGTTTTCCAATTACTTTAAAAGTGTACCAGATTAAATGTCAAATTTGTACAGATACACACAAAAGTATGTACTACAATTTATAAAATCAAAATACCTACATAAAAAAAATTAAAAACACGATAAAGATAAAAAGTCAACCAATTAGAACTGACTGAATTACAATAAAACCCAATGGGTTTATTATAGTCATTAAAGAACGTTTCCTATTTCTATTTGCTTTGTTCAACAAGCTAGGGAAATATTAAATATATTATAGAGCATCTGAGAAAATATAAGATAAATTAAATTAAATTTGAAATTAATTTGAATTTTTAGAGTTGGAAATTAAAATGTCAGGGAAGAAATACACACTAGATAGGTCTAGCAAATTATACACTGCTGAGTAAATGATTGATAAATATACAAAAAAAGACAACTCTAAATAAAATTCTCAGGGATAATATGACAAAATGAGGTAAACACTAGTGAACTGTAGAAAAAAAAAATGCAAGCGGTAGAATATGTACTTAATTGGAATACCCACAAGAGACAGAAAAAAATATTCAGAGAAATGATGGCCAAATTCCTGCACCCCATTCAATCAAATTTATAGGTCAAAGGAACACAAGAACTACTGAACACAAGAAGCATAAAGAAAATTTCAACAAAAAACACCATGAACACATTGATTTAAAATAACATTTAAGATAAGAATTGAAAAAGTAGGCATGATGATTATCAATTATAGTTTATATCTAAGAAATGTTGATTCCAAAACACTTGTCTCATTAGAAGAATGTTAAAAAAGAACGAACATAATGAAGAGATATCACTAAACAGAATTCTATTGGAACTTTTCCAAACATAAGAGAAAAATGACTTTTTACCAAGTAATGTTATAAGTCCACATTACTCTAGTACGAGACAAACCACAAAAACTAAAATAAATATTTATTATCAGTATAAATATACGAATATTCTAGTCTATCAGGTTTCATCAGGACTGGCTGCATTGTCTTCCTGTGTTGCCTGGTAAGGCTGCACCCACTGCAGGGGTAGGTGATCAAAGAGCAAACCACTGAGTTCATGTAAGAGACAGTCCCTGTTCCCCTTACTAGGGTATCCTTTTGGACACTGAGCAGCCATGGACTACATCTGTGCAGGGGTTCTAGGTTATCTCCATACATGAGACATGATAGACTAGGATCAGATGGAAGGAGAGGAGAACCTTCCCTATCAGTGGACTGGGGAGGGGCATGGGTGAAGGAAAGGGAAGGAGGGTAGGATTGGGAGGTAACAAGGGAGGGTGAACATTTGGGATACAAAGTGTATGAACTGTAATTAATAATAAATAATATTAAAAAAACAGAACAAGTATTCAAATATTGATGAAAGTTGAACAAAGATTATTTATCTACACATATGGAAATATATTGAAATGTGTAAATCATCCATGACTAAGGAGTATATATTCTGATTCATGCAAATGTGTATGTAGGCATGTATGTCCCAGTAACAAATGAAAGTATGTGGAGCTCAGTCACCAACTTTTGAAAATTTTCCTAAGGTGCCATTCAGTTTGCTTTTTTAGACAAGGATTCTTACTAGGTTCTGATGCTCAGTAATTAATGTATGCAAGTTCTACCTCACCAGCATTGGAGTTGCAAGTAGATGCAAGAGACTTGTATTTTATTTATTATTTATTACAACTTATTCACTTTGTATCCCAGTTGTAGCCCCCTCCCTCATTTCCTACCAGTCCCACCCTCACTTCCTATTTTCCCTCTATGTGCCTCTGGTAGTACACAGATAGGGGAGGTATTCCTTCTCTTTTATATTTCCATAGCCTGTCAAGCCTCATCAGAACTGGTTGCATTTTCTTCTTCTGTGGCCTGGCAAGGATTCATATCCAAGGGGGAGGTGATCAAAGAGCTGACCACAAAGTTCATGCTAGAGACAGCCCCTGCTCCCCTTAATAGGGATCCCATTTGGAGTGAGTACATAGGCTACATCTGAGCAGTGATTATAGGTCCTCTCCATGTGTGGTCCTTGTTTGAGGTATCATTCTCTACAGGGACAACTGGGACCAGGTTTTTGGATCTGTTGGTATTTTTTGAAGCTTTTCTCTTCCCCAGGTCTTTCTATCTTCTCCTTCTTTCATAAGATTCCCTTCACTTTGCCCAAACTTTGGCTATGAGTCTCAGCATATGTTTCCATACCTTGATCAGTGAAGTATTTCAGAAGCCCTGGCCACAGGCACCTTGATACCTAAACCACACAAAGACCCAACAAAAAGAAAAGAGAACTTCAGACCTATCTCTCTTGTGAACATTAATACAAAAATATTCAATAAATCCTCACAAACCTAACCCAAGAACACATAAAAGAAGTCATCTACCATGACCAAGTTGGCTTCATCCCAAGCATGCAGGGGTGGTTCAATATATGGAAATCTATCAGTGTAATCCACCACATAAACAAACAAAAGGAAAAATAGCACAGGATCATTCCCTTAGATTCTGAACAGTTTTTGGGAAAATTCAAAAGCCATTCATGTTTAAAGTTTTGGAGATATCAGGGAAACATGGCACATACTTAAATATAGTAAAGTCAGTATACAGCAAGCCAATAGCCAACATCAAATTAAACAGAAAAAAAAAAAAACTTAAATCAATCGCACTGAAATCAAGGACAAAGCAAGACTGCCCTCTCTCTCCATATCTCTTCAACACAGTCCTTGAAGTTCTAGGTAAAGGAATATCACAAATGAATGATATAAACGGAGTACATATTTGAAAGGAAGAATTCAAAGTATCACTATTCACAGATGATATGAGAGTATACATGAATGGCCCACAAAATTCTACCAGAGAACTCTTTCAGCTGATAAACACCTTCAACAAAGTGGCTGGATAAAAAATTACCTAAAAAAAAATCAAAAGCCTTCCTGTATACAATAGACAAATGGACTGAGAAAAAAATTAAGGAAACAACATCCTTCACAGTAGACACAAATAACATAAAGTGCCTTGGTGTGACTGTAGTCAAGCAAGTGAAAGATCTGTATGAAATAAAGTTTCAAGTCTCCAAAGAAAGAAATTGAAAAAAATATCAGAAGATGGAAAGATATGTGTTCATGGATGGGTAGGATTTACATAGTGAAAATGGCTATCTTACAAAAAGCAATCTACAGATTTAATGCAATCCCAATCAAAATACCAGCACAATTCTTAACAGATCTTGAAAGAACAATTCTCACTTTCATATGGATAAACAAACATCCTAAAATAGTAAAAACAGTACAATAAAAGATATTCTAGAGGTACCTCCATCCATGATCTCAAGGCATACTACAGAATAACAGTAATGAAAATTGCATGGTACTGAATAGAAACAGAATGGTGGATCAATGGAATCGAATAGAAGACCCAGAAATAAACCCAGACAACTATGGATACTTGACTTCTGACAAAGAAGATAAAACAGTACAGTGGGGAAAAAAAAAAGATAGCATCTTCTACAAATAGTGCTGGTCTAACCGGATGTCTACATGAATAAAAATGCAAATAGATCCATATTTATCACCCTGCACAAAACTAAAGGCCAATGGATCAAATACCGCAACATAAATTCAGACACACCAAACCCGTTAGAAGAAAAAATGGGGAAGAACCTTGAAATCAATGGCACAGGAGACAACTTCCTGAACAGAACACCAACAGCACAGACTCTTAGATCAGCAATCAGTAATTGGGAACTCATGAATCTGAAAAGCTTCTGTAAAACAAAGGACACTCTCATCAAAAACAAAAAGACTGAGAAAGGATCTTCACCAATCCTATATCTGATAGATGGCTAATATCCAGAATATATAAAGATCCCAAGAATTTAAACACCAACAAACCAAGTAATCCAATCAAATATTGGGGTACAGAGCAAACAGAGAATTCTCATAGTTGGAATACCGAATGTCAGAGATACACTTACATAAGTGCTCAAAGTCTTTAACAGGGAAATGCAAATGAAAAGGAGCATAATATTTCACCTTATACCCATCAAAAGGCAAATATCAAAAATACAAGTGATAACACATATTGGAGAGGATGTGGAGAAAAGGGAACCCTCCTCCATAGATGGTTGGAGTGTAAACTTACATAACCACTTTGGAAATCAGTCTTGTGCTTTCTCAGAAAATTAGGAATAGTGCTACCTCAATATCCATCTATCCACTCCTAGGCATATACCCAAAAGAAGCTCAAGTACAGAACAAGGACATTTCCTCAACCATGTTTGTAGCAGCTTTAATCGTAACAGCCAGAACCTAGAAGCAACCCAGATGTCCACCAATGGAGGAATGGATACAGAAATTGTGCTACCTTTATACAATGGAATACTACTCAGCAATTAAAAACAAGGAAATCATAAAATTTGCAGGCAAATGTGGGATCTAGAAAAAATCAGTCTGAGTGAGGTATCCCAGGAGCAGAAAGACACACATGGTATATACTCACTTATATAGACCTATAAGATAGGATAAACATACTAAAACATGTGCACCTAAAGAAAAACAAGAAAGAAGACCCGGAGTAAGATCATCAGTCTTCACTTAGAAAGACAAATGGGATGGGCAGGGGAAGTAGGAGAGAACAAGTAACAGAACAGAAGCCTACCAGAGAGGGCCTCTGAAAGACTCTACTTAGCAGTGTATCAAAGATGTGGAGACTCTTAACCAAACCTCAGTCACAGTGCAGAGAATCATATGAAAGAAGGGGAGTTAGTTTGACCTAGAGAGGACAGGAACTTCACAAGGACAAAATATAACAGGGCACAGGGGCCCTCTATGAGATTGTTTCTCCAACTAAGGACCATGTATGTATATAACCTATAACCCCTGCTCTAATGTAGCCCATGTTAGCTCAGTAACCAAGTTTTTTTTTTCCCCTATTAAGGGGAACAGGATGTATTTCTGACATGAACTCAATGACTGGCTCCTTCCCCACCCCCCATCCCCCTAGGGAGGAACAGTGTTGCTATGCCACAGAGGAGGACATGGCAGCCAGTCCGGGAGATACCTGATAAGCTCGGGTCATATGGAAGGGGGGGAGGACCTCCCCTAGCAGTGGACTTGGAAAGGGGCAGGGAGGAGATTAGGGAAGGAGGATGGGATTGGGAGGGAATGAGGGAGGGGGCTATGGCTAGAATACAAAGTAATTAACCTGCGATTAATATAAAAAAAGAAATGTGAAAAAAAGCTATACTCCTAAATAAACTAAAACAAAAGGAGGATCCTAGGGAAGATGCTCAGTCTTCATTCAGAAGGGCAAACAGTATAGACATCAGAAATGGAAAAGACAGGAAACAGGACAGGAACCTATCATAGAGAGCCTCTGAGAGACTTGTATTTTTGGCATGGGTTTTGGAGATTAAATTTAGTTTCTCATGCTTCTTCAGAGTATATTTTACCATCTAGCAAGCCCAGTGGAGTGTATTTTAATAGAATCGTTTTGCACATCTAAATCAGTCAATCAAATCATTAAAATTAATAGACTATATCAAACACCTGTGTAAGCATTTCAGTACATTCAGTAAACCACTTGACAATGCAAACATCCACTTCTGATGAAAAAGAGTTTGCTGTTGAATTTTTCAATTAAATTTTTATTTTTTATATTAATTATATTAATAATTAATTATATATTAATTACAGTCTATTCACTTTGTATCCCAGTTGTAGCCCCCTCCCACTTCCCCTCCCAATTCCACCCTCCCTCCCTAATCTCCTCCTATGTCCCTCTCCAAGTTCATGGATAGGGTAAATCCTCCTCAATTTCCATCTGACCCTAGCTTATCTGGTCTCATCAGAACTGGTTGCATTGTCCTCCTTTGTGGCCTGGCAAGGCTGTTCCTCAATCAGGCAGAGGTGGTCAAAGAGCTAGCTAGAGATTTCATGGCAGATACAGTCCCTGTTCCCCTTACTAGGGAACCCAATTGGATAATGAGCTGTCATGGGCTACATCTGAGCAGGGGTTCTAGGTTATATCCATGGATGATCCTTGGTTGGAGTAATTTAAAGAAGGAGAAATCAGAAAACAGGACAGGAGATGACCACAGAGGGCCTCTGAAAGCCTCTACCCAGCAGTGTATCAAAGTGGATACTGAGACTCATAAACAAACTTTGGGCAGAGTTCAGGTAATCTTAGGAAAGAAGAGGGAGATAGTAAGACCTGAAAAAAAAAAGAGCTCCACATTGATGCTGTTGACTTTTAATATTATTATCTTTTAGTTAAGCAGTGGTTACTCCTAAACCAACTCTATACCCAAATTACCACAGAGACTAAGATTTATTTAAAACCTAGCATACAATGCTGGGCAATAATTACTCCATCCTAAACCTCTAAGCATAGCTTCCTAGCATTCAGATTTCCCTTGCTTGCTTCATATTATACTTGCTTTTAGTCATATCTTAGGTCCAGTTCATTTCTCCTGTTGTTTCCAGATCCTCTCCTGTAGGATCTCTTTGCCAGACCTCTCTCCTAAGCACTCGCACTCCTTTCTCCTTCCCTCTAGACCAGAATGTCCCAAACTATTCTCTTCATTGCTCTGCATTGGCTGTTTGTGTTTATTGGCAACACAGAGAACATGTTTACACAAGCTTGAGACATTTGATGAGCATCACAATGCAATATCCTGATTGAAACCAGAGAGTGGGGTAGAGAAATCAGCATTTGAATGAACAAGGGTGAATTGTATACATTCCGCAAGAACATTAAACCAACAGAAATTCTTGAGAGGACTTTCATAGCTCTTTTCCAGGTTTTCATGTAAATACAATAACTACATTAAAATCATGTTGTTGATTGTTAATATTTATTATTGATTTGACTTTTATTTAAACCGCAGTTATTCCTAGACCAGCTGTATACCCAAATCACCACACAGAGACTAGGATTTATTTAATTAACCTAGAACACAATACTGGGTCATAATTAGTCTATCCTTAACCTCCAAACCTCCATAGCCTCCTCCAATTCAGATTTCCCACATCATATTTGCTTTTTGTCATATCTAAGGTCCGGTTCAGCACTCCTGGTCATTACAAGTCCTGTCCTCTCCCATCTCTGTTCCTGACTTTCCCAGTTGTTTCTTTCTCCTCCCCTCCAGACCATTGTTCAGCACTGGCTGATTGTTTAATTGATAATACAGAGAACAAATGGTGGCATGTTTACACAAACTTGAGACAGAAGATGCTTAGAATAAACCTCACAAATCACAATGCGATTTCCAAATTGAAACTAGATAGTGGGGTAGAGAAATCAGCATTTGAATGAAAAAGGGTAAATTGTATACATTCCACATGAACATTATACTAACATAAACAGATGTAAATAACTTACTTTTTTTCTTTCATTTTCATTGGTATCCTGGACTTATCATAGTATTTAGGTGGAACACAATCAGTAAGATACCTAAAATAATTGATAAAATAAGATTTATGAAATCACTATGTTTCTGAGATCTAGCAAATAGTCAATAAACTGTGTTAGTGAAAGGCTGCAAGTAAAGATAAATGTAACAAAATATAAAACCCATACTGTGTTCTAAATATGCTGAACTGATTTTTTTTTTAATTAATTTGTATTCTGTGGATGTAGAAGAGGCTCTTCAACAAATAGTTGATAGAACACAGGCAAAAAAAGAATCTGTAATTAAATATCATAATTTATGCAAACAAAATACAAACTGCATCATTAATATAAACAACATTAGATTAGGAATTATAAGAAGTGTAGGAGAAAATATTTGAGAATTGATTCTAAAAGTATTCATTGAGTAAATGTACCAAAATTTTTTTATCGATTCTTCAGTTGAGGGACATCTACATTGTTTCCAGATTCTGGCTATTATATATATATTTATATAAAGGTGCTAAGAATGTAGCTGAGCAGCAAATGTCCTTGTTGTATAGTTGAGCATCTTTCAGATATATGTACAGGAGTGGTATAGCTGGATCTTGAGGAAGTGCTATTCCTAGTTGTCTGAGAAAGCACCAGATTGATTTCCAGAGTGGTTGTACAAGTTTACATTCCCACCAGCAGTGGAGGAGGGTTCTCCTTTCTCCACAACCTCTCCAGTATGTGTTGTCCCTTGAGTTTTGGATCTTAGCCATTCTGATGTGGAATCTTAGGGTCATTTTGATTTCATTTCCTGTATGTTTAAGGATGTTGATCATTTCTTTAAGTGTTTTTCTTCCATTCTATATTCCTCTACTGAGAATTCTCTGTTCATCTCTGTACCCCATTTTTTATTTTGATTAAATGGTTTGTTGGTGTTTAACTTCTTTAGTTCTTTATATATTCGAGATATCAGCCCTCTGTCAGAGGTGGGGTTGGTGAAGATGTTTTTCCAGTTTGTAGGCTATCTTTTTGTTTGTTTGTTTGTTTGTTTTGTTTTGTTGGCTATGTCCTTTGTGTTCAGTTTCACATGGTCCCATTTATTGTTAATCTTAGAGACTGTGCTATTTGGTGATCTGTTCAAGAAGTTATTTCCTGTACCAATAATGTCAAAGTCTTCCCCAGTTTTTCTTCTAACTGATTTAGTGTGTATGGTAATATGTTGTGGACTAAGAATTTAAAGCAAGAAAACTATGACATTTGCAGGCACATGGATGGAACTAGAAATGATCATCCAGACTGAGGTAACCCAGAAGAAGATAGACACACATGGTATATACTCTATAGTTCTAAAGAAGCTAAACAACAAGTAAGATCCTAGGGTAGATGCTCAATTTTCATTCAGAAGGGCAAAGGTACAGACATTGAAGCTGGAGAAGACAGGGAACAGGAAAGAGCCTACCACAAAGGGCTTATAAAAGACTCTACCCAAAAGGGTTATGAAGCAAATGCTGAGAATCATAGCTAAACTTTGGGCAGAGTTCAAGGTATCTTATGGAAGAAGTGGGAGACAGAAAGACCTGGAGCTGACAGGAGCTGCACAAAAAGACCAACAGAGCCTAAAAATTTGGGTCCAGGTGGCCCTGCAGAAACCAATAATCCAACCAAGGCCATGCATGGAGAAGACCTATAACCCTTGCTCAGATGCAGCCCATGAGCAGCTCAGTCTCCATATGGGTTCCCTGGTCAAGGGAGCAGGGGTTGCCTCTGATATGGCTTCAGTGGCAGGTTTTTGATCACCTCCCTGTGCAGTGGGGGTGGCCTCACTAGGCCACAGAGGAAGAAGATCCAGACAGTTCTAATTGAACCTGATAAGCTAGAGTCAGATATCAGGGTAATAGGACTTCCCCTATCAGTAAACTAGGGGAGGGACATAGGATGAGAAGAGAGAAGGAGTGTGGGACTGGGAGGAGATAAGGGAGAGGGCTACAGTCAGGATACAAAGTGAGTAAATTGTAGTAAATAATAATAAAGAAAAAAATTAAAAAATCTTCATTGATTTTAAACTAAAATCACCATACATAAAACAATATCCTGATGAAATATAATTCCATCAAAATTGCTTTTTCTTTTTCTGTTAAGACACTGACAAGATAATGTGATAACTGCATGAAAATATTATTAAAAGAGAGCTGATGAAAATAGTCTAGAATTTTTTAAAGAATACTTAAAACCCAACAATTAAAAATAAGTTTAATCTGAGAATGGGTCAAATTTAAAACAGATATTCTGTATGGAAGAACAAATATATGACTATGAAGCACCTCAAAAATATTAAATGATATTTTTCATAATAGAAGTACAAGTTAAATTTATAGTTGAATACAGATAGTTAACAAAAAGAAGGATGCCCTTCCAAAATTTTGTTTAAAATTACATACTAAGACTTCTTTGTCATAATTGGGTATTGTCTCTTGGAGGCCTACTCATCTCTGAATGGAAACAGAGAGAGTGTATCTGGGCTATAAGGGAGGTTTGTGGGAACTGAGAGGAGTGGAAATAGGGAAATCTGTGGTCAGGATATATTGTATGAAAGAAGAGTTTTTTCAATTAAAATGCAATAAATTATAGGTATCTCTTTAAAAAGTTTTAATGATATCAAATTATACCAGAATAAAGCAAAGATTTGTTATATAAAAGGGAAAAACAGATTTCTTTCAAAAGTTCTTTTATTCCCCCTCTGTCAATCACATTTGGAACTAGAGATAAACATTGACATTTTTGTAATTTTCAAAATTGTTATAAACATTGGAGGCCAAATGTTTCTGTTTGGCAACCACTTCTTTACAGGCAATTTAAAAAAATGAGTGGGTGAAGTGGTTTGTATTAAATGAAAATGCTCAAACACCTGGGTAATTACCACCAATGACAAACATTGTCATTTAACCAGTAGTACTAATCATAGTCTTCAGAAATGTAAAAGATATTCATTTGTATCCCAGGTCTACCTGTTTCTTAGCATAGTACATTTTTCCCCAGAAATAAGCTTTCCAAAAGTTTATTCTTATATGGGTGTGCTTTTATATGGAATATTGATCTTGTCTTGTAAGAGTCATAGGTTTTCTTTAGTTGACACATGTTTATGGTCTGCAGTCTTTATTTTGTGCATCATATTTATCTTTATCTACCCCCTTGAATGTTTCTTAGTGATATATTGGAGTTTTGATGGTCACCATTGCTTTGCAAAGAAAAGCTGGATGCTTTTACGAGTATTTCAAGGATTCTTTGTATTGTATTATTTCATGAATTCACATAATTTTTGGTCTTAGTTTTCTTGAATGGAATTAGTAACAATAAATGATATATAGGTTTAGTCAAATGCTATAGGATCAATCTGATTATGCAAATATGAAGTATCATCTAGTGTAACCAAACTTAACAATTATTTATAATTCTCATGTGTGTCAATTCATTACTATAGCAATCTTGTCACTTCTTACCTTGGTAAATAATATTTCTATAACAAGTTTTGCAAGGGTTGTGGTAGGGTATCCTGCTAGCTGTTCCACATTAATGACATCACAGTCCTTGGTTGTGGATCATTCACATTGACATTATATCACATGCATACACACATAAACACACACACACACGTATGTATGTATAACTCATCTCACTCAAAGTTGCATTTTCACATGAAGTTTTTTTTGTTACACTTTGTGGAAAACTATTTTTTACTTTGTGAAGAATGAATAGGAAATTGCCAGCTTCATAACTGAAGAAACAATAGATAATTTTTTTTAATCTAATGCTACATTAACAATCAGCATCTCTGGGCCATTTTCTGCCATAATGAAAATATTACAACAGATGTCAATAAATAAACTGTTGCAATACTTTGGCTGTAAAATTGTTTTGTATCTTTACATCCAATATGGTCTTGTTAAACAGAAGCATGGCTGATATTCTCTTACACCTTGACATATATTTTGGGAATAGTCATTTTGATGTTAGAAATACATCAACTTGCTTGTTATTTTGTTTGGTCATTTGGTGGCATATACTGTTAACATGCACAGACATTCACAACTGTTTTGCTTATTTTCAATGGCAAAATAAACACATTAAACAAAATTTTGATATGAAAATATAAACTTTATTATTTTATAACCCTTGTATGGATTGTATATATTTAATCTTTAAGACTCTGGAGTATTTTTAATTGTTGTCATGTGAACTATCTGTGACTTCTAGTTATCCTAAAAATGGATCTTCTTTTGATTTTTATCTGGGGCTCCTGAAGACAATTCAAATACTTGAAGGTAGATTTCCTAACTCATTCAACTTGACATCATTCCCTGTTACAGATATTGCAATATTAAAATAACAACAATTTGTTGGCACTATTTTATGCATAACCATTTTAATCCTGTTTCAAGATTTCATTTAGTTTCATTTAATAAGTAAAATGTCTCAGCAAATATTTTTCACCTGTAAAACTTAATAGGTTGGAATATGGGGCTATAGAGTGATCATTATCCATTACATTCCACTTTATTTATAATGTGAAACTTATATATTAATTAAATGTCTTCCTTTTCTTCAACATTTAAGTTTTAATTTAATGAGTAATAACAATTTTCAAAGAAAACCAACATTAAGACAGATAATTTCATCAATTACAACCAAGCTCTTTCTATTAATATCATTGACTCAGGAAATTGAGGAAGTAGGCTGATCTGAGGACAATGGGAGTTTTTAAATATTTATTTATTTATTTATTACAATTTATTCACTTTGTTTTTATTCTTAGCTTTTAAAACTTACTAATAAATGTTAGTCATTAACAGTTTTATACATTTACATAATGTACTGTGTCTACTCTGCCTCATGTCCTCTTCTTTTCATTTAAATTTTTTATTTGGAGAAAATTTATTTACTGTTGGTTACTTTATTTACATCATTCCCATCCTTCTCTCTTACAACTCCATTTGTGTTTTACTGCAATTTATTTCAATTTTGGGATCTTCTTTTTTACCTGTTATTTTAAACACATAGACACACGGATACATGCTGGCATGCACACACACACACAAACAAACACACCTTGGTTAAATCTGTTTAATGTTGTTCAGATGTATATGTGATTAGGGCAAGCCATTTGATACTCTCTGAAGAAAACTGATTCTCTCTCTCTCTCTCTTTCTCTCTCTTTCTGTGTAACCATCGGTTGTCTGTAGGCCTTTTTCCCCATTCATGTTGGCATGTCAACTAATGATACCATCATGCAGATTTTATTTATACAATTATTTTGTTGAGATAGACGCAGCTTCCCTGACACATCTGTAAGACCCTACACAGGAGAAGGCATCCTGGACTTTTGGCTGTTTTAATATTTTGGCCTTCTCATTGACCATTTTCCCACACCATCTTTTAATTCCTTCCCTTTCTTGTCACCCTGTGTTCTTTACAAATCTTTTTTTCATATTCACTAGTTTTTTATTTGTTTAGTATGCCACAGGGTTTAACTAGGGCCATTTGTGTGTCTCTGACTCAATTTAGTGATACACTCCTCCTCCCCAAAACATTCTTAGTTACCAATAGATAAGCAGTAAGTGGTAATGGCCAGTGAGCCCCTACCCTCACTAACTGATGGTTAGAAAGCCCAGCAACCTTGAGTTCACAATTGCCAAGCTCATGTCATGCTCAGAATATGGAATTTCACAGGGCTTATGCCTTCCCTTCAACTAAATTCCTTTCCTGATGCCATTTAATGTTTCCGGAGCTCGCACATGGTTTCTTGTTAGTTGAATAGTAGATGCATTTGAGAGCTGCAAGGTCAAGAGCTACATGGTTGTGTGAGTTGTGCAGATGACTTAAAGCAGTGGTTCTCAAACTCCTGATGCTGTGACTCTTTAATACAGTTCTTTATGTTATGGTGACCCCCAACCATAAAATTATTTTTGCTTCTACTTCATAACTGTAACTTTACTATTCTTATGAGTCTTAATGTAAATATCTTATATGCCATATATTTGATATACAACTCTTGTGAAGAGGTTTTTTGACTCCCTGGAAGGGTCAAGACAAAGAGGTTGAGAACTACTGATTTAGATCTTTCTTTTTTTAATGTAATTTTTAAATGTAAAAATTAAATGCAATTTTTAAATATATTTTTTATTTATTACAATTTATTCACTTTGTGTCCCAGCTGTAGCCCCCTCCCTCATACCCTCCCAATCATGCCTTTCTCTCTATTCTCCTCCTATGCCCTTCCCCCAGTCCACTGATAGGGTAGGATCTCGTCCACTTCTATCTGAACCTAGCCTATCAGGTCTCATCAGGACTGGCTGTATCATATTACTCTGTGGCCTGGCAAGGCTCTACCTCCAGTGAGAGGTGATCAAAGAACTAGCCACTGAGTTCATGTCAGAGACAGGCCCTGTACCCATTACTAGGGAAACCACTTGGAAACTAAGCAGCCTATGGGCTTCCTTTGAACAGAGGGTGTAGGTCCTCTCCTTGCATAGTCCTTGGTTGGAGTATTGGTCTCTGCAGGACCCCCCTGACCCCAGGTTTTTGGCTCTGTTGTTCTCTTTACAGAGTTCCCATCCTCTCCAGGATGGAACTTTGTGGATATTAGGTCTTTTTGGATATTAGCCCTATAATATAGGATAAACATACTAAAATCTATAGTCCTAAAGAGAAGCTAAAAATCAAGGAGGACCCTAGGGAAGATGCTTAATCCTCATTCAGAAAAGCAACAGGAGAAGAAGGAGAAGACAAGGAACAGGACAGGAGCCTTCCACAGAGGACCTCTGAAAGACTGTACCTACCAGGGTGTCAAAACTTTGGGCAGAGTGCCAGAATTCTTATGGAAGAAGAGGGAGATAGGAAGACAATGGAATTTTAAAGCATTCACTGTGAAAACAACAAAACATATAAAAGAACAGCTATGAGAGCAGTGTGTATTTGTCAAGATATTGAATGTCACTATTATTAATTCAGTAGTTTCAAGAGTTCTAAGGTACTTAGACTCCAAAGATTTTTGTTACAAATTCCTAACACTTCCTGGACTTTTATAAGTCATTTGCTATATAATATAAACTGTTAGTGTATCAACTCTTGAGTGGGTTTCATAAGAGTTGATGTACACTTTGAGTTATAGGCACAATATATAATTCTGTTGAATTAGCTAAATTTGGAAGTATGATTGAAAAAACTAGAAATAAACTTAGTTTCATAAACTTAGTATATATATATATATGTATACTCACACACACACATATATATATATAAAACAATATCTAAATGCAAAACTAAATTAGATAAATTAGTTGTTCTTTGTATTGCGTGGAGAATAATTTGAGGACACATCATACATCCCAAAATGCAGGGATGCAAGTCCCATCTATAAATGAGATAGCTGCATGTAAGCTAATCACTCAATATATGGACTATTGACAATGGAAAATTTATGTTCATCACTGCACTTTTAAAACATATTTTTCCATCAGATATTAGTGGAATTCAAATGTGGAACCCAGAGATACAGAGGGTTGTCTGTACCAAATACATAAGGGTTTATACAAATATATATATAGTAACTTTAAAAAGATTGTTGACTTTTTAAAACACCTGTTTTTGTTTTTGTTTTTGTTCAACTAAACTGAATGAGTAAGTACTTATAGACATTCTGTTGAAGAGTTTTATCAATTATTTTGTTGTGATAGGAGTGTTAAAGGGAATAGGAAAGAGTTTATTCTGGAATCATTCTGAGTAATCATAGCCCAATAATGCAGATTTAGTTTAACCAGATTGCATGTTCCAATGTGGAAGCAGTTTCATGTAGTTCAATAACTTTCTAGAACAAAAGAAATCATAATTAAAGGCAGGTTTAAAATATGTCAGTGAGTACATCAGAGGGGCAGGTACAAAGAGATGGAGGAGGATTTTCTCAAGGCCTACAGTGCTTTCTGAAGAAATACTGCTTTTTCGGATTGGAAGAAGCCAGTGATTTGCTTAGTTAATAGATTCCAAAAGGTTTTAATTTATAAAGTGATAACATGTTAGTTCCAATCTCTCCACCACATGTGAGGCTTAGTCAGTCAGTTAGTCTCTGCAGACACAGTTTCTTTCAAAGAATTGTCATTCACAGGTGTCAAAAAACAGTAGCTCTAAATATAGCACATGGTACAGTAAATATTTATTGAACATTTTTAGTGTTGCAGCCAGAAAAAAAAAAAACAATATAACAAAAAATTCAAAGAGAAAAGATCAGAAGTGACAAAACCAGAATAAGATAATTGTATCTAAATCACTATCTTGTATATCTTGATGAGTATATTTAATATAATTTATATTATTTTTAGGTGATAATGGAATGAAAGAAATTGGCTCTAATTCCTAAGACTTAGATGTCACCATATGCAGGGATGGCACTTCCAAAATTATCTTAAGATCTTTAAGATTTTTTTAAAAGTTCCTGGGAGTAGGGGAACACCATGAAAACAGTGAAGAATCTCAAGTGGCAACACATGCTGGAGAGGTTGCGGAGAAAAAGAAAACCTCCTCCATTTCTGGTGGGAATGTAAACTTGTTGTAGAACCACTTTGGAAATCAGTCTGGTGCTTTCTCAGACAATTAGGAATAGTGCTTCCTCAAGATACATCTATACCACTCCTAGGCATATAACCAAAAGATGCTCAAGTACACAACAAGGACATTTGCTCAACCATGTTTGCAGCAGCTTTATTAACAATAGCCAGAACCTGGAAACAACTCAGATGTCCCTCAGTTGAGGAATGGATACAGGAATTGTGGTGTTTTTACACAATGGAATATTACTCAGCAATTAAAAACAAGGAACTTATGAATTTTGCAGGCAAATGGTGGGATCTAGAAAAGATCATCCTGAGTGAAGTATCCCAGAAGCAAAAACACACACATGGTATATACTCACATATAAGTGAGTACTAGACCTATAAGATAGGATAAACATACTAAAACCTGTACACCTAAAGAAGATAAACAAGAAAGAGAACCAGGGGTAAGATAATCGATTCTCACTTAGAAAGACAAAGGGGATGGACATTGGCAGTAGGAGAAAACAAGTAATAGGACAGGAGCCTACCACAGAGGGCCCCTGAAAGACTATACCTACCAGTGTATCTAAACAGATGCTGCGACTCTTAACCAAACCTTGGGCAGAGTGCAAAAAGTCATATGAAAGAAGGGGGAGTTAGTATGACATGGAAAGAACAGGAGTTCCACAAGGATGAAATACCTGGGCCCAGGGGTCTTCTATGAGACCTTTTCTCCAACCAAGGACCATGAATGTTTATAACCTAGAACCCTGACCAGATATAGCCCATCACAGCTCAGTACCCTAGTGGGTTCCCTAGTTAGGGGAACAGGGACTGTCTCATACATGAACTCAATGGCTGGCTCTTTGACTTCTCCCCTCCCCAAGGGAGGAGCAGTCTTGCTAGGTCACCGAAGAGGACATTGTAGCCAGCCCTGAAGAGACCTGATAAGGTAGGATCAGATGGAAGGGGAGGAGGACCGCCCCCATCAGTGGACTTAGAGAGGGGCAGGAAGGGGATGAGGAAAGGAGGGTGGGATTGGGAGGGAATGGAGGAAGGAGCTACATCTGATATACAAAATAAATAAACTGCAAATAATATAAAAATAATAAATAAATAATGAAACAAAAAAGTGTATAAATCCTACATGCTCTTATCAATGATTTGACTTAAGAAAAAGAACCAGAGGCAAATTAGTAGTAGAGCTATGTCAGTACCTAGGTATTAGCTATGTCAGTGTTCCACCAAATGGTTCTGGTATGCACAGAAATTGCAATACACTGCTACAACACAATACCCTTGGAAGGTTAAAAATAAAATAAAAAACCTTATGAAATTGTGTTCCTTTAATAACTTTGTTATTTAGATAGTTGATTTTGATCTTAATGATAGTTAAGTTTTATCTTAACATTATTTCAACATTGTATCCTAAATTGTATGTGCATGTGAGAGCTTTGAAATTTATTACCTTAAATAAACTATAGAGAAATACATATGTTATGAAACTTTTATGAATGTTTTATGAATTTAGGACAAGAAAAATTTTGAAACTTATCATAAATAAAAAAAATTGTTAAAAAATCAATTAGGATGAATGCAATATAATAGCTATTTCTATCTAGAAAAAGGTTACTTTGTCTTAATTAGTTGAAGCCAGAATTAATAAATTCTATTGATTTTAAATGGGTTTTGTTTACTGATATTGAAGCCTATTTATCTGTTCTCATATAAACATCTGTCACTAATCAGCAAATGTTCATTATAATGTCAAAGCATTTCTTATCATATATTATATTTAAGGAAAGCAACCGAGTTTGGTGCTTTTATTTCTCTCAAAACACATAGAATGTAATAGTTGTTCAATAAATGCATGTTGACCGAAAAAATGTTTTTCCTTCAATGTTACAGCATCTATAGCAAACACCAACAGTAACTGTATGTAGGTATTGGAGGAATGTTTGTAATTTATATTCTATACTAATATAATTTCTTCCTTTGGCTTCCATGCTAATCAGCTTTGTAAGCTGGTTAAAGTGTCTGATATAGTATCTTCCTCAATATCATTGGGGCCTTTCTTTAGAGGAATCATTCATAATAAGCTTCCATGAATTTAATGACAGTAGAAGTTTAGATACAGAATCAGTTCCTGTGATGCTTTTACATATTGAATGAAAGTAAGCTATTGGACACAGTAACTAGGTATCTAGTCACTGCTAATATTTTTGTGAATTATTTATTTATCATTTATTCAGACATCAGTATTATTGTCATGAATACAAGTTTTCAGAAACTACAGTAAAGAAAATTATTTAGACTTTACTGCACAAAATCAACTAAGAGTTTCCTTTCCATCCTTGTTCCTTTCTACTGCATAGCTTTAAAGTCCTTAATAATTGACATGATTTTCCTGTACACCATTAAACCTGCTCATTAGTTACGGTTGCTCAGGGGAAACCAGGAATAAGGCAGGGCGTAGCAGTATAATTTGGTAAAGTTTGCATATTTATGTGCCTTATGAACTAAAGGCTATTTACATTAAAATGGATGAGGAACAACAAAAGGAGCATTTTATAATGTTTTCATTATTTCTTTGAGAATTTCATAAAACAGATGTTTTATCATATGTATCTCTATCTCCAACTGCATACAAAGTGTCTTCCTTTGGCTGTTTCTCTCATTAAACCCATCAAGCACAATTTGTATTGGCTTACTACTCTTGGTTATAGGGCCTGCCCTGGAGTCTGGTCAGTATACCAGGGGTTATACCTCTGTTTCACTGAAGTCATCCACCAACTTTGGCACAATATTTTCACCCGACATTCTGCATTTATCCCTTAACCTTGAAAAAACAGGTGCTATATAGAAATTTCATTTTGGGTTGAACAGTCCAGTAACAAAAATTATTTTCATGCTGACAAATATGGATCTCTGTATTAATTGCTATCTACTGCAAAGTAGATATTTCTTTGATGATGGATGAGAGAAACACCAATCTATGAAAACAGTAATAAGTCATTCAGAGTCCTTTCAAAGCTATGTTTGTTTTGCAGAATAAAAATAATAGTCCTTGTGGATAGTGTCAGGTATAGGCTGTTCCTCATGGAACAGGCCTTATTAAGTCCAATCAAAAACAAAATTTTTATTTTTATTTTTATTCCAGTAGTGTTTATAGAACATCCCATCACTATGAAAGCTAGTTAGCAATAATGAAGCTTCCACTTGAAAACAGCTACATGTTCTGAGATTCTCCCAGGTGTACTCATAATTAGGTACTCATAATTAGTACTTTACTTTTGTATATGAAATGTACAAAAATACCTCCCTTTTCAAAGGGAAAAATAGAGCAAGAAGTATAAATTTAGGGCTGTGATGGTAAGGCAGGGTAAAGAATTAAATGTAAGGAGGAATAAATAATGGTAAAAGCATTTTGAAAAAGTCACATAGAAACACACTGATGTAGAAACTTCCTTAAATTGCATATATATCTACATTTAGATTCAGATACATGTACAAATATACATACATATATAAAAAGTTTAAATGGAGTTACCCTGTAATAAGAGAACAATATCTTAACTAAACCTAATAATCTAGCAAATATGATCACCGGTACTTGGAATGGTTACCTTTTTGTTTTGTTGACCAGTGTGTTCTGACAGATGCACCAAAAATTAAAGGGTATAGCCAATACACTTGGTCAATATCCACGACTTGACAGTACAACCCTACTGCTGAAGAAATCACATACTAGATGGGGAGGGGAGGAGGGAGGGGCTTATCAGGGGATACAAAGTGAATAAACTGTAATTAATAAAAGTTAAAATAAAATAAAAGAATATTCTCATATTCTCAAGGGCATAATGCAGGAATTTCCCTCCATGATTTTTTCCAATTGTACCTTAGATAATGCCCCAAAGAAGATTTTATGAGTCTTTTCAGGTGAATTTTTTTATCCCATCATATTGTGGTAACTGAAATTAAGTATTCAAGAAGCCACTGATTATAGTAACCCATCCTTCTTTTGTCTTCTGTCCCTGAATGAGAATGTGGTTGTTTTCATTTAGGGTTGATTCTCTATGTGCTTCCAAATGAGTAAATTCTGCATATTGTCAAGTATGGCTGAATTGCTGTGGCTTCTACTAAACTGAACCAATGCTGTCTCTCATGTAAAAGAAATAAGGCTCCTGTTCTCCATTCACATGTTAGGCTAACACTATTGAGTAGGAAGTTTTAAGCAGAGCATCCTTGGTGCTCATGCATCTGAATTATTTGCAGAAATAACCCTTTGACCTTTTATCTAAAGCTCCTTTGTCCTTAAATGTGAAGCAGGGCTCCATGAAGCAATGGCATGGTTTTTATTAGGCACCACAGGAATGATGCTTTGGTATCTAAGCTTTTGAAAGAGCCTACACTGTTTGGTGTCTGAATCTTTTCTCAATTCCTAAAACATAAAAAGGTTTCAAAAATCAAAGTAAACAACTACAAACTCTGGCCTTATAAGGATATGGATTCTGGAAACAGATAAAGTAGTCAGTTAGCAGCCTGTTTTCTCATCGATAAAAGGTATTCAAAACAAGAACTAGTTCATATAGTGTGTTCATGTAAAATGCCTAGAAGTGTATATTGCATGTACAAATGCTGTTTACATAGAAATTATCACTTGCTGCTTCACTAAATATTCATCATTAGATAATAACTTTTAATGATATTCTTGTCACAACTCAGGAATTACCAAGTGTAAAACAAAAATGTACATTTTAAATTAATGAAGTGTTTCTCTTAAAATTATTTAAAATTAAATCCAATTATATGTAGTATATATATAATTAGATATGTATATTATATATATATTATATATACAGTGCAAATAGTGTTTTGAGTATATTTGAGAAGTTATAGGATAAGATCTTGACAAAATGAAATTGCTTCTCAGCCACTGAACTCAAGGAAAGTAAGTAAAGTATTTGTATAGAAAAAATGTGAATTTTAGTACCCAAGATAGTCACACTTAGTAAAGATTAATTGGTTCTGGTCTAAATTGCCATTTCTAAGAAAATGTTATATTTTTTTCAGTAGGCAAAAATGTCAAAAAAATACAGTTTACATATAAAGGCCCAAAGATCAAAGTTTCAAGGAACTATAAAAATGAATGGTCCTATTCTATATAGCTCTTTTGCAAAATAGTGCTGAAAGTCATTAAGATAAATCTGTAATTGCATAGTAATTGAAATAGAAAAGAAAATGAATGAAATGGAGATTGGATCTAAAATAATAATGTATTAAATAAAGAAGGAAAACCCTGTATATTTACAAGAAAAAGCTATATTATGTTGTTTCAGTGATAGTTTTTTGGCATATAAGTTACATATTACAGATCATTTTCTCACTAAAAGTTATTGAATGGTCACCACTCTCATTGAAGATGGGAAAATACAATGTTAGGCAAAATACTCTGCAATTTTAATGAAGCAGGGGCTATTCTAAGCATGTTAAGATCAGGGCATCTCCATGAGGCAGTTGTCCTTATAGGCCAGATTTTGCAAATGGCATAGCTGAGTCAGACAGGGCAGAGCTTCAGTTTGACCTCAGGTCTCCTGCATGCCCAGTGTTCTTTCCTCCAGAATTCACTAACAAAACCTTGAAATGGTAACCATTGAGACAATTTAGCACTAATACTTATAACTGGATTAAGAAGTCATTGAGTTCAGCTCTTGCCTCCAGGCAGAACAACTTAACAATCATTCCTAGCAAATAAAAATCCATTTTATTTTTCACTATGTCAAAAAGAAGGGATTGTGTGACCTCCCAGAAAAACACCTAGGATATAAAGAAAAGCTTCTTATATGGCTTCAGGTTTATTACCAACTTTTAAGAAAACTGAAATTGCCATTATGAATCTATATTATACTTCTTATAAATACAAAGCAGACTCTAACAAATCCGTGACTAAGTTTCAACTATTAAGAGTTCATAAAATCAGTAGGCGTTTATAATTCTGAAATTACCAAAGATGAAAAGCAATTTAGATTTTTAAAAGAAGTACTCCAGTCACATATATAAGTAACAGAGTTAATGCTCCATCTAACAGGGGAAAAAAGTATGCTCATCTTAACAAAGTAGCCAGACAGCTTATAGCCTATGACATAACCAAATGCCTCACTACGTATTGTCAATTTTATGAGAAAATAATGTTCATTATCTTTTAAATGGTAGAAAATTTTAAAGGAACATGATTTTGTGGTATGGTAAAACTATAAAAATGCAAATGTTTCTGCTTATAAGTAGGATATGGGAAACAACCATCCCAAATTTACTACATATTATTTATAGTGTGAAGTCAAAATAGGAGACTTGAGTCGTAAAGAGTGAACCTATAACCTAAAAACACCAAAAGATTTATTCTTTGGGCCCTTATGTTAAGCTTGCCATTTCTTAGTAAAGAGGAAAATGAAACCAATAAATTCTTTCCTACATCTGACTTCATCTAGATGAGGAAGGTTATACAGCATTTGGAATCAGGGCTTTCTTCAGCAGTTGTATGAGACCTCACAGGGATGTTAGGGTTAGCTTTGATGTACAGGTTGAAAATGGGTTCCATAAGCAATGGTAGTGCCTTTCTTCTTTTGATTGTTTCTTTTTATTGTAAGGAAGAGTTTTAGCTTTTGCTTTGATATTCATGTTCTGCAGGTCATGACAAAAATAAATAAATAAATAAATAAATCACTGCCCCAGACCAACTTTTTTTTTTTTTTTTTGGAATGGCTTTATAGTTCCAGATGCTGCATTTATGTCATTTATTCATGTTGCAATGCTTTTTGTGTGTGGTATAAGATAAGCTTATGATTTTTCATTACTGTGTTTCCTTTGAATGCAGGAATAAATAAGAAAGACATTATAAATGATCACTGAAATTACAGTATTTGGGAAAATAATAAAAATCATTGACAAAAAAATAAAAACAAAACTCAGGAAAAAATATCAATGCATATTCAGAGTTCTGTGTTCGACTTCAGTACTAAAAAAAGAGATGCAAAGATAGATAAATTATAATGCATGCGATTTTAATTTTCTTTGTGATTTTCTTAAATTTAATTTTTATGTTTAAAAATGAATTATCAAATATACTCCCCTTCAATTCTTTCCTTATCATCAGTTTTTCCTCCAAATTTCATGTTCTTTGTTTAGTAAGGCTACTGAGTCCACTAAGTACTGCCTGTATATGCATGGATGTGGGATCATCTACTGGACTAGCTGGAATATTGTGACTGCCTTCCACATCCAAGCTTGGACATTGCCTCACTTGGTTGCATACAGGTCTCATGATACAGATGCTGCAAGTTTATGTATGCAGTAACCCAAAAATGACCAGCATACATAATTTTAAGACATCACACAGTGTAGTTGCATAACAGAGAGAAATAAAGCTGGAACTTAGCCAGGTGATACCTCTATGCTGGCTAGATTTCACAGTGCTGGAAGATGCAATGCAGGCACCTTGGAGAGAATTTTCATTAAAGTCTTACTCAAATTTGGACCTGCGTGTTACATAATAGATTTGCCAAGTGTCCACTGATGAAATATTGACATAGCAGTGAGAATATAAACAACCACTTTCCAAATAAATATGAGACTCACTTTACAGGGAGTAATTCATATCTTATACTAAAAACCTGTGGCTGAGGAAGTAATATGTTCTAGTACAGAAGCTAATGCTGTTGTTTTCAGAAATGAACAAGGTATTTCTTTTGAATTCCCTTAAAAATATTTGTGTCTGTAGCAATAACTTAATGATTTTCAAAGTGTTGGTTAGAGAGTGACAGCTAATGCAGAGATAATAACTCCTACCCAGGGTTGTGGGAGAAGTGATGCTGTTAATGTACATGTAAGCATACTATTCTCTACAAAGTATCTTTTTTTTTAGTTTGTTTTGCTGCACCTAAGAGATGTAATCTCTCATCTAAGCTCATTTGCTCTTGTCAAAGTATACTCATGAATTGATAATTCTTCAATTTGATGCCATAGGCTATGATAAATGAATGCTGAAAGTCCTATATTCCTGTATTGATAATTTTCTAAATATTGTTGTAGCTATTTCTATCAATTATATTTGTGGTCTCATTCAAGTGACATGTCTAAAGATGAAAATTAATTTGGTGTTGTGCCTAAGGTATTGATTTTGGATTTCAAAAGGTTCTGTTTTTGTTAAATTGTTTATTTCAAATACCTGCATTTCTAAAATTATGTGTGCCATTTTCACTATTAATTGTCAGTCTCCATGTGGTATTTATAATACAGGGTTGATATAGATAGAGTCTTTGTCCTCAAGAATCCCAGGGACTCCAGGAAAGGAATATTTATCTATGTATGAATTCTTTTTTAATCATATTCATATGATTACCTCATTGAGAAGAAAATATGAATATCTTTCACTGAAAAGAAGAGGCCAATTACATCTACATGTTAGTGTTACTCCGTAACAGTTACTAAAGCTAGACTGTAGGGAATCAATAGAGATTCGTAGGAAAGGCATATGGAGGATAGCTGAGGCATCAAGAATTTGAAGTGACATTTAAAGCTTTGTGGATTTATAAAAGGGAATGAACATACCTAGAAATGGCCTGTAGTACAAAGTGACTGCACAAACCATGTGTATATATTGGGGGTGACTACAAGAGGGGAAAGAAGAGTTATAGAATAGAATTCAAAGATCTAAATCAAGGTCAAACCACAGAATGTACTGAATTGCAGGATAAAGAGTATTTCCTGTACTGCTCTGGTGACTACAAAAAGGAAAAAAAAAAACTTGAAGAAGTTTATATAAAGAAGGTAACTAAATTTTAAAACATGGTTTAATGGTTTAAAGTGATAAAATTGTCACACTAAACTAAATTATTGTTTGCTAGTTTGATATTCCAGGTTTTTCAATGTTTTTGATAATGTTAAAGAACACTTTAAATTCAGTGATTTAAAATGCACATGATCTATTTCCAATTAACAGTCCTTATCGTTTTTGGGGGGTGCAAGATAAATGAATAATTTTTGTATGTAATGCCCAGAAATACTGTCAAAGAATTAACTTAATTACTTAATAGTCGTTACAAAAACATGCTGTTTCATAAAAATTTTTCTTTGGGTATGCCTTATGCCATTTCACTTGTATGTAATAGCTAAGGCATGCCACATTTTTGTGTTGATAAGATGAGGTAAAGAATATAAAATTCTTACAGTGAGTAGTCCAATTATTAGAAATATACATAATCTAGAGGTAAGTTACAAGAACAGGCTGGACATTTGTATATGTCCTGCTCTGCTGTTTACTGTCAGTGTGCTCTCTAGAAACTCATTTTACTTCTCTATATGATTATCAGTTATGGTGGTTTTAGTGAAATCAAGAGAGTGAATAGTTATATCTTTTCATGGACTTCTTGTTGTGACCATTACAAAATATTTCCAGCTACTGGAACTACTATGTATCTCTTGCATTCTGTAGCTACACAATATCATATTTACACATGACCCCAAATTCCAAAATCCACTTCAGGTCAGTTTTAAAATCTCTACCCCACCTATCAGTGTACTTTCCTTGAAGTTGGCCATGAACAGTATCTGTTTTACTAAAGGGAGACTCTAAGGAAAGTTGCCATGAGCAGTGATTTGAAATGTCAATTCAGATGATTCTTAGATTGACCAAGTTAGACTAAAGTATTTTAGTATGTTGAAGTCATGGATATATTTACATGAAACACACATGTGTCAAGCTTTTCATATGTACAGTATCATCTAATAGTCAAAAACTTCTGTTAGACAAATGCTTTATCATACTTATGTGGCAATCAAGAAAATGGAAACAAAAAGATACAAAATAATGTTTCTAATATTGTCTGACTGAGAAGCAGAATTATCAGAATCCAACTCCAGAGGATTTTTCTATTGCTGTTACACTGCTCATCACCAAATGATCAGTAACACTAGGTGAGAAGGCTTCACAAAGTATACTTAATCCAGGGGCTTCCAAACACTAATCCATAGAACATTAGATTCCCTGGATATGAAACTTCCTGTTACCATTTTCTGAGTACATGAAGCTACTATTGAAATTAAAATCCATGGTTTCAAACTTTTATATATCTTTGACACATGATATGATCTGTATATAAATTATAAAAAATAAAATGAGTTATTACAAATTCTTCTTTACATGTATTTCATGTCAGTGGACTACACAGCTTCCAAAAATTTGAAACAACTGATCAATTCCAACTTAATTTTTCATAACTGATGAAATTGCAGACTGAAGGACAGGAGCAGTAACATCATGGGTATTTATGATCAGACTTCCATGTCAGGATTTATGTCATTCTGTCTCAAGTATCTCTTGCAGTAATTTGATGTTTCAAGTAGCAAAATGCTACTAAGACCCACACAAATCATGTTAAAACAAAGAAGAAACAGATCTGCTTACTGTTTCGTTATGTCTCATGTCAAACCATGAGAGTGTTTACTACAAATTTCAATTGAACTGTTTAGATTCCCTTTGTTATATTTTTGGGTTTGTTATTTCACTTTCTCCATCTATAATTATTAATAATATTTTAATAGTTACCCCTAGGGCCATAGTGGCCTCTTCAGTTTTTATATTACACAATATATATGCCTTTTAAATAATTGATTTTGTAATGTTTATAATAAATGCATAAGTGTTATACTTAATAAAAAATAAAATATTGGGTAGATAGAATTATCTATAATGGAATGAGACTACCAGAATATATATGAAAAGTCCTGATTAGAATAATATTTTGAACAGTTTTATTTTGCTGTTTGTTGAAAAAAAGTATGTTATAGTGTCTCAAAAGTTCTGGATTATTTCTCTATCAAGACAGCTTGTAATATAATAGAAAACCTTTTTTATCTACTAAGAAATACCTAAGGAATATCTGTTCTTTCTATTCATTATTTTTTCTTTAAATTTAAAATTGATCTAAAAAATACTGTTCATTAATAAAAATATAAAATGTCCTGAACGTTAATGAGATATGTTTAGAGCATTGAAGAAATACTATTTACTCGATTTAAAGGTAAATAATTCAATATACCCATTAGAATGGGAAAGAAAGTTTTGTAGTATGATAACACAGTCTGTGAACTTCTACATATTTGGATGTGTTGTGCTATACATAGCAGCAAACAATCCAAGAATCTCAGTAATTTAAAGTGGGTTAGCACCCATGTTCTGCAAATCATTACACAACTAAAAGTACCCAACTTTTAAGACACACCTGTTCTATTTTGGCTACTCTGTTTACATAATACATACTCAAATGAATCTGGTTATGTTCTTTTAATGTTTTACACAAATAAGCAAAGAGCCAGATTTGGCCATATCTGAATCCATGATACTATTATCAATTATATATTCATGGCTGATGCCTAATACCTTATGCATAATACTTATTTATAGTCAACTGAATACCACACCCTATTGCATCCTCAGAAGATCCAATGTTATTGTATCAGTATAGATGATTAACATTCACTGAGGTGGAGGAAAGATGAAATTTGGTGAATTCCTCATCTTACCTACTTATTCACTAATTTTTAAGGCTCTGCTTGCATTTCATCACCCAAAGCCATCATTTGACCACACTTGACATCAAATGAATTGCAGAATACAATTCTACCTTGTCTAGAAGAGAAGAGCTTTAAATAGTTGGCATACAAAATTGGAATGACTACCATATGGAAGGACTACCATAGGAATAATGTAAGGAAATACAAACTTGTGCACTGTAGAGAATAGTGCAACTTGGAAAAATGACATTTTGGTGTAATTTAGCACATGGACTAAAATTGCTCAGCAGGTAAAGACTTTTGCTGACTGGCAACGAGAGGTTGATACCACAAAAGTCTATGTTGTTGAACCAATGAGTTTTATGAATTTGGTACAAGTCCATCTTAGTGAGAAAGTGAGAATTGTGGGGGGGGTATTTACAGGAGCAGAAGTGGGACAAAGACATCTGCATCATGAAAGTCCATCAGAACATGTGAAACAGCTTATGAAAGAAGAAAACCGGTAGTCAGCTCAACAGGTTGTATGTGTCTTTTCCTGGCAATTTAGATTGTCTGAGCCACTTCCAGTCATCTGAGTTTGTCATAAAGGATTCTTCACAGATCTGTATTACACATATTTGCATGGGAAGAAATGATATTTTGGTATCTGATTAGTTTTAGGAAATTCCTGAAGCTATTAAGATTTTTTTTTTTCCTTTCTGGGTATTATGGGCTTTCTTAAACAGTGGAAAGCTTTACCTCTCCTTTCAACACTCTGTTTTATCACCTTCTTCTAAACATCTGTGCCTTAAAGAGCTTCATTCTAAAATGGAAATTTTTAATTTCAAAAGAACTTGAAATACAACATCTTAGACCTCTTATTCATGAAAAGAATATATATCACAATGTACGTTTATCTGAAATAAATAAGAAAGATGGTAGGTGACAAAACTTTCCTTTTGTAATACAAAGTGGAACATAAGTCAATGATAGAGAAAAGATAGACAATTGAGGAACCATGTTTTAGGCCCTTTTCTCTCCAAAATTATTAGGTTTCCTTTTCAGAACTGACCTTCCTGTTATGTCACAGCCTATACTAGTTGCCTTTCCAATTATTTTCAAATCTGTTGTTTTCATCTCATGGTATTGATTTCTGGGACAAAGCTAAAACTTATATACATGAGATGAAAGGTACACTTTGGATAAATTTAGTCACTTGATTGGGTTTGAATATTAACTTGGGGTTAAGTTATATTTTTTATTGTAATTCAACATATCCTTATTCCTCTGTTAAAATTACTCTGTCTTATGTTATCTGGACATATTACTTTTGACTCTAGCATATTTTTGCTTTTAGAAGAAGCTGTACAATACTTTAGATTCAATAATTAATGTTGTCTTTTGGTCTCCACACACACTCACACCCACACACAAATGCTTGTACACGTGCACGCACACATGCATAAACATACATGTGTACTGCATGTTCCAGACTTATCATGCATTCTCTCTTATCAGTGCTAAATCACCCATTTTCAAAAGAAACTCTGGTACATTTACTGGAGAATAGCTTTAGAGTCTGTCTTTTGAAGAAGTGGCATGAAAATAGAGGAGATATGACATGAAAACATTTTCCCTTACATAGTTTTTGACAGGAATGTATTTCACACACAGTTTCAATGTGTTTTCTTTTTTAATATTAGTTAGTTTATTAACTTTGTATCCCTGCTGTATCTAGCTCCCTCATTCCCTCCCAATCCCACTGTCTCTCCCTCATATCCTCCCTGCCCCTTTCCAAGTCCACTGATAGGGAAGGACCTCCTCCCTTTCATCTGTCCCTGGTTTATCAGGTATCTTTAGGACTGGCTGCAAAGTCTTCCTCTGTGGCCTAGCAGGGCTGCTCCTTCCTCGAGTGGATGTGTGTCAAAAAGCTTGCCATTGAGTTCATATCAGAAATAGTCCCTGTTCCCCTTACTAGGATACCCACTTGGTTACTGAGCTACCACGGGCTACATCCGAGCAGGGGTTCTAGGTTTTATCTATACATGGTCCTTGGTTGGAGAAACAGTCTCATAAAAGACCCTTGTGCCCATATATATTTGGTCCTTGTGGAGCTCCTATCCTTTCCACCTCATACTAACTCCCCCTTCTTTCTTATGATTCCCTGCTTTCTGCTGAAGGTTTGGTTATGAGTCTTAGTATCTGCTTTGATACAGTGCTAGGGAGAGCTTTGTGGGAAGCTCCTGACCTGTTACTTGTTTTGTCCTATATTCAATGCCCATCCCATTTGTCTTTCTAAGTTTCAATGTGTTTCAATGGGATTAAACTGAAACAGTCCATGGAGCTGCACGTAAAATAAACACGTGTAACATAAATACCATGGAGATCTCCTGTACCTCAGCCAAGAAGGTCCCTCGTGTTTGCTTTTTATTATTGTTAAGCTAGTTGTTTTGAATCCTTCACTTCCACAATAAGCCCACAGACAACTGAACCTTGAGATAGAGTATTACGGAAAAAAATAAGTAGCCCTTTAAACACACAATTTTGCAAAACAGCCGTTAAAATAACAGTAATTATATAGTTTGCCAGTTGCATGGTTAGTGTAATTAAGGTGACTAAATAACTTCAGCAATTTTGATGCCAATTTTAGTTTTAGATATTTCAGCATTGTACAAATTCCACTTGACAGACAAACCATATCATTTAGGTTATCTATTGTTTGGGTGTTATTTTATAGTAATTTAAATCTTCACTGTTGCAACTACAAAAAGTCATATAAACCTTATACAGTTGTGGTATGTGCTTTAAATAAATGTTTAAAGTAATTATTGTAACAAAAGCTTTTCATTATTATAAAACAGATGAATGTCAAAAACTTTCCAGTAATTTTAGGGATAGACATTTTTTTTTCCAGTGGTTTATCTTGTTGGTAAGGATTTCCTTCAAGAAATGTTATAAGGCAATTTGATTATCAGCAAGTGGAGGTTAAACATTCTTCCTTCTTTCTTCTGCTTGAAATGAAATTACCAAAATGATCTTTTCACCATTACATAAAGTTAATATTTTTTTTCTCTGTATCTGGAAACATACATCCAACAGAAAAACAAATATTCAGTTTAATCGAATGGCAATGGATTCTCCTGTGTGATTTATTCTCCATCATTCCTTTAAACATTTGTCTTTTTCAATAGCAAAGTTTCAGAGAAGTCCCAAGTACTTTTTGACCTCACATTGCTTTATTGTCCAATAAGGAAAGCCAATGAGCCTTCTGTGCTAAACTTTTATTATATGGTGCGAAGCACAGCCTAACAAAAAATATATCAGAGTGGTAAAATGAATGGTAGTGTTATGTGGTATCTCCTGAAAAATGAGCAAGCAGCCACTTCTGCAAATACTTTTCTGGAAGTGGAGTGAGAATGCAAGAACAATAGACTTTCAAACATAAGTACATGCAGAAGCAAATGCATTGGGCCATTACTGTTAAAATACATTGACTAAAACCAGAAATTAAAGCCACCAATGGATCAGTTCATTCAAAATGACTGTGTTTTGAAAATAATTTTATTGATATATATTTTATTACAATTTATTCACTTTGTATCCCTGCTGCAGCCCCTTCCCTCATCTCATCCCAGTCCCATCCTCCCTCCCTCTTCTCTCCTTATGCCCTTTTCCTAGTCCCCTCAGAGGGGAGGACCTAGTCACCTTCTATCTGACCCTAGCTTGTCAGGTCTCATCAATTCTAGCTACATAATCTTCCTCTGTGGCCTGGCAAGGCTGCACCTCCCAGGGGGATGTAGTCAAAGAGCTGGCCACCAAGTGTATGTCAGAGACATCCCTGTACCCCTTACTAGGGAAACCACTGGAAAACTAAGCAGCCGATGGACTTCCTTACTTTGTCAGAGACAGAATTTTAGAGTTCTAGAAATGGGACTCCAACTTACAGTTGTAAGGTAAGTTCTGTAGACTTGAGTCAGACCTCTGTCACAAATCAGATATCAGGCCTTCAAAACTATTAGTAAACTCTAGTTATTTGAATGTTGGCTAACTAAATAAACTCTTAGCAGAACTAAAATTTAAGTTATATAGTCTGTAATAATGGACATTGCTATCTTGAACAAAATGTTGTCAGGGTATTCTCTTTGCCATAAAAAGTATATATGGTTGTGTAGGATCTCTCTCTGTGTCAGATATAACGTTGGTGGAGATACTTTCCCAGTCTGTAGGCTGTCATTTTGTTCTGATGACAGTGTCCTTTGCTTTATAGAAGCTTTTCAGTTTCATGAGGTCCCATTTATTGATTGTTGATCTTAGAGCCTGTGCTGTTGGTGTTCTTTTCAGGACGTTGTCTCCTGTTCCAATGAGTTCAAGGCTCTTCCCCATTTTTTCTTCTAACAGGTTTATTTAGTGTGTCTGGTTTTATGTTGAGGTCTTTGTACTTTAGTTTTGTAGGTGATAAGTATGGATCTATTTGCATTTTTCTACATGTAGACATCCAGTTAGACCAGCACCATTTGTTGAAGATGCTGTCTTTTTTCCATTGTATGGTTTTAGCTTTTTTGTCAAAAATCAAGTATCTGTATGTGTTTGGGTTTATTTCTGGATCTTTGATTCAGTTCCATTGATCCACCATTCAGTTTTTATTACTGTTGCTCTGTAGTATAACTTGAAATCAAAGATGGTTATACTTCCAGGTGATCTGTTGTTTTACAAGATTTTTTTTTTTTTTTTAGGAAAGGATCCTGTCATCAGAACGAAATGATAGCCTACAGTTGGGAAAGGATCTTCATTGACCCTACATATGTGAGAAGGTTAATATCCAGAATATATTAAAAAACTCAGGAAGTTAAATGTCATACAGTTGTTGAGTGTGAGGACCAGGAACAGAAGGGAAGGTGGGATAAATGGCGATGAAGCACACATAGAATCCAGAGAAGCAGACTCTGGGGACCATACTCAATGTGAAAATCTATCTTAATTGTTCAGTGTAGAAGCCTTTAAATGATTGAAAGGTCAATCAGAGCATCCCAGGCTACCCTCAAGCACCAGTAATGTTCAATCAACTATAAGGAAATATGAAGGGCAAGGTCACCTTAAAAGGCTTCTGAGAAGAAGGGTGAAGCCGTCACTTTCCTAGATTCATATCTGTTTTGAGACTTCACTATTGTGCTGGATTCCTAGTGGCATCAACACTGTATGTAGTGGATCAGAAACTTTCAAGAAGTCCTAGTTGTTGCTGAAACCTCACTGGCCATTCTCTTGGCCTCCAAAAGGCTTATCTCAACACTCCCCACAATTAAGCAAAAAAAAAAAAAAAAAGGTTCAATAAATGGAAGATGTGAATTAAAGAGACATCAGATTAGTTGAGGGATTAAGAGCTACAATTCATTCTACCTATACCACACGTGGTTGCATGCCAGAAGTGATCTGAGTGAGCCACATGTTTGTTATAGTACTATTCACAGTAGCCAAGCATTATAATGAGCCTAGATGCATATTAACAGACTAAAAGTTAATGAAAATATGTACACAATAATGTTTTATTTGCTAACACAAAAGCTTGAAATAATGACATTTACATAACAATCAACAGATCTTGAAATATTCTAGTTAAGAAATGTAAGCTACACTAACAAAAATATGATTTCCTCATAGTCTGGATCTAGACTTTACAAATATCCATAATAGAAAAGAAGAAGATAGATATTATTAAATAATAAGGGAACAGGAGGAAGGAGAATGAAGGAGGCAAGACAGGCTAATCAAGTGAATTTAATCAAAGTACATGACAAACTTGAGTGTACATATCAAACCCATCTTTCTTTAGAGATGAATACATACTAAATTAACTATTTCTTTAAAATATGTTAGTCACAAACTAGCAGTTTGACTTACTTTGAAAAAAATGCCTATCTACTATGAATAGAGACCCAGCACCAACCTCCAGCATTGAAGAAACAAAGCATGGCGTCACCTATTTGGAATCCCAGTACTGAAGAGGTTGATGTGGCAAGATTGGAAGTTCATTAACATCCTAAATTACATATTTAGTTCATTAAAGGCCTGGGATATAGGAAACATTGCCTGAATAAGAACAAAAATAAAACAAGAAAAAATAATGGTGGAATAGTTTAACTCACATATAATGGAAGGTTATTGTCATCATTATTGTTTTTCTATCTGAATGAGCTAAATATTCCACTGTTATGTTCTGCTTTTGGTGATGCCCAAGTCCCTGAATGCAAAGATGCAAAGATAGTACAATTTCATAACACATCTAAATGTCATGACCTAGTAATAATTTCTTAATCCAAAGTAGCACAGAATTTACTGTACAGTGATCTCTAAGAGTTTTTCAAAAATTATTATAATCCCGAAAATTATCCCCAAAATAAAATCATTTTTCCCCATTTTCTAAACTACTTTCACAGAGTACTTGGGAATGAACAGGCTTAACTGAATCTACATTTACAACATTTTATTGAACAATCAAACACGTTGATTGAAACACAAATTCTGAAAGTAATTTTGCATTCCCTAGTTCTACTGTTGTGATATTCTTTATTTTCAGCTACTAGACCCATGTTATTAACAATACCAAAAGCTACAGTGTATTGAGCACTTAATTATTCAAGGTGGCAAGCATAATTTCACTAGTGCTTTACTCTCTACATTAAGATAATAACTACTAAATTCCATTTCCAAAACAAATCTGTGATAAGGAGGCATGAGGAAATTTCAAGTCAAAAAGCTAGTAAAAAATAATAGAGATTGGAACCCAGGGTGTATGAATAAGTAGTAGATATTTAACTACATGTATTTTGCCTTTTACAAAATTTCTATGGACCTTCGTCACTGCAGCCTGATGTTGAAACTTTTTTCATTATTAGTATGTATTCATCTCTAAAGAAAGATGGGTTTCATATGTACACTCAAGTTTATCATGTACTTTGATTAAATTCACAAAAAAAAATTCTTGTGTACTGTTTATAAAACAGGATCAGATGAATGGGGAGGACGTCCCCCCTATCAGTGGACTTGGAAAGGGGCACGGTGGAGATGAGGGAGGGAGGGAGGGACTGGGAGGGAATGAGGGAGCGGGACATGGCTGGGATACAGTTAATAAAATGTAACTGATAAAAAAATAAATAAATAAAAAATAAAAAATAAAAAAAATAGTATTTAAAAACAATAAAAAGAGCTTATTCTATATTAGTGCCATGGTTAGTTTTTGTCAACTTGACAAAAGATAGAATCATCTGAGAAGAAAGAACTGCAGATCCTCAGTGGTGAATCATCAGAGAAAATGAGGCATTCTCTAATGGTCAATGCACAGTTACCAATATTCCTATGAGATACATAGAGGGCAAAAAGAACTGCAGAATAAAAAAAAAATAGAACAAAGACAAGAACAGATAGCAACACCTACAATCGCAATCATGCCAAACCCTGATGCCTAGACAATGGTACAAAAACGTAATCATTAATACCTGAGATAATATGCTTCCACCAGAATCCTGCAAAACTACTACAGTAGACCCTGAGAAATGCAATAAAGCTGAAGTATCACACAAGAACTTCAAATAAGCTATAGTGAACATGCTTAAGGACTTGATAAGAGTGTATGAATAAATCCGTTATTTAAGCATGTGAAGAAAATACAAACACAAAGTGGAATAAAATGATGAAAACCGTTCATGACATGAAAGTAGAAATAGATGCTGAAACTCAAAATCAAACATTGGAGGAAGCTTAGGGAGTCTTGTGGAAAAGTAGAGGGACAGAAGTGACAAGATCTCCACAAGAAGGTCAATAGACCTAACTCAGGATCCAGAGGAGCTTGTGGAGACTGAGGCACCAACCAAGAACCATGCATTGACTGGACCTGGGCCCCCTACACAGATGTAGCCAATGGGCAGCTTAGTCTTTATGTGGTGGATCTTCTAGTAAATGGAGAGGAGGCTGTCTGGGGCATGGACTCTATTGCCTGATTTTTTTTTTTAAATCACATCACCCTGATGGGGCTGCCTTTCCAGACCACAGGGGAAGAGGATATGCTCAGTCCTGGGCAGGGTAGGTTGGTAGGGAAGTGGGCCCCCCTTCTCTGAGGTACAGGGAACAGGGATGGGGGAAGAGGGATGGAGGGTGGAACCAAGAAGAGAGTAAGGGAGTGGACCATGATCAAAATGCAAAGTGAACACATAAATTAATTAATTTAAAAAGAAAGAAAATTATATAGATAACACAAAACAAACTCAGCGGTGTTTTAAAAGTTGTGTTTGTAATTTTTGTTTTGTTTTGTTTTTCTCAAATGCTTTGTCTAGGCTTTTTTTTCCCCCTGTAAGGCTTTTTCCTATATTTATGCCTTCAAATTTCATGTCTTTATGGGACTTCGCTGTCTGAGAATGGGACTCTATTGATATGTGCTTTTTGTGTTTTTCTTTGGCTCTTTTTATGTTCATTTGTTTGTTTGTTTGTTTGTTTTCCTATTCAGGTTTGTATGTTTTATTTTATTTCATTGTTTTTTGTTTGTTAGTTTTTTTGTTTGTTTGTTTTTACTTTTTTGTGTTTTTTGAGAAAGGGTTTCTCTCTCATTATCCTGGTACCTGCTTTGTAGACCAGGCTGGCCTCAAACTCACCTGTCTCTGCCTCCAGAGAGCTGAAATTAAAAGCACAGACCACCATGCCCCTCATCATTGCTCATTTTTCTAGACGCTTATTTGTTTTCTAATAAGACAGAACAAGAAGGAATATGAATTTAGCTTGGTGGAGAGGTTGGGAGTATCTGGGGAAGTTAGTAGAGAAGGAAACATAATCAGAATAAATTATATAATTTTTGTAAAAATTTATTTTCTAATTTCAGTATTCAGGGAGTCAGAGGCAGGAGGATCTCTGTGAGATTGAGGACAGCCTGGTGTAAAAAGAGAGTCCAGGATAGCCAGGGCTACACAGAGAAACCTTGTCTCAAAAAACCAAATTAACAAACAAGTAAGCAAATAATTAAATAAATAAATATAATTTTAAATGAAAGTATATAAAAGTAGATGCAATAATGATTCTATTTGTTTATATAGTGGGCTTTAGCCACTGCATGTCCTGTTCCCACTACAGTAAAAAACTGTTATTAGCTCTTTGAACAAGTGGAGAAAAACTGTGGAGCAGTACAATTTTTAAGTTTTATTTTTATTTCTAAATTATGTGTATGTTTGTATATTTCTGTTTGAGTATGTGGGTATGTGTTTTTCTGTGGAGGCCAGAATAAGCAGGTATCAGATTTTGTACAAGTTTTGATCTACAACGGATACTTTAGAACAATGACTACTATGAATATAGGAAAATTAAAGAAATTGAGTTGATCATGTAGTAAAGGCTACACATATCTGCTCCTTTCTACATTGTGATCAGCAACGTTGTTTGTTCAGCCTTCCCAGATGTGAGATGAAAAGGATGAGACAATAATGAAGCTTAAGAGCTTCATTTAAGAGATACTCAGAAAAATATCTACCAAAATACAAATTGAATTTTTTTACTACATTGAGGTTTTAAGGAGTGAGTTCAAATTTTAATTGCTAATTAATATCTAACAAATTAATCATAGATTAATGGTTTAGTGATAGGTTATCCGTTATCAAACAGACATGATACAGTCCTTCCTTCATGCTCCTCTCATTATTAGATGCCCTGTTCTCCACAGGACTCTGAAGTGTCCACACCATCAAAAAGTTGACTTTCAAATCTGGCATGCTGATTTTCAAGCCCCAAGTTATGTTATTCTTTTTTTATTCCCCTTATAGACACCTCTCATGTTGAAGTAGTTCAAGAGAAAAAAAGATCAAAATGATGATCAAATGAAAAATCAGGCTAATTATTACAACCCTCCTCTTCAGAAATATCATACCACTCCCCATATACCCTTGCTGCCCAACCCCACCAAAGCACAAAACCCACCTCTTCCTTCACAGAATAAGAAAATGTTGATGATGTTGCTCTTCTGTGTCCAGCCTCCCTTCTGTCTTCATGTACTGTCAGCCAGAAGTTCCACCCCACAACTCTTAGGGATCCCATGCATCTCTGTCCTTACTTTCCCGATGACTCTTTCCTTCCCTCCCTAGCAATCAAACACATCACACAGTGAAAGAAAACTCATTTTCACTTGATATTTTATTGCATCAGAATAAAAAATGCCCAAACGTTCTCACATGATCCTGTAAGATTTGATCTTTTCAGAAAAATAAAAGAACTTCTGCACTCTCTTTTGGGGAAAAGATGCAGAATGTTCTGGTACTGGGCCAGAACCAGGTAGAAAAATGGCATTATTTGGGTTAGGGATTTCTTCAGGAACTTATTCATTCTCAATTTCTAGATTTTGCTTCTTTTTGTCCTTTGTCTGACAAACAAACAAACATACAAACAAATAAAAATCACCATTATATTTTTTTCGTTCTTCCAAATTTCTTAAATGTCTTCAAATATCGATTTAATTTTTATTGCCAGTTTCCATACCTGTTAAGACATGAATACAGCACCATTTCTAGGAAAATATTAGAGGCTATATTTGTAAAATGGCTGTGGGTTGAAGATAAAGACAAGAAAAGACTAATAGGTGAAGAATTGTTGGTGGGATGGGGGTCAAAGAAGGGCATAAGAAAAAGAATCTTCTGACTTGTTTCCTTTGATTTTACTTGGAAAAACATGAGACCTTTCCTTCTGGTTTTGACTGCTTCATCCTCTCCTATTTGTGCTCATTTTTAACTCATAATCCCAGCTGGATTCAGAGATGGCCTGTGAACTACAGCCAACCATCTCCCAGCTAAAGTCTGGCTCCTTGCTAATGGCCACCATGCCTAAGCTGAAGCTACCACTATGGTTAACTTCAGTAAGTCAACCTCTCTCTCTCTCTCTCTCTCTCTCTCTCTATATATATATATATATATATATATATATATATATATATATATATATATATACCAAATCAAGACAATGAGAAGCCATAGCTCAAACATTGGCTTTGATTGACAAACAGGAATAGATAGCTCTCTCCTTCATTCCCTCCCAATCCCACCCTCCCTCCCTCATCTCCTCCCTGCCCCTTTCGAAGTCCACTGATTGGGGAGGACCTCCTCCCCTTTCATCTGACCCTAGCTTATCATCTATCTTCAGGACTGGCTGCAAAGTCCTCCTCTGTGGCCTAGCAGGACTGCTCCTCCCTTGGCGGGTGAGGAGGTCAAAGAGCCTGCCATTGAGTTCATGTCAGAAATAATCCCTGTTCCCCTTACTTTGGGAAACCAATTGGTTACTGAAGTACCACAGGTTACATCTGAGCAGATGTTCTAGGTTATAACCATACATGGTCCTTGGTGGAGTATCAGTCTCAGAAAAGATCTCTGTGGCCAGATATATTTGGCCCTTGTGGAGCTCCTATCCTCTCCATGTCATGCTGACTCCTCTCTCTTTCATATGATTCCTTGCACTCTGACGAAGCCACAGTCACCTTGATACCTAAACCACACAAAGACCCAAACAAAAAAAGTGAACTTCAGACCTAGCTCTCTTATGAACATTGATACAAAAATACTCAATAAAATACTTGCAAACCAATTCGAAGAATACATCAAAGATATCATCCACCATGACCAAGTAGGCATCATCCCCGGCATGCAAGTTTCAACCTACGGAAATCCATCAATGTAATCCACCACATAAACAAACTGATGGAGAAAAACCACATGATCATCTCCTTAGATGCCAAAAAAGCATTTGACAAAGTCCAACACCCATTCATGTTTAAAGTCTTGGAGAGATCAGGGATACAAGGCACATACCTAAACTTAGTAAAGGCAATATACAGCAAGCCTATAGCCAACATCAAACTCAATGGAGAGAAACTTAAAGCAATCCCACTGAAATCAGGGACAATGCAAGGCTGCCCACTCTCTCCATATCTCTTCAACACATTACTTGAAGTCCTAGCTAAAGCAATAAGACAACTAAAGGAGATCAAGGGGATACAAATCGAAAGGAAGAGGTCAAAGTGTCACTATTCACAGATGATAGAATACATGAGAGACCCCAAAAATTCAAAAAGAGAACTCCTTCAGCTGATAAACAACTTCAGCAAAGTGGCAGGATACAAAATCAACTCAAAAAAAAAAAAAATCAGAAGCCTTCCTGTATACCAAAGACAAAAGTGCTGAGAAAGAAATCAGGGAAACAACATCCATCACAATAGCCACTAATACCATAAAGTACCTTGGGGTGACTCTAACCAAGCAAGTGAAAGACCTGTTTGAAAAAAATCTTTAAGTCTCTGAAGAAAGAAATTGAAGAACATATCAGAAGATGGAAAGATCTCCCGTGCTCATGGATTGGTAGGAGATATTATCTTGTATTACTCTGTTGGAAACAGGCTTCATAACATGGGGGAGGGGAAGGTAGCCTTCTCTGAGAAGAAGGGAGGGAGAATGGGAAAAGTATGTGGGACTGGGAAAAGAGAATGGAGTGGGACTGTGATTGGAATGTTAAATGAACAAATACATAAATAAGTGGACACAAAAGATAACAGCAACAAAAATAACAGTAAATGAGAAAAGCTCTACTGGTAAAGTCACTTGCTGCCAAGGCCAGTTACTGCAGTTCAATCCCCAGTATCACATGGTGGATGGAGAGAGCAATCTCCTGAAAAAAATAATTTGAGAATACTTATATTTGAAAGAAAAGTAATTCCACTAGCTCCTCTTCCAGGTAGAAAAAATGCTCATAGTAGTTCATACACATTTTGCCCTGTAGAGCTAACGTTTTAGAATCCTTAACTTTGCAATCCAGGCAGCCACCACCAGATTCTCACAGTTAATACATAAAAGGGAAATTTTCTGTTTTCTTGGAAATTGCTGCTGAAATTCATTCCAGAATGCATGTGCTCATGTTATTCTTATGCAATAAGTCCTTTCCTAGCTTTTTAAAAAGAGACTTATCCAGACACTGTGACACTAACACACAGAATCAAATTCTTACCTATGAAGCCCAGGAGGGAAAATTTGTTTTATTTATTCATTTTTTTATTTATTGCAATTTATTAACTTTGTATCTCAGCTGTAGTCCCTCCCTTAGCCCCTCCCAAGCCCACCCTCCCTTCATCTTCTCCTCCCATGTCCTTCACCCAGTCCACTGATAAGGGAGGTCCTCCTCCCCTTCCCTCTGACCATATCTTATCAGGTCTCATCAACAGTGGCTGCATTGTCTTCCTCTGTGGCCTGGTAAGGCTGTCTCACCCACATACCATAGGGATGGGTGATCAAAGAGCCAGCCACTGAACTCATGTCAGAAAAAGCCCCTGTTTCCCTTACTAGTCCATATTACATGGACTATTAACTTCATCTAATATTAATTGAAAATTGGAATTCTTTATTAAAATATTAATATATTTGCAATTTAACTTTGCCACACTGCCACTGTTATAATTTAATACTCTAAAGTGCTCCTTTTCAAAAGCAATATTAAATAGTTGAACCCCAATTGCCAAATTATTCCATGTAATATATATTTAACCAAAATTTATACAATATTTAGTGGCTTTAATAAGAGCTACTTGGATCAAATGATTTAATACTATGCCATTTAAACATTTTTTGTATTTTTAATATGTTTTTTCTAGTTATTAATATAATTTGAGTGCTATTATTTTTAATTGTATAATATGACTCTTTATGGCTTTCTATATAAGAGATGATTGTGGTATGATCTGAATATTGAATTATACTTCTTTTGCATAGTGAGTAAAATGAGTCTTCCAAGGTTGGTGACTATAATCACTTCCTTATCTTGCAACTCAGGAATTTTCAGGCTAATATGATAAGAAGTGATTATTATCATTGGAAGACAACACTTTGTTATTTTGTATCTGGAAAATGTTTTTAGTAATTAAACGAATGATCTCAGGTACTCTTAGCAAGAATAAAATTGATTTCTGATAAGGAAAGAAAATTATGAAAGTGGACAAATATTATTGTTGTTTAATTCATTTATTGATCCATAAACTGGATTGCTTCTGTCATGTGTAGAATGAGCCTATTATTGGATATAACTGTGGTCCCAGGAGGCCAAGATAAATTTCAAGCTGGCATCAGTACTTGGCAGCATTATCTAAGTGGTACTGATTTTGCAGGTATGATGGATGAATAATTGGGAGGCTCATGAATCTTACTTTGCTGTATTACAGTGCAGCTGGAAGTAGGCATTGTGTAACTGTGCCCGAATCCCCAAAAGGAGGGCTTGGGAAGCTATTTCTTTAAGATAGGAAGGAGAAACCTAAGCTGCACTAGAGCCTCATGGGGTGCTGGAAATTCCAGAGCTGTGGGATGTCCATAAACATAACCGTAGGTATGGCAGAGAGTCAGCCCAAGATAGAGGCTGTATGAACTACAGGCTGCATAGCTGGAGGGGTGAGATTACTTAAGCCCTCTGGAGCCAAGATGAATCAATCATGAATTCCAAAACACACACAGAGATGCAGCATATTTCATTCTCTGTTGGATTTTAATCTTGCTTTGGTCTTATTATTTGTTAATATGACCCATTCTTTTGGAAAAACTGTTAATTCAGTGATATTATATGCTGGAAACATGTGAGTTGTTATTTTTGAATTTGCAGGGCTCATAGTTAAGACATCCTTAATTCTCAAAAGATACTCCAGACTTGTTATTTTAATTAGTGTTGGAGTAGATAAAGATTTGAGGTAGGATTTTTCATGATGGACTTAATGAATTTTTATTATTATGACCATGAATTTAAGGACCCAAGGGTGGATGATTGTTGCCTAAAAAATGAGTTTGGTGTCAAGTTCATAAGGGGTAGAGTTTTTATTATTTAAGTTGATAATTAATTGGATGGGGTCTAGGATCTCCTAAGAGACAAGACACTAAGCATGCTTATAAAGCATTATCTATATTAGATTATGTGAGGTGGGAAAAGCCAACTTATCTGTCAGCTGTACAATTCCATGGACTGGAGTCCCAGAGTGAATACAAAATACAAAACAATATGAACACTAGCATTTATTTCTGTCACAGTGATTATGGACAGAATGTAAGAAATGACCTCATGCCTAGCTATATGATTTCATTACTATGATTGACCTCCAACTTTACACTGAAGTAAACCCATTGTTACCTTTTTTTCCCCATCAGGTATTTTGTCATATAGACAAGAAACATAACTAATATGTATGGCTTAATTTAAAATAATTAAATATTACAATTTAGAATGCTGCTTAGTTAAAACCCTGTTGTAGACAAGTTCAATGTTAAGGAGAACGAAGGATGTGTGATAGAATCTTTTTTTTCTTTTTCTTTTTTTCTAATTTTAATTTTAAAAATTACAATTTATTCACTTTGTATCTCCCTGTAGCTCCCTCCCATCTCCTCTCCCAAGCCCACTCTCCCTCTTCCTTCTCTACCCATGCCCCTCCTCCAGTCCACTGATAGGGGAGGTTTTCCTCCCCTTCCTTTTGATCCTACTCTATCAGATCACATCAGGAATGGCTGCATTGTCCTCTACTGTGGCCTGGTAAGGCTGCTTCCCCCTCAGGGGGAGGTGATCAAAGAGCAGGCCAATCAGTTCATGTCAGAGGCAGTCCCTCTTCCCATTACTATGGAACCCACTTAGACACTAAACTGCCATGGGCTACATCTTTGCAGGGGTTCTAGCTTATCTCCATGCATGGTACTTGGTTGGAGTATCAGTCTCAGAAAAGACCCCTGTGCCCAGATTTTTTGGTTCTGTTTCTCTCCTTGTGGAACTCCTGTCCTGACAATTCATGAAGAAATTTATGCATGCTTAGGGGATTGTTCTTCATACTATTGAGAACAGGGAACCACTGACAAAGTGTGACAAAATCAGAATTGTGTAGGAATATGATTTCTGGTCAAATTCTAGGGAATATAAAAGAACAAAGGAGAATATCTGAAGGGGAGAACAATAAATATAATGCTTCCCTCTGTATGTGAATCTGGATTTGAATATATATGCACATGTATAAGTGTGTGTATATATTACACATAAAATCACAAAAGATAATGTGTGTCAGGAAAAATAGAATCAGCGAGAGAAGGAAATTAGCGCAGATAAGGCATTGCCTTACAAATATGCAAAGAAATTATCAATGTATATATGTATATATATCTATATATGTGTGTGTGTATAATTATATATAATTAACTTATATGTCATAAAGAAACATTTTCAAAAGAAGAAAGGGAGATGATTTCAAAGTTAAAAGAAAATGTCAAAATTGACAGAATAATTATAATATGTCAAGGTAAAAATTTTTCTCTCTCCTTCCCTCTGTCCATCTCTCTCTCCCTCTCTCTCTCTCTCTCTCTCTCTCTCTCTCTCTCTCTCTCTGTGTGTGTGTGTGTGTGTGTGTGTGTGTGTGTGTGGAGGGGTGTGGGTTTGTGTATGTGTATGAGTGTAGATGCCTTACTTTCTGGATAATTTATATAGGTAACTGACATCTTTTGTTTGTCATTATATCACTTCAAAATATATTTTTTACCATTGTCTCTTCTGAATATAGAACTTAGTGTGACAATTGAAAATCTTTTTTTTTAACTGTTTTTTTTTTTTTTCAACTCTCTGTTTATATGTCTATTTTGGCAAATGACAATATACTTTTCTTTTGGCCAGAATTAACTTGGTTTTGTTGTCTGGTCAAAACAATCAAACTAAGTGTCAGGGAAATCCTTATGGAAATTTTAAAGCATGGGTGATGGGGTGTTTACTCCAATGGCACCATAAAAAAAAAAAACTCTTTGAACAGGAAATTTGAAATGCTTCTCAAAAGAGGAATGTTCTTCCACGGCTAAATGTCAAATCACAAACTGATTTCTTATCTGTATATCCCCATGACAGCAATATTGAAAAGATTTTCAAGGTCTATATCTAGAGAGCAAAAGACAGAATTATGAGTTAGGATTGAAGAGATAAGCTAGGTATTGAAAAAGTTTCAAACCATGACTTTTTCAGATGCAATTCATAATATATGCTTTCATTTTTACTGGTAAATTAAAAGTGCTAAATTGAAATTCAAACACACACTATTTAACTAAATTATTTTCTTAGAGGTTCTCACAGGAGCCCAATTAGCAATTAGCAATTTTGTTTTCAAGAAATGTTTTGGGGATCTCCTTTGTATTTTCAATTGGTAAAAAGTAACTGTGCATATTTACAAACTATAATATGACATTGTAATCTGTGTATACATTATTGTTATACTTCTGATGGGAGCCTGGGCCTTGTCAGATACTCTCCTGGGAAGCTAGGCTCCAGCCAGCACCAAATCAGAAAAGCACACTCCTCCACAGGAAGGTCAAGGCTACATTTGTTTCCCTGTGGAAAAAGGTGAAGTGAGGGTTCAAAGGTTATGCATCTCCTAGGAACACTGGTCTCTGGGCTGAGAAAGTGGAATACAACACTGAGATCTAGGCCAGAAGATTTCCAGTTCACCAGGAGGTGCAAGAGAAAGATTTCTCAGCAATAAGTGTTCCTGCTCTTTTTGCTGAGCTGCTAGCACCAGCTTAGGTGGCAGCAAGGAGCTCAGGGCCCTGAAACCTGAGCCAGGTGGCAATGAGGGCCCAACCTAATTTTGGTAAGTTGGTGACTGCTTCAAGAATAGTCAGCATGGAGGCTCAGTTTGAGCAGACAGAATGGCTGCTTTGAGAATAGCCAGCCACTTGCCTTTGAAGATGAGCACTGTAGAGGGTCAAACAGCAGGAGAAAAATGGCATCAATGACCTGTACTGACATGCCTGTAAATGGCAGAAGCTCTGGAGTTTCAAAGGGGGCAGTGATACTGCAGTGTGACAGCCCTTTTGTTAAGCTGCTGTGCTAACAGCAGAGGATGAAGACAAATGCCCATGCCTGGTCAGTTCAGAGCCTACAGCTGCTCCATGTTGGTCAGCAGCTCTAAGCAGTAGAATGGGCTTCAGGAAGAATGTGAGCCTTTTTCCCCAAGAGCAAATGACAAGTCTCAGATGGTTATTGTGGAAGAATGGAGTGAGAAAGAGTTTCTTTCATGGATCAGGGAAATTATAAAGCTTGGGTAGTGGAAGGGGTTTCAAGAGTGAATGTGTTTGACTTGCTGGGAATAAGAGTGGCAGGGCTACTTCATTTACATTTAGCAACACAGTCCTATCATAAGAAGGGGGACAAAGTACTTAGTTATTCTAAGCACCATGGGGAGGGAGGAGAACTCCAGATAGAGAAAAGAGTCATTCCTTGAAAGCATAATACCAAGATATCTCATTAGCATGGAGGGTATTGCCAGGAATCTCCAGGTGCACACTGAATATGTTTCTTATCTGGAAAAGGTTATTCTGTAATCTCCCTGAGTGCTATGTGACACTTCTTAGAGGTTGGGGGATTCCCCAGATCAGGCAGAGAGGAGGAAACCCAGCCGAGGTTCATCATTTTAGCACCAAGCTCAAAGGATATCCAGTAATACCAGACTTGGACCTTAACAGCAGGGTCAAGCAATATAGTATAGAAAAATTCAATCCAGCTAAGTTAACACACACATACTCACCACTATACCATCATCATCATACCATCATTACCATAATCTCATCAATTTCTCATTTTGGTAAGAATGTTAGTTTTTTTTTTTTTTGTTTTTTTTTTTGTGAGATTCCTAACAGTGGGAGTTGGAATATCTCTGAATCTTTTACCTGTTTTTGAGACTCATTTTCCCCTATTGGATTATGCTATTCAGTCATGATATGAAGGAGTGAGACTTGTCTTATTGTATCTTGTTTGCTCTGTTTGGCTTTCATCTCTTAGGGCCTGATCTTTTCTAAATAGGAATATTGTTGTAAATTAAAATGGGTGTTGGGCTATATAATGTTTATTATTAACCCTATAATTATTGTACCAGTATCATTTAACCAGTTATAACAATTAATAAGACACAGGAAACTGTTAAATTTTGTAATTGCCTTATTTACCTTGGGCTAGGTAGATATTTTCACCTATGATATCTCAATCACCTAATCATCCACCTCCCAGCCCCCATCCAAGCCATCTTTCTTAATCATTCTTATCTGTGCTACCTTTTATCCATAATATTATAAATACTTGCTTGAATTTTTCATCTTGGTGTATTCTTCATCCACACCATCCTTGCAGTCCTTTCTCCCTGCCCACTAAGTTCCTTCGCCATGATAACCCACCCTGGTATCCTCTTTCCTCCTCTCTTTCTGTCTGTCTGTTTTCAGTGATTCTTTTGTTCCCAAAGTCCTGGAACATTAGCTATGTCTACCCCATTCTTCCTTGCCCAACTTTTAGGCCTTTTAACCAGTCAGGAATAACTTCTTAGGCAGGTTCACACAACAAGGTTAGCTGTCCTGGGCAGTAACCAGTAATTAGCATCAAAATACAAGCATCAGACCAAAGTTCAACAGAGGAAACAGAGCTGGGTTGATCTTGGGGAGAGGGAATGTGGGGATAACTAGAAAGGGTCTAGGAAATTGTGTTTGAAATATATTCTATGAGAGAAAATGTATTTTCAATAAAAAGAATGTTAAAATATAGATTTTAGAAAATTTGAAATCTAAAAATACATTTTTACTATTGGCTCTACACAGTGCAATAAATATTTTTATATGTTTTAACTTTTATTAATTACACTTTATTCATTTTGTATCCCCCCATAAGCTCCTCCCTCCTCCCCTCCTGGTCCCACCCTCCCAGCTGAAACATTTGTGTTTTTCAGGAATATCTCCTTTTCCATATTACTATACACATTAGCCTCTGTAAAGCATTTTTTATGCTCACATCCTCATTGAATTCAACATATTAAAATCTATATATCAGCTAAGTCATGGATTATTTATTTTTATAATGCTGATTTATTTTATTTATTTAACATAATGCTGTCTAATGTCATATGTCTTGTTAGAAATGGAATACTGCCTGTAGTATAATATTCATATATATCTGAAAATACATGGCATATATTACATGCATGCATTTATCATAATTTCTTTATATATTTGTTCAGCCACAAATATATATTTCCTTCTATATATTGATTTTCAGGAATAGTACTGGTGACATATTCCTTTAATCCCAGCACTTGGGAGATAGAGGCAGGAGGATCTCTGAGTTCAAGGACAGCCAGATCTACAAAGTGAGTTACAGGACAGCCAGGGTTACAAAGAGAAACCAGTAAGAATTGTGATGTCTTCTTGGTGAAATTTTTCCTTGATGAGTATGAAGTGACCTTCCCCATCTCTTTTCATTAATTTTGGTTGAAAGTGTATTTTATTAGATATTAGAATGGCTACTCCTGTTGTTTCTTGGGTCCCTTACCTTGGAAAACTGTCTTCAGATCTTCAACCATTTTGTTGATTTCCTTCACCTGTCTTACTGTATTTTCGTGCTTTTCCTTCAATTCCTTCACCTGTTTGTTTGAATTTTCCTCTGTTTCTTATAGTGATTTAATTATTTACTCTCTAAAGGCCACAGAATGTTTGGCTGCATCTTTATGTATTTCTTGACAGATGGCCATGATCTGTTTGACTTTATCTTCTGCTATTTCTTTACACATTTTAATTGTTTTCTTCGGTTGTATTTTTCCTTCTAGTATCTTAAGTAAGTCTTAATTTGTGCGTAGGCATTACATAATTTGTTTTGTTGTTGAATATCTTTTTTTTCTCCATATTTGATGGTTGAGAGTTTTGCTGGGCATAGTAATCTGGATGGACATCTGTGTTCTCTTCTGGTCTGCATGATATCCATCCAGGCCTTTCTGGCTTTCATAGTCTCTGTTGATAAGTCAGGTGTGATTCTGACAGGTTTGCCATTATATGTTACTTGGCCTTTTTTTCCTTGCAGCTTTTAGTATTTTTTTCATTGTTCTGTATACTTACTGTTTTGATTATTATGTGGCAGGAGAATTTTCTTTTCTTGTCTAATCTATTGGGTATTCTGTAGGCCTCTTGCAAGCTTATTGGCCTTCCTTTAAATTGGGGAATTTTCTTCTATGATTTTTTCTGGGTGTGAAAGACAGGAATTTTCTTTTTCCTTTATTCCTCTTATTCTAAGGTTTTGTCTTTTCATGTTGTCTTGGATTTCTTAGATGGTTTGTGTCAGCAATTGTTTAGATGTAACGTTGATGCATCAATTTCTTTCATTGTATCTTCTACATCTGAGATTCTTTCTTCCACCTATTGTAGTCTGTTAATTATGCTTACCTCTTTAGCTCCTGTTTTCTTCCCTAAGCTCTCTCCCTTTCCATGATTTCCTCCATTTGTGTTTTCTTTAATTTTTCCAATTCTATCTTCAGATCTTCAACCATTTTGTTGATTTCCTTCACCTGTCTTACTGTATTTTCATGCTTTTCCTTCAATTCCTTCACCTGTTTGTTTGAATTTTCCTCTGTTTCTTATAGTGATTTAATTATTTACTCTCTAAAGGCCACAGAATGTTTGGCTGCATCTTTATGTATTTCTTGACAGATGGCCATGATCTGTTTGACTTTATCTTCTGCTATTTCTTTACACATTTTAATTGTTTTCTCCATTGTGCTCTTAGTAAGCATAGATTTAAGGTCATCTTCTTGAATTTCACTTTTGTTAGGGTGTCCAAGGCTACTTACCTGTGGATACCTTGGTTCTGGATATGCCATATTGCTTTGGCATTTTTTGGTTGTGCTTTTAAAATGGCCTGTACCCATTCGGGTGTCTGAAGTGTTGACTGTTAGTTTCTGGTGCCTGCTGGAAACCTGGAGTGGGGAGAATCCTCTTGGCAATAAGATGATTGTTCCCAAAGAAGTCCTGTTCAGCTTTTTGGGTATGGTCACTGAATCACCTGTGCTTCTCAGGGAATTGCCACAGGTCACCTCAGGTATATGTTCCATGGGGCAACTGGAATGGTTGATAGTCAGGGTGGCTCTCCTCTTACCAGGCGATGTCCTGGAGACAACTGCCCTGCCATTGGGTTTCTTGTTCTGAAATCAGTGAGCTGCTGCTATTGTTCTTACACTGTGTTTGCTGGACTCAGCCCTGTTGAAGAACCAGGGAGCCCTAAGGTTTGGTCATTTTAGCTAGGTTGCATTTTGGAGCAATGTCTCAGAGCTGATCCCGTGGATCTTAGGCTTCTGTAGGTCTGAGGTTTGAGCTCTATGCCCCAGTACCCAAGCGATGATCAGTGGCAGGTGAGTGCAGCACTCATGCACGTGGCAGGAGACTAGTGCCTGGAGCCTGCAGAAACCCATAAATTTTTCAAGGGGTCAGCTAGGTGTCCAGAGTCAGGCCTGATGTTTCCATCACCTCAGCATGTGGTTTCCTCCTGACAGGGAGACCCAGTCTATGGTGTTTTGGGGTTCACAGTTCAGTCTGAGACAGTGAGTAGAACAGGCAGATGGAGGCAAGTGGCTCAGGGTTAAAGTCTGGGCACCTGCAGGAACCAGAGAACTTTTCCTGGGAACTTTCCAGTGGGATGGGTGGTTGGCTGGATACCCTGATGTTGGACCTGATGTTTACTTAACCGTGGGTTTTTTCCCTTAGGAAAACCCATTTTCTGCCCACCATTCTGTATGGGGCAGAGAGTGGGGCATGTAGGCAGGTCTCTGGGTTGGTGGTTGAGTGTCTGCAGGAGACCAGAACCTTTTCCAGGTACTGTCTGTGTGATCTGAGGTAGGTTGGTCCCAATTGCTTCCTTACCATGAGATTTTCTCTGGACTGGAAAATCTAGTCTCTGGTGTTGCAGGACCCACAGTTCAGTCTAGTCTGGGATGTTGAACAAGTACCTACCAGGACCCAGGAAGTCTTCAAGAGTTTAGCTGGGTAACCTGAGAATGGACCTAATTGCTTCCCACACTGTCTATTTTCTTCTCACCTAGGAAAGAAAATTGCTTGTATTTTAGGACCCACAGTTTGGTATGTTGGTTGCTGTGCAGTCACTGCTGTCATGTTCCTCAGAAAGAGTGTCCTCATGGTACCATCATCTTGCATCCCCCCTTCCTTTCTTTGAGTTCAAATTTCTTTATTTTTTGAAATTAAAATATAATTACATAATTTCCCCCTATACTTCTACCAATCTTCATATAACCTTTCCAGCTGTCTCTCACATGCTTGCCTTCTATTTTACCTATCTAATCTATTTTAATATTTTATTATATATATATTTTTTTTTTCATGCCTGATCACTTAGTATTCTAAATAAATTGGGGAGTTCTTTCCTATCAAAGGTTATTTCTCGCATTTATTTTGTTCTACCATTTGCCTATTGATGGAGGCCTTTCCATGTTACCTTGTCTATTGGTACAATATTTATGTCATTATGTACATGTGTGAAGGACCATCTGTTGACAATTCTACTAGTCTTTCATGTTAGGAAAGCATGACAGTAGATGGAGTAGAAAGCTTAAGAACTCACATCTAGCTACAAAATTAAAGCAGAGAGTGAACTGAAAGTGCTTTGAAACTTTAGGACTGCCAAAGCAAGCTTCCAGTAACATATGTCCTCCAGTAAGGTGTCACTTCCTAAAATTCCCTTGCTGGGAGCAATTGCATGCAAAGCAAGCAAGTGAGCTTCCTGGAGGCAGCCCACTCAGTTTTGTATGGCTGACAAATGGGTGTATTCCTGGTGTAGGCAAGGCCCCAAGGGCTTTGCCTCAAGACTCCTTACTGTTGCTATACTGCCTTTCCATAATTATTTCATATATCTGGCATGGCAGAAACCTCACTGCTTATTGCTTCACTCTGTTGGGCAGATTTCCTGCAAATTATTTTGAAGGTATATCTTCATAGTACTGTTTAAACAAATTGATGATTTCATAACCCCTGATGATGATTTTAAAGAATTTCTGAATTGATTCAAGATAATTTAAAACCTTCCTGCAGTGTAATGAAGACTGCTAGGAGCTCTATGAACCTCCATATGTCAAACACTTGATTTACACCAAGAGGGAAAACAAGATTGAAACTAATCAAAAATCAAAGAAATAAGTTCAATCTAGTTTTAGTTCAAGGATAAGGCCCAGGTGTACACCGCAATAATGAATACAATATGAATATAGAACAAAACAAATAAATAAATGGTTAGTTATACAAGACAAGATAGACACTTGTTTCTTAGAACAACATTGACCTAAAATACATCCTTTGAACACATAATGTGTATTTGAAATAAGAAAAAGATAGAATATGTGCTTTGAACTCATAATGAGCATATAGATAAAACCACTTCTATACCCTTATAATAAACAAAGCATCTAGTTAGATATTAGGATCAATATTCATACTGTAACTCCCCTTTTATGTATGTATTTATTTTGAATGATGTAATTTTTTTATATACATAGAAAACCTTTGTATTAGATAGCACAAAAACCCAAAACAGAATTAAACAGGGGTTGAGGCTACCCTCTTCATCCAAAAATGTGTCTGTCTTTCTAATTATCTCTATATATGTACATATATGTATACTTATATATTTATGTTTATATATCTGTAGATGAATGGTATCTTTGGGAGCTCCCTTGTTTTCTCTGTTGATTGTGTGCATATGTGTTTGTGTCTCCCTGTGTGTGTGCTTTGTAAATATCTGTCTATTTGTCTGCCAAATGTGTATGTTTTTACATGTTTCTAAATTATTAAGTTTAGTAAATCATAAGCAGTCTGGATCCTTCTTACTTAGGACTCTAATTTGAGCAATCCTGTGTTCACTCCTGAGCCGTTAAGTTAAAAATAACTAAGATTTTTCTTCTTACAATCCCTTGTATTTACAGAAAGAAATGTCAGGGCTGCAGCCGCTTATGCTCTGAGTTAAAGGAGCACCTAGATTAACTGATTAGGACCATCTCCTTAAGGCTCTGCCCTGCAAACTATCAAAGCAGATGCTGAGACTTATGGCCAACTGTTGGGCAGAATACTTATGAAAGAAGTGGGAAACAGTAAGACCTTGAAAGGACAGGAACTCCACAAGGAGAGCAACAGAACCAAAATATTTGAACACAAGGGTCTTCCCAGAGACTCATACTCCAACCAAAAACCATGCATGGAGATAACCCAGAACCCCTGCACAGATGTAGCCCATGGAAGTTCAGTGTACATGTAGCTTCCATAGTAATGGGAAGAGGGACTGCCTCTGACATGAATTGATTAGCCTGCTCTTTGATCATATCCCCCTGAGAGGGGAGCAGCCTTACCAGGCCACAGAGGATGACAATGCAGCCACTCCTGGTGAGATCTGATAGACTAAGATCAGAAGGAAGGAGAGGGGGACCTCCTCTAACAGTGGACTTGGGAAGGGGCATGCATGAAGAAGGGGAAGGGGAGGTGGGATTGAGAGGGGAGGAGGGAGGGGTTTATGGGGGGATACAAAGTTAATAATGTGTAATTAATAAAAGTTAAAAAAGACCATCTCCTGTCTTTTCCTTTAAAGGCTTTCATGGCCAGTGACCCCTGGGAGTTAAACTGTATATAGAGTTAAACTGTATATATAGAATTAAAATGTATATATAGAGAGTCCCAAGTAGCAAGGCTATGAGCTTAGAAGTTTTTTTTTTTATTACTTTATTTTTTTTTTATTTTTTTATCACTTACATTTTATTAACTCTGTATCCCAGCCATGTCCCGATCCCTCATTCCCTCCCAGTCCCTCCCTCCCTCCCTCCCTCATCTCCACCATGCCCCTTTCCAAGTCCACTGATAGGGGGGACCTCCTCCCCATTCATCTGATCCTGTTTTATCAGGTATCTTCAGGACTGGCTGCAAAGCCCTCCTCTGTGGCCTAACAGGACTGCTCCTCCCTTCAGGGGTGGGGAGACCAAAGAGCCAGTCATTGAGTTCCTGTTAGAAATAGTCCTTGTTCCCCTCACTTTGGGAAACCAATTGGTTACTGAGCTACCACAGGCTACATCTGAGTGGAGGTTCTAGGTTATATCCATACATGGTCCTTGGTTGAATGTCAGTCTCAGAAAAGACCCTGTGCCCAGATATATTCGGTCCTTGTGGAGCTCCTATCCTTTCCCCATCAGACTAACTCCCCTTCTTTCTTATGATTCCCTGTACTCTGCCAAAGGTTTGGTCATGAGTCTTTGCTTTGAAAACACTGCTAGTTAGAGTCTTTCAGATGTGCTCAGTAGACTCCTGTCATACGTCCAATGCACATCCCATCTGTCTTTCTAAACGAGGATTGATTATCTCACCCCATGTCTGCTCAATTGATTATCATTTTTAGGTGTATAGATTTCATTATGTTTATCATATTAAAAAATGGGGAACAGAGCTAAACAGAGAATTCTCGACAGAGGAATATCGAATGGCAGAAAAACACTTAAATAAATGCTCATCCTCATTAACCATCAGGGAAATGCAAATCAAAACGACCCTGAGATATCACCTTACACCCATCAGAATGGCCAAGATGAAAAACTCAAGCGATAACACATGCTGGATAGGTTGTGGAGAAAGGGGAACCCTCCTCCACTGCTGGTGGGAATGTAAACTGGTACAACCACTCTGGAAAGCTATCTGGCGCTTTCTAAGACAAATAGGAATAGTGCTTCCTCCAGACCCAGCTATACCACTGCTAGGTATATACCCAAAGTTTGTTCAAGTACACAAAAAGGACACTTGCTCAACCATGTTTATAGCAGCTCTATTTGTAATAGCCAGAACCTGGAAACAACCCAGATGTCCATCAATGGTGGAATGGGCACAGAAATTGTGGTATTTTTATACAATGGAATACTACTCAGCAATCAAAAAGGAAGAAATCATGAAATTTGTAGGCAAATGGTGGGATCTAGAAAAGATCATTCTGAGTGAAATATCCCAGAAGGAGAAAGTTTTTTTTTTTTTTTGGTTTGTTTGTTTTTTTTCTGTTTTTTTATTTTATTTTATTAATTATACTTTATTCACTTTTTATTCCCCCCATAAGCCCGTCCCTCCTCCCCTCCCGGTCCCACCCTCCCTCCCCTTTCTTCCTGTATGCCCCTCCCCGTGTCCCATGATAGGGGAGGTTCCCCACTCCTTTCTTCTGATCTTAAACTATCAGATCACAGCAGGAGTGGCTGCATTGTCATCTTCTGTGGCCTGGTAAGGCTATTCCTCCTTTAGGGGGAGGTGATCAAAGAGCAGGCTAATCAGTTCATGTCAGAGGCAGTCTCTCTTCCCATTACTATATAACCCACTTGGACACTGAACTGCCATGGGTTACATCTGTGCAGGGTTTCTAGGTTATCTCCATGCTGGTACTTGGTTGGAGTATGAGTCTCTGGGAAGATCCTTGTGTTCAAAATTTCTGGTTCGGTTGCTCTCCCTGTGGAGTTCCTGTCCTCTCCAGATCTTAATATTTCCCACTTCATGCATAAGATTCCCTGCACTCTGCCCAACAGTTGGCCACAAGTCTCAGTGTCTGCTTTTATAGTCTGCAGGGTAGAGCCTTTCAGATGCCCTCTATGGCAGGTTCCTTGGTTGTTTCCTGTTTTCTTCTTCTTCTTTTTTTCTCTTTTTTTTTCTTAATTTTAGTTTTCTTCTTATCAGTTACATTTTATTAACTCTGTATCCTAGCCGTGTCCCGATCCCTCATTCCCTCCCAGTCCCTCCCTCCCTCCCTCCCTCATCTACACCATGCCCCTTTCCAAGTCCACTGATAGGGGGGTACCTCCTCCCCATTCATCTGATCCTGTTTTATCAGGTATCTTCAGGACTGGCTGCAAAGCCCTCCTCTGTGGCCTAACAGGACTGCTCCTCCCTTGGGGGTGGGGAGGCCAAAGAACCAGTCATTGAGTTCCTGTTAGAAATAGTCCTTGTTCCCCTCACTTTGGGAAACCAATTGGTTACTGAGCTACCACAGGCTACATCTGAGAGGAGGTTCTAGGTTATATCCATACATGGTCCTTGGTTGAATGTCAGTCTCAGAAAAGACCCTGTGCCCAGATATATTTGGTCCTTGAGGAGGTCCTATCCTTTCCCCATCAGACTAACTCCCCTTCTTTCTTATGATTCTCTGCACTCTGCCAAAGGTTTGGTTACGAGTCTTTGCTTTGAAAACACTGCAAGTTAGAGTCTTTCAGATGCGGTCAGTAGACTCCTGTCATATGTTCAATGCACGTCCCATCTGTCTTTCTAAACAAGGATTGATCATCTTACCCCATGTCCGCTCTCTTGATTATCTTCTTTAGGTGTATGTTTATCGTATCTTATAGGTATATATAAGTGAGTATATATCGTGTTTTTCTTTTTCCTTCTGGGATATTTCACTCAGAATGATCTTTTCTAGATCCCACCATTTGCCTGCAAATTTCATGATTTCCTCCTTTTTGATTGCTGAGTAGTATTCCGTTGTGTAAAATATCACAATTTCTGTACACAAAACGGATACTTGCTCAACCATGTTTATAGCAGCTTTATTTGTAATAGCCAGAACCTGGAAACAACCCAGATGTTCTTCTTCTTATGTCTATCCTCTTTGGCTTTCGGGATGGGGATTGAGCATTTTAGTCAGGGTCCTCTCTCTTGATTAGTTTCTTCAGATGTACATATTTTAGTAGGTTTATCCTATATTATATGTCTATATGAGTTAGTATGTACCGTGTGTCTTTCTGCTTCTGGAAGAGCTCACTCAGGATGATCCTTTCGAGGTCCCACCATTTTGCTGAAAATTTCATGATTTCCTTATTTTTCATTGGTGAGTAATACTCCATTGTGTAGATGTACCACAATTTCTGCATCCATTCTTCAGCTGAGGGATATCTGGGCTGTTTCCAGCTTTTGGCTATTACAAATAAAGCTGCTACAAACATTGTTGAGCAAATGTCCTTATTGTGTACTTGAGCAAATAGATCCATACTTATCACCCTGCACAAAACTAAAGTCCAAGTGGATTAAAGACCTTAACATAAAACCAGACACATTAAATCGGTTAGAAGAAAAAGTGGAGAAAACCCTAGAACTCATTGGTACAGGAGACAACTTCCTGAAGAGAATACCAACAACACAGGCTAAAGAGCAACAATCAATAAATGGGACCTCATGAAACTTAAAAGCTTCTTTAAAGCAAAGTACACTGTCATCAAAACAAAGTGACTGCCTACAGATTGCGAAAGAATCTTCACGAAGCCTTTTTCTGATGGAGGGCTTATATCCAGTATACATAAAGAACTAAAGAAGCCAAAAAGCAGCAAACCAAGTAATCCAATTAAAAAATGGGGAACAGAGCTAAACAGGGAACTCTTTGTAGAGGAATATCAAATAGCAGAGAAACACTTAAAGAACTGCTCAATGTCATTAGCCATCAGAGAAATGCAAATCAAAACAACCCTGAGATTTCACCTTACACCCATCAGAATGGCCAAGATCAAAAACTCAAGTGACAACACATGCTGGAGAGGTTGTGGAGAAAGGGGAACCCTTCTCCACTGCTGGTGGGAATGTAAACTTGTACAACCACTCTGGAAATCAATCTGGCGCTTTCTCAGACAACTAGGAATAACGCTTCCTCAAGATCCAGCCATACCACTCCTAGGCATATATCCAAAAGAGGCTCAAGTACACAAAAAGGACATTTGCTCAACCATGTTTGTAGCAGCTTCATTTGTAATAGCCAGAAGCTGGAACCAGCCCAGATGCCCCTCAACTGAATAATGGATGCAGAAAATGTGGTACATCTACACAATGGAATTTTACTCAGCAATGAAAAATAAGGAAATCATGAAATTCGCAGGTAAATGGTGGGATCTGGAAAGGATCATCCTGAGTGAGTTGTCCCAGAAGCAAAAAGACACACATGGTATATACTCACTCATCTAGACATACAACATAGGACAAACCCACTAAAACTTGTGCATCTAAAGAAACTAAGCAAGAGAGAGGACCCTAACTAAAATGTCCAATCCCCATCCGGAAAGGCAAAGAGGATGGACATCAGAAGAAGAAGAAAACAGGAAACAACCTAGGAACCTACCACAGAGGGCCTCTGAAAGCCTCTGCCCTTCAGACTATCAAAGCAGATGCTGAGCCTGATGGGCAACTGTTGGGCAGAGTGAATGGAATTTTAGGTAAGAACTGGGAAATAGTAAGAGCTGGAGAGGACAGGGTCTCCACAAGGAGAGCAACAGAATAGGAAAATTTGAACACAGGGAACTTCCCAGAGACTCATACTCCAACCAAGGACTATTCATGGAGATAACCCAGAACCCCTGCACAGATGTAGCCCAGGGCAGTTCAGAGTCCGATTGGGTTACATAGTAATGTGAAGAGGGACTGCCTCTGACATAATCTGACTGGTCTGCTCTTTGATCACCTCCCTCTGAGGGGGAGCAGCCTTACCAGGCCATAGTAGAGGACAATGCAGCCACTTTTGATGTGAACTGACAGACTAAGATCAGAAAGGAGAGGAGAACCTCCCCTATTAGTGGACTTGGGGAGTGGCATGCAAGCAGAGGGAGGAGGGAGGGTGGGACTGGGAGGGGAGGAGGGAGGGGCTTATGGGTTGATGCAGAATGAATAAAGTGTAATTGATGAAAAAAAATTTTATATAAAAAAAAGAGTAATGTTGCCTTAAAAAAAAAAAAAAAGAAAATCACTTCTTGTCTAAATATCATCTAAATACTGCTCCCTAATTGTCCCCTGGTATGCCAAAAAAAGCAGCTTAGACCTTATCAATGAGAAGGGGAGTAAATATGGCTGGACTTCCTGCAGCCAAGGGAAGAGATAGAGGAGGAAGTAGGGGATTCAGTGACACACACAAATGTTCCAGAAAACATCAGGAGAGAGGTGTTGGAGCAAGGAAGCTATAAAGTGCAAAGATTACTGGGATGCACACTGAGAGAAAACCAGATTAGCTTACAGGGTTAAGAATAGAGTTAATGCATGGTACTTGCATAAAAATAGACTGTTGGGTCAACGGAATTGAATTGAAGACCTAGAAATTAACCCACACCCTTAAGGACACCTGATTTTTTTCAAAGATACCAAAACCATAAAATGGAAAATAGATAGCATCTTCAACAAAAGGTGCTGGTCTAACTGGAAGTTCATATGTAGAAAAATGCAAATAGAACCATGTCTTCACTCTGCATAAAATTAAAGTCCAAGCAGATCAAAGGTCTCAACACAAAACCAGAAACACTAAATCTGTTGGAAGAAAAAGTGTGGAAGCACAGGAGACAGCTTCATGAACAGAACAACAACAGCTTAGGCTCTAAGGTCTACAAATCAATAAATGAGACCATGTGAATCTGAAAAACATCTGTAAATCAAAGATACTGTCAACAGAACAAATCAGAGCCTACAGACAGGGAAAAGTTCTTCACCAATCCTACATCCGATAGAGGGCTAATATACAGAATATATAAAGAACACAAGAAATTGGACACCAACAAACCAAATAATCCAATTAAAAATGGGGTACAGAGCTCAGCAGAGGAATATCTCAACACAGGAATATCCAATTGAAGAGAAACATTTAAAAAAACATCCTTAGTCATCAGAAAAATGCAAATCAACACAACTCTGAGATTCCATCTTACACCAATCAGAATGGGTAAGATCAAAATCTCAAGTGACAACACATGCTGGAGATGATGTAGAGAAAGGCGAGCCCTCCTACACTGCTTGTGGGAATGCAAACTTGTACCACCACTTTGGAAATCAATCTGTTGCTTTCTCAGAAAATTGAAACTAGCACTTTGTTGACATCCAGCTATACCTCCCTGGGCATATATACAACAGATGCCCCAAAATTCAGTAAGGAAATTTGCTCAACTATGTTCATCCTAGCTTCATTTGTAATAGGCAGAATATGGAAACAACCTAGATGTCCCTCTACAGAGGAATGGTACACAAATTGTGGTATACCTACAAAAAGAAATACTACTCAGCTATTAAAAACAAGGAAATCATGAAATTTGTAGGCAAATGGATGGAACTAGAAGATATTATACTGAGTGAGATAACCCAGAAAGAGAAAGACAGGCATGGTATATACTCACTTATAAGTGGATGTTAGCTGTATAATATAGGATAGTCATCTACAGACATAAAGAAGGTGCACAACAAGGAGGACCCTAGGGAGAATGCTTAAATCTGATTCAGAATGGCAAACAGTATAGACATCAGAGGTGGTAAAAGAGAGGAAACAGGATTGGAGCCTATGATAGAGGGTCCTCTGAAATCATTCACTCAACAGGGGATCTAAGCAGACACTGAGACTGACAGCCCATATTTGGGCTGAGCTCAGGGAGTATTATGGAGGAAGAAAGGAGAGAGAATACAGGGACATGAAAGGGAAAGGAGCCCCACAAGGAGACCAACAAAATGAAAAGAACTGAGCCTGGGGGGTCCGGCAGAGGCTGCTTCACTAATGGAGGACCATGCATGGAGAGGACCTAGACCCCCTGATCAGATGTGGCATATTGGAAACTCAGTCCATTTTAAAAATGGGGAACAGAGCTAAACAGAGAATTCTCTGTAGAGGAATACCGAATGGCAGAGAAGCACTTAAAGAAATGCTCAACCTCACTAGCCATTACGGAAATGCAAATCAAAACAACCCTGAGATTTCACCTTACACCCATGAGAATGGCCAAGATCAAAAACTCAAGTGACAACACATGCTGGAGAGGTTGTGGAGAAAGGTGAACCCTTCTCCACTGCTGGTGGGAATGTAAACTGGTACAACCACTCTGGAAATCAATCTGGCGCTTTCTCAGACAACTAGGAATAGTGCTTCCCCAAGATCCAGCCATACCACTCCTAGGCATATATCCAAAAGAGGCTCAAGTACACAAAAAGGACATTTGCTCAACCATGTTTGTAGCAGCTTCATTTGTAATAGCCAGAAGCTGGAACCAGCCCAGATGCCCCTCAACTGAAGAATGGATGCAGAAATTGTGGTACATCTACACAATGGAATATTACTCAGCAATGAAAAATAAGGAAATCATGAAATTCGCAGGTAAATGGTGGGATCTGGAAAGGATCATCCTGAGTGAGTTGTCCCAGAAGCAAAAAGACACACATGGTATATACTCACTCATATAGACATACAACATAGGACAAACCCACTAAAACCTGTGCATCTAAAGAAACTAAGTAAGAGAGAGGACCCTAACTAAAATGTCCAATCCCCATCCAGAAAGGCAAAGAGGATGGACATCAGAAGAAGAAGAAAACAGGAAACAACCTAGGAACCTACCACAGAGGGCCTCTGAAAGCCTCTGCCCTACAGACTATGAAAGCAGATGCTGAGCCAGATGGGCAACTGTTTGGCAGAGTGAATGGAATTTTATGTAAGAACTGGGAAATAGTAAGAGCTGGAGAGGACAGGGTCTCCACAAGGAGAGCAACAGAACAAGAAAATTTGAACACAGGGAACTTCCCAGAGACTCATACTCCAACCAAGGACTATTCATAGAGATAACCCAGAACCCCTGAACACATGTAGCCCAGGGCAGTTCAGAGTCCAATTGGGTTACATAGTAATGTGAAGAGGGACTGCCTCTGACATAATCTGATTGGCCTGCTCTTTAGTCACCTCCCCCTGGGGGGGGGAGCAGCCTTACCAGGCCATAGTAGAGGACAATGCAGCCACTTTTGATGTGAACTGATGGACTAAGATCAGAAAGGAGAGGAGAACCTCCCCTATTAGTGGACTTGGGGAGTGGCATGCATGCAGAGGGAGGAGGGAGGGTAGGATTGGGAGGGGAGGAGGGAGGGGTTTATGGGGGATGCAGAATGAATAAAGTATAATTGATGAAAAATTAAAAAAAAGGGAAAAATAATTTAAGAACCTTAAATGACTTTCAAAAGTGGAGGAAAACATGGAGTTAGTCAATTTACATGGAGCATGTCTCGCCCCTGGGGGCAATGGTCTCCTGAACCTACTCAGACCTAGGACACCACCACTGCTAGTTCTAGAACTGATGCAGGATGTTTCAACAAGGGGGTTAAGGCTTCCCATAATATTTCCTATAAGCCCATACCTGTTTGTCTATATCCCCCATTTTTATTCGTTATTAGCCAGATAGAGCCAAGTAATTGTGGTAATGATACTTGCTTTTTTGCCCAATGCTGGAATGCTAGTAAATTTAGGTATGCCCTGGTTACTCGCATGCCTCACTGGGTGCCTGTGCCCATTGATGCCCCTCACGCTATGACTCTCTTCAGACAGAAAAGGGATCTTGGAACTACAGCCACCATTGTTACTACCATCTCATTGACGGCTGTTGGAGCTACCACTGCAGCATTAGCCATGAGTCATACTGTGCAGACTGCTCAGACCCTGAATAATCTTTTAGCCAATGTAGCTCATGATTTAGATGTACAAAAAGGAATTAATGCTCAACTAAAAGGAAGTTTGATGGTGTTCAATCAGAGGATTGACCTGGTGCAGGAGCAAATTGATACCCTATGGCAAATCGCTCAACTTGGCTGTCATTGAAAGTATGCTGGACTTTGAGTCACTAGCATACAACATGAGAATTTTTCCGGTGCTGCAAATCTGTCTAAACAATTGTCTAGCTATATTTTAGGTAATTGGACTGGAGAATTCAATACTACGATGGAGCAGCTGAGAGTGGCCCTTGTCACAGTAAATTCTACCAGAGTGGACGCAGGACTAGCCACAGGATTATCATCATGGATTGCTGCAGCCATGAATCATCTGAAGGAATGGGCAGGCATGGGAGCGTTAGCAGGCCTTCTGGTGTTGTTCTCCTTGGTTTGCCTGTGGTATATATGCAAGATTAGAATCTCACAAAAGCGTAATGCAGCCATGATCATTCAGGCCTTTACAGCCACTGAAGCAGGACAGTCTCCCCAAGCATGGTTGGCTACCATAAAAAGCTAAAATGTTATGCTCAGGATGCGAGGCTAAGCACTGCACTCAGGGTCAGCTGCTTTCGACCCAGAGAAGAGCATATCTGATTGCATGCGGGTTGATGCCCCAGGTCCAGCCTCTGAAAAAAAGGTATCGGAAGGGTCTGATGCTCTTTGGGTGTATGACACCTAAATGAACATCAGTACAAAGTCCCAATTTATTTCAAATATCAGAGATCAGACCTCTACTCTTGCCTGATGCATTTAAAACAAAAAGGGGAAACTGTAGAGAGCTGCGTAATGCAGCGCCTTAAAGATGGAGCTGGTTTCCGCCTTCCACCTTCCTGATGGTGAGTGCTCTCTGTCACAAACAACTCCATATTTGGCTAAGGCTGAGGATCTGGCTTGCTTCCGTGTATGTGGACCTATCTGCATTGCCCACGTGGCACGCTGGGGTTGGCTACCCAGAGGCTATTTAAGCTGTGGGCTGGCTTTCCCCAGGGTCAGATGATTGTTCAAGGTTCCTGAATAAACTGCAAAAAAAAAAAAAAAAAAAAGTAAATACTGCTGTTTATCAACTGGACTTCAATAAATCTGACTCAGTGAAAGAAAAAAAAAAAGAAATGATTAGCACTGCCATGTGGTCAAAAGTCAAGCCACACATGATATTTTCTAAGGAATGAATATTTTTCCTACAGTCATGTCTAACTGAGATGGAAATTTCCTTTAGTGGGCATGAGACTCATTGACCTCCCTTAGATGATTATGTACACAGGGATGCCACCACTATTATCTCTCTATCTCTAGAAAAATATAGGTAGAGACTGGGAGTTTACAAATCATTAGCTGGGCTCCAAATCAACATGAACAAACCTGAGTTCTGCCATCAAGTGCCTGTTTTGTTCCTTACTGGTTTCTGTACTTTTTTAACATTAGGAATGAAAATTATATAATTGATTAATTCAGAACTGCAAAGGATTAGAGGAAGAAGATAACAGACTTAAAGTATGATTTCATCAAATGTCAACTTTTGCTCAATCAGTTTATTGGGCTTTCTTATAAAGCACAAGTGAAGAATTAGTTATGCAAGCTTAGGTTACTCCAAATCAAAAACTTGATGGCAAAGTCTCTCTCCCTATTATAAATGAGATTTATATAGAAAATACATGCTATAATCCTGCCTTTAATCCATCTCCCACTTCCTACATAGTCTAAAATGACTCAAGATCACTTGCAGTTTGAGAAGAAAGTAAAGAAATAAAGTCGGAAACTTAGGCAAGAATCATTCTCTCAACCCTTTTTCTTCTTCTACTAAAGTGTAATAATAGTTCTACTATTGTTGCAACAGACCTGGATACCACTGTATTGTTCTGCTATGCTTACCATGGTGAGAAGGCAAGGTCCAGAATGACTGCATGTATGGCAGATGGAAAAAGACACTATGCAACAAGAGCTTACTTTGAACATCGTTATGAGTGGACACTTAGATATCTAAGCAGAGATATCAAATAGACAATTGAAAATACAAGCAGCTTTAACCTCTTGTTTAAAGAAACACTTTCTGGGTTATACATGTTAAAGTCTTATAAATTATGTTTGTAACTGTGAAGTTAAGCAAGATTCTCAAGAGATTGAAAAGAGGAGAGTGTAGGGACTGATCCATGGTCTTCTCCAACATTTAATGTTCAGATATTTTAATAGAATGCAGCAAAAGTGATTAAGAATGGATTAGTGAGATAGGAAGAAAGCCAGGTAATTGTGGTATCACAGAAACCTTGGGAAGCAAATGAATATTTTCCTTTGAAGTTCAACCATGTATGCCTTAAATATGATACTACAGTAATTCTGGGGCTTTCATGCATTGTATTTTGATCATGTTCACTCTCCTCCTACCAAATCCTCCATAAACTTCTAACCCAACTAACCCCCAAATTCCTGAACCCTCTCACATACACACATGTCCCCAAATACATACACACATAAACATATACGCATACATTGTAATGTATACTCTTATGCTCTATATAACAGGTATCACACCAGTTTTTTTTTTTAACCTAAAAACTAAAACTATCTTGCCTTTTCTCATCAGCAATAGTCCATCAGACATGAGTGAGACTTTATGCCCACTTCTCCTCCTTCATGCTAGGATTCTGTCTGACTAGAACTTTCACACGTCCTTTCCACACTGTCAAAATCATTGTTACTTCATATGTGCACTGGCCCTGTTTCATCTAGAAGAGCTTCCTTGAAGTTCTCTGTCATATCTGGCTTGACCTCCTCTTTTGTATAGATACCTGAACTTTAAGAGAAGGGGTTTGATAAAGATATTTATACTAGTATCTCTCTGCCCATTGTACTCTTGCTATTATCTATGTTATATCCCATCTACTGCAAAGAAGAAACATGGCTGGTGAAGACATGAGTGAATCACTAATCTGTGGATCTAGCAATTAGTCACAAAAATTAGATATTTTAATGCTATGTCCATTTAGTAGACTAATAGTTATAGGTTTTCCTCTAGGGTCCATGACACATCTGGCCACAGGATCTTGACCTTCTGGACAATTTCAGATAGGGGTTTCATCTCATAGAGTGGGTCTTAAATTCAATAAAATACTTGGTTATTCCCATCCCATTTGTTCTGCTTTTTTTTTATCAGGGGTGGTATCTTCTCAAGAACACCATTACTATGGTTTGCAGACCTCACTGCTAGATAGATTAATGATTGCTTTGATCCCCCATTGGCATGATAACATCTTGCAAGAGTATGAAAGCTTACCAGTAGCAATGAAACCTTCAGTCAATATCAGCTAGATTTCTCTGTGTTTTATGACTCAAGTATGTGGTGTCTTCAGCAATAAAGTTGTATAATCAATTTGTGAAGGGTACAATAACACTGGCAATAACATAATGTTTGCTTACGGAATTCCGTTGGGCAGCAACTCAAAAAAGAGGTAACACATTTCTGGTACTGGTGGGATTTATTTATTTATTTATTTATTTATTGGTAGTTATGGTATCTTGTTGCCATATTATTCCAACCATTATAGGGTAACTCCGTTTAAACTTTTAATGTATTTGTGTTTTAGGAAGCTTCTGAAATAGTAGGTTTCCATATTGAATTTTTAAAATGCCTTCAGAGTTAGATCTCCCTACCTATATTCTCACTTCTACCCTTTCTTTTTCTTCCAAATACCCATCCCACATTTACTCCTCTTTATTATTTCCTTTGGCTACCACTTACATCTTCATTTTCACAGAACTTCTCTTTCTCCTTTCTATATATTTTTTTTCCATCCAAAGAGTTGACTCTTAGAATGACTATAATTTCCAGAATAATCTCCTAGAAACACATTAAAAATTCATTTTTCCTCCAGGCCTTTTTCCCCAGAACTATGTCCACACCAGAGCAGAAAGTAACATTAAGGGTAGCTTAGGACTAGTGATAATTGAATTATTTCCAGAGATATGAAGGAAAAAAAATCATAGCATGCTCCAGGTGGGCACCCTGCCAAATCTTGCCATTGAAAATCTAGAATGTGTCCACTTTCTTTTTCTTTCTTTCTTTCTTTCTTTCTTTCTTTCTTTCTTTCTTTCTTTTTTGTCGTATATGTACCATTTTATAAGCTGATATTATTCGTTACTCAGGTTTTATTCAGGGGACTTTGGTTTGTTGTTTTTACGCAGGGCTCATATTTCCAACAGTCCTATGTAATTATACATTACATAGAAAATTACTTAATGGCCTACAGAAAAATATATAATAGTTTTACTAAGTACTATTGGAAGTTCATGGAATCAGTGCTACCTTACCTTTGTTTCAGATTTTTAAGTATTTTCTATTATTTGTTCCAGTCTGTCTTACTGAATTATAATATTATGATATCACTGATTTATTCTCTGCTACACATAGAAGAGAAGATGGGCATTCTTGCATTGTTAATGATACCTTCTGTCAATTTAAAGATATGTAAATGGAGAGATTTGCAATATGTTTTCTTAAATATAAAAAAAAGCCCATACTCTGATCAGTGATTAAATGTGTATAAATTTTTAATAACTGTTCATGACGTAGTATCAAAAAATGCTGGCTATTTTCTTTCTTTCTTTAAATATTTGATTGCAGTTCTAATGAGGTCATGGAAAACCAGGAGGATATGCCTATTCAAAGATTTATTGAGGAAGGAACTATATTTAACATATCCTAATTTTGTATATATATTTTCTGCCCTTGAAAATATTGGATCTTTGGGCCTAAATACCTTCATTGAAATGTCCTTCCTGTTTCAAATAAGTATAATATTTGTTTTATATTTTTCTAAAGAAAATAATTGTTAATGACTTTGACTGTTTTATCAAGAACATGTAATGTCATTATATTTAAAACAAGTGAAAGTATTTCAAGTAATTCTATAGTGTGAGGTCATAAAAAGAACTCAAAGACTCAAAAAAATGTGTTCTTAACTCTTCCTCTAACTTTGATGGTTTTATCAGTTATTTCTCTAAGAATCCCATGAATATAGTTTTCTCACCCAAAAAAGAGGCAATAATTAAATTATGTTAGTGCTTTTGAATTATTACTTGATAGCAGTGCCTCTTTAAGCAATGGGTTTTCATTTTATAAGTTGCTAAAATTAGAGTCCTTGACGTCACTCACTGACATGTCACACCTTTCTCTCCAAAACTAAGTTATCTTCAACGAAGAGTGGTTAGAAGGATTGTAAAAGACAGAGATGATATACAACTCCAATAACACACAGCAGGTCAAATGTTCCTATGAGCTAAGTTATTTTGATTTTATTGTGACTGTATACACAAGCTTCAGCCACACAAAATCCCAGCATAGAGAGGTTTTGACAAGTATTCCTACCACTAGCTGGGGAAGCTATTAGTATTTGAAGGCCCTGGGAGACAGAAACTAATTTTTTTCCTTCTTTATTTTTCTTTGTTGTTGTTCTTTATTTTTTATGAATTTGTATCTTTTTCATTCACTTTACATCCTTGTAGTAGCCCCTTCCCTCTCCCCCTACTAGTATTCCCTCTCTCCTACTCCAACTCCCCTTCTCCCTTCTGTTTTCATCAGAAAAGGGCAGCTCCCTTTTCCATCCAGCCCAGCTCATCAAATTGCATCTGGACAGAACCTGTCCTCTTCCTCTGTGGCCCGTCAAGTCAGTCACACCAGGGGAAAGTTAGATAAAGCAGGAGCATGACTGTGTGTCCCGTGTAGTCACCACTTCCCTTGGCTGGCACCACACAACCCTCCTCTAGATGAGGATCAATGGGCAAGACTAAGCTTTCTTTAAAATGTGATCCTGTCAGGTTGACCACATGCCAGGGGTCAATTCACTGCAGTTTTTAAGTTTTTTAAATACTAAATTATGTTTTAAAAGTTCTGTCCACACATTATTATCCCATTATTCTTGCAAAATTTTACAGAACATCAAGGATAATACTCTTTTTAGTAAATAAAATTTTAAGACAATGTTATATAATAACATGCTGGTTTATAAGGCTGGTATCAGAAGGCTTCAGCAGTCATCAAGGCTGTATAAATGTGGGGCTTAATTATTTCTTTACTTTTTTGATAAAAATTCATCCTCATGACAGAAACAAAATAAGATTCATTCTTGGTTTTGTTGGCCCAAATTTAAGATTATCACCAGGAGAATCTCGGTTTACTGAGTGCTAATATTTAGAATCACCTTCCACAAAGGATAAGTAAACTTTACACTGAAATGAAATTTACTTTTTTTCTACTCACTTGGGTTTACTAGAATATGCATAAGGGAATTTGTCAAAAGGTCACCCAGAACTATAATCCTTCTCGGATTTTAAAACACAATGTAAGCGGAAGAACGTATGCTTCCCTAGCCATTGTGGTCAATATTGTTATATTCAATATTTTAACATTTATACATTTTCAGAGTTCTATCTGTAGTTTGAAATCTTTCCAATTCAAATGTATTTATCTGGTATCCACAGTTATTGTCTTCCCCTCAAAATTTTTTGAACTGACAGGGATCTTCTTGAATATAGTCACATTTGTAATATTTAAAAGTAAATTAAAATATAGTTTAATACAATAAAATAAACCAAAATACTTTTACCACACTTCAGTACTTGAAATATCAAGTGAAATTACTTTATGTATTCCATTGGTTCTCAAAACAGTTCATAATCTTTTAGTCTTTTAGTGATTTCATAACAGCAGTCTGTCTTTTGCTCTCTTCTTTTCCATGCTCATCCCTACAGGCTCCATATAGCTAACTTTCCTCACTTTTTGAGACAATGAAAGAAATAATACTTTTTTCCAATTAGTTTTTTCATTTTTTTAACTTTTATTAATTACACTTTATTCATTTTTTATCCCCCCCCATAAGCCCCTGCTTCCTCCTCTCCCAATCCCACTCTCCCTCCCCCTTATTCATGCATGCCCCTCCCCAAGTTAACTGATAGGGGAGGTCCTCCTCTCTTTCCTTCTGATCCTAGTCAATTAGGTCTCATCAGGAGTGGCTGCATTGTCATTTTCTGTGGCCTGGTAAGGCTGCTCCCCCCTCAGGGGGAGGTGATCAAAGAGCAGGCCAATCAGATTATGTCAGAGGCAGTCCCTCTTCTCATTACTATGTAACCCACTTGGACACTGAACTGCCATGGGCTACATCTGTGCAGGGGTTCTAGGTTATCTCCATGAATAGTCCTTGGTTGGAGTATGAGTCTCTGGGAAGTTCTCTGTGTTCAAATTTTCTTGTTCTGTTGCTCTCCTCGTGGAGTTCCAATTACTTTTTTTTTTTCAATGCAGTTTATTCAGGAACCTTGAACAATAATCTGACCCTGGGGAAAGCCAGCCCACAGCTTAAATAGCCTCTGGGTAGCCAACCGCAGCGTGCCACGTGGGCAATGCAGATAGGTCCACATACATGGAAGCAAGCCAGATCCTCAGCCTTAGCCAAATGTGGAGTTGTTCGTGACAGAGAGCACTCACCATCGGGAAGGTGGAAGGCGGAAGGCGGAAACCAGCTCCATCTTTAAGGCGCAGCATTGCGCAGCTCTCTACAGTTCCCCCTTTTTGTTTTGTTTTAAACGCATCAGGCAAGAGTAGAGGTCTGATCTCTGATATTAGAAATAAATTGGGACTTTGTACTGATGTTCATTTAGGTGTCTTCCACCCAAAGAGCATCAGACCCGTCCAATACCTTTTTCTCAGAGGCGGGACCTGGGGCATCAACCCGCATGCAATCAGACTTGCTCTTCTCTGGGTCCAAAGCGGCTGACCCTGAGTGCAGTGCTTAGCCTCGCATCCTGAGCATAACATTTTAGCTTTTTATGGTAGCCAACCATGCTTGGGGAGACTGTCCTGCTTCAATGGCTGTAAAGGCCTGAATGGTCATGGCTGCATCACACTGTTGTGAGAATCTAATCTTGCATATATACCACAGGCAAACCAAGGAGACCAACACCAGAAGGCCTGCTAATGCTCCCATGCCCGCCCATTCCTTCAGATGATTCATGGCTGCAGCAATCCATGATGATATCCTGTGGCTAGTCCTGCGTCCACTCTGGTAGAATTTACTGTGACAATGGCCACTCTCAGCTGCTCCATCGTAGTATCGAATTCTCCAGTCCAATTAGTTTTTAACTACACTTATATTTTACTTGAGTAGTAGTTCAATATTTTTAGTGTATATCTTTCCCACCGTAAAGTGAATGAAAAGGATGGCATATAGTTGGTCCTTATATCTAATTCTCAGTGTTAAGACTACTTCACTATAGTGTTTAGAACACACATATTTAATAATAACTTCAAAAAGGTATGCTAGAAAATCCATTGATGATCTTGAAAGGAAATCTTGTATCCCCTGAAATACAAGATAAATCTCAGAAAGAGTTATATTTTTCTATGGGCAGGTGGCTATGGCTTTACTCTTACCTACAAACATTATCAATAAGGAACACTAACATGGGTCTGTTGCAACTAAGGATATTATTGCTTTTAGTTGATCTTATTTCAGATTAAAGCTGGCAAGACTTTACAACACTGAATAAACATAAATAGAGTAGTGCGCTTCTGTTAAGTAGCCTCTGAGGTGGTACGAAGTCCAGAAAGGTGTATTATTTTCTCTAAATATTTGAATATTTTCATCAAAGCTGTTTATGATTTGAATTTTCACAGAGGAAAGCAACAGATCTGGTGGCAATCTTGCCTTCTTTTAAGTCCATCCTCTCACTTTGTTAAGTAGAGTTCCCATGGAAAAGAAATGAGTTTCCAGATGTCAAAGCAATGATTAAATTACTTTTGAGTGTCCTTCTTTCTTGATTATGAGTCGAGGAGATTGTTCTTTTACTGTGATTTTGCCATTCCCAGAAACTTACATAAATGGAAGTAGAGAAGTGAAATTCAATCTGGTTAGTATTCTACTTTGATTACCACATCTCTACTGATGGCCACCATTACCATATTTATGTCTTTGAGGTTGTTATTGTTTGTTTGTTTTACTAGCAGTTGACCCATAAATCTGGGACTACCTTAGATTTCACCTTCATTTTAATTTAAGAACATCTTTGACTGAACTTAAGAGCTCCATCACCATCTACTCAGATGTTGTTCGTTTATTCCTCATATATTATTGGGGTATCTGCTGAAGCCCAAAAGCAGAATATTTTTTGAACATCTTTCCAATTCATGTTAACATTAAACATATATCTATATTTTATCTTACATGTATATACATATATATATGTATGATTGAGTGTGAAAATAAATAAAAGCATACACATGTGTATATATATGTGTGTGTGTATTTCCTTACTATTCTAATCAAATCATATAACCAATAATTTCCTCATCTTACATAATTTTCATATCTTGTATAGTCTTTTGGTGATCCATTTAACTTATAACATCCAGAGTTATCTTCTAAAGTGGTAACAAACCATCCACATCTTCCCAAATTCCTCTCATTCTCCTGAGATAATGACTAAAGTGCTTTATATAGCTTACAGTCTTCATTCTTCATGATTCCAATCTAACCTAACTCCTCATATATCAAATGAGGGAACTAAGTTACCGAGAAAATAAATGCATTTAATTTGGTACAAACTAATGAGTTTAAGATTCATATTAACAGCTCAAAAGTAGTATGAAACATGTGAATATCTATATATATATTATCATTTATTACAATTTATTCTATTAGTATTCTGGCTGTGACTCCCTCCCTCATCTTCTCCCAATCCCACCCTCCCTCCGTCTTCTCCACCTATGCCCCTCCCTCAGTCCACTGATAGGGGAGATCCTCCTCCCCTTCCTTCTGACCCTAGTCTATCAGGTCTCATCAGGACTGGCTGCATTGTCTTCCACTGTGATATGGCAAGGCTGTACTCCCACCCCCAGAGGGAGGTGATCAGAAAGCTTGTCACTGGGCTCATGCCAGAGGAAGTCCCTGAAATAAATTAAAACTGACTTGAAAGTGTTACCTGGTAACTGCTAGAAAAAAGAAAAGCAGCAAATCTGTATTCTTTATAAAATCTAACTGGTACTGACTTAAAAGTCCCTCCTCGTAATTGTAAGAAAAATAACAAGGAGTACATGTGTCTTTTTTATTCTGAAATGAAGACATATTTACTCTGAGCCCACTTTTTATTATTTTTATTTTTAAATGTGTGTGTATGCATGTGCTTGTGGGTATAGAGGTTGGAAAACAATCTACAGAGGTTGGTTTTCTTCTTTCACTATGTGGGTTCCCCGGACAGAAACCAGGTTTTCAGGATGACAGCTGGAACATTTACCAATTAAACGAACTCTCAGTCACAGACCAAAGTTTTAAAAGTTTTAATCAGGGGTATTATTCAGCAGTTCAGTAGTGAGAGCAGGGTGACTGGAAGGTTTTACTGTGGATCCCCAAACTCTGGTGTCTCTGTTTCTCAGTTCTAGGACAACCACCTGAACCCATCATCTGTGGAAAACCTTCTTGGGAACAGTTTCACAGTTAACTAGGGTCTGACCCCACAGCCGTAGGCCACACAATATAACCCACCATCAGGGGTACTTTCCTGAGACCAGCAGTGTGCATGCGGGGTTCATATCTTACAGCCTTAGGCCAACCACCTGCCCAAGCACACAGTCTGTGGATACCTGCCAGGACAGGCAGCATCAGAGCATGTGCAGTTCTGACTCCACAGCCTTAAGCCACCTACCACCCAACCCACTTTCTGTGGTTATCTTCCTGGAAACAAAGACTGGCAGCTCTGACCTTGGGTGCTCACTCTCACTGCCTGTGGAATGAATACCTTCCTGTACTAAGGGTGAGGTTCCAAACCTGGGCACCCACTCTCACTGTCCTGTGGACAACTTCTGGACACTAGAAGATCCTGTTTTCAAACCCCGGAGACCAAAAGCAACATCCTGTGGACACCTTTCTGTTTGCATCAGCTATTGCTGCTCACTCTTACTGCCCAGTAGAGGGGATACATTCCGGTACTGTGGAGGAGGCACGGCTCCATTTTGCTTACTCCTCACCTGCTTGGTTCACTCAAGTCACAATCAGCCACACAGCACAGAGAGTGAACACAGCAGAGCTTGTGACCCAGGTTCCATTCTTCACCATCTAAGGTAAGCTTGTGGGACACTGGAGCAGCTTTATGAAAAAGAGATCTGTCTGCCAGTGCCCTAGAAATCTGGCTCACATAGGCCAGAATCAGTAAGCCAAGCACAGAGAACCCAGTGGAGCTGAGCTAGGCACCTAACCCATGTTCCATTGTCCTCTCTTCAAGGAGGCACTGTGGGGCACTGGAGCAACTCTAGTATCTTAGATCTATTTGCCTGATCTCCAGCAGCCTAGCCTACCTGGGTCAGTAGAGCTGAATCAGGCTTGGAACCCGAATCCCCTCCTCTACCATCTTAAAGAAGCCTTTGGGACACTAGAGCAGCTCTAGACTCAGAGAACTTTCTGTCTCTGCCCCAGCTACCTGGGTCACAAAGAGCAAGCCAGCAAACACAGTGAATCCAGGAGAGACTACTCGAGATTCCAGAGACAGGTGGATCCAGTCTACAGCACAGGCTCCAAAAATAATCAGTCAATGCTACAGAAAACCAGATGTCTAGAAACCAGCGTAAGAATACAGGCAACAAAAACCAGGACATTATGGCTTCACCAGAATCTCAAAAAATTAATGGAAATTCTATTGCAGCTGAAACACAGAAAAAATGATCTTAAATATATAATTATGCATTTATTCAAGGCACATAAAGAGAAAATGAAAGAAAAAATTGAGGCATGTATAAAGGTACATACAGAGGAAATGACCAAAAATAATGTAGGCCATCATAGAAAGACAAGAATCACATTCAAACAGATGAAGAAAAAGGTGCAAGATATGAAAGCAGAATTAGAATCAATAAAGAAAACACAATTAGAGAAAATCCTGGAGTTGGAGAACTTAGAGAACAGATCAGGAACTACAAATGTAAGCATCAGCAACAGAATCTCAGGCATTAATGATACAATTATAGAAATTGATACATCACTCAAAGAAAATATAAAATCAGAAAAGATACAAGTAGAAAACATCCAAAAATGATACTATGAAAAGATGAAATCTTAAGAATAATAGGAATAGACAAAAAAAGAAGATTACATGTTTCCAGGCACAGAAAATATTTCCAAGAAAATCATAGAAAAAAGTTTTCCAACCTTAAGGAAGAGATTCTCATAAATATATGAGAGACCTACAGAACAACAAATATACTATACCAGAAAAGAAACACCTCCCTTCGCATAATAATGAAACACTAAATCTACAGAAAAAAGAAAAAAAATAGTAAAAGCTGCAATGTATAAAGGCCAAGAATCATATAAAGGCAAACTTATCAGAATCACCCCAGACTTCTCAGTGGAGACTATGAAAGCCAGAAGGGCCTGGGTGGATATCATGCAGAAGATTAGAGATCACATGTGCCAACCCAAACTAACAAATCCAGCAAAACTTTCAATCAACACAGATGGAGAAAGCAAAATATCCCATGACATAACTAAATTTAAACAATATATATACAACAATCCAGCCCTACAGAAGACACTAGAAAGAAAATTTCAACACAATGTGATCAACTACACCCAAGAAAACACAGGATAAACACACCATCACATCAAAAAAGCAAAAGAAACAAACACACATTCAAAACCAACTCCACAATCAAATGAACTAACATTAATTGGTCACTATTATCTATTAACATCAATCTGTCACAACTATGTAATCCAACCTATCTTGACTGAGGCACATACGTAATTGTCACATAAGAGAAGGAAGAGCTTGATGCCATCATTATGATCAAATAAGATGTACTGAGGACTTACTAATATCAGGTCAAGTCTGGAATAAAGTTCATGATACTGTTAAAAAAATAATCTCAATTCTCCAATATGAAGACAATAACAGCTTTGTTGCAGAAACAAGAACCAAAAATCTGCTGTTTTCTAGAAACACACCTCTAAAACAAAGATAAACAGGACTTGAGACTAAAGGCCTGGAAAAAGATTTTCCAAGCAAATGGACACAAGAAGCAAGCAGGAGTACCCATTCTAATATCTAATAAAATCGCCTTTCAAACAAAATTAATCAAAAGAGATAGAGAGAGATACTTCATTCTCATGAAAGGAAAAATCCACCAAGAGTACATCACAATCCTGAACATCTATACTCCAAAACAAGACCTCCTGCATTCATAAATGAAACATTATTAAAGCTTAAATCACATATTAATCCCAACACCTTAATAGTGGGAGATTTCAACACCCTGCTCTCACCAAGGGATTTATTAGTGAGACAAAAAGTTAAACAGGAAAATAATGACACTTAGAGACTTCTTAAATAAAATGGACCTAATAGATGTTTATAGAACCTTTCACCCAAACAAAATAAAAGACTAAACTTTCTTCTCAGCACCTCATGGAACCTTCTCCAAAACTGACCTTATGGTCTGGCACAAAGCAAGCCTCAACCAATACAAGAAAATTGAAATAATCCCTGGTATCCTATCAGACTACCAAGGTCTAAAACTAGACATCTTCAGTAACAGAAATAACAAAAAGCATACACAGACATGGAAACTGAATAACTCTCTACTCAATGACAACTGGGTTACAGAGGATATAAATAAAGCAATTTAAGACTTTCTAAAACTTATTGAAAACCTAGGTACAACCTACCCTAACTTATGGGACACAATGCAAACAGTGCTAGGAAGAAAGTTCATAGCACTAAGTACCTTCAGAAAAAAAATTTGAGGCCTCATACAAGCCTGCACAAAACTAAAGTCCAAGTGAATCAAAGAACTCAACATAATACCAAACACACTAAATCTGTTAGAAGAAAAAGTAGGAAAGAGCCTTGAATCATTGGCTCAGGAGATAACTTCCTGAACAGAACAGCAGATATACAAGTGCTAAGATCATCAATCAATAAATAGGACCTCATGAAACAGAAAAGCTTCTATAAACCAAAAACACTGTCATCAAAAACAAATGACAGTCTACACACTGAGAAATGATCTTCACCAACTCTATATCTGACAGAGGTATAATATCCAGAATATATAAAGAGCACAAGAATCTAAAAAGCAACAAACCAAGTAATCTAATTTTTAAAAAGTAAATAAACAGTAATTAATATAAAAATAAAAATAAAATATATACTGTTCAAAGGTATGCACCTATGTTCTATTAACAGTCATAAATTTATGTTCTTTTTTCTTTTTTAACTTTTATTAATTATACTTTATTCACTTTGTATCCCCCATAAACCCCACCCTTCTCCCCTTCTAATCCCACCTTCCCTCCCCCTTATTCACGCACTCCCTTCCCCAAGTCCACTGATAGGGGAGGTCCTCCTCTCTTCCCTTCTGCTCCTAGTCTATCAGATCTCATCATGGGTGGCTGCACTGTCATCTTCTGTTGGCTGGTAAGGCTGTTCCCCCCTCAGAGGGAGATGATCAAAGAGCAGGCCAATCAGATTATGTCAGAGGGAGTCCGTGTTCCCATTACTATGGAACCCACTTGACACTGAACTGCCATGGGCTAAATCTGTGCAGGGGTTCTAGGTTATCTCCATGCATGGTACTTGGTTGGAGTATGAGTCTCTGGAAAGACCCCTGTGTTCAAATTTTTTGGTTCTGTTGCTCTCCTTGTGGAGCACCTGTCCTCTCCAGTTATTATTATTTCCCACTTCTTTCATAAGATTCCATACACTCTGCCGTAAGTCTCAGCATCTGCTTTGATAGTCTGCAGGGTAGAGCCTTTCAGAGGCCCTCTGTGGCAGGTTTCTAACTTGTTTCCTGTTTTCTTCTTCTTCTGATATCCATCCTCTTTGCCTTTGGGGATGGGAATTGAGCATTTTAGTCAGAGTTCTCCCTCTTGATTAGTTTATTTAGGTGTACAGATTTTAGTAGGTTTATCATATATTATATGTCTATATGAGTGAGTATATACTCTGTGTGTCTTTCTGCTTCTGGGACAGCTCACTCGGGATGATCTTTTCCAGGTCCCACCATTTACCTGCAAATTTCATGATTTCCTTGTTTTTTATTGCTGAGTAATATTCCATTGTGTAGATGTACCACAATTTCTATATCCATTCTTCAGTTGAGGGGCATCTGGGTTGTTTCCAGCTTCTGGCTATTACAAATAAAGCTGCTACAAAAATGGTTGAGCAAATGTCCTTATTGTATACTTGAGCCTCTTTTGGATATATGCCTAGGAGTGGTATGGCTGGATTTGAGGAAGCACTATTCTTAATTTTTCTTTAAAAGAAAAAGAATATATCAACTTTCTAAAAAAATGGTCTACAAAGCTAAACAGAAAATTCTTTATAGAAGAAGAATATTGAATGGCGGAGAAAACTTAAAGAAATGCTCAGTGTCTTTAGTCATCAGGGAAACACAAATCAAAACAACCCTGAGATTTCACCTTACATCCATTAGAATGGCTAAGATCAAAAACTCAAGTGACAATACATGCTGGAGAGGATGTTGAGTAAGGGAAACACTCGTCCATTGCTGGTGGGAATGTAAACTTTTACAACCACTTTGGAAATCAATCTGGTGCTTTCTCAGACAATTAGGAATAGTGCTACCTCAAGATCTAGCTATACCACTCCCAGGTATATATCAAAAATATACTCAAGTATACAACAAGTACATTTTCTCAAGCAATGTTCATAGCAGTTTCTTTGTAATTGACGGAATCTGCAAACAACCCAGATGTCCCTGACCTGAAGAATAGATACAAAAATTTTGGTATGTTTACACAATGGAATACTACTCAGTAGTTACAAACAAGGAAATCAAGAAAATTGCAGGCAAATAGTGGTAACTAGAAAAGACCACTTTGAGTGAGGTAACCCAGAAACAGAAAAATACAGATAGTATATACTCACTCATAAGTCATTATTAGATATTTAATATAGGATATACATACTAAAATCTATACTCCTAAAGAGCTAAACAAGAAGGAGGACCCTGGGGAAGATGGTCAATCCTCACCCAGAAAGTCAAATGGGATGGACATTATAAGAGAGAGAAAACAGGAACAGGACAGGAGCCTACCACAGAAGACCTCTGAAAGACTATACCCATCAGGGTATCTAAGCAGATGCTGAGACTCATAGCCAAACTTTGGGCAGATGGCAGGGAATCTTATGAAAAAAAGTAGATACGAAAGATCTGGGGGACACAGGAGCTCCACAGGAAGAGCAACAGAACAAAAAATCTGGCACAGGGGTCTTTTCTAAGACTAGTACTCCAATGAAAGACTATTCATGGAGATAACCGAGAACCCTTACACCACTGATGTAGCTCATGGTACCTCAGTGTCCAAGTGGGTTCGCTAGTAAGGGGAAATGGTGCTGTCTCTGACATGAACTCAGTGGCTGGCTTTTTGATCACCTCCCCTTAAGGGGGAAGCAGCCTTACCAGGCCACAGAGGAAGAGAACACAGCCAGCCCGGATGAGACATAATAAGCTAGGGACAGATGGAAGGGGAGGAGGACTTCTCCTATCAGTGGCCTATTGGAGGGACATAGGAGTAGAAGAGGAAGGAAGGGTGTGTTTGGGGGGCAAAAATGGTGGAGACTGTAGCTTGGATAAAAAGGGAATAAATTGTAATTAATAAAATATTAATAGAAAAATTCAACTAAAAAAAGAAAAAGCCTTGCAAAAGCTGCATACAATAATATAAAGGAAAGGGCAGGAAGACTACATGTTTTTGGACAAGGCACCCTCATGTAAATTAAATTTAATTGGGATGTTCATGCTTGCTTTCTTGTTCTGCCAAAAGCAGAACCTATCGCAAGTGTTTGTGCACAAGTAGTTTATTTGAGAGGAAATTCTAATAAAGCCTTCCACTTTCCCGATGGTGAGTGCTCTCTGTCACGAACAATTCCACATTTGGCTAAGGCTGACGATCTGGCTTGCTTCCATGTATGTGGACCTATCTGCATTGCCCACGTGGCACGCCTGGGTTGGCTACCCAGAGGCTATTTAAGCTGTGGGCTGGCTTTCCCCAGGGTCCGAGGATTGTTCAAGGTTCCTGAATAAACTGCATTGAAAAAAAAAATACTAATTTACACTAGTCATAGGTACTTTTTGTGTGACAAAAAGGTTATACAGTATATTTGAAAATTTAAGTAAACATTCATTAATTATCAAAAAAAATTAAACAGGAGATAAATATGATAAAGAGGAAAAGGTGCTATTGCAATACACGGCATGGGTGGTAGTGTGGGAAGACTGTTTCTTACAGGAGACTCTCTAAGAACCAAGTATGAGACACTCAGAATTTTTTTTCACAGAAGTGAAGTGAAGCTTAGACATTGGTCTACTGACTGCTGCTCTCAGGACATTGCGCATTCTAGAGCTTCTCATTTGTATATGTGTCGATGGATTATATTTTCTAGTCTTCAAAGAAAACAAGAATGAAAAATTATTTCATAATAACATTTTCAGAATGAATTGAAGAAAAAAAGAAATGAAGGAGTTAAACACCAACAAAACAGGGAACCAAATTTTAAAATGGGGTAAAGATCTAAATAGAGAATTCTCAACAGAAGAATGTCAAATGACAGAGAATCACTTAAAGAAATGCTCAACATCTTTCATCATCAGGGAAATGCAAATCAAAATGATCCTGAGATTTCACCTCACACCTATCAGAATGGCTAAGATCAAAACCTTAAGGGATGATGCATGCTGGAGGGGATGTGGAGAAAGAGGAACCCTCCTCCATTGCTGATAAGAATTAAAAATTGTTCCACCACTTTGAAAATCAATCTTCTGCATTCTCAGAAAATTAGAAATAGTGCTACCTCAATATCCAGTTATACTACTCCTAGGCATATATCTGAAATGTGCTCAACTATACAACAAGGACATTTGCTCAACCATTTTTGTTTCAGATCTATAGCTGATAGTTAGAATCTAGAAACAACCTAAATGTCCCTCAAAGGAGGAATGGATACAGAAATTGTGGTACATTTACACAATGGTATACTACTCAGCAATTAAAAACAAGGAAACCATGACATTTTCAGGCAAATGGTAGGATCTTGAAAAGATCATCCTGAGTGTGGTAGCCCAGAAGCAGAAAGACATATATGGTATTTACTCACTTAGAAGTGGATATTTGCCATATAATACAGGATAAACATCCTAAAATTTATAGTTCTAAAGAAGCTAAAAAACAAGGAGGACCTTAGGATGCTTAATCCTCATTCAGAAAGATAAACAGGATAGACGTCTGAAGTAGGAGAAGACAAGTTACTGGACAGGAGCCTTCCACAGCGGACCTCTGAAATATTATGCCGAGCAGAGTATCAAACGAGATACTGAAACTCATAGCCAAACTTTGGGCATAGTGCCAAATCCTTATGGAAGAAGAGGGAGGTATAAAGACCTGGAGGGGACATGAAATCAACAAGGAGCACAACAGATCCAAAATACCTGGGCCCAGGGGGTCCTGCAGAGACCAATACTTCAACCAAGGACCATGCAATGGAGAGGATCTAGACCCCCTGTTCAAAGAAAGCCCATTGGCTGCTCAGTTTCCAAGTTTATTCCCCAATAAAAGGGTACAAGGGGCTATCTCTAATATGAATTCAGTGGCTGGCTCTTTGATCAACTCCCCCTAGGGGGTGCAGCTTTGAAAGGCCACAGAGGGAAATGATTCAACCAGTCCTGATTAGACCTGATAGGCTAGGGTTAGATAAAATGGGAAGAGGCCTCTGCTTTGATAGTCTGCAGGGCAGAGCCTTTCAGAGGTCCTCTGTGTCAGGCTCTTAACTTGTTCCCAGTTTTCTCCTCCTTCTGATGTCTGTCCTCTTTGCCTTTTTGGATAGGGATTGAGCATTTTAGCAAGAGTCCTCCCTCTTGATTAGTTTCTTTAGGTGTACAGATTTTAGTAGGTTTATCCTATAATACATGTCTATATGAGTGAGTACATACCGTGTGCATCTTTCTGCTTCTGGGATAGCTCACTCAGGATGATCTTTTCCAGATCCCACCATTTACCTGAAAATTTCATGATTTCCTTGTTTTTTTATTGCTGAGTAATCTTCCACTGTGTGTGAGCACAGGGGTCTTTCCTGAGACTGATACTCCAACCAAGGACCATGCATGGAGATAACCTAATACCCCTGCACAGATGTAGCCCATGACAATTCAGGGTCCAAGTGGGTTCCATAGTATTAGGAACAGGGACTGTCTCTGACATGAACTGATTGGCCTGCTCTTTAATTTTCCCTCACCCCCTCCCCCGAGGGGAAAGCAGCATTACCAGGCCACAGAAGAAGACAATGCAGCCACTCCTGATGAGACCTAATTGACTAGGGTCAGAAGGAAGGAAAAGAAGACCTACCCTATCAGTGGACTTGTGGAGGGACATGCATGCAGAAAGTGGAGGAAGGGAGGCATTGGGATGGAAGGAGGGAGGGAACCACAGGGGGGATACAAAGTGAATCAAGTGTAATTAATAAAGAATTAAAAAAAAGAAGAATAAAAGGGAAGCTCCTGAAGAGGGATACACTGTGAATAAACTGAAAATAATTGGTTGGTTGATTGATTGATTGATTGATTGATTAATGGAAAAATAGTTTTACACCCGCTTCAGGTCAACCGCATGACTTCCAAATAAAATTTACCCAGAAATTTACTGAATATAGAAAATTGAACTATGTAATGCCTGTGGTTTTAATTTGAAATTCAATTTCCCCTGTCGTTCACATTCAAATTACAAATTCTCTTTTATCCCAAAGTAAGGGTTGACTGAAAGAAACACATACTTTATTCATAACAAGGAATACTTTCTATTCATGAACAAAGTTTGAAATTGAATTAAAATAATTTAATTACACTATATAATTAACTTCCATGATTTTCAAATTCAAGAGGCCTGTGGGACCTGGCTATTTGTAGAGATGTTTAATCCTTTTTTACTTTAGTATTCATTACAGAATGGTAATTCCTTCCTAATTCTCCTCTGACACACATTATGCCTTTAAAGAAATAAAGACCTTAAACAGAGTCCTGTCTTTAAACAGAGCTGCTGAGTATGTCAAATTATTCAGGCAAGAACTCACTGAACAACTAAAACAATAGTTTCAAACCGATGACACTGTGTTTTAAGCACAAAAAATGTTAAATAAACCACTGGGGCATGAATTAAGCTACCAATAGGAAGTTTCAGTGAGCTGTAAATGCATTCCAGAGATTTCAAAATTATTCCCAAGTGTAGCCAGCAGTTTAAAAGGCCTTGATGCAAATGAAGAGAAGGAAGAATAGAGGTGACAGAGAGGTGCTCTTGTTCCATACTGAAACTCCAGTGTCCAAATTGTTTAGTTTCCAGCATATCTACATTAATTATTTCCTTCTAGCACTGAGGTCGTAGTTTGATTAGCAGTGTAAGACAGACATTCTTTAACTAGAAATCTGCATGAACTAGAGTAATGCAAATTTGAAGGAATAGATAATTCTCTCTTTCTCTTCGTGTGTGTGTGTGTGTGTGTGTGTGTGTATGTTTGTTTTCAACAAATACTCCCAAATGGTAAATTCAAATGGTCAGGAACACTTAAATTCCATACATTTCACCTATATAAAAAACATATGAAAGTTTCTCATCCAAATACACATTTATAAGGACAACCACTTAATAGAAACTGGGTGCAGTTGCAGCAACGGTGCAAAAGTAAGCAAAGAAATAGTTACAGACACTCAGGAATAGTCATTACCGAACTCAGTGGACTTAAATAAAAGTTCTCTTTGCTGCTGACCATGAGCTTCAAGGTTCCAGTTCATAGAGGAGTATAAAATAATATCTTCTGGTGCTAGAATGGCAAAGGCAAAAAATATTTCAAGATATACAACCAAAATGATCAATAATTAAAAGTGAACACATACTGAAGAGAAACCTCTGGTAGTACAATTTAAATCAAATAAGATGGTATTATATTGATGAAACAAATGTTAAATGTAATCAAAGAAGGAGGAGAATAGAGACAACATACACTGGAAGAGATGAGCTTACTTCTATATTTGTGGTAGTCTATAGTTTTTCACTATTTCCTCCACTACTAATATTTTAAATTTCATTGAATTATGTATTGTAAAATATTATTTGTCTTCAAACTTTTGAGCCACTATTTGAGAGACTGTGTTTAACTTGGATATTACTGATATCTTCTATTTTTAGTGATACAGATTTTTGAGCTCCACTAGTGACAAAATTTCTGCTTGTCCAATTACAACAGGTTATTATAAGTATTGGGTGTCTTCCAACATAGTTATTGCTATCATTTTATGCATTATTTATGTAAATAATTCAGTAAGTAATAAGAAGCATAACAAACCAAACTTAAATTTCTGGCTCTTATTTTACATAGTACATACTGTTTCAATTTTTAAATTTTCTTAACATTATTGAAAATTCTTTTTTATTAACCTCTTTCAACCTACAAAATCTCCCTTTAGTATTTTTCATAGGAAAGATTTATGAGTAAATATTTCCCTCACTTATGTTTATTTTAAATTTTCATAATTTGTCTTTAATTGTGAATGACAATTTAATTCAATATGAAATTGTTGATTCACAGTGAGTTGTGTGTGTGTACGCACACACCCATGTGTGTATGTGTATTTTTGTTTGTATTTTGAAAACATCTTCTTACAGTCTTCTAGATACATTATTGTGAATGATAAATCAGCTCTTAATCTTACTAAATATGTCTAGCAAACATAATAACATTTTCTTATACAGTTCAACATTTCTATTTGGGTATGGTTTTGACAATTTATTTAGAATAGGCATGTATGTATGAATACCATTCTGGGAGGAGATGAGGGAGGGTAGGTGGTAATGGGAGGGCATTAGGGTGGGGGCTTCAGCTGGGATAAAAAGTGAATACACTATAATTTATATATAAAATTAAATTTAAAAAGCTCACCATTTTACTGAATTATAGACTAATATTTTGAACCAAATTTGAGAAGAGTCTAAGCATTGTATTTTCAATTATTTCTTCCACCTTGACTTTCTTAATGCCTAGATTCTGTCTCTTATACTCTTCTCTCTATATATATTTATAACAAATTTATTATCTAATCAAGTTCCCTGATGATTTTGCATAAACAAATCCTCTGTTGTAAACTTCTATTGAATATTTTTTACCACAGTTACATGACTTTTAATCTCCAGAGTGTTTAATTATTTCACTTTTTAAACATTTTAAAACCTATTTTGACATTCATTATTTTGTCAGTCAGTGTACCCTCTTTCTAGAGACTTCACTTTAGAGATGAAATTATGTTCAATTTAGCTATTACGTACATTTAGTGGTTCTGTTTCAAAATTCTTGAGTAAATAAAATATGTGTATTTTTTTAAAGAACATCTTCTACTACTTTCTGTATATCACCCATAATTGTTGTATCATAATGTATGTTATAAATACGTGGTGATCATTGAACATTTTGAAAATTATAATTTTTTTCATAATATTGTGTATTTTTTGCTTCTTATAATATAGACTGGAGTTTGCCATTCAATACTAGGATTATTTTGGTCTATGACTTCTGCATTTATGGTTAATTTGCATAGAAAGATGGAGCATCACTATGTAAGTTCTGATACAATTGCATATGCTTCACTTGTACTGTAACATCTACTTTATACTACCTTAGCTTTATCTCCTAAGATAGAAGACATTAAATTTTTTCTTTAGGTACAACACTAAATAATATCAGCTTTCTAACTATAAGTACCTTCAAATGAAAGGAAAACATATTTACAAGACTGGCATCTGGGCATAGTTTACCAAACTACTGTAAGTAGCCCAGCATGAGTAAGTTAATAGTAAATGCTACCATTCAAAGTGAAGGAGTATTTACTGTATTCATTCTTCCATATTCTAATAATCATTTGAGAAAATAAGTACTGAAATTAGCTTATCTGAAAGTAAATTGGGTAGGAATTAAATATCTATATGTAAACATCTTGTATTATTTCCAGGTAGTCATAATAAATCTTGATATACTTGAATACTGAAGACTGTATTTTAAATCTATCATAAGACAAATAAAAGGACACAGTTTATTTTAATAAATAACTCACATTAAAAACACTGTTCAACACCATATCACCGATAAGTGATTCATTACTCTTTTAAATTATATAATTCAAAAATTTTTACTATGTGTAAAGAATTATACAATCATCACTACTATCTAATTTTAGAATCTATGTGCATCTAGTCCTCCCCCAATTCTTTACCCAAATATATATTTTTTTACATTCTCACTTACAAATGAACCCTGATAACTACTTTCCATTTATATAGATTTGTATGCTATGAACACTTTATATGTGAAGGAATATACTAATTTGTAAAATTATTAATCTGGTTCCGTGTTAATGTTATTTTTTATAAAATTGTTTTCCTGTTTGTCTCTTAACCTATCACTCAAATAGTTAGGACTTCATTATATTATTTTAACAAGTTTCAAAGCACAATACCTGAGCAGTAATTACTGTATTATTAACCCTCTAAACTAATCTGGCTTTCTCCTAGTGTATAACCCAGAGATACTTGAACTTTCTGCCTTCCTGCTCTAGTTCCTCTAACATGATCTCTTTTGGATTTCTGCCCTTGGCTGTTTTTTTTGTTTTTTTGTTTGTTTGTTTATGAGAGGATAACTTTCATGTGTCAGTTCTCTCCTTTTTTCTTTATTAATTACACTTTATTCACTTTGTATCCCCCCTGTGGTTCTCTTCCTCCTCCTGTCCCAATCCCTCCCTTCCCCCACCCTCTGCATGCATGCCCCGCCCCAAGTCCACTGATAGGGGAGGGCTTCTTTTCCTTTCTTCTGATTCTAGTCAATTAGGTCTCATCAGGAGTGGCTATTCTAACTCCTCTTCCAGTAGCTGGCAGGATGTCTAGCCCTATTCTTTCCTCTGCTCAGCAATTATCTATAAGCTACTTTATTAGCATATCTGGAGACAATTGATGGGCAGTGTTTACACAACATTGACACAGAAGATTCTCAGAAAAAGGATTGCAATGAGTTATTAGGAGGTACAGAAATCAGCATTGAAATGAAAGAAGGAGGTGACAGAGAGACCTGGAGGAGACAGGGCTCCACATGGAGAGGACCTTATCCAAAATGTTTGTGAGCAGGAGTCCTTTTTGAGACTGATACTCCAACCAAATACCGTGCATGGAAATAACCTAGAACCCCTGCACAGATATAGCCCATGGCAGCTCAGTCTCCAAGTGAGTTCCCTAGTAATGCGAACAGAGACTGTCTCTGACATGAACTCAGTGGCTGGCTCTTTGACCACTTTCCCCAGCAGGGGGAGCACAGTACCAGGTCACAGAAGAAGACAATGCAGGGAGTCCTGATGAGACTTGATAGGCTAGGGTCAGATGGAAGAGGAGGAGGACCTCCTTTATCAGTGGACTTGGGGAGGGACATGGGAAGAGATGAGAGAGGAAGGGTGGGATTGGTAGGGGATGAGGAAGGGGGCTACAGCTAGGATACAAAGTGAATAAGCAGTAATTGATAAAAAATAAAATTAAAAAATTTACACAGTAACAGTATGTCTATAGTTATGAATTATTATACTTATTGTTTTACAAATGTTAAAAAACACACTAGTGCTTAATTTGAATTAATAGCTGTCAATGTTCAATTACATAGCTATTTATAATTATTGTTGTTTTTGTTTCTTTTAAGATTTGTTTTTATGTGTGAGGACATCTTGTCTGTATGTCTATATGTGCACTATATTCTTAGATATGTCTAAGAAGGCCAAATGGCATCAAATTCTCTGGAAGTTGTGTTACTGACAATTGTGAGCTGTCTGATGTAAGTGCTGGGAATTGAACCTGGGTCAATTGCAGTGCTCTTACTCACTGACTCACATCTCCAACTATGTTTGCTTGTTTGTTTTTAAACAGTCTTTCCTTTATTTTCATACACACTTTTAAAAAAACACTCAAACACTCACAAAAAAAAAAAAAAAAAACATATGCTGGAGAAGTTGTGGAGAAAGGGGAACAATCCTCCATTTCTGGTAGGAATATAAACTGGTAAAATCACTTTGGAAGTCAATCTGGCACTTTCTCAGACACTTAGGAATAGTGCTTCCTCAAGACCCAGCTATATCACTGTGAGGCATATACTCAAAATTTGCTCAAGTACACAGCAAGGACATTTGCTCAACCACGTTTGTAGCAGCTTTATTTGTAATAGCCAGAATGTGGAAACAACCCAGATGTCCATCAAAGGAGGAATGGATACATAAATTGTGGTATTTTTAAACAATGGAATACTACTCAGCAATCAAAAAAGAGGAAATCATGAAATTTGCAGGCAAATGGTGGGATCTAAAAAAGATCATTATGAGTGAGGTATCCCAGAAGGAGAAAGATATACATGGTATATACTCACATATAAGTGAGTACTAGACCTATAAGATATGATAAACATAATGAAATCTATACCCCTATAGAAGATAAACAAGAAAGAGGACCTGGGGTAAGATGATCAATTCTCACTTAGAAAGACAAATGGGATGTACATTGGATGTAGGAGAAAACAAATAACAGGGCAGGAGCCTACTGCAGAGGGCCTCTGAAAGACTCTACCCAGCAGTGTATCAAAGCAGATACTAACACTCATAACCAAACCCTCGGCAGAGTGCAGGGAATCATATGAAAGAAGGGGAGTTAATATGACGTGGAAAGGATAGGAGCTCCAGAAGGACCAAATATATCGGGGCACAGGGGTCTTTTCTGAGACTGACACTCCACCAAGGACCAGGTATGGAAATAACCGAGAACCTCTACTCTGATGTAGCCCGTGGTAGCTCAGTAACCAATTGGTTTCCCATAGTAAGGGGAACAGGGACTATTTTTGACAGAAACTCAATGGCAGGCTCTTTGACCTCCCCACCTCCCCCAAGGGAAGAGCAGTCCTGCTAGGCCACAGAAGAGAACTTTGCAGCCAGTCCTGAAGATACCTGATAAAACACAGTCAGATGAAAGGGGAGGAGGTCCTCCTCACGCAGTGGACTTGGAAAGGGGCAGGGAGGAAATGAGGGAGGGAGGGAGGGTGGTATTGGGAGGGAATGAGGGAGCGGGATACAGTTGGGACACAGAGTTAATAAAATGCAACTAATAATAAAAAATTAAAATTAAAAAAGAAGTCCATAAAATAGTATTTAACAGACAGAAAAAATACTCTAGGCATTGGGAAAAAATACCACCAATCAGCTACTAAAAATGCCTTTGCTCAAAACACAACCATATTTTGTTTTTAAACAGGACTTAAGTTTTTTTGGGGGGTCAGTTTGTTTTGTTTTACATTGTTTTTTTTTTGTTTTTTTTTTGTTTTGTTTTGCTTTGCTTTATAAGAGAAAGCAAGGAAATTTTAAATTTTTCAGACAAATGGATGGAACTGTAAAAGATCATTTTGACTGAGGTAACCCAGAACCAGATAAACATGCACTATAACATTCACTTATACATAGATATTAGCCATATAATATGGCATTAGCATAGTACAATCCACAGAACTAAAGAAGTAACAATGAGAACCCTATGGAGGATGCTTAATTTTCGTTTAGAAGGGCAAATAGAAGAGACAGTTGAAGAGAGGGAATAGGACTTGAGCCTACCATAGACGTCTTCTGAATGATTCAACCCACCAGGGGATTGAAACAGATGTTGAGACTGACAGCAAAACAGTGAACCTATGCTGTATCAACTTCTGCAGGTTCCCCCTGCACCCCGATTTGTTGGCTTTGTTGGTTTTCTTGTGGAGCTCCTGTTCCTTCTGGGTCCTTCCATTGAGCCACTCTTCCATAAGACTCCCTGGGCTGTTGTAAATATAATGGTGTTGGGCTATAAAATGTTTATTACTAGCCTTATCATAATCACAATAATATTATTTAAGCCACTATTACAGTGATTAAAATGCAGACACCTGTTAAATTATATAATTGCCTTATTCACCTTGGGCTGAGCAGATATTTTTATTTTACATTATCTCAATAACCTCCCCATACATCTCCCTGTCCTCATCCAATGCCTCCTGTCATAACCATCTGGGTTACTTTCCATCCATAATCTTATAATATTGAATTTGGTGTTTTCTCTATCCATTCCATTTTTGGAGTCCTTCCTCCTGGCTGACATGGTTTCTTCTTCACCTAACCCATCATGGTGTCCTCTTCCTTCCTTTCTATCTGTCTGTCTTTCTTCTTCTTCTCATTCTTCTGTCCCCCAAACCCAGGAACCTTAGCCATGTCTAATAGTATCTGCCCTGCCCATGTTTAGGCCTTTCAATTAACCAATCAAGTATAATGTCTTAGGCAATTTTACACAACAAGGATAGGTGTATCCAGGCAGTAACAACATCTTGAGGGCTAGTTACTGACATCAAAATACAAGCATCAGAACAACCCCCAACATTTGGCCCAGAATAAAGAGCAACTGGGAGCTTGATGGTGAAAAATCTCTCACTTCCCCCCCTTAATTTTGCTTTCTTGTAGATATAGGTTGTTTCCTTGTTCATCTTCTCCTTTTATTTACACAGTGAGGTGCAACAGACACTAATCGAGTTTGGGATCCAGTGCCAGAATAAAAGAGCTGACTCATGAGTTAAAGTGGCTGCCCAGGATGCCAGGACCACCTCTGCCATCACTTTTGCTAGGTGACTGCTCAGGACTACAGTGCATTTTATGCCCTTGTTGACCAGAGGTGGAGTCTCTGAGGAGGTTCTGACAGGCATCAGAGCTAAGGCCCTGAGCCACAGCAGCAACAGCAAGCCAACTCCTTCTGTTTGTTTTGAAACAAGATCTAAAAATGTAGGTTGAGCTACCTTATAATTTGTTAGTAGATAATGCTGTATTGAACTTGTAATTATTCTATTACCTTTAATTTCCAAGCACCAGGATCATAGGATATTAGTTCTTTATTGTATATGCACTCAGTAAAAATTTCCTTCTATTATGGTCATTGCCATTTTATTTTCTTAATTTCTTTAAAAAATTATAAACAGTTTTACTTTTATAGTACAGAGCTTAGTTATTTGCTTTTTCACTGGTAAGTCAGCCTTTTTTAGTATGTTATCTAATAAGGCCTTGTTATTGTTTCCAATGCAGTAGGACAAAGGAGCACCAAAGCAATAGATATCATTCTGGATGTTTGTCCCCCATCACATGAAAAAGACATAATTCTTATCCTACTAAATGTCTTAATGTACCTTGCAAAAACACATAGAATGATTTGTCTTAAAGCTAAACAAACTGTTCAAAAAGGTACCTGAATCCATAACAATGTGAAAGATAATGCTGGATTTTATGTGTAGTCCAATAAATATAACTGCATAAATTGGTTTCCTCAATCTCTGCTCCATCTTTACCCCTACACTTCTTGTGGCAAGACAAACTTTTAAGGTTTTATGAGTAGTGTAACCGCTCTTCACTTGAATTCACACCTGGCTACAGGAGGTGGCCACTTCAGGTAGAAGTCTGAGCTACAGCTTAGGTCACCCGAAGGATTTCCAAAAGTATCCCTTGTCCAAGAGATGGACCTCCCTGCCAATTTCTGTTCTCTCTCCCTGTCCTGCCCTGTAGTCTTACCCCTGCTCTCTGCACACTTGATCCACTCAAAAGTTATCCTCCCTACCTCCCTACCCAATTCCTAACCTCCATCTATTTCAGAGCTCTATTTTGCTGTCTGATCTGAGTGAGATTCAATGACTTGCCAAACATGAGACCCACCCCATTGGAAAGAGTCAACTCCTGACACTACCAATGATACTCTGTTATTATTGCAGACAGGAACCTAGCATTAACTGTCATCTAAGAGTCTTCATCCTACAAGCAGGTTGAAACAAATGCAGAGAGTCACTGAAAAAAAAAATGGGCCAAACTCTGGGCATGCTGTTGAAGGGTAGGAGGAAGAATAGAGGGAGACAGAGGGGTCAAGGATACCATAAGAAGAGCTACAGAGTCAACCAACCAAGTACCACAGGGTCTCACAGAGACAGAACAACCAACCAAAGAGCAAAGAATGGACAGGACCTAAACCCCATACAAACATACGTATAGAAGATGTGCAGTGTGGTCAAAAGATGGGTCCTCTAACTAAGAGAGTAGGGCCTTTCTCCAGCGCTGTTACCTGACACTAGAACCCTTTTCCCTAGTTGGCCTGACTTGTTATGCCCCAGTAGAAGAGGATGCTCTTAGTCCTTCTGTCCATTTGTGACTTAATGTACTCACCCCTTGCTCCAAATTTTCTGGAAAAAAGGAGAGGGTGGAATGGGGAGAAGAAGCATGATGGCAAGACAGTGAGGAGAGAAGAGAAGGGACTTAGATCAGGCTGTAAAGAAATTAAACAAACAATAAATAAATTAGTTTCCTCCATTTAGTAAGCCTTTCATTCCAGACCAAAAAAGTCAGTAAATTTCATTCTCAATACATCATTTTTTTTTCACACAGTAGTAAAATTTGTAGCAACAGTTGTAGTGGTGGTACTGATAGTAGAAAGGCTGGTGTTAAATAGTGATAGCAATTGTTAACTTTAGTATTAGCCTAATATATAAAATACTATTGAAAGATTATATTAGTTATCTCAGTTATTTTTAATAATGACCATATAGAGTGGGCTTTTTCTTTATTATTTTATATATGGATATGTTATAATTTTATGAAGTGCCTTGAAGCGAGAAAGGGACAAAGATTCAACATATTGTTATTTTTATGCCTAGGAAGCTTCAATAATATTCCGAAGTTTACATAGTACACCAAAAAAATAGTCAAGTAAAAAGAAAGACACATAGATCCCCACACATTAATAGTGGGAGACTTCAAAACCCCACTCTCAACAAAAGACAGGCCAACAAAACAGAAATTAAACAAAGAAACAATGTCTCTGACAGAGGTCATGAATCAAATGGACCTAACAGACATTTTCAGAACTTTACACCCAAACACAAAAGAATTTACCTTCTTCTCAGCACCTCATGGAACCTTCTCCAAAATAGACCACATAGTGGGTCACAAAGCGAGCCTCAACAGATACAAGAAGATTGAAATAATCCCATGTATCTTGTCTGATCACCATGGAATAAAGCTGGACCTCAACAATAACAGAAATAACAAAAAGCCTACACACACATGGAAACTGAACAACTTGTTACTAAATGACAGCTGGGTCAGGGAAGAAATAAAGAAAGAAATTAAAGTCTTTCTAGAAATCAATGAAAATGAAGACACAACATACCCGAACTTGTGGGACACAATGAAAGCAGTGCTAAGAGGAAAGTTCATAGCACTAAGTGCCTTCAAGAAGAAATTCGAGACAGCTCATTCAAGCACCCTAATGGCTCACTTAAAAACCCTAGAAAAAGAAGAAGCAGACACACCAAGAAGGAGTAGACGTCTGGAAATAATCAAACTCAGGGCTGAAATCAATCAATTGGAAACAAATAAAACAATTCAAAGAATCAATGAAACCAAGAGCTGGTTCTTTGAGAAAATCAACAAGATCGACAAACCCTTAGCCAGGCTAACTAAAAGGCAGAGAGACACCACCCAAATCAACAAAATCAGAAATGAAAAGGGGGATATAACTACAGACACTGAGGAAACCCAAACAATCATTAGGACTTACTTCAAAAGTCTATATGCCACAAAATTTGAAAATCTAAATGAAATGGACAATTTTCTTGATCAATTTGACTTACCAAAGCTGAACCAGGACCAGGTAAATCAATTAAATAGACCTATATCCCCCAAAGAAATAGAAGCGGTCATCAAAAGTCTCCCATCCAAAAAAAGCCCAGGACCAGATGGCTTCAGCGCAGAATTCTACCAGACCTTCAAAGACGAGCTAACACCAATTCTCTTCAAACTATTCCACAAAATAGAAACAGAAGGAATATTACCAAATTCATTCTATGAAGCCACAGTCACCTTGGTACCTAAACCTCACAAAGACTCAACAAAGAAAGAGAATTTCCGGCCAATCTCCCTTATGAACATTGATGCAAAAATACTTAATAAAATACTTGCAAACCGAATCCAAGAACACATCAAAGATATTATCCACTATGACCAAGTAGGCTTCATCCCAGGTATGCAGGGGTGGTTCAATATACGGAAATCCATCAATGTGATCCACCATATTAACAAACTGAAAGAAAAAAACCACATGATAATCTCCCTAGATGCTGAAAAAGCCTTTGACAAAATCCAACATCCATTCATGTTCAAAGTATTGGTGAGATCAGGGATACAAGGCACATATCTAAACATAGTAAAGGCGATATACAGCAAGCCTATAGCCAACAACAAACTGAATGGAGAGAAACTTAAAGCAATCCCACTGAAATCAGGGACACGACAAGGCTGCCCACTCTCTCCATATCTCTTCAACATAGTGTTGGAAGTCCTTGCTAGAGCAATAAGACAGTTGAAGGAGATCAAGGGGATACAAATTGGAAAGGAAGAAGTCAAATTATCACTATTTGCAGATGATATGATAGTATACGTGAGTGACCCCAAAAACTCTACCAGGGAACTCCTACAGCTGATAAACACCTTCAGCAGTGTGGTCGTATACAAAATTAACTCAAAAAAATCAGTAGCCCTCCTGTATACAAAAGACAAAAGGGCTGAGAAAGAAATTAAGGAAACAACACCCTTCACAATAGCCACAAATGACATAAGGTACCTCGGAGTAACCCTAACCAAGGAAGTCAAAGACTTGTATGAAAAAAATTTCAAATCTCTGAAGAAAGAATTAGAAGAAGATATGAGAAGATGGAAAGATCTCCCATGCTCATGGCTTGGTAGGATTAATATAGTAAAAATGGCCATCTTACCAAAAGCAATCTACAGATTCAATGCAATGCCCATCAAATTACCAACACAATTCTTTACAGACCTGGAAAGGAAAATTCTCAACTTCATATGGAATAACAAGAAACCCAGAATTGCTAAAACAATCCTCTACAATAAAAGATCTTCTGGAGGTATCTCCATCCCTGATCTTAAGTTGTACTATAGAGCAACAGTTTTAAAAACTGCATGGTACTGGCATAGAAACAGAATGGTGGATCAATGGAACCGAACAGAGGACCCAGAAATAAACCCACACACTTACGGACACCTGATCTTTGACAAAGACGCCAAAACCATACAATGGAAAAAAGATAGCATCTTCAACAAATGGTGCTGGTCTAACTGGATGTCTACATGTAGAAAAATGAAAATAGATCCATACTTGTCACCCTGCACAAAACTGAAGTCCAAGTGGATCAAAGACCTCAACATAAAACCAGACACATTAAATCGGCTTGAAAAAAAAGTGGGAAATACCCTAGAACTCATTGGTACAGGGGAAAACTTCCTGAACAGAACACCAACAGCACAGGCTCTAAGAGCAACAACCAATAAATGGGACCTCATGAAACTGAAAAGCTTCTGTAAAGCAAAGGACACCGTCATCAAAACAAAGTGACCGCCTACAGATTGGGAAAGAATCTTCACCAACCCTTTATCTGACAGAGGACTCATATCCAGTATATATAAAGAACTAAAGAAGCTGAAAAGCAGCAAACCAAGTAATCCACTTAAAAAATGGGGAACAGAGCTAAACAGAGAATTCTCTGTAGAGGAATACCGAATGGCAGAGAAGCACTTAAAGAAATGCTCAACATCACTAGCCATTAGGGAAATGCAAATCAAAACAACCCTGACATTTCACCTTACACCCATGAGAATGGCCAAGATCAAAAACTCAAGTGACAACACATGCTGGAGAGGTTGTGGAGAAAGGGGAACCCTTCTCCACTGCTGGTGGGAATGGAAACTTGTACAACCACTCTGGAAATCAATCTGGCGCTTTCTCAGACAACTAGAAATAGCGCTTCCTCAAGATCCAGCCATACCACTACTGGGCATATATCCAAAAGAGGCTCAAGTACACAAAAAGGACATTTTCTCAACCATGTTTGTAGCAGATTTATTTGTAATAGCCAGAAGCTGGAAACAACCCAGATGCCCCTCAACTGAAGAATGGATGCAGAAATTGTGGTACATCTACACAATGGAATATTACTCAGCAATGAAAAATAAGGAAATCATGAAATTCGCAGGTAAATGGTGGGATCTGGAAAGGATCATCCTGAGTGAGTTGTCCCAGAAGCAAAAAGACACACGTGGTATATACTCACTCATATAGACATACAACATAAGACAAACCCACTAAAACATGTGCATCTAAAGAAACTAAGCAAGAGAGAGGACCCTAACTAAAACGTCCAATCCCCATCCAGAAAGGCAAAGAGGATGGACATCAGAAGAAGAAGAAAACAGGAAACAACCTAGGAACCTACCACAGAGGGCCTCTGAAAGCCTCTGCCCTTCAGACTATCAAAGCAGATGCTGAGCCAGATGGGCAACTGTTGGGCAGGTGAACGGAATTTTAGGTAAGAACTGGGAAATAGTAAGAGCTGGAGAGGACAGGGTCTCCACAAGGAGAGCAACAGAATAAGAAAATTTGAACATAGGGAACTTCCCAGAGACTCATACTCCAACCAAGGACTATTCATGGAGATAACCTAGAACCCCTGCACAGATGTAGCCCAGGGCAGTTCAGAGTCCAATTGGGTTACATAGTAATGTGAAGAGGGACTGCCTCTGACATAATCTGATTGGCCTGCTCTTTGATCACCTCCCTCTGGGGGGCGGGGGAGCAGCCTTACCAGGCCACAGTAGAGGACAATACAGCCACTTTTGATGTGAACTGACAGACTAAGATCAGAAAGGAGAGGAGAACCTCCCCTAATAGTGGACTTGGGGAGTGGCATGCAAGCAGAGGGAGGAGGGAGCATGGGATTGGGAGGAGAGGAGGGAGGGGCTTATGGGGGGATGCAGAATGAATAAAGTGTAATTGATGAAAAATTTAAGAAAAAAGGGAAAAAAATAACTTAAGAACCTTAAATGACTTTCAAAATTGGAGGAAAACATGGAGTTAGTCAATTGGCATGGAGCACGTCTCGCCCCTGGGGGCAATGGTCTCCTGAACCTACTCAGACCTCGGACACCACCACTGCTAGTTCTAGAACTGACGCAGGATGTTCCAACGAGGGGTTAAGGCTTCTCATAATATTTCCTATAAGCCCATACCTGTTTGTCTATATCCCCCATTTTTATTCGTTATTAGCCAGATAGAGCCAAGTAATTGTGGTAATGATACTTGCTTTTTTGCCCAATGCTGGAATGCTAGTAAATTTAGGTATGCCCTGGTTACTCGCATGCCTCACTGGGTGCCTGTGCCCATTGATGCCCCTCACGCTATGACTCTCTTCAGACAGAAAAGGGATCTTGGAACTACAGCCACCATTGTTACTACCATCTCATTGACGGCTGTTGGAGCTACCACCAGGGCATTAGCCATGAGTCATACTGGGCAGACTGCTCAGACCCTGAATAATCATTTAGCCAATGTAGCTCATGCCTTAGTTGTACATAAAGGAATTAATGCTCAACTAAAAGGAAGCTTGATGTTGTTCAATCAGAGGATTGACCTCTTGCAGGAGCAAATTGATACCCTATGGCAAATCGTTCAACCTGGCTGTCAGTGAAAGTATGCTGGACTTTGTGTCACTAGCATACAACATGAGAATTTTCCTGTGCTCCAAATCTGTCTAAACAATTGTCTAGCTATATTTTAGGTAATTGGACTGGAGAATTCGATACTACGATGGAGCAGCTGAGAGTGGCCATTGTCACAGTAAATTCTACCAGAGTGGACGCAGGACTAGCCACAGGATTATCAACATGGATTGCTGCAGCCATGAATCATCTGAAGGAATGGGCGGGCATGGGAGTGTTAGCAGGCCTTCTGGTGTTGGTCTCCTTGGTTTGCCTGTGGTATATATGCAAGATTAGAGTCTCACAACAGTGTGATGCAGCCATGATCATTCAGGCCTTTACAGCCATTGAAGCAGGACATTCTCCCCAAGCATGGTTGGATACCATAAAAAGCTAAAATGATACGCTCAGGATGCAAGGCTAAGCACTGCACTCAGGGTCAGCCGCTTTGGACCCAGAGAAGAGCATGTCTGATTGAATGCGGGTTGATGCCCCAGGTCCCGCCTCTGAGAAAAAGGTATCGGACGGGTCTGATGCTCTTTGGGTGGATGACACCTAAATGAACATCTGTACAAAGTCCCAATTTATTTCTAATATCAGAGATCAGACCTCTACTCTTGCCTGATGCGTCTAAAACAACAAGGGGGAACTGTAGAGAGCTGCGGAATGCTATGCCTTAAAGATGGAGCTGGTTTCCGCCTTCCACCTTCCCGATGGTGAGTGCTCTCTGTCACGAACAAGTCCACATTTGGCTAAGGCTGAGGATCTGGCTTGCTTCCATGTAGGTGGACCTATCTGCATTGCCCCCGTGGCACGCCTGGGTTGGCTACCCAGAGGCTATTTAAGCTGTGGGCTGGCTTTCCCCGGGGTCCGAGGATTTTTCAATGTTCCTGAATAAACTGCATTGAAAAAAAAAAAAGAAGTAGGAAGGGAAGATAGCTTTTCAAAATGATTTCCAGAGAGAAACATTGCAAACATATAAAGTTAATTGCCCTTTTGTTATAACTAACATGTTGTGAAATTGATCTGTGTTTACATGTTGAAACTGAGGCAGAATAAAAGCTGAATTCCTAAAAAAAAAAAAAAAAAACAAAAACAAACAAACAAAAAAAAACAGATACAAGAAGATTGAAATAGTCCCTTGTATCCTATCTGATTACCATGGGATAAAGCTGGACCCCAACAACAACAGAAATAGCAAAAAGCCTGCACATACATGGAAATTGAACAACTTGCTATTAAATGACAGCTGGGTCAGGGAGAAATAAAGAAAGAAATTAAAGTCTTCCTAGAATTCAATGAAAATGAAGGCACAATATACCCAAACTTGTGGGATACAATGAAAGCAGTGCTAAGAGGAAAGTTCATAGCACTAAGTGCCTTCAAGAAGAAATTCGAGACAGCTCATTCAAGCAACTTAATGGCTCACATAAAAAACCTAGAAAAAGAAGAAGGCACGCCAAAAAGGAGTAGACTCCTGGAAATAAACTCAGGGCTGAAGTCAATCAATTAGAAACAAATAAAACAATTTAAAGAATCAATGAAACTAAGGGCTGGTTCTTTGAGAAAATCATCAAGATAGACAAGCCTTTAGCCAAGCTAATTAAAAGGCAGAGAGACACCATCCAAATCAACAAAATCAGAAATGAAAAGGGGAACATAACTACAGACACTGAGGAAATCCAAACAAACGTTAGGACTTTCTTCAAAAGTCTATATGCCACAAAATTTGAAAATCTAAATGAAATGGACAATTTTCTTGAGCGATTCCACTTATCAAAGCTGAATCAAGAGCAGGTAAATCAATTAAATAGACCTATATCCACTAAGGAAATAGAAATGGTCATCGAAAGTCTCACAATCAAATAAAGCCCAAGAACAGATGGTTTCAAGGCACAGAATTCTATCAGACCTTCGAAGAAGAGCTAAGTCCAGTTCTCTTCAAACTATTCCACGAAATAGAAACAAAACGAACATTACCAAACTCTTTCTATGAATCCACAGTCACCTTGGTACCTAAACCTCACAAAGACGCAACAAAGAAAGAGAAGTTCAGGCCAATCTCCCTTATGAACATTGATGCAAACTTACTCAACAAAATACTTGCAAACCAATTATAAGAATACATCAAAGGTATCATCCACTATGACCAAGTAGGCTTCATTCCAGGTATTCAGGGGTGGTTCAATATACAGATATCCATTAGTATAATCCACCATATTAACAAACTGAAAGAAAAAATAAACACATGATAATCTCCTTAGACACTGAAAAAGCATTTGACAGAATCCAGCATCCATTCATGTTTAAAGTATTGGAGAGATCAGGGATACAAGACACATATCTAAACAAAGTAAAGGCAACATACAGCATGCCTATAGCCACCATCAAACTAAATGGAGAGAAACTTAAAGCAATCCCACTGAAATCTGGAACAAGGCAAGGCTGCCCACTCTCTCCATATCTCTTCAACATAGTTCTGGAAGTCCTGGCTAGAGCAATAAGACAGTTGAAGGAGATCAAGGGGATACAAATCGGAAAGGAAAAACTCAAAGTATCGCTATTTGCAGATTATATGATAGTATAGTGAGTGACCCCAAAAATTTTACCAAGGAACTCCTACAGCTGATAAAAACCTTCAGGAAATTGGCCAGATACAAAATTCACTCCAAAAAATCAGTAGCCCTCCTGCATACAAAAGACAAAAGGGCTGAGAAAGAAATTAGGGAAACAATACCCTTCACAATAGCAACAAATGACATAATGTACCTTGCTGTAACTCTAACCAAGCAAGTCAAAGACTTGTAAGAAAAAAATTTCAAGTCTCTGAAGGAAGAATTAGAAGAAGATATCAGAAGATGGAGAGATCTCCCAGGCTCATGGCTTGGTAGGATTAACATAGTAAAAATGGCCATCTTACCAAAAGCAATCTACAGATTCAATGCAATTCCCATCAAATTACCAACACAATTCTTTACAGACCTTGAAAGAAAAATCCTCAACTTCATATGGAAAAACAAGAAACCCAGAATTGCTAAAACAATCCTCTACAATAAAAGATCTTCTGGAGGTATCTCTATCCCTCACCTTAAGCTGTACTATAGAGCAACAGTAATAAAAACTACATGGTACTGGCATAGAAACAGAATTGTGGATCCATGGAACTGAACAGACGACCCAGAAATAAACCCTCACACTTATGGACACTTGATCTTTGACAAAGATGTCAAAACCATACAAAGGAAAAAAAGATAGCATCTTCAACAAATGGTGCTGGTCTAACTGAATATCTACTTGTAGAAAAATGCAAATAAATCCATGCTTATCCTCCTGCACAAAACTGAAGTCCACGTGGATCAAAGACCTCAACATAAAATCAGACACATTAAATCAGTTAGAAGAAAAAGTGGGGAAGAGCCTTGAACTCATTGGCACAGGAGACAACTTCCTAAACAGAACACCAACAGCACAGGCTCTAAGAACAACAATCAATGAATGGGACCTCATGAAACTGAAAAGCTTCTGTAAAGGAAAGGGCACTGTTGTCAGAACAAAACGACTGCCTACTGATTGGGAAAGAACCTTCACCAACCCTTTATTGACAGAGGGCTAATATCTAGTATGTATAAAGAACTAAAGAAGCTGAAAAGCAGCAATCCAAGTAATCCAATTAAAAAATGAGGAACAGAGCTAAACAGAATTCTCGATAAAGGAATATCGAATGGCAGAGGAACACTTAAAGAAATGCTCAACCTCATTAGCCATCAGGGAAATGCAAATATAAACGACCCTGAGATTTTACCTTACACCCATCACTATGGCCAAGATCAAAAATTCAAGTGACAACACATGCTGGAGAAGTTGTGGAGAAAGGGGAACTCTCCTCCACTGCTGGTGGGAATGTAAACTTCTACAACCACTCTGGAAATCAATCTGGTGCTTTTCAGACAACTAGGAATTGTGCTTCCTCAAGATCCAGCCAACCATTCCTAGGCATATATACAAAAGAGGCTCAATACACAATAAGGATATTTGCTCAACCATGTTTGTAGCAGCTTTATTTGTAATAGCCAGAAGCTGGAAACAACTGAAGATGCCCCTCAAATGAAGGATTATATAGAAATTGTGGTGCATCTACACAATGGAATATTACTCAGCATTGAAAAATAAGGAAATCATGAAATTTGCAGGTAAATGGTGGGACCTGGACAGGATCATCCTGAGTGAGCTGTCTCAGGTGCAGAAAGACACACATGGTATATTCTCACTCATATAGACATATAATATAGTATAAACCTACTAAAATCTGTACATCTAATGAAACTAATCAAGAGCGAGGGCCCTTACTAAAATGCTCAATACCCATCCCGAAAGGCAAAGAGGATGGACAGAAGAAGAAGAAAACAAGAAACAAGTTAGGAACCTTCCACAGAGTGCCTCTGAAAGGCTCTGCCATGCAGACTATCAAAGCAGATCCTGAGACTTATGGCCAACTGTTGGGCAGAGTGCATGGAATTTTATGTAAGAAGTGGGAAAGAGCAAGAGCTGGAGAGGACAGGAACTCCACAAGGAGAGCAACAGAACAAGAAAATTTGAACACAGGGAACTTCCCAGAGACTCATACTCCAACCAAGGACTATTCATGGAGATATCCTAGAACCCCTGCACAGATGTAGCCCATGGAAGTTCAGTGTCCAAGTGGGTTACATAGTAATGAGAAGAGGGACTGCCTCTGACATGAACTGATTGGCCTACTCTTTGATCACCTCCTCCTGAGGGAGGAGCAGCCTTACTAGGCCACAGAGGATGACAAAGCAGCCACTCCTGATGAGATCTAATAAACTAAGTTCAGAAGGAAAGAGATGGGGTCCTCCCCTATCAGTGGACTTGGGGAAGGACATGTGTGAAGAAGGGGGAAGGAAGATGGGATTGGGAGGGGAGGAGGGAGGTGTTTATAGGGGGAAACAAAGTGAATAAAGTGTAATCAATAAAAATTTAAAAAATAATAATAATAAAAGAAATTTAAAATAGATGTAAAGAGAACAAATAAATAAGTTAATGAAGGAAAATAAAAGAACAAAGACAAAGTACGTTACTGAAAATTCCATCAGAAATTCAAAAAACAGAAGAAAACAAATAGAAAGCTACTGCAGTAATTTCAGTTCTTGGTTCCTGAATTTGTCACAATTATTCTGCTGCTCTAGAGTATGTGTGTATGTTGTGGTAATATGTATCTCAAGTGGCATATCAAGAAAAAGGTAGAGTGAAAGTATCTGTTTGACTAGGATTGTCTTCCTTGTCACACTGAATGTGTGATATCCAGAAGTACAAACTAATTTCATTAGAATTGATTAAAGACTGCTTACATAATGATATGTCATTTTGTTTTTTAATGTACATACAGAGCTTAATATAACTAATGAATTTAAATATAGCTGATTTAATTTTGTTCCTATGAATGTTAAAATTCCGTAGCTCTGAATTATGAGGGATAGTTTCAAATTTATTTTAATGTTTTTCAATGTAGGCAACACACATAAATTTGTGTATAGAGACATGGATACACTTATTTTAAGTCTTAAAAAAATCAATGTTATATTTGCAGTGAGTTGTAAGGTTCAATGTATTCTGAATATTTTACTCTCTTAACAATATATTTTACTCTCATAACATGTGTACTTTTGAAGTTATTCTCTCGTGATGTATCATTAAGAAAAACTGAGCATTGATTTTTTTTTGTTTTATTGATTTCAGCTCGCAATTAAGTTTCTATTTGTGAGACATATAAACAATGGAGATATCTCAACGAGTATTCACCCTGACTATAAACTTTCCTTTTGCATTTGTTACTGGCAAAGTTTTTACCGTATTGACAAAACATGAGGAAAGAAAGCTAAATTTATAGTTTACTGAATGTCCTTATTTCAAGATGCAGGAAATCTGGGAATCGACTTTTCTAAAATTACCCACTTAGTACAATTGTTCCATTTCCTTTCTGTTGGATGATGTTTTCTGAAGATGTAGGTTTCCTAATTTGGCTCTCAGTTAGTTCAACTCTCATTTTGGCTTAGTATTATCATGTAACTCCCTAGCTCTCTCCAAATAATTAGATTTATTCCTCAAAGTGTAAATTTAGGAACTTTTGTTAGTTTGTCTCAGTTCAAAGTTTTCTTTTTATCCAAGACATTGGTTTTAGACTCTGTGAAGACAGAATAACTAATAAAGGGATGATCTATCAAAACTAGAAAGTAACTTGTTGCCCATAAATGCAGTTCATTAGGACAGCAATTTGTAATGACAGTACTGAAGAAGCAATTTTGCCACCACAGAATGGAAGTTGGTATACTGATTAGGAAATCCCAAAGAAACAGGCTACCTCTTACATTCCTAAAGACAATGTATACCGTTACAATTGTGATATGGTTAGGAACTACAAGGAAATCCTATTCTATCCTATTCTACCCTATTGTTTACTATACTATAATAAAATATGATATAATATAAATATTATAATTTTCCTGTTGGATATCACATATGCATAAACAAAGTGTTTGTCTTATTTGTTTGTTTGTTTTTAGATAACATACAATGTAATGGGTTTTTATGTGGCATTTTATCACATATATACCATTGTCCTTTGTACATATTAATTACCCAATTAATTTCTCCCATTTCCATTTTCTTTTCCCACTCTTGATTGTCTTCTTACTTCTAAAATGTTCATCTCCTGATTTCATGTGATTTATATTTCTTCATGTTCCTGTTCACTTTTTTCTTTCTTCCATTTCTAATTCATCCTCTAATCTCTTAGTCTACATTTCAGTTTTCTCTAGTTTAACCACAAAACTATTAATTATACTACTGAATGTAGTGGCACAGGACAAAAACATTTCAAGCTGTGATCATGCATAATAGTTGCTATATCCATTAAATAAAATACTGGCCATTTCAGAATTTCTTATTAACTAAGAAAACTCTTTCTCTTAATCCTTGTAAATTCTTTAGGTGAGCTCTCTGTGCACTTTCAGATGAATTCTTCATAATGAATAAATTCTCAAATATTTAAATATCTCGTTTTATCTCAGACCTTATTCTTTTATAGTCTCACTTGGGTGTCTCATTAGAACTTCAGTTTTAACATTTACAAAACATAGTTTTACTTAACATAGACTCCTCAGCTCTTAGAAATTACTCCTGGTCCAGCCTCCCAACCCCACCTCATCAATTACTTACCTATGTAGCATTCATTTATTTTTCTGTCATTAATGTTCTCCATTCAACTTAAAAATCCTTGGACTAAAATTCCCTATTATGTTCTGAATAAAACCAATTTTCACCATAGTCATTAAAATTAGTTTCTAATCAAAGCTTTGCCATTCTTTTGAATTATTGAAATACAGTTTTTGTGTCTAACATTGTGGTTAATAATCAGTTCTCTACGCAGCAACATGTAACATGTAGGTTCTTTTAAACTATAAGTTATATCATGCCACTCCATCAATGAAGTAACACAGTTCCATTAAAGTAGAATAAGATTCTAAGTCCTTAACATGTTGTAATAGATAAAATTTAATCTTAATTATCCCTGGATCCACGTTCTTGTAATGCTCTTTTGAAAAATAGTTAAAAACTGCTTTTAAACATGTTCTTATGACTTAACATTATCCATTGTCATGTACTATTGTGATTACTCAGGTTTAAAAGGCCCCATTTGGTTTTTCTCATTATTCTCATCCTGTACCATCTCCAGAACAACACGGAAAACTGTTGAATAGTTACTTTTGGTAGAAAATTTAAACCTTGGCGAACAGGCCACTGGCAAACCTCAGCCAGAAGCAAAGTATTTTAGACAAACTACAGGTCTATTCAAAAGCAGACCCACCCACCTCACTATGATTCAGTTGGCTCACACAGTGAAAGACCTTATAAACTACATAAATCAGGGTACTATTCATGGCAGTAGCAATTTGATATACATGATTTTTGAATATAATAAATTTTATTGCTTCTACTCCTTTTTCCATATTCCTTCCTACTGTTTTTCTTTTCTCACTACATTTGCACTTCTCTCATGCTAAGCAATTTCCTTTCACGGAATCATTGTCTATTCTTTCTTTATGGGAAATTCTCCATGAAGCATTTTACAGATTTAATGCAATCCCAATAAAAATCCCCATGATGTTCTTCACAAAAATGAGAAAAAAATCCTAAAATACACATGGACTCACAAAAGACATATGAGTGTCAAAGAAATAGTCTTTGTAAAATAATTTTCTTGTTTTCTTTTAGCAAGTTCAGCATTTAAATTAAGGGCTTGGGTGGTCCAAGATGGCTGCTACCAGCTCACACGTTATCTGAGGGGCACAGTATCTGAAACTCTGAAATTGGTGAGTGGAGGAGTAACTGAAGGCAGAACATCAACACAGAAGCTTCTTGGGCTAGAGGGGACAACCTCTGAACTGGGACCATATGGATCCAGGTCACCCATGGAAGTCTCTAAGAACTGAGAGTGGCTAATATGCAAAACACCTGCACTTCCCCTTACCCCATGCACTGGCCTCAGTGCTCAGCAGAGGTGGCAGTGATTGCCCCAAACAAGGGCATCCTTTCTCTGTGACTGACACAGCAGAGGCTGGCATCCCAGGTCTATAGCTGTGGCTATGGGCCTCTGCAGCTGTACCTGCCTCCCCAAACTGCAGAAGTTTGTGTCTGTGTGTGTGTGTGGCGGGGACAGCTAGCCCAAACAGGAGCCTCTGTGCTCCATGACTGAAACAGCACAGGTGGCTACCCCTAGTATGGGTTTCCTAGCCAGGAAACCAAAGTGGACACTAATGAGCTGAGGGATCTCCTACATTATCATTTGCCCCTGTGGGCCCGAATATGAAAGTAGAGAACAGGGAGAACACCTATGCTTTCCTATTTAGGTCTGCAAGCTAGTGAGTATACCTTATAGTGAGTGAGCAAAGCCCCAGATCGAGGGGTCCCTCTATGCTATCAGACAGACATCACATCCCTCCCACCCAGACACCCCAATGTGGGCAACATTGAGATCCTCGGGACAGCATTCTCAACATTGAAGCCCTTCATCTGTGGATCTACCAGTGGAGTCCAGGCACACAATTCCTGTAGCCCAAACAGATCAGAATACCTGGAGGACAGTACAACAAAACTGTAGTGCCACTGAGGTATTCATGGCACCTACACATGCACATTGTGTCCAAAAACAGAGCCAGCATCCACATCCCCTCCTGTACTTAAGTTCCACATTCCAGGTCTCTACATACTATAGCACCTTGTACTTCAAGACACAATTCCAAGCCCATTCTTGTCCTTGCAAACATGTACCTGCATCATTCCTCCCATAGCTACAGCTGAAACACCAACATCAACTCTCAAACTGGTGGACCTCTCTCATTTTCCTGAAGAATACTTCAGACACCAGAGAAAGATGGACTCAATCTGAAGGACAGACTCCAGGAACAAACAGTGAAGGTTACTAATAAGCCGATGGCTAAAGGACAGCAAAAGAACAAAGAGGATCCAGGCAGTCTTGATGGGACAAGATAGGCTAGGGTCAGACAGTAGGGGAGGAAGACGTCTCCTATCAGTAGACTAGTAGAGAGGGATTGGGAAAGAAGAGGAAGAGAAGGTGGGACTGGGATGAGCTAAAGGAAGGGATTACAACTGGGATACAAAGCAAATAAATTATAAATAATAATAATAAAGATTAATTCCAAAATAAATTCTCAAAATATTGATTTAATCTTTTTATCAGTTTATTACAATTTATTCACTTTGTATTCCTACTGTGGTCTCCTCCCTCTTGTCGTCCCAAACCCACCCTTCTTCCCTTTCTGCACCTATGTCCTTCCCCTAATTCACTGATAGGAAAAGTCCTCTTCCCCTTCTATCTGACACTAGCTTATCAGGTCTCATCATGACTGGCTCCATTGTCCTCCTCTGTGGCCTGGAAAGTTGCACCCTACAGGGGACTGTAATCAGATTGCCTGACACTGAGTTCATGCCAGAGACATAACCTGTTCCCCTTACTAGGGAACCCATTTAGAGACAGTGTCTATGAGCTACATCTGAGCAAGGGTTTTAGGTCTTCTGTGTTCATGACCTTTGGTTGAAGTTTCTGTCTCTGCAGGACCCCCAGGGCCGAGTCTGTTTTGTTTTGTTTTTGGTTCTGTTGGTTTATTTTTGGAGTTTGGTTATATATTCAAACTTTTATGCTAAAAGAAACAAAGAATATGAACTTTAGTTTGATGCTTGCATTTATCCAAAGTTACGTTATTGATTGCCCTGTCCCGCAGGGCTTCAATGGGGTTCCTAAGGGAGGAGAGTGGAAGGAATGGGAGGGTAGGGACAAGAGACGCAGGAATGAAAGCCAAGTCTGTTTGTCTGATCAAGGCTTCCATTTATTAGAAAATTTTACCCAACTTATATAGGGAGAAGGCAGGAAAGGGGGAAGGTAATTAGCTGCTGCAGGAGACAGGAAGAGTGCTTTCATGGGTTAACTATTGTACCTGCAAGATACCATAAGGATGTTCTCTTAAGATATCTTATGGATGCTCTAACAAAGGATGTCCTCACAAACTATCACTCATGATTTAGGGTCTAGATAACTCTTTCACTACATAGCTTTAGGTCTCCACTAAATGACCTTTGCTCTCTACTTGGCTTTGGCTTCAGTAACTAACTTTGTCTCCACTAGATAGCTTTGACTTTGGCTTCCGTAGATAGCCTTGGCTCACTAATTGACTTTGGCTTCCATAGATACCTTTGTCTTCACTAGATAGCTTTGGCTTTGACATCCGTAGATAGCTTTGGCTCCCGGCAATTAATTTGCCACTATTCAGCCTTGACACACATACAGAATATTTATTCTGTACACATCCTTTCTAAATGGATAAACATCAGTTGGGAACAACTTGATGGACTTATTTGTGAAGAATTCTAATTAATGTGTTAAAGTTCAGACATATATTGCATCAGTTCTTTTATGCAAACTCTGTTAAACTGTCCCATAAGATGATCAATGAAAAATACATTTACCTAACTTTTAAGGATAACTGCTCCAAGTAACTGATGCATTACAGTGCTTTATTTTTGATATAGAATGTTCTTATCAGAAAACTGAACAAAAAGTACAAAAATTATTCTTTCCATATCTGTAGCTACTTTTTGTGGTGGCAGACAAGACCTTTCGACTTTCCTTGGCTCATTTTCTAGCAAAAGACTGGTAACACAACCTGTCTTCTACACAGGCTGTTTAGGAATTAATTAGGTGTTTAACAAGCCTGTGCCAGTATCCAGGCAGAACTCTTCTTTTCCTAGATTATAAATCTAGGATGGTTTGTTCATTTGGTTGGATTCTAGTGATAATGAGGGACATGACAAGTTAATCTGCACATAGGGGAATAAAGCATTCTGTTATAAAGCCACAAACTGCATCCTTCTCCATCTGCTAAACATGTTTCTTCAATCAAGAAGGCTAAGGAGGAGCAGCCATGTGAGCCCAGATGTTTTGGCATTGTCAACTGGGAAGAACAAAGGCTTCTGATGTCGTGACAGCTCTGGCTCTGTTATAATCATCTGTGGGGTTCTAGGAAATTGTTTACCTCTGTACTCTTCAGCTATTTCACCTGAAAAACAATCACTCTAATTCTTGTAATGTTACTCTTTATTTTTGCATTAAAATAGAGTGACATGAGTCTGGAGACATGGCTCTGGTTTATAACACATACTGCTCTTGCAGAGGACCCAGAGTCAGTTCCTAGAACCTACATAATGAATAGCAACCATCTACTATCATTTCCAAGGAATTGGATGCCTCATCTGACACTCTTGAGCTCCTGAAAACAGCTCTTAAAAACACATAAAAAAACTAAAACACATACACATAAAATAAATAATTATCTGTTATTTTTTAATGAGGTGAAATATACAAAGAACCTTGTTTAGACAACCTTGTTATCTGAGGATAATTGACAAATGTATTTCTTTCCTGCCAGACAATTAGTGTTATATATGTTCCTAATAATGTACAGTATTCTTGAAGGTAGGACCCTTGCTTCTCTTAATGGACTTAGAAAATAAGCAGAAAAATCAAAATGCAACCCTCTACCACGTGAGAAGATAGTGATTTGTAAACCAGGAAAATATATCTAGTGAGAAACTGTGTTAACTAACAATTTTATCCTGAGACTAGAGACTAGCTTCCAGAACTATCAGAAATAAATTTGTAAGAAACAAAAATTATCCATTTTTAATCATTACTAGTATTGATAGTGATTGTCATTACCAACTCTCGCTTAATTACATAAATATCAGTAAGGTTAGAGTGATATATGAAATGTTTTTTTTTTTTTTTTTTTTTTTCTGAGAGTACTTGTTTTCTATGGTTAGCTAACCCATACTCTTTTTCCCTTTCTAAAAGGGCAAATGACAAAAGAGTGACTTCCTATCTTTGGTATCTTCATTCATTGTTCTTCATGATGTTGATTCCACAAAGTTTCGACAATCAGATCACTATTACTTCCATCAAACGTTAATTATCCCAAATAATGCAAGAGACTATTAACAGAGCTAATATAGTTAATGAAATATTCTGTTAAGAGCTTTCTGTACTTCTACTTTACTACCTAAATTCCAGAGATCTCATTAATGATGGCAGAATCAGGGATTCAAACCAATCTCCCTGTGAAAGAGAGGTAAGAGGTACTGAATTCTGATGTTTTCTTCTTGCCTTATTTGATATAAATCTCTGAGGGACTTTTCTTATGTAATTATTCCAAAATTCTGTGGAAGCTAATTCAATCTCCTATTCAGTTTATTTCTAAATGTATTCATTAAAGGATTATGTTTTTGAAACCAGAGACATACAGACCAATAAAGATCACTGGGCATGGGAAAAGTACATAGCCTCTAAAATGGCAAAGGATGGTGGGCAATCAAAATTAAAACCACATTTTCCCAAGGACATGTATATGGTCATTGACTAGCAGAAGATTCAACCCCTGGTGTAGACACATACCTTCACATGAGTATTGCTTTAAATTTGCAGTCCTATGAAGAAAATGGTACATAGACTGCATTCATCGAAAGTAAAACCTTGTGAAAATTTATATCTTTTTTCTATACTGTGTGACTTGGGATAATTTTCTTGGTCTTTCTGGTGATTAGTTCTCAGAATCATAAAATGTCACTTATTGATCCAAGATGGCAGCAAGCAGTGTGCACCATATCTGAGAGGCACAGGATTTGAAACTCTAAAATTGGTGAGTGAAGGGGCAGATGAAGCCAGAACATCTACATTGAGGCTTCCTGGGCAAGAGAGGACAACCTGTGAGCTAAAACCATTTGGATCCATGATACCTGTGGACATCTCCGGAAACTGAGAGTGGTGAATATTCAAGCCACCAGCACTTCTCCTTGACAGGCCTCCCTCCTTGGCCTTGGCAACCCACAGTGCTGACTGCTCCAAGCAAGGGCCTCCCTGCTCCATAAATGAGACAGCAGAGGCAGGCCTCCCAGTTCTGTGGCTGCAGGCAGATGTACAGGTCTCCCAGGTCTGCAGGTGGCTATACAGGCTTCCCTCGGCCTCCCAGGAGGAGACTGTACCAGACTCACAGGTCAGCAGCAACGGTGAGCAGCTGTACAGACCTTTCAGGGACTCCCAGAAGGCAACTGTACCAGCACCCAAGGTCTGCAGAGAACTGTATCTACCTCCTAGTTCTGTGGCTGTGGGGGTTTGCTGTGAAGGCCTCCCAGGTCAGTATGATTCCCAGGGCCTTACAGCAGAAGACCATGCTGGTCTCCCAGGACTGCAGCAGCTGTATAGGCCTCTCAGGGTCTCCCAACAGGCAGTTGTACCAGCCTCCCAGGTTTACAGCAGAAGCTGCAAGATGGCAGCTAGCTTTAACAGTAGTGTCTATGTTCCCTGACTGAGACAACAAAGTGGCTACCCCAAATAAGGTTCTCTCTGCCCAGCAGACAAACAGTGGACACCACTGAGCTGACAGCTCTCTCACACTCTCATTTGCTCCTGCAAACCCATATCTGAGAGTAGAGAACAGGGGGAACCCCTATGCTATTCAATTAGGCCTGCTAGAAAGTGCGTGTGCCTTCAAGTGAGTGCTAGCAGAACCCCAGATCCAGGGCCCCTCTATGCTAGCAACCAGACATCAGATCCACCACACTCACATGCCCACTGTGGGCAACATGGGTATTTTGTGACACTGTTCTCGACATTGAAGCCCCTGTTATGTAGAACTACCAGTAGTGTCTGGGCAAACAATTTCTGGAGCCCAGACAGATCTGAATATCAGGATCAGAGTACAAAAAGCCTGTAGCACCACTGAGGTATTCAGGACAGCTGTGCATGTACATTGGGCCCACTAACAGCACCAGCACCTGCACCCTCTCCAAAGCTGAAGCCTCACATTCTAAGCATCTCTACACCCTCTAACACCAGGTCCTTTAAGGCACACTTCCACTTACATGATCTCCCTTGGTCACCTGCACTTGTGCACCTGCACCTGTAACCTTACCCCCTTAGTTAAAACTGAAACACCAACATCCACTTTCAAACTAGTGGACCTTGTTCATTTTCCTGAAGAATACTCCAGACACAAGAGAAAAACATACCCAGTCTGAAGTACAGACTCCAGGAACAAGCAGCGAAGGCTATCAATAAGATGGTAGAGGTCGGCATATGAACACATCCAACAAAAATCAGGACATTATAGCATCACCAGCAACCCACAAAATCAATGAACATGCTACTTTATCGGAAACACAGAAAAAAGATCTCAATTCTAGGTTTCTCTACATATTAGAGGCACATGAACAAAGAGGAAATGAACAAAGAAATACAGGCTAAAACAGCCAAATAAAAAGAGACACATGTAGAGGCACAATTAGTGGCATACAGAGAGGAAACAAACAAATAATAGAGACCATGATGGAAAGACAGGCAACCACATTCAAACAAGATGAAGGAAATGGTGGAAGACATAAAAACAACATTAGAACCCATAAAGAAAACACAAACAGAGTAAAACCTGGAGCTAAAGAACTTACAGAAAAGATCAGAACAAAGCTAAACATCAACAACAGAATAAAAGAGATGGAAGAGAGAATCACAGGAGCTGAAGATACACTTGCAGAAATTGATACAACTCCCAAAGAAAAAATAAAATCAGAAAAGTTCCAGAAACAAAACATCCAAGAAATCAAGGACTCCATGAAAAGAGGAAATCTAAGAATATTAGGAATAGAAGAAAAAAGATTACAGGCTCCAAGATCCAACTCTCTTCATACAAACAAAATACACACAAAATACAAACAGAAGGAATATTACCAAACTCATTCTATGAAGCCACAGTCACCTTGATACCTAAACCACACAAACACCTAACAACAACAAAAAAGAGAACTTCAGACATAACTCTCTTAAGAATATTGATGCAAAAATGACCAATAAAACAATTGCAAACTGAATCCAAGAACACATAAAAGATATTATCCACCATGAAGTAGGCTTCATCGAAGGCATGCAGGGGTGTTTCAATATATGGAACTCCATCAATGTAAACCACCATATAAACAAACTGAAGTAGAAAAAGCACATAATCAGCTCCTTAGATGACATAAAAGCATTTGACAAATACAAAACCCGTTCATGTTTAAAGACTTGGAGAGATCAGGGATACAAGGCACATACCTCAACATAGCAAAGACAATATACATCAAGCCTATAGCCAACATCAAACTAAATGTTGAGAAACTTAAATCAATTCCACAGAAATTAGGGACAAGGCAAGGCTGCCCATCTCACCATAGCTCTTCAACATAGTACTAGAAGTACTGAGAGCAGTAAGACAACTAAAGGAGATCAAGGGGATTCAGATCAGAAAGGAACAAGTCAAAGTATCACTATTTACAGATGATATGATTGTATACATGAGCGACCCCAAAAATTCAACCAGAGAATTTTTTCAGCTGATGGACACCTTCAGCAAAGTGGCTGGATACTAAATTAACTCAACAAAATCAGTAGCCCTCTTGTATATGAAAGACATAAGGGGTGAAAAAGAAATTACGGAAACTACAGACTTCACAATAGCCACAAATAACATAAAATACCTTGATGTGATTCTAACAAAGGAAGTGAAAGAACTGTTTGAAAAAAACTTCCAGTCTCTGATGAAATAAATTGAAGAAGATATCAGAAGGTGGAAAGATCTCCCATGTTCATGGATCAGTAGGATTATAATAGTGAAAATGGCCATCCTGCCAAAAGCAATCTATAGATTCAAAAAAATTCCCCATCATAATACACAATTCTTTACAGACTTTGAAGAACAATTCTGAAATTCATATGGAAAAACAAAAAAACAAGAATTACCCAAATGATTCTGTACAACAACAGATCATCTGGAGGTATCTCCATCCCTGATCTCAAGCTGTACTATAGAGCAACAGTATTAAAAACTGCATGCCTCTGGGATATAAACAGAATGGTGGATCAAAAGAATCAAATCAAAGACCCAGAAATAAACCCACACAACTATGGATTTGTGACAAAGAAGCCGAAACCATTCAATGGGAAAAAAACAAACAAACAAAGAAAACCACAGCATCTTCAACAAATAGTGCTGGTCTAACTGGATGTCTACATGAAGAAAAATGCAAATAGATCCATATTTACCACCCTGAACAAAACTAAAGTCCAAGTGGATCAGAGACCTCAACATAAAACCAGACACACTAAATCTGTTAGAAGAAAAAATGGGGAAGAGCCTTGAAGTCACTGGCACATGAGACTATTTCTCAACAGAACACAAACAGCACAGACTCTAAGATCAAAATCAGTAAATGGGACCTCATGAAACTGAAAAGCTTCTGTAAAGCAAAAGATACTCTCATCAGAACAAAACGACAGCCTGGAGACTGGAAAAGGATCTTCAGCAACCCTATATCTGACAGAGGGCTAATATCCAGAATATATAAAGGGCTTAAAAAGTTAAAAACAACAAATCTAGTAATCCAATTAAAAATGGGGTACAGAGCTAAACAGAGAATTCTCTGTGGATAAATATAGAATGGCAGAGAAACACTTAAAGAAATGCCCAGTGTCCTTAGTCATCAGGGAAATCCAAATCAAAACAACCCTGAGATTTTAACTTACACCCATCAGAATGGGTAAGATCCAAAAATCAATTGACAATACATGATGGATATGGTGTGGAGAATGTGGAGTTGTCTTCCATTACTGGTTAGTATGTAAAGTTCTACAACCACTTTGGAAATTAATCTGGAGCTTTCTCAGACAAATCAGACTACTTCTACCTCAAGATCCAGCTATACCACTCCTTGGCATATATCCAAAATATCCTCAAGTACACAATAAGGACAATTTTCATTTATATTATTTGGCAGCTTTTTTTTTTTTTTTTTTTTTTTTTTGGTAATAGCCAGATCTAGAAACAAAGCAAATGACCCTCCACTGAGAAATGGATACAGAAATTGTGGTGCATTTACACAATAGAATACTACTCAGCAATTAAAAACAAGGAAATCATGAAAGCCACTACCCAACAGTGTATCAAAGCAGATGCTGAGCCTCATATCTAAACTTTGGGTAGAATGCAGGAAATCTTATGAAAGAAGGAGGAGATAGAAAGACCTGGAGAGGACAGAAGTTCCACAAGAGAGTCAGGAACCAAGAAATCTCGCCCCAGGTGTCTTTTCTGAGACTGATACTCCAACCATTGTCCATGCATGGAGATAACCTAGAACCCCTGTACAGATGTAGCTAATGGCAGCTCAGTATCCAAGTGGGTTTCTTATTAAGGAGAACAGGGACTTTATCTGACATGAACTCAGTGGCTTACTTTTTGATAACCTCCCCCTGAGGGAGGAGCATCTTTACCAGGCCACAGAAGAAGACAATGAAGCCACTCCTGATGAGCCCTAACTTGCTAGTTTCAGATGGAAGGGAAAGAAGACCTCTCCTATCAGTGGATGTGGAGATGGGCATGGAAGGAGATGAAGGAAGGAGGGTGGGTTTGGGAGGGAATGAAGGAGGGGGCAACAGCTGGGATAAAAAGTGAATAAACTGTAATTAATATAAAAAATTAACATTAAAAAGTCACCTATTGAATAACATAATGTATGTGATGTCCTTGGATTAAAACATTAAAAAATAAATGGGATACCTGAGAACAGGTTTACATAACTCACAGATACACAACATTACAATGATAACCTTGTTGGAATAAGTCCCCAAATCTGGAAGAATTACATCTAAATTCCTCTGCTGTGTCTGACACATATACTAGACCAAAGACTACATCATACCCTAAATTTATAGATAGACTTAAGACCCTATTGTTATTAAATGCTGCTGGATGTCTAAACATTTTTACAAGCTGTTAATGGGAAACATTTACTATTTTTGTTTTTGAAAAAGACCTATGCAGAAGTTCAAACTATCAAATGCACCATGTTCTTCTTTTGAAGATCACATTCTAATAAAGCTAATTCCCCCTCTGTAGTTAGGTGAGAAGCACATTGACAGTCTCTTTATTATGAGGACTCCTTGGTCTTCCTTTTTTTTTTTTTTAAGTAATGCATAATTCCTCCCAAGCCATTTTTTGGTATTCAATCAGAACTGAGAATATACGATCATAGCCAAGAGCTTTTTACATTTAATCTTTGTGGCTTTTTCTTTTCATGTGTAAAAAGATGAGTTTTTCATTGGTCTTTGAGACCAATTATGATTTGTGTGTTTTTGAAAGATTCTTATAATTTTTTATCGTGATTATGCTGGCTTTATTTAGGGTTTATCCTTTGAAATGTAGTGCCCATGTGGAGTAAAATGAGAAGCCATACTGGGCTCAAAAGTATATTGAATGTGGGTGTGTAGTGAATCCAGGTGAAATGTAATTATATCTCCATATGCCAGGTAGGAAAATGTGTTCATATGTCTTTCTGTGAATCATTTACATTATTGATATTTCCAAGGCTATTTATAAACATTCCTATTCTAAATTTTCTTACATGAATAAAATAAAATCCATTTATTCAGCTGTGTCCTATATTATTTGTAAGGAAAATAGTTTCTTTTTTACCTGGTATTAAGTACAGATTACTAAACGGTCCTTTGGAGATTTACTTCAATTATATGAATTTGCTTTCCATGAGATAAAACAGCGGATCTAAGCATATTCAATGGGCTTTGACTTAAAGAACTATTCATCTGTGCAGTGCTTTATCTTTTTCATTTTTTTTTTTTTTTTTTTTTTTTAGGTTTTCAAATAATGTTTCAAAGCCAAAGACGCCTTAGGATCCAAGTGCAATCACAATAGTATTGACTTCTTTTGATGTGATCCAGGTGTCCCAGGGGCAGTGACTGCACTTTTTGCATCAATGAAGAGAAAGCCCTTGTGGAAGGTGAACAGTGTATTTAATAGTCATTCTTTGTCAAACTGAATTAATACTAAACACTTGAATCAATGAATCTGAGAATTTTAAAGACCTGGGATATTTTTTTACATTACCCCCCTCCTCACAAGCACTCTACTGGATGACATTTCTATAAGCAAAGTATGGGCCTTTCTTGTCACTGCCTTCCCAGTAAGGCACTTTAATTTTCCTTATTTGATAAATGAAATTTGGTACATGCTGCGATGTCTATTTAAATTCAATTGATTATACCTAAAGACTGAACATTTTTTCTACTGTTAGTGACAAACCCATTTAAAAGTAAGATTTACTTTTATTTGTGTGTGTGCATGCATGCATGCATATAATCTCTGTTTGTGTGTATATGTTTGTGTGTGTGTGTGCACATATGTGCCCAGTGCAAGTACACACATCAACTGTGTTCACATTCTGGAAGGAGCCAGAAGACTGGATCAGATACCCAAGATTTAGGAGTTATAGGCTACTGTGAGCTACTGAAGTTCAGTGTTCAGTAGGAGTTCAGGTCCTCTGCAAGAGCAGTAAGCACTCTTAACCACTGAGCCATCTCTCAAGCCCCAGTCCCAAGCTCCTTAATCTTTGATGATTTCTTTAATTTCCATTTCTGCTTTTGCATTTCTTTTCTCAGTGTGACACCTAAGTAAAACAAAATTTCAACAATATTCATTCTTTGCATTCTACAATACATAAATAATTTACAAAGGAAAAGACCAAAAGCAGTACCAGCATTACCTGATTTTCCCAAACACTCCATTAGAAATTTGGCTGTCTCAGCCATGCTGTTTATGACACTGCATATTCTCCTTTCCAGTGCTTTGTAGATTTAACACTAGTTCATCTGTTTCTTTAGATGTCTTCAAGGATATCATCACACTTTTATAAGTGATTTGAGTATTCTGATAGCAGTGTGTGTTTGAAAGCAGAGGACCTAAAAACATATAGCCAGCCATAACATTCCTGAAACTGTTGTCATATAGAAAACTAGAACAAAGTAATAAGCTGCATTAAAAGAGAAGGGAAATGCAGTGTTTCTATGGATGAGCATTTAGCTTTTAGAATTTTATTTCTCAGTGAATCAGAACTAGGAAAAAATAAAAGTTTATTTTTAATGAAATTTCTGGATCAGCACATTAGACTTTTAAACCATTCTTCAATGTATATACATTTTATACTAATATATTTTTTAAATCATGTAAGATTTCATGAGGATTACTTTAATTGCTGCAAATAACTCTTACCAGAGAAGCTACTTGGTAGAAGACTGGTATTCAAAGACCTTAAAGTTTTTTGTCTTATCTTAATGGCTGCAAAAGACCTAGTCTCTCTACTTGAGAAAATGACATTAGGAATTTATAATCTACTATCTTTGTTGAAATGTAAATACTCATATCTAATATCATTTACAGGACACTTGTCTCTCATATTTACTATTCCCTGAGGATGAAGCAAGTAGATATTTTACCTCGCTGTTAAATAAGCACTTTCACCTCAGCGACATGTAAGACAGTTAGAAAATAAAATGAATAGAGAACTAGAGGCATCATTTGTTAATTTGTAAAGAAAAATATGATTTATGTCGAATACCATACATAGCTGTATATTAGTATGGAATATTTACACATGTATACGTATATATGAACACTTTTTATTCACTTTTGTTTTAAATTAATTAATTCATTGATTACTTATAGTTTATTCACTTTGTATCCCAGATGTAGCTCCCTCCCTTGTACCTTTCCAATCCCACTCTTGTTGTCTCCTCTCTACCCAGGCCCCTCCCCTGGTCCACTGATAGTGGAGGTCCTCCTCCTCCTCTCTCTGATCTTGTCTATCAGGGCTCATCAGGACTGGCTGCATTACCTTCCTCTGTGCCCTGGTAAGGTTGCACTCCCATTAGGGAGAAGTGATCAAAGAGCAGAACAATGAGCTCATGTCAGAGAGAGTCCCTGTTCCCATTATTAGGAAAACCATTTGGACATTAAGATGCCTTGGCCTATATCTGTGTTCTACTTTATCTACATGAATGGTCCTTGGTTGAAGTATCAGTCTCAGAAAAGGTCCCTGTGCTCAGATTATTTTTTCTTTCCTTGTTGGAGCTCCTGTTCCCTCCAAGTCTTTCTATCTCCCCATTCTTTAATAAGATACCCTGTACTCTGCCAAAAGTATATAAGTCTCAGTATTCACTTATAAGAGAGTATATAGCATGTGTGTCTTTCTGCTTCTGGGATACCTCACTCAGAATGATCTTTTCTAGTTCCCACCATTTGCCTACAAATTTCATGATTTCCTTGTTAATTGCTGAGTAGTATTCCATTGTTTAAATGTACCACAATTTCTGTATGTATTCCTCAATTGAGAGACACCTGTGTTGTTTTCAGATTATGGCTATTACAAATAAAGCTGTTACGAACACGGTTGAGCATATGTCCTTGTTGTGTACTTGAGCATCTTTTGGATATATGCCAGAGTTGTAAGGCTGGATCTTGAGGAAGCCCTATTGCTAATTGCCTGAGAAAGCACCAGATTGATTTCCAAAGTGGTTGTAAAATTTTACATTCCCACCAGCAGTGGAGGAGGGTTCACGTTTGTCCAGATCCTCTCCAGCATGTATTGTCACTTGTGTTTTTGATCTTAGCCATTCTGATGGGTATAATGTGAAATGTCAGGGTCATTTTGATTTGGATTTTCCTCATAGGTAAGGATTTTGAGCATTTCTCTTTAAAATATTTTTATTTTAATTTTTATTAATTACACTTTATTCACTTTTTATCTCCCTGTAGCTTTCTTCCTTCTCCCCTCTCAATCCCACACTCTCTCTCCCTTCTCCATGCATGCCCCTGCCCAAGTGCACTGATAGGGGTGGTCTTCCTCTCTTTCCCTCTGATCCTAATCTATCAGGTCTCATCAGGAGTGGCTGCACTGTCTTCCTCTGTGGCCTGGTTCGGCTTCTCCACCCTCAGGGGGAGGTGATCAAAGAGCAGGCCAATCAGTTTATGTCAGAGACAGTCCCTGTTCCCCTTACTATGGAATCCACTTGGACACTGAATTGCCATGGGCTTCATCTGTTATAGGTTATCTCCATCAATGGTCCTTAGATGGAGTATCAGTCTCAGAAAAGTCCCCTGAGTTCAGATTTTTTTATTATTATTAATTACATTTTATTAACTCTGTATCCCAGCTATATCCCGCTGCCTCATTCCCTCCCAATCCCACCCTCTCTCCCTCATCTCCTCCCTGCCCCTTTCTAAGTCCACTGTGTGAGGAGGACCTCCTCCCCTTTCATCTGACATTGTTTTATCAGGTATCTTCAGGACTGGCTGTGAAGTCCTCCTCTGTGGCCTAGCAGGACTGCTCCTCCCTTGGGGGGTGAGGAGGTCAAAGAGCCTGCCATTGAGCTTCTGTCAGAAATAGTCCTTGTTCCCCTTACTTTGGGAAACCAATTGGTTACTTAGCTACCACGGGCTACATCCAAGCAGAGGTTCTAGGTTAAATACATACATGGTCCTTGGTGGAGTGTCAGTCTCAGAAAAGACCCCTGTGCCCAGATATATTTGGTCCTTGTGGAGCTCCTATCCTTTTCACATCATACCAACTCCCCCTTCTTTCAGATTTTTTAACTGTTTCTCTGTCATTTGATATTTTTCTATTGAGAATTCTCTTTTTGGCTCTGTACCCCATTTTTAATTGCATTACTTGTTTTGCTGGTGTTTCACATCTTGATTTCTTTGTTTCTGGATATTAGCCCTCTGCCAGATATAGGGTACTGGTGAAGATCCTTTCCCAGTCTGTAGGTTGTAGTTTTGTTCTATGACAGTGTCCTTTGCTTTACAGAAGCTTTTCAGTTTCCCAAGGCCCCATTTATTGATTGTTGATCTTAGAGCCTGTGCTGTTGGTGTTCTGTTCAGGGAGTTTTCTCCAGGGCCAATGAGTTCTAGGTTCTTCCCCACTTTTTCTTCTAACAGATTTAGTGTCTGCTTTTATATGTGATGGCTTTGTTCCACTTATACTTTTGTTTTGTGCAGGGTTATCAATGTGAACCTATTTTCATTTTTGTACATCTAGATATCAGTTTACACCAGTACCATTTGTTGAAGATGTTATCTTTTTTTCTACTGTATGGTTTTAGCATCTTTATAAAAAATCAGGTGTTCATAAGTGTGTGGCTTTATTTCTCAGTCTTTTATTTGATTCCATTGATTCACCAGCTGGTTTCTATGCCAGTACCGTGCAGTTTTTACAATTGTTGCTCTATAGTACAGCTTGATATCAGAGAAGGAGATACCACCATTAGATATTTTATTGTAGAGGATTGTTTTAGCTATTCTTGGTTTCCTGTTATTCCATATGAAGTTGAGAATTTTTTTTCAAAGTCTGTAAAGAATCATGCTGGTTATTTGATGGAAATTGCATTGAATCTGTAAACTGCTTTTGGTAAGATGGTCATTTTATCTATGTTAATCCTGTTAAGCCATGAGCATGGGAGATCTTTCCCTCTTCTGATATCATTTATTTTTTTCTTCAGGGACTGGAAGATTTTTTCATACAAGTCTTTGACTTGCTTGGTTAGAGTCACACCAATGTACTTTATGTCCTTTGTGGCTATTGTGAAGGGTGTTGTTTTCCTAATTTCTTTCTCAGCCCATTTGTCTTTTGTATAATGGAGGGTGACTGAATTTTTTGAGTTAATTTTGTATCCAGCCACTTTACTGAAGGTGTTTATCAGCTGTAGGAGTTTTCTGATAGAATTTTTGGGGTCACTCATTTATATTATCACATCATTTCTAAATAGTGATACTTTGACTTCTTCCTTTCCAATTTGCACTCCCTTGATCTCCTTTATTTGTCTTATTGCTCTAACAAGGACTTCAAGAACTATGTTAAAGACAAATGGAGATAGTGGGCAACCTTGCCTTGTCCCTGATTTCAGTGGGATTGATTTAAGTTTCTCTCTGTTTATTTTGATATAGACTATTGGCTTGCTGTATATTGCCTTTACTATGATTAGGTAAATATTTTGTATCACTGATCTTTCCAAGCCTTTAAATATGAGTGTTGGATTTTGTCAAATGCTATTTCAGCATCTAAGGAGATTATCATGTGTTTTTTCATTCTTTCTTTTTGTTTATAGGGGGAATTACATTGATGGATTTCCCTATATTGAACCACCAATGGATTCCTGGGAAGAAAGTATTTGGACATGGTGGATTATATCTTTTATGTGTTCTCTAATTCAGTTTGCAATATATTGTGTATTTGAGCATCAATGTTCATAAGGGAGATTGGCCTGAAATTATTTTTCTTTGTTGTGTCTTTGTGAGGTTTAGGTACCAAGGTGACTCTGGCTATCTTCAATGAGTTTGGTAATGTTCCTTCTGTTTCTATTTTGTTGAATTATTTGAAAATATTGGTATTACCTTTTCTTTGAAGTTATGGTAGAACTCTGCACTGAAACCATTTGGCCTGGGTGTTTTTTGTATGGGAGACTTTTGATTACAGCTTCTGTTTCCTTAGAGGATATAGGACTTTTTAATTTACATAATTGGTCTTGATTTAGCTTTGTTAAGTGGAATCATTCAAGAAAATTGTCCCTTTATTTATATTTTCAAGTTATGTGACATATAGGCTTTTGAAGTAAGACCAAATGATTGTTTAGATTTCCTCAGTGTCTGTTGTTATGTCCCCCCTTTCATTTCTGATTTTGGTGATTTAGATAGTGTCTTTTTGCTTTTTAGTTAGTCTGTCTAAAGGTTTGTCTATCTTGTTGATTTTCTCAAAGAACCAGCTCTTGGTTTCACTGATTCTTTGAATTGTTTTATTTTTTTCTAATCTATTAGTTTTAGCCCTCAGTTTGATTATTTCCGGCCATCTTCTCTTCTTGGGTGTGTTGCTAACCTTTTTTTAGGGCTTTCAGGTGTGCCATTAGGTTGGTTGAATGAGATGTTTCAAATTTCTTCTTGAAGGCACTCAGTGTTATGTACTTTCATTGTGTCCCATATGTATGGGTCTGTTGTGCCTTCATTTTCATTAAATTCTAGGAACACGTTTTTTCTTTCTTTCTTTCTTTCTTTCTTTCTTTCTTTCTTTCTTTCTTTCTTTCTTTCTTTCTTTCTTTCTTTCTTTCTTTCTTTCTTTTCTTCCCTGATGCAGCTGTCATTGCCTAATGAGTTTTGTTCAGTTTCCATGTGCGTATAGGCTTTCTGCTATTTCTGTTGTTGTTAAGGTCCACCTTTAGTCCATGGTGGTCAGATAAGATACAAGGGATTATTTCAATCTTCTTGTATCTTTTGAGGCTTGCTTTGTGACCAACTGTATGGTTTATTTTGGAGAAAGTTCCATGAGGTGCTGAGAAGAAGGTAAATTATTTTGCGTTTAGGTGAAAGGTTCTGTAGATGTCTCTTGGGTTCATTTAATTCATGACCTCTCTTAGAGTCATTGTTTTTTTGTTTATATTTTGTTGACCTATTCTTTGTTGAGAGTGAGGTATTGAAGTCTCCCACTATTAATTGTGGGACCTATGTGCAGTTTCAGTTTTATTAATTTTTCTTTTACAAATGTGAGTGTCCTTGTATTTGGGTCATAGATGTTCAGGATTGTGACATATTCTTGGTGGAATCTTCTTTTGATTAGTATGAAGTGTCCTTCCCCATCTATTTTGATTAATTTTGGTTGAAAGCCTATTTTATTAGATACTATAATGGCTACTCCTGCTTGCTTCATGTGTCCATTTGCTTAGATAACTGTCTTCTAGCTCTTACTCTCAGGTAAAGTCTATCTTTGTGACTTAGGTGTGTTTTTTGTATGCAACACATTTTTGGGTCTTGTTTATGTATCCATTATGTTAGTTTGTGACTTTTTATTGAAGGATTGAGTCCTTTGATGTTGAGAGAGTTTAATGACCAGTGGCTTTTCAATTCTTTGGCATTGATATTGGTTGTGGTAGTGTGTTTGTGTGATTGGCTGCAGTTAGTTTTGCATTAGTGAGGTTATTTATTCACTGTGTTTTTCTGAAAGTACTTAGTTTTCTTGGATTGTACTTTTCTTTCTAGTATGTTCTGTAATACTGGAATTGTGGGTAGGTATTTTTTTAATTTGTTTCTGTCATTGAATATCTTGTTTTCTCCATCAGTAATGACTGAGAGTTTTGCTTGATATATTAGCCTGGGCTGACATGTATGTTCTCCTAGGGTCTGCATTATATCCACCCAGGCACTTCTGGCTTTCATAGTCTCTGTTGAGAAGTCATGTGTGATTCTGATGGGTTGGCCATTCTATGTTACTTGGCCTTTTTCCCTTGCAGCTTTTAGTATTTTTTGTTGTTGTTCTATATACTTACTCATTTTATTATTATGTGGCAGGAGGATTTTCTTTTCTGGTCTAATCTATAGGGTGTTCTGTAAGCCTCTTGTAGGCCTCTCCTTTAAATTGGGGAAATTTTCTTTTATGATTTTTTTTGAAAATATTTTCTCTCCCTTGGAGGAAGGAATCTTCTTTTCCCTCTACTTCTATTATTATTCTATTATTATTAAGTTTGGCCTTTTCATGCTGTCTTGGATTTCTTCGCTGGTTTGTGTCAGGAATTTTTTTAGATGTAACATGTTCTTTAATGGATACATCAATTTCTTCCATTGTATCTTCCACACCTGAGTTTCTTTCTTCCATCTCTTGTAGTCTTTTGGTTACATTTACCTCTGTAGTTCCTCTTTTCTTCCCTCCATGATTTCCTCTGTTGTTTGTGTTTTCTTTAATTTTTCCATTTCTATCTTCAGACCTTGAACTATTTTGTTGATTTCCTTCACCTGCCTGACAGTATTTTCTTGTTTTTCCTTCAATTCCTTCACCTGTTTGAACATTCCTCTCTTTCTTTTGTTTCTTTCCAAGATTTAATCATTTCCTCTCTGAAGGCGACAAGCTGTTTGGCTGCATTTTCCTGTATGTCTTTACAGATAGCAATAATGTGTTTGACTTTATATTCCTCTATTTATTTATGCATTTTATTTGTTTCCTCCATTATACTCTTTGTAAGCATAGATGTAAGGTCATCTTCTTGAATTTAACTTATGTTTTGGTGTCCAAGGCTACTTGCCCCTGGATAACTGGATTCTGGAGATGTCATATTGCTTTGCCTTTTGTTGGTTGTGCTTTTATGCTGGCCTATACCCATTTGGATGTCTCAGTTGTTGGCTGTTAGTTTTTGGTTCCTGTTGGAGTGGGGAAAATTCCCTTGGCCAGATTCTGAAGCATCCTCACCTTTTAGGGTATGTTCAACCAAAAGGCGGTGTTTCTCAGGAGTTGTTACAGCTCACCTTAGGCATATGGACTTGTGTGATAACTGTGGTCATTGGTAGTCAGGGGGTCTGTCCAGTCACAAGGAGAAGTCCTGGAGACAGCTGCCCTTCTGCTTGGTTTCTTGCTCTGAATTTAGTGAACTGCTGTTGTTGCTCTTACACTGTGTTTGCTGGACCAGCCCTCTTGACCCAGAGAGCTCTGTGGTTTGGTCAGTTTAGCTAGCAAAAACTAGTTTCACCTAGGAGCTGTATCTGGGGGCTGATCCAGTGCCTCTCAGTCTTCTCTAGGTCTGAGGTTGGAGTTCTGTGCCCCCGTACCCAAGTAGTAATCAGTGGCAGGTAAGTCTAGCACCCATGGATGCAGCAGGAGACTGGAGCTTGGAGCCTTCACAAACCCAGAAACTCTTCCAGAGCTGGGTGTCCTGATTTAGGACCTGATGTTTTTGGTTCCTGTTGGAGTGGGGAAAATTCCCTTGGCCAGATTCTGAAGCATCCTCACCTTTTAGGGTATGTTCAACCAAAAGGCCAGTGGTTCTGTGCTGGCCACTGGTAGCCTGCAGGAACCTAAGAACTTTTCCCAAGATCTTTTCAGAGGAGGCAGGGGTCAGACATGATGTTTCCCTCAACATGGGGTTTCCTCCCTACAGGGAAACCCTATCTCTGTTGTCTTGTGGCCCACAGTTCTGTCTGGGATGGTGAGTCAAGAGTGCAGACAGATCTCTGGGCTGGCAGCTAGGCTACCACTGGACCCCAGGACCTTTTCCAGGGATTGTCTCGGTGACTTGAGGTCAGTCCCAGATGCTTCCTTCACTGTGGAGTTTTCTCAACTGGAAATCACAGTCTTTGGCGTTGTGTGCTCACAGGTTTTTCTGGAATGGTGATCAGAGCAAGCAAGCATGTGGTTATGGGTTGGCAACCAAGCACCTGCAAGGACAAGGAAATCTTCCAGGATTTACCTGAGTGACCTGAACCTGATTGCTTCCCACACCATGGTGTTTCCTCTCACTTGAGAAACACAATTCCTGACGTTTTAGGGCCCAGATTTCTGTCTGTTGGTAGCTGTGCAGTCACTGCTGTCCTGCTCATCAGAAACAATGACATAGTGGCACCACCTTCTTGGATCAATTTATTCCATATATGCACTCTTAAAAATATTTATGGAGATAATTCAAGTCATACAAATTTGAAATATGTAAGTTTTAAAGCAGAAGTAGTTGCTTATTCAGAAACATGCTTAAGTTTGTATTCAGTAACAACCCCTGCGAATAATTCATTTGATAGAAATATGGGGAATAGAGGAAAACCTAACTGAACTGACTGATTATTTTAATGTTGGAGAATGGTCTAATGCTAATTACTGTCTCTCAAGATCTGGTTATTGCCTACCAGATACACCCATTCTTATTTGTGTAAAACATTATGCCTAATTGGTTCATTAAATGGACTATACCTGGGGAAAGAAGAATGGAGTAGGTGTGGCTACAGTTCCTGGGATTTTGAAAACAAGAGAATAATGAGAAGATGGATGGGAAGAGAGAAGGAAGGAGGATACTACAATAAGTTAGTGTGGAGAAAAAAAAAAAAACATGTGGGCTAGGAGAAAGAACTCCAATAATGGTGTGAATAAAAATAAGTATTTATAATGTTATTGATGGAAGAAAGGATGGTTAAGGAGTTGTCATTGGAAGGTGGCTGGAAGATGGATGGTGAAGTGATTTTGACAGTGTAGGGAGGTATATCTGCCTGGTCCAAGGTTAATAAGGTGAGTATAAAAGCTAACAGGTGTCTGTGTCTTATTATTTGTGATAGTAGGTTAGATAATACTATTACAATTATCTTAGGGTTAATAGTAAATATAATATAACCAAAAACCTCTCTTTTGTTACAACATTTTAAGTAAATATTCTGAAGGAATTTTTGTATGGTTCAACATGAATGGAATGTTGAAATTAAATCATATGTCACTGATAATTACTGGCTTATTTCATTTTTCCCAATGAATTAATATACCGTGTAACCCATTTATGAAAGAACTATGAGAATAGAAGATTTAAAGGTACATCATGGATATATGCTCTGTTCTTACTTACCAATATGTTTCACACTACTTCTCAATTGCTCATTTGATAATAGCTACTCCCAGACTCTTCTATGGATTGACATGTAATTTCAGATACACAAATCACACTGTTGGTACTTCCTGATATGTTGACTGTGGAAGCAACGATTACACATCAATAATTCCATACATATTTGCAGAATTAATGATAGACAAGACCTTGGAGAAAATAAAATCAACAGCATTTTAGATTACTAACATTAAAAACAAACTGTTAATTTGTTATTTAAAAAGGTTGATATTAGCCATTTGATGGTGGCTCATGTCTTTAATCCAGTTGCTTGGAGAACAAAATCAGGTGGATCTCTGAGCTGGAGGACAGCCTGGAGAACAGAATGAATTCCAGGACAGCTGAGACTACACAGAGAAACCTTATCTTGAAAAACAAAAACAATCCAACAAAAACGTAAAGAAAGAAAGAAAAGAAAAGCTCGATGCATTCCTTAACTTATATTTCTCTGAACTCTCAGTTCTCCTCCCTGATTTCACCTTTTTTTTTTTTTTTTTTTACTTGAAAATGCTTTGATTTTGTTGATAACCTAGTGCTCAGAGACACTGTAGCATTGCTCTACTTCTGGTAACTAGTATATTAAAAGCAATCCAAATCTTTCCCCCTACTATTTCCCTTTCCAATCTTTTCACTGTTCTGTTGAAGTGTTCATGTGATTGTGTAAGGCATTGTGTTCAAAATGGAGTTTCTCCTGCTTGGTTTTGTTTCTGGATGACATGCATGTGGCATAGCACTTTTTACATTCATTGATTTAAAAAACATGTTAGAAGAGGCTGTGGTTTTACTTTTTTATTTTTATGTTTTACAAGTTATTCACTTTGTGTCCTGGTTGTAGCCCCCTTCCTCATCTCATCCAGGTCCTACCCTCCCTTCCCACTGCATCTACCTCTCCTAGTCCACTGATGGGGGGGATCCTCCTCCCATACTGTCTGACCCTAGCCTATCAGGGCCGATCAGGACTGCCTGGATCTTCTTCCTCTGTGGGGTGGTTAGGTTGGCTCATCAGGGAGAAGTGATCAAGGAGCAGGAATTTAGTTCATGTCAAAGAGTGTCTCTTCTACCCTTAGTAGAGGACCCACTTGGAGACTGAGCTATCTATGGGCTACATCTTAGCAGGGGGTCTAGGTAGTCTTTATGTATGATCTTTGGTTGATGCATCAGTCTCTCTAGTCCTGAGTGGGCTCTGATTCTCCCCCGTTTGACTCTGTTGGTCTCCATGTGGCTCCTGGTTCCTGTCCCTTCCTGGTCATTTTATAACTCTCTTTTTCCATAAGACTCCCTGTGATCTGTCCAAAGTTTGGCTGTGAGTGTCTGCATCTGCTTCCATTCCCTGCTGGTTGGAGTCTTTTAAAGGACATCTGTGGTAGGTTCCAGTTCTGTTCCTTCTCTTCTGCCACTTCTGGTGTATATCTTATTTGCCTTCTGAATGAAAATTAAGAATCTTCCCTGATGTCCTCCTTGTTGTCTGGCTTCTTCTTTAGGTCTATGGATTTTAATAGACTTATTCTATATTATATGACTAAGATCCACTTATAAGTAAGCATATTCCATGAGTGTCTTTCTGGTGAAATTTGCAGGCAAATAGATAGAAATAGAAAAGATAATTCTGTGGTTTTCCTTTGAGAGCATCTCAGGTTGAAGAAGAGAAGAAGCAGAGATTCTGTGCTGCTAGCCAAAGAAATATCACAGCTCTTAAATGGAGGATAAAATAATAAATGGCATATTTTAGCAACAACAATATTTCTTGGCAACATTCCTCAACTACTGCTTTTAAAAGACATATAGAGAAGTTTCTTTTTTTCCTTCAGATTATACAATGTACTGTTGGAAAACCATAATGTAATCTAGCCACGTCAAACCTAGCTCACTCAGGAGAACTCATTAAAACCCTCCCTCTCAATCCACCCAATAGTTGCTCTGTGTTATATTCTAATGAAGTGGAAAGTAATATATTATCTTAAACCTAGTTCCCATCCATTCTTTTCTGTCACAATAAAAAAACAAAATTCATCTATCTGTTCAAGCATGAAATCTAGGATATACCCTTGCCTCGTCTCTCTGTCTCATTAATTTCTTTTAATGCATTAAGCCATGATATATATATATATATATATATATATATATATATATATATGTGTGTGTGTGTGTGTGTGTGTGTGTGTGTGTGTGTGTGTATGTAGAACACTTGTTGTAGATCCATGTAGGTCCTGTGCTTGCTGCATCAGTCTCTGTAAGTTCATATGTGTCTTGTTTGGTGGATTCAGAAGGCTGTGTTCATTTGGTGTCCTCCCTCTCCTCTTGATTTTATAATCTCTCTCTCTCTCTCTCTCTCTCTCTCTCTCTCTCTCTCTCTGTGTGTGTGTGTGTGTGTGTGTGTGTGTGTGTGTGTGTGTGTGTAAAATATCTGGATTTGGGTCTCTGTACTTGTTCCCTTCTGCTGCTGGAAGAATTATGGCTAATGATGGCTGGATAAGGCACTGGTCTGTGAGTATAGCAGAATATCATTAAGAATAATATTACTGATTGTTTTTTAGACAAGTAGTATTTGACTTTACCCTCAGACACTGGGATAACTAGTCTCTGGTACTTAGTTAACCAAGCTGTGTCAGTTCATTCTCAAGGAGTATGTTTTAAGTAAAATCAGATGTTGGTTGGTTATTTCTACAAGTTCTATAACACCATTGCCCAAGCATATTTTGCAGGCAGGGCCGGTTGTAGGTCAAAGGTTTTGTGGCTGGCTTGGTGTTTAAGTTTCTCTTTTGGTGACCTACAGAGAAGTGTCTAGAACATAAGGTTGAAGGTTCCATGTGGGCACCAGCTCAACCTCTCTTTGTACGATAATTTATTTGGGTGTTTTCCTCAGTAATTGGTTCTGGTGTCAGTTTGTAGAGAACAACCTTTTGTTTTAACAATAGCCTGTGTTATTTGTAGGTTTCCATGGGACTCCCCAAGCCAACAATTCAACTGAATGCAACCCAGTCCCGGCCTTTGGAAGTCTTGCTTGGCAGCAAGAGATGGACAGATGAGATTCCATATACCCCATTCCTAGGAATCCTCATTAGGATCAACTTCATTGGTTTCAAGCAGTTTCCCTTCTACTAGGTGTCCACACCAAACACAAAGTCCCCAAATTCCAGTAGCCTACCTATACTCATTTCCTACAGTTCATTGTCTTTTCTCTACCTGATTTGCATCTCCTGTTTCCACCTGCTTCATTCAGCCTGTAATATCTATTCTATTTCCTATTCCTAGTCCCATTCATTCAACCTGTTATTTTTCTAACTATTTATATGTAAACTAAAAATAAGAAATACCACTTATTCAATATCTCATTTTTCAATATATATCACTACTATGGACTCAGTTGTAAAAGACAGAATCATTACAGTTCCTATTTGTACAGATTCCTCACCACCTACATTCCATTGATTTTTATTAAAAATACACAAATGATACATTTTTATTTGTATAACTATATACACAGTCTGAGTTACATAACTCTGACATGCTCTTATTTAACCATATTTTCTATTTTATCTTCCTTCTATATTTCTCTTTATATATCTATTTTCAGGTAAAATACAGAATACTCTTTCATAAAGTATAAATTAACATTTAAGTATAAAAAACAACTATAATTAAGAAATGCAAAGTGAATCATGTTAACCAGGTAACCAAAGATAACATCTTTATTGCTAGGCAGGTTTTAACACATGGGACCTGCTGATATGGGTAGAAATCAATTTGTGTCATTAATGGTAAAAATAAATAACTTTAGTCTAATCAAAAAAAAGCATTAGACAATTATAAAGTGAATATTCAATAAAATCATTGGTTGATACTCTTTAAAAATTTGTAGCTGGGTGATAGTGGAACACACCTTTAATCCTTGCACTTAGGAGGCAGAGGCAGGCAGATCTGAGTTCAAGGCCAGTCTGGACTACCAAGGAAATTACAGAACAACCAAGGCTACACAGAGAAGTCCTGTTTCAAAAAAGAAAAAAAATCTAAACTTCAAAATAAAAAGTAACAGCAAAAACCTTTCACAAAATGTAGAATAATACAGTGGGTATACAGAAACAAAATGTGAAGTCTTGAATCACAAGCAAAATAAGGTCTCAATAGTGAAATCTATTAGGTTCATAAATGTACATATAATTTATTATGCTATTAATATTATAAATATTAATTTTCCAGCTTTTTAAATTGGCTTGAGATTTTGCATCATGATAACATTAGAGGAAGCTGAGTAAAGTGTGTAAAAGAACACTGATCTAATTGGCTACCATTATTTGAAAAAGAGAAACTTAAAAATGACCACACTCATGCATACCATACACATACAAGTATACACACCCACAGATAAACACACACACACACACACACACACTCAACTACTACACTGATATTCTTAAACCTTTAGAATGGGTATCAGCAACTAAACACATAACAAACATTGATGCTGAAGACAAATAGGGTCTAGATGAATAAGTTAAATAGGGTCTAGATGAATAAGTTAAATTTTATCATGCAGGTGGTGATGTAAACTAGCATGGTACTATAGAAATCAGTATAGAGGTTCATGAAAAAAGTACATCTAGAACTATCCAGATTTTCCACTCCTAATATACCCAAATAATATTAAGTAAGCATACAATACAGGCATTTTATATTGTACATCACATACATATTGTACATCACATAAGACATAGCACCATTTTACCTTAGTGCTCAGCTACCCACTTCTTATGCAGTGTCGGTTCCAACCCCAGGGAATAGTACTTCTGGGCCTTCCCACCTTGCTTAACCTAGTCAACATAATCCCGCACAGGCCTGACCACAGTCTACCATAATATAGATATCTTACATATATCTCTGGAGGCTTGAGTCCTAGGTGATTCCAAATCCTGACAAAAATGTCAGTCAACACTAAACATTAGATAGAACTTGAACCAAATGTAAAATTTAGAGACAACCATTATATTGTATTGATGACTAGAATTGTATCTGTGTTTGGAAGTTTTATCACTTAATTGGTCAATTACCACTAGAGTAGCATTTCACTGAGTGTTCCAAATTGATAGTATCCATATTAGTTCAGCCTACCAAAACAACCTGATCCTGAGTGCTAAGAAGGAGAGAAATTAGGTCAAAATGTTCGCCCATAATGAATGTTATATTTTATGATTCTAAGTATAGTGTTCATACCTAAAAATAAAGAGCCTTACCACTGTGCAGTCACTCTCATTTTTTATAAACTAGAGCTATGCTATAGTATAAAAACTTATGGAGCAAACATTATTCCACTAATTATTTTTTCTTACTATTTTCTAAAGCAGTACTGAATAAATGAATATGAAGCCTAAGGAGAGAGTCACATCATTTAACATTTGTAAAATGAGAATTCTATTCACTTGTAGCATTGACTACTAGAAACTGTTCAGCACAATTCTTCATCACAAATAGAGGGAAATGTAAACAATAGAAATACAGAATGAATAGGTAACATACCCTTTCCTTCCTAATCTCTTTCCTTCAGAATCCACTAACTATACTTCTCCTATCATAAGGGAACCAGCAAATAGAACTACATTGAACTTATATAACCTGAGGACTTTTACTGCTATCCTTTGGGAAATTAAACATTTTTAATTCATGAATTACTCCATATCATGGACTTGGGGTTGTGAAAGCAAGGGGTATGAATCACTAACTTATTTTATAAATAAATACTTAAAAAGGTAAAAGCAGACTTATGTGTTTGAAATTTTAAGGGGTACAGAATCTCCATGCTTCTTTGTGAATTCTGTATAGGAATGCCTGACATTTAATATTATATAGAAACCAACACAAAGCATCTTTGTAGATATGATCATGGAAGAGCATCATAGAGCCTCACCTAGTGGCTATCATGGGATGATTCAAATTGGCAGCTTAAAAACAAATTGTAAAGGCAGAAAAAATGTCTATTTTTTTTTCCATCCATGAACAACACTTATGCTCAAGAAACTGCTCTTGACGTCAAAGATGAGAGAACCAGATTGCAAAATGCTCTGAATAGCAAAGAATTATAATGTAAATGGAACTGCTGTCCTTAGTGTGATAACACATACAGCTACAATAATGTAAATGTAATGTAAATGATTTTTTATTGAATATGCAGGCTTTACTGAAAAACAGAAATCAAAATTCTCAAAACAATGAGTAGCCTCTTCAGGCTTTGTGAAAAGCAATATAGCCTCTATGAGTAAATGGCAAGAACTCCTTTAGCAAAAGTCAATATTGTACAGGTAAACAAGCCTGTTTTAATGTTTCCTCCCTAATCTATTCAAACTGAACAGTTGAGAATTAAAGTGACAATCATCCTCTCATAGAGAGGTTTTGAAGATAACAGAGAAACAGGATAAATGACAAAAGATTCAGTGGTTTACAGAATGGAATGAAGAGCTTTTCCTACTGTGTTGCCTAACTCAAATGTACTGATGTGGATATGGGGGAAACGTGTGAAACAATGTAACTAAAAAATTGTCCCCATATCCTCTCTTATGGGACCATCAAAACAGCTCTCATCTAAAGGGAATAATGATCATTTATTAAGGAGCCAAATAAGAGTGCCCATGGACTGAGAACACAGATTTAAACTACTTCAAATTCCATGAATTTTTTTTATAATAAGAGAACAAAGAATGGCATAAATCAAGATACATTTAAAATACACTTGTGGAAACATTAAGAACTTAGTTGCAGCAAAGCAGTGAAATGTCAGCTATAGACTTTGAACTTTACTTGATGACACTCCATTAGTCCTTTGATTCCTGAAAAAACTAGGGTTTTGTGACATTAATATAATCCAAAAATTGATTTTAATAAATTAATTTTTTATTGATTACACTTGGTTCATGTTGAATCCCACCTATAGATCCCAACCTCATCCCTTCCCAATCCCACCCTTCCTACCTCATCTCCTCCCATGTCTCTCCCCAAGTCCACCGATAGGGGATGTCCACTTCCCCTTCCATCTGACACTAGCCAATCAGTTCTCATCAGGACTGTCTGCATTGTCTTCCTCTGTGGATTGGTAAGGCTGCTTCCCCCGCAGGGGAAAGTGATCAAAGAGCCAGACCCTGAATTCATGTCAGAGACATTCCCTGTTTCCATTTCTTGGGAACCAAGGTGAAGACTTAGTTGCCCATGGACCTTAGTATATTCATTAGTCTTGCAGCTCCCCCTGGGTCAGGATTTTTTAGCTCTGTTGATCTCCTTGTGGACCTCCTGTCCCCTCAAGGTCTTCTATCTCTCCCCTCTTTCATAAGATTGCCTGGACTCTGCCTAAAGTTTGGCTATGAGTCTCACATCTGCTTTGATACCTTGCTGGGTAATCTTGCAGAGGCCCACTCTGGTAGGGTCCTGTCCTGTTCTGTTTTCTCCCTCTTCCAGTATCCATTCCATTTGCCTTTCTGAGTGAAGACTGATCATCTTAACCATGGTCGTCCTTGTTGCATAGCTTTCTTATAGTATACAGATTTTAGTATGTTTATCCTATGTTACATGTCTAATTCCCACTTATAAGTGAGTATATACCATGCGGGTCTTTTTGCTTCTGGGATACCTCACTCGGGATGATTTTTTCTGGTTCCCACCATTTGCCTGCAAATTTCATGATTTCCTTGTTTCTAGTTGCTAAGTAGTATTCCATTTTCTAAATGTACCACAATATCTGTATCCCTTCCTTAGTTGAAGGACACCTGGGTTGTTTTCCAGATTCTGGCTATTACAAATAAAGCTGCTACAAACATGGTTCAGCAAATGACATTGTTGTGTACTTGAGCATATTTTGGATATATGCCTAGGAGTGGTATAGCTGGATCTTGAGGAAGCGCTATTCCTAATTGTCTGAGAAAGCACAAGATTGATTTCCAAAGTGGTTGTACAAGTTTACATACCCACCAGCAGTGGAGGGGGGTACCCCTTTCTCCAAAACCTCTCCAGCATGTGTTGTCCCTTGAGTTTTTGGTCTTGACCATTCTGATGGGTGTAAGGTGAAATCTCAGGATTGTTTTGATTTGCATTTCCCTGAGGCCAAAGGACATTGAACATTTCTTTTAAGTATTACCCTGCTATTCAATATTCCTCTATTGAGAATTCCCTGTTTAGCTCTGTACCTCATTTTTTAATTGGATTACTTGATTTGTTTATTTTTAACTCCTTGATTTCTTTAAATATTCTGAATATTAGCCCTGTGTCATATGTAGGTTTGGTGAAAATACTTTCCTGCTCTGTAGACTGTTGTTATGATGCCAGTGTCCTTTGCCTTACACAAGCTTTTCAGTTTCATGAGATTCCATTTATTGATTGTTGATCTTAGAGCCTGTGCTGTTGGTGTTCTATTCAGGAAGTTGTCTCCTGTACTAATGAGTTCAATGCTTTTTCCATTTTTTTTTCTAACAGATTTATATTGTCTGGTTTTTATGTTGAGGTCTTTGATCCATATGGACTTTATTTTTGTGCATGGTGATAAATATAGAACTATTTGCATTTTTCTACATATAGACATCCAGTTAAACAAGTACAGTACCATTTGTTGAAGATGCTGTCTTTTTTCCATTGTATAATTTTGGCTTCTTTGTCAAAATTAAGTATCCATAGCTGTGAGGGTTTATTTCAGGTTCTTCTATTTGATTCCATTGACCCACCTTTCTGTTTCTATGCCAGTACCATGGAGCTTTCATTACTATTGCTCTATAGTACAGCTTGAGGTTAGAAATGGAGATAAATCTGGATGATCTGTTGTTGTACAGGAATGTTTTAGCAATTCTGGGTTTTGTGTTTCTTCATATGAAGCTGAGAATCTTTTTTTCAAGGTCTGTAAAGAATTGTGTTGTTATTTTGATGGGCATTGCATTGAATCTGTAGATTGCTTTTAGCAGAATGGCCATTTTCACCATGTTAATCCTACCAATCCATGAGCATGTGAGATCTTTCCATCTTCTGATATATTCTTCAATTTTTTTCTTCAGAGACAGAAGTTTTTTGTTTGTTTGTTTGTTTGTTTTTGTTTTTGTTTTCAAACAGGTCTTTCACTTCCTTGGTTAGAGTCAAACCAAGGTACTTTGTGTTCTTAGTGGCTATTGTGCAAGGTATAGTTTCCCTAATTTCTTTCTCAGCCCTTTTGTCTTTCATATACAAGAGGGCTACTGATTTTTTTGAATGAATTATGTATCAAGCCACTTTGTTGAAGGTGTTTATTGGCTAAGGAGTTCTCTGGTTGAACTTTGGGGTTCACTCACATATACTATCATATCATTTTCAAATAGGGATACTTGGACTTCTTCCTTTCTGATTTTTATCCCTTTGATCTCCATTGGTTGTCTTATTGCTCTCTGTAGGAGTTCAAGTACTGTGATGAAGAGATACAGAAAGTGTGCAGACTTGCTTTGTCCTTGATTTCAGTGGGATTGACTTAATTTTCTCTCTATTAATTTTGATTTTTTTTTCTATAAGTTTGCTGTATTTTGTCTTTACAATGTTTAGGTATATGCCTTGTATCCCTGATATCTCCAAGACTTTTAACATGAATAGGTGTTGGATTTTGTCAAATTCTTTTTTGGCATCTAAGGAGATTATCATGAGCTTTTTCTCCTTAAGTTTGTTTATATGGTGGATTACTTTAATGGATTCCAGATATCGAACCATTCTTGCAGGCCTGGGAAGAAGCCTAGGTGGTCATGGTGGATGATGGTTTTTTTTTGTTGTTGTTGTTGTTCTTTTTGTTTTGTTTTTTTCTTTGCTTTGTATACTTTTTTTTTCTTTATTAATTACACTTTACTCACTTTGTATCCCCCCTCCGTGGTTCACTCCCTCCTTCCATCCCAATCCCTCCCTTCCTCCACCCCCTGCCTGCATGCCCCTCCCCAAGTCCACTGATAGGGGAGGACTTCTTTTCCTTCCTTCTGATCCTAGTCAATTAGGTCTCATCAGGAGTGGCTTCATTGTCTTCTTCTGTAGCCTGGTAATGCTGCTTCCTCCTCAGGGGGAGGAAATTAAAGAGCAGGCCAATCAGTTCATGCCAGAGACAGTCCCTGTTCCTATTACAATGGAACCCACTTGGATACTGAACTGCCATGGGCTACATCTGTGCAGGTGTCTTATTTAGTGGAATAGTTTGGAAAGAATTTGAGTTAGCTCTTCTTTTAAGTTTTGGTAGAGTTCTGCACTGAAATAATCTGGCCCTGGAAATTTTTTTTTGGAAGGGAGACTTTTGATGACTGTTTCTATTTCCTTGGGGAACATAGGGATGTTTAATCTATTTACCTGATCTTGATTTAATTTTGATAAATGTAATCTATCAAGAAAATTGTCCATTTCATTTAGATTTTCAAATTTTGTTGCATACCTAATGATTGTTTGGATTTCCTCAGTGTCGGTCTTATGTCTCCCTCTTCGTTTCTGATTTTGCTGATTTGGATAGTTTCTATCTGCTTTTTAGTTTGTTTGGCTCAGGGTTTGTTTATCTTGTTGATTTTCTAAAAAAAATCAGCTCTTGGTTTCATTGATTATTTGAATTGTTTTCTTTGTTCCTAATTCCTTGATTTCAGCTCTGCATTTGATTAATTCCAATCATGTACTTTTCTTAGATGTATTTGCTTCTTTTTGTCCTAGGGATTTTAGATGTGCCTTTAAGTTGATTACGTGAGATGTCTCATAACACTTAGTGTTATGAACATTCTTCTTAACACTGCTTACTTTGTGTCCCAAAAGTTTGTGAAAGTTTTGTCTTCATTTTCATTAAATTTTAGGAAGACTTGAATTTTTTTTTATTTCTTCCCTGACCAAGCTGTTGAGTAGAGAGTTGTTTACTTTCCATGTGTATTTAGGCTTTTCACAATTTCTGCTGTTGTTGAGGTCTAGTTTTAGGCCATGGTGGTCTAATAGGATACAGGGATAATTTCGATCTTCTTGTATCTGTTGAGGCTTGCTTTGTGACTGAGTATATGTTCAGTTTTTGAGAAGGTTTTATGAGGTGCTGAAAAGAAGGTATACTCTTTTGTGTTTGGGTGAAAAATTCTATAGACATCTATTAGGTCCATTTTATTAGAACCTCTGTAAGTGTCATTATTGCCCTAGTTAGCTTCTGTATATATGCTCTGTCTCTTGCTGAGAGTAGATTTTTGAAGTCTCCCACTATTAAGGTATCAGGATTGATGACTGATTTAAGCTTTAATAATGTTTCATTTATGAATGCAGGTGCTCTTGTATTTGGAGTATAGATGTTCAGGATTGTGATGTCCTCATGGTGGAATTTTCCTTTGATGTGAATGAAGTGTTCTTTCTCATTTTTTTATTATTTTGTGTTGAAATTCTATTTTATTAGATATTAAGATAGATACTCCAGCTTGATTTCTGTGTCTGTTTGCTGGAATAATATTTGTCCAGCCCTTTACTCTGACGTAGTGTTTATCTTTGCTGCAGAGGTGTGGTTCATGGATGCAGCAGAATTTTGCATCTACAACCATTCCTGTTAGTCAGAATGGTTGGTTTCTACAAACATTCTGTTAGTCTGTGACTTTTTATTGGAGAGTTGAGTCCATTGATGTTGATAGATAATATTGACCAATGAATGTTATTTCCCTTTATTGTGGTGTTGGTGTTATTACTGTGTTTCTATGCTTGATTTCTTTAATTATTTTTGTTGTGATGTTATCTATATCCCGTGTTTTCTTGGGTGCGGTTGATTTTGTTGGATTGGAGCTTTCCTTCTAGTATCTTCTGTAATGGTGTGTTGCTGCATAGATATTGTTTAAATTTAGTTTTGTTATAGAAAATTTTGTTTTCTCCATCTATGTTGATTGAAAGCTTTGTTGAGTATAGTAGTCTGAGTTGGCATCTGTGGTCTCTTGCATTCTGTATAACATTGGCCCAGGCCCTCTGACTTTCTGATGAGCAGTCTGGTGCAATTCTGAAATTTTGATGTCTACCTTCATATGTACTTGACCTTTTTTCTTTTGCTGCTTTTACTATTTTTTCTTTATTCTCTTGATTTTGTGTTTGACTGCTATGTGACCCGAGGTCTTGCTTTTCTAGTCTAGCCTACTTCATTTTCTATAGGATTCTTATATGTTCATGAACATCTCTTTCTTTAAGTTGAGAAAAGTTTCTTCTATGATTTTATTGGAAATATTTTCTGGACCTTGGAGCTTGGTATCTTCTTTTTCTTCTATTCCTACTATTCTGAGATATCATCTTTTCATGGAGTCCTTGATTTCTTGGATTTTTTTGTGTTTGGAACTTTTCTGATTTTACTTTTTCTTTGAGATATGTATCAATTTCTGCAATTGTATCTTCGTAGCCTGAGATTCTCTCTTTCATCTCTTGTATTCTGTTGGTGATGCTTATCTTTGCAGTACCTGATCATTTCTCTAAGTTCTCCAGCTCCAGGGTTTTCTCTGTTTGTGTTTTCTTTATTGGTTTTAATTCTGTTTTCATTCCTTGCACCATTTCCTTCATCTGTCTGAATATGGCTTCCTGTCTTAACATGTTGGCCTCTATTTGTTGTTGTTCATTTCCTGTCTATATGTCACTACTTGTGCCTTTACATGTGTCTCTCTTTGGTTGTATTTGTCTATTTCTTTGAGAGTTTATTCATTTTCTCTTTATGTGCCTCTAATAACTGGATAAGCATTGACTTGAGAAAGTTTTCTTTGTTTCTGATGAACTAGCATATCCATTGACTTCTGGGGTTGCTGGTGAAGCCATGATGTCCTGATTTTGTTGGATGTGTTTTTATGCCCATGTCTAGCCATCTGTTCATCTGTAACATTCGCTGTTTGTTCCTGGAGTCTATACTTCAGATTGTGTCTGTCTGACTCTGGTGTCTGGAGTGTTATTCAGGAAGATGAAACAGGTCCACTGGTTCAAGAGTGGGTATTGGTGTTTCAGTTGAACCTAAGGGAGGAAGGTACCCATGTGAATGTGCATAAGCATGACAGTGAGTGTTGACATATGCCTTGAAGAAGAGGGTGCTAGGGATGTGTAGATGCCTGGGTGGAGCATAACTGCAAGAGTGGGTGCTGGTGCTGTTTGTAGGCTCAATGTGCATAGGCTAGTGCCCTGAATACCTCAATGGTACACAGGCCTGTTGTACTGTACTCCTGGTATTCAGATCTGTCTGGGCTCCAAGAATTATTTGTGTGGACTATGCTGGTAGACCCACAGAACAAGGGTTTCAATGTTGAGCCATGGTGTCCCAAAGGTCCCTAAGTTGGGCACAGTGGGGTTGAAGTTGGGAGGGTTCAGATGTCTGGCTGCTAGCTTAGAAGGACCCTGGATCTGAGGCTTTGCATGCACTCACTTGAAAGCACAATCACTAGCTCTCAGGCCTACTTGGAAATCACAGGGGTTTCCCCTGATTTCTACTCTCAGATTTGGGCCTTCATGACAAATGGGAATGCAGAAGATCCATCAGCTCAGTGGTGTTGACTGTTTGGCCACTGGGCAGCCACCTCTGCTGTCTCATTCACTGAGCAGAGAGGCTCCTGTTCGGGAGCCTGCTCTGCTGCAGTTGCAGACCTTGGACACCCTTAGAACCTCCTCCTGCAGCTGCAGTCCTGTGAGGCCCATACATCTGCAGTGGTCTCTGCTTTCTCAGTCACCAAGCATGCAGCCTCATGCTTGGGGTAACCACTGCCTTCTCAGCCAAGCAGGGAGGCTCGTGTTTGAGGGAATTGAAAGTGCAGGGAGGTTGAATATTCACCACTCTCAGTCCCTGGAGATGTCTGCTGGTGACCTCAATCAAAACTGTCCACGCTCACTGGTTGTCCCCTCTTGCCCAGGAAGCTTCAGTGTTGATGTTCTGCCATCAGCTACCTCAGAATTCACTAATTTTGGAGTTTTGGATCCTGTGCCCCACAGATATGGTGTGCTCTGCTTGTGGACATTTTGGACTCTGCCTAAAGATTTTTACTTGTTAGAATTTTAGCTATGGTTTTATCTCCCAGTGACAGGATGTTACAACTGAAACAGAGGAGAGCAAGAAAAAAATGTCTATTTAGTAGGTGTAAGATAGTCCAGGAAAAATTGTTATTGAGCTGTAGGCCAAAACATTCCATCCTCTTCACATTATTGAAAGTCTAATCAGTCACACTTTGCAGATACAACTTCTTTTCTAGAATTTTCTTTCACATGACCAGCCAGAAAAAGCACATTTTGACTCTATTTCTTGAGTTTTGGGCTTTAATTATCTGTTTTTCATGGTCTTAGTTCACTTTACTTTATCCAGTCATAGTCAACATTTCCCTTTTAGTATTATTTGCTGAGATAACCTTTTTGATATTTACTCTGTGAAGTCTCAGGGAGATACTCCCATAGGTGCTTCTATGTCTGCATTATAGCCTTTAACTAATTAAATCTTACACAATCTGCCTGCAAAACACAAAGGCATAAAATATTTAACAATAATATCACAAATGATTGGAAATGATAAATGATAGTACAATATCGCTGGATTCTTCAGCTATATATAAGATGGAGTAACATCACTTCAAAGGATACTTCAAAGTAGTTTATATTAGAGTAAGTATTGGTGAGAAACATGTAAAGCATCTTGTAAGAGACACAGATGAAAACAGTATCCATCTAAACAATATAAAAATATCTTAGAGGACCAAACACTGAAGGGTAAATTATATTAATTAACCATGATCTGTTCAAGAAATTTTTATAAGAATGAAAGTATTTTTCCCACCTTCTTGCAAGAGATTTTAAGTTTTCCAACTTCAAATAAGTCAAATGCGAAAAAAAAAACAATACCATCATGCCTATAATCTCTATTTCTTTGTGTGAGAGAAAAAGAGAGCATGAGAGAGAAAGAAAAAGAGAGTGATATTAAAATTTAATATCAAGTGCAATTTATCCTAGGAAGAAAAGATTGCCTTAATATCTGAAAACCAAAAACAATTCATGTTAACACACTAAAAGAGAAAAATGAACAGAAGAATAAATAAAAAGGAAAAAAATGTAACAATTTCTAATGTGTTCTTTATGTGGTTCTTTAGAATATGATCCATAATATTTTCTCAACATAAACAATACCAATAGTGTATCTTCATGAATTTTAGTGTGTGCCGCTGTGTAAAGGAGAAACGCAATGAAATCAGTGTGATTATTAAATCTACACTATAATTAATGAGAGTTTATATTTATCTCAAGTAGTATTTTATTCAGTAATATAACTTTCCTTAAATAACTGTCTTCTGTATGGATTTTCCAAAGCATTCAATTCTTTTACCATAGAAATAACCCTTGTTGTAAAGTGAAAGTAACAGTCCATTAATTTATACAATTGCAGTAAAAACTCAAATATTTTTGGTGATTAAACATATTTTGTCTTGGCAGCACACAGTTGAGCACTGGAAAATTCAAACATAGTGACAATGTAGAGGTAAACATTATGCATGATCAACTGTATATTTACTCAGGTTTCAATCAAGAATTGAAGGCATTAAAGTGAGGCTAGATATGCTCAAAAAGGGAACTGAATAGCAACAGACATTATCTATATAGTTTCAATTATACTTTTATTAGTTGCAAAGATTACTTCTGCTGTTCATTATGCTTATAGTTTTTCATTATTTTTTGTTTTTTCATTCATTCATTTTTAAATAAAACAAAACATAATAATATAAAACAAAACTATCATATCACAATTAAACAAGACAAACAAAGAGAAGGAAAAGCGTGCAAGAGCAGGCACAAGTATAAGAGATATACATGTTTGCACACACAGAAATCCCATAAATACACAAAACTGGAAGTCATAATATAAGTACAGAAAACCTGGTGCAGACTGGTGCAGGTGCTGGGCATGCTATATAGGTCTCTGTGAGTTCATATGAGCTTTCCTCATGTTGAATAAGAGGGTTGTGTTCTCCTGGTGTCCTCCATTCCCTCTGGCTTTTACATTCATCTTGCTTACTCTTCTGCAGTGTTTCGTGAGCTCTGAGGGGAGAGATTTGATAAAGATATCCCATTTAGATCTTAGTGTTCCAAGGTTTCTTACTCTTTGTGTCAACTGTAACTACGAGTCTTTGTATTTGTTCCTATCTACTACAGAAAGAAGCCTCTCTAATGATGGCTGTAAAAGGCATCAATCTGAGTATAGCATCAATCTATGAGTATAGCATAATTATATCATTTTATCACTACATATATATTTTATTTTTTCTGGTCAGTAGTATTTGGCTATTTAGTCTTAGGTCTTTGGTCACCCAAACAGTGTCAGGAATGCATTCCATCTCACAGAGTGGGCTTTAAGTAAAATTAAATATTGATTGTTTATTCTCACAAGCTTTGTGCCACTGCTTCACTAACATATCTTGCAGGCAGGACACTATTTTAAATAAGGGTTTTGTGGCTGAGTAGGTGTTTAAGTTTCTCTTTTGACAGTGTACAGAGAATCTTCCAGTGTCTTTGATACAGGAAACTATCCTTATTTGTTTTTGGTTGTTTGGTTGGTTGGTTTTAAATCTAATTTGTCATTTAAGAATTTCTTCATGTTTTCTTCTAATTTGTTTTATTTTATTCCTCTTTTAATTTTATTTTTGATATTATGATATAATTGAGAATTTATTTCTTTTCTTCCCTCTCTCCAAACCCTGCCATACACCATTCCTCTATCTCCTTCAAATTCATGGCCTCTTATTTCACCAAATGTTGTTACATGGAAATATATATGTTAATATTTGCCTACATTTAACCTGCTCAGTATGTTGTTACTCGTATGTGTGTTTTCAGAGTTGACCATTTGGCACTTTGTTTTTGTTTTTTATTTTGTTTTGTTGGTTTTCTAATGAAAGTCCTTTGATCTTTTAACAACTACTGACGTTTTCTATAATCCTGCATCCGTGAATGATGGTTTAACTGAATACAAAATCCTATTTTGTAAAATATTATTACTCATTAGGTTGAAGAAATTACATGAAGAGCTTGTGACACTTTACATGGCTGATGGGAAACATGCTATATGTGTAAATAATTGTGTTAATGTGTTTTCTTGGAGCTAATTGCATTTGATGATCTGATTGCTTTAATTTTTTCATATGCATTTATTCTGCCATCTTAAGTTTATCTTATGTACTAAATGTTATACACAAGCAATAAAACATGGTAATGTTTTTCATTTTTATTTAACAATATGATAAAACCTTACTGTGCATAGCAATACCATTAAGTCTGTAACTTTTATTAAGTCTGTAATTTTTAGATAATATGATTACATAAACACTTTCCATACCCTTATCACCCTTTAAAAGTTAACATGATGCCATGGCTAAGTTTAGTTGTCAACTTGACACACCTAAGTAGAGAAAACTTCAGTTGAGGAATTGCCTCTATAAGATTTGCCTGTAGACCTGTTTCTGGCTCATTTTCTTATTTGCCGGTTGATAGAGGAGGGCCCATCCTACAGGGAAAGAAAGCATCTCCAGGTAGATGGTCCTAAAATATATGTAAGCCTGGAAGCAAGCTAGAAAACAAGAGTCATCCACCATCTTTACTGCAGTTCCTGCCTCCAGGTTTGTGCCTTCAGTCCCATTGTTGACTGCCACCAATGAACTTAACATGTAATCCAAATAAACCTTGTCTTCCCCAAGATGAGAGAGAACATGCAGCAGTTGCATTTCTGGGTCTGAGTTACCTCACTCACTGTAAAATTTTCCAGGTCTCTCCACTTACCTGAAAAGTTCATGATTTCATTTTTTCTTTACAGAGAAATAATATTTGACAATATAGATTAATAGTTTTTATGTCCATTTGTGGGCCAAGGACATTTAGGTTATTTCCATTTCTTAGTGGATGTAGTTGACTAAGTATCTATGTAGCAGGATGTTCAGTACTTCAGACAAGTTACAAGAAGTAATATATGTAGGTCATATGGTGGATTTGTTTTTAGCATTGCAAAAGATATCCACATTGTTTTCCAGAATGGCTCAACAACTTTGCAATCCCATCAACAATAAATAGCAGTTCTCCTTTCTTTACATCTTTGTTAGCATTTCTTGTTGATTATTTTCTTGATCTTAGCCACTCTGTAAGGGATAAGATGAACTCTCATAATTGTTTTGATGTCTATTTTCCCAGTTGTTAAGAATGATGAAGTTTTTTAGCTATTTACTTTATAATGATCCACAAACACTATTTTTGGCTTGGATTGTAGCTCAGGAATAGAGCACTTTTATAGTATTCATACAGTTTTGTGTTCTATTCCCAACTCCACAGAAAGATATATCATCTATTTTTTTTTTTTATTTTTTGAGACAGGGTTTCTCTGTGTAGCCTTGAACGTCCTAGACTAGCTTTGTAGACCACAGAGATATGTCTGTGTCTGCGACCATAGTACTTGAATTAAAGTCTGAACCAGCACACTTGGTTAAAACATGTTGATCATGTGATCATTTAAAAAGTAATATGTGTCTATTACAAACAAATTTGTCTTGTGTAAAGTTTATTCAACTTACAGCTGCTTGCAAGTACATAGGATCAAAGATTCTCAGTCTTTATCAAGGCTCACTGGAAAATCCAGAAATGTTTGTTTAATGATATCTATCACAGTAAGACGTGTGTATGAACAATAAACATTATATCCTTTATATTTCTAAATTAGTGTCCCAAACATCCCTTAAAATATACCATTCCTTATTATATAGAAATTATACTTACTTCTAAGGTGTATGTGAGCTTAACAGTTGAATAGTATTTTGATATGCACAATAAATGCATACTTGTACTTAATAGTAAGAAACTTATATCCAATAAGAATTCTAGGGCTTAAAAATAAAATTCAACTTTGCACATAGGAAAATATAATTTTTAATTAAATTTTTATTTTTTAGTATTAGTTACAGTTTGTTAACTTTGTATCCCTGCTGTATCCCACTCTCTCTTTAACTCCCAATCCCACCCTCCCACCCTCATCTCATCCCTGCCCCTTTCCAAGTCCACTGATAGGGGAGAACCTCTTCCCCTTCCATCTGACCCTAGCTTATCAGTTATCTTCAGGACTGGCTGAAAAGTTCTCCTCTGTGGCCTAGCAGTGTTGCTCCACCCTCGGGAGGTGAGTGTCAAAGAGCCCGCCATTGAGTTCATGTCAGAAACAGTCCCTGTTCCTCTTATTAGAATACCCACATGGATACTGAGCTACCAAGGGCTACATCTGAGCAGAGCTTCTAGGTTGCATCCATACATGGTCCTTGGTTGGAGAAACAGTCTCAGAAAAGATCCCCCTGCCCAGATATATTTGGTCCTTGTGGAGCTCCTATCCTCTCCAGGTCATAGGAAAATATAAATTTAAAATAAGTTAATGAATATAGACAAAGATACTCATTAATGGTTTAATGATTCTTCATTATTTTATAATTAAATGAAGTATAATTTCACAGCTGAGTCAGTGGTACATAACTGTAATTCTAGGACTTAGGGAGAAAGAACCCAGCAGATTTCTGTGAGTTCATGGCCAGCATAATCAATAAAGTGAGTCCAGGACATCCATGGCTATACTGAGAAAACCTTCTTGAAAAACCAAAAACATTTAAAAAAAAAAGTTGAATTTCACTTGGATTAAGAATACTTGATTCAGCAGCAACAATCAGAGACTTAAAAAATAATTGGGCTCCAACACTTCTGTACTTAGTCCATCTCTGTTTACTCCTTAGTCTTAGGAATTGCTTGTTGAATAGAGATCATGTTTTTATTGCTGTCTTATGTGAACAATGGACACATAGATCCATTCTAAAGCATAAGGTCACCCCTTGATTCTCTTACAAGGGCTGCTTAAGGCCTTGTCACTTAGAGAAAGAGGAATTAGGCAGTCCTGAAGAGACTTGATAGTCTGTGGTCAGTTGGTAAGGGAGGAGTGTTCTCCCTTTCTGAGGACTAGGGGTAGAATATAGGGGAAAAGGTAAGGAGGGTGAGACCTGAAAGAGGATATGGTCTATGACTGGGATGTAAAGTGAATAAATTAAATGTTATTTAATAAAAAACCTTATTAAAAATGAAATAGTCTACAGAAACCAAAAGAATATCTGTTCCATCGGTCTAAAACTGTGGCCTAGGAACTAAAAGCACTTGCTCTTGCAGAGAACCAAAAATAAGTACCCAGCACTAAAGTGGCAGCTTACAACAGGCTAACTTTTTTTCCAGGGAATTTCATGTTGTATTCTGGCCTTCATTGATACCAACAATTCAGGTAGTGCAATGCATAGATCCAGAGAAGCACTCATACACATACAATAAAAATAAATATATTTTAAAACCAGAGCACCTTATTCAATTTACTCAAATCTTATACTAAATAGGGGTTGCTATCCCTTTCTTGTTCTATATTAGAAAACTATTACATAAGATATTATCTAAATAGTTCAGGTTTGAATGTATTTCTGTATTTTGAAATAATGAATAAAATAAGAAATAGATATTTTATCTCACAAAAAGAAGAAATAAATATAAATTTCTAAAAGGGTATTACGCTTTTATTACTGCAATAATGATACAGGAAAGGGTTAGAGAAACAAAAGCTTTTAGAGAATGACATTAGGAGATGGCTTAAGGTAAGACAATGAAGGCCTCAGTCATTGGATAGCTATGGGATAATAATAATAGTAACAATAATGATAAACAATGTGGTAATCTAAATCATTTCAACAATAATCTTCTGAAGAACTAATAAAACATTAAAATGCAAACAGTTATCAGTCAAGGACAGGTTAATTATCTTTAAGGCATTAATAAGCTTTAAAAGGATAAAGTAGATTTTTCATTTATATAGGGTAGATTTTTTTTGTCATCTGGCTATTTTAAAAACCTTTTTAGACAGAGTTACTTTTTTGTTTTATGCATGTAGGCATCTTCTTTTCTAATTTTAATTTTTTTCACAATTTATTCATTATATATCCTGATTGAAGCCTCCTCCCTCATCTCCTCCCAGTCTCTCCCTCCCTCCATCTTCTCCCCATCTCTTTCCCCTAGTCCACTGAAAGGGGGTGTTCTTCACTATTGCCATTTGCCCAAAGCTTTTTAAGTTTCATCAGGACTGCCTGAATCCTCCTCCTCGGTTCTCTGCCAAGGCTGCGTCATCAGGAGCAAGGGATCAAAGAGCAGTCAACTGAGTTCATGATAGAGGCAGCCCATGCTCTCCTCACTCAGAGATTCCACATGGAGACAGAGTTGACAATAGGCCACATCTGAGCAGGGAGTTTAGGTCCTCTCCATTCATGATCCTCTGTTGGTGCATCAGTCTCTGCTGGACCCCCTTGGCTCAGATCATTTAGGGTTTTTTTTTGTTGTTTTTTGTTTTTTTGTTTTTTGTTTTTTTTTTGGTCTTCTTATGGGGCTCTTGTTCCCTACATGTCCCTCTATTCCCACCCCTTTCTTCCTCCATAAGAATCCCTGTACTGTGACCAAAGAATGTTCTTGAGTCTCAGCATCTGCTTCAATCCCCTGTTGGGTGAATCATTTCAGAGGAACTTTTATCATAGGTTCCCATCTGGTTTCCTCTCTTTCACTTCTGATGTCTATCCTGTTTGACATGTTGAATGAGATATAACCATCCTCCCTAGGGCTCTCTTGCTGTTTATATTCTTTAAATCTGTAGATGGCTATCCTGTATTATATGGCTAATATCTGCTTATAAGTGAGTATATACTACTTCTGTCTTTCTCTTTCTGGGTTATCTCAGGATGATCTCTTCTAGTTCCATCCATTTGAGTGGGCATCTTCTTATTTAGTAAGGTTTTGGTAAAAACAGCTAAAATAAGGCTTAAAAAAGACAAACTAAAGTTTGAAAATTTCTTCAGTTATGGCAGGCCAGTTGTACCTTTCCATGTAAAACATATTCAAATATATACCATTTCTTCCTTTATTACACTTTGCAAAATCAAAGTAATAAAGGGTTCCAACTCCAACTCTTTTCTCTTTCTAACATCATATTTCACTCATTCTGTGGGTAAGCTTCCATATCCACTTTTTTCTGAGGTCCAGACTCACATCATTCAGTTTGCTGGAATTTAATACAGTAGAAAAACAATAACTTTCAGTTAACCAGGAATATCTGATTGAACAACAAATGTAATAAAAAAAGAGATTATCAAAGGTGATTCATAAATTAATTTCTGAACCTAGCAGAAACACCTGCTATACTGAAATTGAACTAGAGGGTCAAAGACTAAATAGCCCTTGTGTTCATTTTTAGGAATATTCTGAGAAGCTCTGGTTGCATAGGAGGAATTACTTCACAAAATATTAGAATTATTTTTAGTAAGTTCTTTATCTTTATCAGAATTTCTAAGCTGAAGAAGATGGATAACTTTGAAACACAAGTTAGGCAACAAAGCAATACCCCAACTCACAAAAGAGAACTATTAATGCATATGAATATGAAAATATACATACATAGATATATGAACATATACACACAAATATAAATATATCTGCTAGATTTTGTGTAGTAAGACATTGTAATGTGAAACCATACCAGTGAAACTTTATTTACGTTATGGGGAACAGCTAAGGAAAACTGACTTTGAATTCCCAGAAATCATGTTAAAGCCAGACATAAACACAAGCATGTACAAATTTCACAATTTCCTTATTTTTCATTGCTGAGTAATATTCCATTGTGTAGATGTACCACAATTTCTGCATCCATTCTTCAGTTGAGGCACATCTGGGCTGTTTCCAGCTTCTGGCAATTACAAATAAAGCTGCTACAAACATGGTTGAGCAAATGTCTTTATTGTGTAATTGAGCCGCTTTTGGGTATATGCCTAGGAGTGGTATGGCTGGATCCACAGGGGTCTTCCCAGAGACTCATACTCCAACCAAGTACATGCATGGAGATAACCTAGAACCCCTGCACAGAGGTAGTCCATGGCAGTTTAGTGTCCAAGTGGGTAACATAGTATTGGGAAGAGGGACTGTCTCTGACATAATCTGATTGGCCTGCTCTTTAATCACCCCCCACCTGAGGGAGGGAGCAGCCTTACCAGGCCACAGAAGATGACAATGTAGCCACTCCTGATGAGATCTGTTATACTAAGATCAGAAGGAAGGAGAGGAGGCCCTCCCCTATCAGTGGACTTGGGGAGGGGCATGCGTGAAAAACGGGGAGGAAGAGTGGGATTGTGAGGGGAGGAGGGAGGGACTTATGGGGGATACAAAGTGAATAAAGTGTATTAATAAAAAAAAAAAAAAAACACAAGCATGTATCATCCCAGATCAAGTCTACTAGGAAACAGGAAGCAAAGACAGGAGACTCATCAGAAACTATGGACCGTTTACTCTGGAGTACTCAGCATGAAACAACAAGAAAAGCTATCTCAAACAAGGCAGAAACACAAAGACTGGCACTCAAAATTGTCTTCTGATCTCCATATGAACTTGGTGACGACAGCCTCCCTCCCTACATACAAACATAGAGACCTCCTATGCACAGTACTGTCATCAAGTTTATCTATCTATCTATCTATCTATCTATCTATCTATCTATCTATCTATCTATCTATCACACTTTGAATCCTTGTAGTACCTTCTGTCCTTTCCTTCCAGTCCCATCCTCCTTCCTTCTCCTCTTTTCCTCAGAGAAAGGGAGCTCTATTTCCCATCCACCCCAGTTCATTATGTTGCATAAGGACTGAACATATGCTGTGGCTTGTCAAGACAGTCCTGCCAAGGGAAAGTGATCTAAAAGCTAGCAAGTGAGTCCTTGTCCAATTCAGTCCACACTTCCCTTACTAGAAGACCCATTTGAAGCCTAAGCTGCCTGAAAGGAACAGTCCTGAGTCCCCTATAAAATGTCATCAGTCCCAGGAACTATGCCATAGGTCACCAATTCCAGGAAGAAGACCACAAAATTCCCTACCAAAGGAATAGCCTGAAGGTAACCACAAAAATGGAAAGGTATCTTATCTCAGGGTGGGACGTCTGTGTTGGACAGCCTTATTTTCAGAAATACTGCCCACCAACCACTTGAATGAAAGCCAGTAAGAAGTTGATCCTTGTAACTTCCTTGACAGCTATTATTTGGGGCCAGTATAAACCAGTTTAGAGAACTCCAACCCCTAATAAGGCCCTAGCTAGCCCTAGCCAATTATTGATGCTTTTGACCTCTGCCAATCACAGTAAAAATGACTTAACTGCCCCTGAAATTTCTCTAGTTTCCTATAAAAAGTTCTATGTGCCTTTGTTTAAGGTTGCCATTCTGCCTGGATGGTGGCCCCAGGATGCTGTTCTTCTGCAGAATAAATGCATTTTGTTGCTTGCATGCTACTTGACTCTGGGATTGTCCTTTTTATCATTTTCTGGATCCTAACACTGCCTGTCTACTACATCTCTGTAACAGGCCTAGTTCTATTTCATGCATGGCCTTTTGTTGATGCTTCAGTCTCAGCAAACCACTCTGGTCCCTGGTTAGTTGACTCTGTTGTTTTTGTTGTGGAGCTCCTGTCACTTATGGTCCTTTTCTCTTTCCCCCCACTATACCACCAAGACTCCCTACTCATAGATCAATATTTTGCTGTGAGTCTCACCATCTGTTTTCAGGCGCTGCTGTGTAAAGATTCTCAGAAGACAACTCTGACAGGTTCCTGTATGGGGACTGCATTTATAATGTCAGTGGATGGCATTCTCCAATAGGGTGGGTCTTTGGTTGGGCCAGGCATCAGATGGACATTCCCTCAATTTCTACTCTATCTTTATCCCTGGATATCTCATAGGCAGGGTAAATTTGGGTTTGAAGTTTTTGTGGGTGTGTTGGTGTTCCCTGCCCTTTACTAGAAGAATAGTCTAGTTAGAGGATGTCCTCTTTAGTCTCTACTTCTATTGTCTCTGCTTGAATCCCCCTACTATCCTCCTAGGAGCCTCCAGAGGAAAGCAAGGGGCTGAGGACAGAAGATCTGTAGAGAAAAGAGAGACTGAGAGTGGCAGATCTCAGTGACAAGCTGGAAAATTAGGTCAGGATAGGCTCCTGTGGGATATGAGCAAGACTCAAGCAGAAGCTCCTAGTAGCAGAGACCATAGAGACTGAATAGGACATCCTCTAACTAGACTAGTCTAGTAAAGGTGAGGACAACGAACCCACGCACAAAAACTTGACAGTCATCAATTCTAAAAAGTGGTTGTAAATGAATGGATATGAAAATGTGGTACATATATACTATTGAATAATATTCAGCTGTAGGGAAAAATGAAATCATGAACTTTGCCGGTAAATTAATAGACCTAGAAAAGATGATATTCAGTGAGCTAACTGAAAACCAGAAAGACAAATGTTATATATTCTCTCTTATTTGAGGCTTCTAGCTGCAAATGTCAGGTGTGAGAATGTAGCCTGGAGCAATAGCAGAAACACGAAGGGGAAATGAGAAAGGAATCCAAAAGCAGGCAACAGAGTTGGAGTCAGAAACAGCCCCTACTCCCATTGTTAGGGGACATAGATAATGACTAAGATGCATATCTGCTACATATATGTAGAGGGTCTAGGTCCATCCCATGCATATTCTTTAGTGAGCCCCCATGAGCCCATGTTAATTTACTCTGTAAGTCTTCTGTGGTGTCCTTGACCCCTCTGGCTCCCTCTATCCTTACTCCTACTCTTACACAAAACTCCTTGATCTCTGCTTAATGTTTAGTTGTGTGTCTCTGCATCTGTTTCCATCAGCTGCTTGATGAAGAATCTCAGAAGACAGTTGCCAGGAGCCTCCAGAGGAGAGCAAGGGCCTGAGGACAGAAGACCCTTAGAAAAAAGAGAAACTGAGGGTGGAAGATATCAGTGACAAGCTGGAAACCTAGGTCAGGATAGGCTCCTGGGAGGACTGGTTCCTGTCTCCAAGCTAGCAGAATATAGTTATAGTTAATAGTGTTAATCCTTCCTTCCATTGGCTCACCACAATGGGGTAGATCTCATGTTGGGATAGTCATTAGTTGGCTTTTCCCTCAATCTCACTTCTTGTAGGGAAGACAAATTTTAGGTAAAAGGTTTTATGGGTGGGTTAATGTCCTTCTCCCTCCCCTGGAAATGTAATCTTGCAACAAATTGTGGCAACTTCAGGCTCCATATACCTGCTGCTAGGAGTCTCAGCTAATGTTACCCATAGACTCCCAGGATCCTTCCCTGTCCCAAAGATGCCCCCTACCACCAATTCCCATTTTCTCTCTGATGACTAACCATAACCTCCACCCTACCACTCTTTGCACACATGATCCTCATCCCTGTTACCCTCTCCACATCCTCTCCCATCCAGGTCCCTCCCTACAACTACTTCAGACATCTGTTTAAATTTTGCTTCGGAGTGAGATTCAAGAATCCTTCCTTCCTCCTTGGCTTCTCTGGGTCAGTGGCTTGTAGCATGGTTATTCTGCATGTGAAAGAGAGCAAAGAGGTATGAGGGAATTAAAGGGAGGGAATGGAAGAAGAAATTGTTGTGGTTACATTCTCAAAAATAAAAGGTAGTTATAAAGAACTACAATTCTAGACTAGGCCCTGTTTTAAATTCAGTTTTTCCTTTAATAACAGTGATATAGTATAGAGGTTAGTGTTCTCATCTTCCTTTTACAAAGGAAAAAAAATGAAACCCTTGTAATTATCAATATGAGGAACAATAAAATGGTAAAATTATTTGGATAGTGTATACACCATTGAATACATTACACTGCAACATAGTATGTAAATTCATAAAGCAGCCTTTTTCTAATACAATCAACCCACCCACAAAAAATTTGACCTCAAATTTACCCTGCCTATAGATGTGCAGGGATATAGATAGAGCAGATAGTGAGGGAATACCTAACCAATGCCTGGCCCAGCCAAATACCCACACTATGGAAGAGTGCCAACTTCTGACACTATGAAAAATACTCTGCTGAGCTTGCGACAGGAGCCTGTCAGAGTTGTCCTCTGAGAGGTTTTACCCAGCAGTACCTCAAAACTGAATCTGAGCCTTACAGTCAAACACTGGACAATGAGTAGGGAGTGTTGTGAAAAGTGGGTGGAAAGAGAAAAGGACTTGGAGGTGACAGGAACTCCACAAGAAGACCAATAGAGCAAAATAACCAGGAAACAGAGGGGGCAGTAGAAATGAAATCATCAACCAAAGACCATGAATGAACCAGACCTAGGCCCCCTACAAAGATAAAGCAAGTGGGCAGCTGAGGATTCATGTGAATCCTCTAGTAATAGAAGTGGGGTCTGCATTAGACATGGGCTCACTAAATAGCTTTTTGATCATTGCATTCTGGCGGTACTGCCTTGCCAGGCCACAGGGAAAGATGACATGGCAAGTCCTTATCCAACTTGATGAGCTAGGCTGGCTGGGATAAAAAGCTCCCCATTTCAAAGGAATAGGAACGTGGTAATGTTGTGGATATAAACATGTTTTTGTTTTGGTCCCAGGTGTGGGATGTGTGACTGATTCAGATGGTCCACAGCAACACACTATTTGCTTCCTGTGGGCCCTGAAAGGAGCTCTTTGCCATATGGAGATAGTTTAAATCTGAGGATTCTGGAGGGAGAATAAATGCCAGAGCTCAGAGAGTGGAACGAGGAAAAAGAACAAGGCTGCTCCTGCTTACCTCTTGCTGCTCCTAGTTGCTGTTGTCAGACGAATAGTTGAAGATCTCCTGAAATGAGGACTGGACTGGCTCCAAGGAACCTGATGATTCTAACCAGCAGGAAGCAGCTAAGAAAGAACTGCATTCCCTCTCTCCGGTCTGGTGGTGGGGTGTTGGAAGGGATTGGGGTGAAGTAGGGAGAAAAAAGATAAGAAATGTAAATAAAAAGTATGCCAACAAATGGCACCCAGATGTTGGGCTTAAAATACCGGTTTTATTCTTGCTTTCCTCCAAGAGCTGGTTCTTTGGATTTGTTTCGTTGCAAAGTTGGCAAAGCAATTAGAAAGTTAGCTGGTAGAGGTTGAAATGTTTAAAGAGCTAAAAGCGTCATTGGTAAAGGGAGAACAACTGTTATGGAAAGCTCCTTGTTTTTAAAAAAATGTTTTCAACATTATGACAGGCCTGTAGGCCACCAGGTCTTCAGAGAACCTTCACAAGCACATTCTGCCTGGAAACAGCACAAGCAACCACACACCTTCCAGAACTTAAGCCCCACATTCCAGGCATCAAGCACCTTGTCCATCAAGGCATACTTCCACCCACAAGCCTGCACATGCTCATCAGCATTTAGGCAACTGCACCTGTGGCCTTCCACTGTCAGGTACAGCTGAAACACCAATACACACTCTGACACCTGTGGATCTCTCTCATCTTCCTTAAGAATACTCTAGAAACCAGAGAAAGGTGGACCCAGTCTGAATTACAGACTCCAGGAACAAACAGCAAAGGTTACAGATAAGCAGATGTCTAGAGTTTGGAGTAAGAACACATCCAACAATAAGCAGGACATCATGGTATTACCAGTAAACCCCAAAATCAATAGTTATATTTTAACTCACTGGAAACACAGGAAAATGATTTAAAACTATGCTTTTCCAGTTATTAGAGGCACATAAAGAGCAAAAAAAAAAAAAAAAAAAAAAAAAAAAGAGTAAAAGAACAAAGTTCTCAAAGAAACACAGACAAATACAGCCAAATGAATAGAGGCACAAGAAAAGGCACAATTAGTGGCATTAAGAGAATAAACAAACAACAACAACAACAACAAAGAGGCCATCATAGAAAAACAGGAATCCACATTCAAACAGTTGAAGGAAATGGTGCAAGGCATGAACACAGAATTAGAATCAATTAAAAAAAAAAAAAAACACAAACAGAGAAAACCCTGGAGCTGGAGAACTTAGAGAAAAAATCAGGTACCGTAAAGATAAGCATCATCAACAGAATACTAGAGATAGAAGAGAGAATCTCAGGTGCTTAAAATACACTTGCAGAAAATGATACATCTCTAAAAGAAAAAGTAAAACCAGAAAAGTTCAAAAAACAAAATATCCTAGTAATCAAGGACTCCATGAACAGACGAAATCTAAGAATAACATGAATAGATGAAAAAAAGATTACAGGATCGAAGGTCCAGATAATATTTTCTAGAAAATCATAGAAAAAATATTTCCCAACTTAAAGAAAGAAATGTCCATAAACATTCAACAGGCCTACAAAACAACAAATAGATTAGACCAGAAAAGAAACACCTCATGTCACACAGTAGTCAAAACACTAAATCTACAGAACAAAGACAAATATTAAAACCATTGTAAAGACAATGTAGAGCAAGCCTTTAGCCAACATCAAACTAAACAGAGAGAAACTTAAATCAATCCTACTGAAATCAGGGAAAAGGCAAGGTTGACCACTCTCTCCATATCTCTACAATATAGTACTATAGTTATAGCAATAAGACAACCAAAGGAGATTAAAAGGATACAAATAGGAAAGGAAGAAGTCAAAATATCACTGTTTGCAGATGATATGATAGTATACATGAAATAGCCCAAAAATTCAATCAGAGAACTCCTTCAGCTCTTTACACCTTCAGGAAAGTAGCTGGATACAAAATTAACTCAAAAAATCACTAGCCTCATGAAACTGGAAAATGTCTATAAAACAAAGGACACTGTCATCAGAACAAAACTACAGCCTACAGATTGGGATAGGATCTTCACCAACCCTATATCTGACAGAGGGCTATTATCTAGAGTATACAAAGAAATCAAGAAGTGAAAAAGCAACAAATCTAATAATCCAATTAAAAATTGGGACACAAAGATAAACAGATAATTCTCTGTAGAGGAATATAGAATGGCAAAGAAACACTTAAAGAAACGTTCAATGTCCTTAGTTATCAGGGAAATGCAAATCAAAACTACCCTGAAATTTCACCTTACACCCATCAGAATGGCTAAGATCAAAACTCAAGTGACAACACAGGCTGGAGAGAATGTGGAGAAAGGGGAACTTTCCTCCATTGCTGGTAGGAAGGTAAACTTGTACAAGCACTTTAGAAATCAATCCGGCTCTTTGTCACACACTTAGGAATAGCACTTCCACAAGATCCAGCTATACCACTCCTTGGCATATATCCAAAATATGCTCAAGTATGTAAGAAGGACATTTGCTCAACTATGTTTGTGGCAGTTTTATTCGTAATAACCAGAACCTGGAAATAACCCAGATATCCTTCAACTGAGGAATAGGTACAGAAATTGTGGTATATTTACACAATGGAATACTACTCAGCAATTAAAAACAAGGAAATCATGAAATTTGCAGGCAAATGGTGGGATGTAGAAAAGATCATCCCGAGTGAGGAATCTCAAGGCAGAAAGACACACATGGTATATACTCACTTGTAAGTGGGCACTAGACCTATAATATAGGATAAACATACTTAAATCTGTACACCTGAAGAAGCTAAGGAAGAAGGAGGACCAGGGTAAGATGATCAATCCTTACTCAGGAAGGCAAAGAAGATGTACATTGGAAGAGGGAGAATACAGCAAATAGGACAGTAGCCTACATCAGAGGGCCTTTGAAAAACTCTATCCAGCAGGGTATCAATTAGATGCCGAAACTCATAATCAAACATAGGGCAGAATGTAGAGAATCTTATGAATGAAGGGGGAGATAGAAAGACCTAGAGGGGACAGGAGCTCCACAAGGAGAGCAACAAAACCAAAAACTCTGGGTGCAGAGGTCTTTTCTCAGACTGATACTACAACCAAAGACCACGCATAGAGATAACCTATAACCCCTGCAGAGATGTAGCTTATAGCAGTTCGGTCTCCAAGTGGGTTCCCTTGTTAGTGGAACAGGTACTGTCTCTGACATGAAATCAGTGGCTGGCTCTTTGATTACCTCCCTCTGAGGGGGGTGCAGCCTTACTAAGCCACAAAGGAAGACAATGCAGCCAGTTCTGATGAGACCTGATACGCTAGGGTCAGATGGAAGTGGAGGAGAACCTCCCCTAAGAGTGTACTTTGGCAGGGGCATGGGAGGAGATGAGGTAGGGAGGGTAGGACTGGGAGGTTATGAGGGAGGGGGCTATAGTTGGGAAACAAAGTGAATAAACTGTAATTAATATTTAAAATTAAAATTAAACATATTTTCACCCTGGCCTTCATCCAGGAATAAGGATACGCAGGATGTTTTTTTTTTTTTTTTTTTTGTTTTGTTTTGTTTTGTTTTTTTTTTTTTTTTTTTTTTTTTTTTTTTTTTTTTTTTTTTGCCAAGTTAATTTCGTCTTTTTTGTGTGAGGATCACAAAATTGGTCGAGGTACAAAAGTTTGACTTCTGCGTGAATGCCTTCATTGAATCAAAGTGCTTTGTTCTATAAAAAGCTATTATTGGAAAAAATCAGTATGTGATACTTCTACTGACTGCCCTCTTGAACAGATCCCATGAGTAGTGTTGGTTTAATAATCTTTCTTTGAATCCTGACTCCTCACTCAAGAACTGTTCACCTCTGCTGGCAGGCTCTGGAAACCTGGTAACTGACAGCAGGAATTCTACACAATTTCTGCCCAGCCCTGCTCCAAGTGCTTTGAATGTCAAGTTTCTACAATTTCTGTGAAGCCTGGGAAGCTGGGAGAAGCAGAAGACTGTATAAGCTGAAAGCTTAAGGTCAAAAAGTCTGTTTCAAGAAAACAGGTTAATCATAAGCGACATGAGCTGCAAGAGGAACAGCCTTAGGTTAAAAGATTAACACCATTAGCTGTCCCATTAGCCACCAAAATTTCATGTATCAAAATCCTCAGTGCTGCCTCAGAGCTTAAAATGGCTGGTGTATTAAATCAGAAATCTGTCAGAGAAGCAAATGAGCCATTTCTGGAAGCACTGTGTTCTCTGCAAGAACATCTGTGAAACTTCTGGCTGTCAAGGACCTATGTTGAAGCTCAACAGCAAAAAGTATGTGTCTATCCAGACAAGAGCAACAGAAAGTAAGTTATAAGATTATAAAAGAAAATGATTTAGTCCCTTGATTATCTCCTTTTCTAAAAGCAACAGCCATTTTTGTTTATATTGGATAAAAAGTCAGTTCTATTAAAAAAAAAAAACAGAAATGGGGAAAATGTTGTGGATATAAACAAGTTTTTGTTTTGGTTCCAGGTGTGGGATGTGTGACTGATTCAGATGGTCCACAGCAGCACACTATTTTCTTCCTGGTGGCTCTGAGAGGAGCTCTTGCCAGCTCCAGATAGTTTAAATCCGAGGACTCTTGATAGAGAATAAATGCCAGAGCCCATAGAGTGGATCTAGGAGAAAGAACAATGCTCTCCTGCTTCCTCCTTGCTGCTCCTAGTTGCTGTTGTGATACAAGAAGTTGGAAATCTCCTGAAACAAGGACTGGGCTGGCTCCAAGGAACCTGATGACCCTAACGAGGAGAAAGCACCTAAGAAAGAACTGTGCCACTCTCCCACTATCCTTTTTCTCTCCTACCTGGTAGTGGGATATTGGAAGAGAATGGAGTGTAGTAGGAAGAAAAATATATAAGAAACATTCATGTTTATTCATAAAAGAATTTTTTAAGTATGCCAACAGGGAGAAAAGAGAGAGGGAGAATGGGACTGGGCAGAAAGGAGTGATGGGCTACAACCAGGATGTAAAGTGAATAAAAAAAATGCATTTTTTAAAGTTTGGAAGCATATGATACTGCAGTTTCTTCTAAATTGAAATATTTCTTTTGGGAAGGAAGAAGAACCTGCAGATATTAAGGGTATAAACACATGTCAAGTGTCTGGAAAAGGACCCTTCTTCAGGATTACAGGAGCAGTCAACAACTGATGAAGCAGGAGTCTCTGACTAAACTAACTGCCCAGAGATACATCTGAGATCTACTGAGTTGCTTCAAATTTTCATAGAAAGCTCCAGAGATACAGCTCATGTGAGTTACCATACCGTGTTTAGATGGGCTGCATTTGAGTTGTTGCTGTTTGTGTAACTCCTCACCAAACTCTGGTCAGTACCTCAAATAACAACACATTGTTTCAGCAAGCTGAACTTTGATTCAGTAGCTACTTTGGTCTGTCTTGGGATTTTCCAAATGTCTATTGAGTTTGGCAGGAGTTTTATTTTGTTTTCTTTTCTTTTTTTTTTTTTTTTTTTGAGACATGGTTTCTCAGTGTAGGCTTGGCTGTCCTAGACTCACTTTGCAGATGAGGTTGGCCTTGAACTCACAGATATCTGTCTGTCTCTGCCTCCTGAGTGCTGAGATTACAGACCTGTGCCACCGCACCAAGCTAAAATATATAGCTCAGACTGGCCTTGAACTCATGATCCTCCTGCCTCTGCCTCAAGTCTTACTGGTGCATACCACCACAAGTAGCTTTAAAAAGGAGAATTTGAGGAATTTTTTTTTTTTTAGATCATGGAGTGTTACTCTATGGTCATCAGGTTAATGTGGTCTGTTACAGATTGATCACTGATTTGAGATAAAAAATGTATCCTAAAGGTAGTTTTTAAAGGTATGATTACACTATTTCTATTCATGCAGTCTGTACTGAAACATGCATATTTATTGTTTTCTTTAAAGTTAAACATTTGAAAAGTATAGTTTCTTATTTTTGAAACTATAGAGCTATTGTTGAAAGAAGCTGTGAGGTGAGTATTTCAATAATACATTCAAAAGTATTATGAATGACATGCAAGTTAGAGAATAAAGGAAATAATGTGAAAGTTAGAAAATAAAATCTCAAACTATTTGTATGTCTTTCTGTTGCAACTTATTTCTGTCATCAATTTTAAATAATCAAGTTCAGAGCTGCCAGTGATCAAAGTTTAAATAGCACATATAATAAGGTCAAACTGGTATTAGAATATAATATTTGGTTCTGCAAACATTACTTCCTTTCAAAGTATCAAGCAAAGTATCAGTATTTTGAATAAAAGAGACTGAATACATGAATATTTGTGGAATGGCCAAGGAATCAAGGGCTATAGGCCCTGTGAACGTAGTCACTGAGTTCAGGAATCTTAGTAATACATCATGAAGTTTACCTCCAGTTCTTACTGTAGTGTAATAGAGCTCAAAGTATGTTTCAGTTTATTAGGTTCGTCAATACTGTGCACAATAATCAAAGTTAATACATTATTTCACATGGGAAAACAATAATAGCGGTTATTAATATATGACAAGACACATAGTGTGCCACATTCTATTCTTGATATTGTGAAAATTATAACCTTTATTTCACAAGGAACTAAAGATGCAATAGAGGCTGTTGTTTCTGTAGCAAATTGTCATGAAATAAAGAACACCAATTTATCAGCTTAAATTTTTGAAAGTTATGTCTGAAATAGTTAATACAGAGTAAAAAACACAGCATTAAAAGGGCTACATTCCTTCCTAATGACTCTGATTGTTCACTTTTTTGCTCTTTACAGATTTTAAAGACATCCTAGAGTTTCAGCTTGTGGTCCCCAGCCTCTATTTTCAGTACCAGCAATGGTGAGCTGATTCCTTCTCATAAGGCCATCTCATTCTCTGTATGACCAGAATTAGAAAGGATAGCTTTCACTATGTTAATCCTACAGATCCATGTGCATGGGAAATCTTTCCATCTTCTGATATCTTCTTCAATTTCATTGTTCAGAAACTTGAATTTTTTTTTTCAAACAGGTCTTTCACTTTCTTGGTTAGAGTCACACTAATGTACTTTATGTTATTTGTGGCTATTGTGAACGGTGTAGTTTTCCTAACTTCTTTCTCAGCCCTTTTGTCTTTTTATACAAGAGGGCTACTGATTTTTTTTTTTTTTTAGTTAACTTTGAATCCAGCCACTTTGTTGAAGGTGTTTATCAGCTGAAGGAGATCTCTGGTTTTGGGTCACCCATGTATACTATCATACAATCTGCAAATAGTGATACTTTGACTTCTTCCTTTCCTATTTATATGCTCTTGACCTTCTTTAGTTGTCTTATTGCTATAGCTAGGAGTTCAAGTACTATGATGAAGAGACACAGAGAGAGTGGACAACCTTGCCTTGTCCTTGATTTCAGTGGGATTGATATAAGTTTCTCTCCCTTTAGTATGAGGTTGGCTATAGGCTTGCTTGCATATTGTCTTTACTATGTTTAGGTATGTGCCTTGTATCCCTGATCTTTCCAAGTCTTTAAACATGAATGGGTATTGGATTTTATCAAATGTTTTATCGGCATCTAAGGAGATGGTCATGTGGTTTTTCTCCTTTAGTTTGTTTATATGGTGCATTCCATTGATGGATGTTCTTATATTGAACCACCCCTGCATGACTGAGATGAAACATATTTGGTCATGGTGGATGATATCTTTGATGAGTTCTTGGACTTGGTTTGCAAGTATTTTTATTGAGTATTTTTGCATCAATGTTCACAAGAGAGATAGGTCTGAAGTCTTTTTTTTTTTAATTTTGTGCCTTTTGAGATTTAGGTATCAAGGTGACTGTGACTTCCTACAATGAGATTGGAAATGTTTTTGTGTAATAGTTTGAAGATTATTGGAGTTTGCTCTTCTTTGAAGGTCTCGTAGAATTCTGAATTGAGTCCATCTGGCCCTGGGCTTTTTTTTGGAAGGGAGAAATTTTTTTTTAATTTTTTTTATTTTTTATTTTTTATTTTTTTTATCAGTTACATTTTATTAACTCTGTATCCCAGCCGTGTCCCGATCCCTCATTCCCTCCCAGTCCCTCCCTCCCTCCCTCATCTCCACCGTGCCCCTTTCCAAGTCCACTGATAGGGGGGACCTCCTCCCCATTCATCTGATCCTGTTTTATCAGGTATCTTCAGGACTGGCTGCAAAGCCCTCCTCTGTGGCCTAACAGGACTGCTCCTCCCTTCGGGGGTGGGGAGACCAAAGAGCCATCATTGAGTTCCTGTTAGAAATAGTCCCTGTTCCCCTCACTTTGGGAAACCAATTGGTTACTGAGCTACCACAGGCTACATCTGCTTCTATTTCTTTGGGAGATATAGGAATATTCAATCTATTTACCTGATCTTGATTTAATTTTGGTAAATGAAATCTATCAAGAAAATTGTCCATTTCATTTAGATTTTCAAATTTTGTGGCATATAGGCTTTTGTAGTAAGACCTAATGATTGTTTGGATTTCCTCAGTGTATGTAGTTATGTCCCCCGTTTCGTTCCTGATTTTGCTGATTTGAATAATTTCTCTCTGCCTTTTAGTTACTTTGGCTAAGTGTATGTTCACCTAAAGAAGCTAAACAAGAAGAAGGACCCAGGGTAAGATGATCAATCCTCACTCAGAAAGGCAAATGGGACAGACATTAGAAGAGGGAGAAAACAGGAAACAGGAGAGGAACATACCACAGAGGGATTCTGAAAGATTCTCTCCAGCAGTGCACCAAAGCAGATGCTGAAATTCATAGCCAAACTTTAGGCAGAGTGCAGGAAATCTTATGTGAGAACGGCAAGAGAGAAAGACCTGGAGAGGACAGGAGCTCCACAAGGAGAGCAACAGAGCCAAGAAATCTGGGCTCAGGTGTCTTTTCTGAGACTGATACCCAAATCAAGGACCATGCATGGAGACAACCTAGAACCCCTGCAGAGATGTAGTCCATGCCAACTCAGTGTGAAAGCAGGTGCTTTAAAAAGAAAGGATAGCTTGCCATCATGAAACTGTGAGACCCACCTGTATTTTTCAGTCTAATATTCTTTTTTCTTAAGGTCTTTTACTAAATCATACCTTCAATGTCCTTTCTGTCATATAAACTGCTGTATTCATAGGGTTTGGGGATTAAGGAGTTAATATACGGGAAAATATTAGATCATCAGTTGAAAATTTGATTTTGAAATTACTTAATAACTTATCCAAACTTAAATACCTAGGCTAATGTTTTAATCTGGTTTGGCTCCTCCACAAAATATGATATTAACCAGATCAGAATATTAGAGATACAATAAAAGAACCATAGACTCTGATGATCACTCTCAGTCTTTACTATCTGAAAATTCTCCTTGAAACCATTAAGATTTTTTTACATTTCTAGTAGACTTCTTTGTCTCACCATTACACTTCAATGTTAATTTAATTCTAGCATTATTTCAAAGATGTAGGTAAGTTCAGACTTATTCCTTGGATATGTTTTTAATCCTGAAATGATCAAGGAATACACAAAGAACTGTCTGTTTTGGGTACTCAAAATAGTATTCAAGCTCCAAAAAAGTTAAGGACATACATATAGACACACACACAGACACATACACAGACATATAAACAAACACAAATACATAGACACAAAAAACACACATACACACACACATATAGACACATATACAACACACATACAGACATCCACAGACACACGTACCAACACACATATAAACATGCACAGACATACAAAAACACACACAGACACACATATACACTCATATAAAACCACATAAACACACACATAAACATACACATATACACACATAGACAACACACATAGACACATATATACATACAGACACACATACTGAACACACATACACACACACATACAGACATACACACACATACACATAGACATACACTCAGCATACACACACAGAAACACACATATATATACACACATAAACACACACAAAGATAGACACACACACATACATATATACATCTATACAGAGCACATACACATACACATAGATACAGACACAAAGACATACACACATAAACATACAAACATATATGCATACACAAACACCCATACACACACACATAAACACAACATACTTAGGTACACACTGAACACACACAAACATGCAAAGACACAGACAGACACACTCTCATACACATACACACAGGCACATACAGACTTAGATACAGACACACTAACACACACAAAGACAGAGAAATATACAGAGAGACATGCACAGAGACACACAGAAATAGACACAAAGATACACTCACACATACATACTCAGACATACTTTGACACACAACATAGACACACTCACACACATACATACATACACAGTTGGATATAGTTCTGAGATTTCAAAAGTACTTAGGTAATATTATCTGCTTTCTTGGACTTCACATTATTTTAAGTCCCTTCTTTAAAAATTGAATTAGAGAACAGAATCTTGGAAAATACATTCTTAATGCAATATTAAAAATATGTATTATTCTTCACTTTTACCCTTCTATTTAGTATTCATTGGGGTTCTTTTGCCAACCAAAATGTAAACTCTCTGGTTTCCTCTGCCTAAAAGCTACAATTAGAATATTTATGTATTTTAGAGCAATAACTGAGCATCCATATATGAAAAACAATATTTGCATAATGAAGACTTGACTTTCAGTCCCTGGGCATCTTTCCTTGCATCTTGACAGTAGCATTCCCTGGGGTCAGTCATCATTATAAATTTAAAGTGACTTTCACAGGAACTCAATTAAGAAAAAATTTCAGAAGTTAGTTCTCATGTAATTCATGTATTTACTTGACTACATGAGTAGCATAACAATGAATAGTCATATGTAACTTCCAAAAATCAGCACTACGTACTTGTTAGTTTTTCAAGTAGCTGAGCAAATGTAAGCAGAAATTAATCATGAACTAGTTATCTGAAGAATGCACTCTGAAGCTCCTTTATTACTTTAGGGTAGAAATTAATTGTACAGATTCATAAGTACAAAAATATTCTAATCACATAAGTGAATACCAATGCATAGATGCAGTAGATATCTATTGGGCTCCAAAACCTGAAGAAAAAAATATGAAGCGTTGATGTAATGGTTATAGACTATCTACATTGAGAAAATGTAATTTGACAATAAGCACTTTATTAAAAATATGAATCTTTCACTGGCTCTTATTATAGTGTCAGTAAATTACATATTGTGAAAAGAACTAATAGGTAAGCTTTGGGATTTTTTGATTGTTTTTGTTTTCTATTGTTTTCTTGAGTATATACTATCTGAGTCTTTCTGCTTCTGGGTTGCATCACTCTAGATGATCTTTTCTGGTTCCTACCATTTGCTTGCAAATTTTATGATTTCCTTGTTTTACTCCGCCTAAGGGGTGCAACCTTGCCAGCCACAGAGGAAGATAATACATGCAGCCAGCCTTGATAAGACCTGATAGGCTAGGGTCAAATAGAGGGGGAGGAGTTCCTCCCCTATCAGGGGACTACAGAAAGGGCAGGGAGGGGACAAGGGAGGGGGTGCAGTGGGGATACAAAATGAATAAATTGTAATAAATATATAAATAAATAAAATTTAAAAACATAAGATTCTCTTACTGTCTCTTATATATTGTTAGTAAATTACATATTGTGAAAAGAACTAATAGGTATGCTTTGGTTTTATTTCTTAAATCTTCTTCATTGTCAAAGAAGACAGAATCTTAATCTTGTTCTTTACCTTTTTTGGTATGGTTTTGGAGTTGGCAAACTTTTGGAAGCCCTTTACTCATTTCATCACCAGCTAAAATTTCTGTAAAAAAAAAAAAAAAAAAAAAAAAAAAAAAAAAAAAAAAAAAACTAAACAAACAAGCAAACAAAAAGACAAACACATAAATTAGTCAATGCTGATACCTTTACTAACATGAGTAGAAGAAGATATTTGACTAATTTATTGAGAGATTCCACTAGAAGGAGTCAAAGATGGTGGCGATCAGTACACAACTTTTCTGAGGGGTTGAGGCTCTGAAACTCCAAAACTGGTGAGTGGATGGGCAGGTGAAGCCAGAGGATCAATTCTGAGGCTTCTGGGGTTAGAGGGACAACACATGAGCTGGAACAGATTGGACCCATCTCCCACACCTTGGACATATCCCAGGTATGAGAGTGGGGAACTATATATCCCCTGAAATTTCCTCTGAAAATTAGCTGGCAGGGAATGCATAACCCCAGCTATGGTGCCTCCTTACTCTAAAGGCCAACCAGAGGACACAAATCTGACAGTTTCAGCACAGAATTCTACCAGATCTTCAAAGAGCAAACTCCAATTTTCTTCAAACTATTCCACAAAATAGAAACTGAAGGAACATTACCAAACTAATTTTATGAGGCCACAGTTATCTTGATATCTAAACCACACAATGACCCAACAAAAAAGGAAAACATATATCTATTATGAGCATTGACACAAAAATACTCAATAAAATTCTCACAAACTGAATCCAAGAACATGTAAAAGATATCATCCACCAATACTAATACCCAAGCATGCAGGGGTATTTCAATATGTTCAATATATGACAATCCATCAATGTAAGCAACCACATTAAAAAAAAAAAAAAACAGAAAGGAAAAAAACCCACATGATCATCTCTTTAGATGCCAGAAAATCATTTGACAAAATTGAACATCCACCTAGGAACCTACCACAGAGGGCCTCTGAAAGCCTTTGCCCTTCAGACTATCAAAGCAGATGCTGAGCCTGATGGGCAACTGTTGGGCAGGTGAACGGAATTTTAGATAAGAACTGGAAAATAGTAAGAGCTGGAGAGGACAGGGTCTCCACAAGGAGAGCAACAGAACAAGAAAATTTGAACACAGGGAACTTCCCAGAGACTCATACTCCAACCAAGGACTATTCATGGAGATAACCCAGAACCCCTGCACAGATGTAGCCCAGGGCAGTTCAGAGTCCAATTGGGTTACATAGTAATGTGAAGAGGGACTGCCTCTGACATAATCTGATTGGCCTGCTCTTTGATCACCTCCCTCTGGGGGGGAGCAGCCTTACCAGGCCATAGTAGAGGACAATGCAGCCACTTTTGATGTGAACTGACAGACTAAGATCAGAAAGGAGAGGAGAACCTCCCCTATTAGTGGACTTGGGGAGTGGCATGCAAGCAGAGGGAGGAGGGAGGGTGGGACTGGGGGGGAAGGAGGGAGGGGCTTATGGGGGGATGCAGAATGAATAAAGTGTAATTGATGAAAAAAAATTGAACATCCATTCATGTTAAAGGTTTTATAGAGATCACTTATAAAATGCACATACCTAAACATAATAAAGGCAATATACAACAAGCCTACTGCCAATATCTAACTAAACAGAGAGAAATTTAAATCAATCCCACAGAAATGAGGGACAAGGCCAGGCTGTCCACTATTTAGCTTGAGGGAAAAGACAACTAAAGCAGATCAAGGGTATACAAACTGGAAAGGAAAAAGTCAAAGTATCACTGTCCATAGATAATATGATAGTATACATGAGTGACCCAAAAATTTTTACCAGGAACACCTTCAGCTGATAAAGGTATTCAGCAAAGTGGCTGGATACAAAATTAACTCAAGAAAATCAGTAGCTCTCCTGTATAAAAAAGACAAAAGGGCTGAGAAAGAAATTAGGGAATCAACACCCTTTACATTGGCCACAAATAACATAAAGTACCTTGGTAGGACCCCATCCAAGAAACTGAGAGGCCTATATAAAAAAATCTTTAAGTCTCTGAAGAAAGAAATTGAAAAAGATATCAGAAGATGGAAAGATCTCCCATGCTCATGTATTGGTAGTATTAAAATAGTGAAAATGGCCATCCTGCCCAAAGCAATCTACAGATTAAGTGCAATTCCCATCAAAATACCAGCACAATTCTTACAAACCTTGAAAGAAAAATTCTCAACTTCGTAAGGAAAAAAAAAAAAAAAAAACAAAAAACAAAAAACAGAATTGCCAAAATAATCCTGTACAAGAACAGACCATCTGGAGGTATCTCTATCCCTGATCTCAAGCTGTACTATAGAGCAAAAGTAATAAAAACTGCATCATACTGGCAGAGAAACATTCTGGAGATTCAATAGAATCAAATAGAAAACCCAGAAATAAATCCACACACCTAAGGATACCTGATTTTTTTTTTTTACAAAAAATAACTCCAAACAATACAATGGTAAAAAAGCGACTTCAACAAATGGTACTGTTCTAACTGGATGTCTACATGTAGAAATATACAAATAGGGCCATATTCATCACCCTGCACAAAACTAAAGTCTATGTGAATCAAAGATCTCAATATAAAGCCAGACACATTAAACCTGTTAGAATAAAAAGTAAGGAAGAGCCTTGAACTCACTGGCACAGGAGACAACCTCCTGAACAGAATGCCAACAGAACAATCAATAAATGGGACCTCATGAAACTGAAAAGCTTCTGTAAAGCAAAGGACACTGTGGTCAGAACAAAATGACAGCCTACAGATTGGGAAAGGATCTTCACCAATCCTATATCTGACATAGGGCTAATATCCAGAATAGATAAAGAACTCAAAAGTTAAACAGCAACAAGCCAAGAAATCCAAATAAAAAATGGGGTACAGAGCTAAACAGAAAATTTTCAATAGATGACTACTGAATGGCAGAGAAACACTTAAAGAAATGCTAGATATCTTTAGTCCTCATAGAAATGCAAATCAAAACTATCCTGAGATTTTACCTTACACCCATCAGAATGGTTAAGATAAAAAAAAAAAAAAAAAAAAAAAAAAACTCAAGTGATAATACATTCTCAAGAGGATGTGGAGAAATGGGAACCCTCCTCCATTTCTGGTGGGAATGAAAACTTATACAACCACTATGGAAATCAATCTAGCACTTTCTCAGAAAATTAGGAATACTACTACCACAATATCCAACTGTAATACTCCTAGACATATAACCAAAATATGCTCACGTACACAGCATGGACATTTGCACAGCCATGTTTGTAGCAACTTTATTTGTAATAGCCAGAATCTGGAAGCAACCCAGATATCCTTCAACTGATGAATGGATATAGAAATTTTGGTACATTTACACAATGGAATACATTTACAAACAAGGAAATCATGAATTTTTCAGGAAAATGATGAGAATTAGAAAAGATCATCCTGAGTGAAGTAACCCAGAACCAGAAAGACATACATGGTATATATTCATGTATAAGTGGTTATTAGTCATATAATATAGGATAAACATACTAAACTCTATACTCCTAAAGAAGCTAAACAAGAAGGAGGACCGTAAGGATGTTGCTCAATCGTCACTCAGAAAGCAAATGGGATAGACATCAGAAGCAGAAGAAAACAATGAACAGGACAGGAGCCTAACCTAGAGGGCCTCTGAATGACTCTGCCCAGCAGTGTATCAAAGCATATGCTGAGAGTCATAGCCAAACTTTGGTGAGAGTGCAGGTAATCTCATGAAATAAGTGGGAATAGAAAGACCTGGAGAGGACAGTAGCTCCACAAGGAGACCAACAAAACCAAAAAATATTGACCCAGTTGTCTTTGCAAAGACAGATACTCCAACCAAGTTCCATGCAGGGAGCTAAACTAGACCCCTTGCTCAGATGTGGCTCATGGCAGCTCAGCCTCCAAGAGGGTTCCCTAGTAAGGGTAGCAGGGTCTGTCTCTGACATGAACTCAGTGGCTTGCTCTTTGATCACCTCCTCCTGGGGACAGTACAGCTTTATCAGGCCCCAAGGGAACTCAATGCAGCCAGTCGTGATAAGACCTAATAAGATATGGTCAGATGGAAGGGAAAGAGGACCTTCCCTATCACTGAACTTCAGGAGGCACATAGGAGAAGAGGGAAGGAGTGTCAAATTGGGAGAGGGCGAGGGAGGAGCTACAGCTGGGATACAAAGTGAATAAATTGTAATAATCAAAAATAAATAAATATAACTATTAATAACTGTGTCCTCATGAAACTGAGAAGCTTCTGCAAAGCAATGGACACTCTCAACAGAAAAAAAATGAAAGAATACATACTGAAAACAAATTTTCACCAACCCTATATCTGGCAGAGTGTTAATATCCAGAATATATAAAGAACACAAGAAATTAAACCAACAAACCAAATAATCCAATTAAAATGGGGTACAGAGTAAACAGAGAATTCTCAACAGAGGAATATTGAATGACTGAGAATCACTTAAAGAAATGTTCAACTTCCTTAATCATCAGGCAAATTCAAGTAAAATTAATCTGAGATTCCATCTCACCAGTCAGAATGACTAGGGTATAAAACTCAAGTGACGACACATACTGGAAAGGATGTGGAGAAAGGGGAACACTCCTCCGTTGTTGGTGGAATACAAACTTGTACAATCACTTGGAAAATCAATCTGGTTCTTTCCCAAAAAATTGGGAATAGTACTACCTCAGGAACCAGCTACACCACTCCTGGACATATACCCAAATGATACTCTACCATACAACAAGGACATTTTTTTCAACTTTGTTCATAGCAGCTTTATTCATAATAGCCAAAATCTGGAAACAACTTATATGCCCTCACCTGAAGAATAGATAGAGAAATTGTGGTAGATTTACTCAACGAAATACTAAATACTACTCAGCTAATAAAAACAAGGAAATTATTAAATTTGTAGGCAAATGGATGGAACTAGAAAAGATTATCCTGAGTGAGGTAACCCAGAACCAGAAAGACACACATGGTATATACTCCCTTATAAGCAGATATTAGCCATATAATACAGGACAATCATAGTAAAATCCACAGACCTAAAGACACTAAATAACAAGGAGGACCCTAGGGAGGATTCTTAATTCTCATTCAGAAAAGAAATAGAATAGATACCTGAAGCGTTTGAAGGGAAGAAAGAGGAGGAGAGCCTACCATAGATATCTTCTGAAAGACTCCACCCAGCAGTAAATTGAAGCAGATGTTGAGTGTCACAGCCAAACTTTGAGCAGAGCACAGGGAGTCTTATGGAAGAAAGGGGGATAGAAGAACCTGAAGGAGGCAGGAGATCTACAAGGAGACCAACAGATCTGGGCCTAGGGGGCCCTGAACAAACTGATGCACCAACCAACAACCATGCATGGAGAAGACCTATACCACCTTTTCAGATGTAGCCAATAGACAGCTAAGTCTCTATGTGGGTTCCCTATAATTTGTTTTCAGTATGTATTCTTTCATTTTTTTTCTGTTGAGTGCCCATTGCTTTGCAGAAGCTTCTCAGTTTCATGAGGACACAGTTATTAATAGTTATACATAAATCTTGTAATACCATTTAGGCTGATGTAAAATGACATTTCAGAAAATAAAGCATCCCAATAATAAATAGTCACATACGTTTTTCTTTAGTAGTTTCGAAGAAAAATAAAGTAGTAATAATGAAAATGTTTTATATATGTAAACTGAAAGTAAACTGATATTATGTGAGTCTACTGCAGTTAATGCAAATTTTTACTGATGTACATAGAAAGTTTAGACACCACTTAGTTAAAACAATTCAGTAATACTTCTAAACTTGTACAAAAACCTATGTGGTTAATAAATACTGATCCAGAAAATTTGGCTCAAAGAACTAACTGAACTGAGAGAACATGAAGATTCTAAGGAAATGATGTTTAGCTAATAACAATTTGGTTCCCAGGAAATATTTAGCAATTGGGTATGTTACTTGTTTGCCAGAAAAGTGAGTGTGCTGTCAGAAGAAGCTAAGGATATTGCAAAATACTCTCCAATGAACAGTGTAGCCAGTAACAGCACATATTTCTAACAATGAGAACCTGGCAAACCGAGGTGAATGGTAATTATTGAAGAACCACATGTATTTAATGACTTAAATGACCTTTATCACATAAACAGATGTCTATGGATGTACCTATTTCAATGTACTATTAAGTTCATGTTTAAAATGCTGGAATACTTGAAATATAAAACTAGAAGTGTAAACTAGCTATTAGTAAAGAACATGAATGTGTTAAATCTGGGTGAACAATAAATCAGAAAAAGAAGCTGTTGTTGTATTATAGATTTGATGAGAAAAATGTGTAGACTTGTCCAAAGTAGGAACACACATCATGTGTACTCAGAACAAATGCATCAGGGCTATCTTCATCTTCTCAACTATCTCCCCTCCTTCCAATATGTCCTGTCAAGGATAATAAAAAAGAAAAGAACTGATCAAAATGAAGAGACAGTTGGTCAAATTGAGGCAAACACCATAAATATCTTTATGGGTTTTGTTGACATAAAATTCATTCCCTTGAATTGCCAATTCATAGAAGCTCACATCATTTAGTCTGTTCAAAAAACCAATTAGCAATAACTCATCCTCAGCAGAATTTAGGGCATTCAATCTCTTGTCATCTGAGATTGCATTTTAGGTAATACTAGGTCAGAGAATGGGGAAACGATACATAATCTGGAGTAAGGTTTGTACAATACTGCAAAAAAGAAACACAATAAAATGGAAAAAAAGTATTTGAACTAGTGACTGTGTTTATGTGGATTTTCGTGTGTGCATATCAAATAAAATAAGGGTGGTAGTCTTATATCTGTTAATTAAACAAAGATATGAAATGAAAACTGGAACTGTGGGAACCCTCTAAAAGGTAACAGATGTCTATAGTTGCCAGGAAGTACAGTGTTTCAGACCTGCTTTTAACTCATTAGATTTGTGCTTGACTTCTGGTCTTAAGAGTTATGAGAAAACAAAATTTCGTATCGTGTTTTATAAGATATTAAGTTTCTAGTTGTTTGCTATAGAAATAATAGAGTAAAGCTGTTAACCTTTTAGCTATGGGTGTGGTGTGTTTATTCCTGTTTGTGTCATGAGTGTGGTAGTTAATGTTGTCAACTTGACAGAATCTTAGAATCACCAGGGATATGTCCTCATGGCATGCCAGCGAGAGATTATCTTAATTGCATTTATAAAGGGGGAACACTCACCCATGCTACCTTACTCTGTCTTGGATCCTATACTAAGTAGGCGGAGAAAGGGAGTTGAGAAGCAGCATACATCCATCATTTTCCTCATCAAGACCATGGATTTGCTTCAAGTTACTGCTATCTTGACTTTCCCACCATGATGGACCGTGTCTTGAAATATGGGCTAATATGAACTCCTCTTTTAGGTTGCTTTTGTCAGTGTATTTGGAAAAGATTTCAAAGACATTGATAGAGCATACAAGGATAGTTTTACCTTTATTTGTTTGCTTGCTTTCAATCATGAAAGACAGTGCTCTAGAAACATGTTACCATTGCAATTAACTTGCCCAGTGACTAAATTTGTCCATAAATAAACTACTTCTCTGGCTTCTATAGAGAATATATAATTTAGAAAAAAAAGGATAATTTACAGATCTCTTTAAAATATATTTATAATATTCTATGTATGTGTGGTGTGTGAGTGTATGGAGGCATGTGTATGGTCATAGGACAACTTGTGAGAGTTTTCTTTCCACCATGTGGAAGCTGGATATTAAACAAAGGTCATAAGCCTTGGCGACATGTTCCTTTACCAACTGAGCCAACCTGCCCACCCAACAAATTCTTTATTAAGAGTAACTACTCAAGAAGTCAAAGTGAAAGGAATAGTCATGTTTTGTAATGTTTATCAAAGGACAGAAGTATAGTATGCTTGAAACTTTATAACTAATAGAGTTAAACACATCTTTTTAAAAATTTTTATTCTTCTCTTCCTCCCTCCACCTCAAAGTCCCTCCCACACCTCTCTTCTTTCCCAGATCCACTCATCTTCTTTCTCCTTTCAAAAGATGAAATTGAAAAAGGATAGGGCTTCTAAGGATATCCACTAACAAACATTGCTAAAAATGATACAATAAGATTGGGTACAAGCCTTCATATCAAGGTTGAGCAGGGCAATCCAGTAAGAGGAAAGGATCCTAAAAGTAGGCAAAATTGATACCTTCCACTTTCATTGTTGGGAGTCCACCAAGAACATCAAGCTACATATACATAAGTCATATGCAAGGGACCTTGCTCAGTCTCATACAAGGTCTGTGTTTGTTGCCCCATTCTCTGTGACCTCCTATGAGCCCTGCTTAATTGATTCTTTGGGTCATGTTCTGTGGTGTCCTCGGCTCTTCTCTGGCTCTGAAAATCCTTCCTCCCCCTCTTCTGTGGGATTCACCTTGTTCCTTTTAGTGTTTTTCTGTGTCTGTGGGTCTCTGCATTTGTTCCAATTGGTTGCTGAATGAAGCCTCTCTGATGAAAACTGGCCTGGACACCAATTTATGAGTGTCACTAAGAATCATTTCATTGCTTTTTTTTTTTTTTTTTTTTTTTTTTTTTTTTTGCCAGCCATGTTTGGTTCTATCCTTGGTCTCTGAGCTGTTCTCCCTCTGGTTCCCGGACATTCAGGAAGTGTCAGACATGGGCTCCCTCTCAGTTCAGTGGCATGGGCCTCAAGTTGGAGCACTCATTGTTTGGCCACTACTACAAGTTCTGCACCAACATTGCCATCAAACAGGCAGGACAGATTGTACATAAATGGGTTTGTGGCTGAATTGATGGAGTTAGACATCTTGTGTTCAAATACTGGCATGGCTAATTTAAGTGAACAATGGAAGCTTCTACATCAAGGCAATAATTTCTTACCAAAAATAGTCCCACACTCTATAAATCTTGCTGTAGCCTAGACATTAATACCTATAACATGAGGAGCTAAAACAAGATACCTTCTACATTTGATTTTTGTGAGAAGTCACAAATAATGCAGCTGTACTAATACATTAAAATAATAATGTGGTGATGGACTCTGTACTAATTTGCTTTCTATTGTGATAAGACACAATGAACTAAACTGAGAGAGGAAAAGTTTATTTGGCTTTCATGTTCAAATCACAGTTCATCACTGAGGAAAGTCTGGACAGGAATTAAAGGCAGGAATCTGGAGGTAGGAATCGAAACAGAGGCTATGGAGGTATGCTGCTTTCTGGATTCCTCATCATGACTTGCCCAGCCTGCTTTCCAAAATTCCCCAGGGCTTTCAGCCCATGGATGGCACCACCTACTCTTGACAAATAGACTGCAAATACGTCATTTTTAATTATCATTTGTCCCCAATATTTCAGGTTAATGTCAAAGTATAAAATTCAATATAAGATTAAAAGTGTCACAGTCTTTAAAATATTCAAAAAACTCAAAGCTCAATGTCTCTTTCTTAAAAATCCAGTGTCTCATTACCAGGCCATAGAAGAACTCAATGCAACCAGTCCTGATGAGACCTGATAGGCTAGGCTCAGAGTGAAGGAGAGGAGAACCTCCCCTATCTGTGCACTTGGAGAGGGGCATGGGAGGAGATGAGGGATAGAGGGTATGTTTGGGAGTGGAGGAGGAAGGAGGCTACAGTGGAGATACAAAGTGAATAAACTGTAATTTATAAAAAAATAAAATTTAAAAAGTCAAAGTGTAATGTATATATATATATATATATATATGCGCTCTTGTAAAATAAAATAAATTATTTTCTTACTATAAAAGGGAAGAATTAGAGCATAGTCACAATGAAATGAAAGCAACCAAAGCCAAAAGTTATATAGCTCAAGCTCTGATATCTGGGACTTAAGATCTCCTGGGTTTCAAAAGTATTACACAGCTCCATTACTCTGGTTTTGCAATCCACAATATATTCAGCTTGTCTCCTGGGTTCAGGGTTATTCCATTCCATACCCACTAACTGTCCTTGATGATCAACCCAATATTTGCAGGATGCTGGGATCTCTAATGCAACTGAAGCTAAAGTGAAGCTAAACTCTCTTCAGTCTTTCTAAATCTGACATGTGGTGCCAATACTCAGAATCTCTCTGTCACACTTTCTATCGTGGAACTTCTATTGTAAATGAGGCCACACTTTCATCACTGCCTCTCCTGGCCTTCATACCAGGCCTCAATTGCTCTCGATGACCCCTTCAGTCCTGAGGTCTCCATTTATATTTAAGTTGTATTTCACTTCACAGATGGCCTGTCTGGGCCTCTTGTGGTGCCATACCTCACTTTTTCTCCTTGATCCTTTCTTTCAATCCTGCAACTCCCATGCTGCTAAAAATAGTAACAAATTGACAACTCTAAAAAATTTGCCAAGTTCAGCTGCCAGTTTGAGATGCAGCTTTGCCTCCCTTCTACTTTGTACCACAGCTTTGTGTTCTGACCCTAAGAAAATAATCCCCTCCAAAGTTCAACACAGTGATTCCTCTCTTGTTGAATGCAGTTCATTTCTCAAACTTGGCTAACCTGCATCAATTGTCACAACTAAACAATTTCTGACATAAACTTAGTGGCTAGCTCTTTGACCCACCCCCACCCCCCCAGGGAGGAAAAGCCTTGCTAGGCCACAGAGGAGGACATTACAGCCAGTCCTGATGAGACCTATAAGCAAGGGTCAAATGGAAGGGGAAGAGGACCTCCTCTATCAGTGGACTTAGAGAGGGAAATGGGAGGAGATGAGGGAGGGAGGGTGGGATTGGGTGGGAATGAGAGAGGGGCCTATAGCTGGGATACAAAGTAAATGAATTGTAATTGATATAAAAATAAAAATTTAATTAAAAATAGATTTTACTTCAGTGGTTCAAGTCTTCCCTTAATAACAGCCCATTCTTTGGCTCTAGCTGACCAGGAACTAAATATTTTTTATTTTTATTTTTTTGGTGGGGGAGGATTTTTTTCTTTTTTATTATTATTGTCATTTTTTACAATTTATTCATTTTGTATCCCAGCTGTGGCCCCCTCACTTGTCTCCTCCCAATCCCACCCTTCCTCTCTCTTCTACCCCTATGCTCCTTTCCTAGTCCACTAATAGGGGAGGTCCTCCTTTCCTTCTATCTTGACCCTAGCCTATCACATCTCATTAAGACTGGCTGAATTGTATTCCCCTGTGGCCTGGCAAGGCTGCAACCCCTAGGGGGAGGTGATCAGAGAGCTTGCCACTGAGTTCATGCCTGAGACAGCCCCTGCTCCTCTTAGTAGGGACCCACTTGGAGACTGAGTCTATGGCCTACATCTGAGTCAGGGTTTTAGGTCCTCTCCATGCATTGTCCTTGGTTGGGCTATCAGTCTCTTCAGAGCTGCCAGGGCTCAGGTTTTGTTTTTTTGTTTGTTTGTTTGTTTGGCTCTGTTGGTCTGTTGAGCTCCTCTCCCCTACAGGCCTATCTCCCCTTTCTTTCATAAAATTCCATGTATTCTGCCCAAAATTTGGCTTTAGGTCTCAGCCTCTGCTTTGATACCTTGATTAGTAGAGTCTTTCAGAGACCCTCTGAAAGGCTCCTATCTTGTTCCCTGTCTTCTCCTGCTTCCTATGTCTATCATGGTTGCACTTCTGAATTAGTATTGAGCATCTTGTCTTCCTGTTTGTTTAGATTCTTTAGGAGTATAGATTTTAGTATGTTTATACTGTGTTATATACCTAATAACCACTTATGAGTGAGTATATACCATGTGTGTCTTTCTGTTTCTGGGATACCCTACTCAAGATGATCTTTTCTAGTTCCCGCCATTTGCCTGCAAGTTTCATGATTTCCTTGGTTTAAAAAAAAAAAAAAAAACAGATATTCTTAATACAAAACAATCAAACAAATGTTCAAAACAGATTCTTTGAGAGAATATCAAACTTCCATCTGAAATTTTATAAATCAGGTCTCTATTTTCTGCATTGTTCTCAACATTATATTGCAAGTCCCTAAAGAACAGCATACTAAACCCTAAGCATGAAGCAACTTTTCCAGTCAAATTCTCCAAACACTTCCACAATCCTCCCCCAAAACTCCATAGTCAGGTCTGTAACAGTAATGACTCATAGAGCTAGGACCGATGTCTATCCCAGTTCATTTTCTATTTCTGTGAAAACTGTCATAACCAAAATCAACTTTGGGAGGAAAGAGTTTATTTTAACTTACAAATTATAGTCTATCACTGAAAGAAGCCAAGGAAAAAACTCAAGGCAGGAACCCAGAGGCAAGAATAGAAGCAGAGACCATGAAAGAATGTTTGATAACCATGTTTTGCTGAGAACCAAGGACTACTAGCCAAAGGGTGGCACCACACACAATGCGATGGGCTCCCCTATATTAATCATCAGTCAAAAAAACATTCTGCTTATTTGACCAAACCCCAATCTGATGAAAACATTTTTCATATTGTAGCAGCACTTTTCAAAGTTTCTGGTTTAAGACTCTTTTCTACTCTTTATAATTATTGTGGGGAATGAACCTATCAAAATTTTCTACATTATAAATTAAAGTTAAAGCAACTTAATAAACCTATTACAAATTAAGATAAATATTCACCAAAGTAACTGTTTGTTGAAACAAACATATACCAAAAATATGATTATAATATATTTTTTCTACAATTTCCCTTAATAAATGACTTAATAGAAGACAGCTGTATTTTTATATTTTTCCTCATTGATTATTTTGTAATAAATCATTTTCACTAAAATGCAAGAAAATATTGTGGTACTAACAAATGCAGTTAGAAAATAGCGAGGTATTTTGTTACCACTTTCAGATATTTTGGCTAATTTTTCTAAAATAGTATGGGTACTTAAAGTAGATACACAAGTTGTTCTTTCAATCATTTTCTGAAGAAAAGCAGTGTGTCATGTAAATAAGAAAGTAATAACACAAATGTTTTTCCTGGAGACAACCACTCTGCTTCAGTTTACAGAAGAAGTGATTTTTGTGCACTTCTCTGTTCATCACAGGATGTTAAAATATTAAATGTAAAAAATACATTTATTCAGGATTCATAATGATAAATTTACTACATCTATGGCTTATTTAGGAGTATAGGCTCCTAATGAAAAGTGGCTTGTATATAAGAGTCTGACTCTGAGAAATAGATGATTAATATGTTTGGTAAATTGGCATCTGTCATTGTGCAGTATGATTTCTTCAGTTTTCCTAAACAATTAGTGTAAATATCAACACAGAATAAAAGAAGAAATATCTACATATTAATTAAAAAAGAGTTCTGGTCTTATAGATTTGGGGAAATGCTATTACAACAGCAAAGATACCTAAGGAACATACTTTGAGAAATATCCTTCCTCTACTAGGTAATTTGTACAATTCTATGCAGACCTTCCTATATATGATTTCTTATTTTACCTCAAAGCTTAAATCTTATCAATAGTGAACTTGTTGCACTTCATGAACCAATCCTTCTGAAATGTACTTGGTCCTGGCTAAACTATGGTTATTCACTTTATATCCCCCTGTACCTCCCTCCCTGATCCCTTCTCAATCCCACCCTCCCTCTTCCCCACCCATGTCCCTCTTCCAGAGCACTGATAAGGGAGGTCCTCCTCCCCTTCCCTCTGATCCTAGTCTATCAGATCTCATCAGGAGTGGCTGCATTGTCTTCTTCAGTGGCCTTGTAAGACTGCTCCCTTCTCAGGGGGAGGTGATCAAAGAGCAGGCCAATCAGAATATGTCAGAGACAGTCCCTGTCGCCGTTACTATGGAGGCCACTTTGACAATGAACTGCCATCGGCTACCTCCGTGCAGGGGTTTCAGGTCATCTCTATGAGTGGTCCTTGGCTGGAGTACCAGCTTCAGAAAAAAAAAAAAAAAAAAAAACTGTGCCAGACTTTTTGGATCTGTTGCTGTCCTTGTGGAGCTCCTGGCCTCTCCAGGTCTTACTACCTCCCACTTCTTTCATAAGATTCCCTGCACTCTGCCCAAGGTTTGGCTATGAGTCTCAGCATCTGCCTAGATACCCTGCAGGGTAGAGCCTTTCAGAGGCCCTCTGTGGTAGGCTCCTGTCCTGTTCCCTGTTTTCTCCTTCCTCCAATGCCCATCCTCTTTGCCTTTCTGAATGGGGATTGAGCATCTAAGCCAGAGTCCTCCTTCCTGATTAGCTTCCTTAGGTGTACAGATTTTAGTATGTTTATCCTATATTATATGTCTAATATCCACTTAGGAGTGATTATATACCCTGTGTGTCTTTCTGCTTCTGGGATGCCTCACTCAGGATGATGTTTTCCAGTTCCCAACATTTACCTGCAAATTTCATGGTTTCCTTGTTTTTATTGCTGAGTAATATTCCATTGTGTAGATGTACCACAATTTCTGTATTTATTCCTCAACTGAGGGGCATCTGGGGTGTTTCCAGCTTCTGGCCATTATAAATAAAGCTGCTACAAACATGGTTGAGCAGATGTCCTTGTTGCATACTTGGGCATTTTTTAGATATATGCCTAGGAGTGGTATAGCTGGATCTTGAGGAAACACTATTCCTAATTTTCTGAGATAGGCCAGATTGATTTCCAAAGTGGTTGTATAAGTTTGCATTCCCACCAACTTTTGAGGAGGGTTCCCCTTTCATTACAACCTCTCCAGCATATGTTGTCACTTGAGTTATTCATCTTAGCCATTCTGATGGGTGTAAGGTGAAATCTCAGGGTCGTTTTGATTTGCACTTCCCTGTTGACTAAGGACGTTGAACATTTCTTTAAGTGTTTCTCTGCCATTCAATATTCCTCTATTGAGAATTCTCTGTTTAGCTCTGTACCCCATTTTTAAATTGGATTACTTGATTTGTTTAACTTCTTCAGTTCTTTATATAGAACAACAGTAAGAAAAACTGCATGGTACTGGCATGGAAACATAATGGTGAAACAATGAAATCGGATAGAAGACCCACAAATAAACCCACACAATTATGGACACCTGGTTTTTGACAAAGATGCCAAAACCATACAATATAAAAAACAAAGCATCTTCAACAAATGGTGCTATTCTAACTGGATGTCTACATGCAGAAAAATGGAAATTGATCGATATTTATCACCCTGCACAAAACTAAAGTCCAAGTGGTTCAAAGACCTCAATATAAACCAGACACACTAAACCTATTAGAAGAAAAAGTGGGGAAGTGCCTTGAAGTCATTGGCACAGGAGACAACTTCCTGAACAACAGCACAGGCTCTAAGAGGAACAATCAATAAATGGGACCTCATGAAACTGAAAAGCTTTTGTAAAGCAAAGGACACTATCATCAAATCAAAACAATTCCCTACAGATTGGAAAAGGATCTTCACCAACCCTATATCTGACAGAGATATATGTCTGATATGTCCAAAGTCATACTTTTTATGCCAACAAGTTTTAAATGAAAATTTCAACACATGAAGGCATTAGCATTCAGACCCAGGCATTTGTTCAAATGAAGATAAGGTCCAGGTATATTTTCTGACAAAAAAAAAATAGTTTTACAAAGTTTTAAAGTTGATTTGATGGACAGGTTATAGGTTGGTCCTTTTTATCTTTTGATATCGTTATTATTAATTACAGTTTATTAACTTTGTGTACCAGCTGTAACCCCTTCCCTCTTCTCCCCTTGGTCCCACCATCCCTCTCTCTTATCCCCTTATGTCTTTCATGTAGTCCACTGATAGGGTATGTATCTGACTCTAGCCTATCAGGTCTCACCAGGAATGTCTGGATCCTCTTTCTCTGCAGCCTAGTAAGGCCACCTCACCAGGGGAAATTGATCAAAGAGCAAGCAACTAACTCCATGCCAGTGACTGGTCCTGTTCCCCTTACTACAGCACCCACTTGGAGACCCAGCTGCCAATGGGCTACATCTGAGAAGGAGGTCTAATTCCTCTCCATGCATGGTCATAGGTGTATTCATCAGTCTCTGCAGGACCCTTTAAGCCCATATGTTTTTGGCTCTGTTGGTAGCCTTGTGGAGCTCCTATCCCCTCCAGGTCTTTCTGTCTCCCCATTCTTCTATAAGATTCTCTGCACTCTGCCCAAAGTTTGGCTGTGAGTATCACCATCTGAAAAGAAAAACTAACAAACGAAGATTCTTCATTATATTTGCATAATAAACTTGGATTTCAGTGTTTAGTTAGGGATTTCATTTAATGAAATGTTTCTGAATATTTAATAAAAAAATGTGTATTTATCAAGGGTTAACTCTAACATATAAATGTTCCTTTGAATTTGGAAAGACAGGCACAGGAAATGAATTTCATATGTTTTTTTTAAATAAATGAAATGAGACATTTAAACTCAAGCTATATCATTTAAGATTAAATATTACATAAAATTACATTGACTAGTTAGGTTTTGCTATTCATATGACCTCTTAACTACAATAAGATTATCTGAACATTAAGTATATAATAAGTACATTTACAATGTGAGAATATTTATGATTTATTTTTTATTTTTCAAAAGAGCTATTGTTCCCATTTTATAAATTGAAAACTACAACACAGTTGAGAATGATGAAGTGAACATATGCTGCTAAATCTTTTTTTTAACTTCGATTTTTTTAATTTTATTTTTCTTATTAGTTACATTTTGTTAACTCTGTGTCCCAGCTGTTTCCCGCTCCCTCATTCCCTCCGCAACCCCACACTCCCTCTAAGACTCATAATCAAACCTTAGGCAGAGTACAGGGAATCATATGAAAGAAGGGGAGTTAGTCTGATGGGGAAAGGATAGGAGCTCCACAAGGACCAAATATATCTGGGCACAGGGTCTTTTCTGAGACTGACATTCAACCAAGGACCATGTATGGATATAACCTAGAACCTCCACTCAGATGTAGCCTGTGGTAGTTCAGTAACCAATTGGTTTCCCAAAGTGAGGGGAACAAGAACTATTTCTAACAGGAACTCAATGACTGGCCCTTTGGCCTCCCCACCCCCGAAGGGAGGAGCAGTCCTGTTAGGCCACAGAGGAGGACTTTGCAGCCAGTCCTGAAGATACCTGATAAAACAGGATCAGATGAAAGGGGAGGAGGTCCCCCCATCAGTGGACTTGGAAAGGGGCAGGGATGCTGCTAAATCTTAATGACTCCTTGAATTATCCCCTTCTTACCAACACACAACAGTGTTCCTTAACTTTAATTTAAATCTTATCTAGATTACAATTTATTATTGCAACTATGAACAGGGACTTAGTCTGTGCCTTATTTCTATCATCTAGAAAACATTGATATTATAAGAATATGTTTCAGTTTGTGGGTATTGTGTATATAGATATGAAAAATTTTGAATTCTTATACTTTAATTTCTGTAATATGATCTTCATCTTGGTTGCTTAAAAGACATGACCCTAGTTTGAATGCTGATATTACTGTGGAAGTATGTCTCTAATTAAATATCTTTTTAATAGCATAAATTTATTATACAAGATAATGGACTTCATTGTAACTTTTTATGTATGTATTTAACATATTTTTATAATACTCATAGCCTAAAATTATCTTCCCCAGTTTAGAAGAAAAGAATCAGGCATACAATATGAACCTGGGCTCCCTTCCACTGGTCCTTTTCCTTTTTTTCAAATACTATTGTTGATGCATTTCATTGCTTTTATAGTTTTTATTGAAAATATTTGCATACAATATATTCTGATCCCAGTGTTTCTGATGATAAGTAAAAGTATAATCATTATAAAAATATTGGGAAATACTTACTTCAAAAATGCTTTTTTTTTCTTTTCCCACTGACTCCACTTAGGTAAACCTGGTCAGAGATTTTCACAACACTTGCATGTATATGATTAGCAAAAAAAATACCAATAACTAGAAACTACTTCTAAGCCCCGGAATAAACTGAGTGCTGTGAATTATGAAAGACTAAAGTACTTGCTTAGTGGAAATAAAAATAAACATATAACCTAAGACCCCTGGACAAATGTAGGCCATGGCAGTTCAGTATCAAGTGAGTTCCACTGTAATAGGAACAGGGACTGTCTCTGACATGAACTGATTGGCCTGCTCTTTAATTACCTCCCCCTGAGTGGGGAGCAGCATTACCAGAACACAGAAGAAGACAATGTAGCCACTCCCAATGAGACCTAATTGACTGGATCAGAAGGAAGGAAAAGAAGACCTCCCCTATCAGTGGACTTGGGGAGGTGCATGCATGCAGAGGGTGGAGGAAGGGAGGGATTGGGATGGGAGGAGGGAGAGAACCACATGGGGAATACAAAGTGAATAAAGTGTAATTAATAAAGAATTAAAAAAAATAAACATAGAGAAAAGAATGTCATATTCAAGTCTTTACTCATCTCAAAATTTGAAAAATCATAAATAAATATCTACATACACAAAAGTTTTTATTTATGTTGACTTATTTTCTTTCTGATTTTAGGTTTTGACGTACTCTCATACCATGTGTAGCCTGGATGGCCTGGTGCTTGCTAAGCATTTAAACACAGAAAAATTCATCTAGATTTTCAAATTTTGTACCACATAGGCCTTTGAAGTAAGACCTAATGATTGTTTGGATTTCCTCAGTGTCTGTCCTTATGTGCCCATTTTCGTTTCTGATTTTTTTGATTTGGATAGTTTCTCTCTGCCTTTTAGTTAGTTTGGCTAAGAGTTTCTCTATCTTGTTGATTTTCTCAAAGAACCAACTCTTGGTTTCATTGATTCTTTGAATTGTTTTATTTGTTACTAATTTATAGATTTCAGCAGAGTTTGATTTTTTCCAGCCACATACTCCTCTTTGGTCTGTCTGCTTCTTTTTCTCTAGGGCTTTTAGTTGAACCATCAAGTTGCTTGAATGAAATATTTCTAATTTCTTCTTGAAGGCGCTTAGTGCTATGAACGTTCCTCTTAGTACTGCTTTCATTGTGTCCCATAAGTTTGGATATGTTGTGCTTTCATTTTCATTGAATTCTAGGAAGATTTTAATTTCTTTCTTTATTTTTTCCCTGACCCAGCTGTCATTGAGTAGCAAATTGTTCAGTTTCCATGTGTGTGTAGGCTTTTGTTATTTCTGTTGTCATTGAGGTCTAGCTTTAGTCCATGATGGTCAAATAGGATACATGGGATTTTTTCAAACTTTTTGTATCTGTTGAGGCTTGTTTTGTGACCAACTATATGATCTATTTTGGAGAAGGTTCCATGAGGTGCTGAGAAGAAGGTAAATTATTTTTGTTTTGGTGAAAAGTTCTATAGCCTGTCACAGAGGTCTTCTGAAAGGCTCTACCCTGAAGGGTACCAAAGCAGATGCCGAGACTTATGGCCAACCTTTGGGCAGAGTCCAGGGTATCTTATGAAAGAACTGGGAAATAGTAAGACCTGGAGAGGACAAAAACTCCATTAGAATAGCAACAGAACTAAAAAATATCTGGGCACAGGGTTCTTTTCTGAGACTGATACTTCATCCCATAGTCAACCCATATCATCTCAGGAGCCTACCCTGTCTGTTTACTTTCTTTTTTAAATAATTTTTAAAATTTAGTTAGATATTCACTTTACATCTCAATTGTAGCACCCTCTCTTCTGTCCTCCAGGTCCCTCTCCTGTGTCTCTCCCTCATTCCCCTATCCCTCATTCTTGGCCCCTCAGGAAAAAAAGAGATATAAATATTTGTGCACAGGTTTTTGTTGAACAATAAATTTCATCTTACTAAGAAAATATCAAGGTATGGTTGTTAATAAAAAGGGAGATAGCACACGGTAGGTTGCAGATCCTGGTATTTTTTTCTATCTTTCTAGATTTTCTGGTATTACAATTAGTCATTTATGTGTTCCAGTTCAGAGCTTTTCGTCTTAACCTCTCCATCTTCAATTTGTTCTATCGGCACAGTAAGATATATAACCGAAGAAATGTACTATTAGTGTTAGAAAAATGCTCTTGATATTCCTGCTTTTATATTCAAAACTAAATTTTGTGTATCAGCCCCCTTCCACACAGTTCTCCTCCCTTTATATAGGTAATAACATTCCACATTACAAAATGAAATGCATATCAAAATTATTTAAGAGCTATTAGTTTTGCAAAAGGGATATTTTAAAGATGTGGAGAAAAATAAATAATTTGAAGAGGTCCTTTTGTGGGAGGAATTACAGTAAAAACCTGCTTAACAAATACCTACACTATATTAATCCTGCCAAACCATGAGCATGAGAGATCTTTCCATCTTCTGATATCTTCTTCTAATTCTTTCTTCAGAGACTTGAATTTTTTTTTCATACAAGTCTTTGACTTGCTTGCTTAGGTTCACACCAAGGTACTTTATGTCCTTTGTGGCTATTGTGAAGGGTGTTGTTTCCCGAATTACTTTCTCGGCCGTTTTGTCTTTTGTATACAGGAAGGCTACTGATTTTTTTTTAGTTAATTTTGTATCCAGCCACTTTGCTGAAGGTGTTAATCATCTGTAGTAGTTCCCGGGTAGAATTTTTGGGGTCACTCAGGTATACTATCATATAATTTGCCAACAGTGATACTTTGACTTCTTCCTTTCCAATTTTTATCCCCTTGATCTCCTTCAATTGTCTTATTGCTCTAGTTAGGACTTCAAGAACAATGTTGAAGAGATATGGAGAGAGTGGACAACCTTGACATGTCCCTGATTTCAGTGGGAATGATTTAAGTTTCTCTCCATTGAGTTTGATGTTCGCTATAGGCTTGCTGTATATCACTTTTACTATGTTCATGTATGTGCCTTGTATCCCTGATCTCTCCGCCATCTTACCAAAAGCAATCTACAGAGTCAATGCAATTCCCATTAAATTACCAGCACAATTCTTTACAGACCTTGAAAGAAAAATTCTCACCTTCATATGGAACAACAAGAAACCCATAATTGCTAAAACAATTCTCTATAGTAAAAGATCTTCAGGGGGTATCTCTATCCCTGATCTCAAGCTGTACTATAGAGCAACAATACTAAAAACTGCATGGTACTGGCATAGAAACAGACTGGTGGATCAATAGAATCAAACAGAAGACCCTGACATAAATCCACACATTTATGGACACCTGATTTTTGACAAAGATGACAAATCCATTCAATGGAAAGAAGACAGCATCTTCAACAAATGGTGCTGGTCTAACTGGAAGTCTACATGTAGAAAGATGCAAATAGATCCATACTTATCACCCTGCACAAAACTAAAGTCCAAGTGGATCAAAGACCTCAACATAAAACTAGACACACTAAACTGCTTAGAAGAAGTAGTGGGGAATACCCTTGAACTCATTGGCACAGGAGACAACTTCCTGAACAGAACACCAACAGCACAGGCTCTAAGAGCAACCATCAGTAAATGGGACCTCATGAAACTGAAAAGCTTCTGTAAAGCAAAGGACACTGTTCTCAGAACAAAACGACAGCCTTCAGATTGGGAAAGGATCTTCACCAACCCTTTATCTGACAGAGGGCTAATATCCAGTATATATAAAGAACTAAAGAAGTTAAACAGCAAAAAATCAAGTAATCCAGTTAAAGAATGGGGTACAGAGCTAAACAGAGAATTCTCTGCAGAGGAATATCGAATGGCAGAGAAACACTTAAAGAAATGCTCAACCTCATTAGCCATCAGGGAAATGCAAATCAAAATGACCCTAAGATTTCACCTTACACCATCAGAATGGCTAAGATCAAAAACTCAAGAGACAACACATGCTGGAGAGGTTGTGGATAAAGGGGAACCCTCCTCCACTGATGATGGGAATGTAAACTTGTACAACCACTCTGGAAAGCAATCTGGCACTTTCTCAGACAACTGGGAATAACTCTTGCTCAAGATCAAGCTATACCACTGCTGGGCATATATCCAAAAGATTCTCAAGTACACAATAAGGACATTTGCTCAACCATGCTTGTAGCAGCTTGATTTGTAATAGCCAGGAGCTGGAAACAGCCGAGATGCCCCTCAACTGAAGAATGGATGCACAAATTGTGGTATACCTACGCAATGGAATATTACTCAGCAATAAAAAACAAGGAAGTCATGAAATTTGCAGGTAAATGGTGGGATCTGGAAAATATCATCCTGAGTGAGCTATCCCAGAAGCAGAAAGATGCACACGGTATATTGGTATATTCTCACTCATATAGACATATAATATAGGATAAACCTACCAAAATCTGTACACCTAAAGAAACTAATCTTGCTAAAATGCTCAATTCCTATCCAGAAAGGCAAAGAGGCTGGACATCAGAAGAAGAAAAAAAGAGGGAACAAGTCAAGAGCCTGACACAGAGGACCTCTGAAAAGCTCTGCCCTGCATACTATCAATGTAGATACTGAGACTTATGGGCAACCTTTGGGCAGAGTGCAGGGAATCTTAGGAAAGAAGTGAGAAACAGTACGATCTGGAGAGGACAGGAAGGAGAAAAAGTACACAAGGAGAGCAACAGAACCAAAAAATCTGAGCACAGGTGTCTTTCCTGAGACTGATATTCCAACCAAGGACTATGCATGGAGATAACCTATGACCCCTGCACAGATGCAGCCCATGGCAGTTCAGTATCCAAGTGGATTCCATTGCCATAGGAACAGGGACTGTCTCTGACATGAACTGATTGGCCTGCTCTTTAATTACTTCCCCCTGAGTGGGAAGCAGCATTGCCAGGCCATAGAAGAAGACAATGCAGCCACTCTTGATAAGACCTAATTGACTAGGATCAGAAGGAAGGAAAAGAAGTCCTCCCCTATCAGTGGACTTGGGGAATGACATGCATTCAGAGGGTGGAGGAAGGGAGGGAATGGGATGTGAGAAGGGAGAGAACCACAGGGGGGATACAAAGTGAATAAAGTGTAATTAATAAAGAAAAATAAATAAATTTAAAAAATAAAAAACAAATACCTAAACACCTAATTTTAGTCAATAATTTAGCCAACTGATTATGAACAATTCTTATTCCAATCATCGTAATAAAGATATCAAGACTGACTGTTTTGAGTTTATTTCATGCCTGTGTAAATAGACAAAAGCACTCTTCAACATTTTATTTCTATTAATCAAAGAATATCTGTCTTCTGAATTATAGTTCAAATTGGTTTTCTGTCCCTTTAATCCAGGATCTGCTGTAAATGTATTAGTAAACAAATGACTAGGTATTATCTATTTTTCCAATGTTTTATATACCCTTTACAAAATTTGGAAAATGTATAAGATTTTTTTTAAATGTCTGGTGACGTTGCATCCTTTTTCTCACTGAAAATATCTAAGTAGGAAAAATATGTAATTTATCTGTGTCAGCTTTCAATATTCACCTCACAACATGATTACATTAGATAATAGACGCGTAGTTTATCCTCCCATTACTCACAAACTCGTATTTCTCAATGTGTTCTTACCACCATTGACTTGAAACTCTAATTCAAAAGAGAATTCCCTGACAAGTATTTGCTTGAGTCTTGACACTGTAATTCATCCTTTTCTAGGCACCTTTCTTCCCTTGTAATCTCTAACTTATTCTCACATTTTCTTCCTGCCCTTCTGGTGTTCTTTCACAACTTCCAGCAGACATGTTTTCTGAAGATGGGAAAACTGAATCTTTGATTTGCCCTATGTGCTGGTGTCTGAGTTGAGTAATGGTAATAATTCTAATGATAAACATCCTTATTTCTGATACTGTCTGAGGCATCTAGATTACACTCATACATGCACAGCAGGTGCACACACACACAAAGACACACACACACATAATTACAATAGCAGGAAAATAGAATAGATGTACTTAGAGGTTAAGAATCTATCATTGTGAGGAATAGTGATTATAGTTGTGACATCGTGGTTGGGAAATATATTACCAAATAATAAAATCAGTTATGTTGAGTGTCTTCATAACATTAAGGTATTTTTAAATTTTAAAACACCATAACTAACCATGTTCATAAAACTCAAGACTTCTTTATATAAAATTAATTGAAGCAGTAATTATAAATTACATAGTTGTTCAACGTTATCTAAGACATTGCTTCAGAAAAAAATGCTTATTGTTGTGTACTTGAACATATTTTGGATATATGCCCAGGAGTGCTATAGCTGGATCCTAAGATAACACTATTCTTAATTTTCTGAAAAAAACAAAACAAAACAAAACAAAAAAAACAAAGACAAAAACAAAAGAACAAAAAACACCAGATTGATTACCAAAGTGGATGTTCAAGTTTACATTCCCACTAGTAATGGAGTAGAGTTCCTCTTTCTCTGCATCCTCTCCACCATGTGTTGTCACTTGAGTTTTTTATTTTAGCTATTCTGATGGGTGTAAGGTGAAATCTCAGGGTCGTTTTGATTTGCATTTCCCTGATGACTAAGGATGTTGAACATTTCTTTCCATGTTTCTCTGCCATTTGATATTCCTCTGTTGAGAATTCACTGTTTAGCTAGTTACCCCATTTTTTAATTGGCTTACTTGATTTGTTAATGTTTAAATTCTTGAGCTCTTTATACATTCTGGATATTAGCCCTCTGTCAGACATAGGATTAGTGAAGATTTTCTCCCTGTCTCTAGGTTGTCATTTTGTTCTGATGACAGTGTGCTTTGCTTTAAAGAGGCTTTTCAGTTTCATGAGGTTCCATTTATTGATTGTTGATCTTAGAGCTTGTGCTGTTGGTGTTCTGTTCTGGAAGTTGTCTCCTGTTTCAATGAGTACAAGGCTCTTCCACAATTTTTCTTCTAACAGGTTTACTGTGTCTGATTTTATGTTCAGGTCTTTTAACCACTTGGACTTTAGTTTTGTGCAGGGTGATAAATATGGCTTTATTTGCATTTTCTACATATACACATCCAGTTAGATCAGTACCATTTGTTGAAGAGGTTGTGTTTTTTTCATTGTACAGTTTTTCTTTCTTTGTCAAAAATCAATTACCCATAGGTGTGTGAGTTTTATAGCACCTTCATTCATAATAGTCAGAATATGGAAACAGCCTATATGTCCGTCAACTGAGGAATGGATACAGAAATTGTGGTACATTTACACAATGCAATACTACTCAGGAATTAAAAATAAGGAAATCATTAATTTGGAGGCATATGTGTAGAACTAGAAAAGATCATCCTGAGTTAAGTAACCCAGAAGCAGAAAGACACACATGGTACAAACTCATTATAAGTGGATATTAGGCATATAATATAGGATAAAAATACTAAAATCTGTACTCCTAAAGAAACTAAACAATAAGGAGGACCCTAGGGAAGATATTCTATACTCACTCAGAAGGGCAAAGGGAATAGTCATGGGAATATGGAGAATAAAGGGAGCAGGAGAATAGCCTACCACAAAGGGATTCTAAAAGACTCTACCCAACAGGGTATCTAAGCAGATGCTGAGACTCATAGAAAAACTTTGGGCAGAGCACAGGATATCTTATGGAAGAAGAGGAAGACAGAAAGGGGACAGGAGCTCTACAAAGAGAACACAAGAGTGAAAAATCTGGGCCCAAGGGTCTCTGCAGAGACTGATACTCCAACCAAGGATGATGCATGGAGAGGACCTACGTCCCCTGCTCAGATGATATCTATAGGAAACTCAGTCTCCAAGTGGGTTACCTATTAAGGGGAGCAGGGGCTGTCACTGACATGAACTCAGTGGCAGGCTCTTTGATCACGTCCCATGGGGGGTGCAGCCTTGTGAGGTTACAAAGAAAAACAATTCCATTGATCCTGATGAGACCTTATAGGCTAGGATCAAATAGAAGGAGAGGAGGACCTTTCTTTTCTGTGGACTAGGAGAGAGACATGGGGGAGAAGTGGGAAGGAGGGTGGGACTGGAAGGAGAAGAGGGATGGGGCTGCAGCCAAGATACAAAATGAATAAATTGTAATAAATAATAAATAATTTAAAAAAACAAATTAAAAAATCAGTTAATCTTTTAACTTAAAGCTATTATTTGTAAGACTTGTTATGTAATAAAACATGTAACTGCAAAAATATATACAATAAGGGGAAATTGTAAAAACTTCAAAAAACGTAATTTGAGAATTTATTTCAAATTTCCAAGATACCAAATAATCCTGTGGTGTATTTGTTCTTCATAGGTTTTGCTATGATATTTTTATTTTGTTTTTTTTTTTTTTTCAATGCAGTTTATTCAGGAACCTTGAACAATCATCTGACCCTGGGGAAAGCCAGCCCACAGCTTAAATAGCCTCTGGGTAGCCAACCCCAGCGTGCCACGTGGGCAATGCAGATAGGTCCACATACATGGAAGCAAGCCAGATCCTCAGCCTTAGCCAAATATGGAGTTGTTTGTGACAGAGAGCACTCACCATCGGGAAGGTGGAAGGCGGAAACCAGCTCCATCTTTAAGGCTCGGCATTACACAGCTCTCTACAGTTCCCCCTTTTTGTTTTAGACGCATCAGGCAAGAGTAGAGGTCTGATCTCTGATATTAGAAATAAATTGGGACTTTGTACAGATGTTCATTTAGGTGTCATCCACCCAAAGAGCATCAGACCCGTCCAATACCTTTTTCTCAGAGGCGGGACCTGGGGCATCAACCCGCATGCAATCAGACATGCTCTTCTCTGGGTCCAAAGCGGCTGACCCTGAGTGCAGTGCTTAGCCTCGCATCCTGAGCGTAACATTTTAGCTTTTTATGGTAGCCAACCATGCTTGGGGAGACTGTCCTGCTTCAATGGCTGTAAAGGCCTGAATGATCATGGCTGCATTACACTGTTGTGAGACTCTAATCTTGCATATACAACACAGGCAAACCAAGGAGACCAACACCAGAAGGCCTGCTAATGCTCCCATGCCCAACCATTCCTTCAGATGATTCATGGCTGCAGCAATCCATGATGATAATCCTGTGGCTAGTCCTGCGTCCACTCTGGTAGAATTTACCGTGACAATGGCCACTCTCAGCTGCTCCATTGTAGTATCGAATTCTCCAGTCCAATTACCTAAAATATAGCTCACTCAGAAAGGCAAACAGGATGAGTATCTGAAGAGGAGAAAAACAGGGAACAGGACAGGATCCTACCATAGAGGGCATTTGAAAGACTACCCAGTAGTGTATCAAAGCAAATGCTGAGGCTCATAGCCAAACTTTGGGCAGAGTGCAGGGAATCTTATGAAAAGAGGGGGGAAGAGAAAGACTTGGAGGGGACAGGAGCTCTACAAGGAGAGCAACAGAACCAAAATATCAGGGTTCAAGTGTCTTTTCTGAGACTGATACTCCAATCCTTGACCATGCATGGAGATAACCTAGAACCCCTACACAGATGTAGCCCATTGCAGCTCAGTTGCCTAGGCGGTTCCCTAGTGAGGGTAACAGGGGACTGTCTCTGACATGAACTCAGTGCCTGGCTCTTTAAACACCTCCCCCTGAGGGGTGAACAGCCTTACTAAGCCACAGAGGAAGACAATGCACCAGTCCTGATGAGACCTAATAGGCTAGGGTCAGAAGGAAGGGGAGCAGTACCTCCCCTATTAGTGGACTTGAAGAGGGTCATGCGAGGAAGGAGGGTGGGAGTCGGAGGGAATGAAGGATGGGGCTACAGCCGGAATACTAAGTGAATAAACTGTAATTAATAAAAAAAATAAATGTAAAAAAACAATAATAAAGAAAACATCACTCATACACATAAACAATAAAATGCCTCAAATTGAAGAACAAATAAAATTAGCCAAGTGCTAAAGCTATAATCTTGGGAGGAGGGAAGCCTTGATCACCCTTTATGATATTTATGATAAAAAAAATGTAGCAATGGGCATGGTAGCACACAACTCTAACCAGAGAATTTGAAAAGCAGAGGCAGAGAGATCTTTGTGAATTTAAGGCCAGCCATATCTATATAGGAAGGAAGCTCTGTTCCATAGTGCATATTCCATAGTGCACATAGTGCATTCCTGTAGGATATGCATAAAGATTTATACAAGACTGAATATTAAGTTATATTGAGTAAATCATTAATAGCAAGGGATGTTTCAGTGATTAGAACCTACTTTCAAGTCTTCTAAATACTACAATATTAAAAATTACTATGAAATTATTTGTGATGTTTACTGTTATCGGTGTGGTGGGAACTATATGCTTGTGAAGGAATTTCCTGACTACCTTAATTGATGTGGGAAGACTTGTCCATTGTGGGTAGCACAATTCCCTGTCTATGATCTGGGGCTGTATTTGAATACAGAAACAATCTTAGCCCCCAAACAGCATGTATTCAACACCGTTCTCTTGTGATTATGGATGTGAGGCAAGCAGCTCCCCTGAACCATCTGTTATGATTCCTCACTATAGAGAATAACCAGGGTCCATAAACCAAAATAAATGTTTTCTCCTCTTAGCTTCCCTTTGTCAGAGTATTTATCACAGGGACAGAAAAATTACATTAATCAACCTCATTATTATGATAGTAAACACACTTAGTCTCAAAGGGTTCACACTACTAGCTAATTCTAACTCTGGAACTCATATATTTCCCATTCCCCAGGACAAAAAGTTGAATATTCAATGAATGAGCAATGCTTATTACTTAGGAATTTAGGCAACTGGTGAAAGTTTGGTGTTTTGCTTTGAATATTTTATACACACTTATATGCATAATGTATGTATACAGGTTAAGCATTCATGTAGAATGCATGTAGTAGTTATATTTATTGTTTCCGTAGAACTGAAAATTGACAATTCTGTTATATTCTAAGAATAACGACAGGATTAAACATGAATTATGAAACAATTGTTATTATCACTAAATACTGAATAAGGCTATCATTTAGAAGATCTCATATGTGTTACACAGCTTTACAAATTGTCTACCAGTAAATGAGCAATTTTTTGAAACAAATAGCAGATCTACTTAACACAGCAGTCCTGCAGATTGACTGTACCTGTGGTACTACTACTTTGTGAATGGAATAAAGTGGAAAAAGCCTGGTGGCCTTCTCCAGGATTCATTATCAAATACTGGACTATCTTTTGATGGTAATTGAATCATATACTTTATACTTAAAATCTCATCCCTGCCTTTTTGTTTGTTTGGACTTGTCATAGAAATATTCATCCTATCCTCTTCCACTGGCTCTTTTTAGTGCTATTTTGCCTGTATTAAAAATAGAATTTTTCCTTACAATATGTTTTGTTTATATTTTCCCTGCCTCCAATTCTTCCCAGATTCTCTCTACTTCCCATCCCACCCACATTCCACTAGCTGTTGATTCACATTCTAAAGATATTTTTCTGATTCTCAGAGAGCTGTAAAAAATAAATGAATAAATTTTAAACATTTAGAGGCTGGTTTCTGAAAAGTAGAAGAAACATTTTTGGTATTGCAGGATATGGTGGTACACGCCTTTAATTTCAACACTTCGGAGCAAGAGACAGGCAGATTTCTGTGATTTTGAAGCCAAACTTGACTATCTGGAGTTGAAGACCATACCAAACTACATAATGATACAACCATTTCTCACAAAAAAATATTGTTTGTGTATAATGAGTCATAGAAGTAGAGACCTTTTGATGGTATTTTTAGCCAATTTGCAAGCACGCATCTATACTGTGAGGTTTTTTTTTAAATTATAGGCATATACCTATAATTTCAGTAATGTGGGAACTCTATTTAATCTTTTCATCATGTAGCATATGGGTTTTTCTTTCATCTTACTCTCTTTGAGCCTTCAATATTAACTTAACAAAATAAAACCTTTACAGGCTAATCTTTGTTCTACCTACTTAGTGAGTTTGTACATAATCACTATTAAATTTTCCTTAAGTGTTGGAAAAGGGTCACCAATAATGACTTCTTAAAAAGTCATTTTTCTTGTGGTAAGTTTTTTAATTACAAAGCCATTGTTTTGTATGCACAGCTCAATTCAGATTCTCTATTCTTTGTTTTCTTTGTTTTACTTTTATAGTGAAATAATTTCAAAAAAAACTCAAATTTTATAGCTTTACTGAAATATAATTTAGATGTCATAAATATACACAATTATAATACAGAATTCAATATTTTCTATCTGTGCAACACTGGACACAATCTAATGTATGGACATTTTTCAATACCCTTGAAAGAAATGTCAAAACTTCATGAATCAACATAACTACCATTCCCATTCCTACATTCTGTGTCCTCTATCTCATCATGGAAGGCAGATATCTACTGTTGCTCTGTTGTATATTGTGGATTATCTATGAAAATCAAATGAAACCTTTTGTGGCTTCTTTTTGGTAGCATTGTTCACTTAGCATAATAATATAACGTTTTATGAATATTCTAGAATGTGTCCTAATTTTATTGATTTTATGACTGAATGGTGTCATACTTCATGCAAATATGCCATTTTATTCAGCAATTTATCAATTCCCAGAGAATGTTTTCCTATTACACTAGAATGAATGATACTTCTGTAAACGCTTATGCCCAGGGTTCAATGCAAATATACTTTTTTTATTATTTTTAGGTACATATATATAAGGTATAAGTTATGTGTTTAAACTTTTCAGCATATAGCAGATTGTTTTCCAAATCAACCAATACTATAATACTTCCTCTAATATCAATATTATAGCAGGCTTCTAGTTATTATTTGCTATCAATTTTATTATTGTCTTTCTTAAATATTTTCTAGAGTAATAATTATGACTCTAAAGTGATGTCTTATTAGTTTCCATTTGCATCTCTTAGATATGTTTTATGTTTAAAACATTATGTTTTAAATTTTCTATTTATCACTTTAAAGCCTGATCCCAGCCCCCTCCATCCTCTTCTCCAAGTCCCACCCTTAAGGCCTATCTCCCCCATAACCCCTCCTTCTTCCCTAGAAAGGGGACGCCCTCAAGGGGTATCAACCCACACAAGCGCCTCAAGTCACAGAAGAACTAAGTGCATCCTCTCCCAGTGGGGCATGACAAGGCAGCCCAGCAAAGGGAAAAATGGTTCTAAGGTAGGCAACAGAGTCATACACAGCCCCTACTTCCATTGTTAGGGTACACACATGATGACAACTCAGCACATCTGCTACAAATTTGTAGAGAGTCTAGGTCTATCTCATGCATGCTTTTTGGTTGGTTGTTCAGTCTCTGTAAGCCCCCATGGTCCCAGGTTAGTTTACTCTGCATGTCTTCTTGTGCTGTTCTTTACCCATTCATCTCCCTCACTCCTTCCTCCCATTTTTCCACAAAACTCCATGAGTAGTTTGGCTGTGGGTCTCAGAATCTGTTTCCTTCAGATGAAGCCTCAGAAGATAGTTACGCTATCCTTCTGGCTGCAAGCATAGCAGAGTATCATTTACAGTGACAGTAGGTGGCTCTCTTTTATGGGGTGGGTCTACAATTGTGAGAATCATTACTTGAGCATCCCCCCAGTCTCTGATCCATCTTTAGCCCTACACTTTTTTCAGGCAAGAGAAATTTTAGGTGGAAAATTTTATGAGTGGGTTGCTGTCCCATCCTTTCAACTGAGAGTCCTACCTGGTTATAGGAGGTGGAGACTTCATGTGCCTTAAACCTTTCTGCTAGGAGTCTTAGCTAGGGTCACCCCCATATACTCCCGAAAACCTCCCCTGTGCCAGGAATGTCCAATCTTTTCCCATTCTCTCTCCAGGTCCTGCCCTCTACCCACCTCCCCTCCTCTTTGATCTCTGCATCCCTGATCCCCACCCCAGTTACCTTCTGCATGCTCTCTCCCACACAGTTCCCTCTATCCATCTATTTCAGATTCCTATTTTATATCCTGTTCTGAGTATCTTCCCTTGGGCTCAATTAAAACACTAGGTACAGAAGAACTAAGGAGAGAATTCTCAACAGAGGTATCTTTAATAACCAAGAATCACTTAACGAAATGTACAAAGTCTTTAGTCATCAGGGAAATGCAAATCAGAATGACTCTGAGATTCCATCTTTTTTTTTTTTTTCAATGCAGTTTATTCAGGAACCTTGAACAATCATCTGACCCTGGGTAAAGCCAGCCCACTTTAAATAGCCTCTGGGTAGCCAACCTCAGCATGCCACGTGGGCAATGCAGATAGGTCCACATACATGGAAGCAGGCCAGATCCTCAGCCTTAGCCAAATGTGGAGTTGTTTGTGACAGAGAGCACTCACCATCGGGAAGGTGGAAGGCGGAAACCAGCTCCATCTTTCAGGCGCGGCATTACGCAGCTCTTTACAGTTCCCCCTTTTTGTTTTGGACGCATCAGGTAAGAGAAGAGGTCTGATCTCTGATATTAGAAATAAATTGGGACTTTGTACTGATGTTCATTTAGGTGTCATCCACCCAAAGAGCATCAGACCCGTCCGATACCTTTTTCTCAGAGGCGGGACCTGGGGCATCAACCCGCATGCAATCAGACATGCTCTTCTCTGGGTCCAAAGCGGCTGACCCTGAGTGCAGTGCTTAGCCTCGCATCCTGAGCGTAACATTTTGGCTTTTTATGGTAGCCAACCATCTTATAGCTGTCAGAATGGCTAAGATCAAAAACTCAGATGACAACACATGCTGACATGGATGTGGAGAGAGAGGAACATTCCTCGATTACTGGTGGGAGTACAAACTTGTACAACTACTGTGGAAATCAATCTGGCAGAATCTCATAAAATTAGGAATAGATCTACCTGACACCCCAGGTCTACCACTCCTTGGCATCTACCCAAAAAATGTTCCACCATACCACAAGAACAGTTCTTCATCTATGTTCATAGCAGCTTTATTTGTAATACACAGAAACTGGAAACAACCTAGATGACCCTCAACTGAAGAATGGATAGAGTAAATGTGGTAAATTTCCACAGTAGAACTACTAAGCTATTAAAAACAAAGACATCATGAGATGTATTAGCAAATCGATGGAACTATAAAAGATCATACTGAGTTAGGTAACCCAGACCCAGAAAGATACATATGGTATTTATCCACTTATAAGGAGATATTAACTGTAAACTATGGGTTAGCAATGCTAAACTTCACATGCACATTTTATGAATTCTTACGATAAAAACCCACTAAAATATATTGTTCACATTTCATATTGTTTGTCTGTCCTTTGTTGTTGATGTGTAATGTTTCATCACTAACTGTACAGCTCAACCATATTTGATACGTGTTTTACAAGTAATTCATCAAATACTCTTTTCTTTGCTGATTTGATTTTATCTTTATTGAAACACTAGAAAGTTTAGTTTTTTGAATCTGATTTACCTGCATTATCACCAAGGTTAATATAGTTCCACATTTTGCAAGTCTATTAATGTTCAGCAAATGTAAGACATACCATATTGCCCTAATACATATAGTATGTATATACTGTCTACTTTTTAAAATATTTATTATTTACTCTCTGTGTGTGCATGTACACATGCATGGGGGTGTCAATTAAGGACAGAAGAGAACATCAAACCCTCCTGAAGCTAAAGTTACAGAAGGTTTTGAGGAGCAAATGATATGGATACTGTCAACTAACTAGGATCCTTTAGAAGAGCAACAAGCAACTTCGCAGCAAGCTTTTCAGCCTCTCCTGATTTTTTTCGAATATTGATTTTGGGGGTGACGGCTGTTCTTTCATGCAATAAGCTTATGTTTGGTCACATACACTGTGCAATTTTTATTTTTAAAATAAATATAAATATCTGTAATTACTAGAATTAAAACAAACTCTATAAACCATGCAGAGAAACACGTGGAGTTTTCCTTTTTAAAGATTTTATATGTTATTATTCATTACAATTTATTCACTTTGTATCTGAGATGTAGTACACCTCCCTCATTTTCTCCCAGTCCCACCCACCCTTCCTATTCTCTCCCTTTGCCACTCTTTTAGTACATTGAGAGGGGAGGACCTCCTTCACTGTTATCTGACCCTAGCCTACTAGGTCTCATTAGGGGTGGTTGTGTAATCTTTCTCTGTGGCATTACAAGGCTGCAAGCCCCAGGGAGAGCTAATCAAAGAGCTGTCCACTAAGTTCATGTCATAGACAGCCACTGATTCCCTTACAAGGGAACCCACTTGGAGATTGAGCAGCCTATGGGCTACATCAGAGCAGGGGGACTAGGTCCTCTCCATGCATGGTATTTGGTTGAAGTATTTGTCTCTGCAGTTCCCCCTGGGCCCAGGAATTTTGGTTCTGCTGGTCTCTTTGTGGAGCACCTATCCCCTCCAGATCTTTCTATCTTTCCCTTCTTCCATAAGGTTCCCTGCATTCTGCCCAAAATTTGGCTATGAGATTCACCATCTTTTTCTATAGCCTGATGGGTAGAGACTTTCAGAGGACCCCTGTTAAAGGGGCTGCTGTCCTGTTCCCTGTGTTCTCCTATTTGCTATGTCTATCTTGTTTGCTCTTCTGAATGAGGCTTTAGCCTCTTCCTTGGGTCCTCCTTGTTGTTTACCTTCTATATGGAATACAGATTTTAGTATGTTTATCTTATATTATATAGCTAGTATCCATTTATAAGTGCATATATACTATATGTGTCTTTGTTCTTCTGGGTCAACTCACTCAATATGATCTTTTCTAATTCCTTCCATATGCCAGGAAATTTCATGATTTCCTTATTTTTAATTGCTGAGTAGTATTCCATTGTGTAAATGTGCCAAAATTTCTGTATCTATTCTTCAGTTGAGGAATATGTAAGTTGTTTCCAGATTCGGGCTATTATGAACAAAGCTGCTACGAAAATAGTTAAGCAAATGTTCATGTGTATGGTTGAGCAACTTTCAGATATGGGTATAGCTCTGTCTTGAGTTAGTACTATTTCTAATTTATCAAAAAGTGTCAGATAGTTTTTCAAAATGGTTATAAAAGGTTACATTCCCACCAGCAATGGAGGGTGGCTCCATATTCAACACAATCTCTCCAGCATGTGTCATCCCTTGAGTTTTTGATCTTAACCATTCTGATGGGTGTGAAGTAGAATCTGATGGTCATTTGACAAATGAACAGAATGCCAAAAGAACAGGCACTAAGATCAACAATCAATAAATGTGACCTCATGACTGAAAAGCTTCTATAAAGCAAAAGACACTGTTAACATAACAAAACGACAACCTATAGACTGTGAAAAGATCTTCACCAAACCTACATTTGACTGAGGGCTAATATCCAGAATCTATTAAGAACTCAAGAAGTTAAACATCAAACCAAGTAATCCAATATTTTTAAAAAATGGGGTACAGAGCTAAACAAAGAATTCTCAACAGGAATAATAGATTGTTGATTTGTTATAATGACACTGTCCTTTGTGTTACAGAATCTTTTCAGTTTCATGAGGACCTTTTTATTGATTGTAAATCTTAGAGCCTACCCTGTTGGTGTTCTGTTCAGGAAGTTGTCTCATGCACCAATGAGTCCTGAGCTCTTCCCCACTTTTTCTTCTAACAAATTTAGTGTGTCTGCTTTCATGCTGAGGTCTTTGATCCACTTTGACTTTAGTTTTGTGCAAGGTGATAAATATGGATCTTATCTGCATTTTTTTCTACATGTAGACATCCAGTTAGACCAGGACCACTTGTTGAAGATGCTCTTTTTTCCATTGTATCATTTTGACTTCTTTGTCAAAAATCAAGTATCCATAGGTGTGTGGGTTTATTTCAGGGTCTTCTATTGCATTCCATTGAGCCACCATTCTATTTCTCTGCCAGTACCATGAAGCTTTTATTACTATTGGTCTCTAGTACAGCTTGAGATCAGGAGATACCTCCAGATGATCGAGTGTTGAACAGGAGTTTTTTTGGCAATTCTGGGTTTTTTGTTTTTCCATAGGAATTTGAGAATTCTTCTTTCAAGGTCTGTAAAGAATTGTGTTGGTATTTTGTTGGGAATTGCATTGAATATGTAGATTGCTTTTGGCAGGCTGGATGTTTTCACTATGTTAATCCTACCTATCCATGAGCAAGGGAAGATCTTTCCATCTTCTGATAGCTTCTTCAATTTCTTTCTTCAGAGACTTGAAGTCTATTTCAAACAGGTCTTTCACTTGCTTGGTTAGTGACACACCAAAGTACTTTATGTTATTAGTGGCTATTGTGAAGGGTGTTGTTTCCCTAATTTATTTTTCAGCCCATTTGTCATTGGTGTACAGGAGGGCTACTGATTTTTTTTCAGTTAATTTTGTATCCAGCCACTTGCTGAAGCTGTCTATCAGCTGAAGGAGTTCTTTGGATTAATTTTTGGGGTCGCTCATGTATACTATCATGTCATCTGCAAATAGTTATACTTTGACCTCTTTTTCTGATTTGTATCCCCTTTATCTCCTATACTTGTCTTATTGCTACAGCTAGGACTTCAAGTACTATGTTGAAGAGGTATGAAAAGAGTGGGGAGCGTTGCTTTGTGACTGATTTCAGTGATTGATTTAAGTTTCTCTCCATTTAGTTTGATATTAGCTATACGCTTGCTGTATATTGTCATTACTATTTTTAGGTGTGTGCCTTGTATCCCTTATCTCTGCAAGACTTAAACATGAATGGGTGTTGGTGTTTGTCAAATGCTTTTTATGTATTTGGTTATTCTCCTTCAGATTGTTTACATGATGGATTACATTGATGGATTTTTGTATATTGAACCATGCCTGCATACCTGGGAGGAAGCCTAGATGGTCATGGTGGATGAAATCTTTTCTATGTTCTTGGATTCGATTTGCCAGTATTTTATTGCATATCTTTGCATCAATGTTCATAAGAGAGAAACATCTGAATTTCTCTTTTTTGATTGGGCCTTTGTGTGGTTTAGTTATCAAGGTGACTGTGGTTTCATATAATGAATTTGGTAATGTTTCTTCTGTTTCTACTTTGTGGAATACTTTGAAGAGAATTGTAGTTAGCTCTTCTTTGAAGTGCTGGTAGAATTCTGAGCTGAAACCAACTGGCCCTGGGATTCTTTAGTAAGGGAGAGTTTTGATGACTGCTTCTCTTTCTTGGGGGATACAGGACTATTCAATCTTTCTACCTGATCTTAATTTAATTTTAGTTAATTGAATCTGTCAAGAAAAAAATGTCTATTTCATTTAGATTTTCAAATTTTGTGTCATATAGGCTTTTGTAGTATGACCTAATGATTGTTTGGATTTCCTCACTGTCTGTAGTTATGTCCCTGTTTTCATTTCTGACTTTGCTTATTTGGATAGTTTCTCCCTGTCTTTTAGTTTGTCTCAGTCTTTGTTTATCTAGTTGATTTTCTCAAAGAACCAGCTCTTGGTTTCATTGATTCTTTGAATAGTTTTATTTTATTCTAATTTCTTGATTTCAGCCCTGAGTTTAATTATTTCCAATTATCTATCCCTCTTGAGTGTATCTGCTTCTTTTTTTTTTTTTATTTCCTCAGGTCTTTCAGTTGGGCCATTACGTTGCTTCTATGAGATGTTTCCAATATTTCTGGAAGGCACTTAGTGCTATGAATTTTTCTCTTAGCTCTACTTTTATTGTGTCCCATAAGTTTGGATATGTTATGCCTTCATTTTCATTGAATTCTAGGAAGTCTTCATTTTTTTTCTTTTTTTCTTCCCTAATCCAGGATTCATTGAGTAGGGAGTTGTTCAGTTTCCATGTGCATTGTACGCTTTTTGCTATTTCTGTTGTTGTTGAGGTCCAGCTTTAGTCAATGGTTGTCAGATAGAGTACAAAGGATTATTTAAATCTTCTTGTATTTGCTGAGGCCTGCTTTGTAACCAACTATATGATCTATTTTGCAGAAGGTTCCAAGAGGTGCTGAAGAAAAGGTATTCTTTTGAATTTGGGTGAAAAGTTCTGTAGACATCTATTAGGTCCATTTGATTTGGGACCTCTATAAGTGCCTTTATTTCATTATTTAGCTTCTGTATAGATGATCTGTCCCTTGGTGAGAGTGGAGTGTTATATTTATTTTAATATTTACTATTGATATATCTTTTGTAAGGCTGTAGTTAATCATAAACAGCTGTATAACCAAATCACCACACAGAGACTAGGATTTATTTAGTTAACCTAGAACACAGTGCTGGGCAATAATTACTCCATCGCAAATCTCCAAGATCACATAGTTCCTACCATTCAGTTTCACCCATTATACTTGTTTTTAGTGATATCTTAGATCCCGTTCATTTCTCCACATCATTCCAAGAGCTCTCCTCCAGTCTTGCTTTCTCAGCTTCTTTCCTGTTCTGCCTACCACTCCTTCCTTTCCTGTGGCTCCTCCCCTCTGCCTCTTACTCCTTCCTCTCCATTGCTCAACATTGTGGCTGGTTGCTTCATTTTGGTATATTTACACAAATTTGAGACAGGAGATGCTTAGAATAAACATCAGAATAGAATGTCCAGATTGAAAACAGAGAGTTGGGGAGAAAATTCAGCATTTGAATGAACAAGGGTAAGGTGTATACATCCCAAAAGAACATTATACCTACAGTGGAGTGTTGAAGTCTCCCACTATTAAGGTGTTGGGATCTATGTTTGATTTAAGCTTTGAAAATGTTTCATTTACAAATGTAGGCGCCCTTGTATTAGGGGTATAGATGTTCAGAATTGTGATGTCTTCATGGTAGATTTTTCCTTTGATGAGAATGAAATGCCCCTTCTCATCTTTTTTAAGTAATTTTGGTTGAAAGAGTAATTTATTAGATATTAGGATAGCTCCCCCAGCTTGTTCTCTGGGTCCATTTGCTTGAAAAACGTTTTTCCAGCCCTGTATTTTGAGGTAGTGCCTATTTTGTTGCTTAGGTGTGTTTCTTGAATGCAGCAGAATCCTGGATAATGTTTCTGCAACCATTCTGTTAATCTATGTATTTTTATTGGAAAGTTGAGTCCATTGATGTTGATAGATAATAATGACCAATGAATGTTAATTTCTTTTATTATAGAGTCTGTGGTCTTACTGTAATTCATTGTTTGTTTTCTTTTTTTGTTGTGAAAGTTATCTGTATCCTAGGTTTTCTTGGGTGTAGTTGTTTTTCTTTCCTTCTAGTACCTTCGATAGGGCTGGGTTGCTGTGTAGATATTGTATAAATTTAGTTTTGTCATGGAATATTTTGCTTTCTCCATTTATATTGATTGAAAACTTTGCTGTGTAGAGTACTCTGTATTGGCATCTGTATTCTCTTAGAGTCTGGATAAAAATAGCCCAGGCCCTTCCGGTCCTTTCATAGTTTCTGTTGAGAAGTCTGGTGTGATTCTCAGAGGTCTAATTTTGCATGTTACTTGGCCTTTCCCCCTTACTGCCTTTAATATTTTTTCTTTGTCCTGTAAGTTTAGTGTTTTGACTATGATGTGACATGAAGAGTTTCTTTTCTGGTCTAGTCTATTTGGTGTTCTGTAGGCCTCTTTTTTTGTTTATCAACATTTCTTTCTTTAAGTTGGTAAAATTTTCTTCTATGATTTTCTTTAAAATATTTTCTGAGGAGGACTTTGCAGCCAGTCCTGAAGATACCTGATAAAACAGGACCAGATGAATGGGAAGGAGGTCACCCCCTATCAGTGGACTTGGAAAGGGGCAGGGTGGAGAGGAGGGAGGGAGGGTGGAAGTGGGAGGGAATGAGGGAGCGGGATACAGCTGGGATACAGAGTTAATAAAATGTAACTGATAAGAAAAAATAAAAATTAAAAAAAAATATTTTCCTTACCTTGGAGCTAGGAGTCTTCTTTTTCATCTATTCTTATTATTCTTAGATTTCATCTTTTCATGGAGTCCTTGATTTCTTGGATGTTTCATGTTTGGGACTTTTCTGATTTTACTTTTACTTCGAGAGAAGTATCAATTTCAGTAAGTGTATCTTCAGCACCTGAAATCTCTCTTTCATCTCTTGTATTGGAGATTTTTACCTTGTGGTTCCTGATCTTTTCTCTAAGTTCTCCAGCTCCAGGGTTTTCTCTGTTTCTGTTTTCTTTATTGATTCTAACTCTGTTTTCATGCCTTGCACCATTTCCTTCATTTGTTTGAATGTGAATTCCTGTCTTTTTATGCTGGCTTCTATTTTTTTGTTTGTTTGTTTCCTCTCTATATGCCAGTAATTGTGCCTCTACTTGTGCCTCTATTTGTTTGGCTGTATTTGCCTGTATTTCTTTTTTAGAGTTTTGCTCATTTCCTCATTATTTGCCTCCATTTTTGTGGCTATTTCTCTGAGAGTTTTGTTTGTTTCCTCTTTATTTGACTCCACTTGTGTAACTATTTCTCTAAGAGATTTGTTCGTTTCCTTTTTATATACCTCTAATAACTGGATAAGCATAGCTTTAAAGTCATTATCCTGTTTTTTTAATGAGTTGAAATATCCATTGATTTTGGGGATTGCTAATGGAGCCATTATGTCCTGATTTTTGTTGGGTGTCTTCTTATGCCAACCTCTGGCCATGTGCTTATCAGTAACTTTTGCTGTTTGTTCCTGGAATCTATACATTAGACTGTGTCCACCTTTCTCTGGTGTCTGGAGTATTCTTCAGGAAGATTTGATAGGTCTACTGGTTTGAGAATGTGTGTTGGTGTTTCTGCTGTACCTAAGGGAAGAAAAGCCACTGGCGCAGAATCACAATTGTGTGTGTGTGTGCGTGGAAGTATGTCTTGAAAGAGAGAGTGTTAGAGAATGTAGATGCTTAGAATGTCGGGGTGTGCAGGTGCAGGAGGCGGTGTAGATGCTAGCACACTCCCAATCCCATCCCCTTCCTCATCTCCTCCCATACCCTTCTCCGAGTTCACTTATAAGGGAAGTCCTCCTCACCTTCCATCTGATCCTAGCTTCTCAGGTCTCATCAGGACTGGCTGCAATTTCCTCCTTTGTGGCCTAGCAAGGCTGCTCCTACCTTGAGGGTGGGGGGGTGGTCAAAATGCCAGCCACGGAGTTTATGTCAGAGACAGTCCCTGTTCCCCTTAGTAGGGAACCCACTTGGATATTGAGTTGCTATGTGCTATATCTGAGCAGGGGTTCTAGGTTATCTAGGTTGTATCCACGAATGGAACTTGGTTGGAGTATCAGTCTCAAGACCACTGTGCCCAGATTTTGGGTTCTGTTGCTCTCCTTGTAGAGTTCCTGTCCTCTCCAGGTCTTATTAACTCCCCCTTTGTTCATAAGTTTCCCTGCACTCTGCCCAAATGAAATAACAACTATAACAATTTATGGTTGAGTATTATCATAACATGAAGAACTGTATTAAAGTGGCACAGGAAGAACCATTAAAAGAGAAAGATCTGCAGTTTTAACAAATAATGTTGGGAAATTTGACTGTCCTCATATAAAAAAATAAAATTATGATCTTTTATATCACTGTGTACAAAAGTAAACTCCAAATTGATCAAAGACCACAACATAAATTCTGAAATGCAGAAACCACCTGGAGAAAATATGGGCAGTGTCTACAAGGTACAGATGTAGCAAAGAACTTCATGAATAATATTCCATTTGTTCAGGAATTAAGAACAAGTTTTAACAAATATTACCTCAGAAAACTAAAAAGCTGTAAAACAACAGAAACAATTAAGTTGTCACAGAGTGAGTGAATCTTTGCTAACTCTACAGCCAATAGAAAATTAATATGCTGAATGCAAAAAGAACTTAAAAAAAGTATTCATGGCTTTCTATTGCCATCATAAAAACAGCAAACAAAGACAACTTATAAACGAAAGCATTTAATCAATCTATGGTCCCAGGTATTTAGAATGCATGATGGTGGTGCTGAGGCACAGCAGGAGATAAAACTATGAGTTAACAGCTCAAACTACAAACAGAAAGCACAGAGAACTGACGCAAAATGGCACAAGCCTTTTGATACCTCAAAGCTCACTCCTGGTGTTATGCTTTTTTCCAACAAGTCACACCTCTTAATCTGTCCCAAACAAATTTAGTAACTCAGGGCCAATATTCCAGAATATGAGCCTATGGATGCCATTCTCATTCAGCCCACTACAAAGAAATATCTTTTAAAACTTTTCTACTTCCTTAGCAGTTGGGAAGATGACTGGGATACACACACACACACACACACACACACACACACACACACACACATATATATATATATACAAACTCACAACAAATGCTGGTGAGGATGTGAAGTAAGGGGGTTTTCATTTTTTGATTTTCTCTTGGGCAGGGGAGGACTGCAAACTAGAAAGCTACTAGGAAAATCTGTGTGGAAAATTTTCAAAAGGCTTAACATTGATATACCACATGAGAACTATGCCATTCCTAGATATATATGAAAAATTTAGGAAAATGGAGAAAGCTTGAAATAATTATATTGAGGTAAATATGACCCAGAAAGACAAGTGTCACATTCTCTCTATTTGTGGATCTTATCTCCAAATATTTATATTTGAGTATATTACCTTGTGTAATGTCTGAATTCAGGAAAGTTTCAGAGAGTTGTGGAGGGTTAGGGAGCTCTTAAGAAGGGGATAATAGAATATATTTCCTATGTGTGTGGGGGGACAGGTATGGAATTTTAACTGGGCAACAGGAAGAAAAATAATAGAGATATTGGCTGAGAAATAAATAACACTATGGATGTTTGAAAAAAAAACAGGTAAACAGCTTTTTTTTTAATTTTATTTTTTTCTTATCAGTTACATTTTATTAACTCTGTATCCCAGCCATGTCCCGATCCCTCATTCCCTCCCAGTCCCAACCCTCCCTCCCTCATCTCCACTGTGCCCCTTTCCAAGTCCAGTGATGAGGAGGGACCTGCTCCCCATTCATCTGATCCTGTTTTATCAGGTATCTTCAGGACTGGCTGCAAAGCCCTCCTCTGTGGCCTAACAGGACTGCTCCTCCCTTCGGGGGTGGGGAGGCCAGAGAGCCAGTCATTGAGTTACTGTTAGAAATAGTCCTTGTTCCCCTCACTTTGGGAAACCAATTGGTTACTGAGCTACCACAGGCTACATCTGAGCGGAGGTTCTAGGTTATATCCATACATGGTCCTTGGTTGAATGTCAGTCTCAGAAAAGACCCTGTGCCCAGATATATTTGGTCCTTGTGGAGCTCCTACCCTTTCCCCAACAGACTAATTCCCCTTCTTTCTTATGATTCCCTGTACTCTGCCAAAGGTTTGGTCATGAGTCTTTGCTTTGACAACACTGCTAGTTAGATTCTTTCAGATGCGCTCAGTAGACTCCTGTCAGACGTTCAATGCACATCCCATCTGTCTTCTAAACAAGGATTGATCATCTTACCCCATGTCTGCTCTCTTGATTATCTTTTTTAGGTGTATAGATTTCATTATGTTTATCATATCTTATAGGTCTATATAAGTGAGTATATACCATGTTTGTCTTTCTCCTTCTGGGATGTTTCACTCAGAATGATCTTTTCTAGATCCCACCATTTGCCTGCAAATTTCATGATTTCCTCCTTTTTGATTGCTGAGTAGTATCCCATTGTGTAGAAATACCACAATTTCTGTACCCATTCTTCCATTGATAGACATTTGGGTTGTTTCCAGGTTCTGGCTATTACAAATAAAGCTGCTATAAACATGTTTGAGCAAGTATCCCTTTTGTGTACTTGAGCAAACTTTGGGTATATACCTAGCAGTGGTATAGCTGGGTCTTGAGGAAGCACTATTCCTAATTGTCTTAGAAGGCACCAGATAGCTTTCTAGAGGGGTTGTGCCAGTTTATATTCCCACCAGCAGTGGAGGAGGGTTCCTGTTTCTCCACAACCTCTCCAGCATGTGTTGTCACTTGAGTTTTTCATCTTGGCCATTCTGATGGGTGTAAGGTGATATCTCAGGGTCGATTTGATTTGCATTTCCCCGATGGCTAATGAGGTTGAACATTTCTTTAAATGCTCATCTGCCATTCAATATTCCTCTGTGGAGAATTCTCTGTTTAGCTCTGTTCCCCATTTTTAATTGGATTACTTGGTTTGTTGCTTTTTCTTTGTATATACTGGATATTAGTCCTCTGTCAGATAAAGGGTTAGTGAAGATTGTTTCCCAATCTGTGGGCAGTCGTTTTTTTTGATGATGGTGTCCTTTGCTTTACAGAAGCTTTTCAGTTTCATGAGGTCCCATTTATTGATTGTTGCTCTTAGAGCCTGTGCTGTTGGTGTTCTGTTCAGGAAGTTGTCTCCTCTTCCAATGAGTTCTAGGCTGTTCCCACTTTTTTTTCCAATTGATTTAGAGTATCTGGTTTTATGTTGAGGTCCTTGATCCACTTTGACTTTAGCTTTGTGCAGGGTGATAAATATGGTTCTATTTTCATTTTTCAGCATGTAGAAATCCAGTTGGTCCAGCACCATTTGTTGAAGATGCTGTCTTTTTTCCATCGTATGGATTTGGCTTCTTTGGCAAATATCGAGTATTCATAGGTGTGTTGGTTTATTTCTGGGTCTTCTATGCGGTTCCATTGATCCTCCTTTCTCTTTCTATGCCAATACCATGCAGTTTTTATTACTGTTGCCCTGTAGTACAGCTTGAGATCAGGGATGGAGATTCCTCCAGATGATCTTTTATTGTACAGGATTGTTTTGGAGATTATGGGTTTTTTGTTTGTCCATATAAAGCTGAGAATCTTTTTTTTCAAGGTCTGTAAAGAATTGAGTTGGTATTTTGATGGGAATTGCATTGAATCTGTAGCTTGCTTTTGGTAAAATGGCCATTTTCACAATGTTAATCCTACCAATCCATGAGCACGGGAGATCTTTCCATCTTCTGATATCTTCTTCCATTTCTTTCTTCAGAGACTTGAAGTTTTTCTCAAACAGGTCTTTCACTTGCTTGGTTAGAGTCACACCAAGGTACTTTGTGTTATTAGTGGCTATTGTGAAGGGTGTTGTTTCCCTAACTTCTTTCTCAGCCTTTTTGTCTTTGGTATACAGGAGGGCTTCTGATTTTTTTGACTTGATTTTGTATCCTGCCACTTTCCTGAAGGTGTTTATTAGTTGAAGGAGTTCTCTGGTTGAATTTTTGGGGTCGCTCATGTATACTATCATATCATCTGCAAATAGTGACACTTTGAACTCTTCCTTTCTGATTTGTATCCCCTTGATCTCCTTTAGTTGTCTTATTGCTCTGGCTAGGACTTCAAGTACTATGTTGAAGAGATATAAAGATAATGGGAAGCCTTGTCTTGTCCCTGATTTCAGTGGGATTGATTTAAGTTTCTCTCCATTGAGTTTGATGTTAGCTATAGGCTTGCTGTATATTGCCTTTACTATCTTTAGGTATGTGCCTTCTATTTCTGATCTCTCCAAGACTTTAAATATGAATGGGTGTTGGACTTTGTCAAATGCTTTTATGGCATCTAAGGAGATGATCATGTGCTTTTCTCCTTTAGTTTGTTTATGTGGTGGATTACATTGGTGGATTTCCGTATGATGAACCACCCTTGCATGCCTGGGATGAAGCCTACTTGGTCATGGTGGATGATATCTTTGATGTGTTCTTGGATTCGGTTTGCAAGGATTTTATTGAGTATTTTTGCAGCAATATTCATAAGAGAGATAGGTCTGAAGTTTTCTTTTTTTGTTGGATCTTTGTGTGGTTTAGGTATCAAGGTGACTGTGGCTTCATAGAATGAGTTTGGTAGTGTTCCTTCTGTTTCTATTCTGTGGAATAGCTTGAGGAGAATTGGAGTTAGCAATTCTTTGAAGGTCTTGTAGAATGCTGCACTGGAGCCATCTAGTCCAGGGCGCTTTTTGGAGGGGAGACTGTTAATGACTGCTTCAATTTCTTTGGGAGATATAGGGCTATTCAGTCTTTCTACCTGATCTTGACTTAGTTTTGGTAGATGGAATCTTTCAAGAAAATTATCCATTTCATTTAGATTTTCAAATTTTGTGGCATATAGGCTTTTGTAGTATAACCTATTAATTGTTTGGATGTCCTCAGTGCCTGTGGTTATGTCCCCATTTTCATTTCTGATTTTGCTGATTTGGATAGTTCCTCTCTGCTTTTTAGTTAGTTTGGCTGAGGGTTTGTCTATCTTGTTGATTTTCTCAAAGAACCAGCTTTTTGTTTCATTGATTCTTTGGATAGTTTTATTTGTTTCTAGTTGATTGATTTCAGCCCTTAGTTTGATTATTTCCAGCCGTCTGCTCCTCGTGGGTGTATCTGCTTCTTTTTTTTTTTTTTCTAGGGTTTTCAGTTGGGCCATTAAGTTGTTTGTATGTGATGTTATGAATTTCTTCTTGCAGGCACTTAGTGCTATAAGTTTTCCTCTGAGCACTGCTTTCAATGTGTCCCATAAATTTGGGTATGTTGTGCCTTCCTTTTCATTGAATTCTAGGAAGTCTTTAATTTCTTTCTTCATTTCTTCCTTAACCCAGCTGTCATTGAGTAGTAAGTTGTTCAGTTTCCATGTGCGTGTCAGCTTTTTGTTGTTTCTGTTGCTGTTGATGTCTAGCTTTAGTCCATGGTGGTCAGATAGTATACAAGGGATTATTTCAATCCTCTTCTATCTGTTGAGGCTTGCTTTGTGACCCACTATATGGTCTATTTTGGAGAAGATTCCATGCGGTGTTGAAAAGAAGGTGTACTCTTTTGAGTTTGGGTGAAATGATCTGTAGATGTCTATTAGGTCCATTTGATTTAGGGATTCTGTGAGTGTTTTTATTTCCCTATTTGGTGTCTGTCTAGTTGATCGGTCCCTTGGTGAGGGTGGAGTGTTGAAGTCTCCCACTATTAAGGTATTATGATCAATGTATGATTTAAGCTTTAATAATGTTTCATTTACGAATGTTGGTGCTCTTGTATTTGGGGCATAGATATTCAAGATTGTGATGTCCTCTTGGTGGATTTTTCCTTTGATGAGAATATAATGGCCCTCCTTATTTTTTTGATTAACTTGGGTTGAAAGTCTATTTTATTAGATATTAGGATGGCTACTCCAGCTTGTTTTCTGGAGCCATTTGCTTGAAAAACAGATTTCTAGCCCTTTACTCTGAGGTAGTGTTTATCTTTGTTACATAGGTGTGTTTCTTGGATGCAACAGAATGTTGGATCATGTTTCTGTAACCATTCTGTTAGCTTGTGTCTTTTTATTGGTGTGTTGAGTCCATTGATATTGATAGATAATAGTGACCAATGCATGTTAGTTCCTTTTGTAATGGAGTCGGTGGTCTAACCCTGTTTCATTGCTTGTTTTCTTTTCATTTTTGTTGGGATATTATCTGTATGCCCTCTTTTCTTGGGTGAATTTGTTTTCATTGGATTGGAGTTTTCCTTCTAGTGTCATCTGTAGGTTTGGTTTGCTGTGTAGCTATTGCGTAAATTTAGTTTTGTCATGGAAATTTTTTTTTCTCTCTCTATGTTGATTGAAAGCTTTCCAGGGCATAGTAGTCTGGGTTGACATTTGTGATCTCTTAGAGTCTCCATGATACTTGCCCAGGCCCTTCTGGCTTTCATAGTTTCTGATGAGAAGTCCGGTGTGATTCTGATAGGTCTACCTTCATATGTTACTTGGCCTTTTTCCCTTGCTGCTTTTAATATATTTGCTTTGTTCTGTAGATTTAGTGTTTTGACTATGATGTGACATGATGTATTTCTTTTCTGGTCTAGTCTATTTGGAGTTCTGTAGGCCTCTTGTATATTTATGGACATCTCTTTCTTTAAGTTGGCAAAATTTTCTTCTATGATTTTCTTGAAAATATTTTCTGGATCTTGGAGCCTGGAGTCTTCTTTTTCATGAATTCCTATTAGTCTTAGATTTTGTCTTTTCATAGCAACCTTGATTTCTTGGATATTTTGTGATTCTAACTTTTCTGATTTTACTTTTTCTTTGAGAGAAGTATCAATTTCTGCAAGTGTGTCTTCAGCTCCAAAGATTCTCTCTTCCATCTCTTGTATTCTGTTGGTGATGCTTACTTTTGTGGTTCCTGATCTTTTCTCCAAGTTCTTCAGCTCAAGGGTTTTCTCATTTTGTGTTTTCTTTATTGATTCTAATTCTGTTTTCATGCCTTGCACCATTTCTTTCATGTGTTTGAATTTGGATTCCTGTCTCTCTATGATGGCCTCTATTTCTTTGTTCATTTCCTTTTTGTATGCCACAAATTTTCCCTCTACTTGTGTATCTATTTGATTGGCTATGTTTGCCTGTGTTTCTTTAAGGATTTTGTCTATTTCTTCTTTCTTTAGCTCCAATTGACTGGCTAACTCTTTGAAAGATTTGTTCATTTCCTCCTTATGAGCCTCAAATAATTGGGCAAGCATGGCTTTAAAATCATGTCCCTGTGCTTCTGCTGAATTGGAGTATCCATCGATTTTGGGGTTTGCTGGTGAAGTCATGATGTCCTGATTTATGTTGGAAGTGTTCTTTCGCCTACCTCTGGCCATTGGCTTGTCTGAAACCTTCCCTGTTTGTTTTTCAATTCTGCAGATCAGACTGGTACTGTCTCTCTCTGGAGTCTGGAGAGTTCTTCAGGAAGCTGAGAACTCTCAGCGTGTGCTGAGGACTAGCTGTACGTGTGGGAGGAAAGTATGCAGGCACAAACGGGGCAAATGCAAGTGTGCGCGCGAGCGCGCGTGTGTGTGTGTGTGTGTGTGTGTGTGTGTGTGTGTGTGTGTAAGTGTGCGTGGATGTGTGTCTCAAGGGACAGAGTGATGGCTAATGTTGAACCCTTGAGCATGTGGGAGGGGCTCTGCATTGTATATGTCGCAGGCGCTAGTGATGATTGATGATTGCAGCACAATTTCTGGCATTAACTGCTTTAACTCCTCAGTTACACCCACAGAGCAGGAACTTCAATGTCCCTAGTGCCCCTCTGTTTCCCAAAGTGGGTATGTGGGTGGGAGGGGGTTCAATGCCTGGCTTCTGTTTTAGAAGGACCCAGGATCTGGGGATCTGCAGATTCTCAAGGGTGCACTCACTTAAAGGCAGGTCACTTGGCAGAGATGGTGGTATCCAGGCTCTCTGCTCTCTGGTTTGGCCCTGCTTCTTTGATGTGCTCCGCCAATTCTGTGCTGCTGTCACTGCCAGGTTCTGAGGTCTTGCTGCAGCTGGAGATTTCAGGGTGGTCACATCAGCAGGTATGGGGTAACCAGGTTCTCTGTTCTCTAGTTTGGCCCTGGTTAGTCTTAAACTCATTGCTGCTCCGCCGCCAAGTCCCGCTGTAACTGGAGACTGGGTTGCTAGTCCAGATGCTTTCTGGGAATTCCTGGGGTCTCTTCACTGTGCTCTACAAGCTTGGGAGGCCCAGCGACTGGTGTGTCTAGCTTGTATGACGTTTCTGCCTGGTTTTGGTGAGTATATAGCATATTCTCTGTCACTGTGGGATTGGGCGGGCCGTACCGTCAGTGATTGCAATCCTGTGGAGCTAGTATGGAGTCTAGCAGACTCTGGCCCTGGGAGGATGGTGCAGCCACCTCGTGAATCTGGAACCTCGGGACACATACTGGTGGCCTTTGCCTGCCGATAAAGGGCTTGGAGCTCCGCCTCAGTGGCTGTATACCCCAGGCAGTTATGTCTGCGCTGAGAAAGATGAGTCCGCTGTGCTGCTGTGCTGAGGAGGAAGGAGGTCTGGGTGAAGGGAGTGCCGTGAGATCAAAGGATTGTTTCTCTCCTTCCCCAAACAATTCCCTGGGTGACCCAAGTCCAAAGTTTTCACCTCTTGCGATGTTCCCTGTTGTTTAGAAAGCCTCACCGTTGTTTTCCTGGGTTAGAGGTCCTTCCATTCACCAACTCAGAAATTTAGGTATTCCGCCGCTCAGAAACTGTGTGTGCTAGTTGCCATCTTGGCTCTGCCCCATAAACAGCTTTTTATGATCTTATTTGAAATACACACACAAACACAACAAACACACACACACACACACACGTGATAATGCTCCTCAGCTGAATCATAGACTATGTAAAAATATCCACAGCTAGTCCAGCCTAAATACTTATTCTTATACATAAGATAAATACAACTTCAGCATCCCATCAAATAAGCTTCATCTTAAAGCAGATAGAGGACTCTACAGAGATCCACAACTAGTCAAGTGGGGCGGGTGTTTCAGCAACTTTTGATGTATTTGAAATATAAGCTAAATCTCAGGAGACATTTCAGGAGAAGTGTCAGAAAGATTGTAAGAATCAAAGGACAGAATCATTGTCTTCTAGACATGATAGGGGTGTAACTCCCATGAAATTTGAACAATATGGTTGGCTAAACAATATTTACATAATAACCACACAAGTCTACAAATAGACATGTCAGGAGAAAATTTTCTATTTTCCAACCACATGATGAAAACCGACAGACAGTCAATGGCTTTTGGAAAATGGACAATTAATTTTCTCTAGGGCTGAATACAAATGAAGGCTATCTATTCCCCCAGTGTCCATCTCTAAGCACATGTACATATAAGCAATGTTAAATGGATTCAGCAGGTTTTATATGTGTGTATAATTCATTTATATTTTAACAATGTATGTATATTTAACAAACATATTTATATTTTAACAACAAATATCTATAGAGGAGGTCAAAATTCCAGAATTATCTGGAGAAGGACATGGGAGGAACTGGATAGGAGAGGAGATGTGGAAATGATGTTTATACTGTATGTTCATGTAAGAAATTCTCAAAAATTTAAAAAATGTAAAAGCATAACTGAACTTTATCAAAATATGTTAACACACTATTAGTAAAATGAATAATCCTTATAAATGTGTAAATTCATTTTGGCAACATGGTTTCAGAAACTTAATTATACTTATATATCAAACAGAATTATTCTGAAAAATTCAATAATACTTCAATTAAACATCTAAATTATACACTTAATCATAGTTTTAAATGGCACAAAACAGATTAGCATATATTTTCGTTTGAAAAATGCTTAATGTGAGATGAATATTGCACTTATGTGCAACCTAAAATCTATTACTTATTTCTACTGCCATTTGGCAATGTATTAATTTATCAAGTTTATTTTTGCTGCATCTGCACCTTACTGTTGATCTAAGATTTGTTTTATTTCTTAAATACTCAGTGCTGAAATTCAGGAAGTTTATTACTTTTACATTTAAATGCTGTATTTATTCAAGTGGTTCTTTCAAACTTAGTGTTTATACAATTGATGCATGATTTGACTGAGAGACCCTTCACTTCTTCTTCAGCATTTGATATTATTGAACTTGAGAAATTTTGGCCCAGTCTCATGGGTATGAAATGTTAAATATGAAAGCCCTTGATGACTATTTGATCATTTGTGTAGCTCTCTCAGTTTAATAAGGTTTGGAAAACCTTATCTGAATTACCACTTTAAGTTTTTCCCTTCATTAAAGTCAGAATAGGAACAATACTCTTAATATCCTGAGGATTTTAAATGTAAGTAACAATATATTGCCTTACAACCAAGAAACTATTTTTTCTCAAATTAAGTTACAGTGTGAGGATAATGAACACTGATGTTGTTTAGGATATACATTATTTTCTTGTGAATTAATTAACGTAGATATTTAAATATTTATATAAATATTAATAGAACTAGGAACCATTATTTTATTAAAATTACTTTAAAAATAGAAATGGGAAGGAAGATACAATTATATGTAAATAGATATTTCTTTTACTGATGAAGTTGTTTCTGTTCGAATTCTGGTATCTCCTGAAAGGAATTTTGAAATTTTACATTCATATAAAAATCAAAACAAAAACAAAAAAAAGAGAGTTCTAGGGCTCATAAGTAACTTTTAAGTACACACAGTCTAAGGAATCAAAGACATTCCAAAAAAATGGTCTTTTTGAACATTATACTTAGAAAGAGTGCAATTTTGATTCCAATGAGAAGTTACACCTTTTACCTTCTGCATTACGCTGATTGAAAGACATGTTTCCAAACTGAGGTCTTTCATAGGCTTTTTTTTAAATGATAGATTATGTTTTAAATTCTTTATTAATTACACTTTATTCACTTTGTATCCCCCCTGTAGCTCCCTCCCTCCTCCCTTCTCAGTTCTTCCCCCCTCCCTCTTCTCAAACCCTGCCCCTCCCCAAGTCCACTGATAGGAGGGTTCTTTCACTCCTTCCTTCTGATCTTAGTCTACTAGGAGTGGCTCATCAGAAGTGGCTGCATTGTCTTCCTCTATGGCCTGGTAAGGCTTTTTAATATATTTGTTAATTTGTGCTTTGATATTTTCATGCGTATTTGTAATGTATTATGATCATAGCCACCTTTTCATTGAACTCAGTTACCCTTGAAATAATGTTTCCTGCTTTCTTTTGTTCAGTCAAGTTAATGAGTTAAATGGATTGATCTTCTGTCTTTGCCTTTTAGTTTTCCTTGGAAACAGTTGGTACTGATTAGTCAATATTCATTTCACTTCTGTTAGTGTGAGCTAGCACATTGAAGTATGTAGGTAAAAGTAGGCTCTCAATAAATACACAATAAATGAAAAAAGAATGCTCATCTCATAATGAAGTCATAAAAATGGGAATGTTTTGTATGTAAGTATGACTTGTATTCACTCACTTGCATTATACTAAATTTTTGGAAACATAAAATCAGATATGACACCTGTTTATGAATCCAAATATAGAAAAACCATAGCTATTACTCTATTAAATAAACTTTGCTTAGGACAAATGTTGATTTATTTAAATTACTTTTAGTATATAAATCTCAGAACTAAAACTTTTCTCTTTGAGTTCATAATAAGTAATTTTTATTGCAGTCACAAATAATAGAAACATCATTACTACCTGCATTAGTTACTTTTCTGTTGCTGTAATAAAACACCATGACAAAGGCAAAACTTTGGTTTTGCTTTTTGTTCCAGAGTGTTAGCATCCATAATGTTAGAGAAGTAAAGGAGTAGCAGGGATCAGGCATGGCAGCAAGTAGCAGGCACAGCAGCAGACATGCAAAGCTGAAGCAAATACAAATATGAAGCAGAAAAAGTGCCTGGGACCCAGGTGAGAGTTTGTTTTCTTTTATTGAAAGTTGATTCTTTTCTCATCAATATACCCTGATTATAATTTTCCTTCCTTCTACTCCTCCTAGTTTTTCCCACCTCCTCCCCCTTCCATCCAGACCCACTCTTTTCTGTCTCTTGTTAGAAAAGAACTGGCTTCTAAGAGATAACAACCAAACATGATAAGATAAAAAATAAGATGAAGCAAAAACTATTATATTGAAATTGGACATGACTACTCAACAGGAGGAAGAGGCCCAAGAGCAGGCACAAGAGATCCACCCAATCCCAGTCAAAAGCCCTATAAAAATACTAAGTTGATAACTATAACATGTATGCAAAGGACCTGATGTCATCCCAGTTGTAGGCTCTGTGCTTGCTGCTTCAAGTCTCTGTGAGCTCATATGCACCTTGCTTAGTTGATTGAGAGGGCCTTTGTTCTCCTGGTGTCCTCCATCCCTTCTGGCTCTTATGTTCTTTCTGTCTCTTCTTCTGCTGGATTTCCTGACTCTGAAAGGAGGGATTTGATGAAGTCCTTCAATTTAGAGTCTAATTGTGGGTCTCTGCATTTGTTTTCATTTGCTGTCAGAGGAAGCGTTTCTGATGATAACTTGGTAAGACAATCAGCTATCAATATAACAAAATATCACTAGGGGTCATTTTATTTGATTTTTAGATCAGTAGGTCAGAGTTTTCAGTCTTAGAGCCTGCCCCAGTGATGTATTTCTTCCAGCAGGCTACATTACCCACACTTTTTGAAACAGAACTATTAAATGGAGACCAAGTGTTCAAGTGTCCAAGATTAAGGTTGATATTTCTTATTAAAATAGTAATGCCAACTAATTTCAGAATTTTTCGTATATAATACTTTTATTGATTATTTTGGAATTTCACATCATGTTCTACAATCACACTCAGTTTCCAGTCATCACAGGTCCACCCGTCCTTACCCTGTGACCTTCCCTCAAAGAAGGAGGAGAAGAAAAAGGAGAAGAAGGAGGAGGAGGAGGAGGAGGAGGAAGAAGAAGAAGAATGTTAATTTGTGTTGCACATACCGGAACTGGAGCATGGTCAAACTCGCAGTGGCCAGCCACTTAACAAAAACTGAGTCTTCCCCAGCCCTTCAGAAGTCATCAATCGTGTAGAACTAGATAAAAAAAAAACACATACTTGTTTCTACATACAACTGATATTCCTTGACGTGAACTAGTGTATTTTCTATATCAACTTCTCTTTCGCTATATATTTAATTAATGAACTAATGCAATATGAGCCTTTTCCATCTGGTTTCTATAACATAGCATACTATTTTCATGCTTAATCCATTAAGCAGCAGGCTACAAAATATGTTATTATGATTAATTAAGCCATATTTGTGTCCATTTTTAACTTATACATATTTTGGTTATTTCAAGTTTTATTCAGGTTATCTCCATGAATGGCCCTCAGTTGGAGTACCAGTCTCAGAAAAGACCCCTGTGCTCATATTTTTAGGTTCTGTTGCTCTCTTTGTGGAGCTCCTGTCCTAGCAGCTTTATTTGTAATGGCCAGAAGCTGGAAACCACCCAGATGCCCCACAACTGAGGAATGGATATAGAAATTGTGCTACATCTACACAATAGAATATTACTTAGCAATATAAAACAAAGAAAAAATGAAATTTGCAGGTAAATGGAGGAACTGGGAAACATCATCCTAAGTGAGGTAACCCAGAAGCATAAAGACACACAGGGTATATACTCACTCCTAAGTGGATATTAGATTTATAGGATAAACATACTAAAATCTGTACACCTAAAGAATCAAATCAAGAAAGAGGACACTGGCTAAGATGCTCAACCCCTATTCAGAAAGGGAAAGAGGATGGACATCAGAAGAGGGAGAAAACAGGGATCAGGACAGGATTTTGTCACAGAGGGCCTCTGAAAGGCTTTACCCTGCAGGGTATCAAAGCAGATGCTGAGATTTATGGCCAACCTTTGGTCATAGTACAGGGAATCTTATGAAAGCAATGGGAAATAGTAAGACCTGGGTTATTTCTTTAGTAACGACTACATCTAGCTTAGATCATTGGTTATTTTAGTTTTTTTAAAAATTGAAAAGTGAGTCATCTAATGTTTCTCATATATTAAAATTATCTTTTTAAATTCAAAGCCAATTCTATGTGTATATAAATATTAGGATTGCCTTTTAGTATCTGAAAAAGTACAACTGCTACTAGAGACTGCATTGACTTTGTAGAACAATTTGCAAGTATTAATTACCTTATAAAAATGTTAATTATTCTGTCCCATATATTTCAGCATTTATGACTTCTCACCACTAAATTAAATATAGTAAACAATTTTATCAGTTCTCATTAACAATTTAAGAGTATATTATATAAAATTTAATCATGGGTATTATATTGATTATAATTTTATTGTTTTATTAAAGAAATTACATTTTAATTTTTCTTTTTGTACTTGCTTCTATTTTGTAGATCATAAATTAATTCACATCATATACTCCAATCCCACTCATCTCCCTGTCCCTTTGTACCTGTACTCTATCCTCAAAAGAATTATCCCCAAAGAGAAAAAAGAAAGAAAAAGAAAAAGCTTTAGTGTATAAGAGTGTTTTCCATAGTCTACACTTTTGTTGACACTGCTTTGCTTGCAAATGTTCATTCATTACAATGACTCATTGGTCTGGTAGGAGAACTCTAGATCCTCACAAGGATTTCTCTTAGATATCCTCTTATTGCCCTGTTTCATAGAGATTCTGCAGCTTTCTATCTGTAGGACTAGCCCCTTCTTGGCTCCAGCAGTTTCTCAATGGGTTAGATGTTGGGGTGCCAACTTAAAGCCCTGGATCTGCACTTGGGTGGTAAATGAGCTAGTCAGCCTGCTAGCTCTCCTGAACCCACACCACCAGGTTGTGTTCCCAAGAACTGTCTAGGCTAGTTCATCTAGTGTCACAGCTGGCAAGGCATAGATAAGAGACCCTCAGGGTAGGTTCACCCATGCCCACGCTAGTAAAACCAGGTCACCTTTATCATACTGCCCAAGCAAGATGCAAGGCCCACTCTCCAAAATGCTGCAGCAGGCTAGGAGGGGCCAGCTCTCCTGCTCTCATAATCCCGGGGCCAGTTCTCCCTTCTTCAGGTGCAGAGAGGTAAGGGGAAAACACTGTTTTATATTTTACCTTTGGACTCAGTAGGTAAGAAGTTAGTTTTGTTTTTTGTTGTTGTTATTGTTGTTTTGTTTTTGTTTTATTTTGTTTTGAGAGAAGTTGGGTATTGCCTAGTTTTTAAACACCTGTTGGATTTCTTGGACACAATTTGGTCATCTATTGAATCAGAGATCTCTCCCTGCTTTATCTGTAAATTCTCCTTTATTATTATTATTATTATTAAGTACACTTTATTCATTTTGTATACCCCCATTAATCCCTCCCTCCTCCCCTTCCCACTTCCACCCTACCTCCCCTTTCTACATGCATGCTCCTCCACACGTCCACTGATAGGGGAGGTCCTCCTCTCCTTCCTTCTGATCTTAGTCTATCAGATCACATCAGGAATGTCTGCACTGTCTTCTTCTGTGGCCTGGTAAGGCTGCTCCCCCCTCAGGAGGAGGTGATCAAAGAGCAGGCCAATCAGTTTATGTCAGAGCCAGTCCCTCTTCCCATCACTATGTAAGCCACTTGGACACTAAACTGCCATGGGCTACATCTGTGCAGGGGTTCTAGGTTATCTCCATGAATAGTCCTTGGATGGAGTATGAGTCTTTGGGAAATTCCTTGTGTTCAAATTTTCTTGTTCTGTTGCTCTCCTTGTGGAGTTCCTGTCCTCTCCAGCTCTTGCTATTTCCCACTTCTTACATAAAATTCCATTCACTCTGCCCGCCAGTTGGCCATCAGGCTCAGCATCTGTTTTGATAGTATGCAGGGCAGCAGCTTTCAGATGCTCTCTGTGGCAGGTTCCTAGGTTGTTTCCTGTTTTCTTCTTCTGGCTTTCAGAGGCCCTCTGTAGCAGGTTCCTAGGTTGTTTCCTGTTTTCTTCGTCTTGTGATGTCCATCCTCTTTGCCTTTCAGGAAGGGGATTGAGCATTTTAGGTAGGGTCCTCTCTTTTGCTTAGTTTGTTTAGATGTACGGATTTTAGTGGGTTTATCCTATGTTGTATGTTTATATGAGTGAGTATATACTGTGTGTGTCTTTTTGCTTCTGGGACAATTCACTCAGGATGATCCTTTTCAGGTCCCACCATTTACATGCAAATTTCATGATTTCCTTATTTTCATTGCTGAGTAATACTCCATTGTATAGATGTACCACAATTTCTGCATCCATTCTTCAGTTGAGGGGCATCTGGGCTGTTTCCAGCTTCTAGCTATTACAAATAAAGCTGCTACAAACAGGTTGAGCAAATGTCCTTTTTGTGTACTTGAGCCTCTTTTGGATATATGCCTAGGAGTGGTATGGCTGGATCTTGGGGAAGCACTATTCCTAGTTGTCTGAGAAAGAGCCAGATTGATTTCCAGAGTGGTTGTACAAGTTTACATTCCCACCAGCAGTGGAGGAGGGTTCCCCTTTCTCCACAACCTCTCCAGCATGTGTTGTCACTTGAGATTTTCATCTTGGCCATTCTGATGGGTGTAAGGTGACATCTCAGGGTTGTTTTGATTCGCATTTCCCTAATGGCTAATGAGGTTGAGCATTTCTTTAAATGCTTATCTGCCATTCGATATTCCTCTACAGAAAGTTCTCTGTTTAGCTCTGTTCTCCATTTTTTAAGTGGATTACTTGGTTTGCTGCTTTTCAGCTTCTTTAGTTCTTTATATATACTAGATATGAGTCCTCTGTCAGATAAAGAGTTGGTGAAGATTCTTTCCCAATCTGTAGGCAGTCGCTTTGTTTTGATGACAGTATCCTTTGCTTTAGAGAAGCTTTTCAGTTTCAAGAGGTCCCATTTATTGATTGTTGACCTTAGAGCCTGTGCTGTTGGTGTTCTGTTCAGGCAGTTCTCTCCTGTACCAATGAGTTCTAGGGTATTCCACACTTTTTTTTTTCTAGCTGATTTAATGTGTCTGGTTTTATGTTGAGGTCTTTGATCCACTTGGACTTCAGTTTTGTGCAGGGTGATAAGTATGAATCTATTTTCATTTTTCTACATGTAGACATCCAGTTAGACCAGCACCATTTGTTGAAGATGCTATCTTTTTTCCATTGTATGGTTTTGGCACCTTTGTAAAATATCAGGTGTCCATAAGTGTGGATTTATTTCTGGGTCTTCTGTTCGGTTCCATTGATCCACCATTCTGTTTCTATGCCAGTACCATGCAGTTTTTATAACTGTTGCTCTATAGTAGAGCTTGAGATCAGGGATGGAGATACCTCCAGAAGATCTTTTATTGTAGAGGATTGTTTTAGCAATTCTGGGTTTCTTGTTATTCCATACGAAGTTGAGAATTTTTCTTTCCAGTTCTGCCAAGAATTGTGTTGGGAATTTGATGGGAATTGCATTAAATCTATAGATTGCTTTTAGTAAGATGGCCATTTTTACTATGTTAATCCTGCCATGCCATGAGCACAGGAGATCTTTCCATCTTCTCATATCTTCTTCTAATTTTTTCTTCAGAGACTTGAAATTTTTTTCATACAAGTCTTTGACTTGCTTGGTTAGGGTTACACCAAGGTACTTTATGTCATTTGTGGCTATTGTGAAGGTGTTGTTTCCCTAATTTCTCTCTAAACCCATTTGTCTTTTGTATACAGGAGTGCTACTGATTTTTTTCAGTTAATTTTGTATCTGGCCACTTTGCAGAAGGTGTTTATCAGCTGTAGGAGTTCCCTGGTAGAGTTTTTGGGGTCGCTCATGTATACTATCATATCATCTGCAAATAGTCAGAATTTCATTTCTTCTTTTCCTATCTGTATCCCCTTGATCTCCTTCAACTGTTTTACTGCTCTAGCAAGGACTTTCAGAACTATGTTGATGAGATATGGAGAGAGTGGGCAGCCTTGTCTTGTCCCTGATTTTAGTGGGATTGCTTTAAGTTTCTCTCTGTTCAATTTGATGTTGGCTATAGGCTTGCTGTATATCGCCTTTACTATGTTTAGATATGTGCATTGTATCCCTGATCTCTCCAATACTGTAAACATGTATGGATGTTGGAAATTGTCAAATGCTTTTTCAGCATCTAGGGAGATTATAATGTGTTTCTTTTTTCTTTCAAATTGTTAATATGGTGAATCACATTGATGGATTTCTTATATTGAACCACCCCTGAATACCTGGGATGAAGCCTACTTGGTCATAGTGGATAATATTTTTGATGTGTTCTTGGATTCAGTTTGCAAGTATTTTGTTAAGTATTTTTGCATCAATGTTCATAAGGGAGATTGGCCTGAAATTCTCTTTCTTTGTTGAGTCTTTGTGAGGTTTAGGTACCAAGGTGACTGTGGCTTCATAGAATGAGTTTGGTAATGTTCCTTCTGTTTCTATTTTGTGGAATACTTTGAAGAGAATTGGTGTTAGCTCTTCTTTGAAGGTCTGGTAGAATTCTGCGCTGAAGCCATCTGGTCCAGGGCGCTTTTTGGATGGGAGACTTTTGATGACCGCTTCTATTTCTTTGGGCGACATAGGACTATTTAGTTGATTTACCTGGTCCTGGTTCAGCTTTGGTAATTCAAATCAATCAAGAAAATTGTCCATGTTATTTAGATTTTCAAATTTTGTGGCATATAGACTTTTGAAGTAAGTCCTAATGATTGTTTGGATTTCTTCAGTGTCTGTAGTTATGTCCCCCTTTTCATTTCTGATTTTGTTGATTTGGGTGGTGTCTCTCTGTCTTTTAGTTAGCTTGGCTAAGGGTTTGTCTATCTTGTTGATTTTCTCAAAGAACCAGCTCTTGGTTTCATTGATTCTTTGAATTGTTTTATTTGTTTCCAATTGATTGATTTCAGCCCTGAGTTTGATTATTTCCAGCCGTCTGCTCCTTTTTGGCGTGTCTGCTTCTTGTTTTTCTAGGGTTTTTAAGTGAGCCATTAGGGTGCTTGAATGAGCTGTCTCGAATTTCTTCTTGAAGGCACTTAGTGCTATGAACTTTCCTCTTAGCACTGCTTTCATTGTGTCCCACAAGTTTGGGTATGTTGTGTCTTCATTTTCATTGATTTCTAGAAAGACTTTAATTTCTTTCTTTATTTCTTCCCTGACCCAGCTGTCATTTAGTAACATGTTGTTCAGTTTCCATGTGTGTGTAGGCTTTTTGCTATTTCTGTTATTGTTGAGGTCCAGCTTTATTCCATGGTGATCAGACAAGATACAAGGGATTATTTCAATCTTCTTGTATCTGTTGAGGCTTTCTTTGTGACCAACTATATGGTCTATTTTGGAGAAGGTTCCATGAGGTGCTGAGAAGAAGGTAAATTTTTTTTGTGTTTGGGTGTAAAGTTCTGTAAATGTCTGTTAGGTCCATTTGATTCATGACCTCTGTCAGAGAAATTATTTCTTTGTTTAATTTCTGTTTTGTTGACCTGTTCTTTGTTGACAGTGGGGTGTTGAAGTCTCCCACCATTAATGTGTGGGGATCTATATGTGGTTTAAATTTTATCAGTGTTTCTTTAACAAATGTGGGTGCTCTTGTATTTGGGGCATAGATGTTCAGGATTTTGATGCCTTCCTGGTGGAATTTTCCTTTGATGAGTATGAAGTGTCCTTGTTCATCTCTTTTTATTAACTTTGGTTGAAAGTCTATTTTATCAGATAATAGAATGGCTACTCCTGCTTGCTTCTTGGGTCTGTTTGCTTGGAAAGTCATCTTCCAACCCTTTACCCTCAGGTAATGTTTATCTTTGTGTCTTAGGTGTGTTTCTTGTATGCAACAGATTGCTGGGTTTTGTTTACGTATCCATTCTGTTAATCTGTGTCTTTTTATTGGAGAGTTGAGTCCATTGATGTTGAGAGAGATTAATGACCAGTGGCTGTTAGATCCCTGGATTTTGATGTTGGCTGTGGTCATCAGGTTGTGTGCTTGGTTGCTTTTTGTTTTATTTCCTGTGTTTTCTTTAAAGAATCTACTTTTGGGGGGTTGTATTTTCCCTTCCAGTGTCTTCTGTAATGCTGGATTTGTTTGTAGGTATTGTTGAAATTTGTTTTTGTCATTGAATATCTTGTTTTATCCGTCTATGAGGACTGAGGGTTTTGTGGGGTATAGTAGCCTGGGCTGACATCTGTGTTCTCTTAGGGTCTTAGGGTCTGCATGATATCCCTCCAGGCCCTTCTGGCTTTCATTGTCTCTGTTGAAAATTCAGGTGTGATTCTAATGGGTTTTCCATTATATGTTACTTGGCCTTTTTCCCTTGCAGCTTTTAGTTTTTTGTTGTTGTTGTTGTTGTTGTTGTTGTTTTTTTTTTTTTTTTTTTTTTTGTTCTGTATACTTACTGTTTTGATTATTATGTGGCAGCAGGATTTTCTTTTCTGGTTAAATTTGTTGGGTGTTCTGTAGGCCTCATGTATTCTAATTGGCCTCTCCTTTAACTTGGGGAAATTTTCTTCAATGATTTTGTTGAAAATATTTTCTGGGCCTTGGAGAAGGGAGTCTTCTTTTTCCTCTATTCTTGGGTTTTGTCTTTTCATATTGTCTTGGATTTCTTGGACAGTCTGTGTCAGGAATTTTTTGGATTTAACATTTTCTTTGACAGATACATTGATTTCTTCCATTGTATCTTCTGCACCTGAGATTCTTTCTTCCATCTCTTGCATTCTGTTGGTTATGCTTACCTCTGTAGTTCCTGTTTTCTTCCCTAGATTCTTCTTTTCCAATATTTCCTCCATTTGTGTTTTTTTTAATTTTTCCACTTCTATCTTCAGGTCTTGAGTTGTTTTGTTTACTTCCTTCACCTGTCTGATTGTACTTTCCTGTTTTTCTTTTAGTTCCTTCAACTCTGTTTCTTTTATTTCATTCAGTGCTTTAAGCATTTCCTTTCTAAAGGCCATAAACTGTTTGGCTGCAGCTTCCTCTATTTCTTTACGGATGGCAATATTCTGTTTGAGTTTATCTTCCTCTATGTCTTTACATATCTTGTTTCCTCTGTTATCATCTTCCTGAGCATAGTTGTTATGTCATCTTCTTGGATTTCAGTTATGCTGGGGTATCCAGGGCTACTTGCCCTTTGGGAACTGGGTTCTGGAGATGCCATATTCCTCTGTCTTCTGTTGCTTGAGCTTTTATGCTGGCCTCTACCCATTGTGCTATCTTAGGTGTTTGGGGTTATTTTCTCGTGGTTCCTGGGAATCCTGTGGTGGAGAGAATCCCCTTTGCAGAAAGCTGGTTTTTCCTGAAGGATGTCTTCTCAGCTTTTTGGGTATAGTCCCTGGATGGCTTCCATTTTTTCAGGAGTTCCTGCTACTCACCTCAGGAATAGAGACCTGAGTGGTAACTGTGGTCTTTGTTAATCAAGAGGGTTCTCCTCTCACCCAGGGAAGTTCTGAGGACAGCTGCCCTGTTTCTGGGTTTCTTGTTGTAAATTTAATGATCAGCTGCTGTGACCCAGTTGGACATCTGACGTGCACCAACTGTTTGTGCCTGTGTCTGGAGCACAGCTGAGTGATGGCGCCTCGGTCCCACTGGTCTGCTAGACTTTTTCTTTCCCTGGTACACACTGCTCAGTCTCTGCCAGCTGGCTGGCCGCAGAAACTGCCTGTGTCTGGAACACAGCTGAGTGATGGCGGCTCAGTCTCTGCCAGCTGTCTGGTGTGCAGAAACTACCTGTGTCTGCCTTTCTAGTCTTTGGGAGCCTGGGTGCCTGCCTAAACTGGGTAATTTTCCTGGAGACCTTTTCGTGGTGGGTGTGTGGGCTGAGTGCTCTGAGATCAGACCAGCCGTTTCCCTCCCTGGGTGTTTGCACCAGACAATGAAACTCATTTGCTGGTGCCCTGGTGCCCACAGTTCTATCTCAGGTGGGGAATCAGGCGCACAGGCAGAGCTCTGTGCAGGAGCCTGGGTCCCCAGCTCTGGCTCCAGGCTGGCTCCTGTGGCGCCCGTGAAACCCGAGTCTTTTCCAGGGGATGTCTGGGTGACCTAAGGTGGGTCCCAATTGTTTCGTGTACTGTGGGGTTATCTCTCTACTGAAAATTCCAGTCTGTGATAGTGTGGTGCGCAAGGTTCAGTCTGGGACCTTGACCAGAGACAATCACTTGTGGCTCTGGGCTGGGGCTGGCGGCCAAGCATCTCGTGGAACCAGGATCTTTTCTGCGGTTTAGCCGGGTAAGTTAAAATCTGATTGAATCCCCCACCATGGGGTATCCTTTCACCTCGGAAACACAATGACTGTATTTTATGGCCGCGAGTTCTGATTGCTGGTCCCTGTGCTGATCCTGCTGCTGCTGCTCAGAATGAGAGTCCTCTCAGCACCTCCATCTTGCCCCTGTAAATTCTCCTTTTGAGCAGAAGGTATTTCGGGCTTCATACACATACTGTTAAAATGACAGCAACATCAAACTTCCAAGATGTACAAAGATGTAAAATTGAACTAAAGCCTATTACCAATGACCATAAACAAGCAAAGGGGAACATTTTATCTTTTCTCACAAATAGAAATTGAGAAACATAGATATCATGGATGGAGAGTAAAAAAAGAGAGAGAAATTATAAAACATGAAGAAATGAATGATTAGTATCTGAAGTACAATAGAAAGTATTAGTTTTGAAACAACAATAAAATAATGTGAAAAATATAGTAAAGAGAAAAAATGAAAAAATATACAGGGGAATAAACCCCAAAACCCAAAATAACAATAAAGAAAAGAAATGATACTGAAGGAGTAAACAAAAGTAGATTAACATGCCAAGGAGAAAAAGGAGCAAAACATGTTCCCAGAAAAAAACGAAAAGAAAAAAAAAAGTAAAATATTGCTAAGTTAGTTCAGCTATCTGGTGATATCTCTGAATTGTGTCGGGACACTGAAAAGAAGCCATGGCAGTAAACTCTGTATAGTTGGATATACTGAGATATACTTCCAAACACCAAGAATGTGGCTCCTTTTCGTAAGCACACTACTTCTGGACTGAGTATGCTGTGAGATTTTACAGGCTTGCCAGTATCTTTTTTTAATTTTCTTTATTTCTATTTTTTTTAATTTTTTTTTTTTTTCTTATCAGTTACATTTTATTAACTCTGTATCCCAGCCGTGTCCCGCTCCCTTATTCCCTCCCAGTCCCTCCCTCCATCCCTCATCTCCACTGTGCCCCTTTCCAAGTCCACTGATAAGGGGGGACCTCCTCCCCATTCATCTGATCCTGTTTTATCAGGTATCTTCAGGACTGGTTGCAAAGGCCTCCTCTGTGGCATAACAGGACTGCTCTTCCATTGGGGGGTGGGGAGGCCAAAGAGCCAGTCATTGAGTTCCTGTTAGAACTAGTCCTTGTTCCCCTCACTTTGGGAAACCAATTGGCTACTGAGCTACCACAGGCTATATCTGAGTGGAGGTTCTAGGTTATATCCATACATGGTCCTTGGTTGAATGTCAGTCTCAGAAAAGACCCTGTGCCCAGATATATTTGGTCCTTGTGGAGCTCCTATCTTTTCCCCATCAGACTAACTCCCCTTCTTTCTTATGATTCCCTGTAATCTGCCAAAGGTTTGGTCATGAGTCTTTGCTTTGACAACACTGCTAGTTAGAGTCTTTCAGATGCGCTCAGTAGACTCCTATCATACATTCAATGCACATCCCATCTGTCTTTCTAAACAAGGATTGATCATCTTACCCCATGTCTGCTCTCTTGATTATCTTTTTTAGGTGTATAGATTTCATTATGTTTGTCATATCTTATAGGTCTATATAAGTGAATATATACCGTGTTTGTCTTTCTCCTTCTGGGATATTTCACTCAGAATGATCTTTTCTAGATCCCACCATTTGCCTGCAAATTTCATGATTTCCTCCTTTTTGATTGCTGAGTAGTATCCCATTGTGTAGGAATACCACAATTTCTGTACCCATTCCTCCGTTGATGGACATCTGGGTTGTTTCAAGGTTCTGGCTATTACAAATAAAGCTGCTATAAAGATGGTTGAGCAAGTATCCATTTTGTGTACTTGAGCAAACTCTGGGTATATACCTAGCAGTGGTATAGCTGGGTCTTGAGGAAGCACTATTCCTAATCATCTTAGAAAACATCAGATAGATTTCCAGAGTGGTTGTGCCAGTTTATATTCCCACCAGCAGTGGACGAGGGTTCCCCTTTCTCCACAACCTCTCCAGCATGTGTTGTCACTTGAGTTTTTCATCTTGGCCATTCTGATGGGTGTAAGGTGATATCTCAGGGTCCTTTTGATTTGCATTTCCCTGATGGCTAATGAGGTTGAGCATTTCTTTAAGTGTTTCTCTGCCATTCGATATTCCTCTGTCGAGAATTCTCTGTTTAGCTCTGTTTCCCATTTTTTAATTGAATTACTTGGTTTGCTGCTTTTCAGCTTCTTTAGTTTTTTTTTATATATACTGGATATTAGTCTTTTGTCAGATAAAGGGTTAGTGAAGATTCTTTCCCAATTTGTAGGCAGATGTTTTGTTTTGATGATGGTGTCCTTTGGTTTACAGAAGCTTTTCAGTTTCATGAGGTCCCATTTATTGATTCTTGCTCTTAGAGCCTGTGCTGTTGGTGTTCTGTTCAGGAAGTTGTCTCCTGTGCCAATGAGTTCTAGGTTGTTCCCCACTTTTTCTTCTAACAGATTTAGAGTATCTGGTTTTATGCTGAGGTCTTTGATCCACTTGGAGTTTAGTTTTGTGCACAGTGATAAATATAGATCTATTTTCATTTTTCTGCATGTGGACATCCAGTTGGACCAGCACCATTTGTTGAAGATGCTGTCTTTTTTCCATTGAATGGTTTTGGCTTCTTTGTCAAAAATCGAGTATTCATAAGTGTGTGGGTTTATTTCTGTGTCTTCTATGCAGTTCCATTGATCCTCCTTTCTGTTTTTATGCCAATACCGTGCAGTTTTTATTACTATTGCTCTGGAGTACAACTTGAGATCGGGGATGGTGATACCTCCAGATGATATGTTGTTGTACAGAATTGTTTTGGAGATTATGGGGTTTTTGTTTCACCATATGAAGCTGAGAATCTTTTTTTCAAGGTCTGTAAAGAATTGAGTTGGTATTTTGATGGGAATTGCATTGAATCTGTAGATTGCTTTTGGCAGGATGACCATTTTCACAATGTTAATCCTACCAATCCATGAGCTTTCCAGTGTCTTTTCCCACAGCTGCCTTTCTGGGCTGTCCCGTGCCCTAGAGCTGAGGCAGATGAGATGTCTCCAAATCTTGTAGCTGCTCTTCCTGAGGGCTCCAGGTTAGCTCAGTTTCTGAAGATAAGTTGTCTATCAAGATAGTTTTCTGTCCCTTATCTAGGTTACAGAGAGTGATATAATGGAATTTCTCTACACTTCTGGACAACCTGTAGAGTATTACTCTATCACCAAATACTTTACTGCTCTGGAATTTAACAGAGGCGATGGGTTTGTCTTGAAGGTGGGATTGAGTGCAAAATCCTTATCCTTAAACTTGCCTGGCTTATCTTTTGGTGGAGTCTTGAATGGGAAACCAGGAATCTGGAGGTATGTTCTGTTTGTTTTTTGTTTTCATGAATCACCACTATTTTTCTACACAATTTGCAGATATCCTGTCAACAGGTTTATGAATTTCTGAGACTTTATCTTCTCTTTATTTCCTGAGAATATATTCTGTTTAATTCATATTCTCACTCTTCTATTTTACTGGGTCATAAAAAGACAGCTTATAATCTATCACATATACAACTTAATTATGTAACTATTTAACATTAGTTTATATAATGTTAATACTTTTTTTGAGGTACTAAAATAAATAATTCTTAGACTAAATTTTTTATACTAGATCATCTATCATTTATACTGTTACCTAAAGTTTGATTGTATTTTGTTAAGACCATTTTATATGAATTTGAGGAATTATATTAGCATATACAAGCTACCTTCATTTCAAGATTCAGAAGTTCCTCAAATTCTATAGAACTGTTTATTTCTTGCCTAGTCCCATGTGTTTCTTCAGTTAAATACCTAGTTATAATCCTGTTAAAATCTAGTTATATGGTTAAAATTTTAGTCGTAAATAGCTAGAAAACACCTAGTGGTGTGTTTTCTCCACATTGTTTAATAAGTTCTTAATAAGAAAAAGGATGAATGAGTGAATGAATGCATGAAATTGCAGGTCACATGTGCTGAATCAAAATGTGGAGCCTGAACTTTACCAGGGCCTTTTGCCTCTATGGCAGAAATTCAGAATACTATCAGTGATCTTTTCACTCAACATTTATATGAGCATCAAGGTCATGGTGTCATTTTTTCCTCCTCACACCTAATCATTTTTTTCATTATAAGAATATTTTCAATGCTGTGATCCATGGAACTTCCTGTCATCCAAGCCACATATTTCTATTACTATAACAAGGAGCTGCTCTGGCTGTACATATTTTCAGTCTATGCTGAAGATGTCTATACCATGGGCTAATGCCTCAGGTAATATCTCGTGTCAACATAGAAAAACAGTGACAACCTTAGAATAATTACCTACTAAAGTAAAAAGCATAAAAGTTAAATGGTTAAGTCAAGGGAGGAGACATCAGAAAGCTAATGTTCCCAGACATGTCTCCCCCAACATTTCATCCCTATGCACTCCCACTTCAAGCTGAACACTTTTATTTACTGATGTTAGACTCTAGTCCAGGATATACTGAACTGTGGCTCTAGTTCTGATTGGCAGCCATCATTGGGATATGGATTGGTTAGTGTAGTTAGAGCATGTCCTCTTCATTCTCTCTGACCTCTGCTTCTAGGAGTCTCTGCTTGAATCCCCCTCATATCCTCCCAGGGTCCTACTCTGACTTAGGGCTCCAGCTTGTCACAGAGATGACCGCACCCTCAGTTTTTCTTTTTTCTACAAGCTGTCATCTAGCCCTTGCTCTCCTCAGGTCTGATCTCCACCCTCTTAACTCATTGAGCCCCCTCTCCTATGTTGTTTCCTCTCTTCATTCATTACCTCTATCTAGTCTATCTCCCCTTCCAAGAGAGATTTATGCATCCACCCTTAGATTCTCCTTTTTTTTTTTTTTAAATCTTCTTTGGGTCTATGCCTCATACTATGCTTATCCTGTACTTTATGGCTAAAATCTACTTGTAACTGAGTACATACCACATGTGTCTTTTTAGGTCTGGGTTACTTCACTCAGGATGATCTTTTGTAGTTCCATCCATTAGCTTGCAAATTTCATGATTTTTTTTGTTTGTTTGTTTTCAATGCCTGAGTATTATTCCATTTTGTAAATGTGCCACAGTTTCTTTATCCATTCTTTGAGATATGGATTGATTTTGCATTTGGCATTAAAGATTTCAGCAATTTATTTCCCATGCGTACTTCTGTAGCTGCTCAGGTTGTATCTGTTTACCTACACTGACTCTGAATTTTCTGAAAAGATCCATGTTTCTCCTGTTTTTGCAAGAGCTTCCTTTGGTATATTGGATTCTCAAATCACACCCATGAGAACCCGAATAATTTTGATGTTACTGCCTAAATCTAACCAACAATGGATGGATGAGGATTAATTTTCTGATTGTTTGATGGATTAAATGCCTCTGGGTGATGGGAGTTTCAGGACTGGTAAATTTGACATTTGATGAGAGCTGCTGTTTACTTCCAAGGACATAGTTATCTGTGAAATTTTCTAGTTATAAGGGCAAGCTAATCCTCATAGTAATGTGAAATCATACATATTTATGCTTTGAATATTTAGACAGTATCCTTTGGTCAACTGAGACATTTTAGCACAGCAAGAAATGATGTAAGAAACCAAAGGCTGGCATGGGGCTGGGAAATAGAAAACAATAGGTGCTATAGATAGACTTTGTCCAATCCTGGCACTGCTAATTTTGTGATCATTAGGTAATTCCAAGGAATCAGAAGACTTCACTTGCTCTGTCAGAAATAGGTTAGAGAAAGTTGGCAGCACAATGAGAATGCATTGACTATAGAAAACCTGGCATCATGCCCAAATATATTGGTTATTTAAAGAACAGAAGTTAGTTTGAATATCAATTTGAATATAAACCCTGTCATCATCTCCCCTGGGTTTTGTTTGTTGTCACTAGCCAGAGAGTGTCAGAAAACACAATTCAATGAGGAAAAGAATATGAAATCAGAAAAAAATAAAGGTATGCTTTCCAACTAAAAATCATTTCCCCTTATTATTTGGGGGTAAGTATGTCATGCTTACCCAATAAAATTAGAAGATCCTAAAGTTAAAACAATAACAAAAAAAACTAGTTCCTTCTTTTCTTCCCTCTTACTATCCATTTTCTGCATATTCTTTGTACAGTAACTTCACTGCCTTCAGATCCTTAACCGTGTCTGAATCACGGTTACAAACGGGAAACACCTACTTGAATGCATTGTATGAGAGGAGCCCTGGACTCTCCCAAGCCTTGGGAAAGAGTGATGAAGTGATTATTTATATGTAGACTCAAATGATTTATCTCTTTCTTCCTAGGAAATCTCTGAACTTTGGGGTATACAACATTTAGTTTTGATTTACCAACTATGTGACCTGTGATAACTTTCATGGTGTAATGTAAAATATATCCCAAAATAATTAATTTCCCAAAGTCCAAAAATTTCTGGTTCTGATAATTTACACTTAACTTCTGATAACTGGAACCCAACCTCCTCTTTTCTTCTTTGCATATTGACACATATCTAACCATGTTCCTTCTCTGATAGCTATTCCCAGACTCTGTCATTCTTTCTGGAGAGAAGGGCCTTATATTTCAATGCACTTTACCCAAATATCGTAGTATTTTCCAAAGAGAAAAGACTCAGTAAAGAAGTGTGGCAGCAAGAAGTCTTTATTAAGATTTGTTAATATGTCCTTTCTTACATTAGTCTGGAAAATAAATATATCTTGCAATTTAATTTTACAGAATAGACTTAAAAGACTTAAAGAAATTCAAACATTAACTACATTACATATTTCCATTACACTTTGAAGAATAAAACAATAATAAATGCATTAACAGCTTCAAACATAGATTTTAAAGTTAACAAACTTTCCCTTACAATGAATAACTTTTAACATTAACCCAAAATGAAACAGTGAAGCAAACCCCTAAATAGTATATTGACTGATGTTCTCTGCATGTTCTACTGAGCCTAAGATTGATTTTCCCTTGTTTAAGATTTTGACTGCTCTTTTCAAAATTAAATTGAACCTAGGCAAAAACAGATCCCTCGCAGTGGGTAAGGGAAAGTGATGATTAACGTTCTGCAAACCATGTGGTTGGGCTTCCTTCTACAGAGTCATTCATGGCCCAGGCCCTGTCTTCCTCATCTCTCAAAGCCTCTTCATACCAGACTGAGAAATCAGTCGGGTCACACCTATTCATCTTTGCCAAGAATTCCAAAACTTTCATCTTTGTAGTTTCAGCATAGGCTCTTGGACCCCACAGGAACTCAAAGTATGGTGGATGGCCATTAGGCACCTGCCTATACTCCAGGTAATTTTGCCGCACTAGATCTACAGTGAGGAATTCCCTAGGATCCCCACAAATGAAGTGTTCCTCTCCATCATACACTCCTACCAGTTTCAGGAACTCCCAGATTCTTTCTTCAGAAGCACGGTTCCCTTCTATGAATATGACACCCAGAATAACTATTAGGAAAGCATTTCTAGGCAGTCTATCATTGTCACTCAGTGTGTCCTCATAGGCAAGGTTCAGTGAGTTGACAAAGATATAAGCACTGCTTAGAATATCACTTTCTTTTATATCAATACCAAAGGTCATCTCCAAACATTTAGAAGCTTCAATGAAAATGACAGGAAACTGGTTCTCATATTCTTTTGTGACAACCTCTTGGATTTCTGCTACAGTGATGGGTTCCTTCACTCTATACTTGTAGATAAAAAGAAACACCAAATCAGTAGTCTTCTCTTGTATCACAAGATTCAACAAGTTGTCAGGATCTTCTGGAGACTGGATGGCATCTGAACTCTCTTCCTGGTGGCCAACTGCTTCACCTAAATTTTCCCCTAAAGTAGAAGAAGGAAAGAAGCTTTGAGCATTCTGAAAAATGCTCAGTATCCCAGGCACATGACCCTCATTTCCCACCAGGTTGCTTTGAAACAGAGAAAATCGGGAAGAGGAGGAGGAGGAGGAAGAAGAGGAGGATAAGGAGGAAGGAGAAGGAAGGGTGAAAGTAGGTAAAGCAACATTAGAAGATGACAAAAAGATAGAAGTTATGTATGCTTCTTCTCCCTTATCATTTTCTTCTTCATCTGTTTCATTGTCATACTCTTCCTCTTCTCTCTCATTTTCTTTCTCTTCTTCTTTCTTCTCATTAGTATCTTCCTCTTTTTCCTGATTATCAGTAGCTTTCTCCTCTTCTTTCACCTCCTCTTCTCCTTCTTTTTCCTCCTTCTCAGCTGGGGGAATGGGTGGGGATGTCACCTCATCAGTTTCAGTTGGGTTCTGGAAGTTCACACCTTCTTCCAGGCTGAGGCGTGGGTGCTTTCCATAGCGAGACATTATTTTGCTTTCTGGAGACAGAAGAAAGAAATGTAAACAGGAGTGAGGATGATGAGATTCTACAGGTGAGGAGAAGGCAGAAAGGAAAACAAAACAAAACAAAACAAAAAAACAGTGAGAAGCCTCAAATGGAAATATCTACAAAGAAGACTGAAAAAAACAAAACAAAACAAACAAACAAACAAACACTTACATGTCTTCTCCCGGAGATATGGTATAGCCTCAAAGCTCTGCAGCCTTTTTACTTGGATTTGTCCTTTAGGAACCTGTAGAAGAACACAATAAAGGTTCTTAGGGTTTAGCCTGATTTCAGAGAGGACACTAGAGTTTGTATGATCAATTGCCTTGGGGTCCCTGTGTTCAACATGCTTTATGTATATTCTGGTATGTACTTCATTGTACTTCTGACATTTTCTGGGTCTCTTTTGCTCTGTGATGTAACTGACAACAAGGTTCTCATTATAGTTCCTGGTAGATTTGTAATAGAAGATTGGGTGGCATCCCAAAGCAGTGGGTTATCTGTGCTGTAGATGGGGCTCAACTCTGATATCTCAGCGTAGGGTCAAAGGTCCCGGATTATACCTATCTGGTAGACTGAGGCCAAATTCACAGGACAAATCTTAACATTTCTAATACAATGAAGCAAAAATGATGGGGTACCATTTCCAACCATATCAGGTTAACCTGAATGACATGAACATGCTAACCAAACTGCAAGGATCAAAAAACTCCTAGGTTAGAGGTACTTTCATTCTTTATAATGATAATTTTCAGATTTCTCCCCTACTGCTCCTGGTCTGCTCCCTCAGAACAATCACTCAATTCTTTGAGCATAAAGGTAGATCATGAGGGTTCTTAGATGGTGGTCAGCAGTGAGCACCATATCTGAGAGGACAGGATCTGAAACTCCAAAATTGGTGACTGGAGGGGCAGCTGAAGCCAGAATATCCACATTGAGGCTTCCTGGGAAAGAAGGGACAACCTGGGAACTGCGACACTTTGGATCCAGGTCACCTGTGGGGACTGAGAGTGGAGAATATTCAAACCCCTGTACTTACTCTTTCTCCAAGCAAGGATATCCCTGCTAGACAAGGCAGCCAGCACTGGCCTCCGCACCACACACTGAGACTGCTCGCTCAGCTGAGACTTCAGTGATTACTCCAAGCACAATCCTCCACGCTCAGTGACTAAAATCCCACAGGCAGGCCACCTGGAGAGGCAGGGGTGTGGGAGAGAGAGCTGCAGCTATGGCCAGGCAGCTGTTAGTCCAAGTGCAAACCTCCCCATGCTCAGGTGGGCCTCGCAGAGCTGCTACTGGTATAGGACAGCAGCTAATACAAACAGGAGCTTCCACACACTCTGTGACTGAAGCTACAGAGGCATACCTGTCTGGCGGCCAAACAGTGGACACACTGAGCTGATGGGTCTCCTGCCCTCTCATTTGCCCCTGCTGGCCCAAATCTGAGAAAAGGGAACAAGAGGATCCCCTGTGCTTTCTTATTAGGCCTGTAAGCAAGTGAGTGTGCCATTAAGTGAGTGCTTGCAGAGCCAGCCCAAGAACTGGGAAACCTCTGTGCTAATAGACAGTCATCTAATCCCTCCCAGCCACAACCCCATTGTGGGGAACTTGGGGATCCTTGGGACAGTGTTCTCAACATGGAAGCCCCTGCTCTGTGTGTCTTCCAGTGGAGTCCAGGCAAACAATTCCTTGAGCCCAGACATATCTGAATACCAGGAGAACAGTACAACAGGCCTGTAGGCCACTGAGGTAATCAGGACACCTGCTAATGTGCATTGTGCACATGAACAGCATGAGCGCCTGGACCTTCCCATGCCCCTGGGCTTAATCACCATCCTTCAGGCATCTACAAGCTCTAGCATCCTCACCCTCAAGGCAAACTGCCACACTGCAATACACACATACCTGCACTTGCACAAATGCTCCTAAAACCTTCCTGCCTTAGCTTCAGCTGAAACACAAACATTCACTCTCAAACCAGTGGACCTCTATCATTTTCTTGAGAATACTTCAGACCACATAGTCAGGCACAAAGCAAGTTTCATCAGGCAGAAGAATATTGAAATAATCCCTTGAGTCTTATCAGACCACCATGGTCTAAAACTAGACCTCAACAACAACAGAAATAAGAAAAAGCCTACATATATATGGAAACTAAACAACTTTCTACTCGATGATATCTTGATCAGGGAAAACATGAAAGAAATTAGAGACTTCCTAGAACTCAATGAAAATGAAGGCACAACTTACCCAAACCTATGGGATACAATGAAAGCAGTGCTAAGAGGAAAGTTCATAGCACTAAGTGCCTCCAGAAAGAAGTTCAAGACAACTCATACACGCAATTCAGTGGCAAAATTAAAAGCCATACAAAAAAAGAAGCAGACACACCCAAGAGGGGTAAACAACTAGAAACAATCAAACGCATAGCTGAAGTCAATAATTTAGAAACAAAGAAAACAAAACAAAAAATCAATGATACCAAGAGCTGGTTCTTTGAGAAAAATAACAAGATAGAATAAAACCTTAGCTAAACTAACTAAAAGGCAGAAATAAACGATCCAAATCAGCAAAATCAGAAATTAAAAGGGGGACATATCAAAAGACAATGAGGCAATGCTATGCCTTAAAGATGGAGCTGGTTTCCGCCTTCCACCTTCCCGATGGTGAGTGCTCTCTGTCACGAACAACTCCACATTTGGCTAAGGCCGAGGATCTGGCTTGCTTCCATGTATGTGGACCTATCTGCATTGCCCCCGTGGCACACCTGGGTTGGCTACCCAGAGGCTATTTAAGCTGTGGGCTGGCTTTCCCCGGGGTCCGAGGATTGTTCAATGTTCCTGAATAAACTGCATTGAAAAAAAAAAAAAAAAGACAATGAGGAAATTCAAACAATCATTAGGTTTCACTACAAAAACCGGTATGTCACAAAATTTGAAAATCTAAATGAAATAGGCAATTTTTTTGACAGATTATCTTAACCAAAATTAAATCAAGATCAGGTAAATAGATTAAACAGTCTCATATCCCACAAAGAAACAGACGCAGTCATCAAAAGTATCCCTTCTAAAAAAGCCCCGGGCCAGATGATTTCAGCTCAGAATTCTAGAAAACCTTCAAAGAAGAGCTAACTCCAATTCTCTTCCAACTATTCTACAAAATAGAAAGAGAAGGAACATTGCCAAACTCATTCTATGAAGCCACTGTCACCTTGATACCTAAACCACACATAGACCCAACAACAAAAATAAGAACTTCAGACCTATCTCTCTTATGAACACTGATTCAAAAATACTCAATAAAATGCTTGCAAAAAGAATCCAAGAACACATAAAAAATATCCATCATGATCAAATAGGCTTCAACCCAGGCATGCAGGGGTGTTTCAATACATGGAAATCCATCAATGTAATCTACCACAAAAAAAAAAAAAATACTGAAGGAGAAAATCCACATTATCATCTCCTTAGATGCTGAAAAAACATTTGACAAAATCCAACACAGATTCATTTTTAAAGTCTTGGAGAAAATATGGATAGAAGGCACATAACTTTTTTTTTTAAATAAATAAAATAAATAAATAAAAAGTTATGTGCCTTCTATCCATATTTTCTCCAAGACTTTAAAAATGAATCTGTGTTGGATTTTGTCAAATGTTTTTTCAGCTCTTGTCTAATGTCAAGATCATAGACTTAGGATAGCTTACTTTCTCTTCGTAACTTAGATGTATTGGAACAAGATTTATGATGCATTAGTGTTGTGTAGTTTTGTTATTTGTAAGCAGGAGTATATTTTCAAATCAGAAATAGAACTTTTACATATGAAAAAATGTTTATTTGGTATTTTCCATTAAGTTGTCTTTAAACATATAACTTTGTATTATGCTGGTTCTATATACTTAGGAACATATTTACTGTACATATTCATATGCTTGTTGACCATATCCTATTAAGAAAGTTCATGCCTTTAACTGAACACTCTCAGTATGGTTTAATTTTAATAAACACTGATATAATATTAACATTAGAAAACTCGCATTTATCTAGGTACAATTTAATAAAATAAAATATATTTATCACCCCCCCAAAAAAAGAAGGCACATAACTAAACATAGTAAAGACAATGTACAGCAATCCCATAGTCAACATTAAACTAAATGTAAAAAAAAATTAGATCGATCCTTCTGACCTCAGGAACAAGTCAAGGCTGCCCACTCACTCTGAATCTCTTCAACATAGTATTTGAAGTCCTAGCTATAGCAATAAGAAAACGAAAGGAGATCAAGGGATACAAATTGCAAAGGAAGAAGTCATAGTCAGAGAACTCCTTCACCTGATAAACACTGTCAGTAAAGTGGCTGGATACAAAATTAACTCAAAAAAAAATAATAATAGCCCTCCTGTATAAAAAAGAAAAAAGGGCTGAGAGAGAAATTAGGGAAACAACACCCTTTACATAGCCACTAATAAAATAAAGTACATTGGTGTGACTCTGACCAAGCATGTGAAAGACCTGTTTGAAAAAAGAAATTAAGTCACTGAAGAAATTGACGAAGATATCAGAAGATGGAAAGATCTCCTATGTTCATGGAGCAGTAAGATTAACATAGTGAAAATGGCTATCTTGCCAACAGCAATCTACTTTCAGTGCAGTCCCTATCAAAATACCAACATGATTCTTTACAGACCTTGAAAGAACAATTCTCAATTTCATATGGAAAAACAAAACAAACAAACAAACAAAAAAAACCCCAGCATTGCTAGAACTATCCTGTACCATAACAGATCATCTGAAGGTATTGCCATCCCTGACCTCAAGCTGTACTGCAAAGCAATATCAATAAAAACTATATGGTACTGTCAGATAAACAGAATGGTGGATCAATGGAATCGAACAGAAGACCCAGATATAATCCCACAAACCTATGCTTACTTGATTTTTTACAAAGAATCCAAAACCACACAATGGAAAAAAGTCAGCATCTTCAAGAAATGGTGCTCGTCTACATGTAGAAAAATGCAAATAGATCCATATTTATCACCCTGTACTAAAGTCCAGGGGATCAAAGACCTCAATATAAAACCAGACACACTAAAACTCTTAGAAGAAAAAGTTGGTGAGAGCCTTGAATTCATTGGCTCAGGAGACAACTTCCTGAACAGAACACAAACAGAACTGGCTCTAAGATCAACAATCAATAAATGGGATATCATGAAACTGAAAAGCTTCTGTAAAATAAAGAACACTCTTTATAGAACAAAATGACAAGCTACAGACTGGGAAAGTATCTTCAGCAACCTTATATCTGACGGAATGCTAATATCCAGAAAATATAAAAATCTTAAGAAGTTAAACAGCAAAAAATCAAGTATTCTATATTTCCCTTTGTCTTTATATATAAATTCAAAACTTAAGTGTATTCATATTTAGATCACAAAGACATTCCCTTTGAATTTCAGCCTTCCTTTTGCAAGTGGCTTTTAAATTTAAATCACTGTAATTCTTACTTGCTTGCCTCTGCCTCCCAAGTACTGGGATTAAAGGTGTTAACCACCACCTGGCTATGGATTCCTTATAAGAGTTGTTCTCATGTGGTTATCCTGGTTTAATTTGGTTCTCCATTCCCCCTTATTTTGTAGTACTAAGGGTAAACTTTCAATATTTTGGATATGTAATCTATTATTCTTGCTTATTTATTATGAATTCATTCTCAGCAACTTTTAATATTCTAGTTCAAATTAAACATGAAGCCAATTTGTCCATTAAAAAGCCTTCCACCTTCCCGATGGTGAGTGCTCTCTGTCACGAACAATTCCACATTTGGCTAAGGCCGAGGATCTGGCTTGCTTCCATGTATGTGGACCTATCTGCATTGCCCCCGTGGCACGCCTGGGTTGGCTACTCAGAGGCTATTTAAGATGTGGGCTGGCTTTCCCTGGGGTCAGAGGATTGTTCAATGTTCCTGAATAAACTGCATTGAAAAAAAAAATATATCAAGTCACAGAAGATGACAATGCAGCCATTCTTGATGGGATCTGATAGACTAAGATCAGAAGGAGGGAGAGGAGGACCTCCCCTATCAGTGGACTTGGGAGGGGCAAGTGAGAAGAAGGGGGAGGGTGGGGCTGGGAGGGGAGGAGGGAGGGGCTTATGGGGGGATACAAAGTGAATAAACTGTAATTAATAAAAAATAATAAATAAATAAAAAGAATCAAGTAACAATTAAAAAATTGTTCAGAGCTAGAGAATTCTCAACTGAGGAATATTAAATAGTAGCGAAACAGTTAAAGAAAAGTTCAACATCCTTAACCATCAGAAAACTCCAAATCAAAATGACCCTAACATTTCACCTTACACCCATCAGAATGGCTAAGGACAAAACCTTAAGTGAGAATACATGCTGGAGAGGATGTGGAAAAAGAGGAACCCTCCTCCTCTGCTGTTGGGAACATAAACTTGTACAATGACTTTGGAAATTAATCTTGTGCTTTCTCAGACAGTTAGGAATAGCGGTTCTTCAAGATCCAGCTTTTGATCTCCTAGGCATATATCCAAAACATGCTCAATTATACAATGACATTTGCTTAACAATGTTCTTAGCAGCTTTATTTGTTATAGCCAGTATCTGGAAACAACACAAGTGCCCTTCAACTGAGAAATGGATACAGAAATTGTGGTACATTTTACACAATGGAATACTACTCAGCAATTAAAAACAAGGAATTCATGAAATTAGCAGGCAAATGGAGAGAACTAGAAAAGAACATCCTGAGTGAGTTATCCCAGAATCAGAAAGACACAAATGGTATATTCTCACTTATAATTGGAATTTAGACATATAATATAGGATAAACATACTAAAATCTGTACACATATAGAAGCAAAGCAAGGAGAGGACCCAGGGTACTATAGTCATTCTCATGCAGAAAGAAAAAAGGAATAAACATTCAAAGAGAGAGAAAACAGGCAACAGGACAGGAGCCTACCACAGAGGGCTGTTGAAAGACTTTACCCAGCAAGTTATCGAAGGAGATGCTGAGACTCATAGCCAAACTTTAGGCACAATGCAAGAAATCTTATGAAAGAAGGGGGATATAGGAAGACCTGGAAGGGACAGGGGCTCTACAAGGAGAGCAACAGAACAAAAATTTCTGGGCACAGGGGTCTTTTCTGAGACTGATACTCCAACCAAGGACCGTGCATGTAAATAACCTAGAACCCCTAGGACCCCTGCACAGATGTAGCCCATGGCAGCTCAGTCTCCAAATGGGTTTCCTAGTAATGGGAACAGGAACTGTCTGTCTCTGACATGAATTCAGTGGCTGACTCTTTGATCACCTCCCACTGATGGGAGAGCAGCCTTACCAGGCCACAGAGGAATAAAATGCATCCAGTCCTGATGAGACTTGATGGGCTAGGGTCCCTAACTCTTTAGGTAGTGCCCTGGGATGCCCCCAGGTATTTAAGAACTGTTAGAGATCCTTGAGTTTCATGTTGAGACTCTGAAGTTAATGAAATTTTTTCAGAGGGTGCTAGACTGTACTCTATAGGGGAGGGATTACCGCTTTGGGAAATAAGCACAAAGGACCCTGAGAAAGGACTAAAAGCATTGCTTAGGATCATTCGCATCCCACACAGATGTAAAGGAACTGACTTTCCCTTCTGTCTAGTTGTCCATGGGAGCTCCAGAGAGAGAGAGAGGTGTATGCTAGCTACTTCAATGATATCAATTTGGGAGGCCTTTTGTGGAGAGACTGGGCTGTGATTAGCAGCAGAGAAGGCCTAGGTTTGTAAAATATCAATGAGAGGACCCTATGCAAGATTTTATATGATTCCCTGCACTCTGCCGAAGGTTTGGTTATGAGTCTTAGTATCTGTTTTGTTATACTGTTAGGTGGAATCTTTCAGAGGCACTCTGCGGTAAGCTGGCCACAGAGGAGGACTCCACTTAAGGACTATGCATAGAGAGGACCTGGACCCCCTGTTCAGATGTAGCCCATAGATAGCTCAGTCTCCATGTGGATTACCTATTAAGGGGAACACTAGCTGCTTCTGAAATGAGCTCAGTGCTTGGCTCTTTGATCACCTCTACCTAGGGGTTGCAGCCTTGCCAGGCCACAGAGACAGATGATGCCACCAGCCGAGATGAGACCTGATAGGCTAAGATCAGATAAAAAGGAGGAGCACCTCCCCTATCAGTGGACAAGTGAGGGACATGGTGAGGGGAGAAGAGAGAGGGTGGGTGGGACTAGGAGGAGATGAGAGAGAGGGCTACAGCTGGGATACAAAATGAATAAATTGTAATAAATAATAAATAAATAAAAATTAAAAAAGAAAAAGGCTCCCAATATCCTTTAGCATCTTTCCAGCAAAGCCTAGGACTATTCTTCCAATGAGCTGAGTTTTTACTCCTACCATAAAAGCTTCTCAACTGGGGATATATTCATATCTTCCTATGAATTGCACTGTATAGCAAGGTTCCTAGTCCTCAGTATCTTGGACTTATTCGTGGCTGACCCAATTCTACCCACTCTCAATGTCTTACTGCTTTCAGCTGAAAAAAACATACCACTTACCGTTTCTGGACAATTTATGAAATGAACACTGGACAGACCAGTATATATAAGTGGGTCCAATCCTCCCTCAGTTTCTTATTTTTAATTAATTTATTTTTTATGAATTACAGTTTATTCATTTTGTATTCCATCTGAAGCTCCCTCCCTTGTCCCTTCCCAATTCCACCCTCTGTTCCTCATCTCCTCCAATACCCCTCGCAAAGTCCACTGATAGGGTGGTTCTTCTCCCTTTCCCTCTGACCCTAGTCCATCAGGTCTCTTCAGGACTGGCTGCATTGTCTTGCTCTTTGGCCTGGTAAGGTTACTCTCCCATCAGGGGGAGGTGATCAATGAGCCAGCCACTGAATTCATGTCAGAGACAACCCTGTTCCCCTTACTAGGGACCCCACTTGGAGACTGGGTCTGTGGGCTACATCTATGCAGGGGTTCTAGGTTATCTACATGCCTGTACCATGGTTGGAGTATCAGTTTCAGAAGAGAACTCTTTGCCAATATTTTTTGGTTCTGTTGCTCTTGTGAAGCTCCTGTCTTCTCCAGGTCTATCTATCTCCTCCTTCTTTCTTAAGATCCCCTGCACTATGCCCAATGTTTGGCTATGAATCTCAGCATGTGCTTTGATACCCCACTGAGTAGAGTCTTTCAGAGGCCCTCTGTGGTAGGCTCCTGTCTTGTTGCCTGTTTTTTCTCTCTTCTGATGTCCATCCCATTTGCCTTTCTGAGTGAGGATTGATCATCTTATCCAGGGTCTTCCTTTTTGCCTAGTTTCTTTAGGTATGCAGATTTTAGTATGTTTATCTGATATATATCTAATATTCACTTAAAAATAAGTATATGCCATGTGTGTCTTTCTGCTTTTGAGTCACCACACTCAGGATGATCTTTTCTAGTTCTCCCCATTTGCCTACAAATGTCATTTCTTTCTTTCTTTCTTTCTTTCTTTCTTTCTTTCTTTCTTTCTTTCTTTCTTTCTTTTTTAATAGCTGAGTAGTATTCCATTCTGTAAATGTACCACAATTTCTGTATTCATTCCTCAGTTGAGGAACATCTGAGTTGTTTCCAGATTCTGGCTATTCCTAATAAAGCTGCTACAAACATTGTTGAGTAAATATCCTTGTTGTATACCTGAGCATATTTTAGATATATGCCTAGGAGTGATGTAGCTGGATCTTGAGAAAGCACCAGATTGATTTCCAAAGTGGTTGTACAAGTTTGCATTCCAACCAGCAATGAAGAAGGGTTCCCCTTATTTCACCCTCAGAGCTCTCTTCTCAATATTTCCCGAGGTTAGAAATTGCTAAACTCAAAGCTCTCTCACAAAAGGCCTTACCTTCCTTAGACTTCGGACACAGCTCCAGGTAACAAACAACAAGCTGAAACAGGATGCTTCTGTAGCAATAGTCTGAGCAAGTGGGATTGGCCACACCTCTTCTTGTATGAAAAGCAAAGCCCTCACTATTTTTTGATGCTCCTCCCACTCAAGGCTAAGACGGCTCTTGATAAACCAATTTTAGGCTCATCTCAAAGGGAAAAAAAAAATCTTTAGTGCCATAGTACTGATGTTGAATTTATGGAAACAATGTTTAAACTTGTAACCTTGGGTAGACATTCCCAGAGCCATAATCTGATCAAAAAGTACTAGAGCCCTATTATTTCTGTAAGTGTAGTAAGATCCCAGTGCTCCTTCAAGATCCTCTCCTCCAGATTAGGACTTCTTTTGAGTTCTGCCCTGTTCCAAAAGCCTTAGATCCCACAGACTCCTGACAGTGAATTTATGGAAATATTGTTTAGAGCTGCAACCTTGCCTACTAATTCCTAGGGCACAGCCTACTCAAAGATCACAGTCACCTAATTATTTCTGTAGGGGTTGGTGAGGAGTTCCTATCATCTTCCTTTAGGACTCCCAAGATGAATGGGGTCTACTGTCTCCTCCAAACAACTCACTGTTCACAGCCTACCAGATACAAGCTAGAAATAACATATTCCTCATCCTTTCTGGGTGCTTCCTGGTAAGAATTCTGGAAAAAGAGGGGACCAAAATTCAATACACTTGGGAGAGTAGGAATTTCTTAAGGCTGCATCAGGATCCTTAGCTCAGTCTTTCAGAGCTCTCTCCTCAATATTCCCCTGTGCTTGGATCACTTCTTTTGCTGACCTGAATCCAGTCCACTCCTCAAAGTATTTATATTCCTTGGACTACCCACATGGGATTCAGGAAATTAAATTATTTCATCCAAAAGTTGATACAGAACCTGCAGAATAGTGGGAAACTGCTTAGAGATACAGACTGGACACCCTAATATTTATAGGGACAGAGAAAACCGCCAGTCCTGCCTCTTTGTCTTTGCCTTGATGTTTACTAAGGTTGGAACTATGAAATCCAAAAGCCTCAATGCCCTGAGACTGTCAATACAGAATTCAAGAAAAAGCATATTGTTTATGTTGCCTATCATGCATCAGAGATGACTACCTGGGTATATAAATTCCATTCTTTCTGGAGAGGGGATGTCCCTCAATCACTCTTGGTTCACTGACAGTCCTCCCTGAGTTTAATATTTGTCTTGCCTGGGACTCTTCCAGTAGTTCTGAGCCCAACCCAGCCCCAAATCCTCACTTCTTGGGAACTTTGGTCATCATACTCCTGGAAATAAGCATTTTAAACCATGACTTAAAGGAGAGCACCCTGAAGTAATCTCCTAGTCAAAAGAAACAAGGGTCCCACTATTTCTGTGGGGACAAAGAATCCTACATTCCTAACTGTGTTGTTTTTGTTTTGTTTTTCACTGAAGGATATCATCAGGGAGTGAAACCCTCTACCAAAAAGTCCTCTCCCACTTTGTACTCCAGAAATGAAACATGGGAAATTTTGTAGAGCTGTAATGTAGCCTGGGGTTCCCACCTTCAGGAAGCAGGGTTGGCATTCTGTAATGTCTACAGATGAGAGGAATTTTCATATTTCTTACTCAAATTCTACCTCTTGAGGCTCAAACTGTATCTCCCACCTCCAAAGTCTCAACTCTCTTGGCCTATAAGGGTAGAACCTATGAAATCATACATTGTTTCACCTTCTTTCAGCAAGGCAGGAAGGACTTCCTGGGAGGGAACAGACAGTACAATTCTATTTGTGGGGGCAAAGAACCCAGAAAATTCTCCCAGGCCTCCTTCAAGGCCTTCCAGATAGCTGATGCTAGAGAAGATAGAGACTTAGACAGGAATTAACTGCAGAGAGCTGCAACAGGCCCCTGATAATTTTTGTCTTCTGAAGGAATGCAGCTTTGTGGTTAAACATTCCTGAAGTAAAGCATGGGTTGTCACTTTTTTTCTCAGAAACTAAATTACCAGTGCATTTCCCCACACACCTAAAATAACATCCTTAAAAGACCTTAATGTAATTATATCATTTATGCTATGGTATTGACCTTTCTCACTTTTCTAGAAGATAGGAAAAAAAAATCCTTAAAAGAGGAGACCCTGTACACCATTATTTGTAAAGGAAATTTGTTAATAAACTTACCCCAGGAACACGCCACATACCCCATAAATACAGATGAAACTTTTAAAAACTTCCTTCCATAGACTTATCAGCCCAGTTTATAGCTTTTGGCAGCCATTCCTGTGTTTGGAGTGTTTGCTTTGTTTATATTTGTTAAATAAACTATCTAAACAGTCTATGTTCCTTGGGTCACTGAATTCTTTCCTTCAAGTAGACAAAAACTAAGAGATCTCTATAAAATCCACAATATTTTACAGACTTCTGCAGCAATCTGATCCCAGAAACTTCTCTAGAGAATTTTCATTTCCATATCTCCAGAAACAAAATTTTTGCAAGTAAAATAGTGCTACTTGTGGTCAGGAATAGAGATTCATTCAGAATCTTCCTTTTTTTGTGGAAACAATATCTTCATCTTACTGTAGAGAAAGGTTTTTCCTCCTTCGTCACGGTTTGCTAGAACCCTTCACTTGCCAACCCACATCCAGCTCCCCATCCAAAATCATCACATCTCTCCAGTTTCCAGCACAGAACTGTAAAAAACATTGCATTTTCATCTTCTATCAAATACTTTATAGCAAACCTTGAACTCTCCTCTTTCCCCACTAGTGAATACATAAGCTCCCTCACTTGCTTTCTTCTTTCCAAGATATATTCTTTCCCTTCTGTGAGAGGTCTAATCTTTTTTTTTCTGTGCCTTTGTGCCTTGATGCTCCAGGAATATTTGGCTACACAGTGTAATCAACCTTTTTTCTTTGTTAGAAAGAAATACTGGGCTTGAGAGAGCAATAACTCAGTAATTCAGAACATGGGCTGCTCTTCCGGAGGACCCAGACTGAATTTGCAGTACCTACATGGCAGCTCACAAGTGTCTGTTACCCCAGACCCTCTTCTGACCTCCATGAGGAACATACATATGCAGTCCGTAGATTGCATGCACGTAAGCACCTATACACAATAAAATAATAAAGGGAAAGGAATGCCTATTCAGCCTGCAACCTGTCCACCTCCTCTCTTTTCCTTTTCTAGCTGCTTTTCAAAACTAGCCAAACTGGAATTAGACTGTGAAGTTGAACCTCAGCAAATTAGGAACAGCCAAGTCTTCACTTCTGTCAGGGATAGAAGATGGAGGCCATATCTGCTAGATGTGTTTGCTCCACCATTTCTGTGAGAATTCATCATCCTTCTAATCAGAAGTAAGCCTGTCACTTTATTCAGGATGGGAACCCTAAGACTACTTCTAACAGAAATCAGGGAAATACATTGTTGGATAACCTGGCCTAGAGGCTTCTTGAACCACTCTTCAGACAGACTATTACTAGTCTCCTTATTCCTATGAGTAAGAGAATAAGTGCTATCTTCTCCATCCTGGTCCTCATGGTCCCCTAGGAGAAAGCCTTACCTTGTGCTTCAGGCTTGGAGCACAGGGCTAAAATGGTTAAAGCAAGGGGAACTGCCTGAACAGGTGGAACTGGTTTACCCCTATGCATATTTCTGTAGCCCTTCCCAGCAGCACTTTTTAAAAGAATTCTCAGTGGCTATCTAAGCAAGGTAACCTCTGACCCAAATCAGGTTAACTTCCAAATAGCCTAGTATCTTTCAGATTCTCCCCCCAAAAAAATTATCCTAAGCCTGTGCTCCCAGTCCATTTCAGTCACCCCATTTCTGCGAAGAAATTTTATGTTCCCACTCCTCTTCAATATGCTCCCGTTCCTCTCATAACTACAGTCTATCTTCATGTGGAAGGGCGTCTTTTCTTTTAACCTCCCAAAACGGAACCCTGGAAAAAATGCCTTAGTCTGTCTGTATGGAGAGTTTCTGGAATTTCTGTTGCACAAGAGAACGTGAGCCCCCCAGCAGCTTTGGAAGAGAGTAAGGTCTCTAATCTTCTTACAGAATCCTCTCAGTCTCATGGGGTCCTTTCCCTGATTCTCAAGGAGAGAGAGGTGGCTCAGGCCTCATTCAAGGTTCTTCTTTTAATATTTCACAACCCTAAGACTGTTTTACTGCTGAACAGAGTCCAGCCCTGTCAAAAAACCTCCCAAACCCCAGACCCTAGACACTGAACTCAGGAAAGATTCTAATCCTTATCAGGTTTGGTAGCTCTGGGGAAAACTGCACTGACCCCGGGAATTTGGTTTTCTCTACATCAGTGATGAGAGAGGTTATAGACCACAAATGGGATATCTGTGCATGATTGTCCATGCCTAGATAACCTTCTTCACCTGCTGTGAAACCATAAACCTGAAAATTTCCAACTTGAATTCAGAAAACAGTGTTCGTTTGGACCTTGAACCTTCTTAAAGGCAGCCAGAGCCCAGTGTGCCTGATATGACCAGTCTGAAGAGAGATTCCCCCTTCTGTCTCTGTCTCTCTTTGTCTCTGTCTGACTCTCTGTCTCTATCTGTCTCTGTCTCTCTCTGTTCTTTATATGTTACTTAGCAATTCTAAGACTCCACCCTCAGCTGAACTAAGTCTAATTATAGCATATGAAAATCTATCTCCCTTGGACTCCTTTAATAGAAGTCAAATCTGGAAATCCTGCCTTCCACCTTCCAAAGAGGATTGTTTTTGATGAACATTGGTAGGGGTACATGGAGTGGAAAAAGTTCAGTCCTATCTTGGAATTTTCTCCTTGTTTGAAGCATAGACAGAGCTCTCTGGACCTGAGTTCTTTGCACCCAGAAACTTCTCCCCATCCTGAGAAGAACTAGTTAAATGTGAGAAAAAAAGACATTGATCCCTCCAATTCTGTGGGCTTGCTACTGATGACAGCTAATTAAGTGTGGCTGAGCTTGTAGGCATGTAGTCAAGGATGGTGATTGTTATATATAAACTTATAAGACTTAGGCCTCCTCCATTTCTTCTTTTTCTTTTTCTTTTCTCTTTTATTTTTCTGTCCTGTTATTCTATCCCTCAGGCAAAGGTACTCTTTGAATTGAGGACCAGATTCTACATTACTTCCTCAAAGTCTCACCTCCTTTGTACCGCTAGCAAATACCTTAGGGAGATATAGTATGGGGATTCCCAAAGTAGCTAACTAGGCAAGCAAAGCTGCCAATCCCATTCTCAGGTGGTGAAAAGCACATACTCCTGTTACATATTTAACACTCAAAGATGGAATGATTCCTCCAGATGACAGTCTAGGCCCCTCCCCCAAACTCTTATTTCCTTCAAGTGTTCATGAATAAGCTCAGACACCTACTCATTACTCACACTGCCCAGAGCTTACCAGGGTTGTCAGTCTAGGACTCATGGCCAAACCCTGCCTCTAAGTATGAATGTGAGTTGGAAAAAATGAGTCTTTTCTCAGAATCCTCCTAGTGGTAAACTCATACTTCAGTGCCTACTGAACACCAGCTTCCTGTGTCCCCTGCCCCATTATGCAGACTTGGAAACCACACACCAGTCTTCCAGACTGGACTATTCCAGGGAGGTGAGTTGAGGAAGGTCAGGACAGATCTCTCAATACAAGAAAGGGAAAGGCTTCCAAAGCCTTCCTCATTGTCTTCAGTTGCACACCAAAGATATGTGCCAAGGTTGGGTATCATCCAGAGCCACCTTTAATCTAAGAAATAACTTAAAATGCTTCATTTCTCTGGAATTCTGAATATGTAATGCATAGAAACAAATGTTACACAATACAGAAGCTTCCAGGGGCAATTTTCTGGGCAAGTAAGACTGATCCTGTACTAAGCATTCCCGTGTAGGATAAGGCTACTTACATTCTTTCCATAGACACTTCTACTTTAAGTTAGAACTTTACCCCTGATGACTTGAGTCTATTCTCCTCACCAAAACAAACAAACAAACAAATAAATAAACAAACACCTTCACTTCCCCCAGGCCATCAGACTGAATCCAAGAAACTGCACTAAGGCTCAATAAGTCTGCTTCTAAGGAAACATAGCTGGTTAAACTGGGAAGAGAAGCCTCCTATATCTGTTGAGAGAAATATTCTCAATTATCAGCTAGTGTCCTCTCAGTCTTTATCTAAAGTATACACATAAAGCCACACAAAAACAGAGATGAACACACACATACACACACACACACACACACACACAGAGAGAGAGAGAGAGAGAGACTGCAGTTGATATTTCCCAAAGCTATAAAATCTTTTCTCAATGGCCTGAGGCGTCATACCTAACAAAAGCCATACCATCTTCTGACTGCCACAGTGGCACTGAAAAGCCAGTACAAGCCTTTAAGTTCACTATCCACTCACTTGGTTAAGGGTCTTGGGAGCTAGGATTCTAGCATCCCCTCTTACAATAGTGGAATGAAAAGCTCTTTCTCCTTCCTTGTGATCCCTCAGTGCTCTCTGGCCGCCCCCCCACCCCAATTGTATTGAAAAGGCAAATGTTTTAGAACTTACTTGCTGTCGGACATCTTATACCACTCACAAGCAGCCTCACTATTCCAAGACTGACAAAATAACACTACTCATCCAGTACAAACCAAAACAGTCACTGACCCCTCTACCTATTGCCTACCCTCAACTTAAAGGTCTAGGCAGACCTCTAGCACTGGCTATTTCTGCAGCAATGTGGAAGGAAGGATCTTTTTCCTTCCTTAGGATCTCCTGCAAGCCTGTCCCCATACCCTAATCAGTATTCCCACAAGAAAGAACTTCCAGAATTGATATCCAGCCCTACTCACAAAAATCATCAGGACCCTTATATTCACAATTTGAACCTGTACCAATGGCAAATGTCACTTGATACACTTCATGATGTGTTTTCTAACTGTTGGGATGATAGCCCCTTATTTCTGTGGAGGAAGAAAAATCTCTTTTCCTTCAATTAGGTCACATCTCTTGACAGTTTATAGCCATAACCCTGCTTCCCAAATGGGTCCTAACACTTTCAAACACACACCTTCACACACACACACACACACACACACACACACACACACACCACTTGCCTGAAGAAGAAGAAAAACTGTAAGCTATAAACGGTCCTAGTCCCAGGTGCCAAGATCTAGGCCTCAGGTCTATGTCCATGCCTTCCACTAATGAGAAGCCACAACCCCTGCATCCCCAGATGGAGTTCTGGAAAAGTCCTCTCCAGGGGCATTCCAACTTCCAAAACAGTGGCAGACAGGGCCTAAGGTCACTGATATTTCCTCGATTTGAACAGAAAGCACCTCCTTTCAAACTGCTTTATCATACCTGATACTAGACAATATTCTTTCTCTTCTGCCTACATCATCAAAATCCCCATATCTCTACTCACACAACTTCATGCTATGTTCCAGAAAGAACAAAAGAAAAAATAATAATAAACAATTATAAATCCATAATAAGACAAAAATTACTACAAAGAAAGATAGAAAGAAGAAAGAAAGAAAGAAAGAAAGAAAGAAAGAAAGAAAGAAAGAAAGAAAGAAAGAAAGAAAGAAAGAAAGGAAGGAAGGAAGGAAGGAAGGAAGGAAGGAAGGAAGGAAGGAAGGAAGGAAGGAAGAGCACACAACAAACATGAAGTTTGTTTTGTGTTGGCCAAGTACTTCTGAGCATGGAGCCTGCCTTGGAACATGATTAACAAATCCAGTGACAGCCTATTGGAAACAAACAAACAAACAGATTTTTCCATTCCAATCAATCAATTGCAAACATATTCTTTTTTTTTAGCTTTAGTCAATCATTTTATTACATAAACATATCAAGATATACACTATATCCATAAATATGCAGTTATTTGACAAAATATTGTAAACACATACAAGCATAGAGTATTTGTGTGTTTGTATCTTTGGTGAGGAATCTTTAAATATTTATAGAGAGAGCATGTATTACAGTACATAACCAGAAAAATAGGTTGTTGTTTTTAAACAAAATTCCAAACATTCAACTTTACCAATAAAGGCTCAGGATCCAGATGCTAGGGAGAAAGCCTTCTATCTCTGAGAGGCAGAGAAAGAACCTAGGTGACATTCTTACTCACTTAGTGTTCCAGAAGAAAATGGCCCCTTCTCCAAGGTGTCTTAAAACCATTCCAAGTGAATGTTCCTCTTTTCTACTTCCTGTGTGTCTCTTTGTATGTCTTCCAGGCTTCCTCTCACTCTCCATGGTTTTCTCCTGTCAGCTTCCTGTTAAATGGTTGCTGGCTCTGTCTCTTCACCTATGGTTGACTTTATTTAATCCTGTTTACAGAAAGCTCTTGGATTAAAGGTGTGATGTATGATGTAGGCCTGATCAACACCACAAATACCAGTTTACAATAAACAGAAAGTTCTTATAATAAAGGTGAGGACTAGGGCTCATCAATACCACAACTAGAAACAGATTTTTTTAGTATACAATCTTAGGGTTCACAGTATGATCAAATATCTTGCAACAATAGATGACAACATACATTTACAAATACAAATGAAATAAGTAAGTTACTGTAATCATGTGGGGTTGTGGTGAGGGATAATTTTGTACTTGTATGTTTTATCCTTAACCTGAGCTTTGCTAGCTCGAAACTCTTTTTTTTTTCTTAATATTAGTTACAGTTTGTTAACTTTGTATCCCAACTGTATCCCACTCCCTCGCCCAATCCCACCCTCCCACCCTCATATCCTTTCTGCCTCTTTCCAAGTCCACAGATAAGGGAGAACCTCCTCTCCTTACATCTGATACTGGTTTATCAGGTGTCTTCAGGACTGGCTGCAAAGTCCTCCTCTGTGGCCTAGTAGGGCTGCTTCTCTGGTGGGGGTGGGGGGTGTCAAAGAACCCACCATCGAGTTCATGTCAGAAACAGTCCCTGTTCCCCTTATTAGGATACCCACTTGGATACTGAGCTACCAAGGGCTACATCTGAGAGCTTGAAATTCTTTTTTTTTTCCCATTTGCAGACAATTTTATTTTATTTTATTTAGAGCCAAGTAATTGTGGTGATGATATTTGCTTTTTTGCCCAATGCCGGAATGCTAGGGAATTTAGGTATGCCCTGGTTACTTGCATGCCTTGCTGGGTGCCTGTGCCCATTGATGCCCCTCACGCTATGACTCTCTTCAGACAGAAAAGGGATCTTGGAATTACAGCTGCCATTGTTACTGCCATCTCATTGTCAGCTGTTGGAGCTACCACCTCGGCATTAGCCATGAGTCATACTGTGCAGACTGCTCAGACCCTGAATAATCTTTTAGCCAATGTAGCTCATGCCTTAGATGTACAAAAAGGAATTAATGCTCAACTAAAAGGAGGCTTGATGGTGTTCAATCAGAGGATTGACCTCGTGCAGGAGCAAATTGATACCCTATGGCAAATCACTCAACTTGGCTGTCAATGGAAGTATGCTGGACTTTGTGTCACTAGCACACAACATGAGAATTTTTCCTGTGCTGCAAATCTGTCTAAACAATTGTCTAGCTATATTTTAGGTAATTGGACTGGAGAATTCGATACTACGATGGAGCAGCTGAGAGTGGCCATTGTCACGGTAAATTCTACCAGAGTGGACGCAGGACTAGCCACAGGATTATCATCATGGATTGCTGCAGCCATGAATCATCTGAAGGAATGGGCGGGCATGGGAGCGTTAGCAGGCCTTCTGGTGTTGGTCTCCTTGGTTTGCCTGTGGTGTATATGCAAGATTAGAGTCTCACAACAGCGTAATGCAGCCATGATCATTCAGGCCTTTACAGCCATTGAAGTAGGACAGTCTCCCCTAGCATGGTTGGCTACCATAAAAAGCTAAAATGTTACGCTCAGGATGCGAGGCTAAGCACTGCACTCAGGGTCAGCCGCTTTGGACCCAGAGAAGAGCATGTCTGATTACATGCGGGTTGATGCCCCAGGTCCTGCCTCTGAGAAAAAGGTATCGGACGGGTAGGGGTCTGATGATCTTTGGGTGGATGACACCTAAATGAACATCAGTACAAAGTCCCAATTTATTTCTAATATCAAAGATCAGACCTCTACTCTTGTCTGATGTGTCTAAAACAAAAAGGGGGGACTGTAGAGAGCTGTGTAATGCTGTGCCTTAAAGATGGAGCTGGTTTCTGCCTTCCACCTTCCCAATGGTGAGTGCTCTCTGTCACAAACAACTCCATATTTGGCTAAGGCTGAGGATCTGGCTTGCTTCCCTGTGTGTGGACCTATCTGCATTGCCCACATGGCACACTGGGGTTGGCTACCCAGAGGCTATTTAAGCTGTGGGCTGGCTTTCCCCAGGGTCAGAAGATTGTTCAAGGTTCCTGAATAAACTGCATTGAGAAGAAAAAAAAAAAAAGAGCTGGGAATTGAAATAGGGTGTAGTTATATATTCTATATTCTGTGTAATTTATATTATACATCTTTGTAAAGCAATTTTAATTAATGAATGAGAGCTTGAATTTGGGGAGTCGAAGGGACATAGGGACAATTGTAGGAAGCAGAGGGGTATAATGATGTAAATTTAATATCAGTATAGGAAATTTTACAAAGGTAAATAAAAATAGTCAATAACAAACACACACACACACACACACAAAAAAAAAAAAATCACAAGTAATATTAGCAGAAAAAGCTAAGGCCCAAGCAAGCACAGTGGCATGGAAAGCCCATTGGATTGCGACTAGAAGGCATTCTTTCATTATATGTGCAAACAGCAGGAAAATAAATAAATAAAATAAAATAAAATAAAAAAACACATTCTTTTTTAGTGATGAAAATTGGTGTTTATTTACCCCTCTTCAGAGAGATATGTTATCTGGTTTGAACCTGTGCAGGTCTTCTACATAATCTCTGTGAGTCTGCCTTTGTATCACCTTTGTTGTATCTAGATGATGCTATTCCCTTGGAAACAAACACCACCTCTGGCTCTTAAAATCTTTCTTTCTCCTCTTCTGCATAGATCCCTGGTGTTTCAGGATAAGAATTTGGTAAAGTCATCTCATTTAATACTGAGTGCCCCAAAGTTTCTAACACTCTTCCCCTTGTCAAATTGAGGGTGTCAATACTGGTATATCATTAGGAGTAATTTTATTGTTTTGTTCCTTTAGGAGAATAGTAGTTGGTTTTCTCTTAGGGTCTACAACCTATCTAATCTCAGGTTCTTGGCCTCTTTAGCAGTGTCAAGGACGGGTTCCATTTCATGGAGTCAGCGTGAAATCTAATTTTTAAAATAATGATTGGTTTCTTCCATAACATTTGTGCCACTATTGTACCAATATATCTTGGGGGCAGACAGATAACTGTTATAGGTTTCATGGATTATAGCTGAGTGATATTGATGACTACTTTTCCAGTAGCATTCAAAATATTTTCTATTACTCTGAATAAAAACCAATAGGGATAAAGATTCTAGATGGGCACTGAATAGAGTTCTTTATGTTTGTTGCCATAAGTATTGGTGTCTTTAGTAATAGTGCTTAATTCTTAGGTTGTAGAGAGTAATAAATTGCCTTGGAAATAGCTTTGGTGTTTAGGGGATCCTATAGAATTGGATTTCTTTGGACAATGACTCAACAAAATGTAACACATTGTTGTCACTGCAAGTTTGGGTAGTGATGTAAGATCTCTAGTTGGGGCATTGTATCCTCCACTAGTACATAAATATTGCTTGCTTTCATATGATCTCCATATTGACCACTGAATATTGGATAATCATTTGGGGAACTTTTTCTTGGAAAAGACTATTTCTTCCATTCTTAGCCTTCCCTAGTTTCCCATAGTTCTTTGTATAAGGTTCAGTCCCTTCAATCACTCATTCTTCAATGTACATGAGTGTCATTCTTGATCAGGTCTTATATAGGTAGAGATGTGTTGATAAGATTTCATATGTATAGACTCACTGACATTTCTACATGACACAATCTTACAGAAAAGTTTCTCTTCCTCCGGCTCTGAAAAATCTACATATTATATTCTGCAATTATTCCTAATTCCATTTAGGAATTAGGTTTAGGAATTAAGTTGTTGGTATATTGTATGAGACTGGAAACCACATTATCTCTTGTTTTCTGCAATTTTATGTTTGTGGTTGTCTTTAATGGTCTCTATCTGTTGCAACTAGAAGTTTCTTTCATGTGGTATGAGAAATATAATTATTTCTGAGTAGAGCAATAAATACTTAAAATAGAGTTAGGAATTGTGTTGGTATACTAAAGTGGTGGTTGTAGTTTATCCTCCAAGAGCCATGTACTAGTTAGTGAAGTTTCCAGAATTAAGCATAGTTTCACTCCAGCTGAGTGGGCTATAATTCCAATCACAGAGCTGAAGGTTACTGCAAAGGTGTATGTGCCACTATTGTACACTTTGGTTATTGTGTCATGCTGATTGTCAGTGTGGTTAATAGGCATCATAGTTGGCTAGGACTATTGTTTGATTCCTTCTGTTAGCAGCTTCCATGATGCCTTTTGGTTCATGAAAGCTAGTCTTCAGAGAGAAGGCTATTAGGTCCGATGCAAATCAGGTCCTCTTGGTCTGAAGTTCATGGTGTGTTCAGCAATAAGAACTTACCTTCTACTTCTGCGAGATAATCAAGAGCAACAGAAATAGTCTATAATGCTTTAGATGTCTTTGAACAACCCTGGCCAACAACTCAAAAGCTGGCTTCCCACTCCTCGTTTTGGGGTTTTCATTACATAGTTTGTGGATCTTGGGGGGGAAGCATTGTCAGACTAGATAGGAATATTTCATTTAAACTATATTTATATGTGTGTGTATGTTTGTGTGCATATGAATTTTCAGAATTATATAAACTATATGTGTGGTTTAATTAGTTAAATTATATGATGCCTTATACTTTTTCAGACATCCTTAAAACTATTTTACCCCATCTCTTCTTTTGTACTTATTTCAATGTCCCTTCCTAATTAAGACACCCTTATTTACCCCATTCCCCTGTCAAATCATTTATAACCTGTTAGTCTCTATTCTATTGCAGCTCTCCTCCATATGGTCCACCTTTACTTTCTTGATTTCTGCAGTCACTCTTGGTTATGGAGTCACATCTTAAGACCTGGAGGTAGAAACCACAGATAGGAGACAACCTGCAATATTTATCTTCTTGGGTTTGGGTTACCTCACACAATGTGATCTTCATAGATTTCACCCATTTACCTGAATTTTTCATGATTTCATGTTTTTACATCTGAATAGTACTTCAAGGTGTTTATTTTCATTAACCACTCATCAGTTGTAGGACTTTTATGTTTTTTTTTCCATTCATATATATTTTGAATAGACTGGCTAAGAACATGGATAAGCAAGTATTGGTGGAGCAAGTGGAATCCTTTATGCATATGTTAAGGAGTAAGGTTATCTGACAAGTGTTAATATACATTGAGAGTGCTCATAAATCTATCTTTGTTGTACTAATGTTGTCCACTAACCAGAAATGGGACAACTTTGTGAACTGATCCTGTGACATTGAAAATAAGATCCTTAGTTCCCTGACAGAGCCCAGGAAAAAATTATGAGCAATTATATCTTTCATATCAAGCTCACCCAGATTGAGCTGCACAAGCTCAGTGCAAGGTAGTAAGAATTTTGTAACTGCATCTCTTTCATGACATTTACTTGTTGCTCCTGCCACCTTTTTTTCATTGTTTTTTATTAATTTTTATTTTTTATATTAATCACAGTTTATTTACTTTGTATCCCAGCCATAGCCCCCTCCTTCATTCCCTCCCAATCCCACTCTCCCTTCCTCATCTCCTCCCTGCCCCTTTCCAAGTCCACTACTAGGGGAGGTCCTCCTCCCCTTTCATCTGACCCTAGCTTATGGCAGCTCAGTAACCAAGTGGTTTTCCCTAGTAAGGGGAACAGGAACTATTTCTGATATCAGCTCAATGACTGGCTCCTTTACCGTCCCCCCACCTGTCCCCAGGGAGGAACAGTCTTGCTAAGCCACAGAGGAATACATGGCAGCCAGTCCTGAAGATACCCTTGCCACCTCTTAAGGAATGACTTCCTTCTTTTCTTGTGCACTATGAAATCCTCAAGCTAGGGTTTCCATCTCCATAAAATGCATAAGGAACAAATAAATGAGTGTTTGGTATACTTGACCAAAAATTTTCTGGTGAGAGTTTCCTTTCATTTTGTCTTGTTTTGGTTTACTTGAATTTCACTTTCAATCCTGGCTGAGCTAGTTTTAGTGGCACACAATTGTAATCCCAGCACTCAGGGAGACAGAGGCAGGAGGATCACTGTGAGGTGTAGGCCAGGACAGCCAGGGTTACAGAGAGAAACACTGTCTCAAACAAACAAACAAGCAAACAACAAACAAAAAATCCTGGCTGCACATTGCCCTCTTCAGTTTACCTGCTTTTGAGTTTTCATCATATAAGTCATACATAAAAAGTGGTGTTTTAGTTTTAATGTGCTATTATTACATTTACTATTTTGAGATTTTTAAGATTTATCCTTTCAAATGAATGGTCTATAGAATCCAGTCTTTTTTTTTTTTTTTTTTTTTTTTTTTTTCACTTAACTACTGCCACATGATTTTAAATATCTTTTACTGTGGTTTTGAGTCCTCCACGGTAATGTTATTTTTAAAGGAATTTTTATATTTTTAGTCAATAAATTTTACCTTTCATTGTCAGGTTACTACAAAATATGGATCAGAAAATAGAGCCTCTGCCAGTGGGCCAAATGGCACATGCCTATAATTTAAGCACCTGAGCGGTTGAGGCAGAAGGATAATGATATTAAGGCTGGCCTGTGCTGCATAGTGTACTTTAGGTGAGCTTGGGCTATAGAATGAACACTTGTCTCAAAGAGTTCCACAAGGACCAAGTATATCTGGGCACAGGGATCTTTTATGAGACTGTTTCTTCAAATAAGGACCATGTACGAATGCAACCTAGAGCCCCTGCTCAGATGTAGCCCTTGGTAGCTCAGTATCCAAATAGTTACCCTAATAAGGGGAACAGGGACTGTTTCTGACATTAACTCAATGGCGGGCTCTTTGACCCCCCTCCCCCAGGGAGGAGCATCCTTGCTAGGCCACAGAGGAGGATTTTGCAGCCAGTCCTGAAGACACCTGATAAACAAGTATCAGATGAATGGGGAGGAGGTTCTCCCCTTTCAGTGGACTTGGAAAGGGGCAGGGAGGAGATGAGGGTGGGATTGGGAGGGAGAGAGGGAGTGGGATACAGCATGGATACAAAGTTAACAAACTGTAACTAATATTAAAAAATAAAAATTATATTAAAGAAAGAAATTAGCCAGCAGTGTAGATTTCTGTAGAATACTTTTTAAACTGTTTCTTTATTTGTTAATTTACTCTCTGTTTTATAAAAGTTCAGAATCAGTACACCAGAGTGTTTGCAAATTATGTGATAATTTTTTCTTGTAGTTGCATTAATTTTGAGTGAATTAAAACATTTATTAGGTTAAAAAAGATTAAGAAAATAGAGTTTCCATATATTCACGCCTTTCCTCAGTTTCTTTGATTATTTCTATTTTGATATGTGGTACCTTTATTTAAACTGAAGAAACTATATAAAAACTTTTCTTTGTAACAGACATCACAGTTGTAATGAGAATTCTCTCTTTGTGTTAGAAATTATGTAGATATTAAGAGTAGATTCCATGTATCTTACTCTTTTTTTTCTTTTTAAAAATATTTTTATCCTCTGACAATTTCATATAAATTATACAAATATCTACCCTCGATTCTACCTTCCACCTTATACATATTCTTTATATTAAAATATTTTTAATTCCTGATACTGTACTATTGTTTTTTTTCTACAATCTTTTTGTGTCTGACATATTTTCTGTGTTATGATGTATACGTGAAAAACATTTAAATGAGAACAGTTGTATTTTGGGTAGCTTTTGATAGAATGCTTGCCTATCAAGTACAGAACTCTGAGTTCTTTATCTAACACAGTATAAACCAAATATAGAGGCACAGGCCTGTTATTCAAGCTCTCAGGAGGTAGATCCTGAAGAATCAGATGTCTGAGGTCATATAGCTCTTTATTGAACTCACAGCCAGCTAGAGATACAAGAAGATAACTGACAAGTTCAACTGTTGTTTCTACATTATCTCTCTTTAGAATTACTGCCTTCATTGAATAAAGTAATTCTCTGGACCGTCTCTGGTTTTGAAGGCTCAAGTCATGACTAATTTTTTTTTGCCTCAGAAACACAACAATTTTAGTTTATATCAAGTTTTTTCTTTGTCATTTCTTTTGTATACAAAACAATTGGTATGGATAAATATGGTATATTTTAAAATTTTTTCTTGTGTTATTATATCAATTCAAAACAGAATTCTGATGTTTCACTTAATTTTGACAGTCTTTTATGAAACATTTCAAGTATCTTACTCTTTGACATTATATAGTATAATCTACTAAATTCCCTTTGAGTTCCATTTATTCATCCTTACCTTCTTCCCTTTAACCCCAGAAGCTGGTAAGCTTTGTACTGTATCCATATTTTTTTCTGTTTCACAACATTACATACTTAGAATAACAAAGTCTGTAGAACTTTTCATTAGTTGCAACATTTCCTTATAAGAGCAGGCATGTGTTAACTGAGGTCTGTGTTAACTGAGTTGGGATGATTGCTTCTAGCTACATCCATTTGATTGAAATTTTAATAATTATATTGTTTAATATTAATATTCCATAGTGTTATCCATTCCTCAGTGGATAGACATCTATGCTATTCCTAATTTCCAGCCATTTTGACTAACACAGCAATTAACATGGGTGGACAAATTTCTCTGAAGCAGCATGAAGCTTCTTAGGGTATGTGCTCAGTAGTGATACATCTGGATCTTGAGGTAGACCTAGTTTCACCTTTTTTAGGAACCTCCATACTGGTTTCAGTGAAGACTATACCAGTTAGCACTCTCACCAGCAATGAATGCATTTCCCATATACTCATCAGCTTATGGAGATTTGTTTTATTTTGTCCATTTTGATGGGGTAAAACAAAATCTTGATGTAGTTTTATCTTGCATTTGCCTGATGGCTAAGGAAGTTAAACAATTTTGGAGTGTTTCTGACCTCATCTTTTGAAGACACTGTTTAGTTCTGTACTTCATTTTTTATTAGGTTATTTGTTTTCTTGATGTTGAGGTTTTTATTTCTTTATAAATTCTATCAGGTGTACAATTGGCAATAATTATTTTTACCATTTGCAGGCTGTCACTACGCTCAAATGATAGTTTCTTTGGCTGCAAAGAAGGTATTTAGCATCTGTGGTCAGTCTTAGTTAATTTTTTATTGCTGTGAAGAGATACCAAGGCAACTTACATTAGAAAGATTTTATCAGGGGCTTATAATGGAAGTTAGAGTCTTTGTAAACTCAATTATGTTATGTAAATATGTTTTGGAGCTTTACTTTGTCCACAGCTGATAGTTATCTCTTAGGGGGAAGCCTCTGGCTTTTACCAGCTCATACAGGCCACATAGGGCACAGAGAGGGGCATGGTCTAGGACTCTGAGGATATAAATTTGAGGTCCCAGAAAGAGAAGGGGTGGGGTATGGTGTTAGCATATGGCACGTAGCAGTTTGGAGAGACTTGAGAGACGGATGGTATAGCAGTTTGGAGCAGACAGATAAAGAAAGACACGTTATGGTGTAATGGCTTGGAGGATACAGCTAGTTCTGTTTGTTGTTGATGAAGATGGGTATATCTCCCAGAGATTCACAGACCATAAACATCCAGAAGTTTCACCCTGATTAGCTATCATTCACAGTGCTACAAGATAATCTTCAAACTTTTTGATCAGAAAAAAAAATAACTATCAATATTACTAATCTACACACCCTGCAACCTACAACAGCAACCTGCTTGCATGGTGTGGTGCAATAGCTGCACAAATGTTACATGAGTAACCAACCACTTTTTGATTGGAAGTAAGTCCACTCCATTAGATGGAACCCATACCTGACACTGATAAATTAGCCAAAACCTTGAGACTGAATAAGTCATAGGCTTCAGGGAACACCTCCTACTACCGTTTTCCCTGGAACATAACAATAAAATGACTCTTAATAGGTATTACTACACCCACAGATCAGTGAATCACTTAACTTCCATCAGAGAAGCTGTTTCTTGCATCAGATGGCAATTCAGAGAGACCCACAACTAAACCATGGTCAAGTGTGAGAATTTAAATCACAAAATCCTAAATAGGGTATCTCTATCAACCCCCTCCCATCAAGGTTCAGAGATTTTTGAAGAAGAGGAAGTAGAAAGAAGAGCATAAGAACCAAAAGAGGTGTTCGGCTCCAAGGAAATGATATATTCTAGATAAAAACGGACTGATACACATATGAACTTACTGAGACTATAATGGCATGCACATAATCTGCACAATTCCAAAACAGAAATAACCTCTACATGGAAAGTGACAAATAGGCACAAAGTCATAATTCTAATCTGTAAACTAATCTCAATTAATAACCTACTAGAAAAACTATCCATTTTCAACAATGAAATTTCTCTTGATACAACAACAAAACTCCAAGGTAGGCTCTAGGTCCAATATTAATTTGCCCAAACAAAGTGAACTCCACGGTTTTGTGTTTGTTTTGGAGGGGGAGAGAGTGGGGGTGTTAGTTTAGTTTAAGTTGGTTTAACTTTGCCTTACTGTGCTTTTTTTTCCTGTTTTGTTTTGATTTCAGTTTGTTTTATTTTGTGAGAGTAAAAAAGAGAGCATAAGTTTCAGTGAGTAGGAAAATAAGGAGGATTGAGAAAGAAATGGAAGAGGGAAAAGAATATGAACAAAACATATTATATGAAAAAAGTAATTTTAAATAAAAAGAAATTTTGAAACTATTCCTTTCCAAAAACAGATAAAATAGAGCAGTATGGAATAATCTACATTATTTTCATTATTAATATTCTGCAACAAGATTCCTAAATATAAGCTTCTCACTCTGAATAATGATCCAATCCTTCTTGACAAAACTAGGAGTCAGAAGAGTAGAGTCCTTCCACAAAACCTGTTTTTATTTGCTAGTCCAATACAGGTAATGCAAACAAATGGAAAAGAAGTCAGGGAAAACTCCACATTCAATTTTTTTTCCAAAATACATTAGAATATATCTAAACAAGAAAGCAAAAGAGCAATATAATGAAAAGTGTGAAACACTGAAAAAATAAATTGATGGTGATACTAAAATATGACAAGGCCTTTCATGTTCATAGATTGGAAGAATTAGTGTCGTTAGTATTGTGATCTATAGATTCTGTGCCATCACCATTAAAACTCTAGATTCTTCATAGTAGAAAAAATTAAAGAGAGACAATCTTAGAATTCATATGGAAACACAGATAGCCAACACAATTTAAAGTAAAACAAAAATGCTGGTGGTCTTAGTTTACCTAATATACACAGGTATAATAAAAATATGAAGTTGTCTGGAAAGTTGAATCAGCAGTTAAGAGAACTTTCTGCTTTTTTTTTTTTTTTTTTTTAGCAGAAAATAAAGATTCACCTTCCACTCACATGGAGGCTCACAATCAGACATTCATTACTCTAGTTCATTCACTAGTTCTGGAAATCTGACACCCAATTCTGTCCTCTATGTGTAAATGGCAAGCTATGGTACATTTATATATGCAGGCAAAGCACTAATACTCATAAAATAAAATAAATCTCTTTTAAAAAACATGCTACTAGTACAAGAATATAGTATATATTCTATTGAACTATATAGACCAATGGAACAGAAAAGAAGTTCCAGAATTCCACAGTGATGCAGTCACCTACTTTTAGAGAAAGATGCAGAAAATATAACAGTAAAGAAATGATAGCCTTTTAAGTAAATGGTATTGGGTAAATCAGGTATCTGTCAACAGAATATTGAAACTAAGTCTTTATTTTTGTGTCTCACAAAAATCATTGCAAATAGATGAAGTCCAAAAAGTAAGAAACTTCTGAAACTGTTAGAAGAAAATGAGAAAACATTTACAATATTTTGTAATATAGGTATAAAAGAGGAGTTTTTAAATAGAACCATAGTCATCCAGGAATTACTTAGAACAAGGAACAAATAGGACCTGGTAAAATTAAAAAAACATCTCCACAGCAAATGAAACAGTTAATTGATCATAGAGACAGCCCATAGATTGGCAAAAACATTACGAGCTATAAGTTTGAAAAATGATTAATACATAGAAGATATTAATAACTACAAACACTGAGCAACAAGAAATGGACCAACACAACAAATGAGATCATTAAATAGGTAGACAATTCTCAATCTGTGTTGTACTAATGACAATACATGTATAAAAATCCAATCTTACTCTCCATAAAGAAATTGCATATGTAATCTACGTAGAGTTGTTATATCCAGTCTTTCAAACTATTAGTCTCTAAGAAAACAAACAATAGCAAATGCTGGTGAGGACACAGATAGAAAGAAATACTTACACACCTTATTCATAGATGGAAACTAGTCCAATCTCTATGGAAGTCATTGCAGTGGAATCTCAAAAAAGCTAAACATAGACCTCGTAAATGATTCATTTGAGACATATGTGGCTATTTACCTCAAGGCCTTCAAGTCAGCATGTCACAGAAACACTTATATAGCAATGTTGCAGCACTATCCACAACAGCTAAATCATGGAAGCAACGTGGTTATCCAACAATAGAAAGGTGAATAAGAAAATATGTGGTATATGTGCACAAAGAGAGCAACAGAACAAGAAAATTTGAACACAGGGAACTTCCCAGAGACTCAAACTCCAACCAAGGACTATTCATGGAGATAACCCAGAACCCCTGCACAGATGTAGCCCAGGGAAGTTCAGAGTCCAACTGGGTTACATAGTAATGTAAAGAGGGACTGCCTCTGACATAATCTGATTGGCCTGCTCTTTTATCACCTCCCCCTGGGGGGGGGGGGAGCAGCCTTACCAGGCCATAGTAGAGGACAATGCAGCCACTTTTGATGTGAACTGATGGACTAAGATCAGAAAGGAAAGGAGAACCTCCCCTATCAGTGGACTTGGGGAGTGGCATGCATGCAGAGGGAGGAGGGAGGGTGGGATTGGGAGGGGAGGAGGGAGGGGCTTATGGGGGGGATGCAGAATGAACAAAGTGTAATTGATGAAAAACTAAAAAAAAAAAAAGGGAAAAAAATTTAATTTAAGAACCGTAAATGACTTTCAAAAGTGGAGGAAAACATGGAGTTAGTCAATTTACATGGAGCACGTCTCGCCCCTGGGGGCAATGGTCTCCTGAACCTACTCAGACCTCGGACACCACCACTGCTGGTTCTAGAACTGATGCAGGATGTTCCAATGAAGGGGTTAAGGCTTCTCATAATATTTCCTATAAGCCCACACCTGTTTGTTTATATCCCCCATTTTTATTCATTATTAGCTAGATAGAGCCAAGTAATTGTGGTAATGATACTTGCTATTTTGCCCAATGCTGGAATGCTAGTAAATTTACTGGCTGGTTACTCGCATGCCTCGCTGGGTGCCTGTGCCTGTTGATGCCCCTCACGCTATGACTCTCTTCAGACAGAAAAGGGATCTTGGAATTACAGCCACCATTGTTACTGCCATCTCATTGTTGGCTGTTGGAGCTACCACCTCGGCATTAGCCATGAGTCATACTGTGCAGACTGCTCAGACCCTGAATAATCGTTTAGCCAATGTAGCTCATGCCTTAGATGTACAAAAAGAAATTAATGCTAAACTAAAAGGAGGCTTGATGGTGTTCAATCAGAGGATTGACTTCGTGCAGGAGCAAATTGATACCCTATGGCAAATTGCTCAACTTGGCTGTCAATGGAAGTATGCTGGATTTTGTGTCACTAGCACACAACATGAGAATGTTTCCTGTGCTGCAAATCTGTCTAAACAATTTGTCTAATTTTATTTTAGGTAATTGGACTAGAGAATTCGATACTATGATGGAGCAGCTGAGAGTTGCCATTGTCACGGTAAATTCTACCAGAGTGGACGCAGGACTAGCCATAGGATTATCATCATGGATTGCTGCAGGCATGAATCATCTGAAGGAATGGGCGGGCATGGGAGCGTTAGCAGGCCTTCTGGTGTTGGTCTCCTTGGTTTGCCTGTGGTATATATGCAAGATTAGAGTCTCACAACAGCGTAATGCAGCCATGACCATTCAGGCCTTTACAGCCATTGAAGCAGGACAGTCTCCCCAAGCATGGGAGCTAAAATGTTACGCTCAGGATGCGAGGCTAAGCACTGCACTCAGGGTCAGCCGCTTTGGACCCAGAGAAGAGCATGTCTGATTGCATGCAGGTTGATGCCCCAGGTCCCGCCTCTGAGAAAAAGGTATCAGATGGGTCTGATACTCTCTGGGTGGATGACACCTAAATGAACTTCAGTAAAAAGTCCCAAGTTATTTCTAATATCAGAGATCAGACCTCTTCTCTTGCCTGATGTGTCTAAAACAAAAAGGGGGAACTGTAAAGAGTTGAGTAATGCTGTGCCTTAAAGATGGAGCTGGTTTCTGCCTTCCACCTTCCTGATGGTGAGTGCTCTCTGTCACAAACAACTCCATATTTGGCTAAGGCTGAGGATCTGGCTTGCTTCCCTGTGTGTGGACCTATCTGCATTGCCCATGTGGCACGCTGGGGTTGGCTACCCAGAGGCTATTTAAGCTGTGGCCTGGCTTTCCCCAGGGTCAGATTATTGTTCAAGGTTCCTGAATAAACTGCATTGAAAAAAAAAAAAAAAAGAATTCTCTGTTTAACTCTGTATGTCATTTTTTAAATGGATTACTTGATTTTTTTTTTTTTTTTTGGTTTTTAATTTTTGAGTTCTTCATATATTTCAGATATCAGCCCTCTGTCAGATATAGGGTTGGTGAAGATCCTTTGCCAGTTTATAGCCTGTCTTTTTGTTCTGATGATCGTGTTCTTCCCTTTACAGAAGCTTTTCAGTTTCATGAGATAATATTTGCTGATTGTTGATCTTAGAGCCTGTGCTGTTGGTGTTCTGTTCAGGAAGTTGTCTCTTGTGCCAATGAGGTCAAGGCTCTTCCCCACTTTTTCTTTTAAAAGATTTAGTGTGTCTGCTTTGTATTGAGGACTCAGATCCACTTTTTCTTTAGTTTTGTGCAGGGTGATAAATATGCATCTATTTGATTTTTCTACATGTACACATCCAGTTAGACCAGTAACATTTGTTAAAGAGACTGTCTTTTTTTCTATTGTATGGTTTTGGCTTCTTTGTCAAAAATCAAGTATCCATAGTTATGTAGAATTATAACTGGGTATTCCATTATATTCCATAGATCCACCATTCTGTTTCTATGCCAGTACCAGGCCGTTTTATCACTGGTGCTCTTTAGTACAGCTTGAGATCAGAAGATCTTTTATTGAACAGGATTGCCTTAGCTATTCTGGGTTTTTTTGTTTTTCCATATGAAATTGTACATTGTTCTTTCAAATTCCGAAAGAATTGTGTTGGTATTTTGATGGGAATTGCATTGAGTCTCTAGATTGCTTTTGGCAGGATGGCCATTTTCACTATATTAATCCTACCTATCCATAAGCATGGGAGATCTTTCCATCTTCTGATAGCTTCTTTAATTTCTTTCTTCAGACACTTGAAGTTTCTTTCAAAAAGGTCTTTCACTTGCTTGGTTAGAGTCACACAAAGGTACTTTATGTTATTTGTGGCTATTGTGAATGGTGTTGTTTCCCTGATTTCTTTCTAAGTCCTCTTGTCTTTTGTATGCAGGAGGGCTATTGATTTTTTTTTTTTTTGAGTTAATTGTGTATCCAGCCGCTTTGGTGAAGGTTTTTTACAGCTGAAGGATTTCTCTGGTAGAATTTTAGGGGTCACTCTGTATACTATCATATCATCTATGAATATGGATACTTTGACTTCTTTCTTTCCAATTTGTATCCCCTTGATCTCCTTTAGTTGTCTTATTGTACCAACTAGGACTTCATGTACTATGTTGAAGAGATATGGAGAGATTGGTCAGCCTTGCCTTGTCCCTGATTTCAGTGAGACTGATAAAATTTTCTCTACATTTAGTTTGATGTTGGCTATAGGCTTGTTCTATATTGCCTTTACTATGGTTAGGTATGTGTCTTGTATCCCTGATCTCTCTAAGACTTTAAGTATGAATGCCTGTTGGATTTTTTCAAATGCTTTTTCAGCATCTAAGGAGATGATCATGTGCTTTTTCTCCTTCAGTTTATTTATATCGTAGATTACATTGATTGATTTTCATATATTGAACCACTCCCATATGCCTGGGACAAAGCCTACTTTGTCATGGTAGATGATATCTTTTATGTGTTCTTGGATTCAATTTACAAGTATTTGAGAATTTTTTGTTTCAATGTTCATAAGAGAGATAGATTTTAAGTTCTCTTCTTTTATTGTTGCCTCATAGAATGAGTTTGGTAATGTTCCTTCAGGTTTTGATTTGTGTGTGTGTTTGCGTGTGTGTGTGTGTGTGTGTGTGTGTGTGATACTTTGAAGAGAATCGAGTTAACTCTTGAAGCCATCTGGCCCTGGGCTTTTTTTTTTTTTTTTTTTTTTGGTCCAGGATTCTTTTGATGACTTCTTTTTCCTTGGGGGATATAGGACTATTTAATCTATTTAACTGATATTGATTATTGATTTAATTTTGGTCAATGGAATCTATCAAGAAAATTATATCCATTTCATTTAAATTTCGAATTTTGTGGCATATAGGCTTTTGTAGTAAGACCTAATGATTGTTTGGATTTCCTGAGTGTTTATTGTTATGTCCCCCTTTTAATTTATGATTTTTGGATTTGGATTTTTTTCCTTTCTGCCTTTTAGTCAGTTCAGCTATGGGTTTGACTATCTTGTTGATTTTCTCAAAGAGCCAGCTCTTGGTTTCATTGATAATTTGAATTGTTTTCTTTGTTACTAATTGAGTTCAGCTCTGATTTGATTATTTGCAAAATTTTACTCCTCTTGGGTGTGCTTGATTCTTTTTTTCTAGGGCTTTTAAGTGTGTTGGTAAGTTGTTTGCATGGAAGATCTCAAAATTTGTTTTGAAGGCACTTAATGCTATGTACTTACCTCCTAGCACTGCTTTCATTTTGTCCCATAAATTTGGGTAAATTTTGCCTTCATTTTCATTGAATTTTAGGAAGTCTCTAATTTCTTCCTTTTTTTTCTTCTCTCATGCAGCTGTAGTAGACTAGAGAATTGTTTAGTTTCCAAGCACATGTAGGCTTTTTTTCATTTCTATTGTTATTGAGGTATAGTTTTAGGCCAATTTTAGGCCTTGTCTGATAATAAACAAGGGATTATTTCAATCTTCTTGTATCTGTTGAGGATTGCTTTGTGCCCTACTATATGGCCAGTTGTGGAGCAGATTTGGTGAGGTGCTGAGAAGAATGCATATTCTTTTGAGTTAGGGTAAAATATTTTGCTTTCTCTGTCCATGTTTATCCAAAGCTTTGCTGTGTAGAGTAGTCTTGTTTGACATCTGTGTTCTCTTAGAGTCTGTGTAACTTCTCCCCAGACCCTTCTGGATTTCCTAGTTTCTGTTGAGAATTCTGGTGTGATTCTGATAGGTCTACCTGTGTATGTTACTTGTCCTTTTCCCCTTGCTGCTTTCAATATTCTTTTTCTTTATTCTGTAGATTTAGTGGTTTGACTATGATGTGAAGTGAGGAATTTATTTTCTTTTCTAGTTTATTTGATCTTCTGTGGGTCTTTACTATGTTTTACTGGCATCTCTTTCTTTAAGTTGGGAAAATTTTTTTCTTTGATTTTCTTGAAAATGTTTTCTGGACCTTAGAGCCTGGAATCTTCTTTTTTGTCTATTCCTATTTTTCTTAGATTTCATCTTTTTATGATGTCCTTGATTTCTTGGATGTTTTGTGTTTGGAACTTTTCGGATTTTTTTTTTTTTTGACAAATGTATCAATGTCTGCAAATGTATCTTCAGAGCTTAAGATTCTCTCTTCCATCTCTTGTATTCTGTTGGTGATGCTTACCTTTGTGGTTCCTGATCCACAGAGTGGTTTTCTCTGCTAGTGTTTTCTTTATTGATTCTAATTGTGTTTTCAGTGTGGACAAATATGCAGGTGCCCAGAATGGCTCAGTGGTCTACAGTCCTGTCTTGGTATTGTATTCTAAGCACTCAGATCTATCTGGTATGCACCATCTTGGCTCCAGGAATTGTTTCCAGGAATTGTGTGCTTGGACTCCATTGGGAGACCCATAGAACAGCAGCTTCAATGTTGAGAATGCTGTCCTAAAGATCCCTATGTTGCCCACAGTGGGATGTGTATGGGAGGGATCAGATGGCTGACTATTAGAGTAGAGGGACTAGATGCACTCACTTGCAAGCACATGTGGTAAGCACAGAGGGACCACAGTTTTCTACTCTCAGATTTGGGTCCCCTATTCGGCTTTTAGAGTAAGTAGGTGCCTATACCTGGAGGTATGCACTCCCCACTGCTGCAGTTGCCTCTGCAAAGCTGCTGGAGAAAGAGATGGTGTAGCTGATAGTGCAGGGGGTGGATAGTTCACCACTCTCAGATCCTGTAGATGTTCACAGGGTACCTGGATCCAATCTGTCCTAGCTCATGGATTGTCCCCTCTAGCTTGGGAAGCCTCAAAGTCGATACTCTGGCTTCAGCTGCCCAACCACTCACCAGTTTTCTCAGGAGTTTTGCATCCTGTTTTCTTCAGAAACAGTGTGAACTGGTCACTGCCTTCCAGTGCATTCCCCAAACTAATGTTTATCCCCAAAGCTAAAATAGTTGATTGCACAAAGTATAAATATAACTCCAAATGTATAATTAAAATGCTAGTTAGGATAAATCAATTTGTATTAATAGTGTTCTCATGTATAGTAAAAAATATGCATGTCTTCAGTATCCAATCATTTATTTTTGAAATATGTATGTTTAAAATCAATGTCCTTAACAAACACCTAACTACCTTTTTAAGTTGTGTATTACAGAAAAAGAGTGCAATATTTATCTGGTCATAAAGTATTAAAATGAAAACCATCCTAATGATAGTGGCAGAGTTGGGCTCTTCTGAATTAGTGACATTGGAACAGGGACTTACTTGTAGGCTGAAAAAATATGGAGCCAAGTAGAGTACAACAAGCACAAAACCATAAGATAGAATGAGTTTGATATATTCGGAGAGCTGTAGGAAGTGTCTGTAAGTACAGCAGTAGAGAGAGAGTTAAAGCCCAATATTCTGTGCCTAACTTGTAAAAGGTAAGCAGGGTCTCTCAGACTAGATACAAAACAGATTGTACTCCTCAGATGAAAAAGTTACCAGAATGCCAGAAGAAAAAAAAAATGCACTATAGAAAAAAAAAATTCTTACAAAAGACAACAGATTTTTTCACTTTAACTCATGATTCACATCCATGAATTCCTAAAAATCTATTTGTGATTTGAAGGTGAGTTGTATTTTGTGGAAATATGTTACATAAAAACTCAGAATTTGGATATTTATCTCTGAATCTGGAAAAGGAATAAAGTTTGGAAATTAACTCAAATGATGCTTTTCTTTGCTACATAAATTTTGGAAATAATTTACATTCTAAAGCCCAAAATAATATATTCTGAATAATAGACCTTATGAATGGCATCCTATAAAATGTACACCATTTTCTGTTTGATAAAGAGGGTGGTAGAAGACATCTCTGTGAGTAGGCTTGGGAAATACTTAAGTCATCATAATCAGTCAGGCTTTTAAGTGTGATCTAAGCAAGTTTAATAGAGTATTTGGCACCCATCTGTCTAATCTGTCTAGTCACAAGAAGCACAACATTTTTACTTTTATTTTATTATTTTTTTAATTTTAATTTTTTTTCACAATTTATTCATTATATATCCCAATTGAAGCCCCCACCCTCAATACTTCTTAGTCCCACCCTCCCTCTCTTTTCTGCCCTATTCTGCATTGCCAGGGTCAAGAGATCAAAGAGCAGGCAATAGGGTTCATGACAAAGGCAGCCCCTGCTCCCCTTACTGGGGTACCCAAGTGGAGACTGAGCTGCCAACAGGCTACATCTGAGAAGAGGGTCTATGTCCTCTCCATGCATAGAGAGGTTGGTACATCAGTCTCTGCAGGACCCCCTAGGCTCAGAATTTTTAGCTTTGTTGGTCTCCTTTTGTGCTTCTGTCCACTCCATGTCCTTCTATCCCCAACACTCTCTTCTTCCATAAGACTCTGCCCACAGTTTGGATGTGAGTCTCAGTATCAGCTTTGATCCCCTGTTGAGTGGAACCTTTCAGAGGACCTTCTATAGTAGGTTCCCATCTGGTTTCCTCTCTTCCACCACTGCTGATATTTATTCTGTTTGCCATTCTCAATGAAATTTAAACATCCTCCTTAGGGTCCTCCTTAGTGTTTAGCTTCTTTAAGTCTGTAGATTTTAGTACGAATAGCCTATACGAATAGCCATATAAATGGCTAATATCCTCTTATAACTGAGTGTTTACCATGCCTGTCTTTCAGTTTCTGGGTTACCTCACACAGGATGATCTTTTCTAGTTCCATCCATTTGCCTTGCACAACAATTTTAAACAATCTCTATGATTTATTTAAGTTAACATGATTTCTAAGCCAGCTCCATTCCCTATAAATCTAACTCTGGATTCCAGCTGTCTGCTAAATACTTTACTAGACAGTCCTGTAACTTTACTATTTCCATATCCCATATACATGTGTAAATTGGATCTGATATTTCAGAGTAAGTTGTTCTGTATATTTGTCCCAGTCACAGATTTGTGTAATGGTCTCTGCTACAAAGATAAGATTCTTTGATGAGGTCTGAGAACTGAACTTATCAGTTGGTTTAAAATATGTATTTAAAAAACAGTTAGAAATTGTACTGGTCTGTGATGTTAGCAGCAGTCAAATATCCTCTAGGATCAATGAACATCAGCTTCTACATTTTAAAATGATATGAAAGATGCATGTCTTGCCAAAGGACAAAAATGTGATGAACACAGAAACAGACAGTACTAAGAAAATTTAAAAAAAAAATTGTCTTAAAGTCATAGATGTTCACTTTATTGAAAAGGATTCAATAGTCATTTTAGAGTGATACCTATCTTGTTACCTAGCAAATCTGTGTAAGAGCTCTCAAGGTTAGAGTCCCTTCATATAAGATGTTTTGGAAATAGTGACATTACTCTTGAATATATGAAAAGTCTAAATTGGAAGGAGAGAAAAACATATTGATAAATATATCTTATATAGAGATAACTGATTTTAGCAAGTTTTTAATATAGCCTACATACTTATTTCCTCAATTGCATATAATTTTCATTCATCATGATCTGCATTTTGGCATTACTGAAAATAAACTCTTTCCTGATTTAGACAGCGCACATAGCAATGTTTACTTAAACTTTGCACATTTAAGTTACTAGTACTTAGAGTTCAGGTACAATTTTCTGTTTGTTGTTACAGTTTTATTGGCTTCTCCAACCTACTTTTTTTCAGACTAAATTTCATGCATCCCAAGCTGGCCTCAAACTTGATTATGAAACTCTTATCCTACTATGTCTATCTGTCAACAGCTATATTTACATATATGTGCACAAGGGCTGGGATGGTTATTTATTTTTAATCACTGCCTCAGAGATGGTTGTCTTAAATATCTCCCTACAAATAACTTTGGTATTTTAAATTTATCTACCGTAATTTTCTGTATTCTAGTGGCATTTTCCTTTTATTTATTTTCTCTCATATATTACATCTCAACTACAGTTTCCCCTTACTTTTCTCCCCGAGTCTTCTCTCCCCAACCTGCCCTCCCCACTCTCCCCTGAATTCATTCCTCCTTCACATCCCTTCAAAAGAGAGCAGGCATCTCAGAGGGCAGTTAAGTTAGGCTTCTGTCTGCAAGCTTAATAGAGTACAATTAATATTGTCAGTGGTTGGCTCTCTTCCATGGTGTGGGTCTCAAGTTGTGCCAGTCATTGTTTGGCCATTCCCTTTATCTCTGTTCCATCTTTGTCCTTTACACATCTTGTAGGCACGATAAATTTTGAGTCAAAGGTTTTGTGGGTATGTTGGTGTCCCATTTCTTCCATTGGAAGTCCTGACTGACTAGGAGGGGGCCACTTCATTCTCCATATCCCTGCTGCTAGGAGTCTCAGCTAGAGCCACCTCAGTTAGAGCCATATCCTGCCAGGAGCCTACTCAGTTGCAGGTCTCCAGCTTGTTACAGAGATGCCTCCTAATTTCCCCCCACACACATGGGTTTCCCTTCTCTCTCCGAACCCTCTCACCAAACACCCTTGTTCTCCCAATATCTGAACCCCACCCTTGTTCCCCTCCTCACCTCTCATCTCATTCAGTTCTTTCTCTTCATTTGGCATCTATTTTATTTCACTTTCTTAGTGAGATTCAAGAATATCCCTCCCCCCGCCGCACGGGTCCTCCTGGGTACTTAGCATCTTCCAGTCTGTGAGATATAATATGGATATTCTGTACACTATGGCTAATATACACTTATAAGTGAGTACATACCATGTATGTCTTTCTGCTTCTAGGTTAGCTCACATAGGATGATGTTTCTAGTAACATTCATTTGCCTACAAATAACATGATGTACTTGTTTTTAATGGCTGCATAGTATTCCATTGTGTAAATAAATATACCTCATTTTCTTATCCATTCTTCAGTTGAGGAGCATCTGGGTTGTTTCCAGTTTCTGGCTATTCTGATAGGCTCCACTGAGTAGCAGATCAAAACAGATGCTGAGACACACAGCCAAACATTAGGCAGAACACAGGGAATCTTGTGGAAGAGTAGGGAGTAAAATAGAGGGACCTAGAGGGGACAGGAACTCCACAAGAAGTCCAACAGAGTCAACTGACCAAGGACTATGTGGGCTCAAAGAGACTGAAGTACCAACCAAAGAGCAAGAATAGATTGGATATTAAACATATGTAGCTGGTGGGCAGCTTGGTATTCATGAGAATTCCCAAACAATTGGAGCTGGGACATTCTCTGACATGGACTCTGTGGTTTACTTATGGATTATTTTCCCCTAGCTTGGCTGCCTTGTATGGTCTCAGGGGAAGAGAATGTGCTAAATTCTGATGAGACTTGATGTGCTGGAGTAGGTTGATGAGTGGACTTCTGTTTTCTGAGGAAAAGGAGAGGGGAGAAAGAGGGAAGATGGTGGGAGTCGTATTGGGATGAGATGAGGGAGGGAACTGAGATCAGGAAGGAAAATAATTAAATAACTTAATTAACTAGAACAAAATAAAATAGAGCAAGCTTTCTAGGGACATCAACCAAATACGACATAATAAGTTATAATAAGATCTGTTATGTATTCTCACATCAAGTCTGGACAAGGCAACCCAACAGGAGAAAAGCATTCCAAAGGGAGGCAAAAGAACCAGAAGCAGCCACCACTCCACTCTTAGAAATCTCAGAAGAACACCAAACTATACAACCGTAACATGTACAGAAGCTATAAGTCAGACCCATACAGGCTCCCCGATCTCTGTGAGCCCACTTAAGTCCCTGTCAGTTGACTTTGTGTGCCATATTCTTGTGATGTCCTAGAACACTCCTGTTCCCCCAGTCCTTCTTCCTGCCCCTCTATAGGACTCCTTGAGCTTCCCCTAATATTTAGCTGTAGGTAGCTGCATCTGTTTCTATCAGTTGCTGAGTGAAGTCTCTCTGGTCCCTATGATGAATATTATGCTAGACCCTGGTCCCAGCACATCATGCAGTCATGAAAACTTGTAGGCTGGAGGTTGTGTGGTTAGGTTGGTTTCCCAGTCCCTCCATTGGAGGTCTTGCCTAATTACATAGGATGGCTAGTCCAGGTTCGCTTGCCCCTATTGCTATGAATTTTTACTAATGTCACCCTGGATTCTATGGATTTTCCCTTGCACTGAGTTTCTACTTCACTCCCCAGATGAACCATTCACAATTCAAATTATCTCTCCCAGGATTCTTTCTCCCACTGATCCCACCTGTTTCTATTCCTACCTACCCTGAGTCTGTCCCTGAAACCTATTCTATTTCCTCTTCCCAATATAATACTTGTATCCCCCCTAAGTCCTTGTTGTTGCTCAGAGATAGTTTCTTGAACTACTTCCATACAAGTAACTTACATCTGAAATATTTATGTATAAAAAATCTGTATTTTCTTTTTATTTATAACCTATACACTAACTTGTATTCATCTATGTGGTTATGTACAGCCATTAAATATCTTGCTCCTTTTAGCCACTATATATTCCAGAAAGTCCATGAGGATGATTGTTTTACTGACAGATAATCCAAAGTATGACATAGAACAAAATCAACTTTTAGTAAATTACTTGTCAAACTCATGAATAAATAAAATATTTAACTCATTAGTATAAACCAGATACAAACTCAGTATGGATATAGATGCATATATTATACACACATATATGTGTGTATATATCTGTCTGTGTACACCTATATGTACAATGCACACACATGCACACACACACACATACCATCTATGTACAGTAACAAAGTATGATGCATCTGATTGTTAAGGTGGAAATATGATGCCAATGTAAGTGGGAATCATTATGGCTGAAATATGAACTACCTTTAGTCACTTACAAAATGAAAACCAAGTCACTAATATAACTCAGAAAATATGAAAAGTTTTTCATCTCATTCTATAAGCTGATTTGAACGCATTGCATTGAATGCTCATTTAAGAAAATAAATAAAATGACAAGAAGTCCAATTCATAATGACTTTCTTATGGTATATTTACCCCTTCATTTATTACCTCTCAAATATCACCATATTACCACAAAACAGCTATATATGTGAATTTTTTCTCTTCTTCTTCAACATTTATATGTTTCTTAATTTCCTTATTTTTTAAGAGCAAAAGCCTATGAATTTATTTTTAACAAACAATACTTCTAGAGGAAATATAATGGTTTGGAAACAAAACAAGACAAAATTTGTCAGTAACAAAACCCACAGGTTTCTCCTATCATAGAAAATCAATAAATAACTGGTAAAAATAAGCATTATAAATTTTTTGACTTCTATAATTACACTGTTAACAAAACCAGATAAAATTTACACAGGGAAAAAGTACAGAAACAGAAAATAGCATAGAGACCTTCAGACCTATGTTGGCAATTCCAAGGCCAACATTGTCGAATATACAAGTGCCAGGTTTTCATGCTCTTTAGTGAACAGACAGACACTATTGGACAAACCAGCCCCCAAAAGGGTAAACTAATCTAATAATTCCTTCTATACCATTGGTGCTTCTAAAGCAAACATTAAAGTACCTATCAAAACGTTACTATAATACACAAAACTATAGAAGTAGAATAAATTACAAAAGGGACATGAATATTTATTCACATATATATAATATATGTTATATAATACATATATTCATGTCCCTTTTGTAGTTTATTCTAATATATATATATATATATATATATATATATACATCTACTATGTATGTACTATATGTATATACTATATATATACATATATGCAACAACCTTTCATGGTGACAAAAACAACTAATGAAAAGACACTTCCTTAACCAAGGATGCATGTAAAACAAATTCTTACAGCTAACTTCATTCTATGCTGTAAAAGATTGAAATTTGTCTCCCTAGATTCAAATGCAAAGGCCATATTTATTCAAAATAATGCTAAAAATTTGACCCAGTGTGATTAGTGAAGAAAAGTTAGGAAGATGCATTTGTAAGGAAAGCTACAAAACTATTAATATTTGCAGACTGCATGATAACATAGAATATAAAACCTTCTACAGAATACACACAAAATTTAATTTATTATATCAAATGAAAGATTTTACAAGAAACCAATGATACAAACTTAATACACAAAAAACTGTTGTATTTCTACATGCCAGCAAAAATAAACAAGCAAAACTTACTCATGCCATAATATACAAAATAATTCAATTGACATTGAAAAAAAATTCATAAAGTGCTGCCCTCACATAAAGCCCAAAGCAAATGTGTCCTTCTAATCTTGAAATAGAACTTCCCAGACCATGAAATAAAATAAGCCTTTAATCCTTATAACTGTCTCAGTTAGTTCTTTATATAATGTGAATTTGAACAAATGTGGGACTATTGCAGTATTGAAAGTCTTATGAGAATTTAAGCAACCTGGCCGAATATTTATGAAGTATTTTCTTGTCAGGAACCCATACAAATGCATAAAAATGTTTTCTTTTTTGTAGTTTTTTCTTTATTAATTACACTTTATTCACTTTGTATCCCCCCTGTGGTTCCCTCCCTCCTCCCATCCCAATCCCTCCCTTCCTCCACTCTCTGCATGCATGTCCCTCCCCAAGTCCACTGATAGGGGAGGACTTCTTTTCTTTCCTTCTGATCCTAGTCAGTTAGGTCACATCAGGAGTGGCTTCAGTGTCTTCTGTGGCCTGGTAATGCTGCTTCCCCCTCGGGGGAAGGTAATTAAAGAGCAGGCCAATCAGTTCATGTCAGAGACAGTCCCTGTTCATATTACAATGGAACCCACTTGGATATTGAACTGCCATGGGCTACATCTGTGCAGGGGTCTTAGGTTATCTCCATGCATGGTCTTTGGTTGGAGTATCAGTCTCAGGAAAGACACCTGTGCTCAGAATTTTTTGGTTCTGTTGCTCTCCTTATGGAGTTCCTGTCCTCTCCAGATCTTACTGTTTCTCCAAATGCTCAATTCCTTCCAGAAAGGCAAAGAGGATGGACATCAGAAGAAGGAGAAAGGAGGGTACAACTCAGGAGCCTGACAAAGAGGACCTCTGAAAGGCTCTTTCCTGTATATTATCAATGCAGATGTTGAGACTTATGGGCACCCTTTGGGCAGAGTGCAGGGAATCTTATGAAAAAAAAATGTTTTCATAATAAAGTAGAGGGTGAATAATCATACAATATCAGAGATTTGAATTGAGATTTTCGCCCAAATAACAGCTCACCTATTGCTCATCCTAATGAGTCAATTTTTCTCGTGGGCCACTAAGCTTAGATTGATAATAAAGAATGACAGACAGCCTTTGTACATCCCTGAATCAACGAATGCTTTATCAGCTGGAAAAGGTATGGAAAGTGATTAAATTGCATTCATGAAAACATTAAAGAAAAAGCAACAAAGATATAAAAATACTTGACAGCTCTCTATTGATTAAACAATCTTAATCTAAATTTGAAATGGAATAACTGCCAAGAATTATCAAATAATAAGTAAAACGGTCCTTTCTTGTATGCATTAATAATAACATGTTCTCTTTATATCTCAGCATCTACTATATCCAGTAAAAATCCTGATTCATAATATATTTTTATAATATGATGTCAGATATTGTCATAGATGTGTTACAATGAATAGATCAAATTTAATTTTTTCTAAATCCCAGTTATATACACTTTATGATACATGTTCTACTAACAAGGGAATTGAGTTTGTAAAAAAATTAAATCATGAAGTTAGTTAATTGCAGAGAGAGTATTTGATCATAAGTAAAGTTAGTAACAAAGCTTATTTAAGCAATTCTATACTCTATAGTTTTTACTTTCTTACAAAACTTACATATAACAGCAAAAGCAGTAGCTCTAACATAGGAAGAATGTGGCAGTGAGAAAAAGAAATTTATCACACATCAAAATGTTTTTTAATTATTTTTATTTCATATATATGAATGCTTGCCTGCACATATATATGTGTACAATAGTTGTGTTTGGTACCTGAGGCTGGAAGAATGGGGCATAAGACATCAAAAAACTAGAGGTTACAGATAGTTGTGCATTGCAACTTTTGTGTTTAGACATGAACCAGCGTCTTCTATAAAAGTAGCTAGTGCTCTTAACCACTGATCCATCTCTCCAACCCCATAATATTATCATATATTTTATATATATGGTATATTATCATATATATAATACATTTATATATGTATCATGGATACATTTTCAACTCAAGCTTAAGTTCCATCAATATATGCATTTTTGCATTTGAAATATGAATGGAGCTTAAATGATGATATTTGAAATGTCTAGTCAGTAAAACTAAAAGTTTAATACAAGCGAATAATATTTCATAGATAATTTATCATATATTTAATATTTTAAAAATTTGTAAAAAAAAAAGGAGGGAGGGTGGGATTGGGAGGGGAGGAGGGAGGGGCTTATGGGGGGATGCAGACTGAATAAAGTGTAATTGATGAAAAATTAAAAAAAAGGAAAGTTATTTAATCTTTTGTTGTGTTTTAAAGAAAAAAATAAAAGAATTACTAATGTCAAAAAAAATTTAATTTTTGGAGCTTTTTAACATCATAAGGCTATTCTCATTTATCAACATAATTATAGTTCTGTACAACCAAACTATATATATATATATATATATATATATATATACATAATTTTGCATTACAATGAAAACAACCCTTTCAGTTCCAGTTCAATTTAGTCTTTCATTCATGTCTAAATGTTTTCATAAGTTCATTTGCTAAATGTTCTTTGTATTCAGTGCAAAAGTCAGTATGGTTATTTTATTTTTTTTTAATTTTATTTTTTTTCTTATCAGTTACATTTTATTAACTCTGTATCCCAGCCATGTCCCGATCCCTCATTCCCTCCCAGTCCATCCTTCCCTCCCTCATCTCCACCGTGCCCCTTTCCAAGTCCACTGATAGGGGGGACCTCCTCCCCATTCATCTGATCCTGTTTTATCAGGTATCTTCAGGACTGGATGCAAAGACCTCCTCTGTGGCCTAACAGGACAGCTCCTCCGCTGGGGGTAGGGAGGCCAAAGAGCCAGTCATTGAGTTCCTGTTAGAAATAGTCCTTATTCCCCTCACTTTGGGAAACCAATTGGTTACTGAGCTACCACAGGCTACATCTGAGTGGAGGTTCTAGGTTATATCCATACATGGTCCTTGGTTGAATGTCAGTCTCAGAAAAGACCCTGTGCCCAGATATATTTGGTCCTGTGGAGCTCCTATCTTTTCCCCATCAGACTAACTCCCCTTCTTTCTTATGATTCCCTGTACTCTGCCAAAGGTTTGGTCATGAGACCTTGCTTTGAAAACACTGCTAGTTAGAGTCTTTCAGATGTGCTCAGTAGAGTCCTGTCATACGTTCAATGCACATCCCATCTGTCTTTCTAAACGAGGATTGATCATCTTACCCCATGTCTGCTGTCTTGATTATCTTTTTTAGGAGTACAGATTCCATTATGTTTATCATATCTTATAGGTCTATATAAGTAAGTATATACTGTGTTTGTCTTTCTCCTTCTGGGATATTTCACTCAGAATGATCTTTTCTAGATCCCACCATTTGCCTGCAAATTTCATGATTTCCTCCTTTATGATTGTTGAGTAGTATTCCATTGTGTAAAAATACCACAATTTCTGTACCCATTCCTCTGTTGATGGACATCTGGGCTGTTTCCAGGGTTTTGGCTATTACAAATAAAGCTGCTATAAACATGGTTGAGCAAGTATCCCTTTTGTGTACTTGAGCAAACTTTGGGTATATACCTAGCAGTGGTATAGCTGGGTCTTGAGTAAGCAGTATTCCTAATTGTCTTAGAAAGTGCTAGATAGCTTTTCAGAGTGGTTGTACCAGTTTACATTCCCACCAGCAGTGGAGAAGGGTTCCCCTTTCTCCACAACCTCTCCAGCATGTGTTGTCACTTGAGTTTTTCATCTTGGCCATTCTGATGGGTGTAAGGTGATATCTAAGGGTCGTTTTGATTAGCATTTCCCTAATGGCTAATGAGGATGAGCATTTCTTTAAGTGTTTTTCTGCCATTCGATATTCCTCTGTCGAGAATTCTCTGTTTAGCTCTGTTCCCCATTTTTTAATTGGATTACTTGGTTTGCTGCTTTTCAGCCTCTTTAGTTCTTTGTATATACTGGATATTAGTCCTCTGTCAGATTAAGCATTAGTGAAGATTGTTTCCCAATCTGTAGGCAGTCGTTTTGTTTTGATGACAGTGTCCTTTGCTTTACAGAAACTTTTCAGTTTCATGAGGTCCCATTTATTGATTGTTGCTCTTAGAGCCTGTGCTGTTGGTGTTCTGTTCAGGAAGTTTTCCCCTGTGCCAATGAGTTCTAGGAAGTTCCCTACTTTTTTTTTCCAATTGATTTAGGGTATCTGGTTTTATGTTGAGGTCCTTGATCCACTTTGACTTTAGTTTTGTGCAGGGTGATAAATATGGATCTATTTTCATTTTTCTGCATGTAGACATCCAGTTGGACCAGCACCATTTGTTGAAGATGCTGTCTTTTTTCCATTGAATGCCTTTGGCTTCTTTGTCAAATATCGAGTATTCATAGGTGTGTGGGTTTATTTCTGGGTCTTCTATGCGGTTCCATTGATCCTCCTTTCTGTTTCTATGCCAATACCATGCAGTTTTTATTACTGTTGCCCTGTAGTTCAGCTTGAGATCAGGGATGGAGACACCTCCAGAAGATGTGCTGTTGTACAGGATCGTTTGGAGATTCTGGGTTTTTTGTTTCTCCATATGAAGCTGAGAATCTTTTTTTCAAGGTCTGTAAAGAATTGTTGGTATTTTGATGGGAAGTGCATTGAATCTGTAGATTGCTTTTGGCAGTATGGTCATTTTCACAATGTTAATCCTACCAATCCATGAGCACTGGAGATCTATCCATCTTATGATATCTTCTTCGATTTCTTTCTTCAGAGATTTGAAGTTTTTCTCAAACAGGTCTTTCACTTGTTTGGTTAGAGTCACACCAAGGTATTTTATGTTACTAGTGGCTATTGTGAAGGGTGTTGTTTCCCTAATTTCTTTCTCAGCCTTTTTGTCTTTGGTATACAGGAGGGCTTCTGATTTTTTTGAGTTGATTTTGTATCCTGCCACTTTGCTGAAGGTGTTTATCAGCTGAAGGAGTTCTCTGGTTGAATTTTTGGGGTCGCTCATGTATACTATCATTTCATCTGCAAATAGTGACACTTAGACTTCTTCCTTTCCCATTTCTATCCCCTTGATCTCCTTTAGTTGTCTTATTGCTCTGGCTAGGACTTCAAGTACTATGTTGAAGAGATATGGAGACAATGGGGAGCCTTGTCTTGTCCCTGATTTCAGTGGGATTGATTTAAGTTTCTCTCCATTGAGTTTGATGTTGGCTATAGGCTTGCTATATATTGCCTTTACTATCTTTAGGTATGTGCCTTCTATCCCTGATCTCTCCAAGACTTTAAACATGAATGGGTGTTGGACTTTGTCAAATGCTTGTTCGGCATCTAAGGAGATGATCATGTGGTTTTTCTCCTTCAGTTTGTTTATGTAGTGGATTACATTGATGGATTTCCCTATGTTGAATCACCCTTGCATGCCTGGGATGAAGCCTACTTGGTCATGGTGAATGATATCTTTGATATATTCTTGGATTCGGTTTGCAAGTATTTTATTGAGTATTTTTGCATCAATGTTCATAAGAGAGATAGGCCTGAAGTTCTCTTTTTTTGTTGGATCTTTGTGTGGTTTAGGTATCAAGGTGACTGTGGCTTCATAGAATGAGTTTGGTAGTGTTCCTTCTGTTTCTATTTTGTGGAATACCTTGAGGAGAATTGGAGTTAGCACTTCTTTGAAGGTCTGTGCTGAAGCCATCTGGTCCAGGGTGCTTTTTGGAGGGGAGACTGTTAATGACTGCTTCAATTTCTTTGGGAGATATAGGGCTATTCAGTCTTTCTACCTGATCTTGACTTAGTTTTGGTAGATGGAATCTTTCAAGAAAATTATCCATTTCATTTAGATTTTCAAATTTTGTGGCATATAGGCTTTTGTAGTATGACCTAATAATTGTTTGGATTTCCTCAGTGTCTGTGGTTATGTCCCCATTTTCATTTCTGATTTTGCTGATCTGGATAGTTTCTCTCTGCTTTTTAGTTAATTTAGCTAAGGGTTTGTCTATCTTGTTGATTTTATCAAAGAACCAGCTTTTTTGTTACATTGATTCTTTGGATAGTTTTATTTGTTTCTAATTGATTGATTTCAGCCCTTAGTTTGATTATTTCCAGCTGTCTGCTCCTCTTGGGTGTATCTGCATCTTTTTTTTCTAGGTTTTTCAGTTGGGCCATTAAGTTGTTTGTATGTGATGTTACGAATTTCTTCTTGCAGGCACTTAGTGCTATAAATTTTCCTCTGAGCACTGCTTTCAATGTGTCCCATAAATTTGGGTCTGTTGTGCCTTCATTTTCATTGAATTCTAAGAAGTCTTTAATTTCTTTCTTCATTTCTTCCTTAACCCAGCTGTCATTGAGTAGTAAGTTGTTCAGTTTCCATGTGTGTGTCGGCTTTTTGTTGTTTCTGTTGTTGTTGATGTCTAGCTTTAGTCCATGGTGGTCAGTTAGTATATTAGGGATTATTTCAATCCTTTTGTATCTGTTGAGGCTTGCTTTGTGACCCACTATATGGTCTATTTTGGAGAAGGTTCCATGCGGTGCTGAGAAGAAGGTGTACTCTTTTGAGTTTGGGTGAAACGATCTGTAGACGTCTATTAGGTCCATTTGATTTAGGGATTCTTTGAGTGCTTTTATTTCCCTATTTGGTGTCTGTCTAGTTGCTCTGTCCCTTGGTGAGAGTGGAGTGTTGAAGTCTCCCACTATTAAGGTATTAATATCAATGTGTGATTTAAGCTTTAATAATGTTTCATTTACAAATGTCAGTGCTCTTTTATTTGGGGAATAGATATTCAAGATTGTGATGTCCTCTTGGTGGATTTTTCCTTTGATGAGAATATAGTGGCCCTCCTTATCTTTTTTGATTAACTTGGGTTGAAAGTCTATTTTATTAGATATTAGGATGGCTACTCCAGCCTGTTTTCTGGAACCATTTGCTTGAAAAACATTTTTCCAGCCCTTTACTCTGAGGTAGTGTTTATCTTTGTAGCATAGGTATGTTTCTTGGATGCAACAGAATGTTGGATCCTGTTTCCATAACCATTCTGTTAGCCTGTGTATTTTTATTGGTGAGTTGAGTCCATTGATATTGATAGATAATAGTGACCAATGCATGTTAGTTCCTTTTGTAATGGAGTTTGTGGTCTAACCCTGTTTCATTGCTTGTTTTCTTTTCATTTTTGTTGGGATATTATCTGTGTGCCCTCTTTTCTTGGGTGAATTTGTTTTCGTTGGATTGGAGTTTTCCTTCTAGTATCTTCTATAGGGTTGGTTTGCTGTGTAGATATTGTGTAAATTTAGTTTTGCCATGGAATATTTTGTTTTCTCCATCTATGTTGATTGAAAGCTTTGCAGGGTATAGTAGTCTGGGTTGACATTTGTGATCTCTTAGAGTCTCCATGATACTTGCCGAGGCCCTTCTGGCTTTCATAGTTTCTGATGAGAAGTCCGGTGTGATTCTGATAGGTCTACCTTCATATGTTACTTGGCCTTTTTCCCTTGCTGCTTTTAATATCTTTTCTTTGTTCTGTAGATTTAGTGTTTTGACTATGATATGACGTGATGTGTTTCTTTTCTGGTCTAGTCTATTTGGAGTTCTGTAGGCCTCTTGTATATTTATGGACATCTCTTTCTTTAAGTTGGGAAAATTTTCTTCTATGATTTTCTTGAAAATATTTTCTGGACCTTGGAGCCTGGAGTCTTCTTTTTATGAATTCCTATTATACTTAGATTTTGTCTTTTCATAGCATCCTTGATTTCTTGGATATTTTGTGATTGGAACTTTACTGATTTTACTTTTTCTTTGACAAAAGTATCAATTTCTGTAAGTGTGTCTTCAGCTCCAGAGATTCTCTCTTCCATCTCTCGTATTCTGTTGGTGATGCTTACTTTTGTGGTTCCTGATCTTTTCTACAAGTTCTCCAGCTCAAGGGTTTTCTCATTTTGTGTTTTCTTTATTGATTCTAATTCTGTTTTCATGCCTTGCACCATTTCTTTCATGTGTTTGAATTTGGATTCCTGTCTCTCTACAATGGCCTCTATTTCTTTTTTCATTTCCTTTTTATATGCCACTAATTTTTCCTCTACTTGTCTATCTATTTGTTTGGCTATGTTTGCCTGTGTTTCTTTAAGGATATTGTCTATTTATTTTTCTTTGCCTCCAATTGACTGGCCAGTTCTTTGAAAGACTTGTGCATTTCCTCCTTATGAGCCTCAAATAATTGGGCAAGCATGGCTTTAAAATCATTTTCCTGTGCTTCTGCTGAATTGGAGTATCCATCGATTTTGGGGTTTGCTGATGAAGTCATGATGTCCTGATTTATGTTGGAAGTGTTCTTTCGCTTACCCCTGGCCATTGGCTTATCTGAAACCTTCCCTGTTTGTTTTTTTGATTCTGCAGATCAGACTGGTACTGTCTCTCTCTGGCATCTGGAGAGTTTTTCAGGAAGCTGAGAACTCTCAGCATGAGCTGAGGACTAGCTGTACCTGTGGGAGGAAAGTATGCAGGTGCAAACGGGGCAAATGCAAGCGTGTGCGCGCGGGTGTGTGTGTCTGCGTGTGTGTGTTTGTGTGTGTGTGTGTGTGTGTGTAAGTGTGCATGGACGTGTGTCTTTGAGGGACAGAGTGATGGCTAATGTTGAACCCTTGAGTGTGTGGGAGGGGCTCTGCACTGTATATGTCGCAGGCGCTAGTGATGATCGCAGAGCAATTTCTGGCATTAACTGCCTTAACTCCTCAATTAGATCCACAGAGCAGGAACTTCAATGTCCCTAGTGCCCCTCTGTTTCCCAAAGTGGATATGTGGGTGGGAGGGGGTTCAATGCCTGGCTTCTGTTTTAGAAGGACCCAGGATCTGGGGATCTGCAGATTCTCAAGGGTGCACTCACTTACAGGCAGGTCACTTGGCAGAGATGGTGGTATCCAGGCTCTCTGCTCTCTGGTTTGGCCCTGCTCTTTGATGTGCTCCGCCAATTCTGTGCTGCTGTCACTGCCAGGTTCTGAGGTCTTGCTGCAGCTGGAGATTTCAGGGTGGTCACATCAGCAGGTATGGGGTAACCAGGTTCTCTGTTCTCTAGTTTGGCCCTGGTTAGTCTTAAACTCATTGCTGCTTTGCCGCCAAGTCCCGCTGTAAATGGAGACTGGGTTGCTAGTCCCGATGCTTTCTTGGAAGTCCTGGGGTCTCTTCACTGTGCTCTCCAAGCTTGGGAGGCCCAGCGTCTGGTGTGTCCAGGTTGTATGACGTTTCTGCCTCGTTTTGGTGAGTATATAGCATATTCTCTGTCACTGTGGGATTGGGCGGGCCGTACCGTCAGTGATGGCGATCCTGTGGAGGTAGTATGGCGTCTAGCAGATTCACGCCCTGGGAGGATGGTGTAGCTGCTGCGCGAATCTGGGACCCAAGGACACTTACTGCTGCCTTTTGCCTGCCGCTAAAGTGCTTGGGGCTCTACCTCAGCAGCTGTATACCCCAGGCAGTTAGGTCTGAGCTGAGAAAGACTAGTCCGCTGTGCCGCTGTGCCAAGGAGGAAGGAGGTCAGGGTATGGTTATTTTAAAGATTTTATATATATATATATATATATATATATATATATATATATATATATCATTAATTTACATTGTTCATAGTATAATTGAAATAAGTCTGAAAACTCAAACTCTGTTTGTTGCTCAAAGTGCTGATGCATCAGTTTCCAGTGAAAATAACAGCAGAAAAGTTCATATTTTGACCTAGCATCCCTAAAATATTACCACTGAAACAAATCACCAACTGAAAATAATGCATTATTTTCATTACCCTAAAGCCTTTGGCATTTCCATCTTTTCCTGAAAGGTAAAAAATTGAGGAAATTGCCTCAGAATAAAGGACAGGATAAAGGTTTTCTAAGCAAACATACCTAAGACAACTTCCTAACAGGACACTAACAGCTCAGCCTCTAAGATAAACAATTAATAAATGGGAACTCTTAAAATTGAAAAGCTTCTCTAAGGCAAAGGACTCTGTCAGTAGAATGAAACACAATTTACAAACGGGAAAATAGCTTCACCAATCCTACATCCAACACAGAACTATATCCAAAATATGTAATGAAACTCAAGAAATTAAACACAAATAAAAATAACCCTATTAAAATGGAGCACAGAACATGGATCAGAAGCACTTAAATAAATGCTCAACTGCCTTAATCATCAGGGAAATGCAAATCAAAAGGACTTGGAGATTACATCTCACACTGATTAGAATGGCTAAGTTCATATCTCAAGAGACAGCACATGCTGGTGAGGGTTTAAAGAAGGGGGAAGACTCCTCCATTGCTGATGGGAATGCAAACTTGTAAAACCACTTTCCAACTCAATCTGGCTCTTTCTCAGAAAATTTAGAATAGCTTTACCTAAAGACCCAGCTATACCTCTCCTGGGTATATCTAAAAGATTCTCTTATATTTATGGTTGTGAGCCTAGCCTTTAATGGCTGAGCCATCATTAGGCATCAGGGAAATGCAAATAAAAATGATCCTGAGATATCACCTTACACCCATCAGAATGGCCAAGATGAAATACTCAAGTGAGAACACATGCTCTCTTGTGGAGAAAGGGGAACCCTCCTCCACTGCTGGTGGGAATGTAAAATGGTACAACCACTCTGGAAAGCTATCTGGTGCTTTCTAAGACAATTAGGAATAGTGCTTCCTCAAGACCCAGCTATACCACTGCTAGGTATATACCCAAAGTTTGCTCAAGTACACAAAAGGGATACTTGCTCAACCATGTTTATAGCAGCTTTATTTGTAATAGACAAAACCTGGAAACAACCCAGATGTCCATCAACGGAAGAATGGGTACAGAAATTGTGGTATTTTTACACAATGGAATACTACTCAGCAATCAAAAAGGAGGAAATCATGAAATTTGCAGGCAAATGGTGGGATCTAGAAAAGATCATTCTGAGTGAAATATCCCAGAAGGAGAAAGACAAACACGGTATATACTTACTTATATAGACCTATAAGATATGATAAACATAATGAAATCTATACACCTAAAAAAGATAATCAATTGAGTGGACATGGGGTAAGATGATCAATCCTCGTTTAGAAAGACAGATGGGATGTGCATTGAACGTATGACAGGACTCTACTGAGCGCATCTGAAAGACTCTAACTAGCAGTGTTTTCAAAGCAAGGACTCATGACCAAACCTTTGGCAGAGTACAGGGAATCATAAGAAAGAAGGGGAGTTAGTCTGATGGGGAAAAGATAGGAGCTCCACAGGACCAAATATATCTGGGCACAGGGTCTTTTCTGAGACTGACATTCAACCAAGGACCATGTATGGATATAACCTAGAACCTCCTCTCAGATGTAGCCTGTGGTAGCTCAGTAACCAATTGGTTTCCAAAGTGAGGGGAATAAGGACTATTTCTAACAGGAACTCAATGACTGGCTCTTTGGCCTCCCCACCCCCCAAGGGAGGAGCTGTCCTGTTAGGCCACAGAGGAGGGCTTTGCAGCCAGTCCTGAAGATACCTGATAAAACAGGATCAGATGAATGGGGTGGAGGTCCCCCCCATCAGTGGACTTGGAAAGGGGCACGGTGGAGATGAGGGAGGGAGGGAGGGACTGGGAGGGAATGAAGGATCGGGACATGGCTGGGATACAGAGTTAATAAAATGTAACTGATAAGAAAAAAATAAAATCCAAAAAAAAAAAGATTCTCCACTATACAACAGGGACACTTGCTCAACTATATTCATAGCAACTTTATTCACAATAACCAGAATCTAGAACAAACTTGATGTCTCCCAACCAAAGAATGGATAAAGAAACTGTGGCACATTTATACAATGGAATAAACTTTAGCGATCTAAAACACAAAAATCATGAATGTTTCAGGCAAATGAATGGAAGTAGTGATTTAACCTGAGTGAGGTAACCCAGGTGCAGAAAGACATACACGGTTATGTTCTCACTTATAAGTAGGTTTTTAGCCATATAATTACAGGATAGACACACTAATGAGCATAAACCCAAAGAAGATAACAAAGAAGATCCAAGTGAGAATGCATAAATCTCACTTGGAAGCGGAGATTGAATCGACAAAGTTAGTGGTTGAAGAGAGGGAATGAGGTATGAGACAGGGCATAGAGAGTTAAGGAGGTGGAGATTAGACCTGGGAAATATGAGGGCTAGAGAACAGAAGACCCACAGAGTAAACAGAATCTGAGAGTAGATTGATAAGTAGAGAATCTTGTCAATATCTGTGACAAGCTGGAGGTCTAAGTCAGTTTAGGCTTCTGGGGCGATATGAGGAAGATTCAAGCAGAGACGCCTAGTAACAAAGGCCACAGAGCCTGAAGAGGACACCCTCTAACTAGACTAACCTCCTAGCAGAGAAAGGGGAACATCAACCCATCCACAAAAACTTGGACCCCAAACATTTTAATTTTGGAAGACACCAAACATCAAACACCAAATCTTGAAAGGAATGAATTGAAAGAAACATGCACCAAGACACATCATAGTGAAGCTTACATAAAGGACATTGAAGGCATATAGAAGTGATAATTCATGTATAGAAATAGATTGAAAGTTGGTTTTTCTGCATGTGAGCAAGAAGGCAGTAGAATGAACTATGATGATATGCCCAGTATAAAACTTTTCTTGAAATAGAGTAAAATAATGACATTCTGACAATCGGAACAATAATAAATGGTTGCCACACAATTGAAAAGTTTTTGCATATTCACAAAATTAGATATTATAGTCTAGTAAAACAGAATGATTAAAATTCAAAGATATTTTAGTGCAATAAAATCAGGAGAAAGTACATAGACTATGAGATAGTACATCTATCATAAGTTGCAGAATAGTCTGAGGCAAATGTACAGATGTCTTCTCAATACAACAACAAAAAACTAGATAAAACTAAGGAACTATTTTTTTTTCTAAATTCGCTAATGCATACAAAGCAGAACAATGTATATATTTTTGTCTACAGCTTCTTCATTCCAGTTGATAACTCACATTCTACTGGGTGTTAGACACCCTATAGCATTCTTGAATCAGTGTTTCAAATTAAGATCAACATCATCCTCCTATGTATATTTGCTATAGGCAATTTTATAATTGCCGTGTGTCTAGAGCTGAGACATGGGAGATTTCTTTTTTGTTTCTCTTATTCTAGCTACCTTGTGAATTTGACTGGAACTCGCCATCAGCCTATTCATGAACTACCTGCTATAAAAGCAATAAAGTTCAAGAAGACAGATTTATTCTCAAAATTATAAGTGAAAGAAAACAAGCAATAACTTAAACCACAAATCATGTATTAGAAGTGAAATTAAAATGATGTCACCGTGGAAAAATTGCAATAAAAATATTAAAGTAGAATTCCCTTATAAAGGTATCATTAGGAGAGAATCACTATTTTAGAAATTGTGGTGGAGTATGAATATAAATTGAGGGCTTTCATTTCCAGACTGGCCACTAACTCATTAGAAAAAAAAAAAGTCACTTTTGTCAATCCTCACTTAGAAAGACAAATGTGATGTGCATTAGAAGTAGGAGAAAACTTGTAACAGGACAGGAGCTTACCGCAGAGGGCCTCTGAAAGACTCTACCTAGCAGTGTATCAAAGCAGATACTAGGACTCATAACCAAACCTGCGGCAGAGTACAGGGAATCATAAGAAAGAAGGGGGAGTTAGTATGATGTGGAAAGGATAGGAGATCGACAAAGACCAAATATCTGGGCACAGGGGTCTTTTCTAAAACTGACACTCCACCAAGGACCACATATGGATATAACCTAGAACCTTTGCTTGGCAGAAGCCCATGGTAGTTCAGTAAACAATTGGTTTCTCATAGTCAGGGGAACAGGGACTATTTCTGACAGGAACTCAATGGGAGGGTCTTTGCCCTCCTCACCCCAAAAGGGAGGAGCAGTCCTGCTAGGACACAGAGGAGGACTTTGCAGCCAGTCCTGAAGATACCTCATAAAACAGTGTCAGATGAAAGGGGAGGAAGTCCTCCCCAACCAGTGGACTTGGAAAGGGGCAGGGAGGAGATGAAGGAGGGAGGGAGGGTTTGAGAGGGAATGAGGGAGTGGGATACAGCTGGGATACAGTTAATAAAATAATAAAAAATAAAATTGAAAAAAAATGTTACAGGGGGATACAAAGTGAATAAACTGTAATTAATAAAAATTAAAAATTTACAAGGTGTGATGTTTTGAAAGAAGAATCTAGATGCAGAATATATTTAACAAAAGGAGATTCTTAGGTGCCATGAATACAAGGGAGCATAGTTTTTCCTCAAAGAAACTGGCAACATATCTTGTAAAATTTCCACCACAACTGGATGACTCAGTGGAAAAGCAATTTTGAAGTGTTTTCAGATTTGATGTTTGTGTGTGTGTGTGTGTGTGTGTGTGTGTATAATGTTGTCTATCTATGTGTTTGCATGCTTATGCATGTTTCAGAGAGGTCTTGAAAGAAAAAAAATGAATGCAAGTAATGAACAGAGACTTATTGTAATTTGCATTACTAAAACTAATTGTAGTTTAGAATCCAGATCCCTAAGAAGAACAAGTGTAAGCCCCTTTCCCAGAAGTGTTTATATTGTATTATGAACAGAAAAAAAAATTCTTAAGTCCTAACCCTGTAGTAATTGTAATCAAGAAAACATGGTAATATGTGTGAATCTATATTGAGGTATTGTTCAGATTATCAGAAAACTCTTTTCTAAGTAAATGTGATATGTTTTGAGCCTTTTAAAACCACGAGGGAGATAGTGAATTTGCTAATTAGGTCATCCTTGGTAATCTTGCAAAATGTAGCTGCAGCTGAGTAGGAAAGACTGAAGTCAAAGAGCATTAGGTAAAGAATGATAACTAACTCAGATGAAACAAATAAGAAGCTGTATTCTGTAAGTTAAACTAAGGAAAAAAGGAAATATGAAGGAAGAAGATGGAGGGAGTCCGAGATGGCAGTGACCAGCATGTACCGTATTTGAGGGGCACAGGATCTGAAATTCTGAAATTGTAGAGTAGAAGGGCAGCTGATGCCAGAACATAGACTTAGAGGTTTCCTGGGTGAGAGTGGAAAACCCATGAGCTGGGCCAGTATGGATCCAGGTCACCCATGGACATCTCCTTGGATGGAGAGTGGCAAATATTCAACTCCCCTGAACTTATCCTTGCCCCAAGCATAGGACTCACTGCTCGGCAGAGGCTACAATTGTTGCCTCAAGCACAAGCCTGAGCCTCCATGCTCTGGGACTGAGAAGGCAGAGGCAGCTGTAAGGGCCTAGCAGGTTTGTAGCAGTGGCCAGTAAGCAGCTAACCCTAGCAGAAGTCTCTGTGTTCAGTGACTGAGAAGGCAGAGGCAGCTGCCCCAAGTATGAGTCTCCCTGCCCAACTGCCAAAGAGTTGATACCACTCAGCTGATGGATCTCCTATACTATTATTATCCCCTGCTGGCCCAAATCTGAAAGGCTTGAACAAGAGGAACTCCTGTACTTTCAGATCAGGCCTGCAAGCGAGTGAGTGCACCTTCAAGTGAGTGCATGCAGAGCCCCAGGTCCAGGGTCTCTCTACGTTAGCAGACAGATATTGGATCCCTCCACCACATCCCCACTGTGGGCTACATAAGGATCCTCCGGATGGCATATTCAACACTGAATCCCCTGTTCTGTGGGTCTTCCAGTGGAATGCAGGCAAACAATTCCTGGATTCCAGACATATCTGAATAACTGGAGGGCAGTAACGTAGGCTTTTGGGCTACTGAGTCATTGGGGCACCTGCACATGTACATGGCACTCACTAACAGCACCAGCAAATCCTCTTGTGCTTATGCCTCCACCCCTTCCAGGCAGCCAAATCCTCTAGCACTCTGTCTTTCAAGACACACTTCCCCCCACACTCCCATGCTTGCACACATGCACCTGAGACTTTCCTCCCTTACCTATAGCTGAAACTCCAACAACCATTCTCTAACCTGCGAACCTTGCACACCTTCTTGAAGAATACTCCAGACTCCAGAGACAGATGGACCTAGTCTGAAGTACAGAATCCAGGAACAAACAGCAAAGGTTAGAGTTAAGCAGATGGCTAGCAGTTGATTTAAGAACACATCCAAAGGAGGGGACAAGGTAGCAGCACCAGAAGAACACTGAGTCTGAGGAGCAGGACAACATTTTCCATACAGCGACCAAGAGACTGAACTCTGGGCCCTAAAACAACAGGGATCATGTTTCCCAGGTGAGAGGAATCCCCCATGGTGAGAGAATCAGTCGGGTCCACTCTCAGGCCACCCAGCCAGAACCCGGATGAGATCCCAGGTCACACAAGTACTAGGTCTCCAGATCAGAGCCACACGCCTGTGTGTCCAGATCACCTTTCCAGGCTGAATAGTGGGCACAAAAACACCAGAAACTGAGAGTCCCCGTCTTGAGAAAAGCCCACTTGGAAGGAAGGCAGTGGGACTGGCCACAGGTCACCCAGTCTTTACCTGGAAAAAGTCTCCAGACCAGCAGTTAGAGCCGCCATCACTGAACTGGGCTCTAGCCGCCAGCACGAAGAGTGGCTATGCTCCCAGCTCTCTGGCACAGACAGAGCTGTGAGCCCCAGTGCAACAGAGACTGAGAGTCCCTGTTGGAAGAGGGCCCCACAGGGAAGGAAGGAAACAGTGCTGACTTGGGCCACTCAGGCTTTGCCTGGAAAAGTTTTCGCAGACTAGCGAGTACGAGCCACCATCACTGAACTGGGCCCAAGCCGAGAACACAGAGAGTTATAAGGCACCCAGCTCTCTGGCACACACAGAGCTGTGCGACCCAGGGCAACAGAGACTAGGAGTCCCTGTTGGGAGTAAACCCTACAGGGAAGGAAGGAAATGGGGACCCGAATCAGGTCATCCAGTATATCCCTGGGAAAGGTCTCACAGACTAGTGGGCGGGTGCGCAAGCCACCAGCCCATAGACTTGCTTTGTACCAACTATTCCTCACAGACAGAACTGTGTGCCACAGGACACCAGAGACTTGGAGTCACTGTCATGAGAAATCCTGACAGGGAACGAAGAAAAGCAAAGGGAACAGACTTAGGCCACCCAGTATATCCCCTGAAAAGGTCCTGCAGACTGGTCCAACCCAGGGACCTGCTGTGCACCAGCTAGCCTGCTGTTACCAGGAAAGCAGTACTCACCTGCCACAGATTGCCACATGGGTACTGGGGCACAGATCCCCAACCTCAGACCTACAAAAGCCAGGAATCCCTGAGATCAACCCCCAGATACTGCTCCAAGGAGCAACCAGTTATCCCTAACAAAACTGAACAAACCAAGGGACACACAGGTTACAGCAGCAGCTCTCTAAATTTAAGGCAAGAAACCCAGAAGCAGGGCAGCTGTCTCCAGCACTTCTCCAGGTGAGAGGAGAGCCCTCTCTACTAACAAGGACCACAGTTACCACTCAGGTCTCTATGCCTGAGGGGAGCTGTGGCAACTCCTGAAAAACACCAGCCATACAGTGACTATACCCAAAAAGCAGAGGAGGCTTCCTTCAGAAAAAACCATCTTCCTGCCAAGGGAATTCTTTCCACCACAGGATCCCCAGAAACCACCAGAAACTAACCCCAAACACCTACGATAGCTCAATGGGTAGAGGCCACCATAAAAGCTCAACCAACAAAGGACAGAGTAACATGGCATATCCAGAATCCAATTATCCAGGAGCAAGTAGCCCTGGACACCCCAGCATAAATGAAATTCAAGAAGATGGCCTAACATTATGCTCATGAAGAGGATAACAGAAGAAACAAATAAAATGGGTAAAAACCTAGAGTAAGATAAACTCAAGCAGACTATTGCCATCCGTAAAGAAAGAGAGGAAGGTAAAAACAAAGAGATTATGGCCATCCATAAAGAAATAGAAGAAGATAAAGAAAAAAGATTATGGCCATCCGTGAAGAAATACAGGAAGTTGCAGCCAAACAGTTTGTGGCCTTTAGAGAGGAAATACTTAAATCACTGAAAGAAATAAAAGAAATAGAGGACTGTTCAAACAAACAGCTGAAGGAATTGAAGGAAAAACAGGAAAATACAGTCAAACAGGTAAAGGAAATCAACAAAATGACTCAAGACCTGAAGATAGAATTGGAAAAATTAAAGACAACCCAAATGGAGGAAATTGTGGAAAGAACTTACGGAAGAAAACAAGAACTACAGATGTAAGCATAACCAATAGACTACAAGAGATGGAACAAAGAATCTCAGGTGTGGAAGATACAATGGAAGAAATAGATGTATCTGTCAAAGAAAATGTTAAATCTAAAAAATTCCTGACATAGACCATCCAAGAATTACAAGACAACATAAAAAGACAAAACCTAAGAATAATAGGAATAGAGGAAAAAGAAAATTCCCTGCTCCAAAGCACAGAAAATATTTTCAACAAAGTCATTGAAGAAAATTTCCCCAACTTAAAGGAGAGGCCAATAAGAATACAAGAGGCCTACAAAACACCCAATAAATTAGAACAGAAAAGAAAATCCTCCTGCCACATAATAATCGAAGCAGTAAGTATACAGAACAAAGAAAAAAATACTAAAAGCTGCAAGGGAAAAAGGCCAAGTAACATATAATGGCAAACCCATTAGAAATACACCTGACTTTTCAACAGAGACAATGAAAGCCAGAAGGGCCTGGATGGATATCGTGCAGACCCTAAGAGAATACAGATGTTAGCACAGGCTACTATAGCCAGCAAAACTCTCAATCCTCATAGACGAAGAAAACAAGATAATCAATGATAAAAGCAAATTTCAACAATACCTACACACAAATCCAGCATTACAGAAGACACTAGAAAGGAAAATAAAAAAAACTAGCTACTTTCAAGGAAACACAGGAAACAATTAACCTCACGACAGTAAAACAATAAGCGATCAAGCACAGAAACTTATGACCACAGCCAACACCAAAAACAAAGGATCTAACAGCCACTGATCATTAATCTCTCTCAACATCAACGGGGTCAATTCTCCAATAAAAAGACAGAATGAATGCGTAAACAAGACCCAGCAATCTGTTGCATACAAGAAACACACCGAAGTCACAAAGATAGACATTACCTGAGGGTAAAGGGCTGGAAGACAGCATTGCAAGCAAATGGACCCAAGAAGCAAGCAGTAGTAACCATTCTAATATCTGATAAAATAGACTTTCAACCAAAATTAAGCAAAAGAGATGAGGAAGGACACTTCATAGTCACCAAGGGAAAAATCCACCAGGAAGACGTAACAATCCTGAACATCTACACCCCAAATACAAGGGCACCCACATTTGTAAAATGCATATTGATAAAACTTAAACCACACATAGGTCCCCACATATTAATCGTGGGAGATTTCAACACCCCACTCTCAACAAAAACAGGTCAACAAAACAGAAATTAAACTAAGAAACAATGTCTCTGACAGAGGTCATGAATCAAATGGACCTACTAGACATTTACAGAACATTACACCCCAAAACAAAAGAATTTACTTTCTTCTCAGCACCTCATGGAACCTTCTTCAAAACAGACCACATAGTTGGTCACAAAGCTAGCCTCAACAGATACAAGAAGATTGAAATAATCCCTTGTATCCTATCTGATCACCATGGAATAAACCTGGACCTCAACAATAACAGAAATAGCAAAAAGGCTACACACACATGCAAAATGAACAACTTGCTACTAAATGACACCTGAGTCAGGGAAGAAATAAAGAAAGAAATTAAAGTCTTCCTAGAATTCAACGAAAATGAAGGCACAACATACCCAAACTTGTGGGACAGAATGAAAGCAGTGCTAAGAGGAAAGTTCATAGAACTAAGTGCCTTCAAGAGGAAATTTGAGACAGCTCATTCATGAAACTTACTGGCTCACCTGAAAACACTGGGAAAATAAGAAGCAGACACACTAAAAAGGAGTAGATGCTAGAAATAATCAAACTCAGGGCTGAAATAAATCAATTAGAAACAATTAAAACATTTCAAAGAATCAATGAAACCAATAGCTTTGAGAAAATCAACAAGATATCCTTAGCCAAACTAACTAAAAGGCAGAGAGAAACTATGCAAATCAACAAAATCCGAAATGAAAAGTGGGGCACAACCACAGACACTGAAGAAATCCAAACAGTAATTAGGTCTTACTTCCAAAGTCTATATGCCACAAAATTGGAAAATCTAAATGAAATGGACAATTTTCTTGATCAATTCAACTTACCAAAGCTGAATCAGGACCAGGTAAATCAATTAAATAGTCCTATATGCCCCAAGGAAATAGAAGTGGTCACCAAAAGTCTTCCATCCAAAAAAAGCCCAGGACCAGATGGATTCGGTACAGAATTCCAGCAGACCTTCAAAGAAGAGCTAACTCCAATTCTCTTCAAACAATTCCACAAAATAAAACAGAAGGAACATTACCAAACTAATTCTATGAATCCACAGTGACCTTGGTACCTAAACCTCAGGAAGACCCAACAAAAAAGAGAATTTCAGGCCAATCTACCTTATGAACATTGATGCAAAAATACTCAACAAAATACTCGCAAACAGAATACAAGAACACATCAAAGATATCATCCACTATGACCAAGTAGGCTTCATCCCAGGTATGCAGGGGTGGTTCAATATACAGAGATCCATCAATGGGATCCACCATATTAACAAACTGAAAGAAAAAAAAAACACGTGATAATCTCCCTAGATGCTGAAAAAGCATTTGAAAAAATCCAACATCCATTCATGTTTAATTATTGGAGAGATCAGGGACAGAAGGCACATATCTAAACATAATAAAGGTGATATACAGCAAGCCTATAAGCCAACATCAAACTAAATGGAGAGAAACTTAAAGCAATCCCACTGAAATCAGGGACAAGCCAAGGCTGTACACTCACTCCACTCACTCTCAACATAGTTCTGGAAATCCTTGCTACAGCAATAAGACAGATTAAAGAGATCAAGGGGATACAAATTGGAAAGGAAGCATTCAAATTTTCACTATTTGCAGGTAATATGATAGTATATCTGAGTGACCACAAAGATTCTACCAAGGAATTCCTACAGCTGATAAGCACCTTCAGCAAAGTGGCCAGATACAAAATTAACTCAAAAAAATCAGTAGCCCTTCTGTATATAAAAGACAGAAGGGCTGAAAAAGAAATAGGGAAACAACACCTTTCACTGTAGCCACAAATGACATAAGGTACCTTGGTATAACCGTAACCAAGCAAGTCAAAAATTTGTATGAAAAAAAATTTCAAGTATCTAAAGAACAAATTAGAAGAAGATATCAGAAGATGGAAAAATCTCCCATGCCCAGGGCTTGGCAGGATTAACAGTAAAAATGGCCATCTTACCAAAAACAACCTACAGATTCAATGCAATTCCCATTAAATTACCAACACAATTCTTTACAGACCTGGAAAGAAAAATTCTCAACTTCATATGGAATAACAAGAAACCCAGAATTGCTAAAACAATCATCTACAATAAAAAAATCTTCTGGAGGTATCCCTGATCTTAAGCTGTATTATAAAGCAACAGTAATAAAAACTACATGGTACTGCCATAGAAACAGGATGGTGGTTCAATGGAACCAAACAGAAGACCCAGAAATACACACACACACTTATGGACACCTGATCTTTGACAAAGATGCCTAAACCATACAATAGAAAAAAGATAGCATCTTCAACAAATGGTGCTGGTCTAACTGGAAGTCTACATATGGAAAAATGCAAATAGATCCATACTTATCACCCTGCACAAAACTAAAGTCCATGTGGATCAAGACCTCAACATAAAACCAGACACTTTAAATCGGTTAGAAAATAAAGTGGGGAAGACCCTAGAACTCATTGGTACAGGAGACAACTTCTTATTGGTACAGGAAACAACTTCTTGAACAGAACACCAACAGCATAGGCTCTAAGAGCAACAATCAATAAATGGGCCTTTGTGAAACTGAAAAGCTTCTGTAAAGCGAAGGACACCATCATCAAAACAAAACGACTGCCTACACATTGGAAAGAATCTTCACCAACCTTCTATCTGACAGATAGATATATATTATCTTTGTATAATATCCACTATATATGTAAAGAACTAAAGAATCTGAAAACCAGTAAACCAAGTAACCCACTTAAAAATGGGGAACAGAGCTAAACAGAGAATTCTCTGTAGAGGAATATTGAATGGCAGAGAAACACTTAAAGAAATGCTCAACATCATTAGTCATCAGGGAAATGCAAATCAAAACGACCCTAACATTTCACCTTACACCCATCAGAATGGCCAAAATAAAAAACTCGAGTGACAACACATGTTGGAGAGGGTGTAGAGAAAGGAGAACCTTCATCCACTGCTGCTTTCTCAGACAACTAGGTATAGTGCTTCCTCCAGATCCAGCCATACCACTCCTAGGCATATATCCAAAAGAGGCTCAAGTACACAGTAAGGTCATTTGCTCATCCATGTTTGTATCAGCCTTATTTGTAATAGCCAGAAGCTGGAAACAGCCCAGATGCCCCTCAACTGAAAAGTGGATGCAGAAATTGTGGTACATCTACACAATGGAGTATTACTCTGCAATGAAAAATAAGGAAATCATGAAATTTGCAGGTAAATAGTGGGACCTGGAAAGGATCATTCTAAGTGAGCTGTCCCAGAAGCAGAAAGACACACACAGTATATACTCACTCATATTGATATGTAATATAGGAAAAACCTACTAAAATCTGTACATCTAAAGAAAATAATCAAGAGAGAGGATCCTGACTAAAATGCTCAATCCCCATCCTGAAAGGCAAAGAGGAAGGACACCAGAAGAAGAAGAATGCAGGAAACAAGCCAGAAACCCGCCACGGAGGGGCTCTGAGTCTTATGTACAACTGTTGGGCACTGTGCATGGAATCTTATGTAAGAAGTGGGAAAAAGTAAGATCTGGAGAGGACAGGAACTCCACAAGGAGAGCAACAGAACCAGAAATGTGAACACAGGGGTCTTCCCAGAAACTCATACTCCAACCAAGTACCATGCATGGAGATAACCTAGAACCCCTGCTCAGATGTAGCCCATGGCAGTTTGGTGTTCAAGCGGCTTACATAGTAATGGTAAGAGGGACTGCCTCTGACATAATCTGATTGGCTGCTCTTTGATCACCTCCCCATGAGGGAGGAGCAGCCTTATCAGGCCACAGAGGATGTAGCTACTCCTGATGAGACCTGATAGACTTGGATCAGAAGGAAGGAAAAGGCCTCCCCATCAGTGGACAGGGGGAGGAGCATGGGTGGATAAAGGGGGGGGGGAATGGAGGGATTAGGACGGGAGGAAGGATGGAGCTACAGGGGAACATAAAGTGAATAAACTGTAATTAATAAAAATAAAAATAAGAAAATGCAAAAAAATCAGTAAATGTATGGAAGAGATGGGGAAGTAACCTGCCACTTTGCAAATGAGCAGAGAGGGGAGCAGCCTTACCAGGCCACAGAAGATGACATTGCAGCCAGTCCTGATGAGATCTGATAAACTAATATCAGAAGGAAAAGAGGAGGAGCTCCCCTATCAGTAGACTTGGTGAGGGGCATGCATGAAGAAGGGGCAGGGAGCATGGGATCCAGAGGGGAAGAGGGGGGAATGGGGGATACAATGTGAATAAAGTGTAAATAATAAGAATAAATAAAAAATTAAAAAAGAACACATCCAACAAAAATCATGACGTCATGGCTTAACCAGTAACCCCCAAAATTGATAGATATTTTAATTCATTGGAAACACAAGAAAATGATCTCAAAACTATGCTTATCCAATTATTAGAGTCACATAAAGAGGAAACTAACAAAGGTCTCAAAGAAATATAGGAGATTGAGAATCCAACCAAGGATGATTCTTGGATCTAACCTAGAACCCCTGCTCAGATGTAACCCAGGGCAGTTCAGTATCCAAGTGGGTTCCCTAGAAAGGGAAATAGGGACTGTCTCTAATATGAACTCAGTGACTGGCTCTTTGATCACCTCCCACTGATGGGGTAGCAGACTTGCCAGGGAACAGAGTAGGACAATGGTACCAGTTCTGTTGACACCTGATATGCTAGGAGCAGATGGAAGGGAAGGAGGACCTCCCCTATCAGAGGACTTGGAGAGGGGTATGGGATGAGATGAGGGAAGGAATGTGGGGTTGAGAGGGAATGAGTGAGGGGGCTACAGCTGTAATACAAAGTGAATAAACTGTAATTAATATTAATATAAAATAAAAAAGAAATACAGGCAATTACAGCTAAACAATTAGAAGCACATATACAGGCACAAATAGTGGCATATAGAGAGGAAACAAAGGAAAAAAATAGAGGCCATCATGAAAAGACAGAAACCCACATTAAAGTAGATTAAGAAAAAGGTTCAAGACATGCTAACAGAATTAGAATCAATAAAGAAAACACAGAGTAAATGCTGGAGCAGGAGAACTTTGAGAAAATATCAGTATCTACAAATTTAAGCATCATCAATACAATAAAAAGAGATGGAAAGAGAGAATGTCAGTTGCTGAAGATACACTTAAAGAAACTGATACATCTCTCAAGAAGAAAAATCAGAAAAGTTCCAAACAAAAACAAAACAAAACAACAACTACAAAATAAAAATCCAAGAAATCAAGGACAAATAAAAAGACAAAACCTAAGAATAATAGGAATAGACAAAAAGAAGATTCCAGGCTCCAAGGTCCAAGGTCCAGGAAATATTTTCAAGAAAATCATAGAAAAAACTTTCCCTAACATAAACAGAGAGGCGTCCATAAATATACAAGAATTCTGAAAATCACCAAATATACTAGAACAGAAAAGAAAGTCATGTCACATGAAAGTCAATACACTAAATCAACAGTACGAAGAAAAAACATGTTAAAAGCAGGAAGGAGAAAGAATCACACCAGACTTCTCAACAGAAACTATGAAAGGCAGAAGGCCCTGGTCAGATGTCATGCAGACTCTAAAATAACACAGATGCCAACCCAAACTGATATACCCATCAAAGCTTTCAATTAACTTAGATGGAGAAAACAAAATATTTTATGATAAAACAAAATAAATAATATCTACGCAGCAACCCAGCCTACAGAAAATACTAGAAGGAGATGTGGAGACGGCTCAGAGGTTAGGAGCACTGGTTGCTCTTCCAGAGGTCCTGAGTTCATTCCCAGCAGCCACATGGTGTCTCACAACCATCTATAATAAGATCTGGTACCTTCTTCTGGCATGCATGTGCACATACATACAGAAGATCATGTAAAGAAAGAAAAAAAAAGAAAGAAAGATAGAGAGAAAGAAAAAAGAAAGGAAGAAAGAAAGAAAGAAAGAAAGAAAGAAAGAAAGAAAGAAAGAAAGAAAGAAAGAAAATACTAGAAGGAAAACTTCCATCCAAGAAAATCAACTATATCCAAGAAAGCACAGGATGCAGATAACAAACAACAATAAATTTAAAGGAAAACAAACATAGAAACACAGTAACATCACCAACTGCACAATTAAAGGATCTAACACTCATTGGTCACTGTCAACATCAACGGACTCAACTCTGCAATACACAAACCAACAGAATGGTTGTGGAATGTTGTATCCAACATTCTGTTGCATCCAAGAAATACACCTCTGCAACAAAGGTAAATACTACATCAGAGTAATGGGCTAGAAAAATGTTTTTCAAGCAAATGGACCCAGAAAACAAGCAGGGGTAGTTGTCTTAATATCCATTAAAATAGACTTTTAACAAAAAAATAACCGAAAAAAAGATGAGGAGGGACAATTAATTCTCATCAAAGGAAAAACACACCAAGAGGACATCACAATCCTGAACATCTATGACCCAAACAGAGGAGTACCTGCATATGTAAATGAAACATTATTAAAGCTTAAATCACAAATAAATCCCAATACCTTAATAGTGGGAGACTTCAACACTCCACTCTCACCAAGAGACAGATCATTGAGACAGAAGCTACATAGGAAAATAATGACAGTTACAGAAATCAACAACAACAGAAAAAAAAAAGCCTATATAAACAGGAAAACTAAACAAATCTCTACTCAATGACGGCTAGGTCAGGTAAGAAATGGAAAAAGAAATTAGAGACTTCTTAAAATTCAATGAAAATGAAGGAAAAACTTACCCATACTTATGAAAAACAATGAAAGCAATGCTAAGAGGAAAGTGCAAAGTACTGAGAGCATTCAGAAAGAAATTTGAGACTTCTCATACAAGCAACTTAATGGCACACTTAGACAAAAAAGAAGAAGAAGAAGAAGAAGAAGAAGAAGAAGAAGAAGAAGAAGAAGAAGAAGAAGAAGAAGCAGATACAACAAAAGAAGTAAATGATTGGAAATAATCGAACTCCGAGCTGAAATCAATGAAATAGAAACAAGGAAAACAATTCAAAGAATCAATGAAACCAAGAGCTGGTTCTTTCAGAAAATCAACCAGACAGACAAACCCTTAGCCAAACTAATTAAAAGGCAGAAAGAAACTATCCAAATCAGCAAAATAAGAAACAAAAAGGAGGACATAACTACAGATACTGAAGAAATCCAAACATTTGTAAGCATATATGTCACAAAATTCGAAAATTGAAATGAAATGGACAATTTTCTTGATAGATTACCTTAACGAATATTAAATCAAGATCAGGTAAATAGAATAAATAGTCCTATATCCCAAAGGAAACAGAAGCACTCATCAAAATTGTCCCTACCAAAAAAAGCCAAAGGCCAGATGGTTTCTATTCTACAAAACAGAAACTGAGTCACTTTGATAGCTATACCACACAAAGAACCAACAAAAACACAGAGAACTTCTGACCTTTATCTCTTATGAACATTGCTGAAAACATACTCAGTAAAATACTTGCAAACTGAATCCTAGAATATATAAAAGATATCATCCACCATGACCAAGTAGGCTTCATCCAATGTATGCAGGTGTGGTTCCATATACAGAAATCGAACAATGTAATCCACATATAAAGAAACTGTAGGAGACAAAGCTCATGATTATCTCCTTAGATGCTGAAAAAATATTTGACAAAATCCAACACTGAACTGTGTTTAAAGTCTTAGAGAGATAAGGGATACAAGGCATATACCTATCATACTAAAGACAACATAGAGCAAACCTGTAGCCAACATCAAAGTAAACTAGAGAAATTAAAATAAATCCCACTGAAATCAGGGAGAAGGCAAGGTTTCCCATTCTCTCTATTCTGTTCAACATAGTGCTTGAAGACCTAGGTAGAGCAATAAGACAACAAAATAAGATCAAGGGGATACAAATTGGAAAGGAAGAAGTCAAAGTATCACTGTTTGCAAATGATATAATTGTATATACGACTGACCTCAAAATTCAACCATAGAGCTCCACCAGCTTATAAGCACCTTCAGCAAAGTGACTGAATACAAAATTAACTCAAAAAAATCAGTAGCCCTCCAGTATATGAAAGAAAATATTGATGACAAAAAAAATTAGCGGAACTATATCCATTACAATAGCCACAAACATAAAGTAGCTTGGTGTGATTCTAACCAAGCAACTTAAAGACTTGTTTGAAAAAAACTTCAAGTCTCTGAAGAAAGAATTAGAAGAAGATATCAGAAGATGGACAGATCTCCCATGCTCATGGATAGGTACATTAATATAATGAAAATGACCATCCTGCCAAAAGCAATCTACAGATTCAATGCAATTCTCATCAAAATACCAACACAATTCTTTACAGATATGGAAAAAACTTCTCAATTTTATATGGAAAAAACAAAAACAAAACCCCAAAATTGCTAAAACAATCATGTACAACAGCATATCTTCTGAATGTATCTCCATCCCTGATATCAAGCTGTATTACAGAGTAATAGTCATAAAAAATGTGTGGTACTGGCAAATAAACAGAATGGTGGATTTATAGAATCAAATAGATGACAGAAAAATAGACCCACACACCTACGGATACTTGATTTTTGACAAAGATTCCAAAACCAAACAATGGAAAAAAGACAACATCTTCAACAAATGGTGCTGGTCTAACTGAATGTCTACATGTAAAAAAATGCAAATAGATCCATATTTATCACTCTACAAAAAATTCAAGACAAAGTGGATCAAATACTTCAATATAAACCAGACACACTAAACGTGTTAGAAGAAAAAGTGGGGAAGTGCCTTGAACTCATTGTCACAGGAGACAATTTCCTCAACAGAATACCAACAGCACAGGCTCTAAGATCAACAATCAATGAATGGGACCTCATGATACTGAAAATATTCTGTACAGTAAAGGACATTGTAGTCAGGACAAAATGGCAGCCTATAGATTGGGAAAGGATGTTCACCAACCTTATATCTGACATCTGACATAAGGCTAATATCTAGAATCGATTAAAACAACAACAACAACAAAAAACTCAATAAGTTAAACACCAACAAACCAAGCAATCCAATTAAAAATGGGGTACAGAGCTAAACAGAGAATTCTCAATAGAGGAATATCCAATGTCAGAGAAACACTAAAAGTAATGCTCAACATCCTTAGCTATCAGAGAAATACAAATCAAAACAACACTGAGATTTCACCTTAAAACTATCAGAATGGCTAAAATCAAAAGCTCAAGTGACAACACTTGCTGGAGAGAATGTGGAGAAATGCTGGTGGGAATGTAAACTTGTACAACCACTTTGGAAATCAATCTGGTGCTTTCTCAGGAAATTAGGAATAGTTCTTCCTCACAAGCCAGCCTTACCACTCCTTGGCATATATCCAAAAGATGCTCAAGTACACAACAAGGACAATTGCTCAACCATGTTTGTAACAGCTTTATTTGTAATAGCCAGAAGCTGGAAACAACCCACATGTCCCTCGGTTGAAGAATGGATACAGAAATTGTACATTTACACAATGGAATACTACTCAGCAATTGAAAACAAGGAAATCATGATATTTGCATACAAATGGTAGGAACTAGAGAGGATCATCCTCAGTGAGTTATCCCAGAAGCAGGAAGACATACATAGTATATACTTACTTATATGTGGATATTAGACATATAATACAGGATAATGATGCTAATATCTGTACACCTCAAGATTCCAATCAAGAAGGAGGACACTGAGTAAGATTATCAATGCTCATTCAGAAAGGAAATCGGGATGGACATAGGAAGAGGGAGAAAACAGGGAACAGGACAGGAACCTGACACAGAGGGCCTCTGAAAGACTCTACCTAGCAGGGTATCAAAGCAGAGGCTGAGACTCATAGCCAAACGTTGGGCAGAGTGAAGGGAATCTTATCGAAGAAGAGGGATCTAGAATGACTTGGAGGGAGAGGAACTCCACAATGAGAGAAAAAGTAAAATCTGGGCACAAAGATCTTTTCTCAGACTGATACTCCAACCAAGGACTATTCATGGATATTACCTAGAATCCTTGTATAGACATATCCCAGGGCAACTCATTCTCCAAGTGGGTACCGTAGTAAAAGGAACAGGAACTGTCTCTGACATGAACTCTGTGGCCTGCTCTTTGATCATCTCCCTCTGAGGGGGATGCAGCCTTACCAGGCCACAGAGGGAGACAATGCAGCCACTTCTGATGAGACCTGATAGGCTAGGGTCAGTTGGAAAGGAGGAGGACCTGGGGGATGGGCATAGCTGGGGAAGAGGAAGGAAGGGTAAGATTGGGTAGGTATGAGGCAGTTTGCTACAGCTGGGATACACAATGAATTAAATATAATTAATAAAAAATTTTAAAAGCTTAATGCGATTTTGAAAAAAAAGAAGATAGAAGACAGGAACACAATCAACTATTTGTTTTCAGAAATTCAGTTTTTATAATGTGCTATTATTTCTTAAAATTTTATTGAATATTGAATATGTTTATAAACTATGGTTAATTTGACACTAGAAAGGCTGATGTTAGAAAGAAAATAAAAAGAACTAAACAACAAGGTTCATTCTCTAGTCTCTTAAATATATTATTTTTAAACACTACTTTATCTATCTATTTTTTGAGAAATTAGTATAAATGTGTAATGTATTTTGATCATATCTACTCTCAATCCAACATTTCCTAAACCTCCCATGTTGTCCTCCCGACCTCAAATCCTTGATTTTCTTCACTAAATATTCATTGGCTATTAGTTTCTGTTTTGTTTTTGTTCTTTGGCTCTCATTAATGTGGAAATTTCACTAATGTGTTACTACTCATTGGGTTGCTTTTTAGAAGGACTTTCTGCTCACATATTTTACTGAATGACAGCCAGATCCAAGTGAATATACCACTTTAAAATGCTAATATGTTACCTGAGAGTGGTGCCAAATGCCACTAATACCAGTATTGGGGAACTAGAGGTAGAAAGTGTATAAGCTGAAGGGTACCATTAGCTTCATAACCAGGTTAAAGATCTGCTTAGGCTATCTGACAGTGTTACAAATATTATTCTATGTGATTTGTTGATGGCAGACACTCTCTGTAATCTGAAAATATAAAAAAAGTTACACACACACACACACACACACACACACATATATATATATATCAACATCTTAAAATGGAGATGGTATCATGTCCTTACATTTTTTGGTGTTGTTTTTTGTTTGTTTGTTTTTGAGACAGGGTTTCTCTATGTATCCTTGGCTGTCTTGGACTTGCTTTGTTGATCAGGCTGATCCCAAGCTCATAGAGATTTGCGTGCCCCTGCCTCACCGAGTGCTGGGATTACAGGCATGCACCACTGTGCCTGGCTTTTATTAAATGTTATTCCTTTAATCTCAGCATTTTGGAAGCAGAAGCAGGTGGATCTCTCTGTGTTCAAGGCCAGCTTGTTCTACAAAGAGATTTCCAGAAAAGCCCAGACTGTTAAGTAGAGAAACTTTATCTCAAAAAAATCAAAACAAAACAAACAAACAAAAATACTATGTAGAACAAATTTCAAGTACAAAGTAGCATGTTTATATAGTCCTAGTATCATATTCTTTAAAAAGAAAAAATTAAAAGTAAAACTTACGACAGATAAGACTTTCCTATAAAATCACTGTTTATGGTGATAAATTTATGATGAACTATTTTCTTGACAACTTAAATTAGGTTTGATAACCTGAGTATCACTCTTTAATTTATCATTTTTTGGATCACAAACTAAAAGCTAATTAGGAAAGACTGTTCTCTAGCTATTAATTTTCTCTGAGGTTAAAGATCATTTACCTGAAGTGGTTTATGATACTAAAAATAAATGTTTTGATGCTGGTTATTTCCTGTCAAACGTCAATGAGACTTTAGTTAAATTCATTTTAATTTTTCAATTTTCATACCATCATTTACTACCTAGGGATTATGTGTCCCAACACAAATGCCTCTTTCTAATCACATGAACACAGGCATGATATTTTGAGAAAATAAAATCATTTTTCCATCCTTACATGTTTTCTGTTTGTGGAAGGATAATTACTTGGTATGTAATATTGTCTTACCTGCGGGAATGCCAAGAACATCCCTTGCTACCTATCCTTATGACAATCAATGCTGTAACAAAATATTACTAAATGTTATTTAGATGGCAAAAATCCCATAGTTAAGAACCACAAGATTAAAAGCAGGCATTAATGCTATAGGTTGATATAGATATAAAGACACTAAGAAGCTAATACAGCCTTTGCTATATTAAATATATCACATAAACCATTCATAACAAAGTAAAATACACAGAAGATATAATTAAAAACCACTTGTGCTTAAGTATTCTCACAGACAAAAAAGAAAAGAAAAGAAAAGAAACACCAGTCCTACCTTATAATTAGTGAAAAGACTCATTAAAGTCTACTCAAATTGGAAATGTTTTATAGAGCATTTATTTATTAGGCCACTGTACAACACATGTGAACATAAAGTTCCCTATACTTATTGTAAGCATTAAACGAATGTTTTAGCAGTATCAGCACCAATCAGAAGTAAAGTCAACAATCTAGGTGTCTTTAAATCGTCTGTAGGCATTTAATCATCAGATTCTAGAGAGCTCAAGAAAGGATGATTAATGTAGCTGCTAATTACTCTCAAAATGATTAACCTATTACTAATTGTCAAAAGCCAGTGAGTGTGCATGGTCTTGGAAGATGAATGATAAATTCCAGGTGCATAGCGCCCACTCCTTATTATGCATTCTATCCTCAGGAAATTTAATTAGCCTCACAACATAAGGATTTACAGAGGGCTGCTTTAAAGAAGAAAACAGAGCTGTGGTGATTCAGTGCAAACCATGCAGCCTACAAAAGAACTTATAAACACTTCATTTTCTGCCAGCTAGTCCTGCCAGATAGTGACTTTGTCTAGCATCATACATCATGACTAGCAGTATCCCCTCTGTATTTGAGAGAGCTGTGTGAGAAGAGAAAAAAAAAAAAAAAACTAAAACCTGCACTCTGAAGCCACCAAACTTCAGCTGTTTTATGAATGCTGGAAACTTGCGTGGTGCTATTGAAATAAATGTTTCTGTTACCAGTTTCAATAAACAGGGCTCTCATAAGCCATAATCAGTATTTGAACTTTGTGCTAATGCTCTTAAAATATTTGCCCAAATACAATGGAATTCAAGCGTTAACTCTGTGTAAATTACAAGTCCGGTCTCTAGTGCTTTTCAAATGCAATAACATTTGGCCTTTGAAGTTTGTTTAGCAAATAGTAGCTGCTTCAAAGCTTAGGAACATGCTGAAGTCTGTGTATATTGTATAATATTCAGCTCAGGAAACCAGAATACTCTTCCATCACTTTCCTTGATGTTGCTCAAGTGTCCCTGTTCTGGGTTCCTATAACACCTTAAATGTACTCTAAAATAAAGCTTAATATCAAAAGTACTGTTGTTTGTATGTCCACTTGGCTGTGGATCTTGTAGGGACAGAAATTCTGTCTTTGTTTTGGCACCTTGCATAGGGTTTACTCCCTAATAAGAACTACTTAAGAAGTGGTTAACTGTCAAATCAAATTACACTTTCATGTCTGGATCCCCTGGCAGATGAATTACTTTTCATTTTACACATAAAAAGTTATATTTGAGTTCACAGGCTCAGGGGAAGAAGAAATGTGACTTACATTATTTTCTATAAGTTGACTTTAAGTACCAGTTGGCTAAGGTATCAAAAACCAACTCAGAAATATCTACTACATCTCTGTAGCTTAAAGCAAAGTTTATGTTTTTGTTTGAAAATAGGTCTTATGATTTTTCTTGCATTTTTGTGCCTGTCAATACTGTGTCTCTAACTTCAAAAAAGGTGACCCTTGTACACATACTCATCTCTGTCTGTCTATCTGTCCGTCTTTCTCTCTCTCACACACACATACACAAACGAAATACTTTTGCATATTCTGAAATCATACCACCACTACCCACTATTTTAGGGTACTGAAAACTATCCCACGTATATAAAGCACTTTTTTTTTTCTGCAAACTGGCTGCTTCCAGAAATTCTACCAAGAAAATGAAGCATGAAAATGGGCACTGCAACATTCTTGTCCTGCCATTTCCCTTGGCTCAGATGTTTCTTTCTAGTCTTGAGAGTACCAAAGTTTTGCAAGTATCTCAAAGTTTCAAAATCTGTTCTATGTATTTTCCATATCAAAGAATGGAACTATGATACTGACTCTTTGGGCTCTGAAATCCTTTCAAAGATTCCTTAATTGGCTATTCGAAATCATTTGGGATGTTTTCTGCTATAAAATCATCTAGGAAATTAAGTTGTTTTTACCATTAATGATTAATCAAGTAAGAAGACAAAATGATTCAGAATAAATTATGCTCTACTATATTTTCTCATTTAACATTTTTACATTCGTTTATTATGTGTTTTATGTGCACTTGTGTAGGAACACACATATGTGGAGTTCAGGATACATCCTGCAAATGTTGGTTATCTTCTACGTGTGGATCCCAAAGACTAAACTTAGGGCTTCAAACTTAGGGGTGAGTGACTTTACTCACTGAGCCATCATGTCAGCCATTATTTGACTGTTTAAAAAAATATCAATTAGTTATCAAGCTTAGCTCAATTTTGTGGAATTAAAAAAAAAGTATTCTCTGTGACCAGGCCACAAAGGAAGACAATGCAGCCACTCTTGATGGGACCTAACAGACTAGGATCAGAAGGAAGACCTCCCCTACCAGTAGACTTGGGGAAGTGCATGCGTGGAGAAAGAGGAGGAAGAGAGGGATTGGGAGGGGAAGAGGGAGGGAACTACAGGGGGGATACAAAGTAAATAAACTGTAGTTAATAAAAAATTAAAATAAAAATATATTCACTTTGTAAAAAAAGTATTTTCATAAAAATTAGAAATTGTTCTATATTGAAACAACATTAAATTTCACAGCAAAAACATCCTATTCCACTCTATTTTCCTAAAAGTGATGCCATCTAAAACTCACAAAGAAAGTCTTAATTATGCATCTTTTACCCTCAAATATTGCATTTTATTCATTTATTAACTGATTAGTTGATTTATTGAGGTATGGTCTCAATATATCTTCAATATATATCTTCAATATAATGAGGAGATTGTGAGACATTCTAGGATAACAAATGAAAATAGTGTAGGTCTTTAGAACTGCTCAGACTATGACTGATCAAAATTAACTTGAATAATTTATCAATCCTTACAGTTTACAAATCTCACTTAATATACCTCTTGCAATATGACCCAGCCATCTCATAAATTACTGAGTTACTACTTAGGCACCACTCAGATTTGGCTCAGTGGGAAAGCAGGCCTGAAAATCAATGCCTGGTCTTTAGAACTAACACAATCTAGATCACACAATGTATAGTAGCAAGAAGCTATGATTGAGCAGACTTGAAATTATGAATGCTACACTGTGGAGCCCAGAAAAGTAATTTTATGCAATCCTACATTACTTCATGAAAAAAATTCTGGAGAATCTAGTCATACAAGAAATGTATTTCTACATAAGAAGAGTAACTTACAAGCCCATAGCCAATGTCATTATAAATGGAAAAAAACTCAAAACATTTCCACTAAAATCATAGAAGTATGGCCACTCTTTACATTCCTGTTCAACTCAATATTTGAAGTTTCTGGAAAGAAAAGGAAGCTATTAGTCAAGTGAGACGAAGTGAAGTCTGCACTGAGAAAGATTCAGTTTTCATTCCAGAGGCTCTGTTATTACAAGAACATGTTCTTATCACATGTGAATGAGTGTACCATGGCTTAAGATTAATTTTCAGAAAACATGCATTACGTATTCTAATAGATCTTTTAATTTTGTGTATGTGTTCTGACAACAATGAGTTCATTCCTTAAAAAAAAAAATCTTGATTTTTGAGACAAAATCTCTCATTTGCCTCAGGGTTTCCAAGTAGCCGAGGCGAGCTCTTATGGTACATGCCACTATGCCCTGCTTTTTTATGTGTGTTCTGAAGATCAAACTAAGATTCTTCTACTTACATGTCAAGGACTTTACAGACTAAGCTATCTCCCCAATCCCAACTCCAGTAGTAGATAATCCTTTCATATCACTTAAATAGTCACTTGCTTTAAGAAAGGAGGGCACAGGGATCATCTGTAACTTTCTAGACATCACCATTCACCAGGGTGAGAATAAGGATGATGTCCCATCCTCAGACCAATTTACCATACTGAATTGAGCTACCTCTTGCAGTCACTCTTGAAAAGAAGCAAAGAAGTGTAAAGTGTCTTCAATGCATTCTGTTCCATCTCAGAGTAACAGAAACTTGTTCTCAGGCTCTGTCTTAGCAAGAATAGACATGCACCCTGAGAAACCATTGGCTTGCGATTTTCTAGGTCTCAGAAGCACATGCAGGATCAGAGTCATTAGGCCTTAGAGCATTACCCAAACAAAATTCTATAGTCATTCATTAACTTATTGATATCTGCCCTTGAAAAGAAAGTATTTCTTGGTTTTTCTGATTTGGGTAGGATAGTTAATCATTCATTAACACACTAACATATATTGACACAAAAATATAAACATATTTGATATTTTTCACAGAAGTTATAATTTCTAAAAACATTCTGCTTATCTGTTTCTAAAACAAATTATGTACCCAGAGTTATATTATGACTGTTCAAATGGCACAAATATTCTCTGCAGGGCTATAATCTGGAAAACCTGAAGGTGACTTTGAAGATCTGTGTATCAATAAGGAAGGGAGTAGAAAAATCTGACTGCCTATCTTTCACGGATAGTAATGGACGTTGTCATTCATTTCCTTTAAAGGAATTATTCTGAAATTTTATGGATAATGAATGCAGGTATTTATTCTTGTGTAAGTTTACTCATGAAGAGAAAAGAAAAGATCATATAATTTTCTAAAATTAAATAGATGGTCATAGAAGAAATACATGAAAAATATGTAACTACTATAATACATTAAAAACAAAGTATATAGCTGTGTTGCATCTGTAATACCAGCTCTCGACAGCCTAATGTGGCAAGATCATTAGTTTAAGGTCAGTCTGCCAACAGAATGAAACCCTTCCTACTTAAAGTGCCAAGATAAAGGCTTTAAAATATCAGAGATCAGACCTCTACTCTTGCCTGATGCGTCTAAAACAAAAAGGGGGAACTGTAGAGAGCTGCAGCATGCTGTGCCTTAAAGATGGAGCTGGTTTCCGCCTTCCACCTTCCCGATGGTGAGTGCTCTCTGTCACGAACAATTCCACATTTGGCTAAAGCTGAGGATTTGGCTTGCTTCCATGTATGTGGACCTATCTGCATTGTCCACGTGGCACGCCTGGGTTGGCTACCCAGAGGCTATTTAAGCTGTGGGCCGGCTTTCCCCAGGGTCAGATGATTGTTCAAGCTTCCTGAATAAACTGCATTGAAAAAAAAATTCCTTTTATTCCATTGACTTGAAGCCTTTTCTTTCCGAATTAAACAAACAAACAAACAAAAAACTAGGACACATTGCCTTACAAATTATATTTGTAATGCAGTAAGAAAAGATAGTCACTTGAATCTTGAGGAATCTATGATGTATATTCACCATGCATCTATGATTAGGAAAACTATTAAACAGAGTATGAGGAATTTGACAATTCATCTAGATTTATGGCTTTCCTATAATAAGGCTTCTGAAAAGGCTTCCATTACAATGGTTAGTAAGATGAAACTCCAAGCAAAAGGAACACTAAATTAAATAAATTTAAAAGGTTTAACTGATTCCAAGAATATGCTATGCTAAAATCCTACTTCTAGAGAAATGCTGATGTTTTCAGAGCTAAGTTACTGAATATTGTCACAAGAAATAATTTTTTGATTGTGAACCTAGTCTTTCAATGGCTGAGCCATCTTTCCATCCCCAAACAACTATTCTTTTAAAAGAAAGACACTACATTAGATATCATGTACCTTGTTTTACATAAACTTACTTCCCCATTTTCCAGTTACCGCTCTGAATATACATAAAATTTTAGTATATAACCACAGATATTTGGGTTGTTTAAAAAAAAAAAAAAAAAAAAAAAAAAAACTGAATGTCTTGCCAAACATACAGGTGTCCTAGATAGCTGTGAGTAAAAGTTACCTTTAGTAAGGCAACAACTTTCATATTAAATCACCTTTCTTTTTTCCATTAAATTATTTAGTTACTTCATAGCCTGATCTAAGGCTGCTCCCTCCTCTCTACCCAGTCCCACCCTTACACTCCCTCCCCTAATTCTTCCCTCCCCTTCTCCTTAGCGTAGGTTCCCCATGGGTAACAACCCACCCTGGCACATCAAGTTGAAGCAGGACTAAGCACATCCTCTCCAACTGAAGCCAGACAAAACAGCCCAGCTAGGAGGAAGACATCCAAGGGAGGCATCAGAGTCACAGAGGACCCCTGCTCCAATTCTTAGAGGATCCACATGAAGAACAAGCTGCACATCTGCTACAAATGTGTAGGGAACCTAAGTGTAGCTCATGCATGCTCTTTATTTGGCGATTCAGTCTCTGTGAGCCCACATGGGCCCAGGTTAGTTGACTCTGTAGGTCTTCTTGTTTCTGTGACCTCTCTGCCTCTGTCAATCTTGCCCCCAACTTTTCTACAGAACTCCCTGAGCTTGGCCTATTGTTTGACTGTGGGTTTCTGCATTTGTTTGCACCTCCTGCAGGATGAAACCTCTCAGAAGACAGTGATGATAGGGCTCCTGTCTGCAAACATACCAGAGTATCATGAATAGTGACAGGACTGCCTCTCTCCCACAGAGTGGGTCTAAATTTGGGCCAATCAGGTTGGCCATTCTTTCAATCTCTGCTAAATCTTTATTCCTAATCTTACTGTAGGCAAAACAAAGTTTGGGTTGAAAGTTTTATGGAAGAGTTAGTGTCCTCCCTCTCCCCAGTGGAAGTCCCACCTGGCTATAAGAGGTGGCAACTTCAGGGTCCATATCCCATGCTGTTAGGATATTCCTAAATCACCTTTCTAAGTGCTTCATATGTCTATATATTATTTCCTCTTATCAGAATCATAGTTAATGATGTCTTGGTGTTCCTCTTCTCCATATATTTTAATCTATAAGCTCCGTACATATCAACTATCTACTTCCTTCTTTCTGAGGATATGATATTAAGTATACGACCTACCACATTGCTAAAAGCCAACAAAATGGCTGAATGAATGAATGAATGAATGAATGAAAACAATGGACCAACTGTCAAATTGATATTCAAAGTGAAAGTTATTGTGTGCACATTGAGTATTGACTTTTGTTTAAAAAAAAAAAAAAAAAAACGATTCAGCAAATTCTTGCCAGTTATCTGTACAACTATCACCACTACACCAAATAACTGCAATTTCTGAATGCCTAAGTCATTAAATGACACACTGTTTACCCTGCTACTAAGATCTGAATATTTATAGTCCTCTGTGTTTCACTTATAGGCCAGAATGAGTAACTTGCCAAGACACAAAAGTTCTGCATTCCCTTCAATAGTAAACTTCTATAGCATATAAAATATTTTTTTCTCTTCCAAGTCAATATTATAAAAATACTATTGTCTCAACATCATGCATTGTTCTGTTCCTTATATTTCCAATTTTAGATCAAAGGTTAGATTTTTCATGAAATTATCTAATAATTCTTATCGTATATATGTATCACAGTAAAAGCATCTGTTCCAAAAAAAAAAAAAAAAAACAAAAAAAACCAAAAAAAAACAAACATTTTCAAAGTCTGGGAACACAGTTTACAAATTAATTTCTTGATACAATTAAAGCAAAAATCATGCATAATTAATTGATAAATATTTGTTGACTACCTAGTTTCATATGTTACTTAACTTAGTCTAAGTGCCTCTGCTTCATAGCTTAAGCAAATAGAGCTTTCAGTATGTCAAAGCTTGTGTATGTCCAACTTTTCTTGATGAAAATGTTTTTATTTTTTATCGTTTTTAACATTTATTCTGTTATTTATATTCTCTATTGTCAGATTCTTTCTTTTTTCTTTCTTTCCTTCCTTCCTTCCTTCCTTCCTTCCTTCCTTTCTTCTTTCTTTCTTTATTTTGTTTCAGAGGATTTCTGTTTTATTTTGTTTTTTCTTTGATTTTTTTTTCTTTGTTTCGTACTTAGAGGGTAAGATTTTTGTGAAAGCCTGGTGACTTCTGTTCTCCCAAACAATGTATTGATAGTTCTGCTTTCCTGTTGCAAAAAAATTCTTTGCCGTTACCTATTGTAAAAGTTTTGAAGTACAGTATATAAAAGTCTACTCAACAGTTATGGAGGAGGTTTATTTATATCACCTTTATTACTTCAAAATATGGCCTGAGCATTTACCTTGTCATCTAGAGATGTTTGAATGATTAAAGAAACATATAATTTAAATAACACACAGTAATTACTCACTACCAGGTGGCTATAAGCAGCATTATCACTGTCATATTTACAGAAATAACCAGAAACCAGAGGCTAAGAATACACCCCAGTTTAAAAATGTACATAGCATGTATGAGGACAAGGATTGTATACCTTGCATCCCATTGAAAGAGGGAAGAAAGAAACAGGTTAGAGAGAGAGGTGGGGCAGGGAGGGGGAGAGAAGTGGGTGAAAGGGAGCAGAGTCAGGGAAGACAACAAACCAAAATTTCTGTTTAGAGAAGCATCTGTTTACATGAACAATTATGGTCATATTTTCAACACAAGTATCATCCAAATGGTATGGTTGTCTTTAAAAACATATGAAGTATTTGTTTGTATTTAACTGAAATATTATCAATTTAGTGGATTAGATATTTTAGTACTAGATACAATTGTTGACATAAAAGCAGTTATATGTGATAACTGTACCATTGTAAATAATATCAAAAGCTATTATTTGGATTACTCACAAAGTATCAATTAAAGCTCCAAGACACTATAAATTTGTCCTCACTCTTGTTGGCTTTGTGATAAATAGTAGCTGTCTTAGTAGCATAGTCATAGCTCAAGTTCAAGTTCATATTCAAGTTCATTCACTTCCATTTGTTTCCACATATGTTACAAAATTATGGCACAAAAATATATCACTGTAATTGTTTTTCCATGCCATGATGGCACATAATCCTCATTACATTGCCAACATAAATGCTCCTCTTCAGTTGGTTAACAAAAACTAAGGATACATGAAAGTGCCACATAGAAACTTAAACTAAAAAAAAATAAATAAATAAAAAATGAAACTTGGTATAATGTTCCTGTGGAATGTATACAATTTATCCTTGTCCACTCATATGCTGATTTATATACCCCACTATCTAGTTTCAATCTGGACATTGCATTGTGATGCTTATTGTAAGCATCACCTGACTCATGTTTGCATAAACATGCCACCATTTGTTCTAGGTATTGCCAATAAAACAACCAGCCAGTGCAGAGCAATGGAGAAAATAAGGCAAGACATCTCTGGTCCAGAGAAGTGTAGAAAAGAAAAAATTGGGAGGACAGGCTGGGAGAAAAATCTGAGAGGAGAGGACCTGCAAACATCAGAAGAGATGAACCAGAACTAAGATATGACTAAAAAGCAAGACTAATGTGGGAAATGTGAATGGGATGAAGCTATGTGGGCTTGGAAGTTTAAGATGGAGGAATGGTTGCCCAGCATTGTGCTCTAGGTGAATTAAATAAATCATAGTCTCTGTATGGTGATTTGGGTATACAGTTGGTTTGGGAATAACTGTTGTTTAACTAAAAGATAAATCAATAATAAATATTAATGATCATCAAAAAGAATGAAATTAAAATAAACAAAGACTGCTTAGAACAGAGGTACTCCCCATGGTTATATAATGCTGCCCCTTAGAAGTCACAGGCTTATAAACAATAACCTTAATGCCAAGTTCAACATACCTATCCCTGAGTCATTGAACTGATTGTCTCAGGCATCTCCAGAAGAATACATGCTGTTGTGGTTTTCTTTGTTTTTTTTTTTTTTCCACCAGAAATATACAGTAATATCCTATTGCTGAAGACATCATGGACTTGGGTTACAGTACACAGAGAAATCAAAACAGAATAGAGCCCAAATTCATTCCCTGCTGTCTAGGGTTCATAGCATTAGAACATGCTATGCAGGCACCAGGGGATTAAACTCATCAGCAGTCTTACCAGGCTTGTAGATCATGTCAGCTACAATATCAAAACAACTGGTGAGATACACCCACTGGTTCAATAGTGACAGAACTATTTTGGAGACATTGTGTAATAAGTTTTGAAACCTATTCCACAACTGAATATGTACCTAATACTATAAATCTGGTCAAAAGCCTATGGGCTGGGAAGGCATAAACCCATGTGGATAATATGCAACTGTTGTTTCCTTAAATGGACAGGTCAAGCTGTCTTCTAAATTCTTATGTTTATATCCACAGGATAATGTGGTTCACAGACTAGGCCAAAGAAGCTCATTTACAGAGAAAGTGATGATAGTTAATGCAAATTCTCATATTTGGTCAAAGGGCTAGGAATAAGTTACCAATGGATTTTATCCTTCATCTAAAACATTTTTCTTTCTTTTTTTTTATTTTTTATTTTTTTTTATCAGTTACATTTTATTAACTCTGTATCCCAGCCATGTCCCGATCCCTCATTCCCTCCCAGTCCCTCCCTCCCTCCCTCATCTCCACCGTGCCCCTTTCCAAGTCCACTGATAGGGGGAACCTCCTCCCCATTCATCTGATCCTGTTTTATCAGGTATCTTCAGGACTGGCTGCAAAGCCCTCCTCTGTGGCCTAACAGGACTGCTCCTCCCTTCGGGGGTGGGGAGACCAAAATGACAAGGGGATTAGGGAATGAAAGGATGAGTGAAAGAAAACGCATAGGCATGAGACCATCCAGTTTTCAAATTAAAGTACTGACCGGTGTCACATCAGGACAATATCTCAAAAGATTCAAAATGGAGACAGAAAAAGATAGTTTGCTTCTGTACTATGAGTATTAAGACAAAGATATTTATTTGGGTTCATTGAGTTCATGCCAGAAATAGTGAACTCAGTGGCAGGCTCTTTGACCTCCCCAACCCCCAAGGAAGGAGCAGTCATGCTAGGCCACAGAGGAGGACTTCGCAGCCCATCCTGAAGATACCTGATAAAACAGGGTCAGATGAAAGGGGAGGAGGTCCTTCCCAATCAGTGGACTTGGAAAGGGGCAGGGAGGAGATGAGGGATGGAGAGTGGAATTGGGAGGGAAGGAGGGAGATGGATACAGAGGGAATATAGAGTTAATAAAATGTAACCAATAATAAAAATAAAAGCTATTTATTTAAAAAAAAATAAAAAAATAAAACATTTTTCACCTTGTAAGGAATAGGGAACATTGCAAAGGGGTAGGCAGAAAGAATTTAAGAACCAGAGAATGAAGAAGTGTGTCATTAACTGTTGTATTCCAGATATAGCATTGTTTTTATAACCATGAACACACAGAAGCTTCGGTATTTGCATCAGACTGGGCATTCTGACATATCATCATGGATAGAGGGGGTGCTCACATTCCTGAGTAGCAAATGACTGTTAAGGGTTTCATTGTCTCTAACAGGGAACTATAGAGGAAAAAAAATTCTCAGAGGGAAAGAAAGGGAATATCTGAAAGTAACAGCCGCAGGTATAATCACAATAGATTACAAGTATAATCTATTTAAGAGACAGAGAGAGAGAGAGAACTGATAATGGTGTCGAATATTCTTCAAATGCTGAAAAATTACACTATTAATGAGCTATCTTCAGCCATAATTTAATATTTTATTTTGCAATAACATCTTCCTATGTTGTCCAAGTTTGACTTGACCTCATCTTGATGCACATCTCAACCAAGCTATAGATTTATTGTTGTCCTGCCTCAATTAGGAGTGACTCTAGAAGATTGCATCATCAAGTAGACTTTCACTTTTGCTTATATTGTGCACATGTTTAATAGACAAAAGAATTGGAGCAATCTCCTATCTGGAGAACACATACATACACAAACATACTATAAAGATGTATTTCTGAATGTTATTTCAGAATTGTGTAGGAACAACTGAATAATCACATACTTATCTCATATTTGCAAAACACTGGCAAAAGTAGAGCATTAAAATATTAACATAATTTTTCATTTAGTGAGTTTTCATGTTGCTCCCTATAGATGTCAGAAAAATGAATAGGACAATCTAGCTTGTAAATGTGTAAGGATAAGAAGGCTGGGATGGGTGAGAAACTAATCAGAAGAACTGGGTTCATACTCTAGATACTGAAGGGATGCAGAAACTATATCTAAGAAGAATGTATCATGAAATAATTGGTACAAAAATATACAAAGAAGAGACTGTTCTCATCAAAGACGATGATTAAAAATTCATAATGGGGGCCAGAACATATGGCTTAGTGATTAAGAGTACTTTTTATCTTGTAGACAGACTGTGTTCAGGTCTCAGTAGCTACACGTTGTCTCAAAATCATCCTTTACTCCAGTTTTGGGGGTTCTGATGATCTCTCCAATTCTCTACAGATACCAGATATATACATATATGTGTACAAATTCAAAAATAGACAAAATAGTAATAAATATTAAATAAATAAATCCAAAAATTTAAAAAGTGGGTAATAGAGATGGATACATTTGCTAATCCTTTTAATTCCAGTTCTTGGAAGGCTGGCTGGTAAATCAGTTTTGGAGAATTTCAGTAGTTTTTCAACACTAAAGCCTTTTACTTTTGTTGAAAAGTTGAGGCTAATTAAAGCGGCCGCTGATTGGAGAGGATCTGGCTTGACAAATACAGATTGAAAAGACAAATTACCTGTTTGATTTTGATTGATATATGGCAAATTAACACAAAATTATTAGCTTGAAGCAATAAACATGTATTACCTCACAGTCGGGAATCAAAAGATGGCTTCACTGAGTTCTGCGATCAATGTATCACTAAGGTTGGGATCAGTGTGTGCTCTAGTGCTATGATCCATTCAAATTTATTCATGTTAGGGTGGAATTTAAACGGTTTCAGAAATAAGATCTGCCTTTCTGGCTGGACGTCAAACAGTCACTCTCAGATCCTAAAAGCAAACTAATTTATTTTCCTCCAGTTTTAAACATACAATATAAATTCTAGTTGTGTTCATTTCACTTGCTGATTCTCTGATTTCTTCCTTTTATGACCTGCAGACAAATATTTAGAATCTCATCTAGTTATAACAAACCTCACAGATGTTTCTTTTATCTCAAAGTTACCCAACAAGATACATAATTTTTTGTAAATACATTTGTCATTCATATGTAAGGTACAGCCATGAAGTTAAGTGGCTACTACCAAGGGAGAAACTCACAAATGCATCCTCTGGTAGATAACTTCCCCTTATCATTTCTAGAAATTGTAGTTAAAATACTTAATAAGAATGATTGGAGATTTTAATTACATTTAAAAATATTTCCATAAAACTACCAAACATAATATATGTTTACATGTTAAGGGCTAGAAATGTAGGAAGAATTTGAGAATGCTGCTTACTGTAGCACTCAGGACATTCATTTACATACATTTAATTTGCCTGGTTAAACTGATCAATGCAGTTTGCACACACATATACATATATGAATGAATACTAAAAATATCCAGCATATTTCAAGTATTTCTGATAGATAGACATAATAATAGAATGTATGTCATTATTAAGATTATAGTTTCAATAAAGTTTAAATTGGATATAAACTATATTTTGAACATCTAGAATGAGGATAGTCACAATTTCTAGCCTTTTCAAATTAATCACACTGTGTTAAGCAACATCTTGATACTGAAAGTAAAAATACATAACGCAGACAAGATTTGCCTTAGCATGAGAATCAAATATTGCATAATACAAAGACAGCAAAATTGTACCAGGCTATTCTTGGGCTTGTCAAACTTGCAAAAATGTGACAGTTTTCAGTAATAAGTATACATCAGTGTGATAAAATGGGTGATTGAACTATTACTATACCTATAGGCACAATAATTATAGGCACTTGCAAATTTGTTCCTTCCAAAGGAATATATAACCATTTTCTATTCTATGAATTTTGGCAGTGTTTGTATGCATATTTATGTTCTAAATGATGTCAATTTTTATAAAATCAGTTGTTCTGTATTGATTATTCACAGTGAAAAACTAAGTCAGAAAGCATATGTAAGGAGGTTAGCTAAATCTCTATGCATAAAAGAAAAGGAGTGGCAACATATGTCCTTCAAAAAGTACATACACTCTTGTTTCTTTCATTTTTAAAATTTATTTAAATTTTTATAAATTATTCATTCACTTAATATCCCAGCTGTAGCCCTCTCCCTCATCTCTTCCCAATACCACTCTCCCTCCCTCATCTCCTTCTATGCCTCTCTCTCCAAGTCCACTGATAGGGGAGGACCTCCTCCCCTTCCCTCTGACCCTAGCTTAACAGGTCTCATCAGGAGTGGCTGCATTGTCGTCCTCTGTGGCCTGGTAAGGCTGCTCCCCCATCAGAGGGAAGTGATCAAAAATACAGCCACTGAGTTCATGTCAGAGACAATTCCTTTTCCCATTACTAGAGAACTTATTTGGAGTCTGAGCTGCCATGGACTCTTGAAGACAATTTCTAGTCACTACTCATTCCTGATTTATTGATTAATGGTTGATTTAAGCCATGGGATTAATTTACATTAGTGACTATATATGCGATTGCCACCCAATCTTCACTTACCTTATGAGAAGCAAAAATAGTCACAATCTTCAGTTTCAGTTTTTTCTTTGCTATGGAACTTAGAATATCAGTGTCATCTCATTTCTTAGCGTACTGAGAAGAGATTGTGAACTCAATCCCTATTTAAGCTGACCTAACCCTTATGTTTCACAGTAATTGGACGAAGTCACTTTCTATCATTTCAAGAAGTTTCATGATGAGCAAGAGGGCCTCAGGGCATCTACTCTCTCTAACCTGATCATGGCTAATACATCAGTAACTGCATGCACTCAGGCAAACTAATCGGTGACAAGAATGGCCTGGGGAAATAATGGTCTTTTTTTCTTGAGATTGGATTTGAAGATCTGAGAAACATCATGATCCTGAGTAGGTGATTTTGATCAGAGGTATATCAGTTGACCACAAGACCCTGCCTGTGTGAAGGCTCCCTCTTGTCTGAGATCACTCATCTTCTCCACAACTTACTGCGAGGTCAGCCTTCAGGCAATAAGGACATTTAGAGACAGAATCTCTACCATTTCTGACAAAATAACTTAAAATAAACTTATGTTTCCACACAAAAAAAATTGCTACAGTGTCCTCACTCAGGAAAATTGTCATCATTACTAAAAACTGACAAATAGATAAGTGGGAGTAAGTAGCAAATGTTTTACATGTGCACACTATTTACATACAATCAAATACATTTCAATATCAATTTGAAAATTGTGAGTACTTATGCTTATATATGTCTTTACCTTGATAATAAAATACTAAAAATATAAAGTGATTATTTAGTCCAACATACCATTCTAATGGTACATTAAACAGAAAAGCGTATTTTTTTCAGTCTCATTTTGTTAAAAGTGCCTATAAATGTTACTGGGAATGTTGATGCTGAAGTTGTGCATTCAGTGGTGAAGAGATGTTATTTTATATTCTACCTTTTTGCCATTTCTATATTAATTGGGCCATACACATTGTATATAAATCAAAAGCACACACACATAAAAAATAAGTAAACAGACACTGAATTTGTCATCTGAAAATAATTTTCTAGAGTTAAGTTATTGAGAATAATCTTTATATAGAAACAAGGCCTTGGATAAATCACTTAATTTGGGCCTTAAATGAAAAACTACCTTGTCTATTTTTCAGAAAGCAAGACTGAAATAAACATGTATATGAAAATTGCCAATTATAAGCATTTAAAAGCTTCAAAGATTTATCATTCCTAATAGACATATATGAAATATGTTTTCCTTAATTCAATAGGCAATTGGCTATGATTCAATTGTTAATGGAAATGAATATGCTGTGTTTAGCTACATTTGAATGGAGGAATATGAGCCAATTGGGAAACATAGGCATGGAAAATATACAGAAAAATGTTAAAGAAATATATTTGACACAGTTAATCATCATTTCCTGGAAGTTATAAAAGATACATGGCCAAATAAAAACCTATATCTAGATTTTTGTTCTGATTTTAATACTTTGCTATAACAATATTTTCCTCATTCCCCTTCATATATTTCATAAAAATATTTATGTTCATATCATAAACTTAGCTATTGCTTCAGGAATTTGAGCATGTTAATGATGATTGGTCCTGCAGATCAGCTCACTTCACCCATTTGATAAGAATTTCTGAAAATATTCATTTCTTAGAGTAATTATCAAAATTGTACACATAATTCCACTTCTTGAATTTTTCAACATCAACTCTATATAAACTACTGATTAGAGAAAGAGAGAGATGGAGAGAGAGGGAGAGAGAGAAAGAGAAAGAGGGAGACAAAGAGAGAGAGAATACAATGTTGGATAGTAGGGAAGTGAGGAGGATCTGAGACAAATGTGGGAGGGTTAAACATGATCAAAATATATTATATGAAAACAATTTAATTAAAAATAAAACCTGTAAATTATTCTGATTGATGAAAAACATTCAGAAGACCATAGATGTTATTTATAAGTTAATGAAATTTGTATTTATATATTATTGTATTTATTACTATATTTAATATTATATTTATATATTTTAATGTAGATTCATCCATTGAATTTTTTGAAATTTTTAGACATATTTTAAGGAAAAACTTGTTAGATAATTATTTCAATCTCTAGCATTTTTTTTACATTTTGCAAATCTATTTGTTACAAACCACAAAACTGACTTCGAAAATTGCCGAGCTTTTTCACAAAATTCAAATGAGGGTAATCCTCTCCTCACTTAATATTATATAACAACATAAGCACAGACAAGGAGAAATTTGGAAAGGAGATTACAAGAAACAATGTCTTTTCTGAGACTGACATTCAACCAAGGACCATGTATGGATATAACCTAGAACCTCCTCTCAGATGTAGCCTGTGGTAGTTCAGTAACCAATTGGTTTCCCAAAGTGAGGGGAACAGGGACTATTTCTAATAGGAACTCAATGACTGGCTCTTTGGCCTCCCCACCCCCAAGGGAGGAGCAATCCTGTTAGTCCACAGAGGAGGGCTTTGAAGCCAGTCCTGAAGATACCTGATAAAACAAGATCAGATGAATGGGGAGGAGGTCCCCCCCATCAGTGGACTTGGAAAGGGGCACGGTGGAGATGAGGGAGGGAGGGAGGGACTGGGAGGGAATGAGGGATCGGGACATGGCTGGGATACAGAGTTAATAAAATGTAACTGATAAAAAAATAATAATAAAATAAAAAAATAAAAAATAAACTAATAAACTAGGACCCTTCCATTAAAAAATAAAAATAAATAAATAAATAAATAAATAAATACAAATTTTCTCATCTTAAAAAAAAAACACTGTCGACCACGTCCTGTATGAAGATGCTATCTGCAAATGTTTATGAATTATTAATATATATTTTAAAAACTGTGGTTATATGTTGTAAATAGAAAAATTTCTAGTGGATGCTTAAAAATTTCTATAAAATGGAGTAACTACATTAAAATCTTTTCATTTAATATCATTTCCACTTTTACCTATTCTTTTTCAGTATTTTTAGAACACTGAACACTGTATAGGTATATTGTCCTGACTGTGCTTTATCAAGTAAAACATAGACAAACACATTTGTGTCTTTACACAACTTCAGAATTTACTCAACAACAATCAATGCAGCAGTTTCAATGAGAGCAATTTGCCAGACACTCTCACTTTTCTTAATAACCATGATTGAGACAAACACAACCTAATGTATTTAAATTTTACTTTCCAGTGTTAACTCTCTGAACACATTGCCTGTCTCTGTCTCTGTCTCTGCTTCTGTGTCTCTGTCTCTGTCTCTCTCTCTCTCTCTCTCTCTCTCTCTCTGTGTGTGTGTGTGTGTAGCATAAAGGTCAAAGAAGAGCTCAAGAGGTTTGGCAAGACTGAAAAGCAAGAAAGGTGATAGAAATGTAAATCTGGAAGGTGAAATAACCTGCTAGGAAGACATCTCTTGAGAGTAAATCTCTTTCTGTTGGTCCTCAACTTGCCTAGAGAATAGTCAGATGGCAGGTCACTGGGGGGCTATCACCACTGTAACACTAGATATCCCCACATATTTATGGGGTTAGTGTGAGGGAATTATAACTTATTGGCTCCAGGTGTCCAATTAGTTCTCAGGCCTAGTTTATCTGATGTGATATTAATACACACATATGACAAACATTCAGTTCATCCTAATAAATTTATAAAGTAACACTGTCTTCACTCCCAGGACCTAGTCATTTATCTCTCTGGTTTTCTTTGATGGTGCCACATTGACAGAGTCATCCAAATGTCTACTCAGGTTTTGAGACATCTTCCATAGACAAAATGGATTCAAAAGCTCCTTTTAATATGGAAGCTGCCAGGGCAAGACCCAGTCTGACACACAGTAGTTTTGTTTTTAGCGCAGAGTGATCTAAACATATATCATCTGTTCATCATTGTTTATTTTCTCTATTTATTTACCTATACCAAAAGCATTTGTTTGAGTTTCACCAGAAAATCTGCAAAGTACCATTTGCACTGTCTGAGAAAGAGATGCACACTGTGGTATTCTAACATCTGATCTTATCCTAAAACATGTTTAGAATCAAGGTGAATTCAACCTCAAGCATATTTCTACATTTCACATTTTACTGTGGTGGTCTTTTTAGTGGTCTAAACTATGAAATATAAAATCTGACTTATAAAAGAAAAGCAAGCCTTGAAATATAGTAGTAATAGTTTTCAAGGATGTAAGTACTACTTCAAGTGGCAGCAAGTTCTTAATTACTAAAAATATTTCAATAGTCTATAAATTATATTACTTCTGTAAATGAGAGATTTCTTGGGCTATGTAAGATTAATTTACATTAATGAAAAAAATCACATTACATAAATGCATATGTTTATATGCATGTATGTATAGAGACTACTCTACTTTAGACACAGTTTCCCTCAGAACTTCCTATCTATAAATACAGATACTGAAAGAGTAGCCATTCTGCATATCAAAATGTGAGTAAAAAGCTTAATCCTGCATAGGTAACCATACCAAGATGAGGCATTTATGTACAGGTAGGAAATGGAATGTAAAGAATAAAGTTAGCCTCTCTTGAGGAATGTTATATATAATTCAAGAACTACAAACAGGCCTTTTGGTCAATCACATGGAGAAAGAACAAAGCCTCTAAGCAAGGGAAAAGGAGAGATATAAGTTGACAAATCCTGACAGTTTGTGTGCCTGTTTCTCCCTTAAGCCCAGTAGGCTTCCTGTTTTTGATTCTCATGAAATTTCTCACTGTTTTTGTATTTTCCTGTCTTCTTACTGTGATTTTACTTGTATGTCGCTTGCTTTCAGGCCAGTGTTTACATAAATATTAGTGACAATACAAAAAATCTTTAGATGTAGATGTAAATAAGTTAGATTATATAAACTCTGGTTCTGTGGCTACAACTTTGCCATACAATATCTTCTTATTTATGTTAATTTATCCCACAAATCAGTATGTATTATAAATGAAAATAGATAATGAATTTTTTAAAACTAAGACTAATGTTGGCTTATGAGCAGATATGAGACACGGTGGATTAATGGGTGTGAGAAGATAGGTGATTGAGTGCAAACGTAAGTCTAGCACTAATGGTTATCTGCAGATGAACTGTTAAAATGACTTGGACTTAGCGTCATGAAAGCTTAGATAACAAGACAAAAGTCAGTTTGTGGAGGCAAATTATTTTGATTCCAAAAGCAACATAAGAGTTAGGACCACAAACATCAAACAAAAATAAATTAAAACTAAGATCTAGAGAATAGTATGAGGTCTAGAAGGCTGACAACAGGAAACCAGAGAAGGTGTGGTTAAGATGTATGTTTAATGGCTGAAAACAAGCAGATCCACTACAAGAAGCAGAATTTTTCGTGTTAATATTGGGATGCTAGAAAATCTTTAGGAATCAAACAGAAAGGGGATGATGAATGAGAGGTCTGGAGACAGCAGGACTCAGACCAGAAGAGGCAGATAAAAAGACAATAATTGAGGAGAATCATTAGTTTATTAAAGGTCTCTCCCACAATGCCTAGAAGTAGCCTGCAATTCATAGAAAAAATAAGTCAACTACGGCCTTTTTGTTTTTTCCCTTTACCACTTAAAGCTTACTGACTAACCACCCTGTGTCTTATTGTCTAAAATACATTTTGATAAAAATATTGGACAAAAGAATATATGTGAACCTTCAATATCTGTCTTTAAAAAGAAAATCTAAAGATGCTTCATTGATTATACAGGAACTACACAGCAATAAAGTGAACCAACTTAATGTTTTCACAGGTACTTTTAAAAATTTACAGGATTTCTTTTTTAAATGTTTATTTATTTATTATTTATTACGATGTATTTACTTTGTATCCTGGCTGTAGGCCCCTCTCTTATCTCCTCCCAGTTCCATCCTCCTTCCCTCTTCTCTCCACTATGGCCCTCCCCTAGTCCACTGATAGGGGAGATCCTCCTCACTTACTATCTGACCCTAGACTATCAAGTTTCATAAGGACTAGCTGCATTCTCTTCCTCTGTGTCCTGGCAAGGCTATTCTCACCTGGGGGGAGGGTGATCAAAGAGTCAGACACTGAGTCCATGTCAGAGACAGTTCCTGATTCCATTACTAGGGACCCATAGGGAGACTAAGCTGCCTATAGACTGCATCTGAGCAGGGGATCTACGTCCTCTCCATCCATGATCCTTGGTTGGAGCATCTGTCTCTGCAGTCCCACTGGGACCAGATTTTTGGCTGTGTTGGTGTCCCCTCCTGATCTTTTATCTCTCCCTTCTTCCATACCTCAGGATGCAGCTATACCATTTCTGGGATCAAACACAATAAGGACATTTGCTCAACTGTGTTCGTAGCAGCTTTATTCATAATAGCCAGAATCTGGAAAAAACTTAGCCATCCCTCAACTGAAGAATGGATACAGAAATTGTGGCACATTTACACAATAAATTACTACTCAGAAATTATAAACAAGGAAATCATGAAATTTGCAGGCAAATAGATGGAACTAGAAAAGGTCATCCTGAGTGCAGTAACTCAGAAGCAGAAAGACATACATGGTATATACTCACTTATAAGTGGATATACGCCATATAATATAGCATAAACATACTAAAGTCTACAGACCTACATTTTTAAGAGAAAGCCATTAAAATAAATAAAAAATAAATCATAAAAAAAGAAAAACCTTGAACTGAAATTTGAAACGGGAATGAACAACTAAAACAGTAGAAAATATAAGAGGGAAGAAAAACAGAAGTGTTATAAGATCAGTTCAGTCTTTCAAAGATGTAATTAATAAAAACTATGATTAAACAAAAATACTAAAGAGCACAGTCTTGTGTAGGACACAGGTGTAGTGAGTGTGTAGCTGATCCAACCAGGTGTTCTTTTGCTACACACCTCCCAGTCTGTCTTCTGACTCTTTCTGTCCCCTCTTCTGCAATGTTCTCTAAGCCTTGGAAGTGATACAGATGACCTGCCCAGGGCTGAGCACCCAACTTGGGGCCCCATGAAGCCCATCCCCCACTGAAGGACTATTGGCAATTAATGGTTACTAAGAGGGGGGAGTTGTTTTCTTTAGTGGTATAGTCACCCATACTACAATAACTAACCTGCAACTAGCACTCAGGCAAACAACTGCAACTAAACTCACCGGGCCACACACATGAAAGGCATGGGAGTAAGAGAGAAAATTTGAGGAAGAAGATGAGTTTCAGCAGAAAGCCAGAGGTGTTGAGAATACCTGATAAGATTGAAAATTGCTAAACATCATTGTATATATGTATAAGACTGTCAAAGAATAAATAATAAATGAATACTTTAAAAAAAAGTTTACAGGAGAGAGAACTTTGAGAATACATTTGCTCTCCAGTCTTTCTCTTTAGGCATGAACATATCTGATATATCATTCGAGGAAGATTCAGAGGGAAAACCAGCAATCATAGGGAATAGTGTGAGTTTGTTTTGGATTTCCAAACTCTCATCACATGTATGTGCTTTGGATTTTATAAGCACTTAAATCTGAACAAAACCCTCTGCCACTTAAAGTACAATTACCTTGGTTACTCATATGCAATTGATTGAAAATTGAAAAAGCTTATTTTTTTCATCTCTAAAACCAGTCAAGGACTAAATGTTCTGCTGTTGTTTAATAGATAACTGATTAAAATGAGGTTTCTCTTCTCCATTGTGGCTTCTAAGTGAAAAAAAAAAAAAAGGAAAAGATAATAATCTACAGTAACAGCAATGGTTCAAACAAAAAACAAAATATTAGTTCTATGAATATATATAGAAATGCCACAGAAAGGACAAAACTAAGGATATAACATTTTATAATTTTAAGCACTGTTGTAATTTTTTAATAAAAATTTCTTGTAGAGATGGTAATTTTTCTTCTTTTTATAATTAATTTTATTTTTTATATTAATTACAGTTTATTTACTTTGTATCCCAGCTGTAGCCCCCTCCCTCATTCTCTCCCAATCCCACCCTCCCTCCCTCCCTCATCTCCTCCCTGCCCCTCTCTAAGTCCATTGATGGGGGAGGTCCTCCTCCCCTTCCATCTGATCCTAGCTTGTTGAGTCTCTTCAGGACTAGCTACAATGTCTTTCTCTGTGGCCTTGTAAGGCTGTTCCTCCCTTGTGGGAGTGGGGGGGGAGGTCAAAGACCAGCCATTGACTTCATGTCTGAGACAGTCCCTGTTCACCTAACTAGGGTACCCACTTGGATACTGAGCTGCAATGGGCTACATCTGGGCAGGGGTTCTAGATTACATCCATTCATGGTTCTTGGTTGGAGAAACAGTCTCAGAAAAGACCCCTGGGCCAAGATTTATTTCTTCCTTGTGGAGCTCCTGTCCTCTCCAGGTCATACTAACTCCCCCCCCCCGGGTTTTTTTTTTTTTTTTTTTCATATGATTCCCAGCACTATGCCCAAGGTTTGGTTATGAATCTCAGCATCTGTTTTGATACACTGTTAGGGGCCCTCTTTCAGGGGCCCTCTGTGGTAGGCTCCTGTCCTGTTACTTGTTTTCTCCTAATTCCAATGCCCATCCCATCTGTATTTCTAAGTGAAAATTGATCATGTTAACCTGGGTCCTCTTTCTTGTTTATCTTCTTTAGATGTACAGATTTTAGTATGCTTATCCTATCTTATAGGTCTAGTATCCACTTATAAGTGAGTATATACCATGCATGTCTTTCTGCTCCTGGGATACTTCACTCAGGATGATCTTTTCTAAATCCCACCATTTGCCTGCAAATTTCATTATTTCCTTGTTTTTAATTGCTGAGTAGTATTCTGTTGTGTTAAAGTACCACAATTTCAGTATCCATTCCTCTGTTGATGAACATCTGGGTTGTTTCCACGTTCTGTCTATTAAGAATACAGCTGCTATGAACATGGTTGAGCAAATGTCCTTGTTGTGTACTTGAACATCTTTTGGAAATATGCCTAGGAATGGTATAGCTGGATCTTGAGGAAGCACCATTCTTAGTTGTCTGAGAAAGTGCCAGATTGATTTCCAAAGTGGTTGTACAAGTTTACATTCCCACCAGCAATGGAGGAGAGTTCCCCTTTCTCCACAAGCTTTCCAGCATGTATTGTCACTTGAGTTTTTGATCCTGGCCATTCTGATGTGTTTAAGGTGAAATCTCAGGGTCATTTTTATTTGCATCTCTCTGATGGCTAAGGAAGTTGAGCATTTCTTAAAGTGTTTCTCTGCCCTTCTATACTCCTCTATAGAGAATTCCATACCCCATTTTTAAATTGGATTACTTGATTTATTGCTTTTTAACTTCTTTAGTTCTTTATATATTCTGGATATCAGCCCTCAGTCAGATATAGGGTTGGTGAAGACCTTTTCCTGGTGTGTAGGCTGTCCTTTTGTTCTGAGGACAGTGTCTTTTGCTCAAAATCTTTTCAGTTTCATGAGCAACAATCAATAAATGGGCACATTTTTTAATTGGAGAATTTTAAGATTACATATAAAAAGAGAATGCTATTGTGTGTTGGGTAAAATCATTGACTCACTAACCAGATCCCAACTGTGTGTCCATTTTACCTCTATAAAGTGAAAAATGCCAGGTAGAGAATAATGCAATTGGGATTGGATTAAAAAGCCCAATGTGGAAAAAATTCTTATGAAATAGAAAAAGGATATAAAAGATGACAGGAGTGTACTACGTTTGAAGTAGTTTGTAGAAGCAGAACAGATTTTGAGGTTTAATTAACTGTGACTTTAAGAGTGCCCAAATGAGCTGGCATATACCTTTAATCCCAGCACTAGGGAGGCAAAATCAGGCAGAACACTTTGAATCTGAGGTCAGCCTGGTCTACAGAACAAGTTCCAGGACAGCCAGACAGCTACACAGAAAAATCCTCTCTCAAAAGAGAAATAGAAAAAGAAAAAAAAATAATGCCAAATAGAATCAAACCCAGTAAGACACCTTTCCCATACTCCCTCCTTCTATCTCACTGTTTTCTAATCTTTCCTTTTTCCAAACACAAAGCAAGGAACAAATATTTCTTGACTAAGGAAGAAACAGTAAAATATTTATTTTAATTATAAGCAGATAATTTGGCTAAGGAGATATCTCAGTGGGAAAGACTTTGTCTTGCAAACATTAGAACCTGAGGTTAGATCTCTGACCCCAATTTGAAAGGATAACAGTGGTCACAATATTAATGTAATTACAGAGATTGGAAAACAGATATTGGAGTATTTCTGGCACTTTTTGGTCAGACAGTCCTAGGAGGTCTGTGTGTTCCAGATTTAGGGAAAATGCCTATCTGAAAGAATACGGTGTGGACAAATGATGTGGGAGACTCTCAATGTCAGTCTCCAACCTCTTGCCTCCACACACTTATGCAAAAGGAATACACATTTGAACACACATAAGCCACATGTGCAGAGTTATTTTATATTCATTTGTATGTGTTGGGGGAGTTTTTTTTGTTTTGTTTTGTTTTGTTTTCAATTTTCAAGTATTGAAGTCAGAACAATCTGTGTTCTCCATCGACCATAAAAGTTCCAAGAACTAAATTCAGGTACTTGTTATAGGATGCCATTATGATTTGGGTGTTTATTTGTTTGTTTATTCATTTGTTTTTTTTCTCCAGTACCTTAGTTCCAACAATAACAACTCAAGGAACTCATTAAATATTCTAAAATACTTAGGCCGTATAGCTAGGCCCTTCCCTGACTAGCTCATAATTTAAAATAATACATTGCACTAATCTACATTCTGACACATGCCTGGTTACCTAAACTGGGGCACCATGCAGCCATTTTCCTCACATCTTGCTGGCTGAATCTTGAGCACATGGTTCTATCCCCAAATCCCTTCTTCCTGCCAGATGTTCCACATTTTCCTGCCTCAACCATAGGCCAGAGTTTTGTTTTGTTTTTGTAATTGACAAGTGTTGCATCCATACAATACACTAGATTTCTTCCACAGGCACTCAAACTCAATGGCATTGTTTTTGAACTCAGAGCTATGTTGCTGACATAACACCTTAAACAAATAAATGAGCAGAAATACGAAGGAAAAGGCATACTGCCAAGAACAACTCACTCATATTTAGCGACTTCTTATACAATAATCACTTTGGAGTGATGATGGTGGCAAATATGTAAAGGCAAGCTTCCAGGGATTGTGGAATACAGAGGGTAAGTGTAAAGATAAGAATCACCAAATGAAAAAAAATAAACTACATAGTTATTTGTGATAATGGCAGAGGAAATAATTAAATAAATCTGGGTAGTAAGAAAACATGTTTAGATAGACATATTAAAATGTTAGGGGGATAACTGAAGATTATAAATGTAGTTAGGATTTGTAGGACATAGGAAAAAAGAGAACTTTCAAAAATATGAAACTAGGTAAAGGCTTTGAAGAAAACACTAAAACAAGTGTTAAGTACAAAAATACAGATTACATACTTAATGTGTTATTCAATGAAGGAGAGTTATTCTAATATACTGGTTTGTTTGTTTCTTGAAATTTATGCTTTTGAGTCTGTTTTGTACTTACTTTTCCCACCAAACTGATCATTCTGAGCTTAACAGTTCTCCTTGTTTTATATTCATTATACTTACCATAATATACTCAATATACTTACAGTATAATATACATATATATATATATATTATATACATATATATATATATACACTTATGGTAAATATTCAATATACTTACCATAATCCAATCCTCTTTTTTATTTTTTATTTTTTGCTCAAACTGAAAAATCTATGATCAGCTCACATCCAAGGTTTATATTCTAGGAGCACTGTGTATTTAGACATGTATAGACACATCATACAGGCAAAAACTTGCAAATAAGATCCATAAATGTACAAAAATTAAGGTAGATTTGGACTCTTAAGTTCAAGCTTATGCACACTGTAGTATGTATATTAGAAATCATATGTGCACCAACAAAACTTGGAAATATTTTTAAGTAAACTAATATGCAGATATCTTTGCAATAAAATTAGAGAAATGTCTTCAGATTTGTTTTATATTTTCAACTAACAACAAAGTAAATATAATTTTATCATAAAAATTAATTATGGCATACAGAAACACAGATACTTTAAAAATAATTGTATTAAATAAAATAATAAACATAAAATATATGTATTAAAATATACCTCTTGTATGACATTTTGGAAAGGTTAATTTCATAAAAAGTAATCAGTTGCTGGTTGCCAAGAACATGGTGTAGGAAAAGAGGATTAACTACAAAGGGATATGAATGAAATTTCTGAAATGATGAAAATATTCTAAAAGTGTAATGTACATGCCTTCATTCATAAAATTTAATGTATCAAGTGGGTGAAATTTACTGGATATTAATGATGTCTCAGTAGAACCAACTCAAACTGAACATTGTTTTGTTTTGTGTCTTAGGTGTCCAATGAAGCATGCTTAGTAGCTAAAATATACTAACTCCAACTTAGCTTCAAAAATGCTTGTCATTTAATTGTTTCTGAATGTCTTTGAAACTGCTTTAGAACTTTACAAGGACCAACCAAACATAGAGACAAAAGAATAAACACTGATTATAGAAATGGCATTATTTCTGGTCAATGTCTTTAAAAAATACATTAGCTTTTGTAGCATCTCATGTTGGATTTTGCTTATCCCCACCATGTCTTATTATAAATTTAATTTATTTTTAATTAGAGTTTATTCACTTTGTATCCCAGCTGTAACCCCTATCTTCTCCCCTCCAAACCCCACCATTCCTCTCTCATTTCATCCAATTTCCCAACCAAGTCCACTGATAGGGGAGGTTCCCCTCCTCTTCCGTTTGACTCTAGACTATCAGGTCTCATCAGGACTGGCTGCATTGTATTCCTCTGTGGCATGGTATGGCTGCTCACCCCTCAAAGGGAAATGATTAAAGAGACACCTAATGAGTTCATTTCAGAGACAGTCCCTGTTCCCATAACTGGGGAACCCACTTGGACACTGAACTGACATGGGTTATTTCTATTCAGGGGTTCAGGTTTGTCTTCATACATGGCCCTTGTTTGGAGTATCAGTCTCAGAAAAGACCCCTGTACCCAGAATTTTTGGTTCTGTTGTTCTTGTGGAACTCCTGTAACCTCCAGGTCTTTCTATATTACTCCTTTTGAAAAGTTTCCCTGTACTTGCCCAAAGTTTGGATATGAGTGTCAGCATCAGCTTTGATACCCTACAGTGTAGAGACTTTCAGAGGCCCTCTGTCCTTTTCCTTGTTTTCTCCCTCTTTCAATGTCCATCCTGATTGCCTTTCTGAGTGAAGATTGATGGATTGATAATCTTATCCAGGGTCCTACTTCTTGTTTAATTTCTTTAGGTATGTGGACATTAGTGTGTTGATCCTATATTATATGTCTAGTACCCACTTATAAGTGAATATATACCATGTGTGCCTTTGTCCTTCTGAGATACCTCACTCAGGATGATCTTTTTTAGATCCCACCATTTGCCTGTGAATTTCATGATTTCCTAGTTTTTAATTTCTGGGTAGTATTCCATTGGGTAAATGTACCAAAGTTTGTGTATCCATTCCTCAATTGAGGGGAATCTGGGTTGTTTCTAGATTCTGGGTATTATGAATAAAGCAGCTACAAACATGTTTGGGCAAATATCCTTTTGGTATACATGAACATATTTTGGATATATGCCTAGGAGTGGTATAGCTGGAGATTGAAGAACTATCCTAATTGTTTGAAAATGTGCTAGATTGATTTCTAAATTGGTTGTACAAGTTTACATGCCCACCAGCAATGGAGGAGGGTTTCCCTTTCTCCACATCCTCTCCAGCATGTATTGTCACTTGAGTTTTTGATCTTAGCATTTCTGATGGGTGTAAGGTGAAATCTCAGTTTCATTTTGATTTGCATTTTCCTGATGACTAAGGATGTTGAGAATTTATTTGTTTTTCTGTCAATCAATATTCCTCTATTGAGAAACTTTATTTTGCTCTGTACCTCATTTTTTAATTGGATTACTTGATTTGTTGCTTTTTAACTTCTTTAGTTCTTTATATATTCTGGATTTATTTCTGGGTCTTCTATTTGATTCCATTTATCCAACATCCTGTTTCTATGTCAATACCATACAGGGTTTTTTTTGTTTGCTTTTTTGTTTTTTAACTATTGCTCTAATAGTACAGCTTGAAATGAAGGATGGAGATAACTCCAAATGATCTGTTGTTGTACAGGATAGTTTTAGCAATTCTGGATTTTTTTGTTTGTTTGTTTTTCCATATGAATTTGAGAATTGTTCTTTCAAGATCTGTAAAGAATCCTGCTGGAATTTTGATGGGAATTGCATTGAATCTATAGATTGCTTTTGGCAGGATGGCTATTTTCATTATGTTAATCCTACCAATCCAGGAACATGGGAGATCTTTCTAACTTCTGATGTCTTCTTCAATTTTTTTCTTCAGAGACTTGAAGTTTCTTTAAAACAGGTCTTTCACTTGGTTGGTTAGAGTCACACCAAGGTATGGGACTATTAGTGCCTATTTGAAGGGCGTTGTTTCCCGAATTTCTTGCTCAGCACTTTTGTCTTTTGTATATAGGAGGGCTACTGATTTTTTTAAGTTAATTTTGTATCCAACCAGTTTGCTGAAGGTGTTTATCAGCAGAAGGAAGTCTCTGATTGATTTTTTGGAGTCACTCATATGTACTATCATTTCATCTTCAAATAGTGATACTTTGACTTCTTCCTTTTCGATTTGTATTCGCTTGATCTCCTTTAGTTGTGTTATTGCTCTAGCGAGGACCTAAGTGCTATTGAAGAGATACAGAGAGAGTTTGGCAACCTTGCCTTGTCCCTGAGTTCAGTGGGAGTGATTTGAGTTTCTCTCCATTTATTTTGATGTTGCTATAAGCTTGCTGTATATTGCCTTTACTATGTTTAGATATGTGCCTTGTATCCCTGATCTCTCCAAAACTTTAAACATGAATGGGTTTTGAATTTTGTCAAATGCTTTTTTTTTTGTCATCTAAGGGGATGATCATGTGGCTTTTCTTTTTCAGTTTGTGTATGTGGTGGTTTACATTGATGGATTTCTCTATATTGAACTAACCCTGCATGACTTAGATGAAGTCTACTTAGTCATGATGGATGATCTTTTATTTGTTCTTTTTTTCCTTTGGCAAGTATTTTATTGAGTATTTTTGTTTTAGTGTTCATGAGATAAATAGGTTTAAAGTTCTGTTGTTGTTTTTTTTGTTATCTCTTTGTATGGTTTAGGTATCAAGCTTACTGTGGCTTCATAGAATGAGGTTGGTAATGTTCCTTTAGTTTCTACTTTGTTGAAGAGGTTGAAGAGAAATGGAGTTAGTTCTTCTTTAAAGGTCTGGTAGAATTCTGCGCTGAAACCATTTGGCTCTGGTCTTTTTATTTTTATGTTTTGTATTTTTTGAATGGAGACTTTTGATGACTGCTTATATTTCCTTGGGGTATATAGCACTATTTAATTAACTTATCTGATCTAGGTTTAAATTTGGTTAAGTTATTCTATCAAGAAAATTGTCCATTTCATTTAGATTTTCAAATTTTGTTGCATATAGGCTTTTGTAGTAAGACCTATCGATTCTTTGGATTTCCTCAGTGTCTGCTGGTATATCCTCCCTTTTGTTTCTAATTTTTCTGAATTGGATAGGTTCTCTCTGCCTTTTAGATAGTTTGGGTAAGGGTTTGTTTATCTTGTTGATTTTTCTCAAGAACCAGCTTTTGGTCTCATTGATTATTTGAATTTTTTAATTGTTTCTAATTCCTTGATTTCAGCTCTGATTTTGATTATTTCCAGTACTCTACTCCTCTTGGTTGTATCTGCTTTTTTTTCCCCCTAGGGCTTTTAGGTGTGTCTTTAAGTTGCTTGTATGAGATGTTCCAAACTTCTTTCTGGAGACACTTAGTGCTATGATCTTTCCTCTTAGCACTGCTTTCATTCTGTCCCATAAGTTTGAGGAAATTGTACCTTTATTTTCATTGAATTTTAGGAAGTTTCTTATTTCATTTTTTATTTCTTCCCTGACAAAGCAGTCATTGAGAAGAGAGTCCTTTAGTTTCCATGTGTATAGAGGCATTTTGTTATTTCAGTAGTTGTTGATGTCTAGTTTTAGGCCAAGTTGGTCTGATAGTATACAAGGGATTATTTCGATATTCTTTTATATGTTGAGTTTTGCTTTGTGCCCAACTATATAGTCAATTTTTGAGAAGGTTCCATGAAGTGCTGAGGAGAAGGTATACTTTTTGTGTTTGGGTGAAAAGTTCTGTAGACATCTATTAAGTCCATTTGATTTAGGACCTCTGTGTCATTATTTTCCTATTTAGCTTCTAGATGATCTATTTCTTGATGAGAGTGGAGGGTTGAAGTCTCCCACTATTAAGCTGTTAAGATCAATGCATGTTTTGAGTTTTAAAAATGTTTCATTTACCAATGCAGGTGCTCTTGTATTTGCTCTATAGATTTTCAGGATTGTGAAGTACTCCTGGTAGATTTTTTCTTTGATGAGAATTAAGTGCCCCCTCCTTATCTTTTTTGAGTAATTTTGTTTGAAAGTCTATTTTATTAGATATTAGGAAGGCTACCCTAGCTTGTTTCCTGGAAAAACATTTTTCCAGATCTTTACTTCCTCTGATGTAGTGTTTATCTTTGTTTGCAGAGGTGTGTTTCTTGGATGGAGCAGATGTTGGATCCTGTTTTCACAAACATTATGGTAGTTTGTGTCTTTTTATTGGAGAATTGAGTCCCTTGATATTCATAAATAATAGTGACCAACGAATGTTAGTTCCTTTTATTGTGGAGTTGGTGATAGTACTGTCATTCATTATTTGTTTTCTTTTAATTTATTGTTGTGAAGTTATTTATATCCCGTGTTTTCTTGGGTGTAGTTGATTTTGTTGGAATGGAGTTTTCCTTCCTTCCCATATGTTTTGTAGGACTGGTTTGCTGTGTAGATATTGTTTAAATTTAGTTTTGACATGGAATATTTTGTTTTCTCCATCTACATTAATTGAAAGCTTTGCTGGGTATAGCAGTCTGGGTTGGCATCTGTGATCTCTTAGAGTCTGCATGACTTGTGTCCAGCCCATTCTGTATTCCATAATTTCTGTTGAGAAATCTATTGTAATTTTGATAAGTCTACTTTTATATGTTACTTGGCCTATCTGTTTTAATATTTTTTTTTCTTTTTTCTGTAGATTTAGTGTTTTGACTATTATGTGATGTGAGGAGGGTGTTTTTTTTGTTTGTTTGTTTGTTTGTTTTTGTTCTAGTCTATTTGTTGTTCTGTAGGCCTCTTGTATGTATGTGGACATCTCTTACTTATTTCGGGAATTTTTTTCTATGTTTTTCTTGAAAATATTTTCTGGACCTTGTAGCCTGCAATCTTTTTTGTCTATTCCTGTTATTCTTAGATTACATCTTTTCATGGCCTCCTTGATTTCTTGGATGTTTTGTATTTGAAAATTTTCTGATTTTACTTTTTCTTCTAGAGATGTGTCAGTTTGTGCAAGTGTATCTTCAGCAATTGAGATTCTCCCTTTCATCTTTTGTATTTTGTTGATGATGCTTACCTTTGTGGTTCCTGACCTTTTCTCTAAGTTCTCCAGCACCAGGGTTTTCTTTATTGATTCAAATTCTGTTTTCATGTCTTGCACCATTTCCTTCATGTGTTTGAATGTGGAATCCTGTTTTTCTATGATGGCCTCTATTTTTTGTTCATTTCCCCTCTGTCTACAATTACTTGTGCCTCTACTTGTATGGCTTTATTTGCCTGTATTTCTTTGAGAGCATTGTTAGTTTCCTCTCTATATGCCTCTCTCTACTTGTGCCTCTCCATGTGCCTCTATTTGTTTGGATGTATTTGCCTGTTTTTCTTAAGAATTTTGTTAGTTTCCTATTTATGGTCCTCTAATAACTAGATAAACATAGCTTTAAAATAATTTTTCTGTTTTTGATGAATTAACATAGCCATATTTTGTGGGGTTACTGGTGAAGCCATGATGTTCTGTTTTTTGTTGGTTGTGTTCTGATGTGAACCTCTAGCCATCTGCTTATCCATAACCTTTGCTGTTTGTTCCTGGAGTCTATTCTAGTTGCTGCCCAGCCACAGTCACAGGCCTGGGAGGCCCATAGAGCTGCCTAAGGCAGCCACAGACCTGGGAGGCCCACTTCTGCTCTGTCAGTCACAAAGCAAGGAAGCTTGTGCTTGTGGAAACCACTGCTGCCTCCACCGAACAGGAGGGCATGGGTTTGGGGAAAGTACAGGGAGGGTTAATATTTGCCACTCTCAGTCCCCAGAGATGTCCACAGGTGACCTGAATCCAAATTGTCCCAGCTAATGAGTTGTCCCCTCTGGTCCAGGAAGCCTCAGTGTAGATTTTCTGTCTTCAGCTGCAACTCCACTCACCAATTTTGAAGTTTCAGATCCTGTACACCTCAGATATGGTACATGCTGGTTGCTGCCATTTTGGACTCCCCTGTTACTGTCTTCTTAACTCATCAAATCCTTTTTCTTCTCTCATCAAGTATGACAATTTTCATTTTATTTATTTAGTATTGTTTAACTTTTTCCTTTTATTGGAAATATTTTTTTCGCAGATAATATATTCTGATTACAGTTTCCTCTGTGCCTCTCTTCCCATGCATATCTACTTTCTTTCGGTCTCTCATTAAAAAACAAACAGGTTTCTAAGGGATAATAATAAAATATAACAGAATAAAATATAATAAAATGAAACAAAATTTAACACAATTGGTTGTACAAGACAAACCAAGAGAAAAAAATAAAGAATTCAGAAGAATCAGAGATTTACTTGCTCAGAAACTCAGAAATCCCATAAAAACAATAAACTAGAATATTCAGAGTAGGACCCATATAGACCCTGTGCATGCTGCTTCAGTCTCTGTGAATTCATATGGACATTATTCCTATGATGGGAACTGAACTCTGGTCCTCTAAAAAGAATCAAGTGCCCATGACATCTCAGTCATCTCTTCCATACCTAGTCTTTCAATCTTTAAGGCACAGCAAGGGAAAGTAAGAATGAGGCTTTGCCAAAATTCTAGGAGAATGATGGAGAAAAAAAACTTGCAGTGGGAGAAGAGAGTAAGATCATGCCTTGAAGGTTATGATACTAAATTTGACATGGATTAGAACTGCAAGGGTTTTGAACAGAAAAGGGAGATTTGTTTTCCAGGTTATCAGAATCACTCTGAGTGCTGCATTTTACAGAAAATGCAGAGACAATAATGTGAGTGTGAGGAATGAGAAGGGAATTTTTGGTTTTGTCTCATCATTTTTATGATTTACATATTTTTATTTTATGTGTGTGGGTTTTTTGTCCACACCATTTTATTTTAATGTCTGTGCGCCACATTTATGCAATGCCTGTGGAGGTCAAAAGATGGTACACTGGAACTGGACTTAGAGATAATTCTTAGCCTCCATGTGGGTGTGGGAGCTGAGTCTAGGTCTATTTCAAGAACAGTACATTCTCTTAACTGCTGAACAAATTCTACTATCCCTTCTTTCTTTTAAAATAAAAACAACCTTCCATAAATATGTATGTCATGTGATGGCTAGCCACATTGAATGTTCTAAGATCCCCAGCAAAGGTTGTAATATCAATATAAATCATTAAAACTATGTTAAGATTTTCTGTAGTAGCTTCATCATTCAACATTCTATATATCTGCACAAAAAAAAACTAAAAAGAGTGATAAAGGGAGCGTATCACTTATAACAGAGAAAAATTCAGAATTCTCTAATAAAGGGAAGTGAAATTTTTTGTCCACTGACTTCTGCAGTTCTTGTCAACACGATAACTGCAACAAATGTATCTAATACTTTCTCTCTCCTTGCATGCACTTTGGAATAGCAGCTCGATTTCTCACCATCTTGACAAAATAATGTTCGTTGTTTTTTATATTATACTGAGAAACTCCCAACGGATAATAGCGTGTAAAAAAATTCACAGAATTCTGGCTATTACAAATAGAGCTACTACAAATATGGTTGAGCAAATGTCTTTGTTGCATAGTTGAAAATGATTCAGATATATATGCCTAGGAGTGGTTTTAGCTGGATCTTGAAGTAGCACAATTTTTAATTGTCTAAGAAAGCACCAGATTAATTTCCAAAGTGGTTATACCAGTTTACATTCCAACCAGCAATGGAGGAGGGTTCCCTTTCTCCACATCCTAACCAGCATGTGTTGTCACTTGAATTTTTGATTTTAGCCATTCAGATGTGTGTAAGGTGAAATCTCAGGTCATTTTTATTTGCATTTCCCTGATGAATAAGGATATTGAACATTTCTTTAAGTGCTTTTCTGCCAGTCGATATTCCTGTATTGAGAATTCTCTGTTTAGCTCTGTACCCCATTTTTTACCGGATTACTTGGTTAGTAGCCCATAGACTCAGTCTCCAAGTGGGTTCCCTAGTAAGGGGAGCAGGTGCTGTCTTAGGCATGAACTCATTGGTAGGCCCTCTGATCACCTCCTCTTGGGGGAGTGCAGCCTTGCCAGGCCACAGAGGAAGACAATGAAGACAATGAATGGCTAAGTTCAAATAAAATGGGAGGATGTCCACCTCTATCAGTGGACTAGGGGAGGGGTATAGGGGGAGAAGAGGAAGGGAGGGTAGTATTGAGAAGAGAAGAGGGAGCGGACCACAGCCAGGATACAAATGAATAAATTGTAATAAATAATAATTAAAATTTGAAAAAGTGAAAACAAAAACAAAAAAATCCACAGAAAATGGAATTGCTGTTTACTCATTTTTAGAACAATACATAGTTACACATAAGGAATAAAGCATTCACATGTTTTTCATTTAGAAAAGGGGAGAGGACCTGGAGGAGACAGGAACTCTACAATGAGAGCAACAGAACCAAAAATATCTGGGCACAGTGTTTTTTTCTGAGACTGATACTCCAAGAAAGTGACATTAAGAGTTATGAGCACTCAGCAGTTATTTCACATTTTAGATTAATGATATTGAACAGAAAAATAGGAGCTAATAAAAATAAGAGAAAGGATTCAAGTAAGATGGAGCAAGCTATACAGTTGAGAGGAAGTACCCTTTTCAAAATATGCATTACTTCAAATTCCTTTATAAAATTGTAGTTTCCCTTAATTATAACATTTGATGGCTATTGAAGCCCCTTGTCAACTTTCAAAGGAAATAACTAGCATATATGGGAGATATTTTAAATGAAGTGGAATATTTTTCTTCTATATCTATAATGCTGATATATACCTAAAACAACATCAGGAGTAAAACCGGAGAATTCAAAGACAAGAATATAAGTTGTACAATGATGAAATGAAGCATCAAACCTCTCAAGATATTTTTTGGCTTTGAAAGAGCATTTTATCAAATCTAATAAGATGTAGAACACATGGGCAAGACTATAAGAACTAGCAGTTCCAACAGAGAGAGGCACCTAGTTCCCAGATATAAAAATCATCCTTATTTTAAGAGGAAAATGAAGCCACCTGACAGAGAATCCTTGTTCTGTGGAATAAACAAACATATATATTTATATAAAATACAACACATGTTGGAATTTAAAATGTTTTAGTTTGTTAGTGCGTGAAATTTTTATTTCTTCACAGGCAAAATCGTTTCAATAGTTTTCAACAGTCAGGTCTTGTATCTCCTAGATTTTTACTGGAAAATACAGTAAGTCCTTATTGAGGATTCTAAAATGATACCTCTCTTCAATTCTTAGAAATCTAAGTCTTCAGATTATGTCCCTCCACACCAATACAGTAAAAAAACAAGTATTACCTGACCATTTGTGTGAACACTTTCTAGCATGTCATTTTTACTAAACCTATGGAAACTGATAATAATAAAGATAAAAGATGCCATAACATTTAGAGGGAAGGCATACAACATAGGCATGAACTTCAGTCTACTAAAGAACTCAAGATGTTTGCTTTCTTAGCATGTTCTATAAAACCATTTTAAGTTTACAGATTTTTTTTTTTGCAATGAATTTAAAGACTGAGTTAAGACCATATTTCATACTCAGTGTTTTGTTTTTTCTTAATGTTTTCTGTATTTAAATATTTCACATTGAGGCTACAGTTTTACTTAAATAGCTATCAGGAACGCGATGTTATTGTCACAAAGATACAACAGACAAGCACATTAATAAGCACAAGTATTTGTGCCTTGAGAAAATATCACTAAAATTTTTCCTCCATTACTAGACTATAAAGAACCCTGGACTGATATCTTAGAAGCTTGAGAATTCAATACTCTTTTGTAATTCTGGAAGAAAATCCACTTCTCATGTGTTTGAACTACAAGTTATTTGTTCATGAAATGATGAAATTAGACCATCTGCAAAACTAGTTACTGTCAAATCTTGAGATATGTGAAATCAATTCTTAGAAATCTAAGTCTTCAGATTATATCCCTCCACACCGATACAGTCAAAATGGACTACGTTGTCAGTGTCTCCATCATAACTATAAGACAGCTGAGATAGATGTTCTCAGACTACATGCTGATTAACACCATACGTAATAAAATAATTTCCTGCTCAAAAGTTCAACAAGTATATAAAAGACTGTCAAGAAATGGTCCCTTTTATCATGTTATTTCTTATCTAATTTATTTCTTATCTTCTTCACTCTATCCCCCTACGTTACTATTCTAAAAGAGAACCTCCTCCCCACCTACCCATCACAGTATATCCAGTAGCATCAGGACTGAGCTTTTCTTCCCCAGCCAGGCAGACATACCAGGGGGAAGTTATTGAAAAGCAGGCAATACACTCCTTGTCAGGGGCAGCGCCTGCACCCCTTTCTAGAGAACCCACATGTTGGCCTAGTTACTCGTCAGGTAAAAATGAGTAAGAGTCCTAAGTTGAGTCCATGAATGGTCCCTGCTTGGTGCTCTATAAGCCTCCCTAAGGCTCTGTTGCTGTTCTTGTGGAGCTCTTGTATCCTCTAGGTCCTCTCATTTTTCCACAATATTACCTGCATTCCACCCAGTGTTTGGTTGAGTCTCAACATCTGTTTCAATCTGCTGTTGAGTGGAGCCTCTCATAGAGTACAGCTATGCTAGGCTCCTGTCTGCAAGCATAGCAGAATATTATTAATAGTGTCAGAGGTTGGCTCTCTTCCATGGGGTGGGTCTCAGGTTGGGCCAGTCATTGGTTGGATATTCCTTCAATCTTTTCTCTTTCTTCATCTTTGCATGTCTTGCAGCCATGGTAAACATTGGGACAAAGTTTTTGTGGGTGGGTTAATGTTCCTGTCAGTCCACCAGGAAGCCAGTCTAGTTACAAGGTGGCCTTTTCAGTCTCTATGACCCCTGCTACTAAGAGTTTCACATAGAGTCACCCCCATATCTTCCCAGGAGCCTACTCTACCCTAGGTCTCCAGCTTGTCTCAGAGATGCTTCTGCCCATGGTTCTTCTTCCCATTGCAAGCCCTCTGTCCTCCTGTCCTTTCTCCCCAGTCTCATCTATACCCTAATTTTTCTCCATGCTCATCCTTTAACCATGTTCCCCCTCTTCAACTACTTCTTTCTATTCTATTACTACTTCTGAGTGATATTTAAGTAGCCTCCCTTGGGTCCTTCTTGTTATTTATCTTCTTTGGATCGATGAATTGTAGTATGATTATTCTGTACTATATGTTATATAATGTGCATTTCTGAACTTATTAGAAAAATAAAAATACAATTCATACAGCAGTATCCTGATAAATTAAATGAGTTTCTATAACTTCAGAAAGCCTAATATAAACCAGGTGACTCAGATTGTTACAGAATTTACCTCTGTCATGATACATCCTTGAATATAATGTCCTTATTTGACTATGGAAGTACACTGCACATGTACAGGACACACATTCAAAGTATTTGATTTTATTTAACAGAAGGAATTGATTGCTTCTTCCTTTCACAATATCTTCTGTACTTAGAAGTTCAACAAGAATATGGGTAGTGTTAGTAGTACTTACTACAACCAAAGGGAAATACATAAATAAAACCAACTAAACTCCTCTGAGATTTCAGACTCAGTACTGCTAAACATCTGGATGATAATAGTGATTTGGCTGATAACAATCTGTGGAAAATATTCCATTAATTTGTTTTAAAAGATCAAGGTAATTATTTTATTTTTTACACCTCTAAATGAAGGAGGACTTATGTTGCACAGTGTGACCTTGAGTTGAATCAAACCAAATTGCATTATTTTACATGTATTTGTAACTTCTTTACTGACACTATCACCTTTTTCTTTTTAAAATTGTTTCCTTCATGAATTCATCACATCTTTGAATAAGGAATGTAGAACCTACTTAACTACTCTTCAAATTTCTGATACCCTGAGATTACACTTCCAAGAAGCAACACAAACATTTGCAAGTCTCTATGTGCTTTGCAAAATTTTTGAGGGAAATGAAGAAAAGCAAGGAAGTACAATGAATATGTGAGTGATAGGTCAAGAGAATCCTAGCAACCAAAGTAAAACTTTCCCCAGGATTTGTAATTGTGGTGGTGGTGGTTGTTAAAAACGATTATATTCTTTTTTTTAACTCTATTCAGAATGAGCTGTGATACCAAACTGAGAGAGAGAGAGAGAGAGAGAGAGAGAGAGAGAGAGGAGAGAGAGAGAATGTTCTCAAAAATTAACTGAACAAATCTAGAGTAAAGTGATTTAAAGTTCTTTTTTTTTTTATTAACATGGCAGTTGTTTTATTTTATTTTATTTTCAGTTACATTTTATTAACTCTGTATCCCAGCCATGTCCCGATCCCTCATTCCCTCCCAGTCCCTCCCTCCTTCCCTCATCTCCACCGTGCCACTTTCCAAGTCCACTGATAGGGGGGACCTCCTCCCCATTCATCTGATCCTGTTTTATCAGGTATCTTCAGGACTGGCTGCAAAGCCCTCCTCTGGGGCCTAACAGGAAGGACTGCTCCTCCCTTCGGGGGTGGGGAGACCAAAGAGCCAGTCATTGAGTTCCTGTTAGAAATAGTCCTTGTTCCCCTCACTTTGGGAAACCAATTGGTTACTGAGCTACCACAGGATACATCTGAGTGGAGGTTCTAGGTTATATCCATACATTGTCCTTGGTTGAATGTCAGTCTCAGAAAAGACCCTGTGCCCAGATATATTTGGTCCTTGTGGAGCTCCTATCCTTTCCCCATCAGACTAACTCCCCTTCTTTCTTATGATTCCCTGTACTCTGCCAAAGGTTTGGTCATGAGTCTTTGCTTTGAAAACACTGCTAGTTAGAGTCTTTCAGATGCGCTCAGTAGACTCCTGTCATATGTTCAATGCACATCCCATCTGTCTTTCTAAATGGGGATTGATCATCTTACCCTATGTCCGCTCAATTGATTATCTTTTTTAGGTATATAGATTTCATTATGTTTATCATATCTTATAGGTCTATATAAGTGAGTATAGATTTAAAGTTCTTTAGAATGCTCTTCAAACTTACTCCAGAATGACAGTTTGGGTGTATTTAAGTATCGAAGGGCATATTGTGAAGTCTGAAGACAAAATTCTGACAATTGCCCTGCTTCTGGAGAAGGTAAAAGTTAATTCAACTGAGAGAATTTTAACTGCCACACAGGTTAAACTTAAGCAGCATGTCTCTGGCAAACGTTTTTAACTATGCTATTAATTTTTCCCAAAATGAGAAAAGAACTATTTTGATGCCCAGGAGTATTTTTTTTTTTTTTGGTTGTTAAATAATAAAACATTCTCTTTGCCTTTCAGGATGGAGATTGAGCATTTTAGCCAGAGTCCTCCCTCTTGATTAGTTTCTTTAGGTGTACAGATTTTAATAGGTTTATCCTATATCATGTCTATATGAGTGAGTGTATACCATGTGTGTCTTTCTCCTTCTGGGACAGCTCACTCAGGATGATCCTTTCCAGTTCCCACCATTTAGCTGCAAATTTCATGATTTCCTTGTTTTTCATTGCTGAGTAATATTCCATTGTATAGAGGATGGACATCAGAAGAAGAAAACAGGAAACAATTTAGAAACCTGCCACAGAGGGCCTCTGAAAGGCTCTGCCCTGCAGACTAGCAAAGCAGATGCTGAGACTTATAGCCAACAGTTGGGCAGAGTGCATGGAATCTTATGAAGGAAGTAGGAAATAATAAGATCTGGAGAGGACAGGAGCTCCACAAGGAGACTAACAGAACCAAAAAGTCTTGCCACAGGGGTCTTTCCAGAGATTCATACTCCAAGTACCATGCATGGAGATAACCTAGAACCCCTGCACAGATATAGCCCATGGCAGTGTAGTGTCCAAGTGGTTTCCATTGTAATGGGAAGAGGGACTGCCTCTGACATGAACTGATTGGCCTGCTCTTTTATCACCTGCCCCTGAGAGGGGAGCAGCCTTACCAGGCCACAGAAGATGATGATGCAGCCACTCCTGATGAGATCTGATAGACTAGGATCAGAAGGAAGGAGAGGAGGACCTCCCCTATCAGTGACCTTGGGGAGGGGCATGCGTGAAGAAAGGGGAGGGAAGGTGGGATGGTTTCTGGGGAGATACAAAGTGAAAAAAGTGCAATTAATAAAAGTTAAAATAAAAAACAATAAAATATTCAACTAATGCTTTTATATATTAAAGTATAATATCACCATGAATGATATATTTAGTTGTCTTTGCCAAGTAGTTGAAACAAAATATTATATAGAAACAAGGCCAAGAGAGAAAGTAAGGAATTCAAATACATCTCCATCTTTGGCTAGAATATTCCATCAAAGTCTTTTTTCAGTTCTTGATTCTTATTTAATTTTAATTTATTTATTCACTTTACACCTGGATTGTAAGCCCCTCTTTTCTCTCCTCCCAGAAGCATTCTTCCTCCCTATTCCTCAGATAAAGGGAGGCTCCATCCCACCTAGCCCAGCTCATTAAGTGGCATCAGGACTAAGTGCATCCTCTTCCTCTATGGCCTGGCAAAGCAACCCTATGAGGGGGTAGTGAAAGCAGGCACCAAAATCTTATTTGTTACCTTCATATTCAACTCTTGACTGTTCACTTTCAACTGCTGTAGTAAATTCACACACACATATATTTATCCATTTTTGATGAAACTATTCTCTTTACAAAACATAATATCTGTTTTATATGTAATAAGTAATAGTATTTGAGGTTATTATAAACTGATAGGTTATTACATATGTACTGCCTATCTCAATAAAAGTACACACAAAGAACCTACAGTTACAATTTATAGCTAACCTAATAATTATCTGCAACTGTATTAAGAACTGGGAGCAAAATAATTGGACTTAATGAATCCACAAGCAAAAAGTTAATATATACATATAAATATATGTAATTTATATGTGTAAATACATAGTACATATTCAGTTATGAAAATGATAATAATTTACAACCTCTGTTTTCTGGAGAATGTAGTAGAATGTACGGAGTCACTAATGAATTTGTAATAGATTAGGAAAAGTGGATATTGTACATTATAAAGGAGAATGCCAAAAGAGGAGGGATGCTTTCAAGAAGGTAGATTTATGAATATAACCTATAATTTTAATGTTGTAGCTGTTAACACAAAATGCTATTCTTTTTGTATCATTGTATTTTTAATTTAATTTAATTTATATATTTATTTATTACAATTTATTCACTTTGTTCCCCTCTGCAGCCACTCCTGTTTACACCCAGTTTCACCTACCCTCCCTCTTCTCCGCCTATGCCCTTTCCCTAGTCTCCTGGTAGGGGAGGACCTCCTCTCCTTCTATCTGATCCTAAATTTTCATTTTCCATCAAGGCTGGCTGCATCATCTTCCTCTGTGGCCTGGTAAGGCAGCACCCCTCAGGGTGAAGTGATCAAAGAGCCAGCCACTGAGTTCATGTCAGTGACAGCCCTTGTACCACTTACTAGGAAGCCCACTTGGAAACTGAGCAGACAATTGGCTTCCTTTAAACAGGAGTTCTAGGTCTTCTCCATACATGACCCTTAGTTGGAGTTTCAGTCTCTGCAGGCCCCCCTGGGCCCAAGGTTTTTTTTTTTTTTTTTTTTTTTTTTTTTTTTTTTTTTGGCTCTGTTGTTCCTGTAAAGTCCCTGTCCCCTCCAGGTCTTTCTGTCTCCATCTTCTTCCATAAGGATCCCGGCACTCTGCACAAAATTTGACTATGAGTCTCGGTATCTCCTTCTGAGATGGGTAGAGTCTTTCAGAGTGGAAAGGCTTCTGTCTTGTTCCTTGTCTTCTCCTATTTCGTATGTCTATCCTGTTTGCCCTTTTGAATGAGGATTAAGCATCTTCCCTAGGTCCTCCATGTTGTTTAGCTTATTTATGTAAAATCTATAGCCTAAATGCTGTTCTTTATAGAAAAATCCCACTCAATTTTCAAGCCCATATACAGTATGCAGAATTGTTTTCCTATAGCTGAGATAGATCTCCACTGAACTACAGTCAGTTATTCTCTTCTGTAGATGCACATATTTGAAATGCCATTGCTAAATTGCTTAATTTGACTTTGGTTAACCAAAACTTAATTGAGTTAATTACCAAATAGCTGAGTATGTGGTAAAACTGAGTACCACTGAACTGTTATTTTCAATTATTTTTCTTCATCAAATATGTAAATAAATCTGATATATAATAATGATGATGATGATGTTGAGGCAAACAAACAAAGCCCCACATTTTACTGGTACTATTTTATAGACAAGATAGTGATTTTACATAGTCAATACAAGGCAACAAAACATGATTTAAGAAGCTTCAACTGTATTAGGTTTCCATAAGACTCCTCAAATGGCCCTTAGCATTAATTGTCCCTTGATATATTCCTTCCTTTCAGCTCCTCTTCCCCTCCCCTTTTAATTCTCTTGCTTCAGTTTCCTTCCTATCTATAACTGTATATTCTCTTAATTTCCTACTTCAGAGACCCCTGTCTGTCTAAAACTATGTACTCTATTTCCCCTTTCTTGGAAGATTATCTCCTCTCCCACAGTGTGTGTGTGTGTATATATATACATACATACATGCATACATACATACATACATACTCTGTGATTATATGGATTGTATAACATCTATCAAAGGCATAAAAGCTAGTATTTACATATAAGAGAATAAATACAATGTATGTATATATGAAGTAAATATAAATGGAGTCACCAAATAACACAAAACAATGCCCTCCAAATAGACATATTTCATCACCAATTTAAACCTCTGGTATCAGATGTGGTTTACATCTACTTGAGTCATTGACAGAAATTCCCAGTATCTCAGTCTATTTCTAAGGCTATTTTTTGTTCTCTCTGAACTTATAGTATGGTGTTATTGTAAAAACAATACTTGGATATCTGACTGAACACAGAAATTCTGAGCAAGTACATAACTAGAGCCTTTAGCTCTACTAACTAGCTAGCGTTCATGGGACTAGAAAGTACTCTGTATACTACCAGAGGAGAAATGCAACCACCCACCCAGCTACAAATTTTGAAATCTACAACAGATCCCTTCCTGGATGATATACTGATGCAATAGCGGCAGACACATTGTGGGTGTGAGACTAACCAGCCAATATCTGATTGGATATAAGGTTCATTCCTTGTGATGCAACCCATGCAGGAAACTGTTCAGGCTGCCAAGACTCAAAGATTAGAAAGGCCAAAAGCCTTTGACAATATGAAATATTAGTGTTATGTTAAAGGAACATAGCAATAAAAGTTCTCCTAAAGATATACTGCTATACCCATAGATCAGTGTCTTGATCAATTTTACCAGGAAAATTTCTTCTTGCTTTAGAGAAGAATTAATTCAGAAAGCCTCTGCTGGACAATCTGCTGAGTGTGAAACTATGAACCACACAGTGCTAAATGGGATGTCTTCATAAAACTCCTTTCAGGGCTCAGGTAACTATGCTGAGAAGGAGGTAGAAAGATTCTAAGAGCCAGGATGGATGGATGACGCCAAAGGAAAAGCAATTTACTGACACAACAAAACTGATGTCCATGTGAACTCACCGAGACTGTGGCAGCATTTTCAGGGCCTGCACAGGTTCAAACCATGTGGGGTCCCAATATTAAGTAGCGGAAGTGAACATGTGTTCTCATCCATAACCAAAAAGCTCTCTTCAATCAGCCTCTGTTTGCAAAGAAAAAAAAATAGTTTTCTCCAATGGAATTTCACTGGATATATTCACCACACTTAAGGGTAAGTGGCCCTTTGCCTAGAAGTAGATGGCTAACATAAAATAAACTCAATGGTGTTTTTGAAGGATACTTTTTTGTATCATATTGCTTTGTGTGGGCTTTTTTATTTTTGTCTTATTACTCTTTTGCTTATATGTTATGATTTATAATTTTATGATTTTATGGGTTTTGTATGTGCCTGTTTGTGATTTTTATGATTTCTCTGCTTTTTTTCCTCTTTTTTGCTGTTGCATATTTTCTAAAAAGAAAACGATAAAATGAAAACTTGGAAAAGTGAGGAAGGACTGGGAGAATTTTGAGGAGGGAAAACGGTGATCGGAATATATGGTATGAAAAAAATTATTTTGAGGGGAGGTGGTAATTTAGATTTGTTATGTTTTATTTTATTTGTATATAAAGTAGATGCTTCTTTCTTTTTTTATTTTATTTTTATTTTTTTTATCAGTTACATTTTATTAACTCTGTATCCCAGCATGTCCCGATCCCTCATTCCCTCCCAGTCCCTCCCTCCTTCCCTCATCTCCACCGTGCCACTTTCCAAGTCCACTGATAGGGGGGACCTCCTCCCCATTCATCTGATCCTGTTTTATCAGGTATCTTCAGGACTGGCTGCAAAGCCCTCCTCTGTGGCCTAACAGGACTGCTCCTCCCATCGGGGGTGGGGAGACCAAAGAGCCAGTCATTGAGTTCCTGTTAGAAATAGTCCTTGTTCCCCTCACTTTGGGAAACCAATTGGTTACTGAGCTACCACAGGCTACATCTGAGTGGAGGTTCTAGGTTATATCCATACATGGTCCTTGGTTGAATGTCAGTCTCAGAAAAGACCCTGTGCACAGATATATTTGGTCCTTGTGGAGTTCCTATACTTTCCCCATCAGACTAACTCCCCTTCTTTCTTATGATTCCCTGTACTCTGCCAAAGGTTTGGTCATGAGTCTTTGCTTTGAAAACACTGCTAGTTAGAGTCTTTCAGATGCGCTCAGTAGACTCCTGTCATACGTTCAATGCACATCCCATCTGTCTTTCTAAACGAGAATTGATCATCTTACCCCATGTCTGCTCAATTGATTATCTTTTTTAGGTGTGTAGATTTCATTATGTTTATCTTATAGGTCTATATAAGTGAATATATCCCATGTTTGTCTTTCTCCTTCTGGGATATTTCACTCAGAATGATCTTTTCTAGATCCCACCATTTGCCTGCAAATTTCATGATCTCCTCCTTTTTGATTGCTGAGTAGTATTCCATTGTGTAAAAATACAATTTCTGTACCCATTCTTCCGTTGATGGACATCTGGGTTGTTTCCAGGTTCTGGCTATTACAAATAAAGCTGCTATAAACATGGTTGAGCAAGTATCCCTTTTGTGTACTTGAGCAAACTTTGGGTATATACCTAGCAGTGGTATAGCTGGGTCTTGAAGAAGTACTGTTACTAATTGTCTTAGAAAGTGCCAGATAGCTTTCCAGAGTGGTTGTACCAGTTTACATTCCCACCAGCAGTGGAGGAGGGTTCCCCTTTCTCCACAACCTCTCCAGCATGTGTTATCGCTTGAGTTTTTCATCTTGGCCATTCTGATGGGTGTAAGGTGATATCTCAGGGTCGTTTTGATTTGCATTTCCCTGATGGCTAATGAGGATGAGCATTTCTTTAAGTGTTTTTCTGCCATTTGATATTCCTCTGTCAAGAATTCTCTGTTTAGCTCTGTTCCCCATTTTTTAATTGTATTACTTGGTTTGCTGCTTTTCAGCCTCTTTAGTTCTTTGTATATACTGGATATTAGTCCTCTGTCAGATTAAGCGTTAGTGAAGATTGTTTCCCAATCTGTAGGCAGTCGTTTTGTTTTGATGACAGTGTCCTTTGCTTTACAGAAACTTTTCAGTTTCATGAGGTCCCATTTATTGATTGTTGCTCTTAGAGCCTGTGCTGTTGGTGTTCTGTTCAGGAAGTTTTCCCCTGTGCCAATGAGTTCTAGGAAGTTCCCTACTTTTTTTTTCCAATTGATTTAGGGTATCTGGTTTTATGTTGAGGTCCTTGATCCACTTTGACTTTAGTTTTGTGCAGGGTGATAAATATGGATCTATTTTCATTTTTCTGCATGTAGACATCCAGTTTGTCTGGAACCATTTGTTAAAGATGCTATCTTTTTTCCATTGAATGGATTTGGCTTCTTTGTCAAATATCGAGTATTCATAGGTGTGTGGGTCTTCTATGCGGTGCCATTGATCCTCCTTTCTGTTTCTATGCCAATACCATGCAGTTTTTATTACTGTTGCCCTGTAGTACAGCTTGAGATGAGGGATGGTGATACCTCCAGATGATCTGTTGTTATACAGGATCCTTTCAGATTTTGGGTTTTTTGTTTCTCCATATGAAGCTGAGAATCTTTTTTTCAAGGTCTGTAAAGAATTGAGTTGGTATTTTGATGGGAATTGCATTGAATCTGTAGATTGCTTTTGGCAGTATGGCCATTTTCACAATGTTAACCCTACCAATCCATGAGCATGGGAGATCTTTCCATCTTCTGATATCATCTTCGATTTCTTTCTTCAGAGACTTGACGTTTTTCTCAAACAGGTCTTTCACTTGCTTGGTTAGAGTCACACCAAGGTACTTTATGTTATTAGTGGCTATTATGAAGGGTGTTGTTTCCCTAATTTCTTTCTCAGCCTTTTTGTCTTTGGTATATAGGAGGGCTTCTGATTTTTTTGAGTTGATTTTGTATCCTGCCACTTTGCTGAAGGTGTTTATCAGATGAAGGAGTTCTCTGGTTGAATTTTTGGGGTCGCTCATGTATACTATCATATCATCTGCAAATAGTGACACTTTGACCTCTTCCTTTCCGATTTGTATCCCTTTGATCTCCTTTAGTTTTCTTATTGCTCTGGCTAGGACTTCAAGTACTATGTTGAAGAGATATGGGGACAATGGACAGCCTTGTCTTGTCCCTGATTTCAGTGAGATTGATTTAAGTTTCTCTCCATTGAGTTTGATGTTAGCTGTAGGCTTGCTGTATATTGCCTTTACTATCTTTAGGTATGTGCCTTCTATCCCTGATCTCTCCAAGACTTTAAACATGAATGGGTGTTGGACTTTGTCAAATGCTTTTTCGGCATCTAAGGAGATGATCATGTGGTTTTCCTCCTTCAGTTTGCTTATGTAGTGGATTACATTGATGGATTTCCGTATGTTGAACCACCCTTGCATGCCTAGAATGAAGCCTACTTGGTCATGGTGGATGATATCTTTGATATGTTCTTGGATTCGGTTTGCAAGTATTTTATTGAGTATTTTTGCGTCAATGTTCATAAGAGAGATAGGCCTGAAGTTCTCTTTTTTTTTTTGTTGGGTCTTTGTGTGGTTTAGGTATCAAGGTGACTGTGGCTTCATAGAATGAGTTTGGTAGTGTTCCTTCTGTTTCTATTTTGTGGAATAGCTTGAGGAGAATTGGAGTTACCACTTCTTTGAAGGTCTTGTAGAATTCTGAGCTGAAGCCATCTGGTCCAGGGCTTTTTTTGGAGGGGAGACTCTTAATGACTGCTTCGATTTCCTTGGGAGATATAGGGCTATTCAGTCTTTCTACCTGATCTTGACTTAGTTTTTGTAGATGGAATCTGTCAAGAAAATTATCCATTTCATTTAGATTTTCAAATTTTGTGGCATATAGGCTTTTGTAGTATGACCTAATAATTGTTTGGATTTCCTCAGTGTCTGTGGTTATGTCCCCATTTTCATTTCTGATTTTGCTGATCTGGATAGTTTCTCTCTGCTTTTTAGTTAGTTTGGCTAAGGGTTTGTCTATCTTGTTGATTTTATCAAAGAACCAGCCTTTTGTTTTATTGATTCTTTGGATAGTTTTATTTGTTTCTAGTTGATTGATTTCAGCCCTTAGTTTGATTATTTCCAGCCGTCTGCTCCTCTTGGGTGTATCTGCTTCTTTTTTTTTCTAGGGTTTTCAGTTGGGCCATTAAGTTGTTTGTATGTGATGTTACGAATTTCTTCTTGCAGGCACTTAGTGCTATAAATTTTCCTCTGAGCACTGCTTTCAATGTGTCCCATAAATTTGGGTATGTTGTGCCTTCTTTCTCATTGAATTCTAGGAAGTCTTTAATTTCTTTCTTCATTTCTTCCTTAACCCAGCTGTCACTGAGTAGTAAGTTGTTCAGTTTCCATGTGTGTGTCGGCTTTTTGTTGTTTCTGTTGTTGTTGATGTCTAGCTTTAGTCCATGGTGGTCAGTTAGTATACAAGGGATTATTTCAATCCTTTTGTATCTGTTGAGGCTTGCTTTGTGACCCTCTATATGGTCTATTTTGGAAAAGGTTCCATGCGGTGCTGAAAAGAAGGTGTACTCTTTTGAGGTTGGGTGAAATGATCTGTAGACGTCTATTAGGTCCATTTGATTTAGGGATTCTGTGAGTGCTTTTATTTTCCTATTTGGTGTCTGTCTAGTTGATCTGTCCCTTGGTGAGAGTGGAGTGTTGAAGTCTCCCACTATTAAGGTATTAGGATCAATGTATGATTTAAGCTTTAATAATGTTTCATTTACAAATGTAGGTGCTCTTGTATTTGGGGCATAGATATTCAAGATTGTGATGTCCTCTTGGTGGATTTTTCCTTTGATGAGAATATAGTGGCCCTCCTTATCTTTTTTGATTAACTTGGGTTGAAAGTCTATTTTATTAGATATTAGGATGGCTACTCCAGCTTGTTTTCTGGAACCGTTTGCTTGAAAAACATTTTTCCAGCCTTTTACTCTGAGGTAGTGTTTATCTTTGTTGCATAGGTGTGTTTCTTGGATGCAACAGAATGTTGGAATCTGTTTCCTTAACCATTCTGTTAGCCTGTGTCTTTTTATTGGTGAGTTGAGTCCATTAATATTGATAGATAATATTGACCAATGCATGTTAGTTCCTTTTTTAATGGAGTCGGTGATCTAACCCTGTTTCATTGCTTGTTTTCTTTTCATTTTTGTTGGGATATTATCTGTATGCCCTTTTTTCTTGGGTGAATTTGTTTTCATTGGATTGGAGTTTTCCTTCTAGTATCTTCTGTAGGGATGGTTTGCTGTGTAGATATTGTATAAATTTAGTTTTATAATGGAATATTTTGTTTTCTCCATCTATGTTGATTGAAAGCTTTGCAGGGTATAGTAGTTTGGGTTAACATTTGTGATCTCTTAGAGTCTCCATGATACTTGCCCAGGCCCTTCTGGCTTTCATAGTTTCTGATGAGAAGTCCGGTGTGATTCTGATAGGTCTACCTTCATATGTTACTTGGCCTTTTTCCCTTGCTGCTTTTAATATCTTTTCTTTGTTCTGTAGATTTAGTGTTTTGACTATGATGTGATGTGATGTGTTTCTTTTCTGGTCTAGTCTATTTGGAGTTCTGTAGGCCTCTTGTATATTTATGGACATCTCTTTCTTTAAGTTGGGAAAATTTTCTTCTCTGATTTTCTTGAAAATATTTTCTGGACGTTGGAGCCTGGAGTCTTTTTTTTCATGAATTCCTGTTATTCTTAGATTTTGTCTTTTCATAGCTTCCTTGATTTCTTTGATATTTTGTGATTGGAACTTTTCTGATTTTACTTTTTCTTTGAGAGAAGTATCCTTTTCTGCAAGTGTGTCTTCAGCTCCAGAGATTCTCTCTTCCATCTCCTGTATTCTGTTGGTGATGCTTACTTTTGTGGTTCCTGATCTTTTATCCAAGTTCTCCAGCTCAAGGGTTTTCTCATTTTCTGTTTTCTTCATTGATTCTAATTCTGTTTTCATGCCTTGTACCATTTCTTTCATGTGTTTGAATTTGGATTCCTGTCTCCCTACGAGGGCCTCTATTTCTTTGTTCATTTCCTTTTTATATACCACTAATTTTTCCTCTACTTGTGTATCTATTTGTTTGGCTATGTTTGCCTGTGTTTCTCTAAGGATATTGTCTATTTCTTCTTTCTTTGCCTCCAATTGACTGGCCATCTCTTTGAAAGACTTGTTCATTTCCTCCTTATGAGCCTCAAATAATTGGGCAAGCGTGGCTTTAAAATCATTTTCCTGTGCTTCTGCTGAATTGGAGTATCCATCGATTTTGGGGTTTGATGCTGAAGTCGTGATGTCCTGATTTTTGTTGGAAGTGTTCCTTCGCCTACCCCTGGCCATTGGCTTATCTGAAACCTTCCCTGTTTGTTTTTGGATTCTGCAGATCAGACTGGTGCTGTCTCTCTCTGGTGTCTGGAGAGTTCTTCAGGAAGCTGAGCACTCTCAGCGTGTGCTGAGAACTAGCTTTACCTGTGGGAGGAAAGTACGCAGGCACAAATGGGGCAAATGCAAGTGTGTGTGTGTGCGCACGCGCGCGCATGTGTGTGTGTGTGTGTGTGTGTGTGTGTTTGTGTGTGTGTAAGTGTGCGTGGACGTGTGTCTTGAGGGACAGAGTGATGGCTAATGTTGAACCCTTGAGTGTGTGGGAGGGGCTCTGCACTGTATATGTTGCAGGCGCTAATGATGATAGCAGCGCAATTTCTGGCATTAACTGCCTTAACTCCTCAATTAGGCCCACAGGGCAGGAACTTCAATGTCCCTAGTGCCCCTCTGTTTCCCAAAGTGGGTATGTGGGTGGGAGGGGGGTTCAATGCCTGGCTTCTGATTTAGAAGGCCCCAGGACCTGGGGAACTGCAGATTCTTAAGGGTGCACTCACTTACCGGCAGGTCACTTGGCAGATCGTGGTATCTGGGGCTCTCTGCTCTCTGGTTTGGCCCTGCTTCTTTGATGTGCTCTGCCAGTTCTGAGCTGCTGTCACTGCCAGGTTCTGAGGTCTTGCTGCAGCTGGAGATTTTAGGGTGGTCCCTTCAGCAGGGATGGGGTAACCAGGCTCTCTGTTCTCTGGTTTGGCCCTGGTTAGTCTTAAACTGCAGAGCTGTGGTGCTCCACCAGTTCAGTGCTGCTCCGCCGCCATGTTCCGCTGTAACTGGAGACTGGGTTGCTAGTCCTGATGCTTTCTGGGAAGTCCTGGGGTCTCTTCACTGTGCTCTCCAAGCTTGGGAGGCCCAGCGCCTGGTGTGTCCAGGTTGTACGACGTTTCTGCTTGGTTTTGGTGAGTATATAGCATATTCTCTGTCACTGTGGGATTGGGTGGGCCGTACCATCAGTGATGGCGATCCTGAAGAGCTAGGATGGTGTCTAGCAGATTCGCGCCCTGGGATGATGGTGCAGCTGCTGCGAGAATCTGGGACTCTGGGACACATACTGCTGGCTTTTGTCTGCCGCTAAAGTGTTTGGGGCTCCGCCTTAGCGGCTGTATACCCCAGGCAGTTAGGTCTGCAATGAGAAAGATGTGTCCGCTGTGCTGCTGTGCTGAGGAGGAAGGAGGTCTGGGTGAAGGGAGTGCCGCAAGATCAAAGGATAGTTTCTCTCCTTCCCCAAACAAGTCCCCGGGTGACTGGGGACCAAAGTTTTCACCTCCTGCGATGTTCCCTGTTGTTCAGAAAGCCTCACCAGTGGTATTCCTGGGTTAGGGGTCCTTCCATTCACCAACTCAGAAGTTCAGGTATCCCACTGCTCAGAAACTGTGTGTGCTAGTCGTCATCTTGGCTCTGCCCCCCTAGATTCTTCTTTCATTCAATACATAATGATACAAAAAACTCCCTTCACTCCTCCAAGATCTCCATCTGACTTCCTTTCTCCCCCATATACACCCTCATTCCATTTCCTCTTCAGAAAAGAGCAGGCCTCTAAGAGACAATAAGCAAACACGGCAAAACAGGGTGCAATAAGACAAGGCAAAAACTTTATAATGAGGCTAGACAATGAAACCGACAGGAGGAAAAGAGTACCAAGAGTAGAAAAGAACTAGAAATACACCAACTTCCACTCTCATGAGTTCCACAAAACACCAAGCTAACAGCTATAGCATATATGCAGAGGACCTGGGGCAGATACATGCAGGTCCTGTTCTTAATGCTTCAGCCTCTGAGCCCACGTGAGCCCTGCATAACTGATTCAGTGGGCCATTTAATACTGATGTAATCCATGATCTCTATGCCTCTCAAATCTCCCTCTTTCTTTTCTGCATTGTTCCTAGAGCTCCGAGAAGAAGAAAGTTATGAAGATGTCCAATTTAGGTTCTTTGCATAATATTTGGCTGTGGGTATGCTTCCATCTGTTGCCAGAGGAAATCTCTATTTTTAACTGAACAGGGCAAAAATTTGTGAATTTATCAGAATATCATTAGGAATATTTTTGGTTTGATATCTTGTAGGTGGGGGACAAGGGAAGGTGCCAGTCATGTTTGTTTAGGTCTCTGGGCTATCCAGTCTCCAATTCCTGCCAATGCAGGCAGTGTAGGACATGGGCTTCCTCTTGTGGCATGGGTTTCAAGTTAAGCGAGACATTGTTTTTTTTTTTTGTTTGTTTGTTTTTTTTTTTTTTTTTTTTTTTTTCATTCCCACATGTTCTGTGCCATCATTGCCCCAGTACATTTTGAAGGCAAGACATATTTTTTGGTCAAAGGTGTTGTGGTTCAAGTTGGGGAGCCAAGATGGCGGCGCCGGGAAAACAGCGCCTCTCAGCAGCAGGACAGCACTTTCCGTGCAGAGACCAGGAGACTGAACTCGGGGCCCTAAAACTACATCAATCGTGTTTCCCAGGTGAGGGGAGGCTCCCACGGTGGGGGAATCGGTCGGGTCCACTCATAGCTACCCAGCCAGAACCCGGAAGAAATCCCGGGTAACGCGGGCTTTGGGTCTCCGGGCTGGAGCCGCAAGCGGGCGGGTCCCAGCCACTTTCTCAGGCTGATCCGTGGGCACAAGGGTACCTGAGACTGGGAGTCCCAGTCGCGGGGGGACCCCACGGGGAAGCAGGGTTGCGGGTCTGATCGCAGGTCACCTAGTCTCTCCCCGGAAGGTCTCTGCCGCCATCACAGCCGAGCTCCTGCTGCGCGCGCAGAGAGCTTTGTGCTCAGCTCAGCAGTACAGACAAGCTGTGAGCCCCAGTACAACAGGGACTGGGAACCCCTGTCCGGAGAGGACCCCACAGAGAAGGAAGAAACCGAGCTGCTGGGGTCACCTAGGGAAAGTCTAGCAGACTGCAGATTGCAAACAAACAGAACTGAGTGCCCCAAGACACCAGAGCAGTACTCACCCGCCACAGATTACCTCAGCTGATCACTAAATTTACAGCAAGAAACCCAGAAGGAGGGCAGCTTCCCCCAGGACTTCTCCCAGTGAGAGGAGAGCCCTCTTGACTAATCAGGACCACAGTTACCACCCAGGTCTCTAGGCCTGAGGTGAGCTGTAGCAACTCCTGAAAAACAGCGGACATCCAGGGACTATACTCAAAAAGCTGGGAAGGCTTCCTTCAGGAAAAGACATCTTCCTGCCAAAGGGATTCTCTCCACTACAAGAGTCCAGGAACAACCAGAAACTAAATTCAAACAACTAAGATAGCCCAATGGGTAGAGGCCAGCGTAAAAGTTCAACCAACAAAAGCCAGAGCATTATGGCATCTCCAGAACCCAGTTATCCAGGGGCAAATAGCCATAGAAACCCCAGCATAAATGAAATTCAAGGAGAGGACCTAACATCTATGCTCAAGAAGATGATAACAGAGGAAACAAATAAAATACGAAAAGAAATAGAAGAAGCTGAAGCCAAAAAGTATGTGGCCTTTAGAGAGGAAATGCTTAAATCACTGAATGAAATAAAAGAAACAGTGGATTGTTCAAACAAACAGCTGAAGGAATTGACGGAAACACATGAAAATACAGTCAGACAGGGGATGGAAACCAACAAAATAGCTCAAGACCTGAAGATAGAATTGGAAAAATTAAAAAAAAAACACAAATGGAAGAAATTGTGGAGAGAAAGAACTTAGGAAAGAAAGCAGGAACTACAGAGGTTAGCATAACCAATAGGCTACAAGAAATGGAAGAAAGAATCTCAGGTGTGGAAGATACAATGGAAGAAATAGATGTATCTGTCAAAGAAAATGATAAATCTAAAAAAATTCCTGACACAGACCGTCCAAGAAATTCAAGACAACATAAAAAGACAAAACCTAAGAATAATAGGAATAGAGGAAAAAGAAGATTCCCTGCACCAAGGCCCAGAAAATATTTTCAACAAAATCATTGAAGAAAATTTCCCCAACTTAAAGGAGAGGCCAATAAGAATAAAAGAGGCCTATAGAACACCCAGTAAATTAGACCAGAAAAGAAAATCCTCCTGCCACATAATAATCAAAACCGTAAGTATACAGAACAAAGAAAAAATACTAAAAGCTGCAAGAGAAAAAGGCCAAGTAACATATAATGGCAAACCCATTAGAATCACACCTGACTTTTCAACAGAGACTATGAAAGCCAGAAGGGCCTGGACAGATATCATGCAGACCCTAAGAGAACACAGATGTCAGCCCAGGCTACTATACCCTGCAAAACTCTCAGTCCTCATAGACGGAGAAAACAAGATATTCAATGACAAAAACAAATTTCAACAATACCTACAAACAAATCCAGCATTACAGAAGACATTGGAAGGGAAAATACAACCCAAGAAAGCTAGCTACAGTCAAGAAAACACAGGAAATAAGTAACCTCACTTCAGTAAAACAAAAAGCAACCAAGCACACAACCATATGACCACAGCCACCATCAAAGTCAAAGGATTTAACAGCCACTGGTCATTACTCTCTCTCAATATCAATGGAATTAATTTTCCAATAAAAAGACACAGACTAACAGAATGGATGCGTAAACAAAACCCAGCAATCTGTTGTATACAAGAAACACACCTAAGTCACAAAGATAGACATTACCTGAGGGTAAAGGAATGGAAGACAGCTTTTCAAGCAAATGGACCCAAGAAGCAAGCAGGAGTAGCCATTCTAATATCTGATAAAATAGTCTTTCAACCAAAATTAATCAAAAGAGATGGGGAAGGACACTTCATACTCATCAAGGGAAAATTCCACCAAGAAGACATCACAATCCTGAACATCTATGCCCCAAATACAAGGGCACCCACGTTTGTGAAAAAAACATTGATAAAACTTAAACCACATATAGATCCACACACACTAATAGTGGGAGACTTCAACACCCCACTCTCAACAAAGGACAGGTCAACAAAACAGAAATTAAACAAAGAAACAATATCTCTAACAGAGGTCATGAATCAAATGGACCTAACAGACATTTACAGAACCTTACACCCAAACACAAAAGAATTTACCTACTTCTCAGCACCTCATGGAACCTTCTCCAAAATAGACCACATAGTTGGTCACAAAGCAAGCCTCAACAAATACAGGAAGATTGAAATAATCCCTTGTATCCTGTTAGTTCACCATGGAATAAAGCTGGACCTCAGTAACAACAGAAATAGCAAAAAGCCTACACATACATGGAACCTGAACAACTTGCTACTAAAAGACAGCTGGGTCAGGGAAGAAATAAAGAAAGAAATTAAAATCTTCCTAGAACTCAATGAAAATGAAGACACAACATACCCAAACTTGTGGGACACAATGAAAGCAGTGCTAAGAGGAAAGTTCATAGCACTAAGTGCCTTTAAGAAGAAATTTGAGACAGCGCATTCAAGCAACTTAATGGCTCACTTAAAAACCCTAGAAAAAGAAGAAGCAGACACACCAAGAAGGAGCAGACAGCTGGAAATAATCAAACTCAGGGCTGAAATCAATCAATTAGAAACAAATAAAACAATTCGAAGAATCAATGAAACCAAGAGCTGGTTCTTTGAGAAAATCAACAAGATAGACAAACACTTAACCAAGCTAACTAAAAGGCAGCGAGACACCATCCAAATCAACAAAATCAGAAATGAAAAGGGGGACATAACTACAGACACTGAGGAAATCCAACCAATCATTAGGACTTACTTCAAAAGTCTATATGCCACAAAATTTGAAAATCTAAATGAAATGGACAATTTTCTTGATCGATTCCACCTACCAAAGCTAAATCAGGACCAGGTAAATCAATTAAATAGTCCTATATCCCCCAAGGAAATAGAAGCAGTCATCGAAAGTCTCCCATCCAAAAAAAGCCCAGGACCTGATGGTTTCAGCGCAGAATTCTACCAGACATTCAAAGAAGAGCTAACACCAATTCTCTTCAAACTATTCCACAAAATAAAAACAGAAGGAACATTACTAAACTCATTCTATGACATCACAGTCACTTTGGTACCTAAACCTCACTAAGACTCAACAAAGAAAGAGAATTTCAGGCCAATCTCCCTCATGAACATTGATGCAAAAATACTCAACAAAATACTCGCAAACCGAATACAAGAACACATCAAAGATATCATCCACTATGACCAAGTAGGCTTCATCCCAGGTATGCAGGGATGGTTCAATATATGGAAATCCATCAATGTGATCCACCATATTAACAAATTGAAAGAAAAAAAACCACATGATAATCTCCCTAGATGCTGAAAAAGCCTTTGACAAAATCCAACATCCATTCATGTTTAAAGTATTGGAGAGATCAGGGATATAAGGCACATATCTAAACATAGTAAAGGCGACATACAGCAAACCTATAGCCAACATCAAACTGAATGGAGAGAAACTTAAAGCAATCCCACTGATATCAGGGACAAGACAAGGCTGCCCATTCTCTCCATATCTCTTCAACATAGTGTTGGAAGTCCTTGCTAGAGCAATAAGACAGTTGAAGGAGATCAAGGGGATACAAATTGGAAAGGAAGAAGTCAAATTATCACTATTTGCAGATGATATGATAGTATATGTGAGTGACCCCAAAAACTCTACCAGGGAACTCCTACAGCTGATAAACACCTTCAGCAAAGTGGCCGGATACAAAATTAACTCAAAAAAATCAGTAGCCCTCCTGTATACAAAAGACAAAAGGGCTGAGAAAGAAATTACAGAAACAACACCCTTCACAATAGCCACAAATGACATAAGGTACCTCGGAGTAACCCTAACCAAGGAAGTCAAAGACTTGTATGAAAAAAATTTCAAATCCCTGAAGAAAGAACTAGAAGAAGATATGAGAAGATGGAAAGGTCTCCCATGCTCTTGGCTTGGTAGGATTAACATAGTAAAAATGGCCATCTTACCAAAACCAATCTACAGAATCAATGCAATGCCCATCAAATTACCAACACAATTCTTTACAGACCTGGAAAGAAAAATTCTCAACTTCATATGGAATAACAAGAAACCCAGAATTGCTAAAACAATCCTCTACAATAAAAGATCTTCTGGAGGTATCTCCATCCCTTATCTTAAGTTGTACTATAGAGCAACAGTTTTAAAAACTGCATGGTACTGGCATAGAAACAGAATGGTGGATCAATGGAACCGAACAGAGGACCCAGAAATAAACCCACACACTTATGGACACCTGATCTTTGACAAAGACGCCAAAACCATACAATGGAAAAAAGATAGCATCTTCAACAAATGGTGCTGGTCCAACTGGATGTCTACATGTAGAAAAATGAAAATAGATCCATAATTGTCACCCTGCACAAAACTGAAGTCCAAGTGGATCAAAGACTTCAACATAAAACCAGACACATTAAATCGGCTTGAAAAAAAAAAGTGGGAAATACGCTAGAACTCATTGGTACAGGGGAAAACTTCCTGAACAGAACACCAACAGCACAGGCTCTAAGAGCAACAACCAATAAATGGGACCTCATGAAACTGAAAAGCTTCTGTAAAGCAAAGGACACCGTCATCAAAACAAAGCGACCACCTACAGATTGGGAAAGAATCTTCACCAACCCTTTATCTGACAGAGGACTCATATCCAGTATATATAAAGAACTAAAGAAGCTGAAAAGCAGCAAACCAAGTAATCCACTTAAAAAATGGGGAACAGAGCTAAACAGATTATTCTCTGTAGAGGAATACCGAATGGCAGAGAAGCACTTAAAGAAATGCTCAACCTCACTAGCCATTAGGGAAATGCAAATCAAAACAACCCTGAGATTTCACCTTACACCCATGAGAATGGCCAAGATCAAAAACTCAAGTGACAACACATGCTGGAGAGGTTGTGGAGAAAGGGGAACCCTTCTCCACTGCTGGTGGGAATGTAAACTTGTACAACCACTCTGGAAATCAATCTGGTGCCTTCTCAGACAACTAGCAATAGTGCTTCCTCAAGATCCAGCCATACCACTACTGGGCATATATCCAAAAGAGGCTCAAGTACACAAAAAGGACATTTGCTCAACCATGTTTGTAGCAGCTTTATTTCTAATAGCCAGAAGCTGGAAACAACCCAGATGCCCCTCAACTGAAGAATGGATGCAGAAATTGTGGTACATCTACACAATGGAATATTACTCAGCAATGAAAAATAAGGAAACCATGAAATTTGCAGGTAAATGGTGGGATCTGGAAAGGATCATCCTGAGTGAGTTTTCCCAGAAGCAAAAAGACACACATGGTATATACTCACTCATATAGACATACAACATAGGACAAACCCACTAAAACCTGTGCATCTAAAGAAACTAAGCAAGAGAGAGGACCCTAACTAAAACGTCCAATCCCCATCCAGAAAGGCAAAGAGGATGGTCATCAGAAGAAGAAAACAGGAAAGAACCTAGGAACCTACCACAGAGGGCCTCTGAAAGCCTCTGCCCTTCAGACTATCAAAGCAGATGCTGACCCGGATGGGCAACTGTTGGGCAGGTGAACGGAATTTTAGGTAAGAACTGGGAAATAGTAAGAGCTGGAGAGAACAGGGTCTCCACAAGGAGAGCAACAGAAAAAGAAAATTTGAACATAGGGAACTTCCCAGAGACTCATACTCCAACCAAGGACTATTCATGGAGATAACCCAGAACCCCTGCACAGATGTAGCCCAGGGCAGTTCAGAGTCCAATTGGGTTACATAGTAATGTGAAGAGGGGCTGCCTCTGACATAATCTGATTGGCCTGCTCTTTGATCACCTCCTTCTGGGGGGGGGGGAACAGCCTTACCAGGCCAAGGTAGAAGACAATACAGCCACTTTTGATGTGAACTGACAGACTAAGATCAGAAAGGAGAGGAGAACGTCCCCTATTCGTGGACTTGGGGAGTGGCATGCAAGCAGAGGGAGGAGGGAGGGTGGGATTGGGAGGAGAGGAGGGAGGGGCTTATGGGGGGATGCAGAATGAATAAAGTGTAATTGATGAAAAATTTAAGAAAAAAGGGAAAAAATAATTTAAGAACCTTAAATGACTTTCACAATTGGAGGAAAACATGGAGTTAATCAATTGGCATGGAGCACGTCTCGCCCCTGGGGGCAATGGTCTCCTGAACCTACTCAGACCTCGGACACCACCACTGCTAGTTCTAGAACTGACGCAGGATATTCCAACGAGGGCTTAAGGCTTCTCATAATATTTCCTATAAGCCCACACCTGTTTGTCTATATCCCCCATTTTTATTCATTATTAGCCAGATAGAGCCAAGTAATTGTGGTAATGATACTTGCTTTTTTGCGCAATGCTGGAATGCTAGTAAATTTAGGTATGCCCTGGTTACTCGCATGCCTCACTGGGTGCCTGTGCCCATTGATGCCCCTCACGCTATGACTCTCTTCAGACAGAAAAGGGATCTTGGAACTACAGCCACCATTGTTACTACCATCTCATTGACGGCTGTTGGAGCTACCACCAGGGCATTAGCCATGAGTCATACTGGGCAGACTGCTCAGACCCTGCATAATCATTTAGCCAATGTAGCTCATGCCTTAGTTGTACATAAAGGAATTAATGCTCAACTAAAAGGAAGCTTGATGGTGTTCAATCAGAGGATTGACCTCTTGCAGGAGCAAATTGATACCCTATGGCAAATCGCTCAACCTGGCTGTCAATGAAAGTATGCTGGACTTTGTGTCACTAGCATACAACATGAGAATTTTTCCTGTGCTGCAAATCTGTCTAAACAATTGTCAAGCTATATTTTAGGTAATTGGACTGGAGAATTCGATACTACGATGGAGCAGCTGAGAGTGGCCATTTTCACAGTAAATTCTACCGGAGTGGACGCAGGACTAGCCACAGGATTATCAACATGGATTGCTGCAGCCATGAATCATCTGAAGGAATGGGCGGGCATGGGAGCTTTAGCAGGCCTTCTGGTGTTGGTCTCCTTGGTTTGCCTGTGGTATATATGCAAGATTATTGTCTCACAACAGTGTGATGCAGCCATAATCATTCAGGCCTTTACAGCCATGGAAGCAGGACATTCTCCCCAAGCATGGTTGGATACCATAAAAAGCTAAAATGATACGCTCAGGATGCGAGGCTAAGCACTGCACTCAGAGTCAGCCGCTTTGTACCCAGAGAAGAGCATGTCTGATTGCATGCGGGTTGATGCCCCAGGTCCCGCCTCTGAGAAAAAGGTATCGGACGGGTCTGATGCTCTTTGGGTGGATGACACCTAAATGAACATCTGTACAAAGTCCCAATTTATTTCTAATATCAGAGATCAGACCTCTACTCTTGCCTGATGCGTCTAAAACAAAAAGGGGGAACTGTAGAGAGCTGCGGAATGCTATGCCTTAAAGATGGAGCTGGTTTCCGCCTTCCACTTTCCCGATGGTGAGTGCTCTCTGTCATGAACAACTCCACATTTGGCTAAGGCCGAGGATCTGGCTTGCTTCCATGTATGTGGACCTATCTGCATTGCCCCCATGGCAAGACAGGGTTGGCTACCCAGAGGCTATTTAAGCTGTGGGCTGGCTTTCCCCGGGGTCCGAGGATTGTTCAATGTTCCTGAATAAACTGCATTGAAAAAAAAAAAAAAAAAACAACCCTGAGATTTCACCTTACACCCATGAGCATGGCCAAGATCAAAAACTCAAGTGACAACACATGATGGAGAGGTTGTGGAGAAAGAGGACCCTTCTCCACTGCTGGTGGGAATGTAAACTGGTACAACCACTCTGGAAATCAATCTGGCATTTTCTCAGACAACTAGGAATAGTGCTTCCCCAAGATCCAGCCATAACACTCCTAGGCATATATCCAAAATAGGCTGAAGCACACAAAAAGGAAGTTTGCTCAACCATGTTTGTAGCAACTTTATTTGTAATAGCCAGAAGCTGGAAACAACCCAGATGCCCCTCAACTGAAGAATGGATGCAGAAAATGTGGTACATCTACATAATAGAATATTACTCAGCAATGGAAAATAAGGAAATCATGAAATTTGCAGGTAAATGGTGGGATCTGGAAAGGATCATCCTGAGTGAGTTGTCCCAGAAGCAAAAAGACACACATGGTATATACTCACTCATATAGACATACAACATAGGACAAACCCACTAAAACCTGTGCATCTAAAGAAACTAAGCAAGAGAGAGGACCCTAACAAAAATGTCCAATCCCCATCCGGAAAGGCAAAGAGGATGGACATCAGAAGAAGAAGAAAACAGGAAACAACCTAGGAACCTACCACAGAGGGCCTCTGAAAGCCTCTGCCCTACAGACTATCAAAGCAGATGCTAAGCCTGATGGACAACTGTTGGGCAGAGTGAATGGAATTTTATGTAAGAACTGGGAAATAGTAAGAGCTGGAGAGGACAGGGTCTCCACAAGGAGAGCAACAGAACAAGAAAATTTGAACACAGGGAACTTCCCAGAGACTCATACTCCAACCAAGGACTATTCATAGAGATAACCCAGAACCCCTGCACAGATGTAGCCCAGGGCAGTTCAGAGTCCAATTGGGTTACATAGTAATGTGAAGAGGGACTACCTCTGACATGAACTGACTGGCCTGCTCTTTAGTCACCTCCTCCTGAGGGGGAGCAGCCTTACCAGGCCATAGTAGAGGAAAATGCAGCCACTTTTGATGTGAACTGATGGACTGAGATCAGAAAGGAGAGGAGAACCTCCCCTATCAGTGGACTTGGGGAGTGGCATGCATGCAGAGGGAGGAGGGAGGGTGGGATTCAGAGGGGAGGGAGGGGATTATGGGGGGATGCAGAATAAATAAAGTGTAATTGATGAAAAATTAAAAAAAGGGAAAAATAATTTAAGAACCTTAAATAACCTTCAAAAGTGGAGGAAAACATGGAGTTAGTCAATTTACATGGAGCACATCTCACCCCTGGGAGCAATGGTCTCCTGAACCTACTCAGACCTCGGACACCACCACTGCTAGTTCTAGAACTGATGCAGGATGTTCCAACGAGGGGGTTAAGGCTTCTCATAATATTTCCTATAAGCCCACACCTGTTTGTTTATATCCCCCATTTTTATTCATTATTAGCCAGATAGAGCCAAGTAATTGTGGTAATGATACTTGCTTTTTTGCCCAATGCTGTAATGCTAGTAAATTTACTAGCTGGTTACTCGCATGCCTGTGCCCGTTGATGCCCTCATGCTATGACTCTCTTCAGACAGAAAAGGGATCCTGGAATTACAGCTGCCATTATCACTGCCATCTCATTGGCGGCTGTTGGAGCTACCACCTCGGCATTAGCCATGAGTCATACTGGGCAGACTGCTCAGACCCTGAATAACCTTTTAGCCAATGTAGCTCATGCCTTAGATGTACAAAAAGGAATTAATGCTCAACTAAAAGGAGGTTTGATGGTGTTCAATCAGAGGATTGACCTCGTGCAGGAGCAAATTGATACCCTATGGCAAATATCTCAACTTGGCTGTCAATGGAAGTATGCTGGACTTTGTGTCACTAGCATACAACATGAGAATTTTCTCTATGCTGCAAATCTGTCTAAACAATTGTCTAGCTATATTTTAGGTAATTGGACTGGAGAATTCGATACTACGATGGAGCAGCTGAGAGTGGCCATTGTCATGGTAAATCCTACCAGAGTGGACGCCGGACTAGCCACAGGATTATCATCATGGATTGCTGCAGCCATGAATCATCTGAAGGAATGGGCGGGCATGGGAGCTTTAGCAGACCTTCTGGTGTTAGTCACCTTGGTTTGCCTGTGGTATATATGCAAGATTAGAGTCTCACAACAGTGTAATGCAGCCATGACCATTCAGGCCTTTACAGCCATTGAAGCACGACAGTCTCCCCAAGCATGGTTGGCTACCATAAAAAGCCAAAATGTTATGCTCAGGATGCGAGGCTAAGCACTGCACTCAGGGTCAGCCGCTTTGGACCCAGAGAAGAGCATGTCTGATTGCATGCGGGTTGATGCCCCAGGTCCTGCCTCTGAGGAAAAAAGGTATCTGACGGGTCTGATGCTCTTTGGGTGGATGACACCTAAATGAACATCTGTACAAAGTCCCAATTTATTTCTAATATCAATGATCAGACCTCTACTCTTGCCTGATCCATCCAAAACAAAAAGGGGGAACTGTAGAGAGCTGCGTAATGCAGCGCCTGAAAGATGGAGCTGGTTTCCGCATTCCACAAACCCAGAAAGTCAGTTTTTGGAGAGTGACCCTCTGTCCTAGAATTGACCTCGGTTGTTAGGGATCTCCACAGACTCTTTCAGCCAAATATTGAACCAAATGAAACCCAATCCCACCACTATTCAAAAGAAGGCCTTTTCAGACTTTGTATCCCTCATTATTAAAAGTCCTTATGAGGGTCACACCCATAAATTCCATGTAGTTTCCACTGTACTAGGTTTTCACAGCATCCTCCAAATGTCCTCCATTTCCAGGTGCCTCTTCCAACATGCTCTCCCTCCATTGTTCCCTTCATCACTGATCCCTTCTGCTCCCATCCTCACCCACCCCATCCCATTCACCCCCAAAATTTATTATATTTTATCTTCTCAGAGAGGTATACACATTTCTCTTAGAACCCTCCTCTTTACCTAACCTCTCTGGGTCTGTGGAGCACTTCCCGATGGTGAGTGCTCTCTGTCACAAACAACTCCACATTTGGCTACGTCTGAGGATCTGGCTTGCTTCCATGTATGTGGACCTATCTGCATTGCCCACGTGGCATGTTGAGGTTTGCTACCCAGAGGCTATTTAAAGTGTGCTGGCTTTACCCAATGTCAGATGATTGTTCCAGGTTCCTGAATAAACTGCATTGAAAAAAAAAAAAGGTGTTATGGTTCAGGTGGTTTCCAGGTTTCTCTATCTGTAGCCTGTGGAGTACCTTCTGGCACCAAGAAGACTAGAACATGAAAGCTCTATGTAGGCACCAGTTCAATATCTCTATATTCAATGATAAGTATGGATATTGTTCACGGCAAGTGGTCCCCACTGTCAGTTTTTGGAGAGTGACCCTCTGTCCTAGAATTGACCTCGGTTGTTAGGGATCTCCACAGACTCTTTCAGCCAAATATTGAACCAAATGAAACCCAATTCCACCACTGTTCAAAAGAAGGCCTTTTCAGACTTTGTATCCCTCATTATTAAAAGTCCTTATGAGGGTCACACCCATAAATTCCATGTAGTTTCCGCTGTACTAGGTTTTCACAGCATCCTCCAAATGTCCTCCATTTCCAGGTGCCTCTTCCAACATGCTCTCCCTCCATTGTTCCCTTCATCACTGATCCCTTCTGCTCCCATCCTCACCCACCCCATCCCATTCACCCCCGAAATTTATTATATTTTACCTTCTCAGGGAGGTATACACATTTCCCTTAGAACCCTCCTCTTTACCTAACCTCTCTGGGTCTGTGGATTGTAGTTTGGTTAGCATTGACTTAACAGCTAATATCCACATGTAAGAAAATATATACCATGTTTTTTCCTTTTTGGGCCTGGGTTATCTCACTCAAAATATTTTTATACTTCCACCTATTTTCTACAAATTCCATGATGTCTTTTTTTTTAATACTTGAGCATTGTTTAAATGTATCATATTTTCTATGTTCATTCTTTAGTTGAAACACATTGGGTTGTTTCCAGTTACTGGCTAGTCAGTAAATTCAATGAACATAGTTGAAGAACTATCCTTGTGGTATGATGCAATATAAGTGTTTGTGTGTGTGTGTGTGTGTGTGTGTGTGTGTGAGTTTGTGTTTCATTATTACTGGCCATATCTTGTATGTGTATTTTATCAAAGTCAAAAGTTGTGACTGTGTCAGTTCAAAATTAAATATTGTGTTTAAATCCATAAACTAGAGACTTTTACTAACAAGCAATTATGAACCACCAAAATATCCATGGGCTACATGTTTGTTAAAGATAGCATCCATAAGAAAATAATAAAATGATGGTTTCCTAAAAAAATTCCACTTTCATATCTATAGAGAAAATATTAGTTTAAACACACTTTCCTTCTTACTCTTAAGAATAAAAAGTAGTCTGGTACATCTCAACATTATAGCCTTCCTGTTAACAGAAATTTATGTCCTAAATGATACTCCAAAACTGATATTTATACTATCTACTACAATAAAACAAAAGCCAATACAAACAGAACTGACTCATATAACAAAAGAGAAGCAAGCTACATGCATTTTTTCCAACTCAATAGAGAATACTGCTCTTATTTGGTATACATTAAGCTTTTAACATAATGGTAATAGACACTTTAAGATATTTCTAATATGTACATGATAATACACACATGCATATTCTTTTTTGCTTTGATCTTTCCTGCTAATAATAATAATAATAATAATAATAATAAATATAAGTAGAGGAAAATTGGAAACTAAAATTTAGGAAAAAATACCTGAGCATGGTGGTTCACACCTTTAACTCCAGCATTCAAGAGACAGGTGCAGGTAGATTTTTATGAGTTCTAAGCTAGCCTGATCTACATAGTGAATTCCAGGACATCTGTGGTTACATAAAGGGAGCCTTTCAAAAAACAGAAAGAAACAAACAAAAAAATATAATAGAACAAAACACTCAAAATCATATAAGTATGAGGCTGGAGAGATGGCCTTTTATTTACAAATATTTTCTGGCATTCTAAAAGACCTGAATTTAGTCCTCAGTACCCACATCAAGTAGCTTACAAATTCCTAAAACTCCGTTTCCACTCCAGGGACTCCAACAGCTTCTTCTGACCTCCATAGGAACCCACACATAACACACACATACATACACACATCTGTATGCATGCATGTATGCACATACATACAGATATAAATATTAAAAAAATTAGCTGCAAAAGTCATGAATTATTCAAATATATTTGTTGCTGTTGAGTTTTAAGTGAATTTTTCCAGAAAACTTATGTATGTCATTTCTCATGTGTTTTACATTGTCTTTTAAATTATTATGTCACTGCAGTTAATTTACTTAATCATTTTAACAGTAAGAAGTATTATGATTTTACCATGTTATCCTTTTATATATTTGTCGATTTGATAAGTTAAAACTATATATCCATGATTCAAGTTTTATTTCATTATAAGTGAGAATGAATATTTTAAACAAATTTTGTAGTCTTTCCACTTTTAAGTTAATAATTTAAACCTTATATTTTTTTACTAAAGACAATATAACCTCTCTCCTAACACAACATTTTAGCAAAATCAATGGAAGTATGCAAAGAAAATGTATTCATAATGTATTTAACAAGTTAAATATATGATGGTATTATTACAGCCCCTTAACTTTGATGAGTTGCAAATGTTCTTTACAGGGGTCTTGAGGAGCAAATGTGACATTAACTAACACTGCCTCAGAGGAATGCTAATATGTATGTACATGAGACCAAGGGCTGTAAAGAAAGCTATCATGCTCAGATTCTATTAAAAGAAAATAAGCCACTGAAATTGAATTCATTTAAAATGGAAACAAACATTGGTCACGGTATTTCCTGACAGAAATAGAAAAGAAAGTAAGACACATGTTAAACTCTAAAGTAGTCATATCATTATTTACACAACTTTTTGTGCTTGTAATGAATGTGAACATTCATTTTTTTCCTTTCCTTACACTACTTTTTACAACTTATCTGACTATTAAATTCAGTACATTTTTGGTATAAATAAATACCTAATGTTATTAAAGAAAATGATGTCCATATTTAACTACAAAAGAGTACTGGATTAGATACTGGTGTAGTAATAAGCCCTTAAAGTAAATTAATATTATAGTCCCAAAATTGGCAATAAATATTAGGCAAAACAAGATATTTACTTTTAAAACTAGTAGTTACAGAAGGCAAGCTCTCATAACATAAATAGAACCACTGATATAATTCAGTGGATAAAGGGCTTTGGCAAATTTGGCAACCTATGTTTGATCCAAAGATGACTATAAACATGACAGGTAAAAAAAGACTCTCCAAAATTCTCTTTTGAATCTTCTGAATATATATATATATGTGTGTGTGTGTATGTGTGTGTGTGTGTGTGTATGTATATACATATATATGCATATATGTGTAAATATATGTATATATACATATTTCATGTATACATATACATAAACATGTATATATATATATATAAATACTTGTCTTAAAGACCTTTGAATTCTCTGAATCCATTGAAAGCAATTTATTGTATTTTTCTATATACATATGCATAAACATGTATATGTGTATATATATATATATATATATATATATATTTGTCTTAAAGACCTTTTAATTCTCTGAATCCATTGAAAACAATTTATTGTATTCTTCTAATAGGAATTTTATGTCTGCTTGAATATGTACGACAGCGTAAGTTATATAGAATCATAGGACACTTTCCACTTATACATAAATGGCATTTGGGATATAACATTCTTTTCTAAGAGCAGTATTTTCAGCCTTCCTAGAATTATCTCAGAATCTCCCATACCTTGAAAAAGATATATATCTGTGTGTGTGTGTGTGTATGTGTATGTATATATGATAGGACTCAATCTCTAATAAGATTGATAACATTCTATATGCTGAAATGAATGCTAAACCTAATTAAATGTGTGTTCAAAAGCAATAGTTGTCATGAATAAATACAATGCAAAGAGAAAACTCAATGTGAAGTTAACTAAAATTTGAGTATAAAAATTAATTAGAGAGAGTCCTCACTGCCTTAAATTGGCACAATTTGAGCTATGGTGATTTTGACAGGTCAAAACAGAAAATGAATAAATTCTTGATAATTAAGTGTCATTAAGTAACATCAAAAGTTACTAAAGAGCCCAAGATGACCATGACCAGGGCTCACTGTATTAGAAGGGCACAGGATCTGAAACTCTGAAAGTGGTGAGTGGAGGGGCAGGTGAAGTCAGAACATTGACACTGAGGCTTCCTGGGCTAGAGGAGACAACCCAGGAACTGAGACCATTTGGATCCAGGTCACCCACAGACTTCTCCTGGGACTGAGAGTGGCAAATGTTCAAATCCCTTGCACTTCCCTTTGCCCCAAGCACAGGCCTCCCTCCTCAGCAGAGGCTGCAGTGATTGCCCCAAGCATGAGCCTCCATGTTCGGTAACTGGGTAACTGAAACAGCAGATGTGGGCTTCCCAGTTTTGCAGCAGAAGGGGCTGTAAGGGACTTTCAGCAGGAGGTTTCATTAGCCTCCCAGGTCTGCAGCTGCTGAAGGGTGGCAGATAGCCCTATCAGGAGCCTCCATGCTCTGAGACACAGACAGCAGAAGTGGCTACCTCAAATAAAGGTTTCCCTACCCAATGGAAAAACAGTGAGTACCACCAAGCTGACCAATCTCCTAAGCTCTCTTTTGCTCCTGAAGGCCCAAATCTGAGAGTAGAGAACAGAGGGAACCCTGTGCTTTCTGATCAGGCCTGTTAGCAAGTAAGTGCACCTTCAAGTGAGTGTATGCAGAGTCCCAGATCCAAGGTCCCTCTATGCTAGCAGCCAGACATTGGATCCCTCCCACCCTCACCCCCACTGTGGGCAAGATAAGGATTCTTGGGACAGCATTCTCAACATTGAAGTCCCTATTCTTTGGGTATAGCAGTGGAGTCCATGCAAACAATTACTGAAGGCCAGACAGATCTGAATATCAGGAGGACAGTACAACAGGCCTGTAGGCCACTGAGTTATTCAAGACACCTGGGTATTGCGCATTGTGCCTGCAAACAGCTCCAGCACACACACCGCCTCCTGCGCTTCAGCTCCACATTCCAGGCATCTGTATGTTCTAGCACCTTGTCATTCAAGGCACACTTCTATGCACACTACCGTAGTTGCTCACTCACACTTGCACATCTATGCCCTTAGCTACAGCAGAAACACCAAAATCCATTCTCAAACCAGTGAACCTCTTTCATCTTCCTGAAGACTACTCCAGACACCAGAGAAAGAGAGACACAGTCTGAAATACAGACTCCAGGAAAAAACAGTGAAGGTTACAGATAAACAAATGGATAGAGGTTGGCATAAGAACATATCCAACAAAAATCAGGATATCATAGCTTCACCAGCAACCCCGAAAATCAATGGATATGATAACTCATGGGAAACACAGGAAAATGATCTCAGTTCTAGGATTATTGAGATATTAGAGGCACATAAAAAGGAAATGAACAAAGCTCTCAAAGAAATACAGGAAAATACATCGAAACAAATACACGCACAGGTAGAGGCACAATTAATATTATATAGAGAGGAAACAAATGAAAAAGAGAGGCTATCATGGAAAGACAGGAATCCACATTCAAACAGATGAAGGAAATGGTGCAAGACATAAAACATAATTTTAATCAATAAAGAAAAGACAAACATAGAAAACCCTGGAGCTGGAAAACTGATAGAAAAGATAAGGAACCACAAAATTAAGCATCAACAACAGAATACAAAAGATGGAAGAGAGAAACTCAGACATCGAAGATAAACTTGCAGAAATTGATACATCTCTCAAACAAAAAACATCCCAGAAATCAAGGGATCCATGAAAAGAAGAAATCTAATAATAATAAGAATTGATGAAAAAGAAGATTCCAGGCTCCAAGGTACATGGTATATACTCACTCATATAGACATACAACATAGGACAAACCCACTAAAACCTGTGCATCTAAAGAAACTAAGCAAGAGAGAGGACCCTAACAAAAATGTCCAATCCCCATCCGGAAAGGCAAAGAGGATGGACATCAGAAGAAGAAGAAAACAGGAAACAACCTAGGAACCTACCACAGAGGGCCTCTGAAAGCCTCTGCCCTACAGACTATCAAAGCAGATGCTGAGCCTGATGGGCAACTGTTGGGCAGAGTGAATGGAATTTTATGTAAGAACTGGGAAATAGTAAGAGCTGGAGAGGACAGGGTCTCCACAAGGAGAGCAACAGAACAAGAAAATTTGAACACAGGGAACTTCCTAGAGACTCATACTCCAACCAAGGACTATTCATAGAGATAACCCAGAACCCCTGCACAGATGTAGCCCAGGGCAGTTCAGAGTCCAATTGGGTTACATAGTAATGTGAAGAGGGGCTGCCTCTGACATGAACAGACTGGCCTGCTCTTTAGTCACCTCCTCCTGAGGGGGAGCAGCCTTACCAGGCCATAGTAGAGGACAATGCAGCCACTTTTGATATGAACTGATGGACTAAGATCAGAAAGGAGAGGAGAACCTCCCCTATCAGTGGACTTGGGGAGTGGCATGCATGCAGAGGGAGGAGGGAGGGTGGGATTGGGAGGGGAGGAGGGAGGGGCTTATGGGGGATGCAGAATGAATAAAGTATAATTGATGAAAAATTAAAAAAAAGAGAAAAAATAATTTAAGAACCTTAAATGACTTTCAAAAGTGGAGGAAAACATGGAGTTAGTCAATTTACATGGACCACGTCTTGCCCCTGGGGGCAACGGTCTCCTGTACCTACTAAGACCTCAGACACCACCACCACTGCTAGTTCTAGAACTGATGCAGGATGTTCCAACGAGGGGGTTAAGGCTTCTCATAATATTTCCTATAAGCCCACACCTGTTTGTTTATATCCCCCATTTTTATTCATTATTAGCCAGATAGAGCCAAGTAATTGTGGTAATGATACTTGCTTTTTTGCCCAATGCTGGAATGCTAGTGAATTTAGGTATGCCCTGGTTACTCGCATGCCTTGCTGGGTGCCTGTGCCCGTTGATGCCCCTCACGCTATGACTCTCTTCAGACTGAAAAGGGATCTTGGAACTACAGCCACCATTGTTACTGCCATCACATTGGTGGCTGTTGGAGCTACCACCTCGGCATTAGCCATGAGTCATACTGGGCAGACTGCTCAGACCCTGAATAATCTTTTAGCCAATGTAGCTCATGCCTTAGATGTACAAAAAGGAATTAATGCTCAACTAAAAGGAGGCTTGATGGTGTTCAATCAGAGGATTGACCTCGTGCAGAAGCAAATTGATACCCTATGGCAAATGGCTCAACCGGGCTGTCAATGAAAGTACGCTGGACTTTGTGTCACTAGCATACAACATGAGAATTTTTCCTGTGCTGCAAATCTGTCTAAACAATTGTCTAGCTATATTTTAGGTAATTGGACTGGAGAATTCGATACTACGATGGAGCAGCAGAGAGTGTCCATTATCACAGTAAAATCTACCAGAGTGGACGCAGGACTAGCCACAGGATTATCACCATGGATTGCTGCAGCCATGAGTCATCTGAAGGAATGGGCGGGCATGGGAGCGTTAGCAGGCCTTCTGGTGTTGGTCTCCTTGGTTTGCCTGTGGTGTATATGCAAGATTAGAGTCTCACAACAGCGTAATTCAGCCATGATCATTCAGGCCTTTACAGCCATTGAAGCAGGACAGTCTCCCCAAGCATGGTTGTATACCATAAAAAGCTAAAATGTTATGCTCAGGATGCGAGGCTAAGCACTGCACTCAGGGTCAGCCGCTTTAGACCCAGAGAAGAGCAAGTCTGATTGCATGCGGGTTGATGCCCCAGGTCCCGCCTCTGAGAAAAAGTTATCAGACGGGTCTGATGCTCTTTGGATGGATGACACCTAAATGGACATCAGTACAAAGTCCCAATTTATTTCTAATATCAGAGATCAGACCTCTACTCTTGCCTGTTGCATCTAAAACAAAAAGGGGGAACTGTAGAGAATTGCGTAATGCCATGCCTTAAAGATGGAGCTGGTTTCTGGTTCCACCTTCCTGATGGTGAGTGCTCTCTGTCACGAACAACTCCACATTTGGCTAAGCCCAAGGATCTGGCTTGCTTCCATGTATGGGGACCTATCTGCATTGCCCACGTGGCACGCTGGGGTTGGCTACCCAGAGGTTTTTTAAGCTGTGGGCTGGCTTTCCCCAGGGTCAGATGATTGTTCAAGGTTCCTGAATAAACTGCAATGAAAAAAGAAAGAAAAAGAAAACGAAACATAAAAAAAAACAGAAAATATTTTCAAGAAAAACATAGAAGAAAATTTCCCAACTTAAAGAAAGAGATGGCTATAAACATACAAATCACCTAGAGAACAGCAAATAGACTAGACCAGAAATGAAAATACATCACATCATGTTCAAAACACTAAATCTACAGAACAACGAAAAATATTAAAAGCAGCAAGGGAAATAGGCCAAGTAACATATAAAGGTAGACCTATCAGAATAACCCAGACTTCTCAACAGAAACTATGAAAGCCAGAAGGGCCTGGGCAGATGTCATGCAGATGTTAAGGGACCACAGAGGCCAACCCAGACCTCTGTACTCAGCAAAGTTTTCAAAGAAGATGGTTGGAAAAAACAAAATATTCCAGGGAAAAACTTACACAGTATCTACCCAGCAACCCAGCCCTACAGAAGATACTAGAAGAAAAACCCCAATCCAATAAAAACAACCAGACCCCCCAAAATACAGGATATAGATAACTTCGTGACAAAAAATTAAAAGAAAACAAACACTGGAACACAGTAACACCACCAGCTCCACAATAAAAGGAACTAACATTCATTGGTCACTATTATCTATCAAGATGAACAGAATCAACTCTCCAAAAAAAGACACAGAATGTTTACGTAAACAGGATTCAACAGTCTGCTCCGTCCAAGAAACAAAACTCTGCAAACAAATGTAAACGCTACCTCAGAGTAAAGGGCGGGGAAAAAGTTTTTCAAGAATACAGACTCAGAAAACAAGCTGGTTAGCTATCCTTTTATCTAATAAAATAGAATTTCAATCAAAATTAATCAAAAAAGATGAGAAGGGGCACTTGAATCTCATCACAGGAAAAATCCACCAGGAGGATATCACACCCTGAACATCTATGCCCCAAATACAAGAGCACTGACATTTGTAAATTAAACATTATTAAAGCTTAAATCACACATTGATCCCAACACCTTAATAGTAGGAGATTTCAACACTCCACTCTCTCCAAGAAACAGATCATCTCAATAGAAGTTAAATCGGGAAATAATGGTACTTAACAACAGTCCTAAAACAAATAGACCTAATAGATGTCTACAGAACTTTCACTCAAACTGAAAAGAGTATACCTTCTTTTCAGCACCTAATGGAACCTTCTGAAAAATTGAGCATACAGTTGGGCACAAAGCAATCCTCAACAAATATAAGAAGATTAAAAAAACAAAAACAAAAACAAAAACAAAGCAAGCAAACAAACAAACAAAAAAACAAAACAAAACACTTGTGTCCTATCAAATACCCAGGGCCTAATATTAGACCTCAACAACAGAAATAACAAAAATCCTACAAAAAGTCTTCCTAGAATTCAATGAAATTGAAGGCACAACTTACCCAAACTTATCGTACACAACAAAAGCAATGCTAAGAGGAAAGTTTATAGCACTAATTGCCTCCAGAATAAGGTTTGGGACATCTCATACAAGCAACTTAAAGGCATATGTAAAAGTCCTAGGGAAAAAAAAAAAAAGAAGAAGAAGAAGAAGCAGACATACCAAAGAGAAGTACATAATTAGAAAAAATCAAACACAGAGCTGAACTCAATGAATGAGAAACAAAGAAAATAAATTAAAGAATCAACAAGACCAAGAGCTGGTTCTTTGAGAAAATCAACAGGATGGACAGGCCCTTAGGAAACTATCTAAAAGGCAAAGAGAAAGTATCCAAGTCAGCAAAATCATAAATGAAAAGGGAGACAAAACAACAGACACTGAGGAAATACAAACAACCATTAGGGCTTACTTCAAATGCTACAAAATTTGAAAATCTAAATGAAATAAACAATTTTCTTGATAGATTCCATTTATCAAAATTAGATCATGCTCAGGTAAATGGATTGAATACTCCTATATCCCATAAGGAAATAGAAACAGTCAACAAAAATCTACCTTCTAAAAAAAAGCCAGGGCTAGATGGTTTCAGAGCAGAATTCTACCAGACTTTCAAAGAAGAGCTAACCCCAATTTTCTTCAAACTATTCCACAAAATAGAAACTGAAGGAACATTACCAAACTCATTCTATGAAACCACAGTCACCTTGATACCAAAACCACACAAAGACCCAACAAAAGAAAAGAACTTCAGACCTATCTCTCTTATGAACATTGATGCAAAAATACCCTATTAAATACTTGCAAACTGAATCCAAGAACACATCAAAGATATCATCCACCATGACTTAGAGAATTCATCCTAGGCATGCGTGGTTACTTCACTATACAGAAATACATCAAGGTGTTCAACCATATAAACAAATCGAAGGAGAAAAACCACACGATCATCTCCTTAGATACCGAAAAAGCATTTGACAAAATCCAACACCCATTCATGTTTAAAGTCTTGGAAAGATCAGGGATACAAGGCACATACCTAAACATAGTAAAGACAATATACAGCAAGCCTATAGCCAACCTCATACTAAAGGGAGAGAAACAAAAAAATCAATCTCACTGAAATCACGGACAAGACAAGGCTGCCCATTCTCTCTGTATCTCTTCAACATAGTACTTGAAGTCCTAGCTAGAGCAATAAGACAATTAAAGGAGATAAAGGAGATACAAATCAGAAAGGAAGAAGTCAAAGTATCACTATTTGAAGATGATATGATAGTATACATGAGCAACCCCAAAAATGCAACCAGACAACTCCTTCAGCTGATAAACACTTTCAACATTGTGGCTGGATACAAAATTAACTCAAAAAATCAGTAGCCCTCCTGCATACAAAAGGCAAAAGTCATGAGCACAAAATTAGGAAAAATATGCCCTTCACAATTGGCACTAATAACATCACATACCTTAGTGTGGCTCTAACCAAGCAAGTGAAAGACCTGTATGAGAAAAACTTCAAGTTTCTGAAGAAAGAAATTGAAGAAGATAACAAAGGATGGAAAGGTCTCCCGTGATCATGGATCGACAGGATTAACATAGTGAAAATGGCTATTCTACCAAAAGCAATCTACAGATTCAATGCAATTTCCATCAAAATTCCAATAGGATTCTTTACAGATTTTGAAATAACAATTCTCAACCTCATATGGAAAAAGAAAACAAACAAACAAACCAGAATTGCTAAAACAACCCTGTATAACAGATTGTCTGGAGGTATCTCCATCCCTGATTTCAAGCTGTATGTACTACAGAGCAACAGTAATAAAAACTTCATGGTACTGGCATAGAAATAAAAAGGAATCAAATAGAAGATCCAGTCATGAAACCCACACACCTATGGACACCTGATTTTTGACAAAAAGCCAAAACCATACAATGGAAAAAAGACAGCACCTTCAACAAATGGTGTTGGTCTAAGTGGATGTCTACATGTAGAAAAATGCAAATAGATCCATAGTTAGCACCATGCACAAAACTAAAGACTAAATGGATCGATTACCTCAACATAAAACTAGACACACCAAATCTGTTAGAAGAAAAAGTGGGAAACAATCTAGATGTCCCTCACCTGAAGAATTTGTAAACAAATTGTGGTACTTTTACACAATGGAATACTATTCAGCTATTAAAAACAAGGAAATCTGAAATTTGCAGGCAATTGGATGGAACTAATCATCCTGAGGGAGATAACCCAGATACAGAAAGAAACTCATGGTATGTACTCAATTATAAGTGTATTTTAGCCATTTATTATAGGGTAAAAGTAATAGAACTCACAGACCCAAAAAAAGTAAGTAACAAGGAAGACCCAAGGAGGATGCTTAATTTCCACTCAGACGTAGAGATATAATAGACAGTGAAAATGGTTGTAGAGATTTGACAGAGTAAGAGAGAAAGCATGGAGAAAAATGGGAAGTCTATATCCGACCTGGAAAGGGCAAGGGCAGGAAGAGAGACTTCCAAAGAGAAAATAAACCTTAGGCAGGAACTTCTCTGTTTAGCTCTGTACCCCATTTTTAGTTGCATTATTTTGTTTGTTGCTGTTTAACCTCTTTTTGTTTTATTTATATATTCTGAATAGTAGCCCTCTGCCAGATATAGGGTTGCTGAAGATCCTTTCCCTGTCTGTAAGCTGTTGTTTTGTTCTGTTGACAGTGTCCTTTGCCTTACAGAAGCTTTTCATGAGGTTTCATGAAGTTCAATTTATTGATTGTTTATCTTAGATCCATTTGCAATATGAGAAAACAGGAAACAGGACAGGAGCCTTGGATAGAGGGCCTCTGAGAGACTCTATCCAGTAGGGTATCGAAGCAGATGCTGAGACTAATAGCCAAATTTTGGGAAGAGTATAAGGAATCTTATAGAAGAATGTGGAGATAGAAAGACTTGGAGGGGACAGGAGCTCCTCAAGGAGACCATAGAGTAAAAAAAAAAAAAAAAAATCTGGGTCCATGGAGGCCTGCAGAGACTGGTGAATCAACCAAGACCATGCATTGAGAAGACCTAGAACCTATGATCAGATGTAGCTCATGGCCAGATCAGTTTCCAAGTGGGTTTCTTAGTAAGGGGAATAAGGATCCATTGCTGGTATGAACTTGGTTGACTGCTCTTTGATTGCCTCCCCTGGTGAGGATCAAGAGAAAGATGATCCAGACAGTCCTTATAGACTAGGGGTAGACAGTAGAAGAGGAGGACCTCCCCTGTCAGTGAACTAAGGACCTTGTGCCCCTACACTGATGTAGCAGATGGGCAGCTTTGCCTTCCTAAAGGTCCTCAAATAGTGAGTGACATGGGAGCTGACACTGTCATGGACTCTGCTGCTTGCTTTTGATCACTTTTCCCTGTTGAGGCTACCACAGGGAGGAGGATGCAATCAGTCTAGATGCAATTTGGAATGCTGTGGTGGTAGGTAGGGGCCCTACTGTTTTCTGAGAAGGTAGGAAGAATAGAGGAAACAAAGAGGTGGGGGTAATTGGGAGGAGAGAAGGGAGGTGGCTATGACTGAGATGTAAAATGAATAAATAAATAAATTAAATTAAAATGGATATTTTAGGTGTATACTCTTGGCCATTACTTACTTTTAAAAGTTTCATTACATTAAAAGGAATTGAATTAATGTGTTATATATGATGGCTGTTTTGACATTCATAGAAACTGTAAAACTGTTTTCCAAACAAACAAACGTACTGTGATCCCAATTTCTCCAAATTTTTACCAAAGTTCTTAGGTTTTTAAACTATTATTATCTTAGCCATTCTAGTGAATGAGAAGTAGTATCCACTTGTAGTTTTGATTTGCATTTCCTTAAGGTATAGCATAGAGAATACTTTCTTTGCTTTTTCTCTGTTCATGTAGTCTTTGCATGATATATACTCAAATAATTTGTCTAGTATATAATTGGTATTTAGATATTGTTGAGTTGCATATGCTTTGGTATATGGTGATGCTATGTTTCTTTTCAGATACATTATTTGAAAATACTTGCCTCTCATTCCTCAGGTATTATATCCTATGAAGTTAAAAAATGCTTTATTGTTCTTTTCATTTCTGCTTATGATTTAGTGCCATATTCATTAAACTATTACCTAATTCCAGACCACAGTGATTTTTATCTATATATTCTTCTAAAAAGTGTTATAGTTTAAAATTTTTCATTAACATCTATGACATATTTTGACTTGAGTTTTATGTGTTGTTTTTGATAAGATTCCAATTAGGTTCATTTGAAGTCAATATTCAATGTAGTAATAATTTTAGACTGTAGCTGAATTTATAAGTTTGTAGGAATGCATTGTGAAACCATAATAGAACATGAAATGGAAAAAATTCAACAATCTGGTTTGAAATAAGAAAGCCTGAAGTCAGACGTGCTACCGTTGCACCACGAGGTCTGTGGGGTTGGGGAGGGGATGAGGGAGCGGGATACAGCTGGGACACAGAGCTAACAAAATGTAACTAATAAGAAAAATAAAAAAAAAGAAAGCCTGAATATATAAATGGTTAGCCCTGAATCTTAGGAACAGGTTGTATTTATGTATTTAGGAATACCCACACAGACACACACACCAAGAATCAATTTTTAAAAAAGAGGCCACATATATAAAAGAAAGAGAGGATATATGGGAAGGTTAGGAGGAAAGGAAAGGAGGAAATGGTGTTATTATATTATAATATCAAAAAATGAAAAGTATTTTTGAAATTAATAGTCTCAGCAAACTGAAATTTAGTATATATATTGAAAGGCAGGTATTCAAATCAGCACCTACGAAGTTCCCACTGTTGAATGAATAGTTTCAAAACACATTTAAACAAAATGAGAGTAAAATACTAGGAAAACGAATCAGGTACTATAAATATTTAGAAAAACAGAATGGAAAGGGAAAAATCATTAATGGGGGGACAAGGCCTAAATATCACTTTGATAAAGAAACAAAACACCAAGAAGAATATTATCATGAGCCAATGTTGACCAATATCACAGATATAAAATATGTAAAAAAAAAAAACAGAAAGAATCAAAGAAAATATAGTATCCTATCTTTTCTGCTTTCAATTTATACTGTTTTGCCATATTAGATAATATCTAGAAAGTCACTTCATTGTGATATTTTAGTATAAAGATATATCTCACTAAATGCGTGTAAGGTAAATTGTCACAATAAAATAATACATTCTTATGCAGTGAGTAGGTTAATTAATAGATGAGTAGGGGAAATGGATATATGGGACTTGGAGTTCCAGGTTAGGCTGCATATGATGCCAGTCAATGCAGTGAGAAGGCTGACCATTAGGCAAATGAGCAAGAATAGGTCCTCCTTCAAGATTTGTAAATTTATTTTGAAATTAAAATATTCAAATGATACTAGAAAAGTGCTGAATAGTGGAACATGAAGCAAAAGAAAATAGTTTGATCCTATATTTATTGACAATGTAATAATTTGTTCAGTTTGGAGTTTTGTACTATTTTACAAATATTGCATTTAAATATTTAAATGTTCCATCCAGAGTGAGTGCCTCACCTCTCCTAATAGAGTTGAAAGCCTTTTATTTAGTTGTTTCAAATTTGAATAGTGAATTTAACTAGAAAATATGAAATAACAAAGGAAAATTCTTTCTGTGAAGTAAATCTTAATTATATTGCTACATGAGTAAATGTGTCAAAAATAAAACAATCACATGAAAATATAGGAAATTAAAGATATGATTTATGGCTGGTGAGATGGCTAAGTATGTAAAGGCACTTCATGTGCAAGCCTGATTCCTGACTATCTGAGCTTAATCCCCAGAGCCCACAGGAGGGTAGAAACTGACTCCATAATTTTTTCTTCTCATTTGTACACATGTGCATACACCTGCCGAATTCATACACACAAAATACTGAAATGTATATTTTAAAAGTATTTTCTAATTGTACGAATATATGTTTATAATCAAATAAACAATCCTGAAAAGTATTTATAACAGGGATGGTAAATGATGGAGTTGTGTGGAAATAAGTGCACGAAATCTACCTGGAGAAATTTTTAAAGAGCAGGTACAGAAACTCAATGTTTATATGATTCTCAAGATATCTACGTATTTAAATATCTAGCCAGTCTGAAATTGGATATCTGGGAACCATTATATAGAATAAAGTTCAATAAGGTTTTAATTACTTTAGAAAGGCTTGAATGTATGAGAAATTTTTTTAAAAAATGACTCTTATCTTATAAAAGAGAAAATGAAATCTCAGAGTAATGTAGTCTAATCCTATAAAGCAAAACCAAAACTGAAATCCAGGTCTCTCTCTCTTTGTGTGTATGTTCTCTACTGGCTGGATTTTCCTGAAAATGAAGTTTGTCTCTAGAGAGAAAATATAACAGAGTTTTAAATTTTCTATTTTTGTAAATTGGCCATCAGAGACACTGGCATACCAATATTCATTTAAATTTACATTCCCATTTGAGAAACAATGCACAAAATGACCCAGTTCTCTAGGAGAATTTCAATGGAAGCCATTCAAAAATACATTTCTTTTCAAAAAGTATATATTGAATAGCATTTGATAGCACACAGCTTTCTTTAAAACTTTGATAATGAAAACGCTTTAAAATGATTAGAATGATCTCTTGATTCACATACTAAAAATGAAATTGCAGGATGCTTTCCAGAACATCTGCAAATCAGCAAACACACAAATGGAATACTTAAAATGGCTCTTTCATTATTGGTAATTATATCTACCGTATGTTAACATTCTCTCTGCTATCTCCATTCATTCCAGCGACATGACTGCCTCCCAAATTTTTGCCACATCTGCTGGTTAACTAGGTAAACACACTTTATTGAATGAATGACAAAGGATGATTCACATCGAGAAATATTCTCAAAGATGCAAGGTCACACTAAAATCTATGAGAGAAATTTTTCAATTAAAATTAGTCTTAGCTCCACCCAAAAGAGGATCAAAGCAGATGCTAAAACTTACAACAAAACTTTGGGCAGCCCACAGGGAGTCTTAAGGAGGAAGAGAAGGGACGATAGAAGGACATGGAGGGACAGAAGCCCCACAAGGGGAACAACAAAGCTAAAAAATCTGAGCCTGGTGGGTCTTACAGAGACTAATGCACCAATGGAGGACTACGCACAGAGAAGACCTAGAACCCCTGCTCAGATGTAGCCGATTGGCAGCACAGTCCCTAAGTACCCAAGTAAGGGGAGCAGGGGCTGCCTCTGTCATGAACTCGGTTGCCTGCTCTTTGATCACTTGCCCCTGGCAATGCAGCCTCACCAGGCCACGGAGGAAGAGGATGCAAACAGTCCTCATGAAACTTGATAAGCCCTGGCAAAGGAGGAGAACTCCCCCTTTCAGTGCACTAGGGGAAAAGGATGAGGGGAACAGGGACGGAGGGTGGGACTGGGAGGAGTTGAAGGAAGGGGGTTTCAATTGGGATATGTAATGAATAAATTGTAAAAGAAATTAAAATTAAAAAAAAGAATGTGGAGCTTTCTGGAAGACTTAATTTAGGGTGAGGGTTGAGGTTTTAAAGCTGGGCCCCCGTTCTTGTTCTCTATTTGCCTGCTTCTTAATTGCTGATGCAATGTGAGATACTAGTTACTTCTTCTGCCACTATGACTTCCTCACTACAACAGACTATATTCCCCATGGATCTGTAAACAAAAAAATAAACAATTTCTCCCATTAAAAATAAATAAATGAATAGACAAATAAATAAATAAAATTTAGAGAAATATAATAACTAACTTGTACTGGGTAACTTGTTTTAAAGTGTGGGTACAATTTTCAGTCATCAAGGGAACTTTTATGAACTACAATTCCTGTGCCATATACATTATGGTAGCAACTAGCTAGGCTCTGGACACTGATACAAAGGAGCTAGACACTGTCCATATTTTCCCTGGTAAGAGGCAATTACTAGGCATTAGTGAGGGCTAAGAAATAAGTGTCCATTTATTCATTAGTTCAGGAAATATTTATTTTCTGTTCAGTGTCAGATAATATGCAAATAAGCATGATTATAACCATCAAAAAAATAATTTTTTACCCTCATGTGCTTTTGGCTGGTAATGTGTCTCATCTTAAATAACTAGAATATAATAGTATTAAATTTTACAAGATGTAGGTATATTTATATAACTTAGAAGTCCCAATGCACTAGCCAATTAGAAGTTCTAAAAGATGACCTTTAATTTTGAAAATTTTAAATCTCAAAATCTATAATTTACATCAAAGGTTATTATCATTATTTAAATAAGTTTAATGCCTCATATCTAAGTTAAGTTATACTACTGTCATTGTGATTGTCACACTAGAAGAATGATTCTGAACAAACTTGAAATACTATTTGGTTTCATTCAATCTTTCTCTTCTTTTGTTTAATTTACTTTATTTTTATTAATTATAGTTTATTCATTTTTTTTATCCCACGCAACCTCCTTCTTCCCCACCTGTGTTCCTCCCCCAGTCCACTGATAAGGGATGTCCTCCTCCCCTTTGCTCTGATCCTAGTCTATCGGGAATCATCAGGAGTGGCTACATTGTCTTCCTCTGTGGCCTGGTAAGGCTGTTAACCCCTCAGGGGTCGTGATCAAAGAGCAGGTCAATCAGGAACTGTCAAAGGGACAGTCCATGTCCCCATTACTATGAAACCAACTTGGACACTGAAATGCCATGAACTACCTCTGAGCAGGCATTCCAGGCCATCTCCATGAGTGGTCCTTGTCTGGAGTATCAGTCTCAGAAAAGACCCCTGTGCCCAAACTTTTTGGATCTGCTGCTCTCCATGTGGAGATCCTGTCCTCTCTAGGTCTTACTATCTCCCACTTCTTTCAAAAGATTCCCCACACTCAGCCCAAAGTTTGGCTATGCATCTCAGCATCTGCTCTGATACCCTGCAGGATAGAGCCTTTCAGAGGTCCTCTGTGGTAGACTCCTGACTTATCCCCTGTCTACTCCCTCCTCCAATGTCCATCCTCTGCCTTTCTGAATGGGGATTGAGCATCTTAGCCAGAGCCTTCCTCCTGATTAGCTTCCTTAGGTGTACAAATTCTAGTATGTTTATCCTATATTATATGTCTAATATCCACTTATGAGTGAGTATACACCCTGTGTGTCCTTCTGCTTCTAGGACACCTCAATCAAGATGATCTTCTCCAGTTCCCACCATTTACCTACAAATTTCATGATCTCCTTATTTTATTAATGAATACTATTATATTATGTAGATGTACCACAATTTCTGTATTCATTCCTCTACTGAGCAGGATCTGGGCTGTTTCCAGCTTCTGACTATTACAAATAAAGCTGCTACAAACATGGTTGAGCAAATGTCCCTCTTGAGTACTTGAGCATCATTTGGATATATGCCTAGGAGTGGTACAGCTGGATCTTGAGAAAACACTATTCCTAATTTCTGAGAAAGCACAGATTGATTTCCAGAGTGGTTGTACAAGTTTACATTCCCACCAACAGTGGAGTAGGGTCCCCTTTTCTCCACATCCTCTGAAGCATGTGTTGTCACTTGAGATTTTGATCTTAGCCATTCTGATGAGTGTAAGAATAAATCTCAGGGTCCTTTTGATTTGCATTTCCCTGATGGCTAAGAATGTTTAACAATTCTTTAAGTGTTTCTCTGTCATTCAATATTCTTCTGCTGAGAATTCTCTGTTTAGCTCGGTACCTCATTTTTTAATTGGAATACTTAATTTGTTGTTTAATTTCTTGAGTTCTTTATATATACTAGATATTAGCCCTCTTTCAGATATAGGGTTGGTGAAGATCCTTTCTCTGTCTCTAGGCTGTCGTTTTCTTCTGACAGTGTCCTTTGCTTTACAGAAGCTTTTCATTTCATTAGGTTCCATTTATTGATTGTTGATCTTAGAGCCTGTGCTGCTGGTGTTCTGTTCAGGATATTGTTTCCTGTGCCAATGAGTTCAAGACTCTTCCCCACTTTTTCTTCTAACAAGTTTACTGTGTCTGTTTTATATTGAGGTCTTTTATCCAGTTGGACTTTAGTTTTGTGCAGGGTGATAAGCGTAGATCTATTTGTATTTTTCTACATGTAGACATCCAGTTATACCAACACCATTTGTTGAAGATGTTATATTTTCTCCACTGTATACTTTTGACATCTTTATCAAAAACCAGGTGTCCATAAGTGGTTGGCTTTATTTCTAGGTCTTTTGTAGGATTCCATTGATCCACCATTCTGTTTCTGTGCCTGTACCACACAATTTTTATTACTGTTGCTATATAGTATCGCTTAAGATCAGGGATGGAGATACCTCCAGAAGATCTTTTATTGTAGAGGATTGTTTTAGCAATTCTGGGTTTCTTGTTATTCCATATAAAGTTGAGAATTTTTCTTTCCAGGTCTGTAAAGAATTGTGTTGGTATTTTGATGGGAATTGCACTGAATCTGTAGATTGCTTTTGGTAAGATGGCCATTTTTACTATGTTAGTCCTGCCAAGCCATGAACATGGGGGATCTTACCATCTTCTGATATCTTCTTCTAATTCTTTCTTCAGAGATTTGAAATTTTTTTCATACAAGTCTTTGACTTCCTTGGTTAGGGTTACTCCGAGGTACCTTATGTCATTTGTGGCTATTGTGAAGGGTGTTGTTTCCTTAATTTCTTTCTCGGCCCTTTGTCTTTGGTATACAGGAGGGCTACTGAATTTTTGAATTAATTTTGTATCCACACACTTTTCTGAAGGTGTTTATCAGCTGTAGGAATTATCAGCTAAAGTCCAACTGGATAAAAGACCTCAATATAAAACAGACACAGTAAACTTGTTAGAAGAAAAAGTGGGGAAGAGTCTTGAACTCATTGGCACAGGAAACAATACCCTGGTAGAATTTTTGGGGTCACTCTGGTATATTATCCTATCATCTGCAAATAGTAAAACTTTGACTTCTTCCTTTCCAATTTGTATCCCCTTGATCTCCTTCAATTGTCTTATTGCTCTAGCTAGGGCTTCAAGTGCTATATTGAAGAGATACAGAGAGAATGGGCAGCCTTGCCTTGTCCCTGATTTCAGTGGGATTGATTTAAGTTTCTCTACATTGAGTTTGATGTTGGCTATAGGCTTGCTATATATTGTCTTTACTATGTTTAGGTATGTTCCTTGTATACCTGATCTCTCCAATACTTCAAACATGAATGGGTGTTGGATTTTGTCAAATGATTTTTCAACATCTAAGGACATTATTGTGTGTTTTTTTTCTTTCATTTAATTTATATAGTGAATCATATTGATGGATTTCCGTAAATTGAAACACTACTGCATACCTGGAATGAAGCCTACTTGGTCATAGTGAATGATATCTTTGATGTGTTCTTGTATTTAGCTTGCAAGTATTTTGTTGATTAATTTTACATCACTGTTCATGAGGGAGATTGGCCTGAAATTCTCTCTTTGTTGGGTCTTTGTGAGGTTTAGATACCAAGGTGACTGTGGCTTCATAGAATGAGTTTGGTAATGTTCCTATGAGTTTGGTAATGTCCCTTCTGCTTCTATTTTGTGGAATAGCTTGAAGAGTATTGGTGTTACCTCTTCTTTGAAGGTCTAGTAGAATTGTATGCTAAAACCATCTGGCCCTGGGCTTTTTTTTGCATGAGAGGATTGATGACTGTTTCTATTTCCTTAGGGGATATAGGACTATTTAATTGATTTACCTGGTCTTGATTCGGGTTTAGTAATTGGAATCAATCAAGAAACTTATCCATTTCATTTACATTTTCAAGTTTTGGGGCAGATAGGCTTTTGAAGTAAGACCTAATGATTGTTTGGATTTCCTCAGTGTCTGTTGTTATATCCTCCTTTTCATTTCTGATTTTGTTGATTTGGATAGTGTCTCTCTGCCTTTTATTTATCTTGGCTAAAGGGTTGTCTATATTGTTTATTTTCTCAAAGAACCAGCTATTGGTTTTATTAATTCTTTGAAATGTTTTCTTAGTTTCTAATTTATTGATTTCAGCCCCAAGTCTGATTATTGCCAGCCATCTACTCCTTTTTGGTGTGTCTGCTTCTTTTTTCTCTTGGGCTTTTAGGTGACCCATTAAGTTGCTTGAATGTGATGTTTCGAATTTCTTTTTGAAAACACTTAGTGCTATGAACTTTCCTCTTAGCACTGCTTTCATTGAGTCCCATAAGTTTGGGTATGTTGTGCTTTCATTTTCATTGAATTCTAGGAAGACTTTAATTTCTTTCTTTATTTCTTCCCTGACCCAGGTGTCATTGAGTAGAGAGTTTTTCAGTTTCCATGTGTGTTTAGGCTTTTTGCTATTCCTGTTGTTGAGGTCCAGCTTTAGTCCACGGTGATCAGATAAGATAAATGGGATTATTTCAGTCTTCTTGTATCTGTTGAGGCTCGATTTGTGACCAACTATATGGTTTATTTTGGAGAAAGTTCCATGAGGTGCTGAGAAGAAAGTAAATTATTTTGTGTTTGGGTGAAAGATTCTGTAGATGTCAGTTAGGTCCATTTTATTAATGACCTCTGTTAGAGTTAATTGTTTCTTTTTTAATTTCTGTTTTGTTGACCGTCCTGTGTTGAGAGTGGCGTGTTGAAGTCTCCCACTATTAATGTGTGGGGATCTATGTGTGGTTTAAGTTTCATTTATGTTTATTTTACAAATGCAGGTGCCCTTGTAATTTAGGCACAGTCATTCAAGATTGTGGAATTATCCTTTGATGAGTATGAAATGTCCTTTCCCATCACTTTTGATTAATTTTGGTTGAAAGTATATTTTATCAGATATTAGAATGGCTACTCCTGCTTGTTTCTTGTGTCCATTTGCGTGGAAAGCTGTCTTCCAGCCCTTTACCCTCCGGTAATGTCTATCTTTGTGACTTAGTTGTGTTTCTTGTATGCAACTGATTTCTGGGTCTTGTTTACGCATTCATTCTGTTAGTCTGTATCTTTTTATTGGAGAATTGAGTCCATTGATGTTGAGAGAGATTAATGACCAGTGGCTGTTAGATCCTTTGATATTGATGATTGCTGTGGTAGTGTGTTTGTGTGCTTGGCTAATTTTTGTTTTGCTGTGGTGAAGTTATTTATTTCCTGTGTTTTCTTGAAAGTAGTTAGTTTTCTTGGGTGTATTTTTCTTTCTAGTATCTTATGAAAAGCTGGATTTGTGTGGAGGTATTGTTGCAATTTGTTTCTGTCAATGAAAATCATGTTTTCTTTATCTATGAGTACTGAGAGTTTTGCTGGGTATAGTAGCCTGGGCTGACATTTGTGTTCTCTTAGGGTCTGCATGATATCCATCAAGGCTCTTCTGGCTTTCATAGTCTCTGTTGAAAAGTCAGGTGTGATTCTAATGGGGTTTGCCATCATATGTTACTTAGCCTTTTTCCCTTGCAGATTTTAGTATTTTTTTCTTTTTTCTGTATACTTACTCTTTTGATTATTATGTGGTGGGAGGATTTTCTTTTCTGGTCTAATTTATTAGGTGTTTTGTAGGCCTCTCATATGCTTATAGGTCTCTCCTTTAAGTTGGGGAAATTTTCTTCTATGATTTATTGAAAATATTTTCAGCCTATCTTATTTCAGTGTAGTTTGGAAATATTTTATTTTGAAATTTCACACTATTTTGATAATGAGTCACTGCAGACTAATTAAATATTTGGAGTGCACTGTGTAAAGGTGTTTTTTTCATATTTTCAAGTGTTAGTCTGTACCAGCAGAGAGCCATGACCCATCATGAACCTCATATTGTGTAAAATTACATCTTCCCTCACTTGCCTAAGGCAATCTAGAATTACATTTCATTGGCTTTAATAAAAATCTGTCTGCCAATTGATGGACAGAAGAGTAGGTTGGAGCTTCTGGAATGAAAGAAGGTCTCTGGTAGAAGAATTCAGACAAGGCAGATTTAGCAGCAGGACACAGAGGTAGACGGATGTGTACAGGTGCAGAGAGATGAATTAACCGCATGGCACGTAATGGATTAGAATAGCAGGGTTAAGCTAGCAGAAAGTCTGTACAGCTAAGGCCTAAGCCATAAAAATATTTAATTAAATTTTATTTTTAATATTAATTACAGGTTATTTACTTTGTATCCCAGCTATAGCCCTTTTCCTCATTCCCTCCCAACCCCACCCTCCCTCCCTCATCACCTCCACTCTTCTCTCTAAGTCCACTGATAGGGGAAGTCTTCCTCCCCTTCCATCTGACCCTAGCTTATAAGGTCTCATCAAGATTGGCTGCAATGTCCTCCTCTGTGGCCTTGCAAGGCTGCTCCTCCTTCAGTGGGGATGGGGGATGGTAGATCAAAGAACCAGCTACTGAGTTCATGCCAGAGACAGTCCCTTTTCTGTTTACTAGGGAAACCCACTTGGATACTGAGCTGCCATGGGCTATATCTGAGCAGAGGTTCTAGGTTATATCTATGCATTGTCCTTGGTTAGAGAATCAGTGGCAGAAAAGTCTCCTGTGCCCAGATATCTTTGGTCCTTGTGGAGTTCCTGTCCTCTCCAGGACTTACAAACTCCTGCTTCTTTCATATGATTCACTGCACTCTACCCAAGGGTTGGTCATGAGTCTCAGCATGTGTTTTGATACACTGTTGGGTAGAGTCTTTCAGAGGCCTTCTATGGTAGGCTCCTGTCCTGTTTCTTGTTTTCTCCTACTTCCAATGTCCATCCCATTTACTTTCTAAGTGAGGATTGACCATCCTACCCCATGTCCATCTTGTTTAGCTCCTTTAGGTATACAGATTTTAGTATGTTTATCCTATTTTATAGGTCTAGTATCCACTTACAAGTGACAATAAACTGTGTGTGTCTTTTTGCTTCAGGGATACCCCACTTAGGATGATCTCTTCTAGATCCCACCATTTGCCTGCAATTTTCATGATTCCCTTGTTTTTAATTGCTGAGTAGTATTCCATTGTGTAAATGTACCACAATTTCAGTATCCATTCCTTTGTTGATGGACATCTGGGTTGTTTTCATGTTCTGGCTAAATAAAGCTGCTACAAACATGGTTGAACAAATGTCCTTGTTGTGTACTTGAACATATTTTGGATATATGGCTAGGAGTGGTATAGCTGGATCTTGAGAAAAAGTGCTATTCCTAATTTTCTGAGAAAGCACACATTGATTTCCAGAGTGGTTGTACAAGTTTACATTCCCACCAGCAATGGAGGAGGGTTCCCCTTTCTCCACAACCTCTCCAGCATGTGTTGTCACTTGAATTTTTGATGTTAGCCATTCTAATATGTGTAAGATGAAATCTCAGGGGCCTTTTGATTTGCATCTCCCTGATGGCAAAGGATGTTGAGCATTTCTATAAGTGTTTCTCTGCCATTCTCTACTCCTCTACAGAGAATTCTCTGTTTAGCTCTGTATATCATTTTTAATTGGATTACTTGATTTGTTGCTTTTTAACTTCTTTAGTTCTTTATATATACTGGATAAAACCCTGTGTCCCATATGAGGTTAGTGAAGATCCTTTTGAAGTCTGTAGACTGCCATTTTGTTCTGACAATAGTGTCCTTTGCTTTACATAGGCTTTTCAGTTTCATGAAGTCCAATTTATTGATTGTCAGTCATAGAGCATGTACTGTTGGTGTTCTGTTCAGGAAGTTTTCTCTTGTGCCAATGAGTTCAAGGCCTTCCCCCATATTTCTTCTAACTAATTTAGTATGTTTGGTTTCATATTGAGGTCTTTGATCCACTTGGGCTTTAGTTTTGTGTAGGGTGATAAATATGGATCTTTTTTCATTTTTCTGCATGTAGACATCCAGTTGGACCAGCACCATTTGTTGAAGATACAGTCTTTTTTTCATTTTATGGTTTTGGCTTCTTTATTCAAAAGCAAGCAGCCATGGGTGTGTGGGTTAATTTCTGGGTCTTCTATTCGATTCCTTTGATCCACCAATCTGTTTCAGTGCGAATACCATGCAGTTTTTATTACTAATTTTTCTGTAGTACAGCTTGAGGTCAGGGATGGAGATACTTCCAGATGGTCTGTTGTTGTACACATCCTTTTTGGAAATTCTGGGTTTTTGTTGATGTTGTTGTTGTTTTTCCATATGAAGTTGCGAATTTTAATTTCAAAGTCTGTAAAAATTGTGTTGGTATTTTGATGGTAATTGCTTTGAATCTGTAGATTGGTTTTAGCAGAGTGGCTATTTTCACTATATTAATCCTACCAATACATGAGCACAGGAAATCTTTCCATCTTCTGATATCTTCTTCAATTTCGTTCTTCATAGACTTGATAATATTTTCAAACAGGTCTTTCACTTGCTTGGTTAGAGTTGCACCAAGGTACTTTATGTTATTAGTGGCTATTGTGAGGTCTTGTTTCCCTAAATTTTTTCTTGGCTATTTTGTTTTTGGTATACAGGAGGGCTTCTGATTTTTTTTTTTTAGAGTTAATTTTGTATCCAGCCACTTTGTTGAAGGTGTTTATCAGCAGAAGGAGTTCTCTGGTTGAAGTTTTGGGGTCATTCTTGTATACTATCATATCATCTGCTAATAGTGATACTTTGACTTCTTCCTTTCTTATTTGTATCCCCTTGATCTCTTTTACTTTTCTTATTGGTCTAGCAAGGACTTCAAGTACATTATTGAAGAGATATGGAGAGAGTGGGGAGCCTTACCTTATCCCTGGTTTCAGTGGGATTGATTTAAATTTCTCTCCATTGAATTTGATGTTTGCTATAGGCTTTCTGTATATTGCCTTTACTATGTTGAGGTATGTGCCTTGTATACCTGATCTCTCCAAGACTTTAAACATGAATGGGTGTTGGATTGGGTCAAATGTTTTTCAGCATTTAAGGAGATGATCATGCAGTTTTTCTCCTTCAGTTTGTTTATGTGGTGAATTACATTGATGGATTTCCTTATATTGAATCACCCTTGCATGCCTTGGATGAAGCTGACTTGGTCATTGTGGATGATATCTTTTATGTCCTCTTGAATTTGGTTTGAAAGTATTTTTGCAAGTATTTTATTGAGTATTTTTGCTTCAATTTTCATAAGAGACATAGATTTGAAGTTCTCTTTTTGTTGGGTCTTTGTGTGGTTTAGGTATCAAGGTGACTGTGGCTTTATAGAATGAGTTTGGTAATCTTCCTCTTGTTTGTATTTTGTGGAATAGTTTGAAGAGAATTGGAGTTATCTCTTCTCTGAAGGTCTGGTAGAATTCTTCTTTGAACCCATCTAGCCCTGTGCTTGTTTTGGAAGGGAGACTTTTGATGACTGATTCTATTTCCTTGGGGGATATTGGACAATTCAGTCTTTCTACCTGATCTTGATTTAATTTTGGTCAGTGGAATCTACCAAGAAAATGATCTATTTCATTCAGATTTTCAAATTTTATAGCACATAGACCTTTGAAGTAAGACCTAATTGTTGTTTGGATTTCCTCAGTGTCTGTTGTTTTGTCCCTGTTTTTGTTTCTGATTTTGCTGATATGGATAATTTCTCTCTGTCTTTTAAATAGTTTGGTAAAGAGCTTGTCTATCTTATTGATTTTCTCAAAAACTGTGGGTTCCTTTGATTCTTTGAATTGTTTTATTTGTTTCTAATTTGTTGATTTCTTCTCTGAGCTTGAACATTTCCAGCTGTCTATTCCTCTTGGGTGTGTCTGCTTCTTTTATTTTTTTCTAGGGCTTTCAGGTGAGCTATTAAGTTGCTTGTATGCAATGTTTCAGATTTCTTCTTGGAGACACTTAGTGCTATGAACTTTCCTCTTAGCACTGCTTTCACTGTGTCCCATACATTTGGGTATGTTGAGCCTTCATTTTCTTTGAATTCTCGGAAGTCTTTAACTTCTTTCTGCATTTCTTCCCTAACCCAGCTGTCATTGATTAGCGAGCTGTTCAGTTGCCATGCATGTGTAGGCTTTTTGCTATTTCTCTTGTTGTTAAAGTATAGCTTTAGAACATGGTGGTCAGGTAGGATTATGTCAATCTTCTTGTATCTGCTGAGAACTGTTTTGTGACCAACTATATAGTCTATTTTGGAGAGGGTTCCATGAGGTGCTGAAAAGAAGGTATACTCTTTTGAATTTGGGTGAAAAATTCTGTGGACATCTATTAGGTCCCTTTGATTTAGGGCCTCTGTCAGTTCCCTTATTTCCCTGTTTAGCTTCTGTCTGGATGATCTGTCCCTTGGTGAGAATGAAGTGTTGAAGTCTCCCACTATTAAGGTGTTGGGATCAATGTGTAATTTAAGCTTTAATAATATTTCATTTACAAATGTACGTTGTCTTGTATTTGGGGCATAGATGTTCAAAACTGTGATGTCCTCCTGGTGGAATTTTCCTTTGATGAGAAGGAAGTCCCCCTCCTCATCTTTTTTGAATAATTTTGGTTAAAATTATATTTTATTAGCTATTAGGATAGCTACCCCAGCTTGTTTTCTGGCTCCCTTTACTTGAAAAACTTTTTATAGCTCTTTATTCTGAGGTAGTGTTTACCTTTGTTGCAGAGGTGTGTTTCTTGGATGCAACAGAATGTTGGATTTTGTTTCCTCAAACATTCTGTTAGTCTGTGTCTTTTTGTTGGAGAGTTGAGTCCATTGATGTTGATAGATAATAGTGTCAAAGAATATTAGTTCCTTTTTTTGTGGAATTCGTGGTCTTACTGTGATTCATTGCTTATTTTCTTTTAATTTTTGTTGGGAAATTATCTATATCCTATATTTTCTTCAGTGTAGTTGTTTTCATTGGATTGGAGTTTTCCTTCTAGTATCTTCTGTAGGGGTGGTTTGCTGTGTAGATATTGCTTAAATTTAGTTTTGTCATGGAATATTTTGTTTTCTCCTTCTATATTGATTTAAAGCTTTGCTGAGTATAGTATTCTGGGTTGGCATTTGTGGACCCTTAAAATTTTGCATGATATCTGCCCTGGCCCTTCTGGATTTCATAATTTCTGGTGAGAAATCTGGTGTGATTATATGTTACTTGGCCTTTTTCCCTTGATACTTTTAATATATTTCTTTGCTCTGTAGATTCAGTGTTTTGACTGTGATGTGACGTAAGGAGTTTCTTTTTTGGTCTAGTCTATTTGGTGTTCTGTAGGCCTCTTGTATGTTTAAAGACATCTCTTTCTTTAAGTTGGGAAATTTTTCTTCTACGATTTTCTTGAGAATATTTTCTGGACTGTGGAGCCTGGAATCTTTTTAATGAATTCTTATTATTCTTAGATGTGCCTTTTCATGAATTCCTTGATTTCTTGGATGTTTTGTATTTGAAAATTTTCTGATTTTACTTTTTCTTTGAGGGAAGTATCAATTTCTGCAAGTGTATCTTTAGCACCAGAGATTCTCTCTTCCATCTCTTGTATTCTGTTAGTGATGCTTAACTTCGTGGTTCCTTCTGTTTTCTCTAAGTTCTCCAGCTCCAGGGTTTTCTCTATTTGTGTTTTCTTTATTGATTTTATTTCCGTTTTTATGCCTTACACCATTTCCTTCATCTGTTCCAGTGTGGATTCTTGTCTCTCTATGATGTTCTCTATTTTTTGTTCATTTCCTCTGTATATGCCACTAATTGTGCCTGTATTTGTTTGGCTATATTTGCCTGTGTTTATTTGAGAGCTTTGTACATTTCTTCTTTATTTGCTTCCACTTGTGTGGCTGAGTCTTTGAGAGATTTGTTTGATTCCTCTTTATGTATCTCTAATAACTGGATAAGCATAGCTTTAAAGTCATTTTTCTGTGTTTCTGATGAATTTGAGAATCTACTGATTTTGGGAGTTGCTGGTGAAGCCATGATTTCCTAATTTTTGTTGGATGTGTTCTTATGCCGACCTCTGGCCATTTGCTTATCTGTAACCTTCACTCTTTTCTCGTGGATTCTGCAGTTCAGACTGCTACTATCTTTCTCTGCTGTCTGGAGAATTCCTCAGGAAGATGAGAGTGGTTCACTGGTTTAAACGTGTGCATTGGTGTTTCAGCTGTACCTGAGGTAGGAAAGTCCACGGGCACAGAGGACAAATGCGAGGGAGTGTGTGTATGTGCATACAAGTGTGCCTTGAAGGACAGGGTTCTAGAGAATATAGAAGCCTGGAGAATTGGGGGGGGGGGGCATTTCAGGCACTGAAGGGCTCTGACGGTGTTGCAGGTCCTGGTGGTGATTGCAGGCACAATTTGCTTGTGCAAATTCCCTGAATATCTCAGTGGCCTAAAGGCTACTGGTATTCAGCTGTGACTGAGCTCCAGGAGTTATCTGCTTGAATTCCACTGTTAGACCTGCAGAGCAGTGGCTTCTGTACTGAGAACACTGTCTCAAAAATCCCTCTTATTTTCCACAGTGAGTGTATGGGTTGGAGGGGTGTGATGTCTGGCTGCTATCTTAGATGGACCCTAGATCTGGGGCTCTGCAGCCTCTTAAAGACACACTCACTCTCCAGCGGGGCAAATTGGAAAGCACAAGGGTTCCTCCTTTTCTCTACTCTCAGGTTTGGTCTTGCTGGGGCAAACACAGGTGAACTCTGTCAGTTTAGTGGAGCTGCAGCCTCAGAACTGGGAGGCTGGTCCAGGTGTCTGCTGGGAAGCCCTGCCGTGCCACAACAGTGGTTCTCAGACCTAGGTGGCCCAGGGGGGCCTGGTGTAACTGGATGGTTTGGTGGGTCTGGAGACTTAGGTGGCTGTACTGCTGGCATAAATTCAATGGCTGGGAGGCCCTGTGGAGTCCATATAGCTGCTTGCAAACCCAGGACACAGAAGGATGGCACCGCGGATCTGGGCCTCAGAAGGCTGGTACAGCTGGCAGCTGTGGCTGAGGATCTAGGAGCCCTGCCTCTGTTATCTCAGTCCCCAGACAGTGAGTTCTGTGTTGAGAATCTCTGGCACTGTGGGCTAGCTCCACCAAAGAGGAGGGAGGCCCAAAAATGAGAGTATAAGGGGTTTAAATATTCTCCACTTTCTGTCCCCAGAGATGTCTGTGGGTGACCTGAATCTAAATGGTCTCAGCTCATGTGATGTCCTCTCTCCTTCAGGAAGCTTCAATGTGGATTTTCTGTCTTTAGCTGCCCCTCCACTAACCAATTTCAGAGTTTCAGATTCTCTGCCTCTCGGATATGGTGCCTGCAGGTCGCTGTCATTTTATATCCTCCTAATAAGTGTTAACAAGTCTTTGTGTCATTATTTAAACACTGACACGTACAAAAAGTCCTGTTATAATAAGGCATATAAACAACATCGTACAACTATTGCCACCTATACCTAACTCCTAACTGTTAACTATTACTATGGGCTATTAGTTTTACCTTTAAATAAGTTTAAGAAAACCAGGCTGACATTTAATAGTAGTGAAAGTTAGGAAAATGATAAGAATCTGTACTAAAAGTGAGTTGGTTAAGTAATAATTATGTAAGCAATAAAACACTATGTTTTGAAATTATGTGAAAGGGAAATATTTTAATAAAAATTTAAGAAAACATTTTATATCAAAACAGAATGTGACATAATAATACAAAGCCAGAATAAAACTAACATGCTGAAAAACTCTAATGGCCAACATTTTGAAATGTTATTTATTAACATGTTAGTGTTTTTTCTCTCTCTTTCTCTCTATTTGTGTGTATGTGTGTGTGTGTGTGTTTTAAATGACCCATAAACTACCAAAACTCCCAGTGCCAGGCATGAAAAACATCCCTTCAAGCTATTGGCCAATGTCATCTAAGAGATTCTCAAAATAACATCACCTAGTGCCAGTGCCCTTTGTTGCAGGCCAGATGCTGAAGGTCTGACCCTATTGCTGAAGATACCAGACCCTTTTATCACAAGACTTGAAATAATCAAGAAGGAACTGACCTGGAAGCCTGGTCTCTGAGAAATGCATACCTTAGTATCTGAAGTGATTTTGCAAGCTGCCAAGGGAGAAAAATAATCATTTGTTCCATAAAGCTGCAAATCCTAGAATTCACAACTATGATCACCCCGGCCAGATATTGCCAATGGTGTAACAGTAGCACTATCATGTTTTCAATAACCACAAGATGTCTAATTGGACATAGGGCTCACTCAACAGGAGGAATATCATACTTGGTAATGTAAACATAGCTAACTGTATGTGGTTAGTAAGATCATGTCATTTCCTTATACTAGCATTTTTAAAAAATCAATTCTAAATACATATCCTTGTATCCACAGGTAGCTCAAACTTTCATAACACAACTAAGAAGCTTCTATTTGCAGTAAATAGAAACCATTTTCACAAGTCACAACTAATTAAAATGTTGAGAGCAACTGACTATTCTGTGCCCAACCACAAATAATACATTTACAACACAACTCTTATACCTAAGGCTCAGAGACAGGAAAGACTGTATGAACAAAACCCCAGGCTATCTGTTGTGTTATGTTTTCCGTATATATAGGAAGAGGCACTTTATGAGCTCTCAGCAATATGATTGATTAAACAAAATCTGCTCAATAAAAATACCAGTTGACATGTCCATGTGGATGTGAGGAATCTTAGAAAGCCCTTCCCTAGAAAATGAGCTACAAGTAATTGATGGAGTCTGAGAAAGGAAGAATCAGTCTTTTTCAAGGATGAGCCTCCTAAGATTTTATCCAAGTTCCAGTGATCATACCTAAACATATATTCATAAGAGCAAATTACTCTAAATGAACTCTATGGGTTGTAATCATATATACATACTTGTATGTGCATATGTGTGGGGTTTTGTGTATGTGTGTGTACAAAACATTAATTATTACAAAGATGTCATAAATTTGATAAAAAGTAAAGAGAACATAAGAAGAACTTGACCAGGAAGAGAAATTCTAATATATATATATATATATATATATATATATATATATATATATATCTTACAAATGAAATACTCTCTTTTTCTCTAGTTCTTTAGCATTCCTCTTACTTTCTGTCTGTCGTGTGTGTGTGTGTGTGTGTGTGTGTGTGTGTGTGTGTGTGTTTAGAAGGAGCAGTAAAGCATATGATGTTATATCAGCTATCTACTAACCAAAAGAAAATGGAGCTTTGTGAATAAGTTTGATTTTCATGCATTTTGAACTTGGAATTCTAATCCTCTGAAACTAAGAGGAAGAAAATTTTATTGTGTAACTCACCCAGTGTATGGCAGTTTGTTATAATAGCTTGAACAATCTATTTTCATTGCTTTAAGTGTAAAGTTTAGGGAAGACAGGTGAGATCTCTGCATGCTAGCCCCCTGGACCAGGCCACTGAGAAAACAGAGAAGCAGTGAACTATGCCAGAATCCATGCATCCTACATTTACTAGACCTCACACCTCTAGGCATTTCCAGAAGCTGGTGGCCCCAAGAACTACCAGCAATGCCAGAGACAAACAGAAAGCTAAAGTCCAGCAAAAGAACACAAATAACAAGAGCCTGGGCAACATGTCAACTCCAGAACCCAAGTATCGTTTTTCAGTAAACCCGTTATATATTAACACAGTATAGAAAACCAATTAAACTGGCCCTGAAAAGAAAATTCTCTTAGCACATAATAGCCAAAACAATAAATCTACAGAACAAAAGAAGAATATTAAATGCTGCAAGGGAAAAAGACCAAGTAACACATAAAAGCAGACCTATTAGAACTACACCAGACTTCTCAACAGAGACTATGAAAGCCAGAAATAACTGGACAGGTATCTTTCAAACTCTAAGAGACCATAGATGCCATCACACACTACTATATGCTGCGAAACTCACAATCACAATATATGGAGAAAACAAGATATTCCAAGACAGAACTAAATGTGAATAATATCTATCCATAAATCCAACTATGCAGAAAATACTAGAAGGAAAATTCCATCTCAACAAGGGTAACTATATTCAAGAAAACACATGACAAAAGTAATTCCACACCAGCAAAAGAAAAAGATGGGAGAGACTCACAAACATCTCATACTAACACCATCAACATCAAAATATGAAGAATGAACAATCTTTGGTCATTAATATAACTCAACATCAATGGTCTCAATTCACCAATAAAAAGACAAAGGCTAACAGAATGGTTGCAAAAACAGGATGCATTATTCTGTTACATACAATAAACACACCTCAGCGACTAAGATAAACATTACTTCACAATAAAGGGCTGAAAAAAAAAAAAAAAAGGTTTTCCAAGCAAACATATAGAAGAAACAAGCTGGAGTAGCTATCTAGTAAAACAGTGTTTCAACCAAAAATAATCAAAACAGATATAGAAGGGTACTTCATACTCATCAGAGAAAGAATCCAGCAAGATGATGTCTCAGTTCTGAACATCTATACCTTAAATAAAAGGTCACCCACATTTGTAAAAAAAAAAAAAAAAAAAGTTACTAAAGCTTAAACCACACATCAAACCCCACATCTTCATAGGAAGAGACTTCAACACACCCATTCTCACCAATGTATAGATAATCCACACAAAAACTAAAAAAGAAATAATGAGGCTAATTGATGTTATGAGTCAATAGGATCTAACAGATATCTATGGCACATTCCATCCAAACACAAAAGAATATACCTTCTTCTCAGCATCACACGGAACCTTCTCCAAAACTGACCACATTCAGCCACAAAGCAAGCCTCAACAGATACAAGAAAATTAAAATAATACCCTGTATTCTTTTAGACCTCCTTGGATTAAAGCTGGACTTCAACAACAACAGAAACAAAAGAATGATTACAAACTAATGGAAACTGAACAACTCCCTAACAACTGGGACAAGGTAGATATAAAGAAATCAAAGACTTTCTAGAATTCAATGAAAACTGAAGGCAAAACATAGCCAAATATATGGGACACAATAAAAGCAGTGCTAAAAGTAAAGCTTATAGCAATAAGCACCTTCATAAAGTAATTGGAAAGATTTCACACAAGCAACTTCAAAGCACACCTTAAAGCTCTACAACAAAATGAAGCAAACACTGTGAAGAGGAGTAGATATCAGAAAATAAGGGCTGAAATTGATTAAGTAGAAACAAAGCAGACAATACAAAGAATCAATAAAATAATAAAACTTTCTTTGAGAAAAGCAAAAAGATAGACAATTTCTCAGCCAAATTGTTTAAAAGGCAGATGGAGAATATCCAAATTGACAAATTAGCAATGAAAAGCAGTATATAACAACAAACGCCAAGGAAATCCAAAGAATCATTAGGTCGTACTTTAAAAGCCGGTACTCCACAAAATCTGAAAATCTAAAGAAAATGAATGATTTTTTTGATGGTTGCCACCTATCAATGTTTAATCAAAATAGGGTAAACAATTTGCTGGAAGAAACTTTTTTCTGTCCTTTACTCTGAGGCAGTATTTATCTTTGTTATAGAGTTGTGTTTGTAGGATGCAGCAGAATATTGGATCCTGTTTCCTCAACCATTCTGTTAGTCTGTGTTTTTTATTGGAGAGTTGAATCCATTGATGTTGATAGATAATAGTGACCAATGGATGTTAGTTTCTTTTATTGTGGAATTGGTGGTGATAGTGTATTTGTGTGCTTGTTTTCTTTTAATTGTTTGTTGTGAAGTTGTCTATATCCAGTGTTTTCAGGGGTGTAGTTGATATCATTTGATTGGAGTTTTCCTTGTAGCTCCTTCTTGTAGGGCTGGGTTGCAGTATAGATATTGTTTAAGGTTAGTTTTGTCATGGAATATTTTGTTTTCTCCATCTATGTTGATTGAAAGTTTTTCTTGGTATAGTAGTCTGTGTTAACATCTGTGTTCTCTTAGATTGTTTATGACATCTGCCCAGGTCCTTCTGGCTTTCATAGTTTCTGTTGAGAGGTCAGATGTGATTCTTATAGGTCTACCCTTACTTGTTCCTTGGCCCTTTTCCCTTGTTGCTTTTAATATTTTTTCTTTGTTCTCTAGATTTAACGCTTTGAGTATTATGTGACATGAGAAGTCTCTTTTCTGGTCTATTCTATTTGGTGTTCTGTTAGACTCTTGTATGTTTAAGGACATCTCTTTCTTTAAATTGGGAAAATTTTCTTCAATGAATTTCTTGAAAATATTTTCTGGACCTTTGAGCCTGGAATCTTCTTTTTCCTATTATTCTTGGGTTTTGTCTTTTCATGATGTCTTTAATTTCTTGGATGTTTTGTGTCAGGTCCTTTTCTGATTTTATGCCTTTTTTTGAGAGATGTACTGATTTCTTCAATTGTGTCTTTAGTGCCCAAGATTCTCTCCTCCATATCTTGTGTTCTGTTGATGATGCTTAACTCCACAGTTTAAGATCTCTTCCCTTGGTTTCCACCTCCAGGAGTGTCTCAATACGTGTTTTCTTTATTGATTCTAATTCTCTTGGTATCCATCTCCATTTCCTTCATCTGTTTGTATTTTCAGTCTAGTCTGTCCAAGATGTACTCTCATTATTTTGGTTCATTTACCCTTTATGTGGTCTATATGAGCCTCTATTTGTTTGGCCATATTTGTCTGCATTTCTTTTATTAATCTATTTATTTTCTACTAATTACAATTTATTTACTTTTTATCCCAGCTGTAACACCTGATTTGTCCCCTTCTAATCCTGCCCTCCCTCACTCTTCTCCTCCCACACCCCTCCCCAAGTACACTGATAGCAAAGGTCCTCCTCCCCTTCCGTCTGACCCTAGTCTATCAGGTCTCATCAGGCCTGGCTGCATTGTCCTCCTCTATGACCTGGTAAGGCTGCTTTCCCTTGAGGGGGAGGTAATCAAAGACCCAGCCACTGATTTCATGTCAGACACAGTCCCTGTTCCTCTTACTAGTGAACCCACTTAGACACTAAGCTGGAATGAGCCACATCTGTGCATTTGTTCTAGGTTATTTCCATGCATGGTCCTTAGTTGGAGTATTAGTCTCAGAAAAGACTTCTGGGCCTAGATTTTTTTTTTTGGTTCTGTTGTTCTCCTTGTGGAACTCCTGTCCCCTCCATGCCTTTCATCTTTCTTCTTTCATAATATCCTCTGCACTTTGTTCATATTTTGGCTATGAGTCTCAGTATCTGCTTTGATACCCTGCTGGGTAGAGACTTTTTAAAGGTCCTCTGTTGTAGACTCCTGTCCTTTTCTTTGTTTTCTCCCTCAGAAACACTAAATCTGTTAGAAGAAAAAGTGGGGTACAGCCTTGAATGCATTCACAAAGGACACAACTTCCGAACAGAACGCCAGCCCCACTGGCTTTAAGATCAACAATCAATAAATGGGACCTCACAAAACTGAAAAGCTTCCATAAAGCAAAGGATACTGTCATCTGAACAAAATGACAGCCTACAGACTGGGAAAAGATCTTCACCAACCCTATATCTGACAGAGAGCTAATATCCAGAATATATAAAGAACTCATGAAGTTAACAAGCAGTGAATCAAGTAATGCAGTCAAAAAATGAGGTACAGAACTAAACAGAGAATGCTCAATAGAGGAACATCGAATGGCAGAGAAACACTTAAAGAAATGCTCAATGTTCTTAGTCATCAGGAAAGTGGAAATCAAAATGACCCTGAGATTTCGCATGCTGGAGAGGATGTGGAGAAAGTGGAAGCCTCTTCCACTGTTGGTAGGAAAATATCCTTGCCTTTGGAAATCAATCTGTTGCTTTCTCAGAAAATTAGGAACAGTGCTACCTCAAGATCCAGCCATACCACTCTTAGGCAGATATCCAAAATATGCTCAATTATAAAACAAGGATATTTGCCCAAGCATGTTTGCAGCAGCTTTATTTTTTAATAGCTGGAAACTGGAAACAACCCAGGTGTCCCTCAACTGACAAATGGTTACAGAAACTGTCTGTATTTTTTTAAAAGCTTTGTTCATTTTGTCTTTATGTACCTCTAATAACTAGATAAGCATGGATTTGATATCATTTTGCTGTGATTCCAGTGAATTAAAATATCTATTGATTTTTGAGGTTGCTGGTGAAGCCATTATGTCCTGATTTTTACTGTATGTGTTTTTATGCTTGCCTCTAAGCATCTGATTGCTTCTTGCCTTTGCTGTTTGTTCCTGAAGCTTGTACTGCAGACTTATTCTGTCTCTCTCTGGAGTCTGGAGAATTCTTTAGGAAGATTAGAGAGATCTACTTTTTTGAGAATGGATGTTGGTGTTTCAGATGTAGCTAAGGAAAAATGGTTGTAGGCACATGTACGTATCCAAGGACAGGAGTGTGGGTAGAATTGTGCCTTGATGGACAGAGTGGTAGATGCCACAGAGTGTAGATGCCAGGCAGGGTAGAGTGTAAGTGAAGGTGGGGGTGTTGGTGTTGTTCCCAGGTGCAGTGTGCATGTGCAGGTACCCTGAATGGCTCAGTGGCTCACAGGCCTATAGTACTGTGATCCAGGCACAAAGATCTGTTTGGGTTGCACCATCTTGTCGCCAGGAATTATTTGCCAGGACTCCACTGGGAGACCCAGAGAACAGGGTTTTAATGTTTAGAACACTGTCCCAGGGATTCAGATGTTGCCCACACTGGGGAGATGTGAGGGAAACACTCACCCACAGGAGCACTCACTTTGCAGGCATATGAGGAAAGCACAGGGTGGCCAGGGTTCTTTACTCTCAGATTTGGGCCAGCAGAGGCAAGTGAAGAGGGTAGGAGATCTTCTGGTGGTGTCTGCTGTTTGGCTGCTGGAGCAGGAAGATCTGCACTTCATACAGAAGTAGCTGCCTCAAAAGTCTTAGCTTCCTCTAAGCAGAGCGACCAGTACATGCTGTAGCCTCTCTGCCTCAGCCTTCTCACCTGCGGCAGCCAAGGAGCAGGGAGACCCATTCTTGAGGCAAAGGAAAGTGCCGAGGTCCACTTTACTAGGCAACCCACATAAATATCAAGCTGTCCATTTGGTATATATGTTTAGAGGGCTTAGGTCCAGTCCATACATTGTTATGTTGATGTTCTTGTAAAACTCCTGTTCTCTCCATTTCCTTGTATCAGTCCTCCCATTCTTTCACCAGGGTCCCTTGCTCTGGCCAATGTTTGGTTTTGAGTTTCAGCATCAATTTCAATCCGTTGCTGTGTGGGGCCTCTCAGAGGACAACTATGTTAGGCCCCTGCCAGAGTGTTCATAACAGTGTCAGGGGTTAGCTCTCTGCCATAAGATGGGCAGGCATTGGTTGGATATTCCTTCAATCTCCACTCTATCTTTATCCCTGCACATCTTATAGGTAGGGTAAATTTTGGGTCAAAATTTTTGTGGGTGGGTTAGTATTCCTCTTCCTCTACTAGGAGTCCTGTCTGGTTTGCGGGTGGCCTCTTTAGTCTCCATGTTCCCAGGTAGTAGGTGTTCTCCACTAGAGACACTCCCATATCCCCTCAGGAGCCTACCCTGCCATGGGTGTCTAGTCTGTCTCAGAGGTGTCCCAGGACAGTTTCTTTTCTCTCTGCAAGCCATCTGTCCTCTTGCCTCACCCCCATATTAGATCCCCATCCTTATTTTCCTCAGCACTCCCCCTCCTATCCTGTTCTCCCTCTTCATGCACTTCCTGTGTCTATGCTATTTACCATTTCTGGTGAGATTCATGCATCCTTCCTAGGGACCTCCATGTTACTTAGTTTTGTTGGGACTGCAAATTGTAGTATGGTTATCCTCTATTATAGGTCTAATATTCATTTATAAGTGAGTACATACCATAAGTATCTTTCTGGATCTGTGTCACCTCATTCAGGAGGATGTTTTCTATTTCCATTCTATTTGTCTGTAAATTTCATGATGTCATTATTGTTAATAGCTGAGTAGTATTCCATTGTGTAAATGTACCACAGTTTCTTGACCTATTCTTCAGTTGAAGGACATCTGGGTTCCTTCTAAATTTTTGCTTCTACTAATAAAGCTGCTATGAACATAGTTGAGCAAATGTCCATGCATTGTGGAGCTCAGGAGTGGTGTAGCTGGGTCTTGATGTAGAGCTATTTCCTATTTTCTAAGGAATCTGAAGAATGATTTCCAAAGGGTCTGCAAAAGTTTACACTACCACCAGCAATGGAGGAAGGTTCCCTTTTCTCCACATCCTCCCCAACATGTGTTGTTGTTTGAGATTTTTATCTTAACCATTCTGATGGGTGAAAGATGGAATGTCAGAATTGTTTTGATTTGCATTTCCCTGATGCCTAAGGATGTTAAGCATTTGGAATACTAAAATAACATCTTAAATTGTCCCTTCCTTCCTTCCTTCCTTCCTTCCTTCCTTCCTTCCTTCCTTTTTCCTTCCTTCCTTCCTTCCTTCCTTTTTCCTTCCTTCCTTCTTTTCTTTCTTTTTCTTTTTATCTTTTTTATTCTAAAATACTTTTTTATATGATACAATATCAGTCTCATCTTTCTTTGTTTATTTCTTTGTTTCAGTGTTTCTTTGTTTCTTGCTTTCTCTCTCTTTGTTTCTTTGTTTCTTTGTTCCCAAACATTGTTTCTTTAATTTTCAAAAGTTTCTTGTACTCCCACTTTTTTTAAAAAAATTCACTCTACATCATTTTTGTAGCTCCATCCCTCCTCCCTTCCCAATCTCAACTTCTCTCTCTCCTCCTACCCCCTCGCCCATTCCTCAGAATAGGAGAGCTCTCTTTCTCATCCAGCTAAGCTCATTAAGTTGCATCAGGAATGAACATGACATCTAAACCTGTTCCCTGGCATGGCATTCCTGGCAAAGGAAAGTGATTGAAAAGCTGACAAGAGATTCCATGCCCAATGTGTTCTCCACTTCCTTTTACTAGAGGACCCACATGAGGCTTAAGCTGCAGCTGCCCATCTGCTACATCTTTGTAGGGGACCTAGGTCCAGTTTCTGCATGGCCATTTGTTGTTGCTTCATTCTCAGCAAATCCCTCTGGATCTTGGTTAATTGGCTCTGTTGGTCTTATTTGAAGCTCCTGTCCTCTAGGTCCTTTTCTGTATCCTCCAAATTTTCCACAAGACTCCCTCATCATCAGTGTTTGGCTATGACAATTGACACTGTTTTGAGACAATATTGGATAGAGCCTCTCAGAGAACAACTCTGACAGGTTTCTGTCTGCCACCTTATCAGAGTATTGTTCATAGTGTAGGGGGTTGGCATTCTAAGATAGGGTAGATCTTTGGTTGGGAAAGGCATTGCTTCTGCATTCCTTCAAGCTCTGTTCTATCTCCTGTATCTTTATCTCTGCACATCTTTTAGGCAGGATAAATTTTGAGTCGAAGTTTTTGTGGGTGTTATGGGGCTCCTTTGCCTTTCCCAAAAGACTAGTGTAAATAGAGGATACCCTCTTCAGTTTCGATGGACTCTGCTCCTAGGAGTCTCTGCTTTTGTCCCTCCTCATATTCTCCCAGGAGCCTACCCTGCCTTAGGTCTCCAGCTTGATGCAGAAATAACTCACCTCAGTTACTCATTTCTCTATAGCCCTTCTGTTCTCTTGCCCACTCTATTTTTAGGTATAATTTCCACCCTTTAACTCTCTGTAACTGTTCTCATACCTTGTTTCCTCTCTTCAGCCACTACTCCATCTATTTTATCTCTCCTTCCCATATACATGCATCACTCCACCATACAACAAGGACGCTTGCTCACCTATGTTCTTAACAGCTTTATTTGTAAAAGCCAGAATCTGGAAAGAACCTAGATGCCCTCAGATGAAGAACAGATAAAGAAACTGTCTCACATTTACACAATGGAATACTACATAGTAATTTAAAACAAGGAAATCATGAAATTTGCAGGCAAGTGGATGGAACCAGAAATAATCTTTCTGAGTTAGGTAATCTATACCCAGAAAGACACACATGGTATGTACTCACTTATGAGTGGATTTTAGCCATATACTATAGGATAAGCATACTATGAAGTACAGACCCAAAGAAGCTATGTAACAAGGAGGATCCATTCGAAGATGTTTTTAACATTTCTTTAAGTGCTTCTCGGCCATTCAACATTCCTCTGTTGAGAATTCTCTCTTTAGCTCTGTACCCCATTTTAATCAGATTATTTGGTTTGTGTGTGTTTAGTTACTTGAGTTCTTTATGTATTTTAGATATCAGTCCTTTGTTAGATGTAAGGTTGGTGAAGGTCGTTTCCCAGTCTGTATGTTGTCATTTTCTTCTCTTGACAGTCTCCTTTGACTTACAGAAACTTTTCAGTTTCTAGAGGTCCCATTTTTTAATTGTTGATCTTAGAGCCTGAGCTCTTGGCATTCTTTTCAGGAAGTAGTCTCCTGTGGCAATGAGTTCAAGGCCCTTCCTCACAGTCTCCACTAATTGATTTCCTGTCTCTGGTTTTAGGTTAAGGTCCTTGATCCATTTTGACTTGATATATGTTAAGGGTGATGAATATGGATAAATATGGATCTATTTACATTTGTCTACATGTAGACATTGTTAGACCATCACCATTTGTTGAATATGCTATCAATACCATTGTATGGTATTGTCTTCTTTGTAAAAAATCAACTGTCTGTAGATGTGTGGATTTATTTCTTCAATTTATTTCCATTGAGCCACCATTCTATTTCTATGGCAGTACCATGCAGTTTTTATTACTGTTTCTCTGTAATATACCTTGACATCAGGGATGGAGATACTCCAGAAGTTCTTGTATTGTACTGGTTTGTTTTAGCTATTCCAAGTTTTTTTGTTGTTGTTGTTGTTGTTGTTGTTTTTATTTTTCCATATGAAGTTGAGAATTGTTCTTCCCAGGTCTGTAAAGAATTGTTTTTTTTTTGTTTTTTTTTTTTTTTTTTTTGATGGGAACTGCATTGAAACTGTAGATTGCTTTTGGTGAGATGTCCAGTTTTACTTATGTTAATCCTACTGATCTATGAGCATGACAGATATTTCCAACCTCTGACAGCTTCTTCAATTTCTTTATTCAGAGACTTGGAGTTCTTGTTATACAGGTCTTTCACTTGCTTGGTTAGAGTTACACCAAGATACTTAATGATTTTTTTGTGGCTATTGTGAAGGGTGTTGTTTCCTTAATTTCTTTCTCAGTCCATTTATCACTTGTATAGAGGAGGGCTACTGAGGTTTTTTGTTTTGTTTTGGTTTGGTTTGGTTTTTTAGTTAATTTTTTATACAGCCACTTTGATGAAGGTGATTATCAGCTGTAATAATTTCATGGTTGAAATTTTGTGGTCACTTATGTATACAATCACATCACCTGTTATTATCAATGCTTTGATTGCATCTTTTCCAATTTGTATGCCCTTGATCTCCTTTAGTTGTCTTGTTGCTCTAGTGAGACTTCAAGTACTATAATAGAGAAGGAGAAAGTGGGTAGCCTTGTCTCCGATTTCAGTGGAATTGTTTTAAGTTTCTCTCTGTTAAACATGATGTTGGCTATCTGTTAGTTGTATGTTGCCTTTATTGTATTTAGATATTAAATTTATACCCAGACCTCTCCAAAATTTTAAACATGAAAGAGTGTTGGATTTTGTCAGAAGCTTTTTAAGCATCTAATGAGATGATCATGTTCTTTTTTCTTTTAGTTTGTTTAGATGGTGAATTATTTTGGTGGATTTTTTTATGTTGAACTATCACAGCATCCCTGGGATGAAACCTACTTGACCCTGTGGATGACACTTTTGAGGTGCCTGGATTTGGTTTGTGATTATTTTATTGAATATTTTTGTGTCAAAGTTCATGAGAGAAACTGGTCTGAGATTCTCTTTCTTTGTTGGGTCTTTGTGTGGTTTAGGTATCAAGGTGACTGTGGCCTCATAGAATGAGTAGGCAATGTGTTGTTTATATTTTGTGGAATAGTTTGAAAAGTATTGGCATTAGCTCTTATTTGAAATTTTAGTTGAATTGTACACTGAAACTGTCTGTCCCTGGGCTTTTCTTTGGTTGGGAGACTTTTTATTTCTCCCCTGATCCAGATGTCTTTGTGTAGAGAGCTATTTAGTTTAGATGCATGTGTAGACTTTTTGTTATTTAAGTTGTTGTTGATGTCTAGTTTTAGTCCATGGTGGTCTGACAGGATACAAGGGATTATTTCAATCTTATTGCTTCTGTTGAGTCTTGCTTTGTATCCAACTCTATGGTCAATTTTGGAGAGGATTCCATAGGGTGTTGAGAAGAATGTATACTCTTTTGAGTTTGGGAGAAAAGTTTTGTAGACATCTATTAGTTCCATTTGATTTACGATCTCAGTAAGTGTCATTATTTCCTTATTTAGCTTCTGTCTCTATGATCTGTCCTTTGATGAGAGTGGAGTGTTGAATCTCCTAAGTATAAAGCTGTTGGGATCTATGGGTGATTTAAGATTTAATAATGTTTCATTTGTGAGTTCAGGTGCTCTTGTGTTTGGGGTACAGATGTTCAGGATTGTAACGTCCTCATGATGGATTTTTCCTTTGATGAGAATGAGGTGTCCTTCCTCTTTTTTGATTAATTTTGGTTAAATGTCTATTTTATTAGATATGAAGATAACTATCCCGGCTTGTTTTCTGGCTCCGTTTTCTTGAAAAACTTTTTTGCAGCCCTTTACTCTGAGGAAGTGTCTGTCTTTTTGCCGAGGTATGTTTCTTGGATGCAGCAGAATGCTAGATCCAATTTTGCAACCATTATGTTAGTCTGTTTTATTAGTCAGTTGATTTCATTGATATTGATAGATAATAGAGGTCAATGAATGTTATTTCCTTATTGTGGAGCTGGTGGTGTTACTGTGTTTCAATGCTTGTTTTCTTTTGATTTTTTTTTTTTTTTTTTGTTGTTGTGAAGTTATCTATTACCTATGTTTTCCTGGGTGTATTTGATTTCATTAGATTGGAGTTTTCCTCTTAGTATCTTCTGTAAGGCTGGGTTGCTGTGTAGATAATGTTTAAGTTTAGGTTTGTCATGGAATATTTTGTTTTCTCCATTTATGCTGATTGAAAGTTTTGCTTGATATAGTAGTCTGTTTTGACACCTGAATTTGCTTACAGTCTTCATGAAATGTGTCCAGGCCCTTCTGTTGAGAACTCTGGGGTAATTCTGATAGGTCTACCTTTTTATGTTACTTTACATTTTTTCCCTTCCTGCATTTAATATTTTTTTTCTTTGTTCTTTAGGTTTAGTGTTTTGACTCTTATGTGATGTGAGAAGTTTCTTTTCTGGTCTAGTTTATTTGGTATTCTGTAAGTCTCTTGTATGTTTAACAACATCTCTTTCTTTAAGTTGGGAAAATTTTTTTCTATGATTTTCTTGAAAATATTTTCTGGACCTTGGAGCCTGAAATCTTCTGTTTCATCTATTCTTATTATTCTTAGATTTCTTCTTTTCAAGGCATCCTTGATTTCTTGGATGTTTTGTGTTTGTAACTTTTTTGATTTTATTTTTTTCTTTGAGAGATGTGTAATTCTATGCAGTTGCATTTTCAATGCTTGAGATTCTGTCTTCGATTTCTTGTATTCTGTTGGTGATACTTACCTTTGTGGTTCCTGATCTCTTCTCTAAGTTCTCCAGCTCCAGGGTTATCTCTGTGTTCTTTTTATTTATTCTAATCCTGTTTTCACGTCTTGCACCATTTCCTTCATCTCTTTGAATGTGGGTGGATTCCTGTCTTTCCATGATGGCATCTATATTTTTGTTTGTGTGGCTCCATTTGTTTTGCTATATTTGTCTGTATTTCTTTGAAAGCTTTGTTCGTTTTATCTTTATGCCCCTCTAATAACTGGATAAGCATAGATTTGAGATCATTTTCCTGTGTTTCTGCTGAATTAAAATATTCATTTGGGGGGAGGGGGTGCTGGTGAAGTCATGATGTCCTTATTTTTGTTGGATGTGTTTTTATGCCAACCTCTAGCACTCTGATGGTCCATAGCCTATGCTGTTTGTCCCTGGATCCTGTAATGCACTAGGTCTGTCTGTCTCTGGAGTCTTGAGTATTTTTCAGGAAGATGAGAGAGGTCCACCAGTTCGAGAGTCGGTGTTGGTGTTTCAGGTGCAACTAATAGGTGAAGGTCACAGGCACTTGTGCACAAACTCAGAAGTATGGATAGAGTTGTGCCTGCCTGGACTGGTAGAGTGTTAAGGAGGAGCATAAGTGTAGGTTGTGGTACAGGCACATGCAATGTACATGCACAGGTGTCTTGAATGATTTAGTGGCCCACAGTCCTGTTGTGGTATTGTGCTCCAAGCATTCAAATATGTCTGGACTGTACCATCTTGGCTCCAGGAATTGTGTCCAGGAATTGTTCCACTGGGAGCCCCTTCGAATAAGGGCTTCAATGTTGAGAAAACTGTCCCAGGAACCCTATGTTGACATCAGTGTGGTTGTAGGTGTGAGGAATCTGATGTCTGTTGGCTAGCATAGAGGGACCCCAGATCTGGGGCTCTCTTTAAGCACTCTATAGCAGATACAGTCACTTGCAGGCCTGTGTGGAAAGCACAGAGGGCCCAGGAACTCACTTGCAGGCTTATGTGGTAAAGTCAGAGTCGACAGTTTTCTGCTCTCAGATTTGGGTCTGCTGTTTGGCCTTTAGGGAGACTCCATACATGAGGTTATGAATTCCCAGCTGCTGCTGTGCTGCTGGAGTAAGCAGAGAAATAGAAGAAGCAGACAGAAGTACAGGGGGTTGATAGTTCTCCATTCTCAGACCCTGGAGACATCTATGATGTACCAGGATTCAAACTGTCTCAGATCATGTGTTGTCCCCTCTAATCCAGGATGCCTCAAACTCCATGTTCTGGTTTCACGCGCACCTTCACTCACCAATTTTGGAGTTTCAGATCCTCTGCTCTTCAGAAATGATGAGCATTTGTTGCTGCCATCTTGCCCTCCCCACCACTGGATAAAATGTTTTATTTCTGTTTTATATATATCACTCTTCCACATCTTCTGTCTCATATTTTTAAAAATATGCTTAAGTATTTTAATGTTTCTCTTTTCTTTACATTTGATTACATTTTTATCAGAGCAATTATTTAAAAATACTATTTCCATTAATATTAATTCTTTTTATATTTTATATTACAATATTATTACAATGTTTCTCACTTCCCTTTCATCCCTTCAGTTCCTCCCATATACTTCTCCCCATTCTCCTTCAAATTCATGGCCTCTATATTCACCAGTTGGTATTATATGCACATATGCAAAGCAATTCTTACATATACAGTATTCAAAGAAGCTGCGGAACATAGTGACTAAGTATAAAGTAGAATCCATTTGCTTAAATTAAAATGCTTTCTCCTGTTCCTACCTCTAAATCCTTCTACGAAGTTACTTAGCCTCTGGCTATGCTTTATTTTTCCTCTTCAGAAAGTAATGATAAACGAAGTGGCCTTGACAAGATACTGTGAGGCTTAAATATAATGGACTGTGCAAATCATTTATGCACATGATAAAAAGTTAATAATAAAGAAATTGTATCTATTAATAGTCTATTCCTTGACTGTGCTACAATGCTAAGTGATGCAGGGCAAGCACATCTAGCTACATCACAGTTAGGTTATAGCAATTTTGAAACATGCTCTAATATTTTTTCCAATACAATGGATTGAAAAACAAATATTTTATTATTAATAAATAGAACAACCAATATTATATAGTTTTCAGGGAGTAAAGTATGGTTTCCTAATGTAAGAAAAATATAATGTAAAATAAATTAGGGGTTATGATTAAATCATCAGATTTCCTTAAATGTTCCTAAACTGATACCTGTGGTTCTATTATAATTTCATATTGTACACTGGGAAAATAATTTCCAAAAGTGGTGCACTATTGAAAGTTGCTGTTCTTAATGCAGCTATGACCATTCAGGCCTTTACAGCCATTGAAGCAGGACAGTCTCCCCAAGCATGATTGGCTACCATAAAAAGCTAAAATGTTACGCTCAGGATGCGAGGCTAAGCACTGCACTCAGGGTGAGCCGCTTTCAACCCAGAGAAGAGCATGTCTGATTGCATGTGGGTTGATGCCCCAGGTCCCAATTTATTTCTAATATCAGAGATCAGACCTCTACTCTTGCCTGATGCATCTAAAACAAAAAGGGGGAACTGTAGAGAGCTGTGTGATGCCGCACCTTAAAGATGGAGCTGGTTTCCGCCTTCCACCTTCCTGATGGTGAGTGCTCTCTGTCACAAACAACTCCACATTTGGCTAAAGCCAAGGATCTGGCTTGCTTCGATGTATGTGGACCTATCTGCATTGCCCACATGGCACACTGGGGTTGGCTACCCAGAGGCTATTTAGGCTGTGGGCTGGCTTTCCCCAGGGTCAGATGATTGTTCAAGGTTCCTGAATAAACTGGATTGAAAAATAAAAAAAAAACAACCTATCATACACTGAGTGTTTTACACAACAAAATTTTATTTCTTACAGTTTGAGAGACTTGAAATTTTTAAGCAGTGTTTATTAAATTAAATAAGTAACTCCAAGTCACATTTACAAAAAAAAATTAAAAAATTTCTGAACTATTAGACATTTTAATCCTGTCCATTAAAAAAATAAGAGCTGACTTCCATTAACATGACCTAGAGAAAATGACTTAAAAACATCAAAGCAGATGTTAAGACTCTTAACTAAACCTTGGGCAGAGTGCAGGGAATCATGTGAAAGAAGCGGAAGTTAGTAAGACCTGGAAATATATCTGGGCACAGGGGTCTTTTCTGAGACTGATTCTCCAAGCAAGGACCATACATAGATATAACCTAGAACCCCTGCTCACACGTAGTCCATGGTAGCTCAGTATACAGATGGGTTTCCCTAGTAAGGAAAACATGGACTGTCTCAGACATGAACTCAGTGGCTGGCTCTTTGACCTCCCCCTCCACCAAGGGAGGAACAGCCTTGGTAGGCCAAAAGGAGGAGATTGCAGCCAGTTCTGATGAGAACTGATAAGCTAGGTTCAGACAGAGTGGGGAAGGACCTTCCCTATCAGTGGACTTAGAGAGGGACAGGGAGGAGATGAGGGAAGAAGGGTGGTTTTGGGAAGGCATGAGGGAGGGGGCTACAGCTGGGATACAAAGGAAATAAACTGTAATTAATATAAAATTTGATTTAAAAAAAGAAAAAACATTGAATTGCAATATCTTCACACAGTAAAACATTTTACACCAAAATAATACCCAGTTGTTGAGCAACCAGTATATGTCTATGATCATAACATGATTTACATACTCCTCTCTTTTATTATTTATCATCTTGTAACTTTTTCTCTGAAGTCAGTGATATGGATGGTAATACAAAAGCACCATGTCTTTGCCCAGTATATCCATTTATTTTTATTGGAGAAATATCAGCTGTAAACTTGATGAATTGCAAATGTGCAATTCTAATGCTGAAAACTGAAACCACCCAAGAAACAAGATAGGATAGATAACAGTGTGCTTTTTGATATTGTAAAAATTACATAAGTGAAGACTTGTGACCTGCAACTCCAGGGTATAAATTTAGAATGACTTTTCTTTACAGAAGGAATGAAAATAAAATGTTTCATTTCCACCAGAAAATAACCAATATGGCTCTATAAGTATGTATTTGAAGGCAAATGAAAAATATTCCCTACTAGTATTTCATAACACTTTGTATAGGGCCACTGGGACCTGGGATTTGGCCTGAAGAAATTTATAATAGTGATTTTAAGCATTTGCAGGAAAATGAGAAAATTTAAACATTCTCAGTAATATCACTCAATACAGTATATCTTCATTTCTCTAATAAAAAAAAAGAAATTTCTGCTGATCAAGTCATTATATAGTTTATGCTCTTTGGGGGGAAAGTAATGGCAATGCCTAACTTATGTTCTTAGGGTTCATCTCAATATTGACCTTTTATGATTCCAGAGGGGCTAGAGCTAGAGTCTTAATAGAATGAAATGAAGTTATTAAAACATGTAACTCTATAATATCTATTTTTTTCACTGTTCACTCTAGAGTACACACATTTCTTTCAATCTAAAAAGGCAGGAAAAGATTTACCCCTGTGATCTTCTAAGTTTTCATTTATCTTTACTGAGAACTTTCTTAGAATGTTTTTGTAATTAACTATACTTTCCTTGAGAGAAAATTTTATTTCAATAAAAATAAAACAGAAAGGAATGTGTATACACCAACAAGAGTAGACTTGTAACTTCTATTTCCTAAGTCATTTACTAAAGAAATTTTACTGAAATACTGCTCAATAATTTCTGAAGGTCAACTTAAAGTGAGTTTGTGGCATGGTCAGATAAGAGAAAACTGCCTAGAGCCGTGTTATTCACATCATTAATCAGAAAAATGAAGAACTTAGAAGAAAGCAGCCTGGAAATATGAGTTATGAGGGCTAGAGAAGAATATATAATTCCATTCACTAGAGTGTGAAAGTTTTCCATATATCTGCTACTCTTAAATCAGTAATAGTTAAGGATGAAGCTTTATGAGATTTTGAAATAAAATGGCATTCTTCATAATAATATATGCCAAAATTTTATGAAGCAGGTGCCAAGGCCACAAAAAATCAGCAACCCAAATTATTTTAGTAAGGTATTGTTTGGAATTTTGAAAGAAATGTATAGGTTGGTCTGTACCTTTCTTTGAACTTGGATCATTCATAAAAGAAATAAAACTATTCCTTGTTCCTCTGAAATCTTACACAGCTATAACTATGTAGATTGATATGGCTAAGTAAAAATATAGTTCCTGGTGCATGCCAGGTTGTTTTCATTTATTAAACACAAAGAGATACGCAATTATAGAAGTACAACCTGTAATAATTTATATAGTATAGAGAAGGAAATAAAAACTTGAAAGTAATTTGTTTGAGAATGAAAAATATTAGGACATATTCTGAAATCCATAGTAATAAAAAAATAACATTCTTTATTCCCTAAACCTTGCTGATTCATATTGATTACATACAGAAGATGCTTGTTCTAATTTTTTTCTCAATTATACATGTACCTTGATCCCTACTAAAAGTTTAGGAGTCAAAGGGGCAGTCCCTTCATACAGTTTATTCTGGACCAAGTAAACTAGAGCATGTTGTGCTGGGCAGAAAAAAAAATTGTGACCCTGCATGACGAAGGTGGAAAGTAAGAACTGACTCCAGAAAGTTGTCCTCTGACCTCCACATGTGTTCTGTGCATTCCTCCAGCTGTGCACACTTTACACATGTGCACGCTCACATGTACACACACACATAAGCACACATGTACACATGCACATGTTCAAAAACAAAGAAATAAAGTGAAAATATTTCATATACATAAATGTGAACACTGAGAGAAAGTGTGCCTTTTAGCTATTTTGCCAATTAGTAATTAAATTAAACTGTTGAAACATGTACCCCAAGCTGAACTAGAGCTCCCCTATAACCAAAGATGAGTTTGAACTCATAAGCTTCCTGACTGCTGGGATTATAGATATTTATAACTAGACTTAGTTACAGATAACATACTGGACTCATTTTTTCTAAAAGAATTAGAAAACAGGAGTGAAAACCTGGATATCTACCAGCGCTAAACACATTCTTTAACAGTTCTTATCTTTTCCCCAACTACCCTAATCTTGATCATTTTACCTCTCGACTTTGGCATGCCTATTGGTGTTGTCCTAGGTCAGCTTTGAAACATAGATGCTAAGTGTCATTTTTCAGACTGAGGAGAGGAAGGAAGGGCCAATGACTGAGATGTAAATTGAGTTAATAAAAATAGTAAAAGTAAAAAAGCAAGAAAAAGGTGACAAGTATTAATACTAACAAAAATGAAGCAGCCTAAGTGTATAACCTATATATTATTTTCTTAACTTGAAGCCTAGCAGTTGAAAATTTTCAGCAACATTTCCAGCTCAATTTTTCTTCTCTCTTGTATCTTGCTTCTCTAACATGCTCCTCAGTCAGCATATTTCTGCAATACCCAGGGTTCTTTTCTATTTCTGACATGAAATCATTGTCTATCTTCCTTCCTTCCTTCTTTCTCTCTCTCTTTCTCTTTCTTTCTTTGTTCTCTATTTTCCTTCCATCTTTCTTTTCTCTTTCATTCATTCACTCAGTCTTTCTTTTCTCCTTGTCTGTCTCTCTCTTTCTTTCCTTTATAAAAACTCTTTTCAATTAACCTGAATTTAAAAGTTTTAATTGTACATTTTAATACAGTATATATAACATATACACAATAATTGGCATATTATAAAAGTCACCAAATTCTAATTTTACAATTAGATGCTAGTAAATTTAAATTAAACACTTGCGCAGTCATCATAATATTCTAGATGTAGAAAGCATTCACTATAATAAAAATATTCTTTTAATAGTTTGCAGTTAATTCATGCTCTTCTGTTTTCCAGTCTCAGGTGAAAACTAACATGCTTCTACTTACAGATTTTCCCTTTCTGAGTATTCCAATGAATCAAAATATGTAATGTTTATGACTTGAGATATAGTTGCTTGTAACCAGCAGAGGTGTTTCTTTATAAGTGTACCTATGTAAATGCATTTACTGTTTTTTCCCATAGTTTTGCTTTTTTGTTTATCTTCTCAAACTAATAAGTTTTAACTTATTTATCTTCTCTATTTTTCTGTTGCTCATATTTATTAATTTCTACTCTGAACTTGATTTTTTTTTAACCTCCTTTGCTTAGAGTTCAATATTCTCTCCTAATTTCAGGTTTACTCCATTGAAAATGTGAGTATTTGGGGGAACGTCCTTCTTTTTATAGATATTTTTCTAAAGCTATAAAAATATTCCCCAAAGCAATGCCTTAGCTTTAGGGTAACCATAAAAACTCTTTGGCAGAAAGTAAAATAAATAAAATAAAATTATTTGATTCAGACACAAAGAAAATATAGGTAACAATGCATATAGCTAACAAGGGCAAATTGAAGAAAGAGAAGGAAAAGACTATTTAAAGATAAAACTAAAAGACCCAGAAGAGGAACAAGCCTATCAAATAAAGCTAAATTATATTCAAAAGTAAAAAAATAGAAATTAATACAGTTAAGAAAACTGGCAATTTGACAATGCCCGACAATACCAAGTATTGGAGGTATGTGGCAATAGTAAGTTTTAATGTAATACTGGCAAAGTTATACAGCAATTATCACGAAGAGATTTGCTCTGTGAAGAAATAGGAAGTTTAGAAATATATAACAACCTATTATAATCTAATAAATTAACTTCTATAAAATTTATCATAAATATTTACAAGGTATAAAACAACATACCATCATCATAACAGTGTAAAATTAAAATAAAATAAGCTTCAATAACAGAAGAATCGTTAAATGGATCTTGGTCTGCTCAGTGAGACACTAAACAGAAATAAAGTAGTTATAGGAACATATATCACATTAATAACAATAAGTATATAACGTTGCACAAAATTACAAGTTGTGAAGATCATAAAGAGTTTAATGGTCCTGTCTTTGGCCCCCTCCCTCATCTCCTCCCAATCCCACCCTCCCTCCTTCTTCCCCATGCCCTTCCCCTAGTCCACTGATAGGAGAGGACCTCCTCCTCTTCTATCTAATAATAATTAAAACAAAGATAAAAAACATACATATTCTTTTCTATTACATTTTAAAATATATTTTTCTTCTATAATAAAATTTTATACATACAAAACAGCTTAATGGTGATCATGTAGAAATATAAAATTTTCAAATTATACTATTTGTTATTTGTGGATTCATTACTCAGGATGGTCTAGGTTGTGCCTTGGTAAAATCATGAACAACAATATGATCTCAGAAGCTATGAACAGCAAAAATTCCTTCCTTTCTTGTGCTGTGTATCAACTGCATTCACAGAAGTTTACTTATTCAAATCATCTTCATCAAGGGTCTTTGAAAGCTAGAAAGGCAACTATCTATAAAGCTGTAGGTTACCACGGGTGATGAAAATAGACAGTACCAGATAAATTGATAAAGAAATTTGTCCTGGAAATGTTAACATGTCACTTCAAATTAATTTAATGACTAGACATAATCATATATATTCCACTCAACCACAAGAAAGCCAGTCAATATAATACTGTTATATACACCAATATCTAAGTCCTAAAAAATATTTTGTGAATAGAATTAATTAGTAACCGGAATATGGAGACACCTAGTTCAGGATATTGTCTACTAGCACAAAAATTAAAAATTCTAAGTAACTGATAGAAAAAAGTGAGGCTTCCACACTATGCTTATTTTTTTATAAGATCATGGTAAGCATAGTAAGATATTGGTACATTTCAAAGCACTATTGGTAGGCATATAGCTATTTGTTTTATTGTACTATGTAACTGTATTATGGTAGGATTGCTTAGAAACTTTAATGTATAAGAAGAAAAGTTAAAAATTAATAATAACTTACATTTAAGAATAAAGAAGATAAAGTATTAAGAATGAAAAAGACAAACCAACTGGATGTGGTGTCATATAGCTATAATCCCAGCATTCACAGAGTCAGAGGCAGAAGTATCTTTGTGATTTTGAAGCCAGCCTGGTCTACAAAGTGTGTCCAGGACAGACAAGGCTACACAGAACAACCCTATTTCAAAACACCAAAAAAAAAAAAAAAAGACAAACTATTCTTAGAAAAGATATTGTTGAAAAGTTATGAGAAATACAGTCATTGTATAGTTCTTTTTGTTTGCTTCTTGGAGGTAGAAGAGAAGACAAGTTTTTATTGCTGAAGACACAATGCACTTCAGACAAAGGTTTTAGAGACCTCTAAGCTAGAACTTGCTTGACTGGCTTCTCCCTGAGGAATAGCCTTCATGATACTAGAAAGCACTATGCAAGCTTCCAAAATGAGGAAGCAACCAACAGTCTTATCCAAGTATGATACCAAGTATGATACTTATCCAAGTATGATATGATGACCAGAATGGTATAATAACCTTAAGAGTTCAGCAGTGGTGCATTTATCTTGGCAGTAACCAACAACTCTCCAATTAAATGTCAGACCTCCTCAGCAAGAAGGAAACCATGCCTGGTACCCTGGTACGTGAAGCATAGACAACTACCCAGAGCAATGCAATCATAGATTATGGAGATGAACATACAACTACCACTTTACTAAACTAACATAATTTCTAAAGTCATTCTAAATATTAGTTGTTATACCCACAGATAAGTGTAGTCTACAAACCCTCAAAAATGAAACTTGTTTTTTTAACAGAGAAGGGCACAGTCAATCAAACATACAGTTGTGGACCTCAGTTCCAATGGATACAGTTACAAAAAATTCCTACACATAGAGATCAGGAAACGTTGCAGAAGTAGGAGTAGAACGGTTCTAAAAAGTCAAAGAATCAGAGAACTTGCTGTTAGAATGTGTTTCCTAGCAATATCAGGAACTTCACCGGTAAAGTATCGTCAGCATAGCTGCCTAAGCACACTCTGAACAAGGACAACAGAAAACATGCCAAAGCAGGCAGGAAAGAGCCCATGAGGCCTCAACCATACACAAAGAACTACAGGCAACAATAGAATGCTAAGAGTGGGAGAAACAGTATGATAGAGGGAAGAGTATGCTAATTACCCAATATGAATTTGTCAGCCTTGAGCATGTTCATATAAGTAATGTTATACATACTAAGCATAATATATTTAAGCATATGTGTATAGACATATATCTATACAACAATAATTAATGAAAAAAAAGCTGAAGACATCTCATTGAACATGAAGACATCAAGCTAGTGCCTAACTAAAGCCATTACTCCTACTGAGAAGTATTCATGGAACTTTAAAGGTATTTAATTTCAAAATGAGTACGCAGTTAACATATTTTCCTACTAAGAAAAAGAAAATCAAAATAATATTGAATTTGTATATGAAACTTACCCAATAATTCCAAAGTTTGTCTTGGCAGAAAATACAAAAGAATTGTTAGCAAATATTAGATAAGAGGAATAATCAGAGTCTTGACACAGAGATATGAAAAAGCTATTTTAATTCTGTCATCCTTGTAATTAAGTCATGGATATGTATAGATAGAACTATTTGATTAATTATAGATTTTAGACATGCATCTAATTATATACTGCCATTAAGTTTGTAATGCAAGCATCATTTTCAATATTTGTTAAAAGAGAACTAATCAATAAATCATGTAGGAAGGAGTTTATCTACTTAGAATAATAATGATTATAAGATAAAGCTGAACTAATATAAATCGCATACAAACTGTATTTCACATTTTGTTTTAAATTATTGAAACAATTATTTCTTTTTTAACACAAATCTGTGAAATAAAAGTATGATTCTTCATTTTCACAGATGAAGAAACAGGATCCAAGAGGTTAGGTGATTTTTCTCAAGGTCGTTTTGCAATTAAGTGGTGGAGCCTGCCCTCAATACAAGGGTTTGTTGTTGTTTACCAAAAAAGCCTAATTTTTGACTGCTAAGCTTGATTACTGCACTGCAATGCCCTCAAATAAATTCCACATAGGTTGCATATTTAAATGCTAAAATTTATATTGTAGTCAAAGGACATATATGTAAGTGATTTATTTTCTTATGGCGGGTCATACTTTTATAAGGCTTTACAAGCATATCAAGAAATTATAAAAATCAATAAAGATGCTGACATGATCGTGAAGCTTCTTTTTAGCTAAAAATCACATAACTGAAATTAAAAGATATAGGGAAGGATCTGAAATACATTTGAAGATAAGTTTAATATTCAAAAGCTGTTTATAAATAAAACCAAAAGCATTCTAAAAAGTATTCTAAAAATGGGGTGGGTGAAATATGCACAATATCTGATCATTATGATTAATGAAATATTGTTTCTCTTCACTTGTTATTAAATGTGTAGATGAAAATCTTTTACTTTTCCCATGACATTAATAATGACAGAAAGTGTTAACACGGACAAAAGAGCAAGGGGACTCCCAACTGATGTGAGAATATCTGTGCATGAATAAGAACAAAAATTATGCCAGGGTTTTTAGAAGAGCAATTAATATTGTGCTTCAATTTTAAAAAATCATTAACATATTCTATGAATACTTCCTAAGGTTATAGCAAAAGTGTAATGTGCACAAATATTTTCAATGCAGAATTATTGTCAATAGGCATCATTGGTTAAAGAATAAGAAAAATTACTAAATGATTAAGAAACGTGTTCACTTGATAGATTTGCAAAGTAATGGAAGATTACAGAAGTCATGCAAACAGGGATGTGTAATGATATAAAAGTATTTTCCAATATATTGGTTAATAAAAACAAAAATCATGACACCATGCCATCACACCATAAATATATACATATATGTATATATGTATACTATGATCTTATTTGTTTGAAAGTGTGTTTGTGTGTGGGTGTGCATACACCTACATAAATGATAAATGGGTGATTTTAATCTTTTTTATGTTTCTTTCATAAATATTTCTAGGTTTGTATTATTTTTAAAAATTGATAGTATATAATCTCAAAAACTCAAAAAGCAATGCAGTAGTTTCTTTCTACTCCTCAAAACATAAAAATCTTATTGAAAAATTCTACTACTCCTAGTATGCCTCCTTCTAATTTTTCAATCATTATTTAATTAGTATCATAGAATATCATCTTTAAAAATATCTTATGACCTCAGTGGCTGGCTCTTTGATCACCTCCCCTTTGAGGGGGGAGCACTCTTGCCAGGCCACAGAGGATGACAATGCAGCAAGTGCTGATGAGACCTGATAGGCTAGGGTCAGATGGAAGGGAGAACCTCCCCTATCAGTAGACTTGGAGAGGGTCATGAGAGGAGATGAAAGAGGAAAGGGGGGATTGGGAGGGAGGGAGAGAGGGAGGGGACTATAGCTGGGATATTAAGTTAATAAACTGTAATTAATATAAAAATAAAAATTTAATAACAAAAAAGTAAAAAATATATCTTCTGTCACATGTTACAGAATCAGCAGCCAAGGGCATATATATATATATATATATATATATATACATATACATACATATATATATATATTTTTTCAGTCCCTATGTCTTTTCTCAAATCTGGTCTCAAGGGATCAGGCATGACAGTTCTATCACCGAATTTCAGATTAAAATATATACTATATAAATTTAAGGACATATAAATATATATGTATACATGTATGCTTATATTTGTGTGTATATTCATATATATTCAAGGATAATATAAAAGTAATATAAATTTAAGAACACACACACACACACACACACACACATATATATATATATAAAGCTCTTGGCCTTTTCCTTAAGGACAAATATATTAATCTTGGCCTATTTCAAGGCTCACTATTTTATAATGTTCTTGATATAAGTGCTGATCTATAACATTAGGCAAGTCACTTCCAATAATTTCTTGTATACTTTTTCTATATCAATTATTAATTTGCATTATTTTAGAGACTTATCATGCCCTACAGAAATGCTTAAAATGTAAACATTTTAGCACATTTTAGTACTAGGGCAGAACCTCGGAAACATGTCACTACTGACAATTTTGGCTAGATGATACTTTATATATATAGGCAGAAAGGTGTCGGTTGTAAATTGTAAAAAAATTATCACCATGTCTAGAAAGCACTTTCTAGATGCCAATAGGAATTGCTCTATTCCCATTTCACCCCATGTTTTGACATTGAAAAATATTTCCAAATTTTGCCAAAATACAATAAGTGGGAAAATACATTTCATTTAAAGCCAGTGAGATTTACCCAGAGCTCTATTTTTAGCATAAGATTGCACATCAATACGAACACACATGTGCACATCTAAGTGTATATTTATTCATATATAAATTTTTATATATTAAATTTGCACATCAAATTTGTGAAATAAACAAAGTACATACTGTCAAAAGACAGATAAGATTACATGACTACATAGGGAGACTCTGTCTCAAAAGAAAAAATAAAGAATATAAAATTTGAATTTACAGCCTGACATGGTATTATCCATTTGTAGCTTCAGCTCTCAGTATGCAAGCACAAAAATATTCCTGTGAATCTGAAGCTAACTCTAGCTACTGGGCTTCACAGCAAGTATCATAGCAGCCAAGACACAGCTATACAGAAAGACCCTGTCTCACGGAAAAAAGTAAAGATAACATTGAACTTCATAAAACATACAGAGATTCATTCAAGAAAGGATGACTAGATAATAAAAATCATGAAAATGTCACAAGAAAACAGCACTGATAAACAAGTAAACAGAAATAAAAATTATTAGGACTAAGGAACTGATTGGATATAGCTAAACCAAATTAGGCATTTTCTACCTAAATAGAGAACTACCCAAATTTATGTTTCGGCCATTTTTCTTTTTTTAAAAATCCATATCCAATCATTTTAATTTACTTTGTATCCAGGCTACAGACCCCCATTGTCTCCTCCCAGTCTCACCCTCACTCCCTCTTCTCCCCCTATACTCCTCTTCTGGTCCATGATGGGGTAGGTCCTCCTTCCCTTCCCTCTGCCCTGAGCTTATCAGGTCTCATCAGGACTGGCTACATGATCTTCCGCTATGGCCTGGAAAGATTGAACCCCCAGGGAGAGATGATCAAAGAGCCAGACACTGAGTTCATGTCAGAGAGAGCCGCTGATCCCCTTACTAAGAAACCCACTTGGAGACTGGGCAGCCAACGGGCTACATCTGAGCTGGGGTTTCTAGGTACTCTCTATACATGGACCTTGGTTGATTCATCAGTTCTGATGGCCCCCTTGGACAGAGAATTTTTGGTGCTGTTGGTTTGCTTATGGAGCTCCTGTCCCCTCCAGGTCTTTCTATCTCCCCCTTCTTCCACAACATTCTCTATACTCTGCCCAAAGTTTGGCTACAATTCTCAGCTTCTCCTTCAATACCATGATGGGTAGAGTCATTCAGAGGCTCTCTGTGGTAGGCTCCTGTCCTGTCCCCTGTCTTCTCCCACTTCTGATGTCTATCCTGTTTGACCTTCTGGTTTCAGCCTTTTTCCTAGGGTCCTTGTTGTTTACCTTTTCTTTCTTCAAGGAAGAACTTGCTTAAGCTCACAGGGGCCTTCTTTCTGCATAATTCTACACTGATGGACTGAATCAGAGAATTTTATAAATCCCGGGGTGAATTCAACATCTGCCCTCTGAATCCTTTCTAGGAGGGAAATCAGTGAGCTAGTGACATTGAAGGCATAACTGAATAAAAAGAAACAATAGAACTACCAAAGTAGGATGTAAAAAAAAATAAAAAAAATAAATAATAGGATGTAAACATTTTAATTCTTCCTGATTTACAAGCCTGTAGTAAAAACTTCCTTTAAAAAAATTTGTCAGTATGCTCTTGCTTCTTTTCTTCCTCTTGTAATCAAGTAAATTAATTTTGATAAGAATCTTTGGTTAATATAGTGACCAAGAGTCATCTTTAATCACTCTAGGTACTGCAAAAAGAAAAGAAAAGAAAGAAAGAAAGAAAGAAAGAAAGAAAGAAAGAAAGAAAGAAAGAAAGAAAGAAGAGATCCTAGAGTGTCTTGTCATTTATTGACCAGGGCAGATTGCATTTAAAGAGAGCATTAGGGAAATGGCAGCATATATAATCCATACATACACACACTTGCACACGCATTTTTAATAAACCAGAGGTTATCAACCCAACTGTACTTTCAGAGGCAGGGGATCTGCATTGTTGACTGAAATATCCTAGGTGATTTGCCTTGCCCACATGTTCATCCTTTATAGTCTTTTTTTCAATATTGAAACCTCAGTGATCCTTTTAAATCTCACAAAAATCACAACTTAATTCATGTTTTATTTTCTCTAAAATCATTATTGAAAGAATCGAGAATGCAAAGTATCTTAATTCCATGTAAGTGGTGTTTTTAAAATACTCAATCACAGTTAAATTTTTTAAAGTGTAAAAGTATGTATGTGACACATGAACACATAGATATCTATGCATATTCATTTAAATGCAGTGAAAGATTTAATTAATTTTCAGTAAGTTCTACACTTTTGTTTTATAAATCCCAGTACTTAGAATGCAGAAGCAGGCACATCTCTACGGATGTGAGGTTATCTTTGTCTTAACAGACAACATTGGGAAGTTTTTAGTTAACCTTTTGTCAATCAGTGAAAACTATTACATTAAAATGCCACCATAAATAATATAATAGTAGAAATAACAAAAGAATATGTAAGACAACAAGGCTTAGAGAAGAACAGTGTACCCTATGAGAATTTGTTTTAAACTTATGGGTTAAAGTCTAAGTGAAAATTATTTGGGCAGGAACAGAATGAAACAGTAAATTTTATTTTAATACACCTTTGTGAAGCATCAAAAATGTTAATTCTTTTTGTATGTATTAGCTCATTGTTAACTCTTCACAATAAATTTTTGATGCAAATATTAGCATCATAGTATAGATATAGATAAAAGCCTTGAAGTCTCAGAGGTTTTCTGTTCAAGAACATTGAGACAGAAAATGAAGAATTCAGTATTGTCACAAAATTTGTCTGATTTATAAGTGATACTCAGTTTACCTGTCAGGAAATTGTGTTTTGTATCATTTCCCTTCAAGTTCACATATTACCTGATTTTCATCCACTGTGTGATTTGTCCTGGAAACACTGAGCAGTAACAGATCTCTAAGATAGATCATTTTATCTTGCTTTTCTTACTCTTATCATCATGACATATATTCATTCTATATTTTTTAGTACTGACAATTATACTTTTATTTCTGTGACTAACTGGATCCAATAAAAATGAAATGTATTATATTTATGGACAGTTGTGAACAACAACATTAAAAATCATTTCAAGAAATATTAAGACATTTTTTATTACAACCCTCTTCAAGCATTTACACAGTTGAATGCACAATGAACAACACATCTCATTACCTTTGTCTTGTTAACTGGCAATTTATCTTTAACAAATGATTGCATAAGTATGAAGCAATTCTTGTCTGTCTAAATCTGATAAATCCTATTGTTCAGTTTATCAGTGAAATTCTGAATACCATCATTAATCACACACACGTAGTCTTTAAAGTACTACAGTTTATCTGTAATATCTGCATATTACACTAATATGTACCATGAATATTTTGTAAATGTGAGGCAATATAATGTTTTTCTCTTTAATTGACACAAGATACCAACATGCTTAAGAAATACAATGCAACATTTCAATGAATTTATAAAATATGGATGATTTAATTTTTTCTTTGTAAGTTATATGATTACCAGTAAGTTGGCAGGAATGACCTCCAAGTGGTTCATACTTCTAAGAGAAAATAAAATCAAATGTTTAGCCCAAGTGGACACAAAGCAAATACTACAAAAAAAAAAAAAACAAAAAAAAAACAGTTTTTCTATGTTAGTTCCAGAGCAACTAATCATGCTGCCTTAACATACAGACTTTGGACCTATAGGATTATAACTGTGTGTAAGATAATGAAAACGCCATGGGGAAAAAAAATCTCATAAGCCTACTGCAGGAATTCTCTATATTTATACCAAAACTATTAAGGGATGTTATGTTACATTATACATTATATGAAGCTTATGAACCTATTAAGAAATATGTAAGTTAGGGGCGGAGGAAGATGGCGACCAGGACACACAGTTTCTGAGCTGTGGAAGAGCTAAACGTCTGAGTTGGTGAGTGGAAGGACCTCTAACCTAGGAAAACAACTGTGAGGCTTTCTAAACAATAGGGAACATCGCAGGAGGTGAAAACTTTGGTCACTGGTCACCTGGGACTTGTTTGGGGAAGGTGAGAAACAATCCTTTGATCTCCTAGCACTCCCCTCCCCCAGACCTCCCTCCTCCTTGGCACAGGTGACTCATCTTTCTCAGCGCATACCTAACTGCCTGGGGTCTGCAGCCACTGAGGTGGAACTCCAAGCCTTTTAGTGGCAAATGCCACCAGTAGCCATCTCAGAGTTCCAGATTTGCGTGGCGGCTACACCATCCTCCCAGGGCCCAAGGCCATACTAGCTCCACAGGATCGCGCACATGGACAATACGGCCCGCCCAATCCCACAGTGACAGAGAATATGCTATATACGCACCAAAACCAGGCAGAAACGCCATACAAGCTAGGCACACCAGGCGCTGAGGCTCCCAAGTTTGGAGAGAACAGTGAAGAGGCCCCAGGACTTACCAGAAAGCATCTGGACTAGCAACCCAGTCTCCAGTTACAGCAGGATTTCCTAACCTGGTGGCAGAGCAGCACTGAGCTGGCGGGGCACATCACCCCTCCAGTTTAAGACTAACCAGAGCCAAACCAGAGAACAGAGAGTCTGGTTACCCCGATCCCTACTGACATGACTACCTTGAAATTTCCAGCTGCGGCAAGACCTCATAACCTGACAGTGACAGCAGCGCGGAGCTGGCTGAGGACATCAAAGAAGCAGGGCCAAACTAGAGAGCAGAGAGCCCGGATACCCCGATCTCTGCCAAGTAACCTGCCTGTACAGCTAGCCCTCAGCACACACTGAGGACACGGGATCTCTCTCAGCTTCCTGAAGAACTCTCTAGACGCCAGAGAGAGACAGTAACAGTCTGATCTGCAGAATCCAAAAACAAACAGGGAAGATTTCCGATAAGCCAATGGCCAGGGGTAGGCGAAAGAACAGTTCCAACATAAAGCAGGACAACATGACTTCACCAGCAAACCCCCAAATCGATGGATACTCCAATTCATCAGAAGCACAGGAAAATGACTTTAAAGCCATGCTTACCCAATTATTTGAGGTTCATAAGGAGGAAATGAACAAATCTTTCAAAGAGTTGGCCAGTCAATTGGAGGTAAAGAAAGAAGAAATAGACAAAATCCTTAAAGAAACACAGGCAAACATAGCCAAACAAATAGAGACACAAATAGAGATAAAATTAGTGACATATAAAAAGGAAATGAACAAAGAAATAGAGACCATCGTAGAGAGACAGGAATCTAAATTCAAACAGATGAAAGAAATGGTGCAAGGCATAAACTCACCAATAAAAATACACAGGCTAACAGAATGGTTAAGGAAACAGGATCCAACATTCTGTTGCATCCAAGAAACACACCTATGCTACAAAGATAAACACTACCTCAGAGTAAAGGGCTGGAAAACTGTTTTTCAAACAAATGGTTCCAGAAAACAAGCTGGAGTAGCCATCCTAATATCTAATAAAATAGACTTTCAACCCAAGTTAATCAAAAAAGATAAGGAGGGCCACTATATTCTCATCAAAGGAAAAATCCACCAAGAGGACATCACAATCTTGAATATCTATGCCCCAAATACAAGAGCACCTACATTTGTAAATGAAACATTATTAAAGTTTAAATCATACATTGATACTAATACCTTAATAGTGGGAATCTTCAACACCCCACTCACATCAAGGGACAGATCAACTACACAGACACCAAATAGGGAAATAAAAGCACTCACAGAATCCCTAAATCAAATGGACCTAATAGACATCTGCATGTCTTTTCACCCAAACTCAAAAGAGTACACCTTCTTTTCAGCACAGCATGGAACCTTCTCCAAAATAAACCATATAGTGGGTCACAAAGCAAGCCTCAACAGATACAAAAGGATTGAAATAATCCCTTGTATACTATCTGACCACCATGGATAAAAGGTGGACAGCAACAACAATAAAAACAACAAAAAGCCAAAACAAACATGGAAACTGAACAACTTACTCCTCAGTGACAGCTGGGCTAAGGAAGAAATAAAGAAAGAAATTAAAGACTTCCTAGAATTCAATGAGAATGAAGGCACAATATACCCAAATTTATGGGACACATTGAAAGCACTACTCAGAGGAAAATTTATAGCACTAAGCACCTACAAGAAGAAATTCGTAACATCACATTCAAACAACTTAATGGCCCAACTGAAAACCCTAGAAAAAAAAAAAAGAAGCAGATACACCCAAGAGGAGAAGATGGCTGGAAATAATCAAACTAAGGGCTGAAATAATCAATTAGAAACAAATACAACTATTCAAAGAATCAATGAAACAAAAGGCTGGTTCTTTGAGAAAATCAACAAAATAGACAAACCCTTAGCCAAACTAACTAAAAAGCAGAGAGAAACTATCCAAATCAGCAAAATCAGAAATGAAAATGGGGACATAACTACAGACACTGAGGAAATCAAAACAATTATTAGGTCATACTACAAAAGCCTATATGCCACAAAATTTGAAAATCTAAATGAAATGAATAATTTTATCGACAGATTCCATCTACCAAAATTAAGTCAAGATCAGGTAAAAAGACTGAATAGTCCTATATCTCCCAAGGAAATTGAAGCAGTCATTAACAGTCTCCCCTCCAAAAAAAGCCCTGGGCCAGATGGTTTCAGTGGGGAATTCTACCAGACCTTCAAAGAAGTGCTAACACCAATTTTCCTCAAACTATTCCACAAAATGGAAACAGAAGGAACACTACCAAACTCATTCTATGAAGCCACAGTCACCTTGATACTTAATACCTAAACCACACAAAGATCCAACAAAAAAAAGAAAACTTCCGACCTATCTCTCTTATGAACATTGATGCAAAAATACTCAATAAAATACTTGCAAACCGAATCCAAGAACACATCAAAGATATCATCCACCATGACCAAGTAGGCTTCATCCCAGGCATGCAATGGTGGTTCAACATAGGGAAATTGATCAATGTAATCCACCACATAAACAAACTGAAGGAAAAAAACCACACGATCATCACCTTAGATGCCAAAAAAGCATTTGACAAAGTCCAACACCCATTTATGTTTAAAGTCTTGGAGAGATCAGGGATAGAAGGCACATACCTAAAGATAGTAAAGGCAATATATAGCAAGCCTATAGCCAACATCAAACTCAATGGAGAGAAACTTAAATCAATCCCACTGAAATCAGGGACAAGACAAGGCTCCCCATTGTCTTCATATCTCTTCAACATAGTACTTGAAGTCCTAGCCAGAGCAATAAGAAAACTAAAGGAGATCAAGGGGATACAAATCGGAAAGGAAGAGGTCAAAGTGTCACTATTTGCAGATGATATGATAGTATACATGAGCGACCCCAAAAATTCAACCAGAGAACTCCTTCAGCTGATAAACACCTTCAGCAAAGTGGCAGGATACAATATCAACTCAAAAAAATCAGAAGCCCTCCTGTATACCAAAAACAAAAAGGTGGAGAAAGAAACATAGGGAAACAACACCCTTCACAATAGCCACTAATAACATAAAGTACTTTGGTGTGACTCTAACCAAGCAAGTGAAAGACCTGTTTGAGAAAAATTTCAAGTCTCTGAAGAAAGAAATCGAAGAAGATCTCGGAAGATGGAAAGATCTCCCGTGCTCATAGATTGGTAGGATTAACATTGTGAAAATGGCCATACTACCAAAAGCAATCTACAGATTCAATGCAATTCGCATCAAAATACCAACTCAATTCTTTACAGTCCTTGAAAAAAAGATTCTCAGCTTCATATGGAGAAACAAAAAACCCAGAATCTCCAAACGATCCTGTACAACAGCACATCATCTGGAGGTATCTCCATCCCTGATCTCAAGCTGTACTACAGGGCAACAGCAATAAAAACTGCATGGTATTGGCATAGAAACAGAAAGGAGGATCAATGGAACCACATAGAAGACCCAGAAATAAACCCACACACCTATGAATACTCGATATTTGACAAAGAAGCCAAATCCATTCAATGGAAAAAAACACAGCATCTTCAACAGATGGTGCTGGACCAACTGGATGTCTACATGCAGAAAAATGAAAATAGATTTATATTTATCACCCTGCGCAAAACTAAAGTCGAAGTGGATCAAGGACATCAACATAAAACCAGATACTCTAAATCAGTTGGAAAAAAAAAGTGGGGAACAGCCTAGAACTCATTGGCACAGGAGACAACTTCCTGAACAGAACACCAACAGCACAGGCTCTAAGAGCAATAATCACTAAATGGGACCTCATGAAACTGAAAACTTCTGTAAAGCAAAGGACATGATTATCAAAAAAAAAAAAAAAAAAACAAAACAAAAACAAAAAAAAATAAATAAATAAAAAACGACTGCCTACAGATTGGGAAAGAATCTTCAACAACCCTTTATCTGAGGGCTAATATCCAGTATATATAAAAAACTAAAGAAGCAGAAAAGCAAAAAACCAAGTAATCCAATTAAAAAATGGGAGACAGAGCTAAACAGAGAATTCTCGATAGAGGAACATTGAATGGCAGAGTAACACTTAAAGAAATGCTCAACCTCATTAGCCATTAGGGAAATGCAAATCAAAACAACCCTGAAATTTCACCTTACACCCATAAGAATGGCCAAGATCAAAATCTCAAGTGACAACACATGCTGGAGAGTTTGTGGAGAAAGGAGAACCCTCCTCCATTGCTGGTGGTAATGTAAACTGGTACAACCACTTTGGAAGTCAATCTGGCACTTTCTCAGACAATTAGGAATAGTGGTACCTCAAGACCCAGATATACCACTCCTAGGTATATGCCCAAAATTTGCTCAAGTACACAACAAGTACATTTGTTCAACCATGTTTGTATCAGCTTTATTTGTAATAGCCAGAACCTGGAAACAACTCAGATGTCCATCAATGGAGGAATGGATATAGAAATTGTGGTATTTTTACACAATGGAATGCTACTCAGCAATCAAAAAGGAGAAAATCATGAAATTTGCAAGGAAATGGTGGGATCTAGAAAAGATCATTCTGAGTGAAGTATCCTGGAAGGAGAAAGACAAACATGGAATACACTCGCTTATATAGACCTACAAGATATGTTAAACATAATGAAATCTACACACCTAAAGAAGATAATCAAGAACATGGACACGGGCAAAAATGATCAATCATCATTTAGAAAGACAAATGGGATGTGCATTGAACGTATGACAGGAGTCTACTGCAAAAGGCATCTGAAAGACTCTACCTGGCAGTGTTTCACAGCAGACACTAAGACTCATAACCAAACCCTTGGCAGAGTGCAGGGAATCATATGAAAGAAGGGGAGTTAGTATGATATGGAAAGGATAGGAGCTCTACAAGGACCAAATATATCCGGGCACAGGGTCTTTTCTGAGACTGACACTCAACCAAGGACCATCTATGGATATAACCTAGAACCTCCACTCAGATGTAGCCTGTGGTAGCTCAGTAACCAAGTAGTTTCCCAAAGTAAGGGGAACAAGGACTATTTCTAACAGGATCTCAAGGGCAGGCTTTGACCTCCCCCCCCAGGGGAGGAGCAGTCCTGTTAGGCCACAGAGGAGGACTTTGTAGCCAGCCCTGAAGATACCTGATAAAACAGGATCAGATGAAAGGGGAGGAGGTCCTTCCCTATCAGTGGACTTGGAAAGGGGCAGGGAGGAGACCAGGGAGGGAGTGTGGGGTTGGGGAGGGAATGAGGAAGCAGGATACAGCTGGGACACAGAGCTAACAAAATGTAACTAATAAGAAAAATAAAATTAAAAAAAAACATATATAAAAAATTAAACACAAATACCGACAGAGACAGACTGAAAGTGAGAGAGAAATTCACTGAGATATAGATCATATTTAAAACAAATGTACAGCATATGTGAGTAAATTAATAAAAATTTAACTAGAAAAAAGAAATATATAGGTTACAAATTAAAAGGTGTTTACCTATACATTTGGTTTATTTAATTAATTTAATTTTTTTATTAATTGCAATTTATGCATTTTGTATCCCAACTGTAGACCCCTCCCTCTTCTCCTCCCATGCCCTTCCCTCAGTCCACTGATAAGGGAAGTCCTCCTCCCCTTCCACCTGACCCAAGCCTATCAGGTCTCATCAAAAGTGGCTGCATTTTCTTCTGCTGTGGCCTGGTAAGGTTGCTTTCCCTCAGCGGGAGATGATCAAAGAGCCAGCCACTGAGTTGATGTCAGAGACAATCCCTGTTCCCATTACTAGGGAACTCACCTGGATACTGAACTGCCATGAATTACATCTGTGCACGCATTCTAGGCTATCATCATGCATGGTCCTGGTTGGAGTATCAATCTCAGAAAAGACACGTGTCCAAAATTGTTTTGATTCTGTTGCTCTCCTTGTAGAGCTCCTGTACCCTCTAGGTCTTTCTATCTCCACTTTCGTTCATAAGAAGTCATGTTCACCTATATAACAAAGGTTAATAATTGTACCACTGATTTGTTTTTGATAGTTACAGAGAAATACCTAATATAATTACCAATAACAAAAATATGTTTATAAAATTTATTTTTTCTAGGAATCGTTTATTAGAAAGCTGAAATTTCTACTACAACATGGAGGGTATTCTATAGACTTCAAATATCATTGATAAAACCCAAGAATTATTGCTGTGACATTTTGACAGATATGACTAGCTAGATAGAAAGGCTTTGTCCTACTCATTGTTATAATCTTTACGTATTCCTTCTAATATTCCAATAAACCAACTACATTAATAAAATCATGAGACTGAAAAAACAGATTCCTTGCACTCTGCCCAGTTTGGCTAAGAGTCTCAGCATCTGCCTTAATACCCTGCTGGGTAGAGTCTTTCAGAGGCCCTCTGTGGTAGGCTCCTGTCTTTTTCTCTGTTTTCTCCTTCTTCCAATATCCATCACTTTTGCCTTTTTGTATGAGGATTGATCATCTTTCCCAGGGTCCTTTTTCTTGCTTAGCTTCTTTAGGTGTACAGATTTTAGTATGTTTATCCTATATTATATGTCTAATATCCACTTATAAGTGTGTATATACCGGGTGTGTCTTTTTGCTTCTGGGTTACCTCAATCAGGATGATCTTTTCTACTTCCCACCATTTCCCTGTAAATTTCATGATATCCTTGTTTTTAACTGCTGAGTAGTATTCCATTGTGTAAATGCACCACAATTTCTGCATCCATTCCTCCCTTGAGGGACATCTTGGTTGTTTCCAGATTCTGGCTATTACCAATAAAGCGGCTATGAACATGGATGAGCAATTGTTCTTGTTGTATTATTTGAGCACATTTTGGACATATGCATAGGAGTGATATAGATAGATCTTGAGGAAGCAGTACTCCTAATTGTCTGAGAAAGCACCAGATTGATTTCCAGTGTGGTTGTACAAGTTTACATTCCCACCAGCAATGGAGGAGAGTTCCTCTTTCTCCACATCCTCTCCAGCATGTATTGTCACTTAAGTTTTTGATGTGTGTTCTGTGAAATCTCAGGGTTGTTTTGAATTGCATTTCCCTTCAATTTGGTTTTTATTTAGTAGGTAATGTAGAAAATTCCCTTCTCTCATCTGTAGAAATTTCAAAATATTTCTTGGTAAGAGAAAAGCATTCCTAGTTAATAATCCTTTACCTGGAACAAAGATTTCTATGGTCAGTACCTAGAAATAATATAACATTTTGTTGAAATCTTAGTAAACCTAGACAACACTCAGTTCACTGTGATCAGAAAGATACAGTCTTCCCAAGAGAGACAGCCGTAGAAATGTTAAAAGTTTATAGACTCAGTTTCCATGTGGGTTCCCTAAGAAGCAGAACAGGGGTTGTCTCTGGCATTAACTTAGTGGCAGGCTCTCTGATTACCTCCCTCTGAGCAGTGCAGCCTTGCCAGGCCACAGAGGAAGACAATACAGCCAGTCCTGATGAGACCAGATAGGCTAGTGTAAGATAGAGGGGAGGAGGTCCTCCCCTAACAGTGAACTAGGGGAAAGGCATTGGGTGAGAAGAGCCAAGGAAGGTGGGATGGAAGGACATGAAAGGGCCACAGCCTGAATACACAGTGAATAAATCATAATAGATAATAATAATTAAAATTTTAAAAAAATTAAAACAAAACTACACAAAAAGTTCAATATTCAGCAAACATTTATTTTACTCCTGTTATGCTATAACCCTTCTTAAAATATTTAATATATGTTAAATAATTAAATAACTTCTAATATCTAAGGTTTCAGACTTGATAAAGTATCTCTTGGTGAGAAAGCAGATAAAGATGTGTACTTTCAGATAACCATTTGGTGACATTGATCTATAAACTCTTTCATCTTTCCACTGGGCTCCTTCCATTTCAATAAAAAGCCCAAACTTGAAGACAGTTTCAAGCTGTCAAAACAGAATTATTAATGATCACCATTTTGTTGGCATAAATCCAGAGTCTTGTCAGTTCCATACACTAAGAGACAGATTTTGAGCAGAATAACTATTAAATGTTAAAGAGTTTAACACAGCTCTAAGCAAATGTTCAATAAATTGTAGCTATGATTAAAGTTTTCAGATGGCTCTCTCTTTTTCGCATTAAATGTGGTCTTGAACAGGATATCTGTGTGAGATACTCAAATACTTTATGGTACAAAAAAGAAAGAAAACAATAAGATTTGCCATTAGCTCATCAAGAATTCCCCTATTGGTAAGAATAGAGACATACACACACAGAATTGTTGAAGGGTTCTTGCTCTTCAACAAGCATGAAGTTTATGCTATGAAGCTCTCAATCCCCTTATGGTATAAGCAGCCACTAAAAAATTAAAAACTAAAGTGTCAAAATTATCATGCATAGGTATATTTGTTAAAGAAATAAAAATCAGGATGCCTAATCAGAGACTTGTATGTAACCATGGCTTTTTGCACATCTTATATATTACTTGTTTTCTGGTTCTGGGGTAAAATTAAGTGAAGGTAATATAACCTATATTTGAACTGTGTTTCTTGTCAAACACTTAATGAATCATCAGCCTTTGTAGTTTGCCATGTCTTACCCCGTGTACTTACTGCACTGATTAAAGATAATGTGCATCACACTCTGGCCAAGGGTGCAGGTAGGATAATTGTAGATTTTCTTTTCTCCCCCAAATAAAATGCCCAGTGTCATCCCCTGTTATGTAACAGAATATCTGCCTTGGGTTTTCTTCCTCTCTAGCCCCATCTCCCCCATCATAGAGATCTTCCCCAACAACCTTCCATTTCTTAATTCACATTATCCCAGGCCCTAACACTAACAGGCATTCACTGGAAACCTATAGACCAAGTCAACAAGAGATACAGGTAGGCCAACTGTAGATCTTAACTCGCTTTACTCTCCTTCAAATTCAGTCAACCCAGTCTCATCCTCATCTTGCAGCAGACTGCCTTTTGTGGCATCTCACCATACTCTGCCATTTCCAGGGGATGAAAAAGATCCTGATGGAACACCCTGCTTTCCTACCTCCTAAGGATCCCTTCAGCTCACCTATCCTCGCCCATCCCTATTCCTAAGTGTGTTAGCTCCCAATACTTAGAAACACATTTTACCTTGAACCCCCAGTGGCTACACCAAGAAGGATCCCTAAGAATCCTTACCAGGCAATACACAGCCATGATACTTTTCTAAGAATCAGAGAAGGCAACAGAAACCAAGAAACAAGACACCTACTCAACAAAGACAAGACCAGATATAAGCACGTAGAATTACAATCACCCCAGTGTAAAAACAAAACCAGTAATAACCATGACAATATATGTCCACTATAGCTCAGCAACTCTATCACATAAAACAGCTCAAGACTTAAAAGTGGAAAAAGAAAAAATAATGAAAACCTAAACTGAGAAAAAAAAAAAAACTGAAGACAAAAAATTTAATAACTCAAACAAGCAAGCATCATCAACAGAATAAAAAAAGTTTTAAAAAGAAGACAGATTGGTGGGTATTCACAGCAACTCAAGCAGCATGGAAAGCCTTCCTGACCACGGATTCAACTTGTAAACTTTTTATTATTTATATGCTTTGTAAACCCTTAAGGCAGGAAAGTAGACAGACCCCTGCCTCATGAACTCAAACCAGGAACCACCCCCAGATTTCCCTCAGGCGCTAAATATTATTTTTTCTGTTCATTTTTATTACTATTTATTATAATTTATTCACTTTGTTTCCCCTCTCTAGCTCCCTCCATTTTCTCCTCCTTGTCCTACACACATTCCCTCTTCTCTCCCTATGCCCTTTCCCTAGTCCCTTGATAGTGGAGGACCTCCTCCCCTTCTTTCTGACCCTTGCCTATCAGGTCTCATCAAGGCTGGCTGCATCATCTTCCTCTGTGACCTGGCAAGGGTACACTTCCCCCCAAGGAGAGAGAATCAAAGAGCCCACCAGTGAGATGATGTCAGAGACATACTAAAATCTATAGCCCTAATGAAGCTAAACAACAAGGAGGACCCTAGTGAAGAGGCTGAAACCTATCATTTTCTTTTATATATTTTTTTAATTTTAATTTTTTTCTTCACAATTTATTCATTATATATCCCAACTACAGTCACCTTCCTCCACTCCCCCAACTTTCCCTCCCTTTCTCCCCCCATGCCCTTCCCTTAGTCCACTGAAATAAATAGTTCTCCACTGTTGCCATCTGCCCATAGCTTGTTAAGTCTCATTAAGACTGTTTGTATGCATGCTCTTTCTCCATGGCCAGGCAAGAGGGCATTATCAAGAGCAACTTGTCAAAGAGAAGTCAATTGAGTTCATGATAGAGGCAGCCCCTGTTTCCCTCACTCAGAGACCAACTGGGAGTCTGAGTTGCCAATAGGCCACATCTGAGCAGCAGGTCTAGGTCCTCTCCAAGCATTGTCCTCCATTGGTGCATCAGTCTCTGCAGCTCCCTGTTCTCAGATATTTTAATTATTTTTGTCTTATTGTAGAGCTCCTGTCCCCAACAAGCTCCTCTATTTCCACCTGTTTCTTCCTCCATAAGACTTTTCTAATGGCTGCAATGGTCCCTAAGGTGGGAAAGTGCCCAGGGCTTTCACAACAAGAAATGGTCATACCAATCCCTGATCTTACCACAGAAATCCACCAATCCCTAAAGAGGAAATCCCACAAATCCCTGTGTTCCCCCAAGCTTGGACTCCCACAAAAAACATATATAAAATCTGTGTCTACTCAGTTTTCTTCTGTTTCTAACCTGAGCAAAGGAAGCTACCCTCCTTGGCTTTCCCTTTCAATAAATCTCTATATGAGGTTTGTTGTGCAATATGACGTTGTGGTATTCCTTGGTTCTTGACTGCTAGGATACCTTTTCCTTCAGAGCTGTAACACTTACTTGCACAGATACCAGGCACTGAAGACACAAATAAAATATTAAATTAATACAATTATATCAAGGGGATTCAAGATGGGGTAGACCTCCTTATTTAGAGGCAGAGGATCTAATACTCCGAAATTGGTGAGTGGAGAGGCAGCTGAAGCCAGAACCTTGATATTGACGCTTCCTAGGCAAGAAAAGACAACATGTAAGCTGAGACCATTTAGATACAGGTCACCCACTTCTCAGGGGAGGGAGAGTGGCGATCAAACAATCCCCTGCACTTCCTTTTGTCACACCTCCCTCCTCCTGAGCGGAAGCAGTCCACAGTACTGGTGGCTCAAAGCACAGAACTCACTGCTCAGGTGACTGAGAAAGCAGAGGTGGGACTTCTAGTTCTTCAGCGGTGGCTATTAGCTATACTAGACTTCTGGGTCCCAGGTCTGCAAGTAGCTGTATGGCCCAGCAGGGCCTCCTAGCCAGTGACTGTACTGGCAACCCAGTCCCTCAGTGGTGACAGTCAGAGCTATAGGATACCGAGGTCAGCAACTTCTCCCAGGCCACCCAGGTTCACAAGTCCCCCTGGGATACCCAGGTCCATAAAAAAGTGTAGGGGCTCCCCAGAACTTCCCAGCAGGTATCTGTACCTGCCTCCCAGTTCTCCTGCTGTGGATGGACTCCCACAGGATCACTTTACCAGCCTCAAATTTCTGCTGCTGTATAACCACTGAGCTGACTACACCCACATTTGCCAAGGCCCAAATCTGAGAGTAGAGGACTGGGGGGGGGGGAGTGCTTTCCTATTAGACCTGCTAGAGAATGAGTACACCTTCAAGTGAGTACCTGCAGAGCCCCAGACCCAGGTTACCCACTACACTAGCAGCCAGATATCAGATCCTTCCCAGCCACAGCATCACTGTGGGCAACACAGGGATTCTTGGGACAGCATTCTCAACACTGAAGCCCGTGTTCTGTGAGCCTACCAGTGGAGTCTAAGCAAACAATTCCTGGAACACAGAAATAGCTGAATTCCGATGGCCTGTAGGCCACTGAGGTATTCATGGAATCTGCTCATGTACATTGTGTACAAAAATAGTGCCAGCATACAGATAAGCAGATGGACAGAGGTCAACATAATGAAAATCAGGACATCATGGATTCACCAGCAACCTCCAAAACCAATGGATACTCCAGTTCATTGGAAACACAGAAATATGATTTTAAAGCTATGCTTATCCAGTTATTAGAGGCACATAAAGGGTAAACGAACAAATCTCTCAAAGTATTAGCCACACAAATGGAAGCTAATGAAGAAGAAACGAACAAAGCTCTAAAAGAAACAGCTACACAAATGGAAGCACAGGTTGAGGCACAGTTAGTGGCACATAGAGAGAAAATCAAGAAATAGAGACCATCATAGAAAGAGAGGAATCCACATTCAAACAGATGAAGGAAATGGTGTAAGGCATGAAAACAGAATTAGAATCAATAAAGAAAACACAACCGAAGAAAATCCTGGAGGTGGAGAATTTAGAGAAAAGATCAGGAACCACAAAGGTAAGCAACACCAATAGAATGCAAGAGATGGTGATGGCGATATACATGCAGTAATTGATACTTCTCTCAATGAAAAAGTAAAATCAGAAAAGTTCCAAACATAAAACATCCAAAAAATCAAGGATGTCATGAAAAGAGGAAATCTAAGAATAATAGCAATAGACAAAAAAGAATATTCCAGGTTCCAAGGTCCAGAAAATATCTTCAAGGAAATCATAGAAGAAAGTTCCCAACTAAAAGAGATGTCCATAAACATACAAGAGGTCTACAGAACAACAAATAGACTAGACCAGAAAAGAAACTCCTCACATCACATCATAATCAAAACACTAAATCTACAGAACAAAGAAAATATATTAAAAGCAGTAAGAGGAAAAGGCCAAATAACATATAAAGTTAGAGGTATCAGAATCACACCAAACTTCGCATCAGAAACTATGAAAGCCTGAAGGCCCTGGGCAGATGCCATGCAGACTTTAAGAGACCACAGATGCCAACAGAGATGCAGCAAAGCTGTCAATCAACATAGATGGAGAAAACAAAATATTCCACAACAAAACTAAATTTAAACAATATCTACACAACAATCCAGCCCTACAGAAAATAATAGAAGAAAAACTCCAATCCAACGAAAACAATTACACCCAAGAAAACATGGAATACAGATAACTTCACAACAAATTATAAAAAGAAAACAAGCAATGAATCACAGCATCACCACCACCAACTCCACAATAAAACGAACTAACATTCATTGGTCACTATTAATATCATTAATGGACTCAACTCACCAATAAAAAGACAAAGACTGAGCTCCCTGCAGCAGAACATATACTAAAATTGGAACTATACAGAGATTAGCATGGCCATAGAGCATGGATGACATGCAAATTCATGAAGCATTCCATATTTTTGAAAAGATGAAGATGGACACTTCATTCTCATCAAAGGAAAAATCCACTAGAAAGACATCTCAATTGTGAACATCTATGCCCCAAATACAAGAGCATCAACATTTGTAAATGAAACATGATTAAAGCTTAAATCACATATGCATCCCAACACCTTAATAGTGAGAGACTTCAATACTCCACTCTCACACAGGGGCAAATCATTCAGACAGAGGATAAATAGGGGGAAAAAGACATTTACTGAGGTCTTAAATCAAATAGACCTAATAGATATCTGCAGAACCTTTCACCCGAACTCAGAAGAGTACAGCTTCTTTTCAACACCTCATGGAACCTTCTCCAAAACTGATCATACAGTTGGTCTTGAAACAAGCCCCATTAGAAACAAGAAGAGTGTAATAATCACTTGTATTCTATCTGACCACCATGGACTAAAGCTGGACCTCAGCAACAACAGAAATAACAAAAAGCCTACACCACATGGAAACTGAACAACTCGATACTCAGTGACAGCTGGGTTAGGGAAGAAATAAAGAAAGAAATTAAAGACTTCCTAAAATTCAATGAAAATGAAGGCAAATTGTATCCAAATTCATGGGACACAATGAAAGCAGTGCTAAGAGGAAAATCCATAGCACTAAGTGCTTTCAAAAAGAAACTTGAAACATCTCATTCAAGCAACTTAATGGCTCACCTGAAAGCTCTAGGAAACAAACAAACAAAAAAAGGCAGACACACCCAAGAGGAGTATATGGCTAGAAATAGTCAAAACCAGGGCAGAAATGAATACATTAGAAACAAATGAAACAATTCAAAGAATCATTGAAACCTGGAGCTGGTTTTTGAGAAAATCAACAAGATAGACAAACCCATAGCCAAACTAATTAAATGGCAGAGAGACACTATCCAAATCAACAAAATCAGAAATGAAAAAGAGGACATAACTACAAACACTGAGGAAATTCAAACATTGGGTCTTACTACAAAAATCTATATGCTGCAAAATTTAGAAATCTAAATGAAATAGACACTTTTAATGATAGATTCCATTTACCAAAATTAAATCAAGATAAGGTAGAATCAATTGAATTGTCCTATATCCCCCAAGGAAATAGAAGCAGTCATCAAAAATCTACCGTCCAAAACAAGCCCGGGGCCAGATGGTCTCAGTGCAGAATTCTACCAGACCTCCAAAGAAGAATTACATCCAATTCTCTTCAAACTATTCCACAAAATAGAAATAGAAGGGACATTACCAAACTCATTCTATGAAGCCACAGTCACCTTGATACCTAAACCACACAAAGATCCAACAAAAAAAGAGAACTTCAGACCTATCTCTCTTATGAATATTGCCGCAAAAATACTCAACAAAATACTTGCAAACCAAATCCAAGAAAACGTAGGCTTCATCCTAGGCATGCGAAGATGGTTCATTATATGTAAATCCATCAATGTAATCAACCACATAAACAAACTGAAGGAGAAAAACCAGAAGATCATCACCTCAGATGCCAAAAAACAAAAAACAAAACAAAACAAAAAAACATTTGAAAAATCCAACACCCATTAAAAAATCTTGGAGAGATCAGGGATACAAAGCACACACCTAAACATAGTAAAGACAATATACAGCAAGCTTATAGCCAACATCAAGATAAGCGGAGAAAAACTTAAATCACTCCCACTGAAATCAGGGACAAGGCAAGGCTGCCCACTCTCTCCTTATCTCTTCAACATGGTACTTGAAGTCCTAGCTACAGCAATAAGACAACTAAAGGAGATCAAAGGGATACAAATTAGAATGGAAGATATCAAATTAACATTATTTGCAGATGATATAATACTATACATGAACGGCCCTTTAAATTCAACCAGAGAATTCCTTCAGCTGGTAAACACCTTCAGCAAATTAGCTGGATACAAAATTAACTCAAAAAATTCAGATGCTTTTCTGTATACCAAAGGAAAAAAGGCTGAGAAAGAAATTAGAGAAACAACTCCCATCACAATAGCCACTAATAACATAAAGGACCTAAGTGTGACTAACCAAGCAAGTGAAATACCTTTGAAAAAAAAACTTCACGTCTCTGAAGAAAAAAATAAAGAAGATATCAGAAGATAGAAAGATCTCCCATGCTCATGGATCAGAAAGATTTACAGTGAAAATAGCCATGGTGCTAAAAGCAATATACAGATTCAGTGCAATTCCCATCAAAATACCAACACAATTTTCTGTAAAGACCTTGAAAGAAAAATTCTCAATTGCATATGAAAAAACAAAAAACACAGAATTGCTAAAACAATCCTTAGAACAATAGTTTGTATGGAGGTATCTCCATCCCTGATCTCAAGCTGTACTACAGAGCAATAGTAATAAAAACGGCATTATACTAGCATAGAAACAGAATGGGGGATCAATGGAATCAAATAGAAGACCCAGAAATAAACCCACACACCTACGGATACTTGATGTTTGACAAAGATGCCAAAACCATACAATAGAAAAAATACAGCATCTTCAACAAATGGTGCTGGTCCAACTGGATGTCTACATGCAGAAAAATGTAATTAGAACTATATTCATCACCCTGTGCAAAACTAAAGTCCAAGTGGATCAAAGACCTGAACATAAAACCAGACACACTAAACCGGTTTGAAGAAATAATAGGGAAGAGTCTTGAACTCACTGGCACAGGAAACAATATCCTGAACAGAACTCCAACAGCATAGGCTCTAAGATCAACAATCAATAAATGGAACCTCATGAAACTGAAAAGCTTATGTAAAGCAAAGGACACTGTCATCAGAACAAAACAGCAGCCTATAGACTTGGAAAGGATCCTCACCAACCTTAAATCTGACATAGGGCTAATATCCAGAATATATAAAGATCTAAAGAAGTTAAAAAAAATAAATCAAGAAATCCAATTTAAAAATGGGGTACATATCTAAACAGAATTCTCTGTAGAGGAATATAGAATGGCAGAAAAACATTTATAGAAATGTTCAAAGTCCTTAGCCATCAGGGAGATGCAAATCAAAATGACCCTGAGATTTAATCTTACACCCATCAGAATGACTTTGATCAAAAAGTTAAATGACAATACATTCTAGAGAGTATGGGGAACAAAGGCAACCCTTCTTCCATTGCTGGAAGGAATGTAAACTTTTAGAATCACTTCTGAAATTAATCTGCTGCTTCCTTAGACAATTAGGAATAGCACTTCCTCAAGATCCAGCCTCACCACTCCTAGGCATATATCCAAAATATGCTCCATTACACAACAAGGACATTTGTTCAACCATGTTCTTAGCAGGTTTATTCGTAACAGCCAGAACCTGGAAACAACCTAGGTGTCCCTCAACAGAGGAATGGATACAGAAATTGTGGTACATTTACACAATGGAATACTACTCAGCAATTAAAAACAAAGAAGTTAGGAAATTTTCAGGGAAATGGTGAGATCTAGAAAAGATCATCCTGAGTGAGGTATCCCAGAAGCAGAAAGACACACACGGTATATACTAATTTGTAAGTGGATACTAAACCTATAATATTGGATAAACATATAAAAATCTGTACATCTAAAGAAGCTAATCATGAAGGGGGTCCTTGGGTAAGATGATCAATCCTCACTGAGAAAGACAAACAGGATGGACATTGGAAGAAGGAGAAACAGGAAACAGGACAGGAGCATACCACAGAGGGCCTCTGAAAGACTCTACCCAGCAATATATCAAAGTAGATGCTAAGAATCTTAACCAAACTTTGGGCAAAGTGCAGGGAATCCTATGAAAGAAGGGGGAGATAGTGGGACCAGGTGAAGACAGAAGCTCCAAAAGGAGTGCAGCAGAAGCAAAAAATCAGAGCACAGTTGTCTTTTCTGAGACTGATACTCCATCCAAGGACCATGCATGGATATAACCTAGAACCCCTGCTCAAATATAGTCCATGGCAGCTCAGTCTCCAAGTGGGTACCCTAGAAAGGGGAACAATGACTGTCTTTGACATGAACTCAGAAGCTGGCTCTTTGACCACCCAATCCTAAGTGGGGGAGCAGCCATGCTAAGCCACAGAGCAATACAATGCAGCTGGTCCTCAAAAGCTAGGGTCATATGGAAGGGGAGGAGGAGCTCCCATATCAGTGGACTTGTAGAGGAGAATGGGAGAAGACAAGAAAGGAGGGAGGGTAGTTTGCGGAGGGAATGGGGGGGCTACAACTGGGATACAAAGTGAATTAACTGTAATTAATATAAAAATTAAAATGTATTTAAAATATTGTCTCAAAACATCCAGGAAATCTTGGACAATATGAAAAACATATATCTAAGAATAATAGGAATGGAGGAAGAAGAAAATCACAGGTCAAAGGTACAGAATTTATTTTCAACAAAACCATAGGTGAATAATTCTCCTAATCTAAAGAAGTAGAGACCTAAAAAGGTATAAGAAGCATGTATAAAACCAAATAGACTGGCCCGAAAAGAAATTATCTTCAGTGCATAACAATTAAAGCACTAAATGAACAGAACAAAGAAAGAATATTAAAGACTACATGAGAAAAAGTCCAAGTAACATATAAGAGCTAATAAATAACATCTGATTTCTCTGTGGAGACTCTAAAAGCCAGAAGGACAAGGAAAAAAATCTTACAAAGTATAAGAGCCCACAGATGCAAGCCCAAACTATAATTCCCAGGAAATTTTTCAATCACAATAGATGTAGAAAATAAGACATTCTAAAATAAAACCAAATTTAAGTCGCATCTGTTCACAAATCCAGCCCTATAGAGAGCACAAGAAAGAAAAGTCCAACCAAAGGAGAGGGGAAATACACACAACGCACACAAACATACATACACAGAAACACACACACACAAACTCATACACACACAGGAGAGAGAGAGATTACATAAATTTTATAGCATTAATTATTTTTACCCAAGATTCTATTCTTTTCTTTTAATGAACAGTAATCTCTGACTAGCTTGATTGTTATAAGGGAGTAAAACCAGTAAAGGATGTGTATATTTTAACTTCCTGACTGAAATAGATGTTAGAAGCCTAGTTTTTCCAAACATTTTGCTTTCCTACTCTAAACATAATTGCAATGGACTTCTTGTCATATCAGTACTAGTGATTTTATTTTCTTATTCCCAGTAACTCTTAAATCTGCCTGATCACAGTTTCAAGTCCACCCTGCTTCCCAGTGTTGAGCCAATACACATATTAATGACTGCCAGGGTGTACTGTATTAGCCTTTCCAGAACTTATGTCCACCCCAATATATTCATATATGATTTGAGTTTCATTCAGTCTTACATGAAGAAGCATTTAATACATGGCTGCCCTGTTTTTTCTTAGGTGATTTTAACATGCCTGTTTAGCATGGAACACTTGAATAACTTTATAATTGAGTGCTCATTTTTTGTTCCATGCATAAAGTGAACCTAGGCCTCCTACACATATGTAGCTTATGGACAGCTTAGTCTTCATATGGGTGTCCTAGTAAGGGGATTAGAGGCTGTCTCTGATATAGACTCTGTTGTCTGCTTTCTGATCATTCACTCCCTGCTGAGGTGCCTCACCAGGCCACAGGTCCTGATGCAATTTAATCAGCTGGAATGAATGGGGGGTTGACTCTCTTTAATCTGAGGAATGGGGGGAGGGGAGGAGGGAGCAGGGACAAAGAGTAGGACCAGGAGGAGAGGAGAGAGGGGACTACAAATGAGATGTAAAGTGAATTAATTGATTGATTGATTGATTAACATTGAAAGTAAATGTTAGTTTCTCCATGGTTCCACATAAACTTGATTTTCAATTATGTAAGCTGAATACTTTGATGTCAGGATAGGACCTTGGAGAGATGATTTCTCAATAGAGCAAACCTTCATTAGAATTCAAAACCATGTGCCCTGCTATAATTTTTGCCTCCATAACATGGCCTTAGTTACAAGTCTTTATGTTTTTTTCTAAAAAAAAAAAAAAAAAATTCAGAAAATCCCGCATATACTGAGTTTGGTGTTGATGCACTGTAGGATTTTAGATTATTCAAATCTGAAAATTGTTCTTTTTGTTAAAATTAGACTATGTCTACCACTCCTCACTTTATCAGGAGTTGGCAACCATTTGTGCCAAGGAGTAGATAATAAGGATCTGTGGTTTTAGCAAAACAGAATGTCTGTGTTACAACTTCTCATCTCACTGATCCCATGACCTCCACAGACCATAAGACTGGATAGTGAAAGAACTTTCATTCTCACTTTAACTTGGATTACTGTCATACATGAAACCATCACAATCTTCTTTCAGTTAGAAGAAAAAACAAATGGAAAACAAATTTCAGAGAGAGACACCTGGGAAAAGGATAAGTTTTTCAATTTTAATTTTTTATATTATTTACAGTTTATTCACTTTGTATCCCAGCTGTAACCTCCTCCCTCATTCCCTCCCAATGCCATCCTACCTCCCTCATCTCTTCCCATGGCCCTTTCCATGTCCATTGATATGGAAGGTCCTCCTCCCCTTCCGTCTGACCCTAGCTTATCAGGTCTCATCAGGACTGGCTGCATTGTCTTCCTCTGTGACCTGGCAAGTGTGCTTTCCCTCAGCGGGAGATGATCAAAGAGCCAGCCTCTCAGTTCATGTCAGAGGCAGTTCCTGTTCTCCTTACTAAGGAACCCACTTGTATACTGGGCTGCCATGGGCTACATCTGTGCAGAAGTTCTAGTTTATCTCATTGCATGGTTCTTAGCTGGAGTATCAGTTTCAAAAAAGATCTCTGGACCCAGATTTCTTCTTTCTGTTACTCTCCTTGTGGAGATAGAAAGCCCTGTCTTCTCCAGGGCTTTCTATCTCCCCTTTCTTTCATAAGATTCCCTGCACTCTGCCCAAAGTTTGGTTAAGAGTCTTAGCATCTGCTTTGATACACTGCTGGGTAGAGTCTTTCAGACACTCTCTGTGGTATGCTCCTGTCCTGTTTCCTGTTTTCTCCTTCTTCCAAGGTTCATCCCATTGCCTTTCTGAGTGAGGATTGATCATCTTACCCAGGTTTCTCTTTCTTCCTTAGCTTCTGTAGGTGTACAGTATGTTTATCAGGGACCTCATGAAACTGAAAAGCTTATGTAAAGCAAAGGAAACTGTCCTCAGAACAAAACAACAGCCTACAGACTAGGAAAGGATCTTCAACAACCCTGTATCTGGCAGAGGCCTAATTTCCAGAATATAAAAAGAACACAAGAAGGTAAAAAGCAACAAATCAAGTAATCCAATTTTTAAAAATGGGGTACAGAGCAAAACATAGAATTTTCTGTAGAGGAATGGCAGCAATACATTTAAAGAAATGTTCAATGTCCTTAGTCACCAGGGAAATGAAAATTAAGAAGCCTGAGATTTCAACTTACACCCATTAAAATGGCTAAGATCAAAACCTCAAGTGACAATATATGCTGGAGAGGACTTGGAGAAAGGGGAACCCTCCTCCATTGCTGGTGGGAATGTAAACTTGTACACCACTTTGGAAATCCAATCTAGCACTTTCTCAGACAATTAGAATAGTGCTTCGTCAAGATCCAGCTATACCACTCCTAGGCATATATCCAAAATATGTTCAAGTACACAACAAGGACATTTGCTCAGCCATGTTCTTAGCACTTTTATTCTAATAGCCAGAACCTGAAAACAACCTAGATGCCCCTCAGATGAGGAATTAAAAACAAGGAAATTATGAAATTTGCAGGCAAATTGTGGGATCTAGAAAAGATCATCCTGAGTGAGGTATCTCAGAAGCAGAAAGACACACATGGTATATACTCACTTATAAGAGGATAAAACTTAAGGTGGGGAATGGTAGTTGTTTTCCTTCTAGGGAGAAAGAGGTTACAGAACTTGAAGCTATCTAAAGAGAAGGGAGTTCTATCATGACTGTATGTCAGTATACTATAGTTAATTTTTAGTGTAGGAACTTATGTCTTGTTGGTTACTACTGTACTGAGTAATATATTTTGCCACTCTATATTTCTTTGAGCATAGTGCTGAGGTACTTGGCTTCTTACCTTCTGATTCTCGCAATAACACCACAACTGTTCCTATTCAAGGTCTTGCAGCACTTAGTAATCCCTGAGGTGATCTTTCCTATCTCATTCTGTACTATGCCTAGGATAAATTGGAAACTTACATAATAGTTTTCAGCCTCCACACTATCAGTATTTGGGGTCTAATATTTGTTTTGAGTGCTGTCTAGTGCAGTGCATAATACTTATCTCTAACTTATAAGCACCAATGTTCAGACATTAGTCAATCTTTCTTGATATGGAACAAGAGAAGCAAATAACTACTAGACTAAAACTTGTTGACAAATGCTAATAAGAATACACCATGGATATAGTAGGAGCGCTTCCTTCAAGGAAATCTGTATTTTTAAAATTCATACTCAGGGCACTAGATTTATTCTTTGCCAAGACAAGACTATGTATACCGGATACACAATTCCCAGAGGAGATTAACAAGGCTCAAAGGGCATTTAACACGTTGAAATTATGCTGAGCCAAAGCCACGGCTCTCATGAGTATTAACTATTGGCAAATACAAGTGATATTAAGGGGAAAGTGATAATATACACGGAGACAAGATGAGGGTTTTTCACTGATCCATCTGCTTTTTTCAGGTAATAATGTCCACTTGCCAGAAACATATCTCTATCTAGCTAGCTACCTTTATTCTTTATTTATTTATAAGATAATACAGTTGTATTAAAATAATCTTAATTGTTTGGATTTTTGTGGGAGGTAGAATGTAAAGTTTCGTGCACAAGAAAGTGTGAAGGATTTGAGAGGAATTGAAAGAGGGAAAAGAACATGATCAAAATATACTGCATGAGAAAAAGAAGAAAAGCCCTTAAAAATAAAATAAAATGAAAATAAAAATAAGGATGAGAAACTAGTTAAGAGCACTGTGTAAAATCAATCCTCTATGATAAAAGATCTTCTAGAGACATCTCCATCCCTGAACTCAAGCTGTACTATAGACCAACAGTAATAAAAACTGCATGGTACTGGCATAGAAACAGAGTGGTGGATCAATGGAACTTAATAGAAGACCCAGAAATAAAACCAAACACTTGTGGACACCTGATTTTTGACAAAGATGCCAAAACCATACAAATGAAAAAAGATAGCATCTTCAACAAATGGTGCTGGTCTAACTGGATGTCTACATGTAGAAAAATGAAAATAAATCCATATTTATCACCCTGCATTAAACTAAAGTCCAAGTGGATCAAAGACCTCAACATAAAACAAGACACATCAAATCAGTTAGAAGAAAAAGTGGGGAAGAGCCTTGAACTCATCTGTACAGGAGACAACTTCCTGAACCGAACACCAACAGCACAGGCTCTAATAGCAACAATCAATAAAAGGGACCTCATGAAACTGAAAAGCTTCTGTAAAGCAAACGACACTGTCATCAAAACAAAATGAATGCCTACAGATTGGGAAAGAATCTTCACCAACCCTCTATCTGACAGAAGGCTAATATCCAGTATATAAAAAGAACTAAAGAAGTTGAAGAGAAAATCAAGTAATCTAATTAAAAAATGGGGAACAGACCTAAACAGAGAATTCTCTGTAGAGGACTATCAAATGGCAGAGAAAAACTTAAAGAAATGCTCAATGTCATTGGCCATCAGGGAAATGCAAATCAAAACGACCCTGAGATTTCACCTTACACCCATCAGAATGGCCAGGATCAAACACTCAAGTGAAAATACATGCTGGAGAGGTTGTAGAAAAAGGGGAACCCTCCTCCATTGTTGTGGGAATGTAAACTTGTACAACCACTTTGGACAGCAATCTGGCACTTTCTCAGACAATTAGGAATAGCATTTCCTCAAGATTCAACTATACAACTCCTAGGCATATATCCAAAAGAGGCTCAAGTACACAATAAGGACATTTGCTCAACCATGTTTGTAGCAGCTTTATTTGTAATAGCCAAAAGCTGGAAACAGCCAAGATGCTCCTCAACTGAAAAATGGATACAGAAATTGTGGTACATCTACACAATTGAATATTGTTCAGCAATAAAAAACAAGGAAATCATGGAATATGCAGGTAAATGGAGGGAACTAGAAAAGATCATCCTGAGTGAGCTATCCCAGAATCAGAAAGACACACACAGTATATACCCACTCATATAGACATATAATATAGGATAAACCTACTAAAATCTGTATACCTAAAGAAACTAATCAAGGAGGAGGACTCTGGCTATAATGTGCAATCCCCATCCTGAAAGGAAATAGGATGGACATCAGTAGAAGAAAACAGGAAACAAGTTAGGAGCCTGCCACAGAAGGCCTCTGAAAAGCTCTGCCCTGCAGACAATCAAAGCAGATGCTTAGACTTATGGAAAACTGTAGGGCTGAGTGCATGGAATCTTATGAAAGAAGTGGAAAATAGTAAGAGCTGGAGAGTACAGGAGCTCCACAAGGAGAGCAACTGAACCAAAAAATATGAGCACAATGGTCTTTTCAGAGACTCATACTCCAACCAAGTACCATGCATGGAGATAACCTAGAACCCCTGCACAGATGTAGCCCATGGCAGTTCAGTGTCCATGTGGGTTCCATAGTAATGGGACCAGAGCCTGCCTCTAACATAAACTGATTGGCCTGCTCTTTGATCACCTCCCCCTGATGGGGGAGCAGCCTTACCAGGCCACAGAGGAAGACAATGCAGCCACTGCTGATGAGATCTAATAGACTAGCATCAGAAGGAAGGAGAGGAAGACCTCCCTTATCAGTGGACTTGGAGAGCTACATGTGTGGAGAAGGGGAAGGAAGGTGGGATTGGGAGGAGTTTATGGGAAAATACATATTAAATAAAGTATAATTAATAAGAATTTTTAAAAAGAGAACTGTGTATTGTTTTCCTACCTCCAGTTTTCTGCCTTTCTTGGATTCCTGACTTCCTCTGTTGATGGACTATCATTTAGAAGTACAAGCAGAATAAATCCTTTCCTTCTCATGCTGCTTTTGGTCATGGGAACTTCTCATGGCAATGGAAACTCAACAAAGGTGGTGACCTTTTTAAAGGATTGGTTTACTTTTATTTTAGGTATATGAGTTCTTTGAATGCATCAAAAGAAGACATCAGGTATACTGGAACTAAAGAAATGAAAACCTCTATGCTTCTATGTGGGTGCTGAAACCAAATCCATATACTCTGCAACATCAGCAAGTGATCTCAATGGCTGAGCCATTTCTCCAGCCCCAGCAAAACCAGCTATGACTTTCTAGATCATGCAAATCAAAACTCACATTTGATACCTTCTTCTACTCTTCCACACGGTATGATCTCTTTCTCATCTTGTGAGCAAGTTAAGCACATTTTTTGCCTGAAGATCATTTTAGTTCATAATTTAAATTTTACCTTTTCCTCTGCATGCCTGCTCCATTTATTATTCCATCTTCCTCCTTCAAAATTGATTTTTCAATGAGGTTCTCTGTGAACTGTCTATATAAAACAGTCTCTTTTCAGAACTTCTTTAGCAACTATTTTCTGCATCACTTCTCCTGTCATATTTTATTATTAGCCACTAGTACACATTTAGCTTATTTGTGCACATTAGCTGTTCCTAATCTGTGATGCACATGGGAGCAAAGACACATAGCCCTTGTTTTTCCAGTACTGTCAATAGTATCTAGAACAACAACTGATGCAAAAATTCTCCTCAGTAATACTCTGTTGAATGAATAAAGTAATGAATAATCACTTCATACAAAACACTTAATTTTGCCTTGAAAAATACTAAATGTGTGTAAATAAATCATATTAGTTGTAACTGTTTTGTTAGAACATGGGATGTATTTGTAGAGAAGATAGACAAATGTTTTAATTTGGAGACTAATATACTGAGATATTGTACTGGTTATTTTTGTCAACTTGACACAAACGTAAATATAGAGGAAGATCTAATCTTAATTAAGAAGATATCTTGAAAAGATTAGCCTGTAGGCAATCTGTGAGGTATTGTCTTTATTAATGATTCTTATGTGAAGGTCCATTCCATAGACAGTGGTGACATCCCTGGGCTGGTGGCCCTGGGTTTTGTAAGAAAGGAGACTGAGCAAGCCAAGAAAGCAAGCCAGTAAGCAACAACCCTATATGGTCTCTACATCAGTTCCTGCATCCAGGTTCAAGCCTTGAGTCTGACCTGACTTCTCTTCATTGTGGACTATGATTTAGAATATAAATTTAAATAAACCCTTTCTTCTCCAAGTTATGGTTATGGTGTTATATCACAGCAATATAAATCCTCACTAATACAGGAACAATCTTCAGAAAGAATATGAGCATTCCCTGAATGTTGATTGTGAATTTTAGCTTTGGAGAGGACATACAAAATACAATATCACATTACCAATTCACAAATACTGGAAGTGAGTGCCAGGTCATCATATACTGTCATAGTAAGTTGCTGAGATAAGCTTTTATTTCAAAACATTTGACTGCTTACTCCTCCTGCTTAATATATTTGGCCAAGAGGAGTTGGTGGCGCAAGAGAAAGTAGAGAATTATTTTGAAATAATACTTTATGGGTAGTTATTTATTCATCTTCCAAGCATTAATATTGCCCAAGTTCTATGAGAATAGTTAAAAATATGTAGATGAATATCACATTTACAGCCCTCCTGACCCACAATTAACACAGAAAGAAAAACAGGTACATAAATCATTTCAGAGAAACTGTGGGCTAAACATTATTTTAGACACATTATGACAATCTGCAGAACTATAAAGTAGTCTCAAGGTAAATAATGTAGTAGTCTGCAGGATCTGATACTTGCCTGTATAGTATAATTAGGAACTCATATTCACTAAGGTGAAAATATTCCAAGAAAAGGGACTGATAGCATGTGTGGCTAGTAGAAGTGAGAAAGAAGACAGGTTACTCAAGACTTTAAAAGCTCATTGCCTTGTTCGCTGGAATGCTGTTCAGAAAGTCTTTATGTACTTGTAAATTGATATGTACTTCATACTCTTTTCTCTGATAGTACCAGGTTTGAGGTCTTATGTTAAGTCGTTGATTTATTTGAAGCTTAGCTTTGTGTAAGGTGAGAAACAAGAATCTAGTTTCATTTTTCAGAACTTTGAAATCCAGATTTCTCTGCAACACTTGTTGGAGGTGCTGAATGTTCTGAATCTTTGTCCAAAATTGGGTAGCTGTAGTCCAGTCTTATGATCTGATTTTGTGCCAATATCAAATTTCAATCCTTAATGTGCAGGATACTTTTTCTACTGAAATATGTCTACCCTCAAAGAATAACTGCCAGTTGTGTGGATATAGCTCAATATAAAGTGCTTTCACACAACGTTTGAGCCCTGGGTTCTACCCCAGAACAGAAAAATAAAATATCTGTCAGGGTATGGTGGCACACATTTGTAATACTAAAAGTTCATAGACTCAGGCAAGACTTTGAAAACTTGAGCTAAAACTAAACAACAAAACAAACAAACAAAAACCATTAACATGTTCATATTTCATTGTAGACATGTATGACAAAAGAACACTTTTGAAAAACTGAAAAAAAAAGGAAATGAATAGTCCAAATATCATCTTAAAGAAAAAAAAATATTTATGGACAATAAACATGAAGTTAATGTAAACTTAACCAAGTCTAGCAGCACATACCTTTCATCCAAGCACTCAGAAAATGAGACAAGAGGAACTCAAACCCAAGGCCATCATGAGGTAAATAGTGAAATCTTGACTCAAAAATCTATGAAATTGTAAAGAATCAATAATAATTCATTACTTTTCAAATAATTATCTTTGTATACTCCATTCTTATATCCTCTATCCTGTGAGTGTGTATGTGTGTGTGTGAGTGTGTGTGTGTGTGTGTGTGTGTGTGTGTTCATGTGGATATCTGTGCATTTGATTGTATGTGCATATGGAAGCCAGAGGTCACATCTGGTATCATTCCTCTGGTACTACCCAACTTATTTTATTAGACAGGATCTCTCATTGACCTGATCTTTAAAATTATACTAGGAAAATTATACTAGGCTAACACAGCTGGATAATGAGTCCCAGAAATCTGCTTGTCTCTGTTCTATAACTTTGCAATTATAAACATGTGCTGCCATGCCAAGCTTTTCAAGGTGGGCTCTAGAGGTCAAACTCTGACCTTCATGCCTTTAAAACAAAAGCTTTACCAAGAGAACTTTCTCCCAGACCCAAATGCTTATTTTTATGTTACCATGAATAGATTACCTTCAGATACAAAAATGCAGTGAGAATATCTCTGCAAAACATGTTTTTTCCCCAAATAATCAAATTATTAGAGAAAATAATATATTTTCAAATGACATGTCACATTTTCTATATATAAATCCACACTTCTGACTAATTTATCCAAATATTTATTAAGTATGCAATTCTAAACACTACTATAAAAGTTTTAACAACATAAAAATAAAAAAAAAACAGACATTCTTGAAAATAACTAGTAACAAAAGTTTCCATGGGAGAATATAGCAACATTTTGTAAGAGTTTTAGTATTAAATAGACACCTAGAGCTTTTTTTCTGATGGAACTAAAATAAAATATAAAGAGCTTCTCTGGAAACCTTGGGAAATGAGGGTAGGGTAGGTTATCTCACTAAGTTAGCAAATGAAAATGCACTGTCCTGATGACTAATGCTGTTTTCTGTGTTCCTAGGAGATAACATGATTGCATTCCAGCAGCTTCTAATGAGTTTCCACTTGTGATACAGTGGATACATTTGCATGTCAAGGAACAGAGACCAAAAATAAATTTCATACCATCTCTATAGGAGAAGAAATTGTTCCTGAGTTGTATAAAGCAGACAAAAGTAGGTTTCTCAACCATCTAAGATATTAAAGAGAGTTAATTGAATTCCATTGTCCTGACTTTACATAATCTGATAATATAAAGCTGAGACCAGTGGCTAACACTGTAAAACAGCTTCCCCACCCCATCATTAGTCTGAAGGAAACAACAATGTGAAGTACAGATTTCATAAATTTGTTGGATGAAAAATAACAATTTGCATAAAGTGTCTTGGCTTGATATGTGTTTTCAAATACATGTAAATTCACTTGTGTTTTGTTCCAAATAATGATTTGAAAGTTACTGTGTACCTTTCCATTTAAAATCTTGTCAGAGTTTTATTTGTGATTAACAGAAGTTTTGCCTTCAGGTATAACAAATTAGAACTCGGTGCCTGTGTTAGGTGTAAACACTTAAGAAGTTATTACTGCAAAGTCAATAAGAAAAACTGAAAGCTTTACATGACACTTTTAGTTTTTCCATTGCTTCAAAATTAAGTCCTCAAACTATTTTTTTGGAATACTTAACTTTGTATATTTGCTAAATAAAATGAGTGAGATAATCATAATTGGAATATAAGTTTGAATTTTGTTGATACTACCAAAGCACAGAATTCATAATAAAATGGGGCACTTGGGTTGAATCTAAAAATATTTACTTATTCAAGCACTGTAATGTCTATTAGTTGATGTTTTATTCCACCTGTCCTCTGAACTTACAGCAAGAATCCTAAAGCCGCTGGTGAACTAGACTCAGATAAGATACACTGTGAAAATATTGTCCTCCAATTCCTCTACAAATACTAAATATGTTCATCAAAGCATTTTACTTCCTCAGTGAATTTACACCTAATTTAGACATTTGGCCTAAATAAGTAAAGTTGTTGTTGGATCAGACAATAAAAAATAGTTCTGAAAACATCTTATTACAATTATAATCATAATTTTTATATCTTATCAAAAATATAATACATGCATAAAATATATATCTCTGAGAAATTACATCTTCTTAATTTGAAATATTACTTTCTTTGTTTCTGTACTTAATTTTGGTTTGAATTCAGGTTCATTAGTGTTTTCTAAAACAATTTCTAAAGAATATTACAAATAAATTTTCTATGTCTACTTTATGATTATACATGATAATTAGAGTTAGCATTTATGTCTAAAATTTGCTACTTTTCTATTGTGATAAAACACCAAGACAAAGGCAACTTCTAGGAGGAGAGATTATTTTTGGGTTATTATTCCAGAGGGATAAGAGTCTATAACTACGACAGGAGGGAATCATGAGAAGCTGAAGTCATGGAGGCTGGAAACAAACTGAGATCTTACATTTTAAACCACAGGCAGGATGCAAATAGAATTTCAAAGCCCACCTCTGGTGGCATACTTCCTATGAAAGGCCACAATTCTTAAGCTTCTCCAAACAATGATATTAGCTAGCATTCAAATGAAGAATTCAAATGCCTGAGACTACCTGGGGCACTTCTAATACAAACAACCACATGCCTCAGTTGAGACTGAATCCTTACCATATCCTTGATTTCTTTCATACTATCACCTGAGAAAGAAAGGAAAATCTGTAACACCTTCTTGTCCTGTTGTCTACACAGACTTTTTGGTCCACCTCTTCCCTAGTTCTTTATTGAGGTTTCAAGCATTTATCAAGTTATTGTCCAATGATAAATCACTTCCCGGATTGCTTTTTTGCCCCATGTCTTTGTTCATTTGTACAAACTTCTTTGGCTGTGTAGATGTCCATATTAGGAACTGTCTCCTCCCTACAATCTTTCTGATAATTCATTTGTACCTTGTACTGTTATGGGTACAGGAACTGACACACTGACCATTTGAACACCAGACTCAGATTGTTGGAAGTTAATTGAACTGAACAATGAACAAAAACTAACTGGTCAGGGCAATAATCTGGAATCAGGAGTCAGACTATAATGCAGGTCTGTTTCTTTCTTTCTTTTTTTATGTGGGTAGATTTTAGTTTATTACTTCCAAATGTAGTAAAATTGTAATTTGAAGATATAAATGTGATTTTTGTGATTAGACAACGTGTACAATAGTTTGTTTCACTTCTAGATGCAGCATGTACTGAGTAAAATCCCGAATAAACCAATGAATAAATTTGATATTTTTATATATGTCTATGTAGGAGGTGGTTTCCTTAAAAATTAACTTAGCAGTTAAATTCTCACAAAAATTCCTACTTTATAAATTCACTTGATATGAGATATTCATTAGGAAAATTGCACTATTTCTAGAAGAAAAATGTGCAGTTGACATAATGAACAAAGATTGTCTTTTCTTAGTATTAAAATTCTTGAAAAAAATATTAGTTTTATCCAATGAAGTCTCACTACATATATTAATTATACTTAAAAGTGAGATCCATTCCCAATAGTAGATGACTGACACAATGGAGTTTTTATAATTTTTTTATTATATTTTTTAATATGAGCTTTTCTTTATTCTTTCTTTCTTTCTTTCTTTCTTTCTTTCTTCTTTTCTTTTTTTGTCTTGTATAGGTTTCCAAAAGTTGTGTGTGTCTGCAGGTCTGTTTCTAAGGCAGGCTCTTTATATGAAAAATTGTAACCAGGTAACTACCAGGTAACTAAGCCTAGGAAGTGAGGGTGGGCAACATTGCATCATTTTGACTCACTAAATATAATCAATTTTGTTCCAAATATATTGTGTTGTACCTAAGTATTTTAAGCTGACTGGCTGGGATTTAGGGTAGTGGAGCTCCTGGGGACTTTCCAGCATTCTGAGAATAAGGAAAATAGCAGAGCTTTGCAATCTTCACTTTAACAGAACATACATGTATTTATCTTTAACTCAAGCAGAACATGCATTTATAATCTATTGTTTTGTTCTAAGGAGCAAGTATTAAACTATTGAATTGTTTCTTGGTCTCTAGCAAGTAGGGCCTGAAAACTTCAACTTAATTTCACCTTATAATCAAAATGGAGACTTGGAGGCAAAATGGTTTCTGATATGTTAAAGGTGTTAACAGAGCATCTACAGTTATGCCAAGAACTGAAGTAGGTCTCAAAGGAGGGGCTATTGAGTTTAAGCAGGCTAAGCAGGTTACAACAGTACCAAGCAGGACTATCTATTCTTACTTCTGTAACCTTCAAATATTTCTGGTATATGTCTAATACTACAATTTGTTATGAGGCAGTTCCCTGGGTCCAGCCATCTTAGGAACAAGTTCCATGTTGCTGGCAGGGTCAAAACTGAATTCATATTCCCAGGCCCTGAAAACCAATTCCTATCCTACTTCTTCAGGTGTTTTCCTGTTTGTTAATAAGTAAAGTATGTAAAAAGGGAAGTTCCCATTTTCTCTATATAAGCTAAGGCATGCAAGTCATAATTATGCAGTTGGCCCACTTCTTTGTTCCTTTATCATTATAAATTCCAAGCTAAAGTCCAAGAAAGGATGAGAATGCAAGAGTCTGAATCTAGAGTCCTGAAATCAGGTGACCAGGAAAGACCCAGTCACCCCTTGCCTAACCCCTAATATATGATATGTCAATGCAACAGCCCACTCCACTCCCCATTGTTTTTTGTTGCCATCCTTTAAAACTGTATAATTTCCCTTTGGAGATGCTGTTCAGATCCCAAACTGGCCAACTTCTTGTGCACACAGAAAATAAAGTTTGTATTTTAAGTTTCTGTCTTTTTTTTTAAGATGTATTATTTTTTATTTTTTATTTTTTATTATTAGTTACATTTTATTAACTCTGTATCCCAGCTATATCTTGCTCCCTCATTCCCTCCCAATCCCGCCCTCCCTCCTTTGAGATATCTCCTCCCTGCCCCTTTCCAAGTCCACTGATAGGGGGGACCTCCTCCCCATTCATCTGATCCTGTTTTATCAGGTATCTTCAGGGCTGGCTGCAAAGTCCTCCTCTGTGGCCTAGCAGGACTGCTCCTCCCTTGGGGGGTGGGGAGGTCAAAGAGCCTGCCATTGAGTTCCTCTCAGAAATAGTCCCTGTTCCCCTTACTATGGGAAACCAATTGGTTACTGAGCTCCACAGGCTACATCCAAGCAGAGGTTCTAGGTTATATCCATACCTGGTCCTTGGTGGAGTGTCAGTCTCAGAAAAGACCCTGTGCCCAGATATATTTGTTCTTTGTGGAGCTCCAAGTTTCTGTCTTTAAAGTGAGTTTTCTTGGCTTCTACCCTGAACCCAACAAATTCTAATACAATAGTTTTTGGTTGTTAAAATGCCTCCCTTGCCAACTAGAATGTGATAACTGTTTTTCCCCTAATGTAGCTGGCAAATAATTGGCACCTAGTAGGATCAAAATGATTGATACACTAAATCAATAAACATTTTTATGTAGCCTACTAAGAATGGGTCCTGGATCTAAGTTTTATTCCCCAATGGTGGGATGTTGAACATTTTATTGTGTTTATGTGATCTACCTTTTGTAAACCATGAAACATTACATTGGCACATTTACTAAATTGATTGTTCTTTTTTCGTTTTCATATTTTTAATTCTTTGTATAAGCTAGATAGTAATCTCTTGTCAGATTTATAGCTGATGAAGATCTGCCACTCGACTGTTTCTTTATTCAATTACCAATTTCCTTTGCTATAGAGGAGAATTTTAATTTCATGAGGTCCCATTTATTTTATTGTTCACTGATGGACTAAGATTTCCAGCCAGAATTGTAGTCATTAAGAAAGCCAACAACCACAAATACTAGCAAAGGAATGAACAAAAGGGAAGAATCTCTTTCTGGGAATGTCACTTAGTCCATTGTCTATGAAAATCAGTATCAAGCTTTCTCAAAAAAACCTAGAAATAGTACAACCATATAACCCATCAATATTTTGCCTGAGTATTTACACTACATCAACATATCACAGAAATGTTTCACAGCAACAACTGCTGCAGCAATATTCACAATAGCTAAGTTGAAGAAACTACCTGAGTACCCAACAACAAAAGAATGGATAAAAATAATATGATATCTGTATATATATATATATATATATATATATTTGTATGTGTATGTATAATGTAATATTTCCAGTAATAAAAATTGATGTTGTGTCATTTGTAGGAAAATTCATGAAACTGGAAAAAATTCTGTAATCATATTAAGCAAAATGTTATTTCCTAGATTCTATATAGATCATGTGAAATCATATGTATGTATATTCATATATATATATATATACATATATATATATATATATGAAGTCAAACTGTAGAAATAAAGGGGAAAGATAGGAGGAGGACTATAAGGACATATAAAAACAAAGAATAGTGGGGGAATGGTCTAGGAGGCTATATGCTTAGCACACACACACACACACACACACACACACACACATATATATATATATATATATATATATATATATATATATTGAGTATGGGGCCAGCCACACCACCCAGTCAAGCAGATCTGTGCCTTTCTCTGCTATCATCAGAAAAGATTTCTCTTGCAGATGGGTACAAATACAGAGACTCATAGACCTACAGTATTCATAGAATGAAAGACTTTGGGACAGTTAGCTCTAAAAGGGATGTCATTATCAAATCCCTTCCCTCAAGTCAAGGAACTCTAAGAAGAGACAGAAACAGTGTAAGAGCTAGAGGCAACAAAGGACACCAAGGAATCAAGACCTGTTAGACACAACAGTCCTCACACATATACAAACTCAAATAGAAGCATGTACAGAGTCTGCATAGGTCTGCATGAGATGAATTCTTATAGTTGAGAGAAGTAGAAACACCCCCACTCCTAACCCAGAAGCCAGCTCCAACTGAGGAACACTTCCACTGAAAATTTAGTTTGTTTCAACAGAGATTTACTAGGGAAACGATTCACTCTTTAACGCAGGTTCCATGCCCAGCAGTCAATGGCCAACACAAGACAAAATGAATTGGATATTTAGAGAATCTTTGTCCCATAACGTTAAGTCAGGGCATTTTTTTTTTTCTTTTTTTACCTTACAGGTCCTTTGCTTGTACGTTATGACTTTGAGGTTTTTTATAATTATTTTATAATTATAACAATTATTTTTATAATTTTTACAGTTTATTCATTTTATATCCCTATTGTAGCCCCCTCCCTCCTATCCTCCCAATCGCACTTTCCCTTCCTCATCCACCTTATCCCCTTTCCCTAGTCCATTGAATGGCAGGTTCTCCTCCCCTGACATCTGACCCTAACTGATTAAGTCTCATCCAGACTGCCTGGATCGTCTTCCTCTGTGATCTGCAAGACCGCATTGCCAGAGGTAAGTTCAAAGAGCAGGCAACTGAGTTCAGAGGCAGCACCTGTTTTCCTTACTTGGGCTACATAAATTGTGGCACATTTACACAATGGAATACACCTCAGCTGTTAAAAACAAAGAAATCATGAAATTTACAAGCAAATGGATAGAACTAGAAAAGATCTGGGTAAGGTAACCCAGAACCAGAAAGACATGCAAAGTATACACTCAGTTATGAGAGTATATTATCCATATAATATCGGATAACCATACTAAAATCTACAGTCCTGAAGAAGCTAAATAGCATGGGTTTGAGGTTTTTATTGGATTCCTGTGGGTGTGACTATGTGTTTCTTGGTATCCATATGTGTTCCTAGTGCTTTCTCTTTGGCTCTTTTTCTTGTTTGGTTGTTTTGTCATATTCCGATATGTTTGATTTTATTTATTATATTTTATTTTGTTTTATTTTATTATTATTCCTTACATTCCTTTTATCTAATGAGAGACAGAAAAGGGGTGAATATGATTGCGATAGGAGGTGTAGAGGAAATAGGAGGAATTGGAGGAGGGCAAACTGTAATCAAATTATATTGTCTTAAAATATATTTTCAATCAAAGAGAAAACAGAAATATTACTGTGAAATAGCATAAAATTCACCAATTATAGCCCATGGTCTAACAGCATTTGCCATAAATCCTGACAACTTTAATTCAATCCATGGGACACACTAAGTGGAAGGAAAGAACTAACTCCTATGAACTGTGGTGTATGCACATGCTCAGAATAAATAAAAATTAAGGGCTGAAAATATGGTTCAGCACTTAGCAGTATTTGGGCTGTGCTTGTACTAACGCTCTTGTAGGGGACCCAAGTTTGGTTCACAACACCAATGTTAGGCGATTCACAAATGTAATTTCTCTTCTGATACCCTTTCTGGCTTCCACAAGCAACTGCACATATGTGGTACAAACATAGGAATCCAAAACACATAAATAAAAGTAAAATAAATCTTTGAAAAATAATAAGTACTGGGAGTGAAATATTGCCTTTAGAAATTTATAGGTCTGGTGGGTTTTCTTTTGTAATCTAGTTTGAAAAATATAAACTACTAGTTAAAAAAAAACATGAGAAGAAAATCAAAGAGAATACATTGGAGAGTATGAAAGCACACACTCAAAATTATGGAATTATATACTCCATAAATCCAGAAAAAATGTCTTTATTTCCATATATATGATATGGAAAACTATAGAACTATGTTAAACCAGTAGTTTTGTATAGCTATCACCTATTTCTTATCACCATTCAGGTTTTATCTCTCTGCATTCCTTTAACATTCATGGTTAAAATTATCTTTTGTAATTCCAGGGCACATTATGGCTGGTCTGATACTTCTTGGACAACACCTAACTGCATATTAGAAAGAGCTTTTTCAGAGGGACAAGATGTCGACGCCAGGAGAACACAGCATCTGAGGAGCAGGACAACGTTTTCCGTACAGCAACCAAGAGACTAAACTCTGGGCCCTAAAACAACAGCAATCATGTTTCCCAGGTGAGAGGAAATTCCCAAGGTGTGGGAATCAGTCGGGTCCACTCTCAGGTCCCCCAGCCAGATCCCAGAAAAGATTCCAGGTCACACAAGCACTAGGTGGCCAGACCAGAGCCACACATCTTCATATCCTGATCACCTTCCCAGGCTGAATGGTGAGAACAAAATCACCAGAGATTGGGAGTCCCAGTATTGAGAAAAAGCCACAGGAAAGGAAGGAAACAGGACTGACCTAGGGTCAACCAGTATTTCCTTGGGAAAATAACCCCAAATACCTAAGATAGCACAATGGGTAGAGGACAGTGTAAAAGTTCAACCAACAAAAGCCAGAGCAATATGGCATCTCCAGAACTCAGTTATCCAGGGACAAATAGCCCAGGACACCACAGCATAATTGAAATTCAAGATGACCTAACATCTATGCTCATGAAGAGGATAACAGAGGAAACAAATAAAATGCATAAAGAACTAGAGGAAGATAAACTCAAACAGTTTGTGGCCATCCATAAAGAAATAGAAGATAAAAACAAACAGATTATGGCCATTCGTAAAGAAAGAAGAAGATAAAAACAATCAGATTTTGGCCGTCCGCAAAGAAATACAAGAAGTTGCAGCCAAACAGTTTGTGGCCTTTAGAGATGAAATATGTAAATCACTGAAAGAAATAAAAGAAACAGAGGATTCTTCAAACAAACAGCTGAAGGAATTGAAGGAAAATACAGTCAGAGATGTGAAGGAAGTCAACAAAACGGATCAGGATATGAAGATAGAATTGGAAAAATTAAAGAAAACATAAATGGAGGAAATTGTGGAGAGAAAGAACCTACGGAAGAGAACAAGAACTACAGAGGTAAGCATAACCAATAGATTACAAGAGATGGAAGAAAGAATCTCAGGTGTGGAAGATAAAATGGAAGAAATTGATGTGTCAGTCAAAGAAAATGTTAAATCTAAAAATTTTCTGACACAGACAGTCCAAGAAATCGAAGACAATATAAAAAGACAAAATCTAAGAATAATAGGAATAGAGGAAAAAGAAGATTCCATCCTCCAAGGCCCAGAAAACATTTCCAACAAAATCATTGAAGAAAATGTCCCAAACTTAAACAAGAGGCTAATAAGAATACAAGAGGCCTACAGAACACCAAATAAATTAGAGCAGAAAAGAAAATACTCCTGCCACATAATAATCAAAGCAGTAAGTATACAGAAAAAAAAGAAAAAATACTAAAAGCTGCAAGAGAAAAAGGCCAAGTAACATATAATGGCAAACCCATCAGAATCACATCTGACTTGTCAACAGATACTATGAAAGCAAGAAGGGACTGGAGGGATATCATGCAGGCCCTAAGAAAACACAGATGTCAACCCAGGCTACTATACCCAGCAAAACTCTCAATCCTCCTAGAAGGAGAAAACAAGATGTTCAATGACAGAAACAAGTTGCAACAATACCTACACACAAATCCAGCATTACAGAAGACACTAGAAGGGAAAGTACAACCCAAGAAAACTAGCTACCTTCAAGAAAACACAGTAAATAAATAACCTCACTAAAGTAAAATAAAAAACAACCAAGCACACAAACTTATGACCACAGCCAACATCAAAAACAAAGGGTCTAACACCCACTGGTCATTAATCTCTCTCAGCATCAGTGGACTCAATTCTCCAATAAAAAGACACAGACTAACAGAATGAATGTGTAAACAAGACCCAGCAATCTGTTGCATACAAGAAACATACCTAAGTCACAAAGATAGACATTACCTCAGGGTAAAGGGCTGGAAGACTGCTTTCCACGCAAATGGACACAAGAAACAAGCAGGAGTAGCCATTCTAATATCTGATAAATAGACTTTCAACCAAAATTAATCAAAAGAGATGGGGAAGGACACTTCATACTCATCAAGGGATAATTCCACCAAGAAATAATCACAATACTGAACATCTATGATCCAAATACAAGGGCACCCACATTTGTAAAAGAAACATTGATAAAACTTAAACCACACATAGATCCCCACACATTAATAGTGAGAGACTTCAACACCCCACTCTCAACAAAGGACAGGTCAGCAAAGCAGAAATTAAACAAAGAAACAATGTATCTAACAGAGGTCATGAATAAAAGGGACCTAACAGACATTTACAGAAACTTACACCCAAACACAAAAGAATTCACCTCCCCCTGAGGGGGGAGCAGCCTTAACAGACCACAGAAGATGACAATGCAGCCACTCCTGATGAGATCTGATAGAATAAGTTCAGTAGGAAGGAGAGGGGGATCTCCCTTATCAGTGGACTTGGGGAGGGGCATGGCTGAAAAAGGGGGAGGGAAGATGGGATTTGGAGGGGAGGAGGTAGGGGTTTATGGCTGGATACAATGTGAATAAAGTGTAATTAATAAAAAAATTAAAAAGTGAATAAACTATAAAAAAATAAATAAAAGTTAAAAAAAAGAATGAGCTTTCTCCCAATTACCCCATGAGTCAGTGCTTTTGTATTTTGTTTATTTTTCAAAATAAAGAGCGTTTCTATATAGTTTTGGCTGTCCTCAAATTCACCCTCATCCTGTCTCAGCCTTCTACAAGCTGGGATTATAGATAGGTGCCACTATACCCAGCTATGTTTTGAGCATACTTTCTTATATTCAAGTGTCTTTGTTTTACTTTGTCTACTCTTCCCAAGACAGAGGATTACAAAATGTGGGAACATATCTCATAAATGTTTAATTACAATAAATAGTGTGATAAGGTATAGGTTAATTAGCAAATTTATTCAACTCCTTTGTCTCAAATTCCACTGTACCGTGGTATCAAACAAGAAAATAGAGCCTGTATGAATTAAGGTGAACTGTGGTTAATCAACTACAAGAGCAGAACCTAATTATGTAACATGTAATGTAACAGCAAGAGCTATCTTCTTTGAGAACAAATTTACATATACAAATTAATAGTGGCACATTGTCACTCAGTGCTCAGTCAACCTACACATCATATTTCACCGGGATTTACTTAGGGATCAGCACACAATGTAAGCTGATTGAATCAAATGATTCTTGGAACATTAAATAGGGACTATTTGGATGAATATTTTCCTACCAAATACAAACTGTAGGGCATGTGGGAATAAGAAATTTGCAAAGCAACTTCAGTCCCTTGATAATGCAATGAATAGGGCCAGAGAGACACTGAAAGCAATGTATACTATCCTTCACATAGATGCACCACTGTCAGAATATAGTCCAAGAAAGGAATCATATCAGGGACATTCTGAGTGTGAGAAAACAATACAACAGTCTTCTGAGTTCAGATTATTTAAACCACAGAACTGTTCTTGGAATATGTTTTCATGTTCTTCCCAGTTGCAGTGAAGAGAAGTGAGTTTACCTTAGATTATTCATTACAACTGGCTATTGTTAATTGTTTATATGACTGTATGAAAAAAAAAAACTTTTTTTTCCATGTGGAGCTTGCATTTGTGATAATACACTTTACTCATGTGACTCTTCTTCACTGTCAGAGTATAAATTGTCTGATTCTCTGAACAAAGTTAGCTATTGCCTTAGACTGTAGTCTGCCTTATATTTAGGCTCCATTCTCCAGGTTTCACAGCTTTTAGAGCAGTAAACACACCAGAAGTGAGATCTTACCTTTAAATTATTCAGTTACAAATATTTGGGACAACACTTTTGTCATTTTAAAGGGAGTACTAACATGCAAATAAAAATAAGCACAAGATTAACTACTATGGTGCTTTAAATGAGAAATGCCCCCCTATAAGCTCAGATATTTGAATATTTGGTACCAAGTTGGTACTGTTCTTTGCATTAAGTCTTGCTAGAGGAAGTGTATCACTTGGGGCAGGCTTTAGGAGTTGTTAGCCTCATTCCAGTTCTAGTTTGCTCTCTCTTTGCCTATCTCTTTCTCTCTCTGTCTCTCATTGCCCCCCCCCTCTCTGCTTCATGTTTGTGTTTGAAGATGTGAACAAACTCTCAGCTTGCTATTCCTGCCACCATGACTGCCATTTTCTGTCACGTCTCCATTCCATTTTGGACTCTTCCCTCTCTGGAAACTTAGACCAAAATAAAGTCTTTCTCCTATAAGTCATTTTGGGTCATGCAGAAAAGTAAGTAGCACCAAAATTGATACCAAGGTTGGATTGTTATTGTGAAGAATCTGAACTTTTTGGGTTGTGGAGCTTGGAAGACTTTGGGACTTTGGACTAGTTAAGAAGTCAGACAATATAATAATGGCCAGTTCATCAGGTCATTCTTGTACAAGCCTAGAAAATAGTAGTACTGATTGCAAAAGTGGATGATGACATAGCACAAGAAGTTTCATAGGGGAAATTATTAACAAATGGGCTAGAAATAATTCCTGTGATATTTTGGTAAATAATATGTTTCCCTTCTTCCTTTATCCTAAGAATTGGCCTTAGGGTATGTTAAAAACAAATGAACTAACTTCTTTGGAGCAGATTTCAAAACATTGAATCATGATATGATTTTTACTAATGCTAATACATTTCTATAATGAAAAAGAAAAAATTGCAACAAAAGTAAATACAAAAGATATATTTTAGAGAAACAAAAAGCACAGGAGAGGTTAACCTTATAATTAAAACTTTCTAGAAGAGAGAATAAAAATTAAGGATATTACCATAGTTGAGGCAAGGTATCCTGCTCTATGGTGGAATAGAGAGATGTGCTCAGAGGGCAAAACCCCAACCAGTTAAGCTTTAAACTTGTGAAAAAGAATACCAAATTTTTTAAAAATAATTTTTAATTTTTTATATTAGGCACAGATTATTTACTTTGTATCCCAGCCATAGCCCCCTCCCTCGTTCTTTCCCAATCCCACTCTCCCTCCCTCATTGCCTCCCTGCCCCTTTCCAAGCCCACTGATAGGAGAGGTCATCCTCCCTTTCCATCTGACCCTAGCTTATCGGGTATCTTCAGGACTGGCTACAATGTCCTCCTTTGTGGCCTAGCAAGGCTGCTCTTCACCGCCCCCCCGGGGGGGGATGGTTAAAAGAATTTTCTGCTCCTAGTAATTGGATGAATAAAAAAGTCTCTGTTGCTGATGTGATTCAAAGGGACCAGTGTCCATCCCAACATGCCATCCAAACTTGACATTATTGGTCACACAATGCTGATTCTAGAAGTATGAATGATACATGAGTGAAGGGGTCATGACTTTCACTCCATTGCTTCAGAGAGTCCTTGAGGCCAGGCAACATCTGATGTTGGAGATCCATCAGATGTCTGCCAAGAAGAATTGAATTCAGGGAGTGGATGTGAAGAGAGAAATGTATATTACAAACAGGAAATCCAGAGGGACAAAGCCATCTAATCTCTTTGAAACTAAAGTCTCAGATATCAGAATTTAGAATTTATCCTGCTGTGTTCTTTTTGTTTGTTTGTTTGTTTTTGGTTTTGTTTTTGTTCCTGTTATTGTTTAGCATTTCCTTACATTCCTCCCTTTTAGAATGATAATGTATATTCTGTAACACTGTATGTTAGGAATATGTAATTTGCCTTTTGAACTTATAGGGTATTACAACTAAAAGTCTTGAGTCTCCATAGCCAAATTTTAAGCAGAGTGAGGGAATCTTATGAAAAAAGGGGGAGATAAAAAATCTGGAGGTTATAGGAGCTCCACAAGGAGAGCAACAGAACCAAAAAACCTGGGCACAGGATTTTTCTCTGAGACTGATACTGCTACCAAGGTCCATTCATGGAAAAACCTTGAACCCCTGCATAGATGCATTATATGGCAGCTCAGAGTCCAAATGAGTTTCTTAGAAATGGGAAAAGGATCTGTCTTTGACATGAACTCAATGACTGGCTCTTTAACTACCTACCCCTGAGGGGAGAGCAGCTTTACCTAGACACAGAGGAAGACAATGCAGCTAGTCATGATGACACCTGATAGGCTAGGATGAGATGGAAGGGGAAGAGGAGCTCTCCAATCAGTGGCCTGGGGAAGGGGCATGGGAGGAACAGAGGGAGGAAGTGGGAAACTTGGAGGGGACTAGGGCTGGGGCTACAGATGGGATAAAAAAAATAAATTGTAATTAAAAAAATAAAAATTAATAAAAATTTTAAAAACCTTGTATCTCAGAAAAGACTACTTTCAAACAGCATTGTGACTGAGAAACAGTATGAGGACCTTTCCAATTAACAGAGAGCGTATTTTTTTCTTTTTTTTTCACTTTTTAAAAATTTATTTATATTTTTATAAATTACAGTTTATTCACTTTGTATCCCAGCTGTAGCTCCCTCGCTAATCCCCTCCCAATCCCAAACTCCTTCCCTCACCTTCTCCCATGGCCTTCACCAAGTCCACTGATAGAGGAGGTCCTTCTCTCCTTCAATCTGACCATAGCCTATCAGGACTGGCTGCATTGTTTTCCTCTGTGGCATGGTAAGGCTGCTCCCCCATAAAAGGAAGTTGATCAAAGAGCCAGGCACTGTGTTCATGTCAGAGTTATTTCCTGTTCCCATTACTAGGGAACCCACTTGGAGAATGAGATGTCATGGGCTACATCTGAGCAGGGGTTCTAGGTTAGCTCCATGAATGGTCCCTGGTTGGAGAATCAGTCTCAGAAAAGACCCCTGTGCCCAGAATTTTTTGATCTGTTGCTCTCCTTGTGGAGTTTCTGTCCCTTCCATGTCTTCCTATCTCCTGCTTCTTTCATAAGATTCTCTGCACTCTGCCCAAAGACTGGCTAAGAGTCTCAGCACCTCCTTTGATAACTTTCTGGGTAAAGTCTTTCAGAGGCCCTCTGTGGTAGGCCCCTGTCATGTTGCCTGTTTTCTCCTTATTCCAATGCCCATTCCCTTTGCCTTTCTGCATGAGGAATAATGATCTTACCCAGGGTTCTCCTCCTTGCTTAGCTTCTTTAGGTGTACAGATTTTAGTATGTTTATCCTATATTATGTGTCTCATATCCAATTATAAGTGAGAACATACCATGTGTGTCTTTCTGGTTTTCCTACAAATTTCATGATTTGCTCATTTTTAATTGCTGAGTAGTATTCCATTGTGTAAACGTACCACAATTACTATATCCATTCCTCAGGTGAGGGATATCTGGGTTGTTTCCAGATCTTGGATATAACAAATAAAGCTGCTACAAACACGGTTTTGCAAATGTCCTTATTGTGTACTTGAGCGTCTTGTGGATATATGCCTAGGAGTGGTATAGCTGGATCTTGAGGAAGCACTATTCCTAATTGTCTGAGAAAGTGCCAGATTGATTTCCAAAGTGGTGGTACAACTATAAATTCCCAACAGCATGCAGGAGGGTTACCCATTTTCCACATCCTCTCCAGCATGTGTTGTCATTATAGTTTTTATCTTAGTCATTCTGATGGGTGTAAGTTGAAATCTAAGGGTTGCTTTGATTTGCATTTCCCTGATGACTAGGGATGTTGATCATTTCTTTTTTTTTATTTTATTATTGTTTTTTTTTTATCAGTTACATTTTATTAACTCTGTATCCCAGCCGTGTCCTGATCCCTCATTCCCTCCCAGTCCCTCCCTCCCTCCCTCATCTCCACCGTGCCCCTTTCCAAGTCCACTGATAGGGAGGACCTCCTCCCCATTCATCTGATCCTATTTTATCAGGTATCTTCAGGACTGGCTGCAAAGCCCTCCTCTGTGGCCTAACAGGACTGCTCCTCCCTTCGGGGGTGGGGAGACCAAAGAGCCAGTCATTTAGTTCCTGTTAGAAATAGTCCTTGTTCCCCTCACTTTGGGAAACCAATTGGTTACTGAGCTACCACAGGCTACATCTGAGTGGAGGTTCTAGGTTATATCCATACATGGTCCTTGGTTGAATGTCAGTCTCAGAAAAGACCCTGTGCCATACCCAAAGTTTGTTCAAGTACACAAAAGGGATACTTGCTAAACCATGTTTATAGCAGCTTTATTTGTAATAGCCAGAACCTGGAAACAACCCAGATGTCCATCAACGGAGGAATGGGTACAGAAATTGTGGTATTTTTATACAATGGAATACTACTCAGCAATCAAAAAGGAGGAAATCATGAAATTTGTAGGCAAATGGTGGGATCCAGAAAAGATCATTCTGAGTGATCATTTCTTTTAAGTGTTTCCCTGCCCATTCTTTACTCCTCTGTTGAGAATTCTCTGTTTAGCTCTGTACCTCATTTTGTAATTGGGTTACTTGACTTTTTGCAGTTTGACTTCTTGAGTTCTTTGTATTTTCTCGATATTAGCGCTCTGTCACATACAGGGTTTGTGAAGCACCTTTCCCAATCTGTAGGCTGTCATTTTGTTCTGATGACAGTGTCCTTTGCTTTACAGAAGATTATCAGTTTCAAGAGGTCCCATTTATTAATTGTTGATCTTAGAGCCTGTGCTATTGGTGTTCTGTTCAGGAAGTTGTCTCCTGGGCCAAGTTATCTCCTAGGCTCTTCCCCACTTCTTCATCTAACCGATTTAGAGTGTCTGGTTTTATGTTAAGGTCTTTGATCCACTTGGATTTTAGTTTTGTGCAGGATGATAAATATGGATCTATTTGCATTATTCTACATGTACACATGTAGTTGGACTAGTACCATTTGTCGAAGATGCTCTCTTTTTTCCATTGCATGATTTTGGTTTCTTTGTAAAAAATCAAGTATCTGTAGGTGTGTGGGTTTATTTCTGGGTATTCTATTTGATTCCATTGATCCACCATTCTGTTTCTATGCCAGCACCATGCAGTTTTTATTACTATTACTTTGTAGCACAGCTTGAGATCAGCGATGGAGATACCACCAGACAATCTGCTATTCTAAGGATTGTTTTAGCAATTCTGTGTTTTTTGTTTTCATCATATGAAATTGAGAATTGTTCTTTCAAGGTCTTTATAGAATTGTGTTATTACTTTGATGGAATTGCATTGAATCTATGGATTGCTTTAAGCAGGATGGCCATTATCACTATGTTAATACTACTGGTCCCTGAGGATGGGAGATCTTTCCATCTTCTGATATCTTCTTCAATTTCTTTCTTCAGAGACTTCAACTTTTTTTTAAACAACTTTTTCTTAGACTTCAACTTACACATGCTTATTTAGAGTCACACCAAGGTACATTATGTTATTAGTAGCTATTGCAAATGGGTTTTTTTTTTGTTTCTTTATTTCTTTCTCAATGCTTTTATCTTTCATATACAGGAGGGCATCTAATTTTTTTAGTTAATTTTTGTATCCAGCCAGTTTGTTGACAGTGTTTATCAGCTGATGGAGTTCGCTGGTTGATTTTTTTTATTTTTTATCTTTTTATATTAAGTACAGTTTATTTACTTTGAATCCCAGCTGTAGCCCCCTTCTTTATTCCCTCGCAATCCTACTATCCCTCTCTCATCTTTTCCCTGCCCCTCTCTAAGTCCACTGACAGCCAAGGATCTCCTCCCCTTCCATCGGACCCTAGTTTATTAGGTCTCATCGGGACTGGATGCAATATCCTCCTCTGTGGCTTAGCAATCCTGCTACTCCCTCAGGTTGGGGGGGAAGGTCAAAGAGCCAGCCAATGAGTTTATGTCAGAGAAAGCCCTTATTCCCCTTACTAGGGATTCTACTTGGATACTGAGCAGCCATGGACTACATCTGAGCAGGGGATCTAAGTTTTATCCATGCATGGTCCTTCTTTGGAGAAACAGTCTCAGAAAAGACCCTTGTGACCAGATATATTTGGTCCTTGTGGAGCTCCTGTCCTCTCCAGATCTTACTAACTCCTCCTTCTTTCATATGATTCCCTGCACTCTGCCCAAGTTTTGGTTATGGGTCTCAGCATCTTCTTTGATACGCTGCTAGGTAGAGTCTTTCAGAGGCCCTCTATGGTAGGCTCTTTTCCCATTTCTTGTTTTCTCCTACTTCCAGTGTCCATCCATTTTATCTTTTGAAGTGAGGGTTGATCATCTTACCCTGGGACCTCCTTTTTGTTTAATTTCTTTAGGTGTACAGATTTCAGTATGTTTATCCTATCTTATAGGTCTAGTATCCACTTATAAGTAAGTTTATACTTTGTGTGTCTTTCTGCTTCTAGGATACCTCGCTCAGGATAATCTTTTCTAGATCCCTCCATTTGCCTGCCAATTCCATGATTTCCTTGTTTTTAATTGCTGCATAGTCTTCCATGGTGTAAATATACCACAATTTCTGAATCGATTTCTCCATTGAGGAACATCTGGGTTGTTTCCACGTTCTGGATATTACTAACAGCTGCTACAAACATGGTTGAACAAATGTCCTTGTTGTGTACTTGAGCAGCTTTTGCATATATGCCTAGGAGTGGTATAGCTGGATCTTGAGGAAGTACTATTCCTAATTTTCTGAGAAAGTGCCAGATTGCTGTCCAAAGTGGTTGTACAAGTATACATTTCCATCAGCAATGGAGGAGGGTTCCCCTTTCTCTACAACCTCTCCAGTATCTGCTGTTACATGAGTTTTTGATCTTAGCTGTTCTGATGGGTATAAGGTGAAACCTCAGAGTCTTTTTGATTTGCACCCCCTGTTGGCTAAAGACATTGTGCATTTCTTTAAGTGATTCTCTGCCATTCTCTATATCTCTACAAAGAATTCTCTGTTTAGCTCTGTACCCCATTTTTTAACTAAATTATTTGATTTGTTGCTTTTTAACTTCTTTAGCTATTTATATATTCTGGATATTAGCCCTCTGTCAGATGTAGGGTTGGTGAAGATCCTTTAGTCTGTAGGTTGTTGTTTTGTTCTGATGTCAGCGTCCTTTGCTTTACAGAAGCTTTTTAGTTTCATGAGGTTCCATTTATTGACTGTTGATCTTAGAGCCAGTGGAGCTGGTATTTTGTTCAGGAAGTTGTCTCTGGTTCCAATGAGTCCAAAATTCCTCCCCAACTTTTCTTTTAAGAGTTTAATTTGTCTGGTTTTATGTTGAGGTCTTTGATCCACTTGGACTTTAGTTTTGTGCAGGGTGATAAATATGGATCTATTTTCATTTTTCTGCATGTAGGCGTCCAGTTGGACCAGCACCATTTGTTGAAGATGCTGTCTTTTTTCCATTGGATGGTTTGGGCTTGTTTGTCAAAAATCAATGATCCATAGATGTTTGGGTTAATTTCTTGTTCTTCTATTCAACTTCATTGATCCACCATTCTGTTTCTATGCCAATATCATGCCTTTTTTTATTACTGTTGCTCTGTAGTAAAGCTTGAGATCAGGGATGGAGATACCTTCAGACAATCTGTTGTTGTACAGGATCCTTTTGGAAATTCTGGTATTTTTGTTTTTCTGTATGAAGGTGAGAATTTTTTCTTTCCTGCTCTGTAAATAATGTGTTGGTAATTTGATGGGAATTGCATTGAATCTGTAGATTGCTTTTGGAATGATGGCCATTTTCACTGTGTTAATCCTACCAATCCATGAGCATGGAAGATCTTTACATCTTCTGATATCTTCTTCAATATCTTTCTTCAGAGACTTGAAGTCTTTTTCAAACAGGTTTTTCACTTGCTTGGTTTGAGTCACACTATGTTACTTTATGTTTTTAGTGGCTATCGTGAAGTGTGTCGTTTCCTTAATTTCTTTCTCTGCCCTTTTGTCTTTGGTATACAGAAGGGTTTCTGATTTTTTTTAATTAATTTTTTATCCAGCTCCTTTGCTGAATGTGTTTATCAGCTGATGGAGTTCTCTCGTTCAATTTTTTGGGTTGCTCATGTATACTATCATATCATCTGCGAATAGTGATACTTTGACGTCTTCCTTTCTAATTTGTATCCCCTTGATCTCCTTTAGTTGTCTTATTGCTCTAACTAGGAATTCAAGTACTATGTTGAAGTGGTATGTAGTGAGTGGGCAGCTTTGCCTTGTCCCTGATTTCAGTGGAATTGATTTAAATTTCTCTCCATTTAGTTTAATGTTGGCTATAGGATTGCTGTATATTGTCTTTACTATGTTTAGGTATGTGCCTTGTATCCCTGATTTCTCCAAGTCTTTACACATGAATGTGTGTTGGATTTTGTCAATTGCTTTTTCAGTATCAAGGAGATGCTCATGTGGTTTTTCTCCTTAAGTTTGTTTATAACAAAAAGCATTTTTCATTATATTATAGCTAGGAGCCTATAAGAAGAAGGAAGTGAAATGTAGTAGGTTAAATGAGAAATGTTCCTTTAGGCTCCCATATTTAAATATCTGGCCATCATTTGGTAGCATTGTTTGGCCAGACCAAGTGAGGTTTAGCTTTGCTGGGGAAAGTGCATGCTTTGATATGCTGATTGAGATTACATAATCTCACTTTATGTAAAGTTTGTTTTCTCTTCCTAATGTTTGTGGTTGAAGGTGTTGGATTTTTTTTTCTTAGCTTTCTGATTCTGCTATCAAGCCTTTCTCCCATGACTTCCTGCCATAAAGTACTCTCATTCTTTTGAAACCATAAGTCAAACTAAACACTTTCTTCCCTAAATTATTTTAGTCATTGTGTTTTATCCCAGAAACAAGAAACTAATACATCTCATTGATTGTCTATGTGCATAACAATTACCATGCTGGTTTTGTGTGTGTGTGTGTGTAAGAATGACTGAAAAACTATGTGTCAAGTTTAATCAAGTCTAAAGATAGACAAATAATAACTTCATATATGTAGTTGCTCAAAATAGAAGTAAATATCACTTATTAAATATGTAGGCATTTGCTGTCATAATACTGTAATGTGTCTCATAACATAGTAGGAATACATTGTGAGGCAGATGCTTCAAAATTTGCCTCTTTCAAAATTTGAACAAAAATTATACTGTATACTTACTTAAAATGAGATAATATGACACACCTAAACTATATGTTTTAAAAAACGGTCCCATACCACAAAAGCAAATACCATATTACTTTACTGAATACAATTAAAGCACAATGTTATTTGCCTATGTTAACATATCTAACCTTAAAATAAACAGTAAATATCATTTACAAGATTTTTTAAAAAATGAGCTGCCATGAGTAGTACTTACAGGACTGGAAGTTGTATGTAAATCAGCGAGTAGTAGGTGAATGTTCTGGATTATATTTACACATAGTAATACCATACACATAAACTTCATAAAATTCATCAAAAAAAATCTCATTTTCAACAATAAACTAGGCTGAATTTACTATAGTATTTTATTTTATGAACTATTAATATTTTTAACTCTTGCTTTTTAATTACAGCACAATTTATTTTTTCAATGAGCTGTTTTTCTGTTTTAAGGTTTATATTTTAAACTATTTTTTAATATGTACCATACACATTAGCCAGGTCCAACACAGGATCAGTATCATATGTTAATCTCCACTTCCACACCTTGTTCCATTAGAAAATCCTTAGAAGTATGCATGAAGCAGTCATCTATGAAAATGTCACTGCCTTCACTGAATCAAGTCCTTTAATAGGTGTCATCCTTTATTCTTTATTAAGACATAGCTTTGATGGAATGGGACATGACTGACTGGTTAGTAACAACCCATGATTATTATTGACCTTCATAGTCACTAATTTATTTTCGTTTCCAGTTAATAGGCATCTAACTGTTAACCTTTGAAGCAGATTTTGTATACTTTATAGGACATACTGAAAAAGGGGGAAAAAACATGAACATAGATCATGCAGAAGATAGAATCATGTGATGAAGAGAATCGTATCAACTCCCCACTTCTTTCTCAGGTGCTATCCTGCTTGTGTTTTCTTTCAGCCTTTATGAGCAAAAAGAATGCAGAAGTCTCAATAAAGTGATATTAGAACATGTACAGTTTTCTGAACAAGATGGGGGACTGACTTATGAAACCCTGCCCCTCTAGGAGGACCTATTAGCAAGTTAATAGTTGAGGTGAGGGTGGAGCAAATTTTCTTCAGTGGTAGAGGCACTGGTAAATAAGTTGTCGAAGCTCCAGGAAATAATCCTTCACACATTTTCATTCAAGGAACCTTAATTATACTTAATAAATTATGCACAGAGAAAGAGAGACAGAGATAGAGACAGAAACAGAGAGACAGAAAGAACACAAAACATTAAAAGGCATGAAAATAGGAAAGGAATTTATTAAGGAGTTCAGCAAGTGTGAAAGAAGGATACAAGAGGGTAGTGAACAGTAAAATATGACCAAAATACATTATATACATGTGTGAAATAGTCAAAGAATAACTTTAAAAAGAATAACAGAAAGCTCTTTACATTAAGTATAGACTGTGCCTGGCTTATCATTACTTTTTTCAAGGTTTATGGATCTCAAGATGAGAATTATGAACGTCCTTTCCTTAGAATGTATCAAATATGTTAGGATGTGTAGAAAGGACCCAGATGAGGTTCAGAAAACTTAGAAATAGAATTAGGAGCATGACAGTCCTTAGTACCAAAGTATCATGGAATTATGTGAGACAATGAAAACCAGAAAAGTGAAAAGTGTTACCAGTTGAACCAATGTGAAGTGATTATATGTTACATCTGATTTCACTAGGGTAAACAGAATAAGCAAAATAAGTAAGATTTCATTTTTCTTAGCTGCTTTTGGGTAACTAATGGTCAGAAGGTAGGGGCTCTGACAATGTATACTTCATTGTAGAATTTTTTTTTAATTTCTTGAAAAATAAGTAACTGCTTTATATGGTGTGTGTGTTGGGGGGGTGATCAAAGCAAAGTTGTTGCCTAAAAATTTCCTATTTTATGTGTCTTTAAGTTTTGAATTTTATTCAAAACCAGCACTATAATGCTAGTACTAAAATGACAGCACAGCAGTTAACACAGAAAAGCAAAAGCATACATAACAGAGTCTTCAGATGAGGAAAGGGACAGTTTTAATGGGGATGAACAAACCAGAATACCTTTTTAAAATAATTTTTATTTTTTATATTAATCACAGGTTATTTAATTTGTATACCAGCTGTAGCTCCCACCCTCATTCCCTCTCAATCCCACCCTCCCTCCCTCATCTCCTCCCTGCCCTTACCAAGTCCACTGATAGGGGAGATCGTCTTCCCCTTCCAACTGACCCTAGCTTATCAGGTATCATCAGGATTGGCTTCAATGTCCTCCTCTGTGGCCCAGCAAGGCTGCTCCTCCCTTGGGGGAGGGGGAAGGTAAGGTCAAAGAGCCAGCCATTAAGTTCATGTCAGAAATAGTCCTTGTTCCCTTTACTAGGGTTACTAGGGTAACCCACTTGAATACTGAGCTGCCATGTGCTATATCCGAGCAAGGGTTCTAGTTTATATCCATACATGGTACTTGGTTTGAGAAATAGTCTCACAGAAGCCCCCTGTGCCCTGAAATGTTTGGTCCTTGTGGAGCTCCTGTTCTCTCCAGGTCACACTAACTCCCCCTTCTTTCATATGATTCCCTGCACTCTGCCCAAGGTTTTACTATGAGTCTCAGCATCTGCTTTGATACACTGCTAGGTAGAGTCTTTCAGATGCCCTCTCTGGTAGTAGGCTCCTGTCCTGTTACAACAAGGACATTTGTTTGTAGCAGCTTTATTCATAATAGCCAGAACCTGGAAACAACCCAGATGTCCATCAACAGAGGAATGGACACAGAAATTGTGGTACTTTTACACAACAGAATACTACTCAGTATTTAAAACAAGGAAATCATGAAATTTGCAGGCAATTGATGGGATCTAGAAAAGATCATCCTGAGTGATGAATCCCATGAACAGACAAACACAGTATATACTCACTTATAAGTGGGTACTAGACCTATGAGATAGGATAAACATGCTAAAATCTGTACACCTAAAGAACATAAACAAGAAAGAGGACCCTGGGTAAGATGATCAATATTCACTTAGAAAGACAAATGGGATGTACATTGGAAGTAGGAGAATACAGAATGCCTTTTAATGGCAGTCCTTATTGCTAGTACCAGATCCAAGCTTCACAGCAGCCATGTAAAGTCAGTAAGCTTAACTATACCAGAATTATACACAATGGTGGAAATCACATAGCTTACAATTACTGTACTTTTAGTATCTTATTTGAAGCATAATGTCTCATGTGCGTAGCTCACTGATATTATGCTCACCTAGCAAGCAAAATGCCCTGTTTGATCTCCAGAATGAGAAACAAAAATTTTCTCACGTGTTCTATCATCTTTCATTCTTGTGTCGATAGAGAGAAAGAAGTTAATGTAAATGGTTTTAATTATTCCATTTCCAAGATGTAAGTTATGAGATCCAGAGAGATTTGGAAACTAGTTTATGATTATACAGAACTTGAGTAGTGGAATTGGAATTGAAATCAGATATTTTTATTCCATAATTTATGATTGGACACTTAAAACCAATGGAATCAGTGGTGTGACTACTGTTGTTTTAGTGATAAGTGTGTACACACATATGCTCATGATTGTGCGTGTGTGTGCGTGTGTGTGTGTGTGTGTGTGTGTGTGTATTGGAGGTTGGTCCTTGGTATGTATTCTAATGTCAATTACTGACACCCAAGATCTGGTTGCTGCCCAGATGATCAAATTCTTCCACTCTTTGTAGAGTAAACTTTGCTTTACCTAATTTAAAGTTAATTGGTTGATTAAATAACTGGAAGCCTGTAACTGGGCAGAAAAGATGTAGGCAGAGCTTAGGTTCCTGGGCTGGGAGTCAGAGAGAGACCACAAAGTCTGAAGGAGAAAAAGAGAAAGCAGATGTAGCAGGAGGAAAAGAAGCTGAAAAGTAGGAACTCATCATGGGGTAGTAGGGACCCATGAGCATGTGGCCCTAAGGGCTGCCCTGATAAAACAGAAGCAGTGCAGACAATAATGATTAAGGCAAGTAACATGAGGTATGTAGCTGAGAAATAGCATAATAGCTTAGAGGGTTGATACCTGCCCACTTGCTGTACTTTAAAGCTTTTATAAATCCAAGAGGTCTCTGTCTCAATTATTTCAGAACTAGCTGAGGTAGAGAAACCTTCTAGAGTCTAATATTCATTCCCATAACAGTGTGTGTGTGTGTGTGTGTGTGTGTGTGATGTTTTGAGGAAGTGATCAGAAAATGGAATGGTCAGCTAAAATAGTGGATGGTGTGGAAATGAACTTTATTGTATAGTGAAAAAAAAAAGAAAACATTTTCAGACACATAAAGGCAAAGAATAGAAATGTGTCTGGGTGTGAAAAAAAAGTCTTACATCTAGACCCAAAATGAACTTGAAAAAGCATCTATTAAGAACTCCTGAGCAACTTCAGTTTCTTTTTGATATTAGTTTGAGAATCAGAGAAAATCACTGAAGGATACAGAGTAAATGGAAGAGTTCAAGTTGGAAAAAAAAGAAAAAGCCTGTGGGAAACTTGGCACTTTCTGCATCAGTACTGATGGAGATATACGTGAGAAAAGTCCATGCTCTCTGGTTTTGATAGTACACAGACTATGAATTATGAAAATTTGAAAAGTGTGATGTCTCATTTTTGTAATGCCCTCTTATAAATGGTCATAACAGGAAAAATTCTCTTGTGATAATACATGCCAAAAAGTATCCTGGCAGACTAGTTTGGGTTGATGCATTCTATGTAAAAGTGTTCTGTGCAGAGGAATCTTTGTAACAGCCTTAGGCACAGATGGTTAGGCAGGGAAGGGGCATGTGGAGAGCAATGGTGGAGCATATGCTCTTTGCTAGAAAGGTTTTCTCACTAGGACACCATGGTCACATCCTTAAAGAACATAAGCTATCTTCAAGTTAAGCCACTTGAACTACATGAGGTTCCTGATCTGGTACTGTCTCCACTGAGAAGGCATGGGACTTGACTGTAGTTAAAGCTCCATGTAGGGCAGTTAAAATGATAAAGTTTTCCACAGCTAAAGTAGCAGGATTCAAACTGAGCTTTGATGGCCCAGTTTTCAAACAGCAGGAACAGCTGGAGAAAGCAAATCGAAATTGCAGGAGCCTTGTTGAACTGCAAATAAGCAGGCACCCAGGGAAAAAAGGAGGAAAAGCAAGATAAGGCAAGCATCCAAATTCAGTGAGGTATCTTGTCATTTTAATAAGAAATAGAAAAAAGATTGTGCCAGGTATCTCAACCTCAGGCTATGAATTTCCATCTCCCATCTCTGTGCTTTGGTTCATTATAAGTAAAATAATAACAACTCTCCTATGTAAAATTATTGTCAGACAGGAAAAATGGTTTACATTATAACCCTTCAAAAGTTGTACTGTTATCATGAGAAAACACTTTATCCTTATCTTTTACTTCTATAAATTTCCTTTTTAATAGGTAGCATACTTTCTTCATGTAGTAATATTTACATAGAATCTAAACTGAACTGCATGCAAAATAAATACACATGTATATCCATCTCTTTGGAATCCTGTCTGTAATCTTTGTATATGTCTGCTCTACATAACTCAGAAGGAAGAATGTTTATGGTCTGTGAGGTCAAAGAAAGAATAAAATTCTTATCAATCAATACAAAAAGAGCAATAAATATGAAATCATCAACCTATTCACAACTGAGCCAAGGGTCAACTTCCTCACACTAGATCTATACAAATACTTCAGTGTGGTACATTCAGAATAAAATGCACTAATCTGAAAAGTTTGAAAATTGTATTCCTGAAAGAGTCTGTCCTGAACTGTCACTGTCCTCCAAACATTCATTACACCTATTAATATTTCTTTCCATTTTAATTAATGCATAGTTGCTTTTCCTGTGATTATTAATTTAATACCTTATATCTACACTCTTGTCCTATTAATCTGTAAGTCTTTAAAAGCAGGTATTATGCTTGTTGAATGCATAAATACATTGAGCTTTTTAAAATAAAAATCAGTTCATTAACAAGGACTCTGTCTATTTTAACTTATTTATTCTTTCACTATTATATAATGTAAAGTTATATATTTTATATTGTATATGTAAAATGTACTTTGTTCAATCATATTCTCCGTAATTATCCTATCAAATCCTCTTCTCTTCCTACCAAACATCTTCTCCCAAACAAAGATTACAACTTGTGAAGTGATAGTTTGTGGAGAGCTGATTCATTTAATAGAGAGCAGTCCGGATTGAACAATGTTTAGAGAAAGTACACAATTTCAACAAGCACTAATTTTTTGGATTATAGGCATAGCCACTGTTCAGTCATACTAGATATTTAGTTCATATTTTCCCAAAACATTCTGAAAAGGATAGTTTATCAAACATATACAGTGTCAGACCCACAACTGACTGAATCAGTCTCCAGATAAAGAATCTTAAAAGTATATGTATAATGTATTCTAAGGAATATGTGTATATATATGTATATAAAATGTATCTATTTTATATAAATATTATGTACCTAATTGTTTTGCGATATTAATATTTACTATTGATTTTTCTTTTAGCTAACCAGCAGTTAGTCCTAAACCAGCTGTATACCCAAATCACCACACAGAGACTTGGATTTATTTAATTAACTAGAGCAAAGTGCTGGGCAATAATTTTTCCATCCTAAAACTCCAAGCCCACATAATTTCAGATTTCATCCATTGTGCTTGCTTTTAGTCATATCTTAGTTCCTGTCCATCTCTCCACGTGGTTCCAAGACCTCTCCTGTGGATTTTCCCCTCTTACCTCATGTGTTCCAAGTTCTTTCCTCTGGACTCTCTGCTCCCACACTCCTGTTTCCTCTCTCCCTCCCTTCTGGACCAGGATGTACCACTCTAATCTATCCTTTGATCAGCATTGGGGCTGGTTGTTTAGTTGACAATATAGAGAACAAATGGTGGCATGTTTACACAAACTTGAGACAGGTGATGCTTAGAATAAGCATCACAAAGCAATGTCTGGATTGAAACCAGATAGTGGGGGAGAGAAATCAGCATTTGAATTAACAACATATATCCTATATAAATCTTATATATTTTTATATATCTTATTATATATATACATATATATATTGATCATATATATTCTCACCTTGGTGTATATTTGATGCTTGAAGATTCTGTGTGAGAATCATCTGGAGAAAATTCAAAGGTTCCAGAGAACTAGTATGCACAGTAAACAAATCTGGTAGGTGTGTATACATATTATTAAAGAAAATTCTAGCCCACAAAATAAAACAGACATAGGTTTGATCAGAAATTGCCAAACTTTGTCTCCGTATGGCCAGATAATGTTCTAATGTCTGTAGGTTATCTGTCAATATAGCAAAGCAACAATATATAACGCAAAATAATAGATGTTATATTCTTATAAAACTTTAATTGCTAAAGTATACATCAGTTTGTACCTAGTTCACAGACTTTTTTTTTTTTTTTTTTTTTTTTGATCCTTGAGCTAAACCACTCCAAAACTGTTTCATGTATGATATTTTATTTAGGGGATTTTTTGAGACGGGTTCTCATAAACATAGTTCTTAATGTACTCACTATGTACATTAAGCTGGTCTCAGACTTGAGATGCACCTGTCTCTGAATCTGCTGTAATGTTCTTCCATGCCTGGCCATGTATGATAATTTCTATTTTATTTTCTTTTTAAAATAAATTTCTCCTTAATTACATATATTTACTATATTTACAGCATTTACTCCCCTCTCCCTTCTCTCTCCATCTGTATATATGTATATATATATATGTACATACATATATATATATACATATATATATGAATACATATGTAAATATAGCCTTCTAAATCTGCTGAGCGATTCCTGTGTGTATTTGTTTATTCTTGATTCTGAGGTTCTACAATGTTAAAACATCATGAGATTTAAATAGAACTTTTAGCAAACATTACAAAATACATAGAAATGCTCATTGACTAAATCTTAAAATGTCTGCGATAAACCTAATCTCAGACTCATCTTTAATCTTCAGAGTGGACTCAGATCAAATAATTTTTAACTGTAAACCATAATGTTTATAGTCTGTCATAAGAGACATCTGTTTCATTTTAAATCTCACTGAATGTTCATTTTATCTATATGCTCAAAACATAATTTAAATAACCTCTCAGGACTCTGATTCCCCTTTATCTCTTTAAGTGAAAAATTGTTCTTATACCTATATTCCTCATATTGATAGGTTAGAAATTTAAATATATATCCTTCTACTCCCCACTGCCTTTTGCAAAGCATCAGTCTCTCACTTCAGAACTCTCAACTTCTTTGAAGAGTAATTCACCAAATTATACTATCCAATTCAAATGCGTATGTCAGCTATTGTTATTTCCCCCACCTTTTCTACTTACTAAAAACTTTCATCACTTATAATATTTCTATTTTTAGCTAATCTTAGTCATTTTAGTATCCATATCTTAGATAATTTGTACAAAAATATTATTTTGCTTTTAACTCAGGTATCTTGTCATGACTGTCATTCTAGTGATATGTCCCTATATTTGTTCCTTAAATGTAGTCATGATATAAATTTTTCTTCTTATCCAATATCAAGTTTATCTAACACTTTCACATGTAATTATTCCCTCTAGTGCCCTCAACATTTTAACTTTACAATATCACTGCCACAAGAAATCCATTGAAAACCCTCTATTAATTAATTGTCATTCATATCAGCTCACCCCTGCATCCAACTCCAACTTTTGTAATTTTTGTTGTGTTGCTTCTTCATCCTACTCTTGTTAAAAAAAAAAAAACTTTCAAATTTGCTTTCTGTTTTTAAAATCTTTAACTGTCTTTAGTCCATTCTTTCTGGATTTGGTTCCCACATTTTTACTTGAACAATTATTGTCACAGAGACCAAAACATTCATCTTCTTAAGTCCAACAGTCAAGTTTTATCCCTCACCTTATTCAAATGCTTCTCAAATATTTTAAAAAAATTAAAAACTAGTTTGTTTACATTCCATTTATCTCAGTTAATCCTTCCTGCATTCCATACCTTCATCTCCGCAATCCACATGTTTCTTTCCTTGATTAAACATTTCCACTCACGCTATTCTTCATTTTCCTCTATTTTTCATGTATGCTCTACAATATCCACTTACTTGTGATAACACTCCCCATTGCCATCCTTATTTGCTACCTTGCACAGTTACACTATGTTAGACACACAATACTAAAAAGCTGAAATTTTGTCCTTTATCTGAGAGAGAACATTGTCCTCTTGGGTCTGGATTACTAACTCTATCCATTTTTTAAAAATGTTATCATTTATCTACAGCTGGATAATATTCCATTGTGTATATGTACCACATCTTTACTATTTACTCAATAGTTGTTAAACATATATATTAGGGTTTTTGTTTCATTTTGTGTTTAGAAACTTCTAGACTGATTTCCAAAGTAGCTACACTAGTTTACATTTCCACCAACAGTGTACATAGGTCTCACCTTTTCACCATATCCACAACAGCATTTGTTGTTATTTGTATTCTTGGTTACAAGCCTTCTGACTGAGGTGAGATGCAGTCTTTTTATTTCCTTTGGTTTCTCTAGACAGGGTTTCCCTCTCTATCTTTGGCTGTCCTGGACTCCTTTTGCAGACCAGGCTGTCCTGGAACTTACAGAGATCTGCTACCTCTGCCTCCCAGAGTACCATGATTAAAGATGTGTGCCACCACTCCTGGCTGAGATGCAATCTTAAAGTCATTGTAACTTGCATTTTCCTAATGGATAATGTTTGTAAATACTCTTTAAAGTGCTTCTTAGATATTCATACTTCTTGTCTCATTTTTAATAACTTTCTGTTTAGTTCTTTTGTCTGCTTCACTGTTGAGGATCTGACAGTTGCCTTCTGAATGGATTCAAAAGCCTCTCAACAGCTAATGTGTGAATCGGTTTATGACTTGGCTAACACCCTGGTCAGGAGAAGTAAAAGGCCCATATGAATAGTCTATTTATACTTACAATAACTAAACTGACTTAGCGGCAAACTGCCATATATATACTTACGCATATAACCCAATACAAAAGTAGTTGCAAAGCATAACTAAAGAAGCATATTTTTATAACAAACAGTGGTAAATGCAAAATTTCATGGCTATTTAAAATGCAGAAAATAAGCAACATGGTAGGCAAAAAACCCTAAACAAGTCACTTATACCATCTCCTCTATGGTTCACAGCACATTGTGAAAGAGGAGAAAAGGAGTATAAAGAGGCAGAAGATAGGGTTAAGGGCCATAAAATGCCATTCTCAAGACTGAGTATAATTATAATAATTGCTCACATGAACTGTATACAATTCACCTGCACTGAGGATCAGCCTAACCAACACTCAGTGGAAGAAGGAGTAGCAGCTCAAGAGGACAGGTGATGGAACAAGAGAAAGAAGTTGCTTACTTTATGGTGTGTGTGTGTCTGTGAGAGAGAGAGAGAGAAAGAGAGAATGTTGCAGAATGCTACAAATATAATGCATAAGAAAACTAAGAGCATGTCTGATTGCATGCGGGTTGATACCCCAGGTCCCGCCTCTGAGAAAAAGGTATCAGACGGGTCTGATGCTCTTTGGGTGGATGACACCTAAATGAACATCGGTACAAAGTCCCAATTTATTTCTAATATCAGAGATCAGACCTCTACTCTTGCCTGATGCGTCTAAAACAAAAGGGGGGAACTGTAGAGAGCTGCGGAATGCTGTGCCTTAAAGATGGAGCTGGTTTCCGCCTTCCACCTTCCCGATGGTGAGTGCTCTCTGTCATGAACAATTCCACATTTGGCTAAGGCTGAGGATCTGGCTTGCTTCCATGTATGTGGACCTATCTGCATTGCCCACGTGGCACTCCTGGGTTGGCTACCCAGAGGCTATTTAAGCTGTGGGCTGGCTTTCCCCAGGGTCAGATGATTGTTCAAGGTTCCTGAATAAACTGCATTGAAAAAAAAAAAAAAGAAAAAGAAAACTGAAAAGGATGTGATTTTTTTTGAAAAGGGCAGGATTTTGAAGCTATTACCTAATGGTGAAAATACTCATCAGAAGTATAGAAATAATGCTAGTTGGTATCCAAAGAAAGATTTTAGTGGGGATTTTAAACTTACCTATATATTAAACAACAAAGTCATGAAAGATAAACACGTAGCTGAAGTTATATATTTGTGAAGGAAGAATGCAATTTCTGTAAGAGAAACCATACTGAATTAATCAGATTAAACTCTTTCATTGATTATAATGTGGAAACAATAGAAATAAAATTGTTTATGTCATTTTTGTTTCAAAACATATTTTTATAAACTTCGCTTGATACTACTTAAGTTGAGAAAGATATTTTTCTTGTTAAAAAAAATGAGCAGTACAGAAATAAATACAGTGTAGGAAAAAAATGTTCTGCACAAAAACTACAAATGGAGAAATCTCCTAGGGGTCAGCCTAATCTAACAGTTTTTATAAGTAATTTGAAGGAATGACTGTAATTGACATTAAGGTTGTCTGAAGATAGTGAAATGCCAAATTTCCAGGGATAAAATATAAGAAAATTATAATAGCCTATATAAAAGGAATGATAATGACAGATAAGTTTCATCATGGACAAAAGCAAGAAAAATTCCACATTACTTTATTTCAAGCTATGTTTTTCCTGATAAGTGCACCTGTGTGTCTTTGGGTACTATTTTTAAGAATATAAAAGAGAAGCCTAAAATAGTTGACTTTATTAAAAAAATATGTAGAAATAAAACAAAATCTAGCATTTGACTAGTGTACAGAATGGTGGTGTGATCACACCAGGAGTAAAGTGTTATCACATTACAAGCAAAACTTAAACTGGTTAATGAAAATCCCGAGGCAGGTGACAGAAATAACCAGCATGTAAAATCAGCAATAAAAAGCAAGCAATAATAAAAAGCAAGAACTTCCTTATGAGAGAAAATTCAAAATATTTTGTTTCTTAAACCTGGAAGATGAAAATTCTAGAAGAATACTGTTGGAGATTATGTAAGATCTTGAATGGGCATTGAAAAAGAAGATATGATCCTCTTCACAATATTGTAGTATATAAAAACTAGCAAGAATTTCATCACGCATAGAAAAATATACCTGAAGATTTAATTAGTAAACTTATGTACCAGATACCATAAGCTATTAAAAAGGTTTTTCACTGAATAAGCCCACCTAAGAATAAAGATACAAATTAAGACTTCAGTTCTCCAGTCAATGGACCCCAATCTGGAAATGGATAAAGAGAAGAAAGTATAGCATTACTTTGTGAGCCATATCTACAAATATACCTTTAAGTCATCCATTTATGTTTCTATAACCACTGCTGTAAGCCACCTTTTCATTCCTTGTTTTGATTCATTAGATATTTTTAGAAAAAAAAAAAAAACCTTTTTATTTCCTCTTTAATTCATTATCCTTAGAAAATTCTCGGAAAAGTGTAATTAAATCACAGCACACTCCCTATACAAGTGTTCAATACTCTCTCACTGTAAAGCACTGCTTTATAGCAACCTCAAAGAGCTAAGCACCTGCCTCCCACATATTCTATTTTTCTTTTTATGACGTTGGTCCTTTTCTGTTCATATATTGTAGAAACCTTGAATCTTTTAACCACTTTTAAAAATCTGCAGATATTGTTTGCTTTGCAAGAAATTCTGGTCCTTTATTTGTAAAATGACTATGTCTTAATCTTTCTAATTTCAATCTAACTCTCCTCTATTAAGATAGCACAATCTTATCCACCTATGTGAGGTATTTTTCCCATTTTCTTTCTTCACAGTTTCTATTACAATTTATATGCTCATCTATTTGTTATTAAGAAATTGAGCTCAGTTGGGACAGATAAATTTTGAAGTGTCTGGAGGAGAAAAATTTTATTCAATCAAGAGAGTGTAGTCCAGGGGCTCCAAGATGATGGCGACCAGTGCACACCATATCTAAGGGGGAGAGGATCTGGAACTCTGAAACTGTTGAGTGAATGGGTGGCTGAAGCCCGAGCATCAACTTTGAGGCTTCCCAGGCTACAGAGGAAAATCCATGAACAGGGACAAATTTGATCCAGCGCCCCCCCTTTCTCCACCCCTGTGGACATCTCGAGGATCTGAGAGTGGCGAACTGTTGACCCCCTGCACGTTAGCTTGCCCCAGCAACAACAGCAGTAGCATTGGTTTAACCCCAGTTATGGGCCTCCCTATTCACGCAGCCAAGCAGCAGACCCCACCTGCATATCCTCTATACTTTTGCTTGCCCCAGTGGTAAAAGCTTAGCTCCAGGTCCCATCTCTCTGCTGTAGTGGCCACAACAGAACCAATAGACTACACTGTGGATACACACCTGAGAGTAGAAAATCATGGGTTGCCTGCTCTTTCCACATAGGCCTATGAGTGCCTGCATGAAGAACCCCAGAAGCTGGAACCCTCTGCACTAGCAATCCGACATTGATCCTTCCTATTGATTCCCACACCTTAAGGGCAACATCAGGATCCCTGAGACAGCATTCTCACAACTGAAGCCCCTGTTCTGTGGGTCTCCCAGTGGAGTCCAGGCAAACAATTCCTGGAACTAAGATAGTACAGCCCAAACAGATCTGAGTGCCTATAGGACAGTATGACAAGCTTGTGGGCCGCTGAGCCATTCAGAACACTTGTGCACGTGCACTGCCCCTGCAAACCACACCAGAACCAGTACTTAATCTTACGCTCCATCCTTCCAGGCATCAATGTGAACTTGCTCCACACCTGTACCTGTCCTTAAAGGCACACTTCTACACACACTCCCATGCTTGTGCACATGTGCCTGCAACCTCCTTTCCTTAGCTGCATCTGAAACACCAGCACCCACTCTCAAACCAGTGGACCTCTAGCATCTTCCTGAAGAAAACTCCAGATTCGAAAGACAGAGGGACACAGTCCGCAGTACAGGCTCCATGAACAAACAGCAAAGCCTACAGATAATCAGATGCCTAGAGGCTGGCTTAAGTACATATCCAGCAAAAATCTGGACACCACGACTTTTACCAGCAACCCCAAAATCAATAGATATTTTAATTTATCTGAAACACAGGAAAATGATCTTTTTTAAAAAAATCTTTATTAATTACACTTTATTCACTTTGTACCCCCCCATGGTTCCCTCCCTCCTCCCATTCCAATCCCTCCTTTCCTCCACCCTTTGCATGTTTGCCCCTCCCCAAGTCCACTGATAAGGGAGGTCTTCTTTTCCTTCCTTCTGATCCTACTAAATTAGGTCTCATCAGGAGTGGCTGCAATGTCTTCTTCTGTGGCCTGGTTAAAGCTGCTTCCCCCTCGGAGGAGGTTATTAAAGAGCAGGCCAATCAGTTCATGTCAAGAAAATGATCTTAAACCTATGCTTATCCAGTTATTAAAGACCCATAACAAAAAAAAAGCTCTCAAAGAAATACAAATACAGCCAAACAAATAGAGGAATGTATAGAGTAACATAAAGAAAAAATAAACAGATCTTCCAAGATGGTGGCGACCAGCACCCACCTTATCTGAGGGGCACAAGATCTGAAACTCTGAAATTGGTGAGTGGAGGGGCTGTTGAAGACAGAACATTCACATTGACACATGCTGGACGAGAGGGGACAACCCGTGAGCTGAGATAGTTTGGATCCCAGGTCACTTGTGGAGTCACCTGGGACTGAGAGTGGAGAATATTCAACCCCCTGCACTTCCCCTTTCCCCAAGAACAGGTATTCCTGCTCAGCTAAGCAACCAGCAGTGGATTCTGTCCCAAGCACTGGCCTCCCTGCTTGGCTAAGACTACAGTGATTGAAACAAGCACAATCCTCTGAGCTCAGTGACTAAAAAGGCACAAGTGGGACTCCAGGGCGGCTCCAGCAGGGCAGTAGTTAACCCAAGTACAAACCTCCACTCTCAGTGACTAAAACAGCACAGGTGGGCCTCCAGAGTTATTGTTGGGGTGAGGCAGCAACTAGTCCAAGCAGGAGCCTCCACCCCCTTGGTGACTGAGGCTACAGAGGCATCCCTGCCCTGCTGCCAAACAGTGGACACCACTGAGCTGATGGATCTCCTACAATCTCATTTGCCACTGAGGGTTCAAATCTGAGAGTAGAAAACAAGGGAAACCCCTGTGATTTCCCATTAGGGCTGCAAGCAAGTAAGAACACCTTTAAGTGAGTGCTTGCAGAGCCCCAGAACCAGGGCCAAACATCTGTTCCCTCCCACCCATATCCCCACTGTGGGCAACATAGGGGTACTTAGGACAGCATTCTCAACATTAAAGCCACTGTTATCTGAGTCAACCATTGGAATCCAGGCAAACAATACCTGGATCCCAGACAGATCTGAATACCAGGAGGACAGTACAACAGGCTTGTAGATCAGTGAGTTATTCAGGGCACCTGACAATGTGCATTGTGCCTGCAAACAGCAATAGCACCTGCACCTGTATCTACATGTTCTAGCACTCTATCCCTCAAGGCACACTGCCAAGCCTACTTCCATGCTTACACATATGCGCCTGAGACCTTCCTCCCTTAGCTACAGCGGAAACACCAACATCTGCTCTCAAACCAGTGGAACTCTCTCATATTTCTGAAGAATACTCCAGACACCAGAGACAATACAGACTAGAGGAACAAACAGTGAAGGTTACAGATAAGCAGATGACTAAAGGTCAGGTTAAGAAAATATCCAACAAAATTCAGGACATCATGGCTTCACCAGCAACTCCCAAAATCAAGGGATAATTTAATTCATCAGAAACAAAGCAAAATGATTTTAAAAGTTATGCTTATCCAGTTATTATAGGCACATAAAGAGGAAGTGAACAAAGCTCTCAAAGAAATATAGACAAACACAGACAAACAAATACAGGCACAGGAAGAAGCACAAGTAGAGATACAAGCAGTGCCATACAGAGAGGAAACAAACAAACAAACAAAAACAGAGGGCATCATGGAAAGACAGGAATCCACATTTAAACAGATGAAGAAAATGGTGCAAGACATGAAAACAAAATTAGAATCAATTAAAAACAAAAACAAAAACAAAAAAACACAGACGGAGAAGTTTCTGAGGCTAGAAAACCAAGCAAAGAGAACAGGAACCACAGAGGTAAGCATCACCAACAGAATTCAAGATGTGGAGGAAAGAATCTCAGGCACTGAAGACACAATTGAAGAAATCAATACATATTTCGAAAAAGACAAAATCAGAAAAGGTCCTGACATATAACATCCAAGAAATTAAGGACACTATGAAAGGACAAAACCTAATAATAGGAATAGACAAAAAAGAAGATTCCATGCTCTAAGGTCCAGAAAATATTTTTAAGAAAATCATAAAAGAAAAATTTCCCAACTTAAAGAAAGAGATGTCCTTAAACATACCAGAGGCTTACAGAACATCAAATAGACTAATCCAAAAAAGAAACTCCTCCCACCACATAATTTAGTCAAAACACTAAATCTACAGAACAAAGAAAAATATTAAAAGCAGCAAGGGGAAAAGACGAAGTGGCATATAAAAATAGATATATCTGTATCACACCATACTTCTCAACAGAAAATATGAAAGACAGAAGGACCTGGGCAGATGTTATACAGACTCTAAGAGACTACAAATGCCAACCTAGACAACTATACCCAGAAAAGCTTTTAATCAACATAGATGGAGAAAAAAAAAATTCCATGACAAAGCTAAACTTAAGCAATATCTACAAATCAACCCAGCTCTACAGAAGATAATAGAAGGAAAATTCTAAACCAATGAAATGGCCTACACCCAAGAAAACACGGGATATAGATAATTTCACAACAAAGACTTAAAACAAGCATTGAAACACAGTAACACCACCAACTCCACAATAAAAGCAACCAACATTCATTGGTCATTATTATATATCAACATCAATGGACTCAGCTCTCCAATAAAAAGACAAAGACTAAAAGAATGGTTGAGGAAACGGGATCCAACATTCAGCTGCATCCAAAAAACATACCTCTGTAATAAAGACAGACACTACCTCAGTTAATAGGGCTGAAAAATTTTTTTTTAACCAAACAGACCTAGAAAACAAGCTGGAGTAGCCGTCATAATATCTAATAAAATAGAGTTTCAACCAAAAGTAATCAAAAAAGATGAGAAGGAGCACTTCATTCTCATCAAAGGAATAAATTTACCAGGAGGACAACACAATCCTGAACATCTATGCTCCAAATACAAGAGCATCTGCATTTGTAAATGAAACATTATTAAAGCTTAAAGCACACACTGATCTTAACACTTTAATAGTTGGAGACTTCAGCATTCCAGTTTCAAACAAGGGACTTATCATCTGGACAGAAACTAAATAGGGAACTAATGAAACTTACAGAGGTCCTAGATCAAATGGACCTAACAGATGTCTACAGAGCTTTTCACCCAAACTCAAAAGTGTATACCTTCTTCTCTTCACCTCACAAAACTTTCACCAAAATTGACCATATAGTTGGTAAGAAAGCAAACCTCAACAGATACAAGAAGATCAAAATAATCCCTTGTATCCAATGAGACTACCAAGTCATAAAACTAGACCTCAAAAACAACAGAAATAACAAAAGCCTACAACACATGGGAAATAAACAACTCTCTTCAATGACAGCTATGTCAGTGAGGAAATAAAGAAAGAATTTAAAGACTTCCTAGAAGTCAATGAAAATGAAGGAACAACTTACCCCAACTTATGGGATATAAATGAAAACAATATTAAGAGGAAACTCCATAGAATTAAGTGCCTTCAAAAAGAAGTTTGAGACATCACATACAATCAACTTAATGGCACACCTAAAAGCACTAAAGAGATCAGGTATACAAGGCACACACCTAAACATAGTACAGTCAATATACAGCAAACCAATAGCCAACATCAAACTCATTGGAGAGAAACTTAAATCAATCCTACTGAAATCAGAGAAAAGGCAAGGCTGCCTTACTTTCTTCATATCTCCTAAATAACTGGAAGTCTTAGCAACAGCAATAAGACAACTAATGGCCATCAAGGTGATATAAATTAGAAAGGAGGAAATCAAAGTATCACTATTCACAGATGATATGATAATATATATGAGTGACTCCAAATATTCAGCCAGAGAACTACTTCAGGAAAGTGGCTGGATAAAAAAAAAAAAGAAAGAAAACCCTCAAAAAATCAATAACCCTCTTGTATACAAAAGACAAAAGGCTTAGAAAGATATTTGGGAAACAATACCCTTTACATAAGCCACAAATAACAAAAAGTACCTTGGTGTGACTCCTCTAACCAAGCAAGTGAAAGACCTGTTTGAAAAAAATACTCAAGTCTCTGAGGAAAGAAACTGAAAAGATATCAAAAGCTGGAAATATTTCCCACGCTCATGGAGCAGTAAGATTAACAGTGAAAATGGCCATCCTACCAAAAGCAATCTACAGATTCAATGCAATTCCCATCAAAATACCAACAAAATTCTTTACAAAATTTGAAAGAGCTGTTATCAATTTCATATGGAAAAACAAACAACCCAGAATTGCAAAAACAATCCTGTATAATAAGAGATCTTCTGGAGGTATCTCCATCCCTGATCTCAAGCTATACTATATACCAACAGTAATAAAAACAGCATGATGCTGGCATAGAAAGAGACTGGTGGATCAACAGAAACAAATATAAGACCCAGAAGAAAATATATACACTACAGATTCTTTTTTTTTAATTTTTTATTAATTACACTTTATTCATTTTGTATCCCCCATAAGCCCCTCCCTCCTCCCCTGCCGATCCCACCCTCCCTCCCCTTTCTGCATGCATGCCCCTCCCCAAGTCCACTGATAGGGGAGGTTCTCCTCTCCTTTCTGATCTTAGTCTATCAGTTCTCATCAAAAGTGGCTACTTTGTCCTCTTCTGTGGCCTGGTAAGGCTGCTCCCTCCTCCCCTGCCGATCCCACCTTCCCTCCCCTTTCTTCACGCATGCCCCTCCCCAAGGTCACTGATAGGGGAGGTCCTCCTCTCCTTCCTTCTGATCCTAGTCTATCAGATCTCATCAGGAGTGGCTGCATCATCATCTTCTGTGGCCTGGTAAGGCTGCTCCCCTCTCAGGGGGAGGTGATCAAAGAGCAGGCCAATCAGATTATGTCAGAGACAGTCCCTCTTCCCATTACTATGTAACCCACTTGGACACTGAACTGCCATGGGCTACATCTGTGCAGGGGTTCTAGGTTATCTCCATGAATAGTCCTTGGTTGGAGTATGAGTCTGGGAAGTTCCCTGTGTTCAAATTTTCTTGTTCTGTTGCTCTCCTTGTGGAGACCCTGTCCTCTCCAGCTCTTACTCTTTCCCAGTTCTTACATAAAATTCCATTCACTCTGCCCAACAGTTGGCCATCAGGCTCAGCATCTGCTTTGATAGTCTGCAGGGCAGAGGCTTTCAGAGGCCCTCTGTGGTAGGTTCCTAGTTTGTTTGATTTTAACAGAACACAAAAACTGTACAATGGTATCTTCAACAAATGTTGCTGGTCTAATTGGATATCTAGATGTAGAAAAATGCAAATAGACCTATATTTATCAACTGCAGAAAACAAAAGTCCAAGTTGATCAAAGACCTCAACATAAAACCAGACACACTAAATTTATTAGAAAAAAAGTGGGGAAGAGCCTTGAACTCATTAGCACAGGAGACAACTTAATGAACAGAACACCAATACCACATGTTATATCAACAATCAATAAATAAGAAAAGCTTCTGTAAAGCAAAGGACACTGCCATCAGAAGAAAATGACAGCCTACAGACTGGGAGAACATCTTCACCAACCCCATATTAGGCAGAGGGCTAACATCCAGAATATATAAAGTACTCAAGAAGCAAAACACCAACAAATTAAGTAATCCAATTGAAAAATGGGGTACAGAGCTAAACAGAGAATTCACAATAGAGGAATATGGAATGGCAGAGAAACACATAGACAAATGTTCAATGTCCCTAGTCATCAGGGAAATGCAAATCAAAAGGTTCATTAGATTTTACCTTATACCCTTCAGAATGGCTGAGGTCAAAACTGAAGTGAGAACATATGCTGGAGAGGATGTGGAGAAATGGAACTGTCCTCTACTGCAGGTGGGTTGTAAACTTGTACAACATTTTGGAAAATAATATGGTGCTTTCTCAGAAAATTAGGAATAGTACCTCATCAAGATCCATCATACTACTTCTAGGCATATATCTGATATGCTCAGCTATATAAGTTAAATTGCTCAACCATGTTCAGAGCAGATTTTTTCAGTAATAGCTAGAATCTGGAACCAACCTAGATGTCATTTAGTGGAGGAATGGATACAGATACTGTGCTACATTTACACTGTGGAATGCGACTCAGCAACTAAAAACAAAGAAATTATGAAATTTGTAGGCAAACGGATGGAACTAGTAAAAATCATCCTGAGTGATGTAACCCAGAAGCAGAAAGACACACATGGTATATACTCACTTATGAGTGGATATTAGCCATGTAATATAGGATAAACACACTAAAATCTGTACTACTTAAGAAGCTAATCAAAGATAGACTTGGTGACCTGAAGTTGAGACTTATAGCCAAACTTTAGACAAAGTACAGGGAATCTTATGAAAGAAGTGGAAGATAGTAAGACCTGGAGAGGGCAGGAGCTCCACAAGGACAGTGACAGATCCTAAAAATATGGGTACAGGGGTCTTTTCTGAAACTGATACTCCAGCCAAGGACCACTCATGGAGATGGCCTGGAACCCCTGCACAGAGGTCACCTATGGCAGTTCAGTATCCAGGTGGCCTATATAGTAATAGGGACAAGGACTGTCTCTGACATGAAATGATTGGCATGTTCTTTGATCACCTCCCCCTGAGGGGAGAGAAGCCTTGCCAGGCCACAGAAGAAGAAAAGGTAGCCACGCCTGATGAGACCTGATAGACTAAGGTCAGATGGAAGGGGAGGAGGACCTCCCTTTTCAGTGGCCTGGGAGAGGAACATGGGTGGAGAAGAGGGAGGGTGGGATTGGGAGGGGAGGAGGGAGGGAGGTACAGGGGTGATGCAAAGTGAATAAACAGCATGATGCTGACATAGAAAGAGACTGGTGGATCAACAGAAACAAATATAAGACCCAGAAGAAAATATATACACTACAGAATAAACTGTAATTAATAAAAATAAAAATAATTAAAATTTAGAAAAGAAACTAATCAAGAAGGAGGACCCTAGCAAAGTTGCTCAATCCTCATCCAGAAAAGCAAACAGGATAAACATTGAAAGCTGTAAAAGACAGGGAATGGAACAGGAGCCTACCACATAGGAACTCTTAAAGAATCTATCCAGTGTGAGGTATCCCAGAAGCAGAGAGACATACAGGGAATGTACTTACTCCTAAGTGGATATTAGACATATAATATAGGATAAACCTACTGAAATCTGTACACCTAAGGAAGCTAATCAGGAAGGAGGACTCTGGCTAAAATGCTCAATCCCTATTCAGAAAGGAAAAGAGGATAGGCATCAGAAGAAGAAGAAAACAGCATATAGGACAGGAGCCTGCCACAGAGGGCCTCTGAAAGGCTCTACCCTGCAGAGTATCAAAGCAGATGATGAGACTTATGGCCAATCTTTGGACAGGGTGCAGAAAACCTTACGAAAGAAGTGAGAAATAGTAAAACCTGGAGAGGACAGGGGCTCTACAAGATGAGCAACAAAACCAAATAATCTTGCCACAAGGGTCTTTTCTGAGACTGATACTCCAACCAAGTACCATGCATGGAGATAACCTAGAACCCCTGCACAGATGTAGCCCATGGCAGTTCAGTATCCAAGTTGGTTCCATAGTAATGGGAACAGGGACTGTCTCTGCCATAAACTGATTGGCCTGCTCTTTCATCACCTCCCCCTAAGGGGAGAGCAGCATTACCAGGACACAAGGGAAGACAATGCAGCCACTCCTGATGAGATTTGATAGACTAGGATCAGAAGGAAGGGAGGAAGACCTCCCCTATCAGTGGACTCTGGGAGGGGCATGGGTGGAGAAGGTGGAGGGAGGGTGGAATTGGGAGAGGAAGATGGATGGAGCTACACGGGAGATACAAAGTGAATAAATGGTAACTAATAAAAATAAAAATTAAAGAAAAGAATCTATCCAGCAGGTTATCAAAGTAGATGCTGAGACTCATAGTCAAAGTTTGGGCAGAGTACAGGGAATATTATGAAAAAAAGGTGGAGATAGAAAGACCTGGGGGGACAGGATCTCTATAAGGAGAGCATCAGATCAAAACTTTCTGGGCACAGGGGTCTTTTCTGAGACTGATACTCCAACCAAGGACCATGTATGGAGAGTACCTAGAACTCCTGCTCAGATGTAGTCCATAGGCAGCTCAGTCTACAAGTGTGTTTCCTAGAAAGGAGAACAAGGGCTGTCCCTGATATGAACTCAGTGACAGGGTCTTTGATCACCTACCCCTGTTGGTTTCAGCCTTGACAGGCCACAGAAGAAGACTCTACAGCCAGTCCTGATGAGACTTGATATTCATTGGTCAGATAGAAGGAGAGGAGAACCTCCCATATCAGTGGACTAGGGGAGGGGTATAGGGGGAGAAGTGGAGGGTAGAGACAAGGAGGTATGAGCAAGCAATATAGCTGAGATACAGAGTGAATAAATTGTAATAAACAATAAATAAATTAAAAAAACAATAATAAAATGGATAAATAATTTGTATGGACATTTCCCTAAAGAGAATAACACAGATGGTTAGTAATGATGTGAAAAACATGGCTTACCATTACTAAGCATGAAAATGCAAATTAAACCAATTGGACTACTATATATCTTATCAACATAATCATTATCAAAAGAACAATAAATAAAAAGTGCTGGCATGGATATGAAGACAGGGGACTGCTTGTACACTGTTGATGGTAACATAGGTTAATTCAAGTATGTCTGGAGTTTCAAAATACAAAACTGAATAAAACTTCTATCTAATCTTGCAATCTCACTACTGGCTATACAGCCAAAGAAGTTGAAACCTGAATGTGGGGAATCTATTAATACTTGAACTTTTTCACAACACTATTCTCCATCAACAAGATGTAGGACCAACATTTAAAAATTGGTAAAAATTAAATAAATAAATAAATAGATATGAAAATGTGACTTATTAAAAAAGAGGGTATACTGCAAAGAGTGAATACCTGTTACAGGAACAGCACTTGTTTCTTTTCCAAATTATTTTTTTTGAGATTACAGTATAATACATAGTTTTCCTCTTCCCTTTCCTCCCTCCAAACTATACTATACCTACTTCTTGCTCTCTTTACAACTCATTGCCTCTGTGTCACTAATTGTTGCTACATACATTTTATATGTATACATATGAACATATATGTATACATATATATAAAATTCCCAAATATATAAGTACAAACTACTCAGTATGTGTTTAGTATGTATGATTCAGGGTTGGTCTCAACTTTACACAGAACTACTGGCAAATAAAGAATGCATGTGATTTGTTTTTTATTCCAAATCAGGTGATGACTCTGTATTTTCTCAGTTTAGTGGGGTCTGACTTCACAGTCTTCTTCAGTTGGGTCTTAAAAGAACTGGCACACAGGAAATGATAGAAAAGAGTTTGTTGGAGAAGGATCTTCTGCACTGTGTTTTCAGATGCTGATTTCAGTGCCCTGAGATATGATTACTGTCCAACCAAGGGCATTGTTATGTATATTGAACCAGATCCTATATCCATGTGATGTAAGAAAAGAGCCCCTATTATCCCTGATTGGCTAATAAAGTTGCTGACAGCCTGGGCTGGACAGAAGTAAGGTAGCTAACATTCCCAGACTTGTGATCTCCGAATGATCATGAGGAGAGAAAGAGGAGGAGGACATAGATAGTGAGGAAAACAGGAGGTTGCCACAGGGTGACATGAACTAGGAGCATATGGCCAATAGCAGCTTGCTCTGAGGACTGGCCTGATGGAACAAAAGCAGCCCAGAGAGGATATGTGCACGTATTTATGGGGATTTTTGGCTGGAAAACAGACAAAATAGTTTAGAGGATTGATATCTGCAAGCCCTACTGTTTTAAGACTTTCTATAAATCTAATAGGTTTCTGCATCTTTTATTTAGAAAATGGCTAGTTAATAATTTCCTGCATTTAATTACTATATAGAAAATAATTAATTCATTTCAAAGGAGGTCACTGTTTTAAGCCATCAAATTCCTGTATGCAGCAGGGGTACTTGCAGGTAAACAAAGACTTCCCTGTCTGAGAAGGATTAAAACATTTGCATAAAAATCTCACAACTAGGGATGGGGATACAAAAAGATTTTAATTCCTTGCTCAAAGCACAAGTTTTATACTATTTGATAGAAAAGACTAATATTTAATATTTCTTCCGAATCCTTTCACTTATTTTATATTTGCATGTATTTTCATTTATTACTATTATTATTATTTACAATTTATTCACTTTGTATAAAGGTTGTAGCCCCTCCCCACTTTTCGCTTATTATTAAACATTTTCTTCAAAGTCATTAAGATCTTGACCTTCTTTTTCTGTCCAATCTAAGAGTATGAAACTGTGAAATAATGGGAATATTGGTTTAGTAATAATTGACTCAATCAGCCTGATTTAGGTCCCTAGCACAATATATTAATTATTCTATCTAAAAAAAACAAAAAAAAAAAACATTTTTGTCTTATTGCTATCTGTATCAAGAGTAGATAACTTCAGTGGCTGGACCACAGTAAAAACTTTAGAAATTGAAACTTTTCAATGAATAAATGAAAGTTAGCCATGGTGGAAAATCCTTGCAATCTCAGTTAGGGGCTAAAATAAAAGATTATGAGCTCTCAGTTAGCATAGGTTGCTGCATAGCAAAATCCTGTCTCTAACCCAATACATTAATATATATTTAATATGTATTTAATATATATTTTATTTATTATATATAGTATATTATATATTTTATGTAATATAATTATATAATGTATTAAATATGTATCAAGATATATTTAACATATATTAAATATAATATATTAAAAATAAATATATATTAAAAATAAATGAAAAGGAAAAAAGTGAGATTAAAGGGAAAAAGAAATATGAATATTATTAATTTTGTAAAATTTATATGAAGCTTTTTAGCTACTTAGGAAGGTCAGCAAACTTATGGCATAACTTTTTATGTATTCATACATTTTAAATAGCATTTCATTTAAATTAACCATGAACATCAGGAAACAGAAGGAAGAAATTGGCCATCTTAGGCCATTTCATTAGGTGATGGCAAGGTGAAAAAAAATGCTTAGTTAACTCCATGGATAAATAACTATGACAGGTTATTAGTAGAACTGAGATATTTGGGATGAGATATTCACCTTTTGAAGGTGAATAGGAAGAAAGGAATTAGGAAGAAAGCTATAGCGTTAAACATTATTTTTCTGATTCCTCATAATTTGACCTGACCAAGAAGATTCCACTTTATGATCCTATACCTTTATTACATTTCAATATTTATTTTTAATTTTGCATAATCGTTGACATTCCCTTAAGCATTTACATTCTGTGCATAAGACAAACTTATTTCAAGATAATTGTAACAGTAAAATTTTCAAATTTAAAATACATTTATTTCATACTGTTAGTTTTAACAAATAGGTTAATATTAAAATATTAAAAATGTTTCAATATTACACTAAAGCAGATAGAGTTTTCACATCATTCAAGCCAATTCATCCAAGCTGAAGTGAAGCTTTTCTGTGGCTTGTAAGGACATTTGCAAAATTCTTTATTGTGAAATATACTTCTTTATGTATTGAGAAAATATTTATTAAGTCTAGAGTAGACTTAATGTGTCTATCATGCCCGTGGCCATGTCCAGTGGACATCCACTGCACATCCAGTGCAGTTTGGGTGCAAATGTATCCTACAGGCTCTGGCAGTTGGTGGTGCAATTTAGGAAAGTCTATGAAATGTGGCCTTGCAATAGGACATATGTCATTGGGGATAGGTTTTGAGGTTTTAATCCTTTGCCCCATTTCCTATTCACTCTTTCTGCTTTCTGTATGTGGTTTAAGATGTGAGTCCACATGCTATTTGCTCCTCTCCTTTCCCACCATGATGATGGATTCCCGCTGGAGCTATAAGACCTAATAAATTCTTCCTTCTATGCTGTTTTTTCATCCAGCAGTAGTCTGGAACGCAGCTGTCAGTTTCTGGACGAAAAACAGAGGCACGCAATGATCAGAGGTTCCGTTTTTCTCGGGAATGGCTAGAGAGCTTTAGGGAGAGGCTCATGTGCTAAGCAAGGCTCCCAGTCTCATCCAGGGAGGAGGAAATTAGTTTTCCACTTGATGTTATAGTTAAAAGAACTTTCTTCTTTTAAATGATATTGTCAGTATCAGATGGCAGTGGAAATTCTGGAGTTCCCAAAGCCTGTGATGATACCAAAGGATTAAAGCCCTTTGACAAAGCCACTGTATTAATGGCAGGGGTGCTGGTGAAAGCCTGTGCCATGGTTAGCTTGCAGCCAAAATACAGGCTTTAAGGCAGGTCTGGCATGGTGCAAGCCTGGCAGGCTGGAAGGTGGTCCAAGCCCTGTAGGTGCTTCCCTGACAGTCAACACGGAACTCTTAGCAGTTGAGCAGACTCCAGCTAGCTTGGCCAGCAGCCAAGCCCCAAGAGTTCAGTGGCAAATTTCCAGGGAGGAGGGAAGCCATGGTGGAGAAGTGTAAGGAGAGATATTTATTTCATGAATCAAATACTTACAAACTCTGGGCAGTGGTAGGTGAATGTGTTTGATTTGCTGGGGCTAGGGGTGCTAGGGATATTTAATTTACATGTAGTGTTTCATTACCTCATTTACATACAGTAACACAATCCTATCACAAGAAGGAGAACACAGTACTTAATTATCCCATGTATGGGGGAGAATCTCCAGATATAGTTAATGACCATTGTTTGAAAGCCAAGACACCAAGACATCATATTAGCTTAGGGTGGTATCTCCAGGAATCCCCTGGGCTTGCTGAGCAGGATTTTTTGTTTGTTTGTTTGTTTGCTTGCTTGCTTGCTTGTTTGTTTGTTTTAAATCAGGAAAGAGTCAGGCCTATAATCTTCACTGAGGGCTATGTCAAGCTTCTTATAGGATATGGGGTTCTCCAGAACAGGTGAGGAGAGAAACCCACACCCCCTTGAAAAAAAAAACAGTCAGTTGTCATAGACCCAGCTCAGAGACTATCCAGAAACACCAGACTTCAAACCTTACAGCAGAGTCCTACACTTTTATAGGATACCTTGAATACTGTATTTTATCACAGTAAAAGATAACTAATTATTAGAGAAGTTCATAGCAGGGAGTAGGCTATTTTGGTGTAAAGCCTGACCATGCTGCTGTCTTCTTTCATTCTTTCTTTTATTTTTTTTCTTTTTACTCTTTCTTTCATTCTTTCTTGTCACTGAACAAGGTAAACAGAGCTTAATGGGCCATTCTAATAGCAGTTTGGGAGACAGTAATATCAAGAAACATGCAGATTATAGAGACCCTTTCAAGAGGTTTTAGAAAGGAATAAAAATAGCAACTAGACTAGAGACCAGGTTTGTGACATTTTGAAAGAATATGGATGCTTTCTCTCCTTGTCCTAAGAACTGGCAAAGGCTAAATTTAAAATTAATGTGCCAATATTCTTGGTAGAGGTGTATCAAAGCAGCATAATAATAACCATATCCTGGTGCTATTAGTAATTATTCTTATGCAGATCCACAGTGAAAAAGACAAAATGGAGCAGAAACACAAAATATACCATCTGGCATGAGAAAAGATGCTGACAAAATTGATGTTACTGTTAAGACTTAAGCTGGAAGAAGGCTACAATTGTTAAGCCAATTAGTGCCATTGGATAGAGGCAAGACTTGCACTGAAAAGAGGAGCCAGTGCTCTTAGGAAAAAAAAAAATAAAAAAACAAAAAACAGCTAAGCTTCCAATTTGTGAAAGAAAAATCCTTAAGGACATTAATTATCCTAAATAACAAAGAACAAATAAAAGCTGCTATAAATGTGGTTCAGTGAGTGAGTTCCCATCTCAAGCTATTATTCATATTTGTCAGCATTATCCACATGGTGCTAGCTTTTGAGTCATGAACCAAAAAGGGCCATGTAATCTTCCTCCACAGTTTTGAAGAGCCATTGAAGCCAGGTAATGGGTGACTGGGGAGTCCCTGTATGAAGGCACTAGATAAGACCACTATTTTCTGTGTTCTGTTTTTTTTTTGTTTCTTTTGTTTTGTTTTGTTTTGTTTGTTTTTGTTTTTGTTTTTGTTTTTTTTTTTTAATTTTCATTCCTAGAAGCTTGTATAGTACCTTAGAGTACTATGAATGCCAACCAGGAGAAAAGAAAATTTCTGGTTGCTGTGAAACTGATTTCTCTATATACTGTAGTCAAAGTGTATGTTACTTTCAGCAATGTGGGTTTTTGGGTAACCGAAAGCAATGGCAAAAGCCTGTGTTGTTTTGGAACCTGTGGATCCTCCCTGATAAAGCTCATAGCGAGTTGTTTCACACCTTCTCATGTGAATTTTTAATCAATTACTCATGCCTTATTGGAGTAATTTTGTATACCAAAGCAGGATAATTGTATTCAAACTTTTCTGATGTATTTTGAAATTATTTTCTAATTAGTGAGTTTCTGCAGTGACCGTGAAGAGATTTGGTATTGACCTAACTGGGGAGATGAGGGAATAAAAAATGGCAAACACACATACAGAGAAGCCGGGATCTGGTAGGTCATGCACTCTAATGGAGACATAGCAACTGCAACACAAAAATTCAGTGGGTTTATTATATACAGCATCAATGAGAAAGAATCAGGTTAGCTAAAGTTGGTAGTTCTCTGAAAGGAAGTACTCTCAGGTGGCAGTCATCCAGGATGAGGAGGCTGTAGTTAATAGATTCTACACAGTGGTTTAAGGTAATGGTAATCTGTAAACATACATAGACCAGAGAAGCCTGCCATTCCATTGAGTCTGAACCCAGGAAAGTATCTGACATTCCCATGGGTCTGTGGCACTGGAATCATTGATATGCCTATTGTTATGTCAATAATACACATTTACCCTGAACTTAATCTGCTCCCTACAGGTTCTCACAAAGCTACTTATAGGTCCTTAGATTTGGTTGACCTACCTACTATCCCATCACTTTCCGTATTTCCCAGACTCTATCCCCACTTAATCCTTTAACCCTCAGTATGCCTCTATCTCCTTTCATTTCACATGTGTTCTACTATCCTTCCAATTATTTTTTTAAATGAATCTCTGAGATTATACATTTCCATATGACTTTTCATATGCCCATCCTTTGTTTTAGCCTTCCTCTTTACTCCCCAATTTCTGCAATAATCCCAGGCCCTCCTTGACTAGGCCTTTCTGCTTCTAGTATTGTGTTTCACTACTTTTGCTTTACCTATAATCTACTATTTCCCTCCCTTAGCACAGTCTTCCCCTAATGACACTTTAGAATTTCCTTGCTTGGTCCTAGGGATCAAACTCAAATTATTTGACTTGGAATATTGGCATACACATGCTGAGCTATCTCAGCATGTGATATCACATGCTGAGTCCTCAGTTTATCTTTTCTTATTTATGTCCCACTTCCCTCAATCCACTGCCTTTTCTCTAGCTGATTTCTTTGGATGTTTGACAGATATCAACATTTTTTCAGGGGTAGACAAAACAATTACATCCTGAAATGAAATGTGGAATATGTTCTCATACCAAGCACTCTTAATGTAGAAGTTTACACCTCTAACCGAAATTTTTTATTGCAACCCAAAAGGTAGTGGCATAAAAGAAAATATCAGTTTGATGGTCTACAGGGAGCTAGCCACAAGACTCAGAAACTCCCACAAACATGGGAGAAAAAAATAAATCAGAACATTGAACAATGCATGAAATTTCTACAGAAACTAGACCAATTATGAAAAGTCTGAAAGCATAAAAGAGCATCAGAGAACCTGAGCAAGTGAAAATGAGAAATGAATTTTAATGTATTATATTCAGATTTACTTTCAAATCACACATTGTGAAACTTTAGGCTAACTGAATACTGAGTTTCCTTTTATTTTTGTCATTTTTCACATGTGATTCAGAGAGTGGATTTCGCTAATGTCTGAGCAATGTAATCAAAAAAGGAAAACTATACTGCCTCTCTAAGCCTTTGGTCCTACAGTCATAAGTAAGAACTATTGGAAGGCATAAATGTGATGAATTCCTATGCTTAATGGTGACATCATAGTGTCAGTGGCTGAGTGACTGATCTAAAAACAAGAGGGGAATTTAATGACTTAGTAAAATATTGCTTAATAGGAGCTAGCAAGATTAGTAAGTAGGCCAAGTATATTCTGTGCATGTCCTATGACCTGAGTTGAATCTCTCAAATCCATGTAAGCATGGCAGGAAAGAATTGATTTCAAAAAAGTTGTCCTCTGACCCTGATATGCTTTACATGGCATATGTTTATCCACACACAAATCATATACACAAACAACAATAATGAATACTTTTTAAATAAATCCTTAAAATAGTTCTTAGTATAGTCTAGGGAAAGATGGATGGAGAGAGAGAGAGAGAGATTTCAGTTACACTCTTTGTCTTCTAAATAGTAATATAGTAATAACTTTCCTGGGTTATTGAAAAACAAAGATGGACTAAACACAGTCTAATCTAGTTTATCTATTCCTCTATTTTCCATGCTTGTTGCCATGTTTCTCTCTTGTCTTTCATCTATCTTTTTAAGAACTCGTTGGTTTCTTAAATTTTTGATGAAATAAGGTCTGATATAAATAAATTAAGAAAATATTTAGATCATATGTGAGCCTTTAACCTAATAGAATGCTTTTAGAGAGTCATGATTATTCACAATTACAGAACAGTATAATACATACTGCAGTTGAAGAATGTGCCAGGAAGTTTATAGAAGAAAGTGAACTCATTTGTAATTAGGAATTATTCATTGGAAACTTCCCAAAGGAGGTGACATTTGAATTGAGATGTGATGAATGAGTAAGCATTAAGTGGGAGCTATGTCTTCTACCCACAGGAAGCAAAAACAAAGAGGCAAGCATACAGCTAGAGAACGAAGAATCTTACCTTATGTTGACAGCTTAAAAGAGCAAGGCAGCAAAGTATGATGCCTGAGTCTGGGTAAAGGGAGGGGGGGGAACAGATGCAAAATAAAGCCATTAATCAAAGTAAGACACACCAGAGTTTGAAGACAGTAAGTTACAAGCCATTTATCTTTGGTCATCATTAGGTATATTACAGAAGTCTCCTTATGTCTACCTGGAACTGTATATGAAGAGCATTCTTTTTTTTTTTTTTTTTCAATGCAGTTTATTCAGGAACCTTGAACAATCATCTGACCCTGGGGAAAGCCATCCCACAGCTTAAATAGCCTCTGGGTAGCCAACCCAGGAGTGCCACGTGGGCAATGCAGATAGGTCCACATACATGGAAGCAAGCCAGATCCTCAGCCTTAGCCAAATGTGGAATTGTTCGTGACAGAGAGCACTCACCATTGGGAAGGTGGAAGGCGGAAACCAGCTCCATCTTTAAGGCACAGCATTCCGCAGCTCTCTACAGTTCCCCCTTTTTGTTTTAGACGCATCAGGCAAGAGTAGAGGTCTGATCTCTGATATTAGAAATAAATTGGGACTTTGTACCGATGTTCATTTAGGTGTCATCCACCCAAAGAGCATCAGACCGGTCTGATACCTTTTTCTCAGAGGCGGGACCTGAGGTATCAACCTGCATGCAATCAGACATGCTCTTCTCTGGGTCCAAAGCGGCTGACCCTGAGTGCAGTGCTTAGCCTCGCATCCTGAGCGTAACATTTTAGCTTTTTATGGTATCCAACCATGCTTGGGGCGAAGAGCATTCTTAATCAAACTAATTATCTAAAGTGCTGGATACTTTTCCTGTTTAGTCATGAAACACTAAGATTTCTAGCATGTATTCAGAGATTTCCAATTGAAGTATGTTATTAGAGCGAAACCGATAAAACATTGTTTTACTGACCTTCAATGAGGACATATTTTAACTACCTAGAAGAAATAGAGTATATTTCAATTTAAAAAACACACATGGGTTTCATCTCAACACCCAGATTAGGTAAAAGGCTTTGCCAGATACTATTATAAAAATGATTGCTTGGTTACATAAATATCTACTTTATTTATTTTCAATGATATTGACCTTTTAACTTCTTTTTTTCTTTCTTTCTCTATTTTTTGAGTATTACAATTTATTCACTTTGTATCCCAGCTGTAGCTTCTTCCCTTGTCCCCTCCCAATCCCACTCTCCCTCCCTGTTCTTCTCCCATGCCCCTCCCCCAGTCCACTGATGCTGAGACTCAAGGTCAAACTAAGCAGAGCACAGGTTGTCTTATGGAGGAAGAGAGGGGTGAGAATAGAGTGGCATGGAGGGGGCAGGAGAGACAAACAAAACGAAAAGATCTGAGCTCCGGCGGTGTGCAGAGAATCATGCATGGAGAGGACCTAGACCCCCTGCTCAGATGTGGCTAATTGGCAGCTCATTCTCCGTGTGGATCTCTGAGTGAGAGGAGCAGGGGCTGCCTCTATCATGAACTCACTTGACTCCTCTCTGATCACCTGCTCCTGCTGATGCAGCCTTGCCAGGCCACTGAGGAAGAGGATCCAAGCTGTCCTGATGAGACTTAACAAGTTATGGGCAGATGGCAATAGTGAAGAACTCCCCCTTTCAGTGGACTAGGGGAAGGGGATGGGAGAAGAGGGAGGAAGGGTAGGACTGGGGGAGTTGAGGGAGGGGGTTTCAATTGTGATATACAATGGATAAATTGTGAAGAAAAAAATAAAAATTAAAAAAAGAATTCACTATTGTGTTGAGATGGTAAGACCCACACATATAAACCAAAACAGTATCTTGCATAAGTTCACAGAGATCACAAAAGGCTGAACAAAAGTTGACTTTTATCTATTTTATCTGTTTTATGTATCACTTATATATCTGTTTGTTAGGCTTATAAAAGAAATCACAAGCTGTGCCTTAAGGAGTCTGACAATTCTTTGGAAGCATATGAAAGGTCAAGTGCACTTTGTTCAAACTGTCATTTAGTTTCCTTTCCTCTGTTCATTGTCTATGTTTTTAGTTCACACATGTGATTGCCTGGATCCAGACCCAATATGCTGCTCCTGGCTGCTTTTTTTTTTTTTCATGAAAGAATGCATCAAACACATTCGCATTTATTTTCTTTTTTTTTAAAGCAAATAACAAAAGACCCAAATTAACCAGCTTTTTTAAACCTAAGCTTAACATTGCATATTTAAACAATTGTCAGAACTGACAAAGTTGCCAGCATCCATGCACAACTAGAAAACATCCTTAATTTACACTAAACCAGAAATGTATTACCATTGATGCAGTTATAGCTTTCGTCACTAAATACTGAAAATAAAATTGAAATATTTCTGTAGAAGATTCATCTGACAATGTTAACGTCACAGTAGGCTGACACTACTCACTCACATTTCAACACAATGGGAAGCAGCTCCATGCTGGTGTGAAAAACAGTCTTGTCCTAACACTACTCAAGAGTCACAGGGCTTGCCTCAGATTATGTTTTGTTTGAATCAAAGTGTACACAGAGACTACAACAATTTTAAAGACAAAAAAAAGGTCTTATTTTGTGGTCCCAACAACAAACTCCGAAATCCTTGACAAATAGGGGTTCCGATGAGCTGTTTTATAAATACTTTAGGTACAGTTATACAGAAAGTTGAGTTCGTTTGAAATCTTCAAAAAAAAGTTCCTGTTATTCCTGAAATGGTGCTTGTTATGGTTTAACATTTCATTTAAATGCGTGCGTTGAATTACTTGTTATCCAAGTGTAGCAGGTGCTCCTTACCATTTATTGTCAAGGACTTTAACTCTCCATCTTCTTCAACTTCTACTCTTTCTTGACCATTCTCCACAATTCTCTTTTACTTTTGGTGGATTCCCTGCTTTTGATACAGGCTTCTCTTCGTTTGGGTCAATAGGTCATGGGGGTCTTCATTCTCTTCAGCGTGATATGGTGGCAGTGGAATGGGCAACTTCAAATCAATATCAACTTCAACTAAGATAATTAATGGCAAAAAAATCACTACAAAGAGAATCCTGGCTGCTTCTTAAATGCTTCTCCACCTTCCTGTGGAATCATCCCTGGGCTATTCTTCAGTCAGCATGTTTGGATTCCTTTCATCCTCCCATTCTCTCTCTCTCTCTCTCTCTCTCTCTCTCTCCCTCTCTCTGTTTGTGTGTGTGTGTATGTCTTTCTCTGTCTCTGTCCCTCTGTTTCTGTCTCTCTCTCTATCTGTGTCTGTGTGTGTGTGTGTGTGTGTGTGTGTGTGTGTGTGTGTCCCCATCTGTCCTAAGCTTGTCTTGAACTACCTACATAATTAAGAATGATCTTTGGGGTAAATTCCTGGAAAGAAGCTGTTACCACTATATATTTAAATGTTTTGTTTTATAACTTTTTTTGTCCTTTAACCACAAAAACTTCAAGAAACTATTTTGACTATAGAACATTTATTTGGCATGATCTAAATCTATGTTCCTGGGCCATAGTGACTCATATTTTGCTTCTGAATAAACCTTGTATTTTATTCCATTAAAATTTAAAAAATAAAAGAAAAATAGAGAAAAAGAATTATGAATCATTTTTAAAATCTTGATTTTAAATGTGATGATATATATAATTTATTTCACAAGAATTTAGTTTTAACAAATAAGCTTCATCTTTGGTAGTTGTTGGTGAAATAGTATATATTTTAGAGAAGCTGTGAATTTTAATTTAAAAATGATCAAATAATTTATAATTTTTTTAATTTCTTATTTCAATCACTGATAATTCCTGTTATATCAGAATAAAGTTAATGTTTTGGGGACAACAATTTGAATATGAATATGTAGTATCTGCTTATTTTATTAAAACCTTCCATTAGTTCAACAACAACAACAACAAGAAAGAAATTTCTTGCCAATATGGTGTTCAGAATAACATCTATTCACTTCTGAGCACTAAGTGGCCAGTGTTACAGAGCCAGTATAATTTGGACTTCAACAGGGCTCCTCTTATTATTGTGCCCATCTATGGAACTACATATGAAGGAACAAATGTGATTCTTTAGTTAACAGTGGTATTTAGCATAATACGTTAGACCTATGTAAGAGATAGTTATTAGGAATTTAATTACTATTTACTCAGACTTAGGTTTATTATCTGTTGTATGATTTCTTGTATGTATATTGAACATATATGTGCATTTAAAGAAGGTTTTATAAAGGCATGAAGGAAAATACTTAATACTATGGCACTTTGCATCATCCAGTATTAATAATTAATAATTTTTCTTGAATGATAACATAAAATTTATAGAAATAAGACAGAAATATTTTAGTATGACACATATACACACTATACATATACAACAAATAATACATAAATTATGAGAAATTTTTTTCTTGGTGAGGGAGGTGAACTCAGTATTAAATATTTTGAAATTGAAAATAATATAGACTATTTTAGATGCACGAACCAACTTGACGTTGAAAATTATGAAAGTAAAGTTAAAAGAAAAATAAATACCTCAATCTACTTCAGAATTGGTACAATTCATCAAAAATGTTTAGGTATAGTATTTATGTGGTAAAATTTGTGAAAAATTTAAATACAGAATCTACTCATTATTGTTAGTCTCTAGTGACCAGAGAAGATCACTCAGAAACAAATTACTATAAGTACCCTTTTTAAAACAAGACATGCATGATGGCAACAGCAGTTGACATTGCAGTTCATATAGGGGAATCTTCACAAGGCTCTACCCTAGAAGAAGGGCTATAGGCAGTCAATAGTTGCTGAGAAAGGAAAATCAGATATGTCTAGCAACAAGTTCCCCAGTAGGTAGTCCAATTCCATTGGGTCATCTCTAGATACAGGAAAATATGAACAATGCTAAATGGATTCAATAAGTTGCATATACATGCATACATGCATGTATATATGTCTGTGTATACATATATATGTGATACTAAAGGAGAAGAGGTCATGAATTTGAAAGGAAGTAAAGGAAGACATGGAAAGGAATTAAAGTAAGGAGGAAAGGTGTGAAACTGGTGTAAATACAATACTCATATAATGAAATTCACCCCAAAATAAAAGAAGTTTAAAATGAAAATAAATTGTAAGTATAGAAATTTAATAATATATACATATATATATGCCCAATACTGTATTTTCACTTGCATTTTTGCATAATGTTTAGAATTTCTTCAAAACTCATTTTTATTATTGTTTCGTTTTGAGTGCTGAACATACTAGGAAAGCACTTTATTAATAAGTATATTCTCAGTACAATTCACATCTCCAAAGCTTCTTCAATTGTTTAAGCAACATTTCTTTAATACCATCCTTTAAAAAATATCTGGATTGATAACTAATATGACTTTCCAGAGAAGTTTGAATTTCTTAAATGGCTTTGCTGACATTGAGTACAAGAGGACATGAAAGTATAACAAAATATATAAAGAAAACAACAATGGACAGTAATACATCATCATGGAGTTATTTTAATTCTATTTATTTCCAAACAGTATGCTAGTACAATTTTAAGTACTAGACATATAATCTCTCTTTTTGTTTTAGAGTTTCATGCATTTTTTTAGGGTGTTTATACTTGACATCTATTTTTTTTTTCAATGCAGTTTATTCAGAAACCTTGAACAATCCTCGGACCCTGGGGAAAGCCAGCCCACAGCTTAAATAGCCTCTGGGTAGCCAACCCAGGCGTGCCACGTGGGCAATGCAGATAGGTCCACATACATGAAAGCAAGCCAGATCCTCAGTTTCATGCATTTTAAAGATTTTATTTTATATGTATGAGTGTTGTGCCTACATGTATGTATTTGTACCACATACATGTCTGGTGCCCATGGATGCCAGAAGACAGCAATGCATCAGAGCTCCTATATTTGGAGTTTACAAATGGTTATGAACTATCATGTGGAATGCTGGGAATTGAACACAAATCCTCTGCAAGAGCAGTTTATCATTTTAATTGCTGAGCCTCTACTCCAACCCTAGTTTCAGACATATACACTATGAATTTCAGTCTTTTACACCATCCATCCTCCTTTCTATGCTCCTCCTCCCATTGATACACTTCTTCCCAAAATAAGTCCCCCTTTTATTCTCATTTCATCATATTGAGTATGAGCCACTGAGTTCAAGTAGAGGTTCTTGCCTGAGTATGGGTGAGTGAATCCCATAATTCCTCTCTTAAATTTTTCAGTGTACATTCCCTTTTCAGACAAGTAGATTTAATAGAGAAGTATATTCAAATATACTTTGGAAAAACTTCAGGGACTGTTGATTTTCTTATTGCAAAGTACAGCTTCATTCTTTTACTAAGACTGAATATGCATCACAATGAGCTAGAGTTAATGAACCAAACATTTAAGTAAAGGTAACAGCATTGATTAATAATGATAAAGTAGTCTTACACTTCTGTACCAGTGTGTTAAAGATGCACAAATCATTTAAATGAATAATGCTTAGTTTCCAACAAGGCAAAACATGAAAATTATTCCATGATTTGTACAATAGTAAAAAAGAAAAGATATTGCCTTATTCTAATAGTAAATTACTTGTCAGTTAGTTGGGAACAGAGATAGAGAGAAGAAGGAATGGGCATTTGTTATAAAAAATTTTCACAAAATGGATTTAAGCCTGCTCAAGATATTTTGGTACTCGGTCTTGAGAAATGAGATTCAAATACAATACAAAGACAGGGCAAAATACAGTTCAAAGGAAATACATCTGTTTCTATGATGTTTTCAAAAAAGATGTTATTTAAAACAGTTTGTAATGATATGGAGACAGCACGTGTATATCGTTAGATTTACTACATGGTTCCTAGTCCAAACGTGGCATCTAAATTAACACATATACATATATGTATATATAAACATATATACATTTGGACCTTCATAGCATTCTCACTGTATCCCAGATTGATTGATGCCCCATTAACTCCTTTAGTACTGAGAAAATTGTAACATTAATCACTCTAATAATGTAGTACATCAGTTATAGAAATGGCAAGCTACATTAAGGTAAACAGAGCAGAACAAAAACTTAGGAAACTGAGCATATGTCCATATTCATTCTTTGGGTATCCAATATTTCAGAATTACTTAGAAAGAATAGTCCATGTTGGCTGCTGCCAGGACCTTTGTTTCAATTTACTTTTAATTGTTTTTTACTTTTAATTAACTTTTAATTTCCAATAAAAGTATGAAAAGTGATTATAGAAGGAAACAGTTGAAGAATAGCAATTTTCACAAACTTGCTCAATATTGCCAGACACAGAATAAGTTCTCCCCATCTTTACTCCACATGTATGTGTGAATATTGTATATATACATATACACATATATGTGTATATTCACATATATTGACTGCAATTACTTAATAGTCCTACTTAAAAGGATTCCATTTGTGATACTAGGTTATTAGTTTACTACTTCATTTGTAATCTGATTTATGTTAGAAATGCATTTTCCTTATAGCTAACATCAATTATTCATTGCTTTGTTTCTTAGCAATTAGGACAAAACCAAAATGATAACAATCTTCTTTACACACATATAATATGATTGACTTTATATATATATATATATATATATAATCAATACATCAAGTTAGAGGATATGTGTTCTTAATTACTTCATTTTGCAAATGATAAATTCTAGTTCAAAAAGGAAGCAATTTTTTTAAATTCACTGATTACATTTATATTTAATATATTTACCTGACCACTTAAATAAATAGTCTAATTTTCTTGAAAGTGCCCATGGTTTTTGTTCTTGTTGTTTTGCACTACTATTGGTGGAACTCAAGATCTTGCAAATTATTATCCAAAGCCCTACGACTGATTTCCATACACAACCAGTCTCCAATGTATTACTTAGTTCCATTATTCATTGATTCAGTGACTATTAATTGAGTGCATGCTATGTTACTGAAATTGTGATAGGAAGAGGTATTATATATAATCATAATAAAATAAATGTTCTCATGATTCCAACATACTTATAGAGAAAATCAATCACTTCATTTAATACCACCAAATCATAATAATGAAGGAAAATGAGCACACTAGACTTAGAGAGAATGTACAAAAAGGGTGACTGGATAAGGCTACTGCATGTGGCAAAATTAGAAGAGAAAGATGAACAATGGAAGTGAAATTATCCCTGGCACAAATAATAGAAAGTATCCAGGCCAAAAGTTTGAAAATGATTGCCAAATTCAAGAAGAAGTCAAATGTTAATGTTCCTAAACCACAGTGGGTAAAGGGGAAAGCAGTAGGAGACACAGATTATGCACAGTTACTTGAAAACCTGTTTTTTGTTTGTTTGTTTGTTTGTTTGTTTTGGTTTTTTTTTTTGGCACGGATATATTGTAGTACAGAATTCAAATACGCCATACCTAGTAATAGTGATGTGTAGTAAATAGTAAATTAGTGTTTTTATTTGAGCAGCATTATTAAAGGAATAGTAAAGAATATATATATATATATATATATATGAAATCATGGGAGAAACACTTGAGATTTATCAAGTGTTTGCAGCCTGAATGGGAATGGAATTTTCTAGCTATCTTAGATTAGCAGTTTTGTTTGGTAGTCAGTGAGAAAAGGACATAAACTCCATTTTTGTCTCCATTTTTGGACCAGGGCAGACTTTAAACGAAAAACTAGGCCGTGAGTCATCAACTGCAGGAACAAGAACATGAAGTCCCCCCACCGAAGAAACAGCCTGGAGATAACCACAAGAATGGGAAGGTATCTTATCTCACAATGGGGCATCTGTGTGTGATGCAGCCCACAAACCTTGTAGTAGAACATTCATTGCACAGAAAAACACCTAACATTCCTGAGTCCATAGATAGCTTGCACAAGGTTAGTTATGTTAGTCAGTCAATCAGTTTGTAACAAGCTTTCCCTTGCTGCATATCACCAAATCTTGAAACTGCTAAGTTGGAAATTCCTGGTCCCTGCCCAAATCCCAATATAAACGCTCCTTACATCTGCTCAAGGCTCTTCTCCCTGATCCACTGCATTGGTGGTGGTGGAGAGACAGAGCTTAAGCCTGTATAAAGCTCTTTGCTCTTGCATACATGGTCCAGCTTCTGGTGTTCTTTGGGGACCCTATGATATGAGCACAACAGTCAGCAAACATTTTTTTGTGAAGAATTGGAAAACAGGATTATTTTTTTGTGTGTAAACTTTGTATGTCTTACAGTCACAATTCTAGCTACTGAAATACTGTGTTGTGGCATAAAAATATACAAATAATGTATATCAACTAATAGGCATGGATCGTCTAAACAATATCATACAGAGAAGGAGCTAGAGAGTTGGCTCATATGGTAAAGTGCTTACTATACAAACATGAGAACATAAGTTCATATTAGTAGAACTCACATAAAAGCAAATGTGGTATGACACATGGTTGTACTTGGTGTGTGAAGAGCAGGAGAATACTGATAGCTTAGCAGACAGTCAATCTAAGCAAATCAGTAATCTCCAGGTTCAGTAAGACACTCTCTCTCAAAAACATAAGGGAGAGAACAATTAAGAAAAACATCTGATATCAATCTCTGGCTTCTACTGTTGTACATACATGGACACATAAGCATACACCATCACAAACAAATACAAACATACACAGAGTGTCTTGATACAACAGGCAGCAGGCAAATGTGGACAAAGAACTATTGTTAATATATCACTGTTGTAGCTGATAAGTGTACCTAAAATATTTTCTGTTAGCAATCAGGCATCTCCACCACTTGCCTTAGGAACCCACTGACAGCAGGAGTTGCATATCCTCCCCTGTTACATCCCTTTATAAAAGGCCAGTCCCTCCTCTCTTCAGTCTTCTTCACTCTACCCTTGCCCAGAAGCAGCTTCTGTATACACCTTCCCTAAAAAAACCTGCATTTTGAGATCTGTCTCATAGTGTGACTTTATGGTGTCCTTCACATAGATTCATAATATTTGGTGCTGGGACTTGGAAAGGCTCTCCTGGTGTTTGTGCTCCCCTTCATGGTTCGAAGCTGCATGCTAGGACCCTATTTCTAGACTACCTGCAACAGGCTCATTTTCTGGCTAACCGATTGCTGGGTGTTCCATGCAACACTGATGAGATTGGTAAGTTCCCCATCCTGGTTGGCATAAATATTTCTCTACCTCAGCCATGGTCTTTAAGGCTACAGTTGACCCTCTTTATTGACCCCCACCTTTGATCTTTTTCTTTGCATGAATCTTTGTTTTTCTACTAGCACAGCCATTCTGCTAGCCTGCCCTCATGGACCTAGCAAGGTCTTTGTTATGCCCAGTTCTCAGTATCCTCAAAGACCACCAGGAGTCAGACCACATATGCAAGAGCAAAGAGCCTTTATTCGAGCATAAGCTCTGATTGCTGGACCTTCACCAATCAATGGATCAGAGAGGAGAGCCCAGAACAGCTGTAATGCAGGGATTTTATTGAGATATAAGAAACAGGAATTTCCAGCACAGCAGTTACATGATTAGGTGTCATTTAGCAAGGGCAAGCTTGTTACAAAGTGATTTGCTAACTTATATATCTACAATTGAGCAAGCTATCTATAGACCTCAGGAATGTTAGGCACTTTCCTGGTGTTTCCTGATTGGCTCTGTCCAGGGGTGGTTTCACCCTGGGGCAGTCTGTAGCTTTTCCAATAAGCACCTGAGTGTTTCAGGGAAACAGAAACTCAGGCATACCTGCTCTGAGGAGAATCTGAGGCCTGTCATAGAGTCTGTTAGGTCTCCTTAAATCTTGGGCCTTTCATTTAAGTCATCACCTGTCACTGCCAGGTGACTGCCAGATAAAAGGACCCCTGTCATCCCAGCTCTCTCTCTGTTCCAGCTTCTCTCTGTTTCAGTTCCTCCTTTTCTGTTCTAAGTGCCCATTTACTCTTCCTCCCTTCCTCCTTCCTCTCTACCTTCATGGCTTACTTTCTGTCTCTAGTCCTTTTACAGACCATCCTCCTACCCTTCCTCCAATAAACTACCTTATACCAGGTGCCTTGTAGACCATAGCATAATTTCTCGGTGGTACACCCTGGCATGGGTCCGTCATGGCATCCTACTATATATGTGTGTAGTTCATTCTGAACTTGTGATGGCCAATTTTATTTTTACTACATTCTGCCTATAAGGAAATCTTACATGTTTACTGATTGTTTGACTGATACTCATGCCACTAAGACCTCAACATGACTGTAATTTATCTTCATTAAACCTTGATCAAGGTGTAGTGGTCTTCATACTCCTTCTGCCCACTGAGTACCAGTGGAGTGCCTAAAATAAACTCAAGTAGTATATTGTTCAATGGAAATCCATTACCTTCTACCCTATAAAATAAAAATAAAATGTATGAGAAGTAAAAGAAGCAAATAACAACAACAACAACAACACATAGCATTCAAAAACTCCCCCCCTCCAAAGAAAAGCTGCCTTCTCCCTGGAGCAAAGTCAGCCTCTCCTAGATTCATTCCTCTTCTCCTGGATCAGTCCTTCAATAAATCTCTTTCAAAAAATTTTTCCACATATTAAAATCTATATTGCTTCCCATATTAAAGAAGTGTTATTTAAACTAAAAGTATTTTCAGTTAAAGTTTTAATCTTTGGATACTAATTTAGCTTGAAGCAGGCTTATGTCCATTACTAGGGAATTGGCAATTCTGATTTAAAAAAAGGAAAGGAAAGGAAAAAAAAAGAAAAAAAGTAATAAGACTGCATGAGCATTCTTAGCTAGAACTCCGAAGAGAGGGACAGCACAAAAAAAGACCTACACAGTCTCAAGCCAGACAATACCCTACCACTGAGGAAAGGAAGAAGACACAAATCCCCATCCTTAACCAAGAAGGTTTTTGCAATAGATACCTGTTGGGAAATCAGAAATCAGTTTTCTCCAGCAAACTGCCAATAAATATATCAAGCAAACTCTAGGGTAGTTCTCAGATCCAGGAGTAGTTGCCCAACTCAGAACAGGCTCCGTGTGTGTGTGTGTGTGTGTGTGTGTGTGTGTTTATGTTGTTTTTGTTTTGTTTTCCGTGCTATTTTGGGGGTATGTTTTTGTCTTATTGATTTTCAGTTTTTAAGTTAGCTTGTTTCTTTTGATTTTTATAGTTTTTTTTCCCTTAGGTTTTGTTTGAAGTGGAGAATGAAAAGGAGACTATGTGTAGGTGAGGATGATCTGGGAGGAGTTAGGAGAGAGCAAAGATGATCAAAATATGAAAAGATTTAATTAAAAACTTGTTACATATTTTGTCCTGAATATTATAAAATTATACAAACAAGAAGAAATATTTATTTTTAATACAATTAAAATTATAAAATAAGAAATGAAGATAAGATATATAATAAATAAAAACAGAAACAATGGAAGTTTTCAGTTGCTTCAATGAAAATTAAGGTACTCAAGAAAATAACAATAGTTTTCTTAAAACACCAATTTTCAATACGACAATGAAAACTATAGTTGAAAAACTAATGTGCTTGACAGACTTAAGAAACCATATCACAATGTACAAAGATATATGATGTTGAACATGTGAGAATTTTAAATATAGACAGATACAGGCAAATGGTGTCACAGAAGATGCAGGAAGTAATGGCATTTAAGAAATCTAATCAATGGAGTACTACTCAGCTGTTTAAAACAAAGATATCCTGCAATTTATAGGCAAATGGACAGAACTAGAAAAGATTATCCTCAATAATTTAATGCAGATCCAAAAAAAACAGGCATGGTATGTACTAACTTATAAGTAGATATTAACCATAGTGCACAGAATTTCCATGTTACAATCCACAGACCCAAAGAAACCAAGGAGGGATCAAGAGAGGATGCCTGAAACTCAGAAGATGCAATAAAATAGACATTTGAAGTACATGGAGGAGGAAACTGGATGGGAGAAGGCAGGGGAAGGGTAATCAGAATGGGAATCAGATGGGGGAAGAGTTGGGGAGAAGACTGGAAGAGAGAATAGAAATCAGTGGAAGAGGCATCTCTGGGAAAGGGGAGGCTCCCTGGAATCGATGGGGGTGACTCTAGCTGAGACTTCTAGCAGGAAGGGTTAAAGAGTCAGAAGTCACCACCTCTTGCAGTCAGTGTGGACTTCCAATGTAAGGAGGGGGATACTAACCCACCATAAAACCTGTAACCCCAAAATTGCCTTCCTTACAAGAAGTGTAAGGATTAAGATGAAGTAGAGATTGAGGGAATGTCTAACCAATGACTGGCCCAATTTGAGACCCACCCCCTGGGAAAGAGCCAACCCTGTCACTATTAATGATACCCTGCTATGGTTGCAGACAGCAGCCTTGCATAACTAACTTCTGTGAGGCTTCATCTAGCAGCTGATGAAAATAGGTGCAGAAACCCATAGTCAAGCAATAGGCTGAGTTTGGGGAGTTTTGTGGAAGAGTGGGAGGAAAAAAGAGGGAGCTGAAGGGGTCAAGAACACTACAAGAAGACATACAGGATCAATTAATATGGGCCAATTGGGGCACACAGAGACTGAAGTGCCAACCAAAGAACATGCATGGGCTGGATCTAAACTCCCTACACCTATGTAACAAACATGCAGGGTGGTCACCATCTGAGTTCCCTAACAATAGAAGTAGAGGCTGTCTCTGACTCTGCTTCCTGCCTTCAGATCGCTTTTTCCTGCTTCTGGATCCCTTTCTCCCAGCTGGGCTGCTTTGTCAGGCCTCAGTGGGAGAGGATGTGCATAGTCCTGCTGCAACTTGAGGTGTTAGGATGAGTTGGTAAACCTTTGAGAAGACAGAGAGGGGAAGAAAGGCATAAGGGTAGGACTGGGATAAGAAGAGAGTGGGGCTGGGATCAGGCTGTAAAGTGATTAAATAAATAAATAACTTTTTCTGAAGTGCTAAAAAAATTGGAAAGATGTGAACACATGACAAAAATCAATGTGAAGAGAATCACATGTAAACATACACAGGCAACTTCTTTGTTCTTTGTTTTTTGTTGTTGCTGTTACAGAAAAAAATTCCCTACAATCATCTGAGTAGGAATATAAAATATAATAAAAAGAAAAAAATCAAGCTTTTCTCACATGTCTTAATTGAAACACAAAATTGAAAAAAAAATGATGCTATGATATTGTCAGATATGTCAAAATATTGCAATCCAAGAGATACATACACAGCTGGAAATGCAGAAAGAAGAGAATATATAGTGTCTTTCAGTATACCCGGAAGTTAGCTGAATGCTATTCAAATTGACTGATAATTCAAGCAAAGGTAAGGCATACTGAAAAGGAAAAGATAGACTAAACTGATATTAAATACTTAATTACTCTTTTTTATTTTTATTTTTTATTAATTATACTTTATTCACTTTGTATCCCCTGATAAACTCCTCCCTCCTCCCCTCAAAATCCCACCTTCATTCCCCTTCTTCACCCATGCCCCTCCCCAAGTCCACTGATAGGGGAGGTCCCCCTCTCCTTACTTGGTCTATCAGATCTCATCAGCAGTGGCTGCACTGTCATCTTCTGTGGCCTGGTAAGGCTGCTCCCCGCTCAAGGGGAGGTGATCAAAGAGCAGGACAATCAGTCTATGTCAGAGGCAGTCCCTCTTCCCTTTACTATGGAACCCACTTGGACACTAGACTGCCATGGGCTACATCTGTGCAGGGGTTCTAGGTTATCTCCATGCATGGTACTTGGTTGGAATATCAGTTTCTGGAAAGACCCCTGTGTTCAAATTTTCTGGTTCTGTTGCTCTCCTAGTGGAGTTCCTGTCCTCTCCAGATCTTACTATTTCCCACTTGTTTCAAAAGATTCCATGTAATCTGCCCAACAGTTGGCCATAAGTCTCAGCATCTGCTTTGATAGTCTGCAGGAAAGAGCCTTTCAGAGGCCCTCTGTGTCAGGTTCCTAGCTTGTTTCCTATTTTCTTCTTCTTCTGATGTCCATCCTCTTGTCCTTTCATGATGGGGATTGACCATTGTAGTCAGGGCCCTCCCTCTTGATTAGTTTATTTAGATGTACAGATTTTAGTAGGTTAATCACTATATTATATGTCTATATGAGTGAGTATATACCATGTGTGTCTTTCTGCTTCAGGGACAGCTCACTCAGAATGATCCTTTCCAGTTCCCACCATTTACCTGCAAAATTCATGATTTCCTTATTTTTCATTGCTGAGTAATATTACATTGTGTAGATGTACCACAATTACTGTATCCATTCTTCTGTTGACGGGCATCTGGGTTGTTTCCAGCTTCTGGCTATTACAAATAAAGCTGCTACAAACATGGTTGAGCAAATGTCCTTATTGTGTACTTGAGCCTCTTTTGGATATACGCCTAGGAGTGGTATAGCTGGATCTTGAGGAAGTGCTATTCTTAGTTGTCTGAGAATGTGCCCTATTTATTTCCAGAGCGGTTGTACAAGTTTACATTCTCACCAGCAGTGGAGGAGGGTTCCCCTTTCTCCACAACCTCTCCAGCATGTGTTGTCATGTGAGGTTTTGATCTTAGCTATTCTGATGGGTGTAAGGTGAAATCTCAGGGTCGTTTTACTTTGCATTTCCCTGATGGCTAATGACATTGAGCATTTCTTTAAGTGTTTCTCTGCCATTCGATATTCCTCTGTCGAGAATTCTCTGTTTAGCTCTGTTCCCCATTTTTTAATTGGATTACTTGGTTTGCTGCTTTTCAGCTTCTTTAGTTCTTTGTATATACTGGATATTAGTCCTCTGTCAGATAAAGGGTTAGTGAAGATTCTTTCCCAATCTGTAGGCAGTCGTTTTGTTTTGATGACAGTGTCCTTTGCTTTACAGAAGCTTTTCAGTTTCATGAGGTCCCATTTATTGATTGTTGCTCTTAGAGCCTGTGCTGTTGGTGTTCTGTTCAGGAAGTTGTCTCCTGTACCAATGAGTTCTAGGGTCTTCCCCACTTTTTCTTCTAACCGATTTAATGTGTCTTGTTTTATCTTGAGGTCTTTGATCCATTTGGACTTTAGTAATGTTCAGGGTGATAAGTATGGATCTATTTGCATTTTTCTGCATGTAGATATCCAGTTAGACCAGCACCATTTGTTGAAGATGCTATCTTTTTTCCATTGTATGGTTTTGACATCTTTGTCAAAGATCAGGTGTCCATAAGTGTGTAGATTTATTTCTGGGTCTTCTGTTCTGTTCCATTGATCCACCAGTCTATTTCTGTGCCAGTGTCATGCAGTTTTTATTACTGTTGCTCTATAGTACAGCTTAATATCCGGGATGGAGATACCTCCAGAAGATCTTTTATTATAGAGGATTGTTTTAGTAATTTTGGGTTTCTTGATATTCCATATGAATTTGAAAATTTTTCTTTCCAGGTCCGTAAAGAATTGTGTTGGTGTTTTGATGGGAATTGCATTGAATCTGTAGATTGCTTTTGGTAAGATGGCCATTTTTACTATGTTAATTCTGCCAAGCCATGAGCATGGGAGATCTTTCCATCTTCTGATATCTTCTTCTAATTCTTTCTTCAGAAACTTGAAATTTTTTTCATAAAATTCTTTGACTTGCTTGGTTAGGACTACACCAAGGTACTTATGTCATTTGTGGCTATTGTCAAGGGTGTTGTTTCCTTAATTTCTTTCTCAGCCCTTTTGTCTTTTGTATACAGGAGGGCTACTGATTTTTTTGAGTTAATTTTGTGTCCGGTCACTTTGCTGAAGGTGTTTATCCGCTGTAGAAGTTCCTTGGTAGAATTTTTGGGGTCACTCAGGTATACTATCATATCACCTGAAAATAGTAATAATTTGACTTCTTCCTTTCCAATTTGTATCTCCTTGATCTCCTTCAACTGTCTTATTGCTCTAGCAAGGACTTCCAGAACTATGTTGAAGAGATATGGAGAGAATGGGCAGCCTTGTCTTGTTTCTGATTTCAGTGGGATTGATTTAAGTTTCTCTACGTTTAGTTTAATGTTGGCTATTTGACAAAATCCAACATCCATTCATGTTTAAAATATTGGAAAGATCAGGATACAAGGCACATATCTAAACATATTAAAGGCAATATACAGCAAGCTTATAGCCAACATCAAACTTAATTACTCTTTATAGCGTTAAAATTTAATCACAAATCAAATTCAAATTACTTCAACATTCTTTTTCTTGTATTTTCCTTTTCTCCAGAGCTAAGGACTGAACATAGGACCTTTTGCTTACTAAGCAAGTGCTCTACCACTGAGCTAAATCTCCAGTCCCTCAACATTCTTTTTTTTCCTTTTTTTTTATTATTATTATTTTTATCAGTTACATTTTATTAACTCTGTATCCCAGCCGTGTCCCGATCCCTCATTCCCTCCCAGTCCCTCCCTCCCTTCCTCATCTCCACCGTGCCCCTTTCCAAGTCCACTGATAGGGGGGACCTCCTCCCCATTCATCTGATCCTGTTTTATCAGGTATCTTCAGGACTGGCTGCAAAGCCCTCCTCTGTGACCTAACAGGACTGCTCCTCCCTTCAGGGGTGGGGAGACCAAAGAGTTAGAAATAGTCCTGTTAGAGTTCCTGTTAGAAATAGTCCCTGTTCCCCTCACTTTGGGAAACCAATTGGTTACTGAGCTACCACAGGCTACATCTGAGTGGAGGTTCTAGGTTATATCCATACATGGTCCTTGGTTGAATGTCAGTCTCAGAAAAGACCCTGTGCCCGGATATATTTGGTCCTTGTGGAGCTCCTATCCTCTCCCCATCAGACTAACTCCCCTTCTTTCTTATGATTCCCTGTACTCTGCCAAAGGTTTAGTCATGAGTCTTTGCTTTGAAAACACTGCTAGTTAGAGTCTTTCAGATGCGCTCAGTAGACTGCTGTCATATGTTCAAGGCACATCCCATCTGTCTTTCTAAACGAGGATTGATCATCTTACCCCATGTCCACTCAATTGATTATCTTTTTTAGGTGTATAGATTTCATTATGTTTATCATATCTTATAGGTCTATATAAGTGAGTATATCCCATGTTTGTCTTTCTCCTTCTGGGATATTTCACTCAGAATGATCTTTTCTAGATCCCACCATTTGCCTGCAAATTTCATGATTTCCTCCTTTTTGATTGCTGAGTAGTATTCCATTGTATAAAAATACCACAATTTCTGTACCCATTTCACCGTTGATGGACATCTGGGTTGTTTCCAGGTTCTGGCTATTACAAATAGAGCTGCTATAAACATGGTTGAGCAAGTGTCCTTTTTGTGTACTTGAACAAACTTTGGGTATATACCTAGCAGTGGTATAGCTGGGTCTGGAGGAAGCACTATTCCTATTTGTCTTAGAAAGTGCCAGATAGCTTTCCAGAGTGGTTGTACCAGTTTACATTCCCACCAGCAGTGGAGGAGGGTTCCCCTTTCTCCACAACCTCTCCAGCATGTGTTATCGCTTGAGTTTTTCATCTTGGCCATTCTGATGGGTGTAAGGTGATATCTCAGGGTCGTTTTGATATGCATTTCCCTGATGGCTAATGAGGATGAGCATTTCTTTAAGTGTTTTTCTGCCATTCGATATTCCTCTGTCGAGAATTCTGTTTAGCTCTGTTCCCCATTTTTTAATTGGATTACTTGGATTGCTGCTTTTCAGCTTCTTTAGTTCTTTGTATATACTGGATATTAGTCCTCTGTCAGATAAAGGGTTAGTGAAGATTCTTTCCCAATCTGTAGGCAGTCATTTTGTTTTGATGATGGTATCCTTTGCTTTACAGAAACTTTTCAGTTTCATGAGGTCCCATTTATTGATTGTTGCTCTTAGAGCCTGTGCTGTTGGTGTTCTGTTCAGGAAGTTGTCTCCTGTGCCAATGAGTTCTAGGCTGTTCCCCACTATTTTTTCCAATTGATTTAGGGTATCTTGTTTTATGTTGTCCCTCAACATTCTTATTCAGTGTAAAATTCTTGCCTCAATAACAATAATTTAGATTAACAAAAATAGATATTAATTTAATGAAAGGAGAGTCATTTAAATGTGGGTCAGTTTTTCTATTTAAATAATAAAGGTATGAATTTTCCAATTCATAACACAATAAAGTAAAAGCTTAAGAAGGGTAAAGGCAACATCTGCTAATATTTTGAAAGTATATTGTCCACTAAAATCCAGTGAGTACTAAGAAATAAAGTCTAAAAACAACCTTCTGTCACTGATGGGAACAAGGAACAGTGAAAAATAAAAATTACGAATGATAAAGTAACAAACGTAAAACCGCATTACTGTTTTCCAACTTACTTTTAAAAACGACTGTTCGGTAATTATTTGAATATAAAATTCTAGATCACAGTGGTATATAGAAATAGAAATTAAAAGAATACACATAGAGGAAGAAGAAATCACTCTCCTTACTTGCAGATGACATTTATGCTATATATTAGAAATCCCAAAAATTTACCAGAAAATTAGAAATTATAGATAAATTCAGCACTGTGGCAAGGTACAGAAGCAACTTTCCCAACGACAACAGTAGACACAAAAAGAAGGATACCATGGGCACACTCTAATTCATAATAGCCTCAAAGAATATATCTAGAGATAAAACTAGGAAGTGAATGTCCCCTTCAAAATTCTATTGAATAAAGGTTATTATTGATGATGGCTTCTATGATTCTTCTATTGGTTTGTGCTATTACTTCCAGACACTACATTATGAACTTTTCAAGATGTGTTCTTAGATTCCTTTTCTTACTTTGTTCTCAGCCTATTTAGCCTTGTCTGAAAAGACAGATTTTATTCAATAAAATTAAGTAATTTCTAGTCACAATAAATTATCTTTCTCACATTTGATTACCTCTTTATATTGAAGAAATCATAAACTATCTGATAAAAAACGTTTGTAATGTACACATAAGATAAAAGATTAAAATCCAAGATATAAAATAAATGTCAATTAAGCCCATAGGTATATGGCAAACACATCAACAGAAAAGACTGAGCAGAAATTTTAAACAGAAGAGTAAAATATTGAATAAGGGAGTAACAAAATAAAGGATATCTATACAATGGATGCAACTGTTTATGAATGAAGTTACACAAACTAAAACAAACTTTCTATTTATATATACTCTGTATACATTCTCTCATGTATTTTAAATCACCATTAGATTACTTATAACTAAGACAACACAAAAGCCAGATAAAAGATTTTATACTATATTGTTCATGGAACAATGTTCTCAGGGTAGATTTAGTATTTCAGTGTTTTTTATACGAAACTGGTTGAATTTACAAATGTATAACCTAAAGAATAAGAACTGACTGTATATATAATAAGTTTATTTGTGTATGCCTTGTATGCCTTCATATATAATATTTCTTTCCCTTCTAAGTAGGTATCATTCACATTGGTTCATATTGTAGGCTTGACTTGTTGAAGTAATTTTATTCTACTCAATCACTCTATAGTTCATCACTCAAAACTCATGTCTACCTTATAAGGTTTTCTCTGGGAAGACAAAATTAAAGTAACACATTATTTACTACTCCCCATTTTTTTTTATTTTGTTTCATTCCTGTCATTTATATTTGTATTTTGTTATGTATGTAATATGTATGCATGTACTCGTATGGATGTTTTGCCTGTGTGTATATCTATGTATTATAAACATGCAGCACCTCTTGAGGCTGAAAGAGAGCATCAGATTCCCTGAAACTGGAGTTGTGGATGATTATGAGTTGCCATGTGGTTGCTGGTAATTTAAATCAGGTGATCTCCAGAAAAGCCAGTGGTCTTAATCATCAGTGATCAATGTCCCAAGCCCTATTTGGTTTAAATTTTTTTTTTTTTTAGTTTCTTTTCTGTTTTACTACCCTTATAGCAAATGAAAGAAAGGCAGAATATTATTCTTTAAATGTAAGCATCTAACAGCTTCATACCTCACTGAGTTTGAAGGGAAGGTACCTTGGCCCCTCTCTACTTTCTCCAAGCTAAAACAGCCTCAATTCTCTTATTTTGAAAAATCATTCTATTCTATATAGACTTCCTTGTTCATCTTTCTTAAATACACGCCCAAATTGGTAGACTGTTAATTACTGTTCTGAAATGTTTATTATTCCTGCTCTCATTTTAGTCACTGTACACTTTTGTATGCAGCCAAAGATAGTAATTGTTCCTTGGGAAAATGACACAAATTATACTGTGACTCATGCAGAGTTTACCAGTTTACCATTGACATTAACCCAGATGTCTTATACAATTGCTATTACTAAATGATGTTTCCCAATATGGGCATGTGCATTAGATTTTTAATCCTGAGTATGTAGATTTGAGTTAATTTCATATAAATTCATTTCTATGTGTTTTGTCTATCATCTAAGCCTGTCAATATGTATTTGGGTTATTATTCATTCATCTAAACTACTTGTTCTCCCTTAACCTTTGCATCATCTATCAATGGATAAACTAACATTCAAATGTTTTCTACAAGTTTCTAAACCTCCTCATAAACAGATAGGGTTTGTATTAGAAGGAATGACATAATTGCATTATAGCCTCAAAAATAAAAGAAACAATTTAAAAATGAACAAACGATTAAAGAGTCAAAAATCTGAATATTGCTGAAACACATATGGAATTGTCTGTTCCTGAAGGTAATATTCTGTCATTTCTAAAATTCCATAAACTATTCACTGTCGAGCTACCTTGGGAATTCTCATGGGTAATTTATTGCCCATTCTAATTGAATATTTCTGATTTCATGAAGCAGATATTCTTTTCCTAAAAGACTAAAATATGATTCCTCCTGTTTGTTATCACCAGCTTGAAAACAATTTAAAGCCCATTTTCTCATCAATAGTTTATTGGTTCCAGGAAAGGGGGAATTGGGGACAAGCTTTACCTGGCATCTGTGAGGCCTATGCTATATGGAACTAAAAAAGTTTGTCTTTTTCAGAGCATTAAAAATGGTAGAAGCATTGCATTCTTAAAACCTTGTTTTATTAACCTTTATCAAGTACAAGAAACTGGGACATGATGGAATTTTTGAACTTTGCCATCAGCAGCAAAAGGGCGATGCTTGCAATTGCTGTGGGCAAAAACCAGGCCTCTTTTGCCTAAAGGTCACAGAGTGACCTCCTTCACTACTGATTAGAGGACACTTAGATTACAGGGTGTAATCTTTGTTTTTCTCACTTCTGTGTTAGATGTCAGCAAGAATATTTGTTGCTCAAGGTGTGGAATGATTTATTAATGTCAGGCAATTGCTGGCTCACTATTTTCTATCACTGAATTAGTACAGAAAGTTGATGACAGGTTACTGAGAATGCATTAGAGTTGAAATACAAATGATGAAATTTTGTGTTGACTCTGCTATGTTCAGAAGAAATGAAAAGCATTTAGTTGCTGAAATTTCTGTACAGAAGTATCATTCACTTTTTTTTTTTTACTTTTAAATGAGTAACTTTGTTTCATCTCACTGATAACACATCTGTTGTATACCAGTTTCATCTGAGATTGAATGATAACATCTTGGAGGAAGCTCTTTAAGGAGGATGGTTAGCAACTCAAAATAGCTTCAGGAAGTCCTCCAAACTGACCATATTCAAAAGGCCATTCCCTATCAGAATAAGCTATAGAAAGTCCCCCTCAGAAAGAAAGCAGTTGATGCAAAAAAGACTCTGAGACAAGACCAGCTATCTGGAAGAAGAAGAACAAGATAAGCTGCTTAGAGAAGGTTTAGACTGAGGCACATGGAAGGGACATTCTCCAAGCTGTTGAGGTCTCTGCAGGCTGTGTAGTGTGCTCTATGTTTTTAGCTTTTGTGACTTTTTGTGTGGGCTTTTGTGCTACAACTGGGTTTATGCTATTTCCACTTTTGTAAGTAGCTTCTCACCTATATATCTGTAAGTAACTCTAATAAAACTCATTCATTCACCAAGCTAGACTTCGGTGGTATCTCGTCTATCATAGGTACCCTATCAGTGGTGAGTAGATATATTTGCTGAATCCCTTGAAAAATTTTGTCACACAGCAACATGGATGCAGACTGGCATACCTGTTGTTAAGTATGTCTGAAGGAAGTGTCTTTTCATTACTAAGGTAATTTCTAATTTAGTTCAAAATCTTATGAATAACCAGGCCTTAGAAATGCACTAACAGTTGGATTATGGTTGTGAGATTTAGAATTGGTCTTTCAGGTGGTGAATTTTACCCTGCAAACTGCTAGCTACTGATCCTTAAACTATATTTATTCTCTCATGTGAAAAATAGAGGTAATGATCATATTTTACGTACAGTGTTTTACATATCTTAGAAGACCGTTGTAAAATTACAAGTATTAATACCAACTGTGTAAAGCAGTGCCTATTGCCTAGGAAGACAGCATGCTATTGTTGTCATTAGTAAGAAAGTACAGTTTTCTAGATTAAGGTTATGGGTTTGCTTTACAACTTGAAACCAACATGGCCTTGAACAAAGCATGTCACCTCATTGATTACTAAGTCCCACAAGGAAATTGAAGATAATGATATAAATATATCACAATGCTGTTTATTAATAGTACTAAATAATTCAGATAAAGTACTTTGTAAAATATCCATCACTAAATAAACCAAAGGACTAGCTTATCATTATAATTAATTTTTCATGAGAATTTTTATGCTTGCAAAAATACATGGGAAAATCCTTCCTTTCTCAGATTAGAAATGAGAATAACCTTCATATATACTCACTATTTGGTGTACACTTTTTATATGAATTACCTCTTTACAAACATTGTCTGAAATTAGTTTTGATCTTTCTTTTTTTTTCTTTCTTTATTATTTATTATTATTAGTTACATTTTATTACCTCTGTATCCCAGCTGTATCCTGCTCCCTTATTCCCTCTCAATCCCACCCTCCCTCCCTCAGCTTCCCCCTGCCCCTTTCCAAGTCCACGTATTGGGGAGGACCACCTCCCTTTTCGTCTGGCCCTGATTTATCAGGTATCTTCAGGGCTGGCTGCAAAGTCCTCCTCTGTGGCCTAGCAGGACTGCTCCTCCCTTGGGGGTGGGGAGGTCAAAGAGCCTGCCATTGAGTTCCTGTCAGAGATAGTTCCTCTTCCCCTTACTATGGGAAACCAATTGGTTATTGAGCTACCACGAGCTTCGTCCAAGTAAAGGTTCTAGGTTATATCCATACATGGTCTTTGGTTGGAGAAACAGTTTCAGAAAAAAAACCCTGTGCCCAGATATATTTGATCCTTGTGGGGTTCCTATCCTTTCCCTGTCATACTAACTCCCCTTCTGCCAAAGGTTTGGTTATGAGTCTTAGTATCTGTTTTGAAACAATGCTTGCTAGGGTCTTTCAGATGCCTTCTGCGGTAGACTCCTGTCATTTTTCTTTCTAAGTGAGGATTGATCATCTTACCTCGTGTCTGCTTTCTTGTTTATCTTCTTTAGGTGTATAGGCTTCATTATGTTTATCATATCTTGTAGGTCTATATAAGTGAGTATATACCATGTTTGTCTTTCTCTTCCTGGGATACTTCACTCAGAATGATCTTTTCTAGATCCCACCATTTGCCTGCAAATTTCATGATTTCCTCATTTTTGATTGCTGAGTAGTATTCCATTGTGTAAAAATACCACAATTTCTGTATCCATTCCTCCGTTGATGGACCAATAAATGTTACTTTCTTTTGTATTGGAGTCGATGACCTTACTGAGTTTCATTGCTTGTTTTCTTTTAATTTTTGTTGGGATATTATCTGTGTGCCCTCTTTTCTTGGGTGAATTTGTTTTCGTTGGATTGGAGTTTTCCTTCTAGTATCTTCTGTAGGCCTGGTTTGCTGTATAGATATTGCATAAATTTAGTTTTGTCATGGAATATTTTGTTTTCTCCATCTATGTTTATTGAAAGCTTTGCAGGGTATAGTAGTCTGGGTTGACATTTGTGATCTCTTAGAGTCTCCATGATACTTGCCCAGGCCCTTCTGGCTTTCATAGTTTCTGATGAGAAGTCCAGTGTGATTCTGATAGGTCTACCTTCATACATTACTTGGCCTTTTTCCCTTGCTGCTTTTAATATCTTTTCTTTGTTCTGTAGATTTAGTGTTTTGATTATGATGTGATGTGATGTGTTTCTTTTCTGGTCTAGTCTATTTGGTGTTCTGTAGGCCTCTTGTATATTTAAGGACATCTCTTTCTTTAAATTGGGAAAATTTTCTTCTCTGATTTTCTTGAAAATATTTTCTGGACCTTGGAGCCTGGAGTCTTCTTTTTCATGAATTCCTATTATTCTTAGATTTCGTCTTTTCATGGTGTCCTTGATTTCTTGGATATTTTGTGTTTGTGACTTTTCTGATTTTACTGTTTCTTTGAGAGAAGTATCAATCTCTGCAAGTGTATCTTCAGCACCAGAGATTCTCTCTTCCATCTCTTGTATTCTGTTGGTGATGCTTACCTTTGTGGTTCCTGATCTTTTCTCCAAGTTCTCCAGCTCAAGGGTTTTCTCAATTTGTGTTTTCTTTACTGAATCTAGTTGAGATTTCATGCATTGCACCATTTCCTTCATCTGTTTGAATGTGGATTCCTGTCTCTCTATGATGGTCTCTATTTTTTTGTTCATTTCCTTTCTATATGCCACTAATTTTATCTCTACTTGTGCCTCTATTTGTTTGTCTATGTTTGCCTGTGTTTCTTTAAGGATTTTGTCTATTTCTTCTTTCTTTACCTCCAACTGACTGGCCAAGTCTTTGAATGATTTGTTCATTTCCTCTTTACCTGACTGAATTTGCATGGTTATTGTTCTGAGAGAGTTGTTTGTTTCCTCTTTATGAGCCTCAAATAATTGGGTAAGCATAGCTTTAAAGACATTTTCCTGTGCTTCTGATGAATTGGGATAGCCGTCAATTTTGGGGGTTGCTGGTGAAGTCATGATGTCCTGATTTATGTTGGAAGTGTTTTTTCGCCTACCCCTGGCCATTGGCTTATTTGAAACCTTCCCTATTTGTTTTTGGGTTCTGCAGTTCAGACTGATACTGTCTCTCTCTGTTGCCTGGAGAGTTCTTCAGGAAGCTGATAGGTCCCATGTCCTCAGCGTGTGCTGAGGACTAGCTGTACCTGTAGGAGAAAAGTACGAAGGCGCAAACGGGGCAAATGCAGGTATGTGTGCGTGTGTGTGTGTGTGTGTGTGTGTGTGTGTGTGTAAGTGTGCGTGGAAGTGTGTCTCAGGGGACAGAGTGATAGATAATGTTGAACCCTTGAGTGTGTGGGAGAGGCTCTGCACTATATATGTAGCAGGCGCTAGTGATGGTTGTTGGGCAATTTCTGGCATTAACTGCCTTAATTCCTCAATTGGACCCACAGAGCAGGGGTTTCAATAACCTAAGTGACCCTTTGTTTCCCAAAGTGGGTATGTGGGCGGGAGGGGTTCAATGCCTGGCTTCTGTTTTGGAAGGACCCTGGATCTGGGGCTCTGCAGATTCTCAAAGGTGCACTCACTTACAGGCAGGTCACTTGGCAGGGATCGGGGTATCCAAGCTCTCTGCTCTCTGGTTTGTCCCTGCTTGTTTGGTGTGCTCTGCCAGCTCAGTGCTGCTGCCACTGCCAGGTTATGAGATCACACTGCAGCTGGAGATCTCAAAGTGGTCACATCAGCTGGGATCAGGTAACCAGGCTCTCTGTTCTCTGGTTTGGCCCTGGTTGGTCTTAAGCTGGAGGACTGATGTGCCCGCCAGCTCAATGCCACTCCACTGCCAGGTTAGGAAGTCTCGCTGTAGCTGGAGACTCAGTTGCCAGTCCAGATGCTTTCTGAGAAGTCCTGGGGGCTCTCCACTGTGCTCTCCCAGCTTGGGAGGCCCAGCGCCTGGTATGCCTAGCTTGTATGGCGTTTCTGCCTGGTTTTGGTGAGTATGTAACACATTCTCTGTCATTGTGGGGTTGGGCTAGCCGTACCATCAGTGATTGTGATCCTGTGGAGCCAGTATGGCAGCTAGCCGACCCGGGACCCTAGGAGGATGATGCCGCCACATGGGTCTGGGACTCTGAGACCGGTACTGCTGGCAGTTGCTGCTAAAGGGCTAGGAGCTCCTCCTCAGCCACTGCATATCCCAGGCAAATAGGTCTGCACTGAGAATCTTGATGTGTCTGCTGTGCCGAGGAGGAGAGAGGTCTGGGGGAGGGGAGTGCTGGGAGATCAAAGGATCATTTCTCGATTTCCCCAAACAAGTCTCAGGGTGACCCGAGACCAAAGTTCTCACCTCATGCGATGTTCCCTGTTGTGTAGAAAGCCTCACCGTTGTTTTCCTGGGTTCAGAAGTCCTTCCACTCACCAACTCAGACTTTCAGCTCTTCTACCACTCAGAACCTGTGTGTGCTAGTCGCCATCTTGGCTTTGCCACCCTGGTCTTTCTTTCATTATTGATCTCTAGTATGGTTTCTTTCTCTCTCTCTCTCTCTCTCTCTCTCTCTCTCTCTCTCTCTCTCTCTGTGTGTGTGTGTGTGTGTGTGCATTTAATATATAAGCTTCAACATATTTTTACCCTGAACCCTAATGTTTACATGTTTATATTTGCTGATAAAACTTTTAAGAAAACCATTAAAGATGAATTTTCCAGTCTTTTAGGGTTAGTATTTTTATGAGAAACCACAGAATGTTTTTCTTTATTTCATGTAAGGCTCCTGTACCTATTGCCTGTGGAACAGGATATAAAGCTTTTAGCCACTCACCCAGCACCATGTCTGCCTGCACACTAAAATGTTCCTCACCATGAGGATGATGGAATAACTCTCTGAAAATGAAAGCAAGACCCAAATTGTTTTCTTTTATAAGAGTTACCTTTATCATGGTGTCTCTTCGAAGCTATAGAAAGCCTAATTAAACATACTTTCAAGCCAAAAGTACATTCTTTTTTTTTTTTTTTTTAGTTTAAATGTGTTTAAATCAAATAGTGTTAACCAGACTTACAATAATTAGATATTAGATTTTCCCTACACCCAGTATGGAGATTCTTGTATCCTTTCAGAGGGTAGTTGTTTACCCTTTCATTAGTCAAGCTGCTTTTGTACAGTATGGTTTCTTTATTCTCAGTTAAGTTTTCCCATACTGTATTCTCCCTATTCCCTCTTCTCCTTCTCTCTGAAACTTTACACCAACAGTATTCCCTTTCACTTTATTTTTCATTATGTTTCCTTATTTCCTCTTCCTTAAGGTAACTCTTCTCCCTTAATGCAATTCTTGTTTCCTGGCTTACACAGGTACTGTATTGTAGGTAGACATACCATTTTAAAGAATTGAAGCTAAAATTCTCATATGAAAAACATAATGTAACATTTGTTCCTTGTGGCCTGAATTACCTCCTTTTAGAATTTTTAAAAACTTTTTATTAATTCTTTGTGAATTTTACATCATGTACTCCAATACCACTCATCTCTCCATCCCTTTGTATCTGCCCTCTGCTCTTGCAACCATGCAGGGAACATATTTGTGGTACCTAACTAAACTGACCTAACAAAATACTGCCTTTTAAATTATTCCTATACCCTTAAACAAAATGGTTCCATGCCTTAATCAGGGAAGCATCTCCTTACAATGAATAGTGTTCAATGAAGCAACTCATGACATCACAAATACAGAAAATAAGTGATAGGTATGAGCCTAATTCTCAACAAGTCAATTATAACAATTACAGCAATTAAGCAATTATAACAATTAAGGCTCAAAGAAAGATGCAGAAGAGTGGCAGGAGGTATGTAAGACCTGAAATATAAGGTGAAAAATCATGAAATGTCATCCCCTAGACTTGATATAGCTACCACAACCATTAATTCATATTAAATGTAGTTACCCACACTGGGCCCATGCATGATCAGTCTTATAAAGTCAATAAAAAGAGGACAAAAATGGCAGTGCCAATTTTGCACAGTATCTGAACAGCACTACAACAGTGAGAGCAGAGGGAACTGCAAGGCCATGCTCTGAACCTCCAAACCACAGCCTCTGTGTTTCCCAGGTGAGAAGAGAGCCAACAGTGAGGAAAATGTGCAGGTCCAGCCTCAGGTCACCCCACCAATCCTGGGAAAAGTTTCCAGGTTCCTGCTGAGGCCACCCTCCCATTACCACCATATATGGATACTGGGTACAGGGGTCATGCATTTCCAACTACATGACTCCTGATGCTCGAGATCCATGGACACAACCTCAGTCACTGCTCTAAATCTTAACCCATCTCCCTAAGGTTCTATGAAAGGTTGTGCCTAGTGAGCAGAGTATCTGAGCAGCTGGAGCTCACTAACCACTGCTGGAGGAGAATAGAGAGGGAGGGAGAGCAGGACTGGGAGAGGATGAAGAAGGGGCTACAGCTAGGATACAAAGTGAATAAATTAAAATAAATTTGAAAAAAAAAGCCAGTAGAGGGATGGTTGACTCCAGCATTTTCCTTAGAGGGTCCTAGGCCACTTGGTCCCCAGGATCATATATCTGAGGAGAACCACAGACAAGTCCCTGAGAAATATCCACCAGTCTAAGAGGGCTCCTGCAGGAACATCAAGCTTCCTGCTCAGGACACTTTCCACAACCCCAAGAACTCCAGGCAGCAACCAGATCTACCAGCTAATGCTAAAAGCAACAAGATGGCATAAGGCAGGCGGAAATAATAATAATAATAATAATAATAATAATAATAATAATAAATCAACAAAAGACAAAACATTATGGCAATCCTAGAAGCCACTTATCTCTTGACAAGCAACCCTAGATACACTAACACACCTAAAATTCAAGGAAATGTCATGAAATCTATGTTTATGAAAACAATAGTGAAGGAAAAGATTCAAATCCTTAGAGACATATAGGAAGGTACAGTCAAAAAGTTTGAGACATTTAAAGAGGATATGGACAGATATGAACAGATCAATCAAAGACATACAAGAAAATACAAACAAGCAGGTGAAGTAATTGAACAAATCATTTAAAGAAATGCAGGAAAATACAAACAGGTAAAGGAAATTAATAAAATGGTTCAAGATCTGAAGATGGAGATGAAAACAATAAAGCACAAACTGTGGAAATTCTGGGAACTTACATAAGAAAACATAAAGTATGGAGGTAAACATCACCAACAGAATATGAGATGGATGAAAGTATCTCATGTGTAGAAGACAAGATGGAAGAAATCAATGTATCTGTCAAAGAAAATAGGAAATCTAAAAAATTCCTGACATAAAACATCCAAGAAGTGAATATATACCATGCATGTCTTTCTAAGCAGTTCTGGCTTACCTTCCTCAGGATGATCTTTTATAGTTATTACCATTTGCCTACATATTTCATGATTTCCTTGTTTTTAATAGCTGACTATTATTCCATTGTGTAACTGCACCACAATTTCTTTATATATTCTTTGGTTAAGAGACATCTAGGTTTTTTCCAGATTCTGGTTACTAAAAATAAAGCTGCTATGAACATAGTTGAGCAAATGTCCTTGTTGAATGGTGGAGCATCTTTTGGGTATATACCCGGGAGTGGCATAGCTGGATCTTGAGGTAGTGCTATTCTCAAATTCCAGAGAAATGACCAAATTGATTTCCAAAGTGGCTGTACAAGTTTACATTCCCACCAACAATGGAAGAGTGTTCCCCCTTCTCCACATCCTGTCCAGCATATGTTGTCACTTGAGTTTTTTATCTTGGCCATTCTGATCGGTGTAAGATAGCATCTCAGAGTGGTTTTGATTTGCATTTCCCTGATTACTAAGGGCATTGAGGATTTCTTTAAGTGTTTCTCTACCATTCAATATTCCTCTGTTAGATTCTGAATTGATCTAATTCTCTGTTTAGCTCTGTACCTCAGTTTTAAATTGGATTATTTGGTTTGTTGTGTCTAATTTTTTAAGTTCTGTTTATATTCTGGATATTATCTCTCTGTCAGATGTAAGGTGGTGAAGCTCTTTTACCAGTGTGTAGGCTGTAATTTTGTTCTGTTGAAAGCACTAGGCCACAGAGGAGGACATTGCAGCCAGTCGTGATGAGACCTGATAAACTAGAGTCAGATGGAAGGGGAGAAGGACCTCCCTTATCAGTGGGCTTGGAGAGGGGCAGGGAGGAGATGAGGGAGGGAGGAAGGGTGGGATTAGGAGGGAATAAGGGAGGGGACTACATTTAGGATGCAAAGTGAATAAACTGTAATTAATATAAAAAATAAAATAAAAATGAAGAAAAAAGAAAGAAAGAAAGTGCCCTTTGCTTTACAGAAGCTTTTCAGTTTCTTGAGGTCCCATTTAGCAATTGTTGATCTTAGAGCCTGAGTTATTAGTGTTCTGATGAGGAAGTTGTCTCCTGTGTCAATTAGTTCAAGGTTCTTCCTGACTTTTTCTTCCAACAGATTTAATATGTCTAGTTGTATGTTTAGGTCTTTGATTCACCTGGACTTTATTTGGGGCAGGATGGTAGATATCGGTCTATTTGCAGTTTTCTACATGTAGGCATCCAATTAGACCAGCACCATTTGTTGAAGATTTTTTTATGTTTTCCACTGCATGGTTTCTCACTTATAAGCTGACATTAACCATGTAATATGGGATAATTTTACTAAAATCTACAGACCTAAGGAAGCTAAACACTAAGGAGGGCCCTAGGGATGATGCTCAAATCTCATTCAAAATGGAAAACAGTATAGACACCAGAAGCAGTGGAATAGAACAAGATGGGAGCCTATCATAGAGGTCCTTTGAAAGGCTCCAACCAGTAGGAGATCAAAGCAGGTGCTGCGACTGATAACCAAATTTTGGGTAGAGCGCAGAGAGCCTTGTGGAAGAGGGGACAGGAGCTCCACAAGGAGACCAACAAAGCTAAAACCTATGAGCCCAGTAGGCCCTGCAGAGACTTATGCACCAACCAAGGACCATACATGGAGAGGCCCTAGACCCCCTGCTCAAATGTAGTCCTTAGGCAGCTCAGTTTCCATGTGGGTTCTCCGGTAAGAGGACTAGGGGCTGCCTCTGTCATGAACTCAGTTGCCTGTTCTTTGATCTCTTTCTCCTGGCGATTTATCCTTGCCAGGCCACACAGGAAGAAGATCCAGGCAGTCCTAAAGAGATTTGATAAGATAGGGGCAGAAGGCACTGGAGAAGAATTCCCCTTTTCAGTATACTAGGGGAAAAGGATAGGAGGGATGAGGAAAAGAGGATAGGACCAGGAGAATATGAAGGAGGGGGCCATAAACAGTATATAAAATGAATCAATTTTTAAAAATCCAAACCTAGAACCCTTGCACAGATTTAGTCAATGGCAGCTTAGTGTCCAAGTGTGTTCCATAGTAATGGGAAGAGGGACTGCCTCTGACATAATCTGATTGGCCTGCTCTTTGATCACCTCCCCCTGAGGAGAGAGCAGCCTTACCAGGCCACAGAAGATGACAATGCAGCCATTCCTCATGTGATCTGATAGACTGAGATCAGAAGGAAGGAGAGGAGGACCTCCCTATCAGTGGACTTGGGGAGGGGCATGCGTGAAGAAGGGGGAGGGAGGGTGAGATTGGGAGGGGAGGAGGGAGGGCCTCATGGGGGGGGATACAAAGTGAATAAACTGTAATTAATAAAAATAAATAAATTTTAAAAATAAAAAAAAAATCCAAGAAATCAAGGACAACATGTGAAAGTTTAAAAAACTTAGAGTTAACTCCTGGGGCTGGGGCAAAAATCACAAGACCACATTCCTTTTAGAGCAGAGGGCTAGGCCAGGGGTTAGGGCAGATTCCCACATTCCTTTCAGAGCAGAGGCCTTGCCTAAGGGCTAGGGCAGAATCCCACATTCCTTTCAGAGCAGAGAGCTAACCCAGGGGCTAGGGCAGAATCACCAGACCACATTGTTTTCAGAGCAGAGGGCCAGCAGTAGTCCCCCACCCAGATAAACCTCAGGGTGTGACTGGAGTCACCTAGCCCTTAAGAAAACCTACATGTTACAGGGCAGTACCAGAGAACAGATGTCCTCCAGCCAGGCCTGACCATTTGCAGTCTTGGTGCCTAAAAACAGACCAATCATTTTAAAGGTCAACTTCCCTAGAGAGTACCCTCTTAACCAATCCTGTAACACCAAGGCTTGTACTACCCCACTTGCATTTTTGTTCCTTTAAAAACCTTGTTCTCCCGGAGCGGGGGAGGGGGGAGGTGTCCCTTGTCCCTTTGTCTTTGTAAAGGGCGGCCACCTGGCTCTAGCTTGCAAAGCTGTCGATTACTCCAGTTCTTTTGGGGGCTTGCGAACTAGGTATAACACATGAAAAGATGAAACCTAAGAATAATAGGAACAGAAGAGAAGATTCCTAGTTCCAAGGCCTAGAAAATGTTTTCAACAAAATCATAGACAAAATTTTTTTCCAGTCTTAAGAAAGAGGTGCTTGTAAGCATACAAGAGACCTAAAGAACACCAAATAGATTAGACCAGAAAAGAAAATCCTCTTTCCAGATAATAATTAAAACACTAAATGTTCAAATAAAAAATATTAAGGTATTAAAAGTTGTAAGGGAAAAGACCCAAGAAACATATAATAGCAAACCTATCAGAATCCCACCTACTTCTCAACAGAGACCTTAAAAGCCAAAACAGTCTAAGCAGAGGTCTTGAAAACCCTAAGAAACAACAGATGCTGGTCCAAACTCTTATACCCTGCAAAAACTTTCAATTCACATAGGTGGGAAAACAAGATATACCAAAACAGAACCGAATATATACAAAATCTATGCATAAACCCAGCCCTACAGAAGATACTAGAAGGAAAATTCCCACCTGAGGAGATTAACTACACCTGAAAAATGACAAGATATGAATAACTTCACTACAGCAAAACTAAAAATAGACAAAAATACAAACACACTTCCACAACCAACATCAAAATAAAAAGAACCAACAGTCACTAGTCATTAATATTTCTCAACATCAATAAACTCAACCCTCCAATAAAAAGATGCAGACTAACAAAATGGTTGCAGAAATGGTATCCAATATTCTGCTGCATCCAAGAAACACACCTCTGCAACAAAGATAAACACTACTTCAGAGGAAAGGGCTGGAAAAATGTTTTTCAAGCAAACAGACCCAGAAAACATGCTGGAGTAGCCATTCTAATATCTAATAAAATAGATTTTCAACCAAAATTAACTAAAAGGGATGAGAAAGGACACTTCATATGAAGAGTTTAAGTTAACCTGGGTGCTCCATTTTGAAATGAGGAGCCATCTTGACCAGGAGCTGAACTCAGATACTAGGAAATATCACAGAATGTGCACCTGGCAGAAAATGAAGATAGCTCTCCTAGCAACAGCCTCCAGGAAATATCACAGAACAAATGTTTAGTAAAAAATAGAGACAATCTCTCCTGGCAATAATCAATGAGAATCAGCTGGGAATCAGGTGGGAAAATTCTCCCCAATGTTCCAAATATAGTTTCGAAGAATAGCAGTTGTGATTATATGCCTTAGGCAATTGTGATTATATGCCTTATGAAAGGTCACCTCGCCCCTCTAACTTTTACCCAATCCTGTATTGCCAAGCTTGGGCCCCCCACCCTGCTTGCTGTTGAGAGACCAAAAGATAAATTAGCAGCTATTATTAAGACCTGAAGTAGGTTCATAAAGAAGTCTAGTAATGCCCTGAGGGGAAGAGCCACCTCACTGCATTCTTTCCCCACCCACTAGAGATACAGTTGCTAGGAAACTGGACCATCCTCTAGGGAGGGACACCTGGTCATTAATGGTCTGGGAACCTTCCTATAGCCAATTGATTCAAAATGTAGCATTTTGACCAATAGATGCTTGCCAGGCAGGAATCGCCCCTGCCTTGGGCATTCTGGGATGGACCACAATCTATGTATCACCCAACTAACCTGGGCACAGCGCGCTCAGCTACCACCACTTCAGCGGTGGGTGTTGTGGGCCCAAGCTGCATCTTGTAATTTACAATAAAAAGACCCTCATGTGTTTTTCAACAGAGTCGATTCCTGTAGATCTTTTGGGGGCTCGTGAACTGGGTATAACACTGTCATGGAAACATGTGCCCCCTTGCTTGCTGTCATGGAAACCACCTGCTCACAGACTTACCATTTAAAAACCCTGCTCATTCAGAGCTCAAGGTCCAACTTCTCTACTGCTGTGTCAGTGAGATTTGGGTCCAGAGTTTGATCCCTCTCCTAATAAAGCTCTCTTGCTCTTGCATTGAGTCATCTCCTGGTGGTCTCTGAGGGTCCCATGATCCTGGTATTACACATACTCATCGAAGGAAAATTCCACCAAGATGACATCTCAGTTTTGAACAACTATGCCTCAAATACAAGGGCACTCAAATTTGTAAAAGAAACATTAATAAAGTTTAAACCACACAGTGATTACCACACATTAATAGTGGGAGACTTCAACACCCCACTCTCACCAAAGGACAGGTCAATGAAACAGACACTAGCCTGAGATATAAGAAGATTGAAATAATACCTTGTATCCTATCAGACCACCATGGACTAAAGCTTGACCTCAATAAGAGAAATAACAAAAAATCTACACATGCATAAAAACTGAACAACTGTCTACTTGATAACAACTGGGTCAGAAAAGAAATAAAGAAAAAAATTTAAAGACTTCCTAGAATTCTATGACAATTTAGGCACAACATACCCAAACTTATGGGACATACTAAAAGCAGTGCTAAGAGGGAAGTTCATAGCACTAAGTATCTTGATAAAGAAATTTAAGCCGTCTCGTAAAAGCAACTTAATGGCATACCTGAAAGCCTCAGAAAAAGGAAGCAGACACACCGAAGAGGAGTAGAAAGTAAAACCAAAGAGAAAATTTCAGAGAATCAAGGAAACTAAGAACTAGTTCTTTGAGAAAATCAACAAGATAGAAAACCTCTTAGCCCAATTTACTAAAAGGCAGATAGACACTATTTAATTCAACCAAATCAGAAATGAAAGGGGAGAGATAAAAACAGAAATCCAAAGAATATTTAGGTCTTACTTCAAAAGCTTATATTCCTCAAAGTTTAAAAACCTAAATTAAATAGACAAATTTTTTTGATAGATTCCACTTACCAAAGCTGAATCAAGATCAGGTAAACAAATTAGACAGCCCTATATCCACTAAGGAAATGGAAGCTGTCATCAAAATTCTCCCAATAATAATAATAATAAAAACCCAGGACCAAATAGTTTTAGCGCAGAATTCTACTAGATCATCAAAGAAGTATTAATACCAATATTCTACAAAGTATTAAAAAAATAGAAATGGAAAGAACATTACCAAACTCATTCTATGAGGCCACAGTCATCTTTTTGAACCACAAAAAGATCTAAAAAAGAAAGAGAACTTCAAACCAAATTCCCTTATGAACATTGATGCAAATATAATCGCAAACAAAATCAAAGAACACACCAAAAATATTATCTATCATGACCAAGCAGGCTTCATCCAAGGTTTGATGAGGTGGTAAAATATATGGCACTCCATATATTGATACAGTTAGCATCAAATTAAATGGAGAGAAACTTAAAACAATTTCCCTGAAAAAAGGGACAGTAAAAGACTGCTCACTCTCTCCATATCTCCTCAGTATAGTACTTGAAGCCCAAGCTAGAGCAATAGACACCTAACAGAGATTAAGAAGATACAAATTGGAAAGGAAAAGTGAAAATATCACTACACGGATGATATGATAGAATATAAAAGTGACCCCAAAAAATTCTGCCAAGGAACTCCTTCAGCTGATAAACATCTTCAGCAAACTGACCGGTTATAAAATTAACTCAAAAAAAAAATCAGTTGTCCTTCTGTATACAAAAAAACAAGCATGCAAAAGAAATTAGCAAACAATAGTCTTCACAATAGACACAAAAAAAACATAAGCAAGTGATAGACTTGTGTGGAAAAAACTTCACATATTTAATGCTATCAAACACTGGGAGTGGTACTCTGATAACCTTTCAGACAGAAGCCGGTCAGAGTTGTCCTCAGAGAGTCTACCCAACAGTGCTTCAAAATAGAAGCTGAGAATCACAGCCAAACATTGGGCGATGTGTATGGAATCTTGGAGAATAGTGGGAGGAAAGAGAAAAGGACACAAAGGTGACAGGAGCTCCGCAAGAAGCCCAATAGAGCCAACAGAGCCAACTAACTAGGATCCAGAAGGGCTTGCTGAGTTTAAAGCATCAACCAAGAACAATCCAGGAACTGGACCTAAGCCCTCTACACAGTTGTAGAAGCTTGGGCTTCATGTGAGTTCTCTAGTAAAGCAAGTGGAGATTGTACTGGATACTGACTCACTTGTCAGTTTTTATATAACTTTCTTCTGGTGGGACTGCCTTGCCAAGCCACAGGGGAAGAGGACACAGTCAGTGCTGATAGCTCTTGGTGATCTGGGGTGTATGCAAAAGGGAGCTCACTTTTTTTGAGGAAAAGAGAAGGGAGAGTGGGAGGAATTTGAGGGAGAGACTTGGGAGAGGAGAAGGGATAGGGCCGCAACAAAGATATAAAGTGAACTTATACATAAATAAATAAATAAATAAATAAATAAATAAATAAATAAATAGAAAAAAGAAAGGAAGGAGATGTGGGTGGTATCTAGAAGAAAGTGTAGGAGACAGACTGAGGGGTGGATTTGATTAACAGTGTAATCATGAATTTTATTCTCAAAGAATAAAATATTTTTAAATTAAAAGTTCCAGTGTTACATATTACTAGTAAAACACTGAAAAGGCAATATATGAAGGGACGAAAAATATTTTCATGTCATTTTTTGAGTGGAGATTTAATATCTGTTATACAGAAAATATAAAACTGGTAAACTTTATTATAACAATACGATAAACAAATGGTTTATCAGAGTTTAAATTTAAATTTTTTTATGACTATGAATCTTGAAAGCTTAGACTCCAAATAATAACGCTTTTTGAGAAATGATGGACACTCTAGGGGGAAGAACATAGTTAGAGTATGTAAGTTGAAGGAAGGAAGGTGCCTGGAAAAGTGTATGGGGTCCCTATTCCTTTATTCTCTTTCATGCGTTCTCTCTCTCCCTTTCTCTTTCTCTCTTTCTGTGAATCTGTCTCTGTCTCTCTATCTCTGTCTCTCTGTCTCTGTTTCTCTCTCTCTCCCTTCATTCTCCCTCTTTCTCCTTTTTTCTGATTCATAGTCACCACAAAGTAAACAAGTGAACAGCTCTGTTCTACGACATAGCCTCTTCCTGTTGTATTCTGCCTCACCACAGTCCCAAGGCTAAGGAAGCCAAGAAAACATGGGTTGAAACGTCTGAAATAATAAACCAAAATACATATATTTTCTTTGTATTAAATTCAGGTGTTTTGCCAGAATAGAAATTTAGCTAAGGTAAACCCGAACAGACCTTTCTTCAAGAGGATATGAAGAGTCATGAAATAGATTAAAATTTAAATTATTCTGCATCACCAACCACTAAGAAAGATACAAAAGAAAAACAAAATGAGAAATCACCTCTAGAATGCCTATAGTCATAAATATTTTCAAAAAGAAATACAGTATGTTTGTAACAATATGGAGAAACTGAGACCCTTATAAAGCTCAGGTCGAAACACAAAGGGTTTAGTCTTTTTTCCCCAACGAATTAAACATGATCTTCCATGTGCTGTAACATTGCGGATTCTAATTTTATAGACAAAAGAGTTGAAAATACAGAAGTAGAGATGAATACAACATCAAAAAAGAGTATGGATTGCATTACAAAAAGTTAAAATTGGTAAGCTTTTCAGAGGTGAAGTGGAGGTACAGGAATAACTATTAAAACTGGTCATAAGAGAAAAGGAAAATGAAACAACAAAAAGTATTCTATATAAAACAGAAATACTGATGTTAAGGAGAAAATATGAAGTGAGGAATAAATATAGAATTTGTTAGAAGTTTGATATTAGGAGAAGGAAAATTTTAGAATCAATAGCTAGAGATGCATCTTCGTTGAAAATTTAACTTTTAAAGAACATGTGTTTATAAAACATTTCCATGATGAATGTGAATTACCATATTAAGCTGATTATACAAACAAGCAAGAATACAATTTCAAAAAAGAAACTTGAGTATTCACAGCTATACAAATGAGATCTATAGCAAAAGTAGAATGGATAATGCCAGGCATTGTGGCACACACATTTAATCTCAGTACTCAGGAGGCAGGGACATGTGGATCTCTGAATTTGAGGCCAGACTGGTCTACAAAGGGAGTCCAGGACAGCCAGGGCTACTCTACAGGTAAACCCTGTCTTGTAAAAACGAAAAGAAAAAAGAAAAAGAGAAAGAAAGAAAGAAAGAAAGAAAGAAAGAAAGAAAGAAAGAAAGAAAGAAAGAAAGAAAAAAAGAAAGAAGAAAGAAAGGAAGGAAGGAAGGAAGGAAGGAAGAAAGAAAGAAAGAAAGAAAGAAAGAAAGAAAGAAAGAAAAACAAGTACAACAAAAACAAGAACAAAAAACGTAGAAAGGATAAACTTATCTGAGAATGGATAATGGTATAGATTTAATAGTAGAGAGTGAAAAAATGACAATATGGTTATAGACGGTTGCCACATAGTCAATTTGGTGTATAGGTGGCATTAAAGGGAGTGGCTTATATGTAATACAGAGAAAAGATCAGTGATAAAATGTATAAAGACTGATACTCATTAAATTATTAAATGAATATATTCAAAACGTTAAAGTTGCCAAAATGGTGTCAGGAGTAAAGGAGGAAAACTGACTGGAAAGTCAGTAGATAAAAGCCACAAAAAGGGTGGGAACATGGCAGCATATAAATCCAATCTTAAGAACTTCAGATAATGTCTAGATTGTAAAGCAAAAAATAATAGAAATTATTTGTGTCAATGAACATGAGGATAGCCACCTACTTTACTTCTGACCTCTGCAGTACATGTAGACAACTATATCTCACTTAAGAAAGGTATGAGAGAACTGATCCCCTCGGGCGCTGCCAGTTTAGAAATAGAAAAGTAAGATGAATGGAACATTAAGAAATAGGTTTGAAATTATGAAGAGTTTTTCAATAAGTTTCTTAGTTACAAAGGTCAGAAAAGAAGGGCTTATGATGCTACAGAAAGCAATTAGCCTAATTTTGTAATATATAGGGCAATATTTCAATAAACCCACATAATGATCGATAATCTTTACTATGGTGATTTCAGTATAGGGAATGAAACAAGAAGGAAAGAATCCTGATGTACTTAAAAGACAGCTAACCTGCTCAAAGAACACCCCACAATACTTATTGTGTATTAACGATGCTTAGGATTTTTTTTTCAGATTCTTATAAATGTATGGTATGCTGGAAGTAACTACAGCTTTTCCGGTCAATTAAATTTCATTTAGAGTTCAAAGGCTTATACAAACATTAATAAAATATAATAAAACACAAAGGACATTCCAAACTTCCAAATATGAACTCAAAAGACATCCTAGACGGCAGCTCTGAAAGGAAGGTGTGTCTGTGTGTGTGTTTGTGTGTGTTTAAAAAATAGCAGTGAGTTACTATTATAGGCATATGGAGCTGTATACTGATCTTAGACATCCCTGCATGTGTCAAACACATGGCTTAGTTACAGATATTAACACATACTGAGCATATACAAGGTCAACATTCCGGATGTGCTATGAGGAAGCAGTTTTGTCTGCCTGGACAATATTTGCTTAGACCTTCTAAATGTGTAAAAAAAAAAAATTTGAAGAAATATAAGTGAGGCATTTTTCCCTAACTTTTCTCCTCAGGGAGAATTTGAAGTTGTGTTCTCTAAATAAATTCACCTGCTAAAACTCCAGGGAGCTCATCAATGGGCATATGTTCCCATTTAAGTATGGTTGCCAGCAAACACTTAATCAAAATCATGACTGTATCTGACTTACATTAAAAAGGTTTCTCTTTGTCATTGTCTTTTAAAAGAACTATTTCACCACACTTACGAATCCTGACTCAGAACATCAATTCAATGTACCTCAGGGGCATTGTGACTTACACCTTCATTCTGGGAATCAGCATAGTCCCCAGAGGATGAATGTTATTGGTATTGCCAAAGTAGTTCTGCTATCACTGTTTACTCACTAGACTGTCTGAAATTGACATACAGCAAGTCAATGCGATCTCTTTTTTTTTTACTCAAAAAACTATTTATTTATTTATTTATTTATTACACTTTCTTCACTTTGTATCCCAGCTATAGCTCTCTCCCTTGTAGCCTGCCAGTCCCACTCTTCTTTGTTCTTCTCCTCCTATGTCCCTTCCCCAGTCCACTGATAGGGGAGGACCTCCTCCCCTTCTATCTGACCCTAGTCCATGAGGCCTCATCAAGGCTAGCTGCATCATCTTCCTCTGTTGCCTAGCAAGGCTGCACATCCCAGAGGGAGGTGATCAGAGAGCCAACCACTGAGTTCAGATCCAAAATATGCCTAAACCATACAACAAGGACATTTGCTTAACTGTGTTCATAGCAGCTTTATTTTTAATAGCCAGAATCTGCAAACAACCTAGATGTCCCTCAGCTGAAGAATAGATACAGAAATTGTGGTACATTTACACAATGGAATACAACTCAACAATTAAAAACAAAGAAATCATGAAATTTGCAGGCAAATGGTAAGCACTAGAAGAGATAAGTGCAATCGTAAGATTAGGTTTTTATTCATCACATATTCACATTATATGTGATCACCATAGCAGAGGATAGGAAGATATAATTGAATTTCCAGTAGATATCTGGGCTTTCAAGTTCTGAAAACATGCAGAAACAGAGTATGGATCTATCATCATTACCATATGGCCTTAATCTTAAAGTCTCATTTTCATCTGTAAGGTACAGGTAATAATAGAAACAGCCCACATGATTATTGCTGGTAATAAATTGCAGGAGTGTGTGATGAGACCAACACAGGGACTACAATACAATAATCTAAGCAAGTTTACTTCATCCTGCTTTGAGATACTGAAAAATCTTTGCAATTTCTGTTCATTAATAATTCATAATAACTCTCACTTTATGTGTCAAATTCCTGCTGTGGTTAGACTCCAGTGATGTCTCTCTGCTTAAACATTGCTAGCCAGCAAAAATATCAGTTATTCTAAAATGGACTCATTTTGTTGCCATCATTATAGGCAGAATGATGGCAAATTATTGTTGATGAATGCAAGTCAGTGATGCTACTTAAGTTTATAAATTTTTCTTCATTTTAACTAGTTATGAGTGAATCATTGCTGTTCTTCTCAGGCACCAGAATGAAGGGCTTATTTGCAATGGTGTAGTAGTGAATATGATCAGCAGACTTTACACATGTATAAACAAAGCACAATGATAACCATTACTTTGTGCAGTAAATACACTGCAATAGAACATATGCAAAAATAGGCATGAATATGATTTAATGAATATGCTGTCAATATTAAATTGGAAACAGCTACCAGATAATTTAAGACTATGTTATTGAAATATCATTCATTCCCTAAGATTTTTTTTTCAGACTAACTTAAAATCAGCCTATAGTCAACATCAAATTAAATGGAGAGAAACTTAACTCAATCCTACTGAAATCAGGGACCAGGCAAGGCTTCCCACTTATATTTTCAACATAGCACTTGAAGTCCTAGCTAGAGCAATAAGCCATCTCAGGAGGATCATGTGGATACAAATTGTAAAGAAAGAAGTTAAAGTATCACTACTCACTATTCATGGATAGTATAGATGAGTAACTTAAAAAATTTTTCCAGGGAACTCCTACATCTGATAAAAACCTTCAGCAAAGTGGTTGGATACAAAATTAACTCAAAAGAATGAGAATGTATAAGAAAGACAAAAGGAGAAGAGCATGTCTGATTGCATGCGGGTTGATGCCTCAGGTCCCGCCTCTGAGAAAAAGGTATTGGACGGGTCTGATGCTCTTTGGGTGGATGACACCTAAATGAACATCTGTACAAAGTCCCAATTTATTTCTAATATCAGAGATCAGACCTCTACTCTTGCCTGATGCGTCTAAAACAAAAACGGGGAACTGTAGAGAGCTGCAGAATGCTATGCCTTAAAGATGGAGCTGGTTTCCGCCTTCCACCTTCCCGATGGTGAGTGCTCTCTGTCATGAACAATTCCACATTTGGCTAAGGCTGAGGATCTGGCTTGCTTCCATGTATGTGGACCTATCTGCATTGCCCCCGTGGCACGCCTGGGTTGGCTACCCAGAGGCTATTTAAGCTGTGGGCCGGCTTTCCCCGGGGTCCGAGGATTGTTCAATGTTCCTGAATAAACTGCATTGAAAAAAAAAAAAAGAAAGAAAGACAAAAGGGCTGAGAAAGATATTAGGGAAACAACACCCTTCACAATAGCCACAAATAATATAAAGTACCTTGGGATAGCACTAACCAATAAAGTGAAAGACCTATAGAAAAAAATCTACAAGTTTCTGAAGAAAGAAATTGGAGAAGATGGAAAGATATCTCATGTTCAAGGATCAGTAGGATTAACATAGTGAAAATGGCTATCCTACCAAAAGCAATTTACAAATTCAATGTAATTCCCATCAAAATACCAACATAATTTTCTACAGAGCTTGAAAGAACACTTCTCAATTTCATATGGAAAAACAAAAACAAAAACAAAACCCAGAATAGCTAAAACAATCATGTACAATAAAAGATCTTCTGGAGGAATCTCCATCCCAGATCTCAAGCTGCACTATAGAGCAACAGTTATAAAAACAGCATGGTACTGGAATAAAAACGGACTGGTGGATAAAATGAACCAAAGTGAAGATCCAAAATAAACCTATACAATGATGGAAACATAATTTTTGACAAAGAAGAAAAAAAAAAGATACAATGAAAAAAATATAGCATCTTCAACAAATAGTGCTGGTCTAACTGTATGTCTACATGTAGAAAAATGCAAATAGATACATATTTATCACCCTGCACATAACTAAAGTATAAGTGGATCAAAGACCTCAATATAAAAGCAGACACACTAAATCTGTTAGAAGAAAAAGTGGGGAAGAACATTTCACTCATTGGCACTGAAGAAAATTTCCTGAACAGAACACCAACAGCATAGTCTCTAAGATCAACAATCATCAACAACAGAAATAGAAAAAAGTCTAACCATACATGGAAACTGAATAACTTGCTACTCAATGACAGCTGAGTTAGGGAAGGAATAAAGAAAAAAATTAAAGACTTCCTAGAATTCAATGAAAATGAAGACACAACATACCCAAACATATGGGACACAATGAAAGGAGTGCTAAGAGGAAAGTTCACGGCACTAAGTGCCTTCAAGAAGAAAATTGAAACAATGAATACAAGCAACTTAATAGCTCACCTGAAAAACCTAGGAGGGGAAAAAAAAAGAAAAAGAAACTGACACACCTAAGAGGAGTACACGGCTGGAAATATTCAAGCTCAGGGGAAAAAATCAATAAATTAGAAAAAAATAAAAAAAAAAATTCAAAGACTCAATGAAACCAAGAGCTGGTTCTTTGAGAAAATCAAATAGATAGACAAGCCCTTAGCCAAACTAACTAAAAGGCAGAGAAAAAAATGTCTAAATCATCAAAGTCAGAAATGAAAAGTGGGACATAACAACAGAAAATGAGGAAATTCGAAAAATCATTAGGTCTTACTGCAAAAGCCTATATGCCACAAAATTTTAAAATCTAAATGAAATGGACAATTTTCTTGATAGATTCCACTTACCAAAATAAAATCAAGATCAGGTAGAAAGACTAAATACTCCTATATCCCCCAAGGAAATAGAAGCAGTCACCAAAGTCTCCCTTCCAAAAAAAAAAAAAAAACCCGAGCACGATAGTTTCAGTGCAGAATTCTACCAGACCTTCAGGAGGGGGCAGAGCCAAGATGGCGACTAGCACACACAGTTTCTGAGCGGTGGTATACCTGAACTTCTGAGTTGGTGAATGGAAGGACCTCTAACCCAGCAAAACCATGGTGAGGCTTTCTAAACAACAGGGAACATCGCAGGAGGTGAAAACTTTGGTCTTGGGTCACCCGGGGACTTGTTTGGGGAAGGAGAGAAACTATCCTTTGATCTTGGGGCACTCCCTTCCCCCAGACCTCCTTCTTCCTCAGCACAGCAGCACAGCAGACTCATCTTTCTCATTGCAGACCTAACTGCCTGGGGTACACAGCCGCTGAGGTGGAGCCCCAAGCTCTTTAGCGGCAGACAAAAGCCAGCAGTACCTGTCCCTGAGTCCTAGATTCACGCTGCGGCTGCACCATCCTCCCAGGGTGCGAATCTGCTAGACGCCATACTAGCTCCGCAGGATCGCCATCACTGACGGTACTGCCTGTCCAATCCCACAATGACAGAGAATACGCTATATACTCACCAAAACCAGGCAGAAACGTCATACAACCTGGACACACCAGGCGCTGGGCCTCCCAAGCTTGGAGAGCACAGTGAAGAGACCCCAGGACTTCCCAGAAAGCATCCAGAGTAGTGACCCAGTCTCCAGTTACAGCTGGACTTGGCGGCAGAGCAGCACTGAGCTGGCGGGGCACAACAGCCCTCCAGTTTAAGACTAACCAGGGCCAAACTAGAGAACAGAGAGCCTGGTTACCCCATCCCTGCTGAGGTGACCACCCTAAAATCTCCAGCTGCAGCAAGACCTCAGAACCTGGCAGTGACAGCAGCACAGAACTGGCAGAGCACATCAAAGAAGCAGGGCCAAACCAGAGAGCAGAGAGCCCCGGATACCACGATCTCTGCCAAGTGACCTGCCTGTAAGTGAGTGCACCCTTAAGAATCTGTAGAACCCCAGATCCTGGGTCCTTCTAAAACAGAAGCCAGGCATCGAACCTCCTCCCACCCACATACCCACTTTGCGAAACAGAGGGGCACTAGGGTCATTGAAGTTCCTGCCCTGTGGGTCTAATTGAGGAGTTATAAGGCAGTTAATGCCAGAAATTGCACTGCGATCATCATTAGCGCCTGCGACATATACAGTGCAGAGCCCCTCCCACACACTCAAGGGTTCAACATTAGCCATCACTCTATCCCTCGAGACACACATCCACGCACACTTACACACACACACGCACACACACACACAGACACACACACGTGCTTGTGCGCACACGCTTGCATTTGCCCCGTTTGCGCTTGCATTTGCCCCGTTTGCGCCTGCATACTTTCCTCCCACAGGTACAGCTAGTCCTCAGCACACACTGAGAGTTCTCAGCTTCCTGAAGAACTCTCCAGACTCCAGAGAGAGACAGTACTAGTCTGATCTGCAGAATCCAAAAACAAACAGGGAAGGTTTCAGATAAGCCAATGGCCAGGGGTAGGCGAAAGAACACTTCCAACATAAATCAGGACATCATGACTTCACCAGCAAACCTCAAAATCGATGGATACTCCAATTCAGCAGAAGCACAGGAAAATGATTTTAAAGCCATGCTTGCCCAATTATTTGAGGCTCATAAGGAGGAAATGAACAAGTCTTTCAAAGAGATGGCCAGTCAATTGGAGGCAAAGAAAGAAGAAATAGACAATATCCTTAAAGAAACACAGGCAAACATAGACAAACAGATACACAAGTAGAGGAAAAATTAGAGGCATATAAAAAGGAAATGAAAAAAGAAATAGAGGCCCTCGCAGAGAGACAGGAATCCAAATTCAAACACATGAAAGAAATGGTGCAAGGCATGAAAACAGAATTAGAATCAATAAAGAAAACACAAAATGAGAAAACCCTTGAGATGGAGAACTTGGAGAAAAGATCAGGAACCACAAAAGTAAGCATCACCAACAGAATACAAGAGATGGAAGAGAGAATCTCTGGAGCTGAAGACACACTTGCAGAAATTGATACTTCTCTCAAGGAAAAAATAAAATCAGGTAAGTTCCAGTCTCTACCAGACCTTCAGAGAACAGATAACTCCAATACTCTTCAAATTATTCCACAAAATACAAATAGAACAAACATTACCAAACTCATTCTATGAGGCCACAGTCACCTTGATACCTAAACCACACAAAGACCCAACACAAAAAGAAAACATCACACCAATCTCCCTTATGAACATTGATGCAAAAATACTCAACAAAATACTTGAAACCAAATTTAAGAACACATAAAAGATATCATCCACCATGACCAAGTAGGCTTTATCCCAGGCATGCAAGGGTGGTTCAGTACATGGTAAGCCATCAAAGTAATCCACCATATAAACAAACTGAAGAAGAAAAACCACATGGTCATCTCCTTAGATCCCAGAAAAGTATTTGACAAAATCCAACACCCATTCATGTTTAAAGTCTTGGAGAGATCAGGGATACAAGGCACATACCTAACCATAGTAAAGGCAATATAGCAAGCCTATAGCCAACATCAGTTTCAATGGAGAGAAACTTAAATCAATCCCACTGAAATCAGGGACAAGGCAAGGCTGCCCACTCTCTCAATGTATCTTCAACATAGTACTTGAAATCCTAGCCAGAACAATAAGACAACTAAAGGAGATCAAGGGGATGCAAATTGGAAAAGAAGAAGTCAAAGTATTACTCTTAGCAGATGATATGATAGTATGCATGAGTGACTCCAAAAAAATCAACCTGAGAACTCCTTCAGCTGATAAACACCTTCTGCAAAGTGGCTGGATACAAAATCAACTCAAAAAAAAAAAAATCAGAAGCCCTCCTGTATACCAAAGACAAAAGGGTCGAGAAAAAAATTAGGGAAGCAACACCCTCTACAATACCCACTAATAGCATAAAGTACCTTGGTTTGACTCTATCCAAGCAAGTGAAAGACCTGTTTGAAAAAACTTCAAGTCTCTAAAGAATGAAATTGCAGAAAACATCAGAAGATGGAAAGACCCCCCCCGGTGCTCATGGATCGGTAGGATTAACACAGTGACAATGGCCATTCTGCCAAAAGCAATCTAAAGATTCAATGAAATTCTCATCAAAATACCAGCACAATACTTTCCAGAATTTGAAATTAAAATTCTTACCTTCATATGGAACAACAAGAAACCCAGAATTGCTAAAATAATCCTCTACAATAAAATATCTTCTGGAGGTATCTATATCCCTGATCTCAGGCCATAATATAGAGCAATAATAGTAAAAGCTGCATGGTACTGGCATAGAAACTGACTGTTGGATGAAAGAAATCAAAAAGAAGACCCTGAAATAAATCCACATACTTATGGATACTTGATTTTTGACAAAGAAGCCAAAACCTTTCAATGGAAAAAAGACAGCATCTTCAATAAATGGTGCTGGTCCAACTGGATGTCTACATGCAGAAAAATGAAAATAGATCCATATTTATCACCCTGCACATAACTAAAGTCCACATGGATCAAAGACCTCAACATAAAACCAGAAACACTAAATCTGTTGGAAGAAAAAGTGAGGAAGAGCCTAGAACTCACTGGCACAGGAGACTACTTCCTGAACAGAACACCAACAGTACAGGCTCTAAGAACAACAATGAAGAAATAGGACCTCATGAAACTGAAAAGCTTCTGTAAAGAAAAAGACACTGTTGTCAGAACAGAACCACAGCTTACAGACTGGGAAAATATCTGCACTAACTCTGTATCCGACAGAGAGCTAATACCAGAACATATAAAGAACTAAAGAAGTTACAAAGCAACAAATCAAGTAATCCAATTAAAAAATGGGGTAGAGTGCTAAATAGAGAATTTTCTGTAGAGGAATGTAGAATGGCAGAGAAAAACTCAAAGAAATGTTCCATGTCTTAGCCATCAGGGAGACGCAAATCAAAATGACCCTGAGATTTCATCTTACAACCATCAGAGTGTCTAAGATCAAAAACTCAAGTGGCAACACATGCTGGAGAGGTTGTGGTGAAAGGAGAATCTTCCATTGCTAATGGGGATGTAAATTTATACAACCACTTTGGAAATCAATCTAGCACTTTCTCAGACAATTAGGAATAGTGCTTCCTCAATATCCAGCTATACCACTCCTAGGCATATATCCAAATTTGCTTAAGTACAAAACAAAGACATTTGTTCAACCACATTTGTAGCAGCTTTATTTGTAATAGCTAGAACCTGGAAACAACCCACATATCCCTCAACAAAGGAATGGATGCAGAAATTGTGGTACATTTACACAATGAAATACTACTCAGCAATTAAAAACAAGGAAATCATGAAATTTTCAGGCAAGTGGTAGGACATAGAAAAGATCATCCTGAATGAGAAAGACACACAAGACATATACTCTCTTATAAGTTGATACTAGACTAATAAGATAGGATAAACATATTAAAATCTGTACACCTAATAAAACTAAACAAGAAGGATGACATGGAGTAAGATGACCAATCCTCACTCAGAAAGACAAATGGGATGGACATTGGAAGTAGGAGAAAACCAGAAACAGGACAGGAGCCTACCACAGAGGGCCTCTGAAAGACTCTACCTAGCCGTATATCAAAGCAGATGCTGAGAGTAATAACCAAACTTTGAACAGAGCGCAGGGAATCATATGAAAGAAGGGGGAGTTACTAAGTCCTGGAGAGGACAGGAGTTCCACAAGGACCAAATATATCTGGGCACAGGGTTCTTGTCTGAGACTGATTCTCTAACAAAGGACCATGCATACATATAACCTAGAAACCCTGTTCGGACCTAGCCTATGACAGCTCAGTATCCCAGTGCTTTACCCTAGTAAAGGGAACAGGGACTGTCTTTGACATGAATTCAGTGGCTAACTCTTTGACCTTCTCACCCCTGTGGAAGGGACAACAAAGCTAGGCCACAGAGGAGGACGTTGCAGTCAGTCCAGGTGAGACCTGATAAGCTAGGGTCAGATGGAAGGGGAGGAGGCGCTGGGCTGTCAGTAACTTAGAGAGGGGTAGGGAAGAGAAGAGGGAGGGAGGGTCGAATTAGGAGGAAATAAGGGAGTTGGCTACAGCTGGGATACAAAGTAAATAAACTATAATTAATATAAAAATTTAAAAAATATTTAAAAAAGATCAACAATCATATATATTCACTCATAAGTGAATATTAGACTTATAATATAGGATAAACATACTAAAATTTGTATACCTAAAGAAACTATTCAAGAAGGAGGACCCTGCTTAAGATGCTCAATCCTCATTCAGAAAGGTAAAGAGGATGGACATCCGAAGAGGGAGAAATCAGGGAACAAGACAGGAGCCTACTCCAGATGGCCTCTGAAAGATTTCACGCTACAGGGTATCAAAAGGAGATGCTGAGATATATAGCCAAACGTTGGGCAGAGTTCAGGGAATCTTATGAAAGTAGTGGAAAATAGTAAGACCTGGAGAGGACAGGAGCTACACAAAGAGCAACAGAACCAAAAAATCAGGGCACAGGGGTCTTTCCTGAGACTGATAATGCAAACAAACGACCATTCATGGAGATAACCTAGAATTCCTGCACAGATGTATCCCATTGCAGTTCAGTGCCCATGTGATTTCTCTATTATAGGGAACAGGGACTGTCTCTGATTGGCCTGCTCTTTGATCATCTCCACCTGAGTGGAGAGCAGCCTTACCAGACCACAGAGGAAGACAATGCAGCCACTCCTAATGAGTCCTGATAGACTAGGATCAGAAGGAAGGGGAGGAGGAACTTCCCTATCAGTGAACTGGGGGAGGAGACATGGGTGGAGAAGAAGGAGGAAAGGTGGGGTTGGGATGGGAGGAGAGAGGGAGCTACAGGTGTGATACAAAGTGAATAAACTGTAATTAATAAAAAGAAATCCACCATAATGATATGAACACATAGGCTGGCTCTTTGATCACCTCCACATGTCAGGAGAGTAGCCTTACCAGGACACAGAGGAAGACAATAAAGCCAGTCCTGATGAGACCTGATAGACTAGGGTTAGATGGAAGGAGAGGAGGACCTCCATATCATTGGAGGGTCATAGGAGAAGAAGAGGGAGAGAGGGTGGGATTGGGAGAGGATAGGGGAGGAGCTACAGCTGGAATACAAGGTGACTAAACTGTAATTAATATGAAAAAAATAAAAAAGTTAAAAAAATTTTTAAAAGGATCTCATAAAATTGAAAAGCTTCTGTAAAGCAAATGACACTGTCATCAGAACAAAATGACAACCCACAGACTAGGAAAGGATCTTCACCAACTCCATATTAGATAGAGAGCTAACATCCAGAATATATAAAATACTCAGAAATAAAACACCAACAAACCAAGTAAACCAATTAAAAAATGGCATGCAGAGAATTCTCAATAGAGAATTCCCTAGCAAGGGGTACAGGGGTTGTCCCCCCACCTTCCGTCAAGGTGGGGGGGGGGCAGCTGTGCCAGGCCACAGAGGAAGATGATGCAGCCAGCCTTTATGAGACCTGATAAGCTAGGGTCAGATAGAATGGGAGGAGGTCCTCCCTTATCCCGGGACTAGGGAAAGGGCATAGGGGGAGAAGAGGGAGGGAGAGTGGGACTGGCAGGGGACAAGGGAGGGGGCTATAGTCATGATACAATGTGAATAAACTGTAATAAATAAATAAATAAGAAACTATTCTAAACAGAGAATTCTCAATAGAGGAATATTGAATGGCAGAGAAACACTTAAAGAAATGTTCAGTGTACTTAGTCATCAGGGAAATGCAAATCCAAAGGATCATTAGGTTTCAACTTACACCCTTCAGAATGGCTAAGATCAAAAACTAAAGGGACAACACATGCTGCAGAGGATATGGAGAAAGGGATTCATCATCCATTGCAGGTGGGTTATAAACTTGGTCTGACACTTTGGAAATCAATCTGGCACTTTCTTAGAAAATTAGGAAAAGTGCTACTTCAAAATCCAGCTATACCTCTTCTAGGCATATACCCAAAAAATGTCCCACCATTCAGTAAGGATATTTGTACAACTATGTTTTTAACAGCTTTGTTTGTAATAGCCAGAATCTAGAAAAAACTTAGGTGTCACTCAACCAAGGAATGGATACAGAAAATGTGGTACATTTACACAATGGAATACTACTCAGTAACTAAAAACAAGGAAATCATGACATTCACAGGTAAATGCTGGGAAATAGAAAAAAAAATCATCCTTAGTGAGGTATTACAGAAGCAGAAAGACACACATGGTATATACTCACTTATAAGTAGATATTAGCCATGTAATATAGTATAAAAATACTAAAATCTAAGTCCTAAAGAAGCTAAACAACAAGTTGGACCATAGGGAAGATGATGAAACCTCACTCAAAAGGGCAAACAGGATAGACATCAGAAGTAGGAAAAGACAAGGAACAGGACAGGAGCTTTCCACAGGGGGGCTCTGAAAGACTGTACCCATCAGGGTATCAAAGGAGATGCTGAGACTCATAGTCAAATTTTGGGCAGACTGCAGGCAACCTTATGGAAGAAGGGGGAGACAGAAAGAGAAGGGGGCAGGAGCTTCACAAGGAGATCAACAGAGGCAAAAATTCCTTGGCCCAGGATGTTCTGCAGACTAATATTCCATCCAAGGATTATGCATGGAGAAGATCTAGATCCCATGCTCAGAAGTATGCTCAATTTCCAATGAGTACCCTAGCAAGGGGTACAGGGGTTGTCTCTGACAGGAACTAAGTGTCTGGCTCTTTGATCACCTTCCGTCAAGGTGGGGGGGGGGGCAGCTGTGCCAGGCCACAGAGGAAGATGATGCAGCCAGCCTTTATGAGACCTGATAAGCTAGGGTCAGATAGAATGGGAGGAGGTCCTCCCTTATCCCGGGACTAGGGAAAGGGCATAGGGGGAGAAGAGGGAGGGAGAGTGGGACTGGCAGGGGACAAGGGAGGGGGCTATAGTCATGATACAATGTGAATAAACTGTAATAAATAAATAAATAAGAAACTAATAGATATAGGGAATTTATTAGTTCTTTTCTCAAACTACAAGAGAGCTCATTCATATTAATTACGTCAAAATGCCTAAGATATAATGTGATAAGTTTGAATTAATGTTAAAAGCAAGAATGGCCCTTATTTGAGAAAAAAAAAGTCTATTGGAATTGTTTGTATCTTTCTCTGAACCAATGTGAAGCCTTAATATCCTCATTTCGGCCATCCAAGCAGCTACAATCAGACCCCAGTGAATGCATAAAAGTGGAAATATTCCTCATTATTAGAATTGACTTCAGCCCAAGAACTTACATTTTTGTGATATTTCTGATGTAGTTAACCCAGGCCTAGCAATTTAGAAAATAGATTTATCTAGGCCTATGCCCTTTACCAAACACCAGACACTTGGAAGACTGAAGCAAATGATTGCTTAAGCTAGGAGTTCTGGTTCAGTCTGTACTACACAGCCAGATCAGTATTTAAACCATAAAATCCAACTTGGCAAGAATCTATCCTCCCCTCTAATTTCATTAGTTCATTTCTCCTAAGAGAAATATTTGCTAAATTGAAGGCCATAAAAACATTTCTCAATATAAATAACATGGTCTGGTGTTGTATTTTAGACAAAAAAAAAAAAAAAAAAAAAAAAAAAAAAAAGAATAGAATCTATAGCGAATTACACAAGAGGTGAATGTTGCAGATTTATGCTCCTCTCTCCATTGTTTAAATAAATCAGATAGAAATTGAACAATAAGGATAATGATGAACAACTATAGAGGAACAACATGAATCTGAAAGGTTAACTTTTAGTAAATCTGTAAAGTTAACTATGGGCAAGAAATGAACACTTCAAAGAAATTGAGAGGCATTGCTGCTCATTGGAAAGATCAGAGGCTTTGTAAACAGTAAGACTAGATTTAAAACCCAGCTACTCTCAGCTTGTGCAGTCCCAGAGAAAAAACTAAACTCTACAAGTCCATGCTCTTATCTATGAAAACGAGGCTTAATAACTAACACAAGAGTCTGTTACCAAAGTTAAAGAAGATCAGTAAAAATATCCGGCCCATTACTTGTATGAAGTATTTGCACATGTCAGTTTCTTCTCTCCTCCCTTTTTTTTTTCCTAAAGAGAAAATATACTATGAAGAATCTTTCCTTATGCAAAAGCCTCTCTACAAATGCTGCTGCATTCATATTTCTTGGGTTGAATTTTTGAATTTAGAAATATTTTTAGAAACTAATTTTTATTCAAAAAAATCACTGTCAGATTAACTGTTGCCTATAGACATTTTCTGCATATTTCTCTCAATGTGCAGATTAAAATTTAGAATAGGAGGATATTTTGCAGCTCAGCTCCAAGAAACTCTGATTGAACTGGGCTTTTCTGATTAGGTTGGCAATATAAAAAATGTTATTTGGTAGAACATAAAATCTCTGGTAGTGATTTTACATTGAGTTAAATTTAAAAGGCAAAAAACAGTGTATGCTAAGTGACTGAGCTGGGCCAGAAGTCTGAAACTGTGGGCTTGTAGACCTTCTTGATCTGATAGTCAGGATTGGCAGGAGGTGAGTCAAAGTCATACCTATCCCTGTCATAGCATCCAGTGCTGTACTAGTCAGCAGGCCTGCTAGAACTTCTAAGATACATCAAGCTGACCTAGATACTACTGTAGAAATATAGGAGCAGCAGTAACAACACAAAGTAATGTAAAACTATGAAACTGTCATTCTCCTTGGGGGGCGGGGTGAGAAAATTTGCAGTATTGAGATCTTTGAACTCTATAGTCATGTAGTCCTAAGTATACATTATGTTCAGTGTTACGTAAAAATCTCTTTAAGATGCCTGGAGAAGCATGCTTGCTATTTTCACCCCTGCTCCCATCTCAGTCATCTTTGTCCTTGACATCTGTATTTCCACAGTCAAATACTATAGTGCAATTTGAAGAGCTGACTATATTTTCTGGAAAGGTAATAGGACTTTTAAATCTCTTGGAAAATGAGTTAGTTTTGTGAAGAAAATATTTCTGTATTAGAAAAAAAAAAACGACTTGTCATTTAAAGGATGTCTTAAGAATAATTGTAAAGTTCAGCAACGACTATTAATCTCTGTAATGCTATTCAAAAGACACAACAGGTACTCAAAAACTTACAAATAGACAACTTAAAGGAGCTGCAGTTAGAAAAGAAAAGATGAGCAATACAGAAGCAGCACTCTTACTGGGACCATTTCTCTTTTTTCACCTGGCATCTAATGCAAGATATTTACCTGAGATCATTGCACTGTCTTTAAACTGGACTAATAATAGCCATATCAATAGACAGTAGAAATGATTCTGAGCTATGAGTAACAAGTACAGCATCAAGTGACCAAAGTATTTTTCCCTAAGATACTGTTGTCCTATGTCATACTAGGGCACAGAACATGAAACTCATTTGAAGGTGATCCAGTTACACAGTGGGCTATAAACAAAGAAAAATAACAGTGCATTAATCAAAACCACAACACACTATAATATTAATTCCAGTTATTTTTCCTATCTTCTTGCTTTCTTAATAATTATTGAGTCCTTAACTTTCCTTGGAGTAGTTGGTAACCGTCTTCCCATTCTAATCCGGTAGAATCTACATGGGCAAAGCTGAGGACACAAAGTCAGGGAGGAAAATAAGTTGCAGGATCAGAGATAAAGAAGGAGGCTGAAGAAAGAGGAAGTAGATTTTAATGAAAAAGATATGAGTTCCTAGTTTATGTTGAGAAAAAGGAAAGTACTTTGAGATCTGGAAGGTAAGATGTAGAATATAATCAGGGCATCGGTAGGTTTGTCAGAGCTGGTAAAGCTGGGGCTTATATGGCAGATGGGCCTCTTTTGGCCACTGCTGTGGTTTGAATGTGATTTCTCCCTATAAAAGTTCATGTTGAAATACAATATCTATTTTTATGTGTGATTGGGTTATAGATATTGGCTTTCGTTTATGTATTTTATTTTGTAATGAAATTATGTGTTTAACTAACTTGTTTACAGAACAAGAGGTTAATGTTTTATTTCAAGAGTAGATCTGTAGACTGGTGATACAGGAGGTGTTAATACTCCTCTAGTATGGTAGTGTGAATGAGAATGACTCACATGGGCTCATATGCTTGCATGCTTGATCCTAAGTTGGTGGAATGATTAGGAAGTATGGCTTTGTTGTCGGAAGTATGTCATTGGATGTGGGACTTGGAGCTTCAAAAGCCCACACCATGTCCAGTTAGTTTTCTCTCTTGTTGCCTCTAGTGACTAGGTAAGGCATGGTTCTTAGTGGAGAACTTGTTAGAAAATTATCTATTTCTTAATAGGAGATGTATGTTCCATATATCTGTATGTAGGAAGAGAAAAATATAGGATAAGAATAATAGTAGGAAATAAGAACTGAAACAAGAAGATGGAGGAAAGCATATGGCCAGAAAATTCATTTGATCAATGATATGTAGATGAATTTAATTGATAATATTTGATCATTTGTAAAACCATTCATGTGGGTATGCATGGGTTTGTAAACTCTATTTTAAATTCAAAATGTAGAGTGAATTATAATCTATACATGGTTTGCAAAAATTGGAGCAATTTTAATGTCCTTGAGTTGCAACACCTGGTCCCAAAGAAACTGTGTTTTTTTTTTTTGTTTGTTTGTTTGTTTTCAGAAATCTTTAGAATACCTATGCTGTTTCCATTTACTAGTATTACCTAAAGCTTCCCAGTCATTCCGGACACTTTTCCTGGACATGCATTGACAACTCATTGCTGAGTCCTGCCAGTGCTCTTCCATGATTGTTTGAATCTGATTTCATAAGACTCTACCATCAAGAATTTTGCATAAGCTATGATGGCTTCTCAATGACACATCTTAAATAACTTCCTTACATTTCTCCTGACTTCTGTGAATCAATATATCCAGTTTCCCAAAGCACTTCAAACTATAACATTGGACAAGACAACTAACAGTTTACAGTACCTTAAAAATCATCAGTGACTCATCCACCTTGGACAGGATGAAAACCTTACACATGACCCAAAGATGTAACTTACTCTTACCTTTCTAGATTCCCCTTGAACTTTTCTTTCTGGACTCTAATCAATTTGTTTTGTTTTCTTTCCAATATGTTCTTTTCTTTCTTGCTATGAGATTACTGTGGACACTGGTTTTTCTATCTAAAATGTTCCCATAAATATCTGCTTTTGTTTTTCTTTGTTTTTACCAAATTAAAACCTATTAATGTTGTATACCTGAAATCCCCTAACATTCCTTTACCAAAGTTTTATGAACCAGCATTTTTCCATAATCTTTGATTTTATTTATTGTAGTTTATTCCCTTTGTATCCCAGCTGTAGCTCCCCCTCTCATTCCCTCCCAATTCCATTTTCCCCTCCCATGCCACTCCCCCATCCAATAATAGAGGAGGTACTCCTCCCCTTCTATCTGATCCTAGTCTATCAGGTCTCATCAGGAGTGACTGCATGATCTTCCTCTGTGGCCTGGTAAGGCTGCATCCCCCTGAAGGGGAGGTGATCAAAGAACAGGTCAATCAGTTTATGTCACAGACAGTCCCAGTTCTAATTACTAGGGAACCCACTTGGAGAATGAGTTGATGGATTTCCATATATTGAACTACCCTTGCATAACTGGGATGAAACTTATTTGGCCATACTGGATGATATCTTTGATGTGTTCTTGAATTCAGGTTGCAAGTATTTTGTTGAGTATTTTTACACCAATGTTCATAAGGGAGATTGGTGTGAAATTTTCTTTCTTTGTTGGTTCTTTGTGAGGTATACATACCAAGGTGATTGTGGCTTCATAGAATGAGTTTGTTAGTGTTCATTCTGTTTCTATTTTGTGGAAAAGTTTGAAGAGTTTTGGTGTTAGCTCTTCTTTGAATGTCTGGTAAAATTCTGCTCTGCAACCATCTGGCCTTGGGATATTTTTAATGGGAGACTTTTGATGACAGCTTGTTTCCTTAGGGGATATAGGACTTTTTAATTGATTTAACTGCTCTTGAATCAGCTTTGGTAAGTGGAATCAATCAAGAAAATTTTTCATTTCATTTACATTTTCAAATTTTGTGGCGTATAGGCTTTTGAAGTAGGACCTAAAGATTGTTTGTATTTCATCGGTGTCTCTTGCTATGTCCCCCTTTTCATTTCTAATTTTGTTGATTAGGATGGTGTCTCTCTGCCTTTTAGTTAGCTTGGCTAAGGGTTTGTCTATCTTGTTGATTTTCTCAAAGAACCAGCTCTTGGTTTCATTGATTTTTTAATTGTCTTGTTTGTTTCTAATTAATTGATTACAGTCCAGAGTTTGATTATTTCCAGCTGTCTACTCCTCTTTGGTGTGTCTGCTTCTTTTTTTCCCTAGAGTTTTTACATCAGACATTAAGTTGCTTGAATGAGATATTTGGAATTTCTTCTTGAAGGCACTAAGTTCTATGAACTTTCCTCTTAGCATTGCATTTATTGTGTCCCATTTGTTTGAATATGTTGTACCTTAATTTTCATTGAATTCTAAGAAGACTTTAATTTCTTTCTTTATTTCTTCCCTGACCCCATTGTCATTGAGTAGCAAGTTGTTCACCTTCCATGTGTGTGTAGGCTTTTTCTCTTGTTGTTGAAGTCCAGGTTTAGTTCATGGTGGTCAGATAGGATACAATAGATTATTTCAATCTTCTTTTATCTGTTGAGGCTTGCCTTTTGACCATCTATAATGGTCTGTTTTGGAGAAGGTTCCATAAGGTGCTGAGAAGAAGGTAAATTCTTTTCAGTTTGGGCGAAAGGTTCTGTAGATGTCCATTAGGTCCATGTGATTCATGACCTCGGTTAGAGTCATTGTTTCTTTGTGCAATTTCTGTTTTGTTGAGCTTTCCTTTGTTTAAAGTAGGCTCTTGAGGTCTCCCACTATTAATATGTAGGGATGTATGTGTGGTTTAAGTTTTACTAATGTTTATTTTACAAATGTTTGTACTCTTGTATTTGGGGCATAAATGTTCAGGACTGTGATGTCTTCCTGTTGGAATTTTCCTTTGATGAGTATAAAATGTCTTTTGCTTAATTTTGGTTGAAAGTCCATTTTATTAGACATTAGAATGGCTACTCCTGCTTGCTTCTTGGGTCCATTTGCTTAGAAAACTGTCTTCTAGTTCTTTATTCTCAGTTAATGTCTATCTTTTGGACTTAGATGTGTTTCTAGTATGCAACATATTGTTGGGTCTTGTTTATGCATCCATTCTGTTTGCCTGTGTCTTTTCATTCAAGAGTTGAGCCCATTGATGTTGAAAGAGATTAATGACCAGTGGTTATAAGATCCTTTGATTTTGATGTTGGCTGTGGTAGTGTGTTTGTGTGCTTGGCTACTTTTAGTTTTGCTGTTGTGAGGTAATTTATTTTCTTTGTGTTCCTGAAAGAAGTTTTCTTGGGTTGTATTTTTTTTCTAGTATCTTCTGTAAAGCTGGATTAGTGTGTAGATATTGTTTAAATTTGTTTTTGTCATTGAATTTCTTATTTTCTCCATCTTGAGGACTGAGAGTTTTGCTGGGGATAGTAGCCTGGGCTGACATCTGTGTTTTCTTAAGATCCAGGTCCATCTGGATTTCATAGTCTCTGTTGAAAAGTCAGGTGTGATACTGATGGGTTTGCCATTGTATGTTACTTGGCCTTTTTCCCTTACAGCTTTAATATTTTTTGTTTGTTCTGTATACTTGTTGTTTTGATTATTATGTGGTGGGAGGATATTCTGTTCTGGTCTAATTTATTAGGTGTTCTGTAGGCCTCTTGTATGTTTATAGGCCTCTCCTTCAAGTTGGGCAAATTTTCTTCTATGATTGTTTGAAAATATGTTCTGGGCCTTGGAAAAGGGAATCTTCTTTTTCCTCTATTCCTATTATTCTTAGGATTTGTCTTTTCATGTTGTTTTGGATTTCTTGGATGGTTTGTGTTAAAATTTTTTTAGATTCATTATTTTCATTGATGGAGACATTCGTACATTGATTTCTTCCATTTTATCTTCCACACTTGAGATTTTTTTCTTTTGTCTCTTGCAGTCTGTTGGTTATGTTTACCTCTCTAGTTCCTGCTTTCCTTCCTAATTTCTTCCTCTCCATGAGGAAGAAATTTGTGTTCGTGTTTTCTTTAAATTTTCCAATTCTTTTTTGTTTTCTGTTTGTCTCTCTTTTTTTTTTAATGCAGATTATTCAGGAACCCTGAACAATCCTTGGACCCTGGGGAAAGCCAGCCCACAGCTTAAATAGCCTCTGGGTAGCCAACCCAGGCGTGCCACGGGGGCAATGCAGATAGGTCCACATACATGGCAGCAAGCCAGATCCTCAGCCTTAGCCAAATGTGGAATTGTTCCTGACAGAGAGCACTCACCATCGGGAAGGTGGAAGGCGGAAACCAGCTCCATCTTTAAGGCATAGCATTCCGCAGCTCTCTACAGTTCCCCCTTTTTGTTTTAGACGCATCAGGCAAGAGTAGAGGTCTGATCTCTGATATTAGAAATAAATTGGGACTTGTACCGATGTTCGTTTAGGTGTCATCCACCCAAAGAGCATAGACCCGACTGATACCTTTTTCTCAGAGGTGGGACCTGGGGCATCAACCCGCATGCAACCAGACATGCTCTTCTCTGGGTCCAAAGTGGCTGACCCTGAGTGCAGTGCTTAGCCTCGCATCCTGAGCATAACATTTTAGCTTTTTATGGTATCCAACCATGCTTGGGGAGAATGTCCTGCTTCAATGGCTGTAAAGGCCTGAATGATCGTGGCTGCATCACACTGTTGTGAGACTCTAATCTTGCATATATACCACAGGCAAACCAAGGAGACCAACACCAGAAGGCCTGCTAACGCTCCCATGACCTCCCACTCCTTCAGATGATTCATGGCTCAGATCTTGAACTATTTTGTTGATTTCCTTCACTTGTCTGACTGTATTTTCCTTCATTCCTTCACCTGTTTGTTTGCACATTCCTTTGTTTCTTTTATTTCTTTCAATGATTTAATCATTTCTTCTCTGAAAGCCACAAGCTTTTGGGGCCAGGTCTGAGTGCCCTGAGGTCAGACCTGCTGTTTCCCTCATTATGGGGTTTCTTCCCAACAGAAACCCAGTTTCTGATGCCCTGGGACCTACAGGTCAGTCTGGGATGGTGATCAGAGCACACAGATGTATGGCTCTGGGCTGGTGACCAAGCTCCTGCTGGGGCCCAGGAGTTCTTCCACGATTTAGCTAGGTGACCTGAACTGGATTGATTACTACCCTGTAGGGTTTCTTCTCACCTTGGAAACACAATCCCTGGTGTTTTAGGGCCCAGTGTTCAGTCAATATTCTGTCCCTGCTGTGCTGCTGGTGAGAAACAGTTTCCTCCTGGCACCACCATCTTGGATCCCCTCTTCCACAGTCTTAATAAGGCTTCTTTCCAACATGAACCATGGTACCATGTTCTTTATCTTAACAGAACTAATTCTAGGTGGAAATTACATACTTACCTTTGAAATTAATGGTTATTTGCCTCTTAAATGGAAAAAAAGAGCTATAAAACTATGTTTGTTTTGTATAACATTTTATGAACCACTTTTAACATAATATATACTGGAGAGTTGATAACCAAAATAGAGTTTAAAGAGTAAGCTGAAATATATACTCAAAAGATGTATGCTTGTTTTATATTCTCATAGCCAGAAAAAATATTTCCAGAAACCTATTTCTAACCCAAAGTGACATGATATTTTAATTAACTTCTCTACACTTACATGAAACATCGGTATTGAGTTTGGTGACAATTCATTTTTATGAAAATATATTGAAACCCTGGGTTATACTATAAATATGTAATGAAACCAAATTAATATGCTGCAAATCTTTCTCATCATCAAGTCACCTTTGTCTAATGAAATGATTCCATAGAGAAAAAGTTTAATTCTGGTTATAAATATAAGTCTATGGGAGAATGGTTTAAGAATCATTTTAGGACGAGCACACACAGTTTCTGAGCGGTGGTATACCTGAACTTCTGAGTTGGTGAATGGAAGGACCCCTAACCCAGGAAAACCACGGTGAGGCTTTCTGAACAACAGGGAACATCGCAGGAGGTGAAAACTTTGGTCTTGGGTCACCCGGGGACTTGTTTGGGGAAGGAGAGAAACTATCCTTTGATCTTGTGGCACTCTCTTCCCCCAGACCTCCTTCCTCCTCGGCACAGCAGCACAGCGGACTCATCTTTCTCAGCGCAGACCTAACTGCCTGGGGTACACAGCTGCTGAGGTGGAGCCCCAAGCCCTTTAGAAGCAGACAAAAGCCAGCAGTACCTGTCCCTGAGTCCTAGATTCACGCTGCGGCTGCACCATCCTCCCAGGGTGCGAATCTGCTTACACGCCATACTAGCTCCGCAGGATGGCCATCACTGACAGTACTGCCTGTCCAATCCCACAATGACAGAGAATACGCTATATACTCACCAAAACCAGGCAGAAACGTCAATGAAACAGATCAATGAAATGGTGCAAAACATGAGAATTAGGATCAATAAAGAAAACACAAAATGAGAAAACCCTTGAGCTGGAGAACTTGGAGAAAAGATCAGGAACCACAAAATAAGCATCACCAACAGAATACAAGAGATGGAAGAAAGAATCTCTGGAGCTGAAGACACACTTGCAGAAATGGATACTTCTCTCAAAGAAAAAGTAAAATCAGAAAAGTTCCAATCACAAAATATCCAAGAAATCAAGGATGCTATGAAAAGACAAAATCTAAGAATAATAGGAATTCATGAAAAAGAAGACTCCAGACTCCAAGGTCCAGAAAATATTTTCAAGAAAATCATAGAAGAAAATTTTCCCAATTTAAAGAAAGAGATGTCCATAAATATACAAGAGGCCTACAGAACTCCAAATAGACTAGACCAGAAAAGAAACACATCACGTCACATCATAGTCAAAACACTAAATCTACAGAACAAAGAAAAGATATTAAAAGCAGCAAGGGAAAAGGGCCAAGTAACATATGAAGGTAGACCTATCAGAATCACACCGGACTTCTCATCAGAAACTATGAAAGCCAGAAGGGCCTGGGCAAGTATCATGGAGACTCTAAGAGATCACAAATGTCAACCCAAACTACTATACCCTGCAAAGCTTTCAAACAACATAGATGGAGAAAACAAAATATTCCATGACAAAACTAAATTTACACAATATCTACACAGCAAACCATCCCTACAGAAGATACTAGAAGGAAAACTCCAATCCAATGAAACAAATTCACCCAAGAAAACAGGGCATACAGATAATATCCCAACAAAAATGAAAAGAAAACAGGCAATGAAACAGGGTTAGATCACTGACTCCATTACAAAAGGAACTAACATGCGTTGGTCACTATTATCTATCAATATCAATGGACTCAACTCACCAATAAAAAGACACAGGCTAACAGAATGGTTAAGGAAACAGGATCCAACATTCTGTTGCATCCAAGAAACACACCTATGCAACAAAGATAAACATTACCTCAGAGTAAAGGGCTGGAAAACTGTTTTTCAAGCAAATGGTTCCAGAAAACAAGCTGGAGTAGCCATCCTAATATCTAATAAAATAGACTTTCAACCCAAGTTAATCAAAAAAGATAAGGAGGGCCACTATATTCTCATCAAAGAAAAAATCCACCAAGAGAACATCCCAATCTTGAATATCTATGCCCCAAATACAAGAGCACCGACATTCGTAAATAAAAAATTATTAAAGCTTAAATCATACATTGATCCTAATACCTTAATAGTGGGAGACTTCAACACTCCACTCTCACCAAGGGACAGATCAACTAGACAGACACCAAATAGGGAAATAAAAGCACTCACAGAATCCCTAAATCAAATGGACCTAACAGACGTCTACAGATCGTTTCACCCAAACTCAAAAGAGTACACCTTCTTTTCAGCACCACATGGAACCTTTTCCAAAATAGACCATATAGTGGGTCACAAAGCAAGCCTCAACAGATACAAAAGGATTGAAATAATCCCTTGTATACTATCTGACCACCATGGACTAAAGCTAGACATCAACAAGAACAGAAACAACAAAAAGCCGAGACGCACATGGAAACTGAACAACTTACTACTCAATGACAGCTGGGTTAAGGAAGAAATAAAGAAAGAAATTAATGACTTCCTAGAATTCAATGAGAAAGAAGGCACAACATACCCAAATTTATGGGACACATTGAAAGCAGTGCTCAGAGGAAAATTTATAGCACTAAGTGCCTGCAAGAAGAAATTCGAAACATCACATACAAACAACTTAATGGCCCAACTGAAAAACCTAGAAAAAAAAAAAGATGCAGATACACCCAAGAGGAGCAGACGGCTGGAAATAATCAAACTAAGGGCTGAAATCAATCAACTAGAAACAAATAAAACTATCCAAAGAATCAATGAAACAAAAAGCTGGTTCTTTGAGAAAATCAACAAGATAGACAAACCCTTAGCCAAACTAACTAAAAAGCAGAGAGAAACTATCCAGATTAGCAAAATCACAAATGAAAATGGGGACATAACCACAGACACTGAGGACATCCAAACAATTATTAGGTCATACTACAAAAGCCTATATGCCACAAAATTTGAAAATCTAAATGAAATGGAAAATTTTCTTGACAGATTCCACCTACCAAAACTAAGTCAAGATCAGGTAGAAAGACTGAATAGCCCTATATCTCCCAAGGAAATCGAAGCAGTCATTAACAGTCTCCCCTCCAAAAAAGCCCTGGACCAGATGGCTTCAGTGCAGAATTCTACAAGACCTTCAAAGAAGTGCTAACTCCAATTCTCCTCAAGCTATTCCACAAAATAGAAACAAAAGGAACACTACCAAACTCATTTTATGAAGCCACAGTCACCTTGATACCTAAACCACACAAAGACCCAACAAAAAAAGAGAACTTCAGGCCTATCTCTCTTATGAACATTGACGCAAAAATACTCAATAAAATACTTGCAAACCGAATCCAAGAACATATCAAAGATATCATCCACCATGACCAAGTAGGCTTCATCCCAGGCATGCCAGGGTGGTTCAACATACAGAAATCCATCAATGTAATCCACTACATAAACAAACTGAAGGAGAAAAACAACATGATCATCTCCTTAGATGCCGAAAAAGCATTTGACAAAGTCCAACACCCATTCATGTTTAAAGTCTTGGAGAGATCAGGGATACAAGGCACAAACCTAAAGATAGTAAAGGCAATATACAGCAAGCCTATAGTTATCATCAAACTCAATGGAGAGAAAATTAAATCAATCCCACTGAAATCAGGGACAAGACAAGGCTGCCCATTGTCTCCATATCTCTTCAACATAGTACTTGAAGTCCTAGCCAGAGCAATAAGACAACTAAAGGAGATCAAGGGGATAGAAATGGGAAAGGAAGAAGTCTAAGTGTCACTATTTGCAGATGATATGATAGTATACATGAGCGACCCCAAAAATTCAACCAGAGAACTCCTTCAGCTGATAAACACCTTCAGCAAAGTGGCAGGATACAAAATCAACTCAAAAAAATCAGAAGCCCTCCTATATACCAAAGACAAAAAGGCTGAGAAAGAAATTAGGGAAATAACACCCTTCACAATAGCCACTAATAACATAAAGTACCTTGGTGTGACTCTAACCAAGCAAGTGAAAGACCTGATTGAGAAAAACTTCAAGTCTCTGAAGAAAGAAATCGAAGAAGATATCAGAAGATGGAAAGATCTCCCGTGCTCATGGATTGGTAGGATTAACATTGTGAAAATGGCCATACTGCCAAAAGCAATCTACAGATTCAATGCAATTCCCATCAAAATACCAACTCAATTCTTTACAGACCTTGAAAAAAAGATTCTCAGCTTCATATGGAGAAACAAAAAACCCAGAATCTCCAAAACGATCCTGTACAACAACAGATCATCTGGAGGTATCTCCATCCCTGATCTCAAGCTGTACTACAGGGCAACAGTAATAAAAACTGCATGGTATTGGCATAGAAACAGAAAGGAGGATCAATGGAACCGCATAGAAGACCCAGAAATAAATCCACACACCTATGAATACTCGATATTTGACAAAGAAGCCAAATCCATTCAATGGAAAAAAGACAGCATCTTCAACAAATGGTGCTGGACCAACTGGATGTCTACATGCAGAAAAATGAAAATAGATCCATATTTATCACCCTGCACAAACTAAAGTCAAAGTGGATCAAGGACCTCAACATAAAACCAGATACCCTAAATCAATTGGAAAAAAAAGTGGGGAACAGCCTAGAACTCATTGGCACAGGAAACAACTTCCTGAACAGAACACCAACAGCACAGGCTCTAAGAGCAACAATCAATAAATGGGATCTCATGAAACTGAAAAGTTTCTGTAAAGCAAAGGACACTGTCATCAAAACAAAACGACTGCCTACAGATTGGGAAAGAATCTTCACTAACCCTTTATCTGACAGAGGACTAATATCTAGTATATACAAAGAACTAAAGAAGCTGAAAAGCAGCAAACCAAGTAATCCAATTAAAAAATGGGGAACAGAGCTAAACAGAGAATTCTCGACAGAGGAATATCGAATGGCAGAGAAACACTTAAAGAAATGCTCAACCTCATTAGCCATCAGGGAAATGCAAATCAAAACGACCCTGAGATATCACCTTACACCCATCAGAATGGCCAAGATGAAAAACTCAAGCGATAACACATGCTGGAGAGGTTGTGGAGAAAGGGGAACCCTCCTCCACTGCTGGTGGGAATGTAAACTGGTACATCCACTCTGGAAAGCTATCTGGCACTTTCTAAGACAATTAGGAATAGTGCTTCCTCCAGACCCAGCTATACCACTGCTAGGTATATACCCAAAGTTCGTTCAAGTACACAAAAGGGATACTTGCTCAACCATGTTTATAGCAGCTTTATTTGTCATAGCCAGAACCTGGAAACAACCCAGATGTCCATCAACGGAGGAATGGGTACAGAAATTGTGGTATTTTTACACAATGGAACACTACTTAGCAATCAAAAAAAGGAGGAAATCATGAAATTTGCAGGCAAATGGTGGGATCTAGAAAAGATCATTCTGAGTGAAATATCCCAGAAGGAGAAAGACAAACACGGGATATACTCACTAATATAGACCTATAAGATATGATAAACATAATGAAATCTATACACCTAAAAAAGATAATGAATTGAGCGGACATGGGGTAGGATGATCAATCCTCGTTTGGAAAGACAGATGGGATGTGCATTGAACGTATGACAGGAGTCTACTGAGCACATCTGAAAGACTCTAACTAGCAGTGTTTTCAAAGCAAAGACTCATGACCAAACCTTTGGAAGAGTACAGGGAATCATAAGAAAGAAGGGGAGTTAGTCTGATGGGGAAAGGATAGGAGCTCCACAAGGACCAAATATATCTGGGCACAGGGCCTTTTCTGAGACTGACATTCAACCAAGGACCATGTATGGATATAACCTAGAACCTCCACTCAGATGTAGCCTGTGGTAGCTCAGTAACCAATTGGTTTCCCAAAGTGAGGGGAACAAGGACTATTTCTAACAGGAACTAAATGACTGGCTCTTTGGTCTCCCCACCCCCGAAGGGAGGAGCAGTCCTGTTAGGCCACAGAGGAGGTTCTTTGCAGCCAGTCCTGAAGATACCTGATAAAACAGGATCAGATGAATGGGGAGGAGGTCCTCCCTATCAGTGGACTTGGAAAGGGGCACAGTGGAGATGAGGGAGGGAGGGAGGGACTGGGAGGGAATGACGGATCGGGACACGGCTGGGATACAGAGTTAATAAAATGTAACTGATAAAAACATAATAATAAAATAAAAAAAGAATCATTTTAAATGGTATCAAGGAGTTAAATTATATATATGTATAATATTCATAATATATGTACATAAGATATATTATAGGAAACATATTTACTAATCAATTTTTGATTAAAAAAAAGTCATTGAGGACTGTTTCCACATTTAAAAACATTTGGTTAGTTGTGACAGCAAAATATCTTTTGAATTTCTGCTATTTTAAAATCCCAAAGAAGATATCAGAAGATGGAAAGATCTCCTATGCTCATGGATTGGTAGGATTAACATAGTGAAAATGGCCATTTTGACAAAAACAATCTATAGATTAAATGTAATTCCCATCAAAATAGCAACACAATTCTTTACAGACCTTGAAAGAAAAATTCTCCACTTCACATGGAGAAACAAAAAGACCCAGAATTTGCAAAACAATCCTGTACAACAGATCATCTTGAGGTATCTCCATCTCTGATCTCAAGCTGTACTACAGAGCAATAGCAATAAAAACTGCATGGTATTTGCATGGAAACAGAAAAGAGGATCAATGGAAGCATATAGAAAACCCAGAAATAAACTCACACATCTATGAATGCTTGATTTTTGACAAAGAAGCCAAAACCATTCAATGGAAAAAAAAGACAACGTCTTCAACAAATGGTGCTGGTCCAATTGGTTGTCTAAATGCAGAAAAATTAAAGTAGATCCATATTTATCACCCTGCACAAAACTAAAGTCCAAGTGTATCAAGGACATCAACATAAATTAGACACATTAAATCATTTAGAAAAAAAAAGTAAAAAAGATCCTAGAACTCACTGGCACAGGAGACTACTTCCTGAACAGAACACCAACATCACAGGCTCTAAAAGAAATAATTAATAAATGGGACCTCATGAAACTGAAAAACTTCTTTAAAGCAAAAGACATTGTCATCAAAACAATACAACAGCCTACAGATCGGGAAAGGATCTTCACAAACCCTGTATGTGACAGAGGGCTAATATCTAGTATATATAAAGAACTCAAGAAGTTAAAAAACTACAAATGAAGTAATCCAATTAAAAAAATGTGGCATGGAGTTAAACAGAGAACTCTCTGTAGAGGACTGTAGAATGGCAAAAAAAAAAAAAAAAAAAAAAAAAACACTTAAAGAAATGTTCAAAGTCCTTAGCCATCAGATAGATGCAAATCAAAATGACCCTGAGATTTCACCTTACACCTATGAAAATAGCTAAGATCAAAAATTCAAGTGACAACACATGCTGGAGAGGTTGCAGAGAAAGGGGAACCCTCCTCCACTGCTGGTGAGAATGTAAACTTGTGCAAGCACTTTGGAAATCAATTTGGCGTTTTCTCAGACAACTAGGAACAGCACTTCCTCAAGATCCAGCCATACCACTCCTAGGCATATATCCAAAAGATGCTCAGGTACACAAGGATATTTGCTCAACCTTGTTTGTAGCTGCTTTATTCGTAATAGCCAGAACCTGGAAACAACCCAGATATCCCTCAGTGGAGAAATGGATACAGAAATTGTGGTACTTTTACACAATGAAATACTTCTCAGCGATTAAAAACAAGGAGATCATGAAATTTACAGGCAAATGGTGGGACCTAGAAATGATCATTCTGAGTGAGGTATTCCAAAAGCAGAAAGACACACATGGTATACACACTCTTATATAGACCTATAAGATAGGATAAATATACTGAAATCTATACACCTAAAGAAGATAAACAAGAAAGAGGACTCAGGGTAAGATGACCATTCCTCACTTAGAAAGACAAAAGGGATGGACATTGGATGTAGGAGAAAACAAGTAACAGGACAGGAGCCTACCACAGAGGGCCTCTGAAAGACTCTACCTAGCAGTGTATAAAAGCAGATATTAAGAGTTAGTAAGATCTGGAGAGGACAGGTGTTCCACAAGGACCAAATATATCAGGACAGAGGGGTCTTTCATGAGACTGCTTCTCTAACCAAGAACTATGTATAGATATAACCTAAAACCCTTGTTCAGATATAGCCCATCGTAGCTCAGTATCCAAATGGGTTCTCTAGTAAGAGGAACAGGGACTATTTCTGACATGAACTCAATGGCAAGCTCTTCAACCCCCCCCCGCCCACGAGGGAGGAACAGCCTTGCTAGGCCACAGAAGAGGACATTGCAAACAGTCATGAAGAGAACTGATAAGCTAGGGTCAGATGGAAGGGGAAGAGGTCCTCCCCTATCAGTAGACTTGGAAAGTGGCAGGGAGAATATGAGGGAGGGAGGGTGGGATTTGGAGGGAATGAGGGAAGGGGCTATGGCTGGGATACAAAGTAAATAACCTGTGATTAATATAAAAAATTAAAAAATTTTAAAAAAGAAAAAAATGTCCCAGTCTCTTAACTTATTATGTTCAAAAGTAATTTACTTTATTTAATTACATATAAATTAACTCATTGTTAAATAGTTGGGAGCAATATTGGCCAGAAATTATAGGAAAAATGGAAATATATTACTAGTGCTGAGTGATTACAGTCTTAGGCTGGACCAATAGGAAGCTAATGCAAGTTAAATTGTGGGGGAAGTTGTAAAGCTTATAAAAGTAATATTATTCATTAAAAAGGCAAAATTATTTATGGAAAAGTGGTGATCACTTTAAATATAAAACCTGTCAAAAAAGAAAATAAGAAACTCTAGCTTAAAGCATATGAATTCTGTCACTACTCAAGTATTCATTTTGTGACAAAATTTCAAACTTTCATTCATTTGACTTTGAAACAGGCCTTTTTATCTTGAAAGGCTTAACTTTAAAGGATAAAACTTATAACAACCTCTTTCTCTTTTCTCATATATCCCCTGACCCATCTTTCAAAAAAGGTGTGCATGATACCTTTCTATTAAAAATCTTTAAAGGATTTCCTATAACCTTTCAGATTAATTTGAAAATTTTAGACAGGCATTTGTTTTCAAAATGTTCTAAGGCCTAACCTTTGCGAAATTCTTGCTACCTTACCCTCAAATATGTACAAATAAAGATGTCTGTAGTGCTTAAAAAGACTTTTTATTGTTTCTTGTTTTTATGCACTATGCATATGTTGGGAAATTTTCTCTCCAGCTAATAATCCGCAAAGAGACAGTTTAAGCAATAAACCTTTTTATTCAATCTAGAAAATTTTCCATGGCCTTCCGTTCTGGGTAAAGTACTGCCTAGGTACTTTTTGGTCAAAAATAAAAATAAAGACATTGTATTACTTTAAGTGCAAGTAGAGATAATTGAATAAAGGGTAAAAATAAAACCTTTATAAAGTTAAATAATATATCTTTACAGTAGAGCTGAAAGGAATACCTATATCATTTACACAGTCAGAATATCCCCAACATGAGAAATTTCCACAGGGTAAGTTGGCCATATTGTCAGTGTGGAAACTTTTTTTGGAAAGCCATTCCATAGAATAAATTACAGGTAATCTCAGCAGGAAATCAGAACAACAATTTCCTCCACAGTAACAAGGAACTGGTCACTCGTTCAAGTGAATTAAAGATACCAAAAACTTTTGTTATGGATATTATTGTATAATTTCTTTATTTATACTGAAGTTTATGAATTAACTGATACGAATATTCTAATATCCTTTCTCCAAGGACTTCACATTCAATTGGAAGGTTTGTTTAATTGACTTTCAATCCACTCCTACCATTTACAGGAGGAAATGGCACCTAACTCAGCCTCTAGCTATTACACCAATTATTCACTCATAAGAATGTTAATTGCTAATAAGTTTTTAAAGATATGTTTTCTTTGTGTGATAGAGTACATGGTGTAGGAAGAAGAATGGCAGCCTCCCAAGTTGCTGCCAAAAGGACTTCAGTGGCTGGAGAAAGGGGGTCTTTGTATAGGAAAGCTCTACTACCAATCTGACAGAGGACTCGTATACAATATATATAAAGAACTAAAGAAGCTGAAAAGTAACAAACCAAGTAATCCACTTAAAAAATGGGGAACAGAGCTAAACAGAGAACTCTCTGTAGAGGAATATCGAATGGCAGAGAAGCATTTAAAGAAATGCTCAACCTCATTAGCCATTAGTGAAATGCAAATCAAAACAACCCTGAGATTTCACCTTACACCCATGAGAATGGCCAAGATCAAAAACTCAAGTGACAGCACCTGCTGGAGAGGTTGTGGAGAAAGGGGAACCCTTCTCCACTGCTGGTGGGAATGTAAACTTGTACAACCACACTGGAAATCAATCTGGTGCTTTCTGAGACAACTAGGAATAGCGCTTCCTCAAGATCCAGCCATACCGCTCCTAGGCATATATCCAAAAGAGGCTCAAGTACAAAAAAAGGACATTTGCTCAACCATGTTTTTAGCAGCTTTATTTGTAATAGCCAGAAGCTGGAAACAGCCCAGATGCCCCTCAACTGAAGAATGGATGCAGAAACTGTGGTACATCTATACCATGGAGTATTACTCAGCAATGAAAAATAAGGAAATCATGAAATTTGCATGTAAATGGTGGGACCTGGGAAGGATCATCCTGAGTGAGTTGTCCCAAAAGCAAAAAGACACACATGGTATATACTCACTCATATAGACATACAACATAAGACAAACCCACTAAAATCTGTACATCTAAAGAAACTAAGCATGAGAGAGGACCCTAACTAAAACGGTCAATCCCCATCCTGAAAGGCAAAGAGGATGGACATCAGAAGAAGAAGAAAACAGGAAACAACCTAGGAACCTTCTACAGAGGGCTTCTGAAAGCCAGAAGAAGGAAACAGGAAACAAACTAGGAACCTACCACAGAGGGCCTCTGAAAGCCTCTGCCCTACAGACTATCAAAGCAGATGCTGAGCCTGATGGCCAACTGTCGGGCAGAGTGAATGGAATTTTATGTAAGAAGTGGGAAATAGCAAGAGCTGGAGAGGACAGGAACTCCACAAGGAGAGCAACAGAACAAGAAAATTTGAACACAGGGAACTTCTCAAAGACTCATACTCCAACCAAGGACTATTCATGGAGATAACCTAGAACCCCTGCACAGATGTAGCCCATGGCAGTTCAGTGTCCAAGTGGGTTACATAGTAATTGGAAGAGGGACTGCCTCTGACACAATCTGATTGGCCTGCTCTTTGATCACCTCCCCCTGAGAGGGGAGCAGCCTTACCAGGCCACAGAAGATGACAATGCAGCCATTCCTGATGTGATCTGATAGACTAAGATCAGAAGGAAGGAGAGGAGGACCTCCCCTATCAGTGGACTTGGAGAGGGGCATGCATGCAGAAAGGAGAGGAAGGGTGGAATAGGGAGGGGAGGAGGGAGGGGCTTATGGGGGGATACAAAATGATTAAAGTTTAATTAATTAATTAATAATAATAATAATAATATTAATAATAAAAGAGTAGCACAGATTGACCTAATGAGACAATGCCTACTTTGTAAAACAAGGAGAAAAACTCATTTGTAATCCTGAAAGGCTCACAGATGAAGCCCAGGAATGTGACTTGGACCTTGACCGATGAAACTTTTAACCAGCCATGGGACAGTTGAAGCACGGTGATTGGTACTACCAGCAGGATTATCTGGTGTTTGGGCTGTGGAACACTTAGTGGACCCCAGACATTTGGACTACATTTAGCAAGTGAAACTGTTACTGTTAGCAGAGCATGGCAGTTGAACTATGGGTGAATGGATCTAATGAAAATCTATATGGTGGTTGAGCTATAGCAGGTGGAACAGTTAGGAGGATCCAGACAGTTGGGCTTTGTTTAGCAAGAGACTGTTAGCCACCTAGGAACAATTGAACTAAGGAAAGTTTAATTGTTAGCACATAATCCAGTGACTGGTTTACAGTAGGTGAAACAGTTAGGCTATGTTGGATTATGGTGGACAGACTACAGCAACATCTGGTGCTTAGGCTGCAGCTGGCAGAATGTTATATGGACCACAATGCACATGGATTATTTATGTGAGAGGGTGCTGGACAGTTAGAAACCTATCAGAGGATGAAGATGGCAAGTGACAGGCATAACAATTCAAATCCATTGGACCCTAGGCTTTTGCAATTAAGCATCATGTCACATTTTACCACTGAGATATGCCCACTGGACATTTAGTCATGTCCCATGACTAAAGTATGGAAAAAATAAAACCTGTCTTCAACCTTTCATTTAATAATTATAAAAAAAATTACTGTAGACTAGAATTCTACTGTAACCAAAAGTAACATCTTTTTATGTGAGTTCAAGACCAACCTACTACATAATGAGTTACAAGACAGCCAGAGCTATAAAGTAACCCTTATCTCAAAGCAAACAAACAAACAAAAATTCCAAAGCTATAGGGTAGTACTCTGTTTAGAAATGGAATTGTAAAACGTTGTGAACATTATATTTTTTACTTGTTCGATGGGTTAAGAAAGGTGGGAGAAAGAAAGTTATATAGGTGTGTTGCTTGTATGTTGTAGAAAATTTCAGCTTATGCATTCCCTTACATTTGTGTGCATACTGTTTGACTTTTCAAATTCAAACGTGTATACATACACATACATTAACTATATATACACGTATAAGAGCATATGAGTCAAAAGGAGCAATAACTTGCCTCAAGACACTGAAGAAGTTACCCCTGTAATAAAATACATCAATGCAACTGTCAATGCAACTGTCATCCTGTCATTAACCAGGTAATAAAATACCTGCTGATGTCTTAGAGTAAATATATTCCCAAAGTGTGTGATTATCACTGGTTTATATTTCTAAAATATTTCCATTATTTTCTAAAGGAAAACATTAATTCAGTTCTTTATATATTTTGAATATTAGTACTCTGTTATATATAGGGCTGGTAAAGACCATTTCCCAGTCTGTAGGCTGGCATTTTATTCTGAATGTGTCTAACAGCGTCCTTTGCTTTACAGAAGTTTTCAGTCTCATGAGGTCCCATTTATTTATTGTTGATCTTAGAGCCTGTGCTGTTGGTGTTCTCTTCAGTAAGTTGCCTCCTGTGCCAAAGAGGTCAAGGCTCTTGCTTACTTTTTCTTCTAATAGATTTAGTGTGTCTGGTTTTATGTTGAGGTCTTTGATCCACTTGGACTTTAGTTTTGTGTAGGGTAATGAGAATGGATCTATTTACATTTGTCTACATGAAGACATTCAATTACACCGGCACCATTTGTTGAAGATGTTATCTTTTTTCTGTTGTATGGTTTTGGCTTCTTTGTCAAAAATCAAGTACCATAGGTTTGTGGGTTTACTTCTGGGTCTTCATTTCGATTCCATTGATCCAACAGTCTGTTTCTATGCCAGTACCATGCCATTTTTATTACTGTTGCTCTATAGTACAGCTTGCATGGATGAAAACACCTCCAGAAGATCTGTTATTGTACAAGATTGTTTTAACAGTTCTGGATTTTTTTTATTTTTTCCATATGAAAATGAAAATTGTTCTTTCAAGGTCTGTAGAAAATTGTGTTGGGATTTCGATGGGCATTGCATCGAATCTATAGATTGCTTTTGGCAGGGTGACCATTTTCACTATGTTAATCCTATTGATCCATGAGCATGGATGATCTTTCCATCTTCTCATATCTTCTTCAATTTCTTTCTTCAGAGACTTGAAGGGTTTTTTTTTTTTTTTTTCATACACTTATGTGGTTAAAATCACACCAAGATACTTAATGTTACTTGTGGTATTGTGAAGGGTGTTGTTTTCCCTATTTTCTTTCTCAGCCCTTTTGTCTTTTGTATACAGGAGGGCTTCTAATTTTTTTTTGGGGGGGTAACTTTGCTGAAGGTGTTTATCAGCCGAAGGAGTCCTCTGGTAGAATTTTTGGGGTCACTAATATATACTATCATATCATCTGTGAATAGTGATACTTTGACTACTGTCTTTCCAATTTGTATCCCCTTGATCTCCAGTAGTTTTCTTATTGCTCTAGTTAGGACGTCAAGTACTATGTTGAAGAGATATGAAGTCAGTAGGCAGCCTTGCCTTGTCCCTGATTTCAGCAAGATTCATTTAAGCTTCTCTCTGTTTAGTTAGATATTGGCTCTGTCTGGCCTTACTTTATCTTGCCTTAACTATGTTTTGGTATGTGTCTTTTATCCCTGAGCTCTTCAAGTCTTTAATAATGAACAGATGTTGGATTTTGTTGAATGGTTGTTTTGTTGTTGTTGTTGTTTTGTTTTGGCATCACAGGAAATGATCATGACACCAAAAAAACCAAGTAATCCAAGTAAAAAATGGGGTGCAGACTTAAACAGAAAATTCTCAGTAGAGGATTATCAAATGTCGGATAAACACTTAAAGAAATGTCAACATCCTTAGTCATAAATCAAAACGACCCTGAGATTTCACCTTACACCCATAAGAATGGCCAAGATCAAAAACTCAATTGAAAACACACGCTGGACAGATTGTGGAAAAAGGGAAACCCTCCTCCATTGCTCGTGGGAATGTAAACTTACACAACCACTTTGGAAATCAATCTGGTACTTCCTCAGAAAATGAGGAATAGTGTACCTCAAGATCCAGCTATAGCATTCTTAGGCAAATATCCAAAATATGCTCAACTATATGACAAGAACATTTGCTCACCTATGTTCATAGTAGCTTTATTTTTAATAACCAGAATCTAAAAACAATCTATATGTACTTCAACGGAGGAATGGATATAGAAATTGTGGTACATCTACACAATAGAATACTACTCAGAAATTAAAAACAAGGAAATCATGAAATTTGCAGGCAAATGGATGCAACTGGAAAAGATCATTCTGTGTGGGGTAATTCAGAAACAGAAAGACACACATGTTATATACTATCCTATAAGTGGATATTAGATATATAATATATGATAAACATACTAAAATCTAAAGTACTAAGGAAGCTAAAAAACAAGGAAGATGCTAAAGAAGGTGCTTAATCATCATTCTGAAGGGCAAATAGGATAGATATAGAAAGTGGGAGAAGACAGAGAACAGGAGAGGAGCCTAGTACAGATGGCCTCTGAAAGACTATCCAGCAGGGTATCAAAGGAGTTGCTGAGACTCATAGTCAAATTTTGAGCAGAGTGTAGGGAACCTTATGGAAGAAGAGGAAGATAGAAGGATGAGGAGGGGATAGGAGTTTATCACGGAGATTAACAGAGCCAAAAACTTGGTCCCAGAGAATCTTGAAGAGAGTGATACTGGAATCAAGGACCATTCATGGAGAGTTCCTAGACACCCTGCTCAGTTGTAGCCCATAGGCAGCTCAGTTTCCAAAAGGGCCACCTAGTAAGGGTAGTAGGGGCTGTCACTGACATGAACTCAGAGGTTGCTTCTTTGATTACCTCCCCTGGGACCTGCACCCTTACCAGGCCACAAGCCGCAGAGGAAGAAGATACAGCCAGTCCTGATGAGACCTGATAGGCTAGGGTCAGACAGAAGGGAAGGAGGACCTCTTCTATCAGTGGACTAGGGGAGGGACTTAGTGGGGTAGAGTGAGGGAGGTTGGGACTGGGCAGAGACAAGGGAGGGAGCTACAGCAGGTACACAAAATGAATAAAATATGATAATAAATAAACAAATAAATAAATAAATAAATAAATGAAACACATTAACAGTATCTTTTCATGCACTCAGCCTGCCAATATTTGGCAAACACTACCCTATTTTCTCTAACATTGACTTCTCTTCAGCTTTTTCACTTAGCATAATGTTCTTAAGGATTATTTATGCAGTAATATACATAAGATCTTCATTCAACATTATGCATTAAATTGTTCCTTTCCATCAATATACTCCACTTGGCTTATAAAGAGAATTTGGGTAATTTCTACCTTCTGATTACTATTACTACTGCTGTAATGCTATAAACTTGAACAATTTTACATGTGAAACTGTTTTACATATCCCTCTATCGCTTATAGCTTTACAATATGTCCTTAATTTGTCTTCTTTTCATTAGTCCAGTTTCCATTATCCAGATGAGTTTATGGCTTTCCTCATAGCATTCACCTTAAAAGTTGAAGGCAAGAGCAAATATTTCTCATCGTTCCCACCACAATTATCTCCTTAAAATATTCACTTACTGTACTCTTCACTCCACCTTTTCACTTATTACTCGAGGAACAATCCAAGGTCTTTGATGATACTTTATCCCTTCTATATTTCCTTTCCTGTAGTATGTTTCTCTTCCCTCAGTCTTGTTTTTTAAGCTGATGTCTCACTTAAAACAAATTTTATGAGCCTAGAAACGGGCACCGATATTACATAGAAAACTGACTATGAGAAAAAAATAAAAATGAAGAAGACTGACAATATTTTAACCATGGTACAAAGATTTATCATTAACAGAACTGAGATTTATGCAATGTTTCTTTCTTTTCAATGAAAAAAGAATACTACATTTAGCACAATTTTTCTTTCACAGATTGGTAGTCATACCTTGCCTGGGTATGAGAATCACAAAGAGGCAATTCTTTCTTGTTAAAATTTTTGATAATCTATTGATGGTTTGATTGGCAAAGTTAGGTAGTGATGTGGATATTCTTCTTTGTAGTTGAATTGAAATGCAGCTTAATTTAAATGTCATCAAAATGAATTTTTAAAAAGAGAAAAACTTGCAATGATCTCATTTTGGCACATCATAATTACATCTTTCATATTATTCCTTCCTTTCAATTTTATAGGTAGAAAAGTGTAATTTATTCATATGTTTCCACCTTTTAAATGAGAACAAAGTTATCACACAGGAAGTAAAAAGTTAAGTCAAAGAAGTAGCCAATTTATATTCCCAACAAAACTTATCCCTAGCTTATCATACTACTATCTGACCGTTCCTTCCACAGTATCATAACCGTGATGGTAAAAATTGAAAATAAACTGTGATCAAGGGGTGTGGAGTCATGCTTAGAATCTTTTAACACATCATGCACACTGCAATCTCATAGTTCAGTCTTGCAGGAAAAATCATTACAACCTACTCCAAATACGTATCTATTTTATAACTCAAATGAAGAGAATTTATCCAATGAGCCATCAATTTTGTAGTGGCTAAAGGAAATTTTTGAGGCACATCTTAGAATAACATTTCTTCATCATGAGGATAATGGTTAATCTTAATTCATCAAATGTAATTTATGTTGGCTCACATTCTGCCATAAAATAAGCAATATATAACTAGGTCTTTTCTGGAATAACATTGACAAAGACAGAGTGGATTACGATACAGCAGTAACTATCAGAAGATTTTTATCTAGCAAGAGTTATGAAACTTGAATTTTAAAACTTGTCTGTCCATAATATTCCAAGCTGTGTGATTAAACATATTAATCGTTGAGTAGTGACTGCAGTCCACATTACTGTAGTGATGACTGGGACTAAAATAGCTATAGTTTGTTGCTAAGTGTCACAGACATAGTAAATGAGAGAACTGGAACAGAATGTGTCACAGATGTTACTATTACATTTTAATGTTATCCCTGAGGTCCCACTCCCCATTTCATACATGATGAAAGAGATGAGGTAATCTAAGTGTTTACAGCAAACAGGATTTGGTGCATAAGGATTTGGGGAGATTATAGCACCCTTAAGCATAAGGGGATATCCAAAAGTGTTTGGAGAGGTTAGTATTGCCCAGGAGCACCGACAACCTAATGAACTTGTTGCTATAGTCATGTGTTCATTGTGACAACAACAATGCAGTTAATTTTCCTCATGCAAAATGTTCCTCATCTTCCTTTGCAATACAATCTTCATCCTCTCATCCAGAGGTAATCATTGATGTACTTTGCTTTAATAGATTACTTTTAATTTCCAGGTTATCTTAGATAGGGCCATGCAGTACAGCTTCATTTACTTATCTTCTGTTTACTAGTATCTAAATGTTGACTATCATAGTGCTTTTTATTTATCAGCAGCATAGTGCCTCGATTAACAAACATAGCATCATTTTAACGGATCTTTTGGTTACTGAATATTATCTGGGTAGAAATGTATTTTCAAACTGTCATTCCTCAGATTGTAAGTATTATGTTAGTATATCTATCCTTGGATTATATTGTGTTAGCAAGTTTGAGTTTAAAAATTGGTTTTAAGTTGCTAGAATTAGTTTCATTAAAAATATTCTTTAGTGGGGTATGATGGTGCACACCTTTAGTTCTGGTACTCAGGAGAAAGAGCCAGGCAGATCTCTCTAAGTTTTGAGGCCACCGTGGCCTACAAAGCAAGTCCAGGACAGCCAGAGCTACACAAAGAATCCCTTTCTTAGAAAAAAAAAATGCTTTAATGAATTCTTGCTTAAGACAGAATTTCTAGTAATTTCTGAAATGGTCTGAAACATGCTTATGCCATTTGGTGCTATGTATTTATTTGACGTGGCCTGGAGCTTACCAAGTAGGCTAGATTGTTTAGCTAGTGAGCCTTAGTGGTCTGTTTGTCTCTACTTCACCAATGCTGTGATTACAGGCACATGATACCACATTCAGGTTCATTTTGTTTTGTTTTTTAATGTGGCCTCGATGTATCAAATTGTAAAATGAATTTATGTATGATTTATGATCAGTAAGTGTTTTTCTTAATATCCTTTTTATAGTCTTAAATAACCACAGTCACAGAAAATGTCTTGGGTAGAATGAGGCTACAAGTAGAAAAGCTTAAGAAGCTCAGATGCAATAGACAATCTATTTCTTGATTTTCACATGTTCAGAGGTTGCCTCTGTTTCTTCACTTATAGCCTTAAAAAAATATTGCACCAATCTGACTTTGTTTCACTTGCCATATCTCCTTCTCTTACTGTCTTACTTCATTCTGTCCCTGTGAGAACCTTTGTGATTGCTTTGGGATTGTAGGCCATAATACTTTTCTCAAATTAGGATACTTGAAAGACATGTTTATGTCTTCTTTACAGTCAAAGAAAACATAATCACATAATCATAGGTCCTGAAGTTTGAGATTTACATATCTTTAGAAGTAACATTATTCCTACCATTCGATATATAATGTTAGTGTTATGAAATGAATTTTAAAATAAAATCCTCACTTTTTACTTCTGTGGAAATTAACACAAAAATTGTATTACTTCTACTTCAACTTTTTTCTTTGCATATTTTCCTTTTAAAATTTCTTCTCTCATATATTACAACCCACTGAGCTCTACTATTTATCATCACATTATATCCAGTCTGCATTGTTCCACATGGCATATCACGAATGAGATTTGTATTAGTCCTCTGGCCAAAGAAGTTGGGTATGTTCCCAATCTCAACTTACTTACTATATGTTTGTTACTTTTTCAGTACAAATCATTAAAGGGAATTAGCAGTGCAAGATGAAGGATGTTGAAACAAATTCTTACTTCTTTAGTTTGAACAAACAGTATTTAGAATTCTACTATATATGTGCTAACTCTCCTTTGTTTATTCAACTATTTATTGATATAATTTTGTACTTAAAGATGTTAATTGTAAAGCTAGTTCTAACTTATAAATTTTGTTGCTTAAAATTGTGCTAACTTTAATCACTTGGGCTCTTTCTGTTGACTCCTGTGTGTTTCACTTAGGACATATTATCATCATTCTGTTTTTCAGATTTTCTTTACTCTCTAGTTCGTTAGAATATTATGCTCTCCCAAATACCTGTTTCATGTTCTAGTACAAGCCACCTTAGTAATGATTCTTCGTTCTTCTAATAGGAATGTGTCAAAAAGACCCCCAAAACAATTGAAAAAAAAAACTTACAGTGATAAAACTTTTGAAAAAAATTATGAAAAAAGCTTAATAACAATTTATTAGCAAAATTTTATTAAGCTTACAATAAATACCTGAGCAGCGACAGTTTTAAACACATATATATATATATAAATTACTGAATAAATATCACATGACAAGGATAAATAGGTTATTTTATTGAGAAAATAATATTAGAAATCAAGAACTAGGGTACTAGGTTGTCTGTTTGGTTCTTAGGTGCGACTCTTTATGGATCTTCTCAGTTGAAACAGGAAGAAAGTATACATATGTATACTAAATGGTGCTTTTAATATTATCTATGAATACTTATGTATATAATTGTCATTATCATTGTTAATTGAAACATAAGCTATACTTATGGTGTTCAACTAAATTAGTCTAATATTCTGCTTCTTTTGTGTTTATAATTTCCCCTACCTGCTGTGAGAAACAACCTTCTTATGAGCTATCATTTCTTTGCTCATTTCTTAAGTTCAAGTATAGACACACACACATACAGTTTCAGAATTATTAGATTAGATCTCTATTGGTTGGAAAAATGTTAATTGATAAAGTGTAGCATTTGTAAAACTTCTTTTGTGTTTAATTTTATAATCTCCATTTATTTCCACCCATCTTTTTGCTCTTGTCAGTAGAATTGATTATGTGTGTAATGAGTTTACATAATATTGTTTCAATCTGGATTTTCTATTCTTGCTTCAATTTAAACAGATTCAGCAGTATGATAGTAACTTCATCTATGTAGTTTTCATTTAAAATGTATTTTTTCATTAAAATTCCAATTTTCTGTCTTCCATGCCCCCTTCTCAAATGTATTTACCTTTTTAAATGTAGAATATATTAACATTAGTTTAAATAGCAATTTTCATAATTTATTTATTTACTCACTTTACATTCTAATCATAGTCCCCTCCTTCCTCTCCTCCTGGTCCTACCTTCCCTCTCTTTCCCTACTACCTCCTTCTCCTACCCCTCAGAAAAGAGAAACATAAACACACACACACACACACACACACACACACACCAGTACATTAAGTCACATCAGGACTGAGTCCATCCTCTGGTAGCCTGGCAAAGCATCCCACCAGGAAGAAATGATCAAAAAGCATACAACAGAGTCATTGTCAGAGAAAGTCCCTGCTTCCATTTCTAGGTAAACCAAATAAAGACCAAGATGACCATTAGCAATATATATGTAGGGAACCTAGATCCAGTCTATGCATGGTCCTTGGTTGGTCCTTCAGTCTCTGCAAGGCCTCTTGAGTCCAGTTCAGTTAGCTCTAAGTCTTCTTGTAGAGTTTCTGTCTACTCCACGTCCTTCTCGTCCTTCTCTCCTTCCCCCATAAACTGACTCTCATAGAAGTACCCCAGTATTCTGCTCAATGTTAGGCTGTGAGTCTCAGCATTTTGATTCTCTGCTGGGTGGAGTCTCTCAGAGGATAGTTATAGTAGGCTCCCATCTAAGCATAGCAAAGTATCATTAATTCATGGGTTGGCTCTCTCCCATGGGGTGGATCTCAGGTTGGGTATTGGTTTACAGTCCCTCACTATCTGTTCTATCTTTATCACTGAATATCTTGTAGACAGGGTCAATTTTGAGGAGAGGTTTTTGTGGGTAGTTTGATGTTCCCTCCCTCCAATATTAGTCCTGTCTAGTTAGACCGTGTCCTCTTCAATCTCCATGAGCACTGTTACTACAAGACTCAGCTGGAGTCACCCCATATGCTGTCAGGAGCCTACCCTGTTGTAGGTCTCCAACTTGTCTCAGAGATGCCCCTTTCCTTGGTTTTCTCTTTTCTCTGCAAGCCCTCTGTTCTCAAGCACCAGCTCTTCCCACATCTGATCCCCACCCTCATTTTCGTCAGTACTCCTCTTATCCTGTTCCCTCTCTTCAACCACTTCCACTGTCTATTCTATTTACCCTTCTGAGTGAGAGTCAAGCATCCTGCCTTGGGCCCTCCTTGTTACTGAACTTCTTTGGGTCTGTGAACTGTAGTATGGTTATCCTCCACTACATGCCTAATATCTGCGTATAAGTGAATACATTACTTTTGAGATAATTTCCTCATCTCTAATTTTTCTGCTTCCTTTTGGTCACAATTCTCTTTTCATTCTGTTCTGCAAGTTATTTGCAAGTTGATTAGTAGTTAGCAGATTCAAATGGTTCATAGAAACATATCTGCTGTAGTAAATAAAAATGAGTGTTAGGCTATATATTATTTATTATTATTAGCTCTATATTATTTTGCTGATATTATTTGACTCGCTGTTACAACTAACAAGACACAGACACCTGTGAGATTTTATCATTGCCATATTACGTTGGTCAGGCCAGATATTTTTACTTACATTATCTCAATATCCTCACCATCCATTTCCCAGCTTCCATCTGATGCCATCCACCTATATGGGCTAACTTACATCCAGAATCCCCAAATACTTGCTTGTACTCTTGATCTGGGCCTTTTCACACCATTATAGGAGTCCTTCTTCCTGGCCCACATAGTTTCATCTTCATGCTAATCCAATGTGATGTTCTCCTTCCTCTACTCTTCTTGTCCATCTCTTTCCCATGATTCTCCTTTCCTAAAAAGCCTGGGAACCTTAGTCATGCTTATCCCTTTCTGCCCTGCCTAGGTACAGGCCATTTAGTCAGCCAATCAGGTAGGTTTAGACAACAGGAATATGTATACCTAGGCAGTAACCAGATCCTGAGGGCTAGTAGCACACATCAGAACAACCTCCAACACATATCCACAACTACAGTTGTAAATGGCGCCCTTCTATTACCTGATAATTGAATTGTAATGATTTCGCATATGTGAAGTCATTTTTTTATCTCTTCAGCAAAGTGAAACAACAATACTCTAATTGGGGTTGTGTTGATGATTATTAATATTTAATATTGATTTATCTTTCAGTTAAAGAGTGATTGCTCCTAAACCAGCTGTACATTCACCTAACCACATAGAGACTAGGATTTATTTAATTAACCTTGAGCACAATGCCGGGCAATAATTACTCCATCCTAACCCTCCAGGCCTGCATAGCTTCCTCCTATTCAGCTTTCCCAAGTTATGCTTGCTTTTTAGTCATATCTTGTATCTGATTCATTTCTCCTGGTGTTTCCTGATCCTCTCCTTTTGGATCTCTCCTCCCATTCACTTCTTTCTTCTCACCTCCAGACAGATGTTCCACCCTAATCTCTCCATTGCTCAGCATCAGTTAGTTGTTTTTATTGGCAATACAGAGACAAATGGTAACATGTTTACACAAACTTGAGGCAGGTAATGCTTAGAATGTCAGAATTGAAACCAAATAGTGGAGTAGAGACATCAGCATTTGAATGAACAAAGGTAAACTGGATACATTCCACATTATACCAACAGGGTTTTTCCTCCTATGTTACAGGGTAAAAACTGTTTCCTGATAGTAAAGCTAGAATGACTGCAGAACTCACCTCCATTGCTTTCCATCTCTTAGTCAACATTGTCTTTCCCAGTATAGTCTTGCCCTACCCATTGTCTTGACCAATAAAACATGATTGTTGCCAATATTTTTCTACTTCTTTTGTGGATTTTATTTGAAGAAAAAGTTCTGTATTGATTAATCCCTTATGAGCAAAAGGGGGAGTGCTTTTTGAAATTGAATTAGACCATATATATGTTTTTACCATTTTCTGCCCCAATTTCATCTTTTGAAAATACAGCAAGTATTATTTTGGATGAAATTATCTTTTAGGTTTGTAGATTGTACTTATTAATAGCTTTCCTGTGCTTTATTGGAATAGCCCATATAAATTTTACATCTGTACCTAATGTTGAATTAGTTTATTAATTCAATCCTTCATGTTTTCGACAATGTTACTGTGTGCCAAGCATTGTGCATTTAAATGGTCATATTTCTGTTACTGGAGAAAACAAAAATATCAATGACATTCTAAAAAATATAATTAAATTTATACAGTTGAATTTCCATAGCTATATTTACATTGTTCTAATGTAGTGGTTTTTCATTTTACTGTTTTTTTTTTTTTCAAGACAGATTTTCTCTGTGCAGTCTTGGCTGTGCTGGGGGCCTGCCTCTGCCTTCCTGATTGTTAGGATTACAGGCCTGCACCATTGATCCCTGTGCATTTCATTTATTGTTAGCTTAATTAGAGCATGGTGCAGATGAGTGTGCAATGGGCTACAGGTACATTTAGATGGTATTGATAAAATTAAGAAAATGAACATGAAAAGCCAAAAACTTTCAAAGGTTCTGATTGGACAAATACAATTACTGAAATTCACACTAGTCAACAGCTTTTCAATTTGGGATATAGACAACCAAAAAAAAAGAAAAGACTTACAGCCTTTTTGTCACTCTTGGCAATTTCTTCCCTGTGTACCTAAGTTAGTCAAACAGCAGGCTTAAAAACTGAAAACTAACTCTTTTAATTAGTGGGAAATATATGGTTCTTTCTCCTTATAGAATGAAGAAGAAAAACTAAATGAAAGTTATTTAATGTTAATATGCCTTAGAAGCGCAAATCACAAATGTAATTGAATGTTGATTATGTCCTTTAGGGACTTGTCATCAGTTAATACAGTTTAGAGTTATAATGTTAGTAAAAAGTTATATTTTAAGAAAAAGATAAAGAAAAGCATAAAAATATATTTAGTCAAAAGTAGTAATAATGGTGCTCAACATTTATTATACATTTCAAAATGACTAAAGGAGGCCTAACATGACCAATACATTGAAATAATGAATATTTTAGAAGAAAATTCTAATTGCTTTTATTTGATCCTTACAGATTTTATACATCAAATTATCATACTTGATGCCATAAATAAAACCAAATATGTATCAATTAAAACTACTGTTGAAATAACATTTGATTACAACCCAATCCATTCATTACTTTACAAATCTTCACTCCATATTGTTTAGTAATTTTAGAGGTTAAAGGTACGTTTGAAAAAGTGGAAAAGGATAGAAAGTAAGAAGAAGAAACAAGCTTAATAAAATCTTGTATTAAGAAACTTAAAATACCAAGACAACACAACAAACTACCATTTCTTAGCACTTAATTACGTCAACCAAACTATTAAGTACTTTTCTAATAATTACTTCAGAAAGCACTACAAATTAGGTAGTATTGCAATTCCTAATTTACAAAGAAGCTTCAAGTTTACAGAAGTCAGATAGCTATCTGAAATCAGATAGCTAATGTTAACCAAGACCAAGTTTGAAAATAAGGTCTGCATAGAATAATCTATTTTAAGGCCTTCCCTTTATTTCCCAAAGTCTGTACTTAACGTTTTATAGGGTGCTTAAGCATTTTAGACAAAAAAATATCATTTCTAGCTAGATATTTTTTTTCTATTGAGTGATCTTAAGTGACACTTTATACATAATATGTTAGATAATAGTTAATTCTATGGTTTTAGAGGGCTGTTTCTATAAACTCATTCACACTCTTAAAAGGTAAATAAAGTGAGCTACGATAAGACACAAATTAGAAATATGAACCATATTCTTAATTCCAGCTCTCTTTCTAGAAAGGCTTTGGTTTATACTTGACTTTTCTCTCTCATGGGACAAGAACAAGGATCTTATTACTCAAAAATTAATAAAGAAACTTTTCATAGTATCTGAGTTTGGTTGTCTCCAGAGTACTAAAAAGGTTTCTAATAAAAAGTTCTGTAGCTTTATTATTTTTTCTCTCTCTTTTTTACTTTGTAGGTTCTTCAAGGGTACTTCCCTAAACGGTCTCCTAACAATATCATCTCTGGCTCAGCTCAGCTTCTCCTGGCTCAAATGTTACCAACTGTCTTCTTTTCTCACTCTGCTAGCTCAATTCATTTTCAACTGTCTTCAGTTTTCACTGTGCTCAATCTCTTTTTTTTTCCCTCATCTTTAGTTGTACTCCATATTCTCTCTTCCTGCACCAACTGACTTCTACCAACTGTACATTACTTAATCACTCACAGCCTTTCCTGGCATTTTATATCCTCTACTGTTCCCAGCCATCCAAGAGCTAACAAACACTGAAGGACATAGAGCTCTTTAAAGCGTCAGGCACAAAAAATAAATCACACTACAAAGATTTGCCAGTTTTCTTACTTTTCTTCATGGACTAGATAATTTCTGAACTATTAATTTCATGAAGTTCCTTAATATATTTAAAGATACGAAGAAAAAGTGGGAAAGAGCCTGAAATCCTTGGCATGGGAAACAACTTCCTGAACAGAACACCAACAGTACAGGCTCTGAGAGCAACAATAAAAAAAAAAAAATGGGACCTCATGAAACTGAAAAGTTTCTGTAAAACAAAGGACATAAGAACAAAAGGACAGCCTACAGAGTAAGAAGGGGTCTTCACGAACCCTATATCTGACAGAGGGCTAAGGTCCAGAATATATAAAGAACTCAGGAAGTAAAACACCAACAAATGAAGTAATCCAATTAAAAAATGAGGTACACAGCTAAACAGACAATTCTCAACAGAGGAATATCAAATAACAGAGAAAGACTTAAAGAAATGCTCAACATCCATAGTCATCAGGGAAATGCAAATTAAAACGACCCTGAGATATCACCTTACACCCATCAGAATGGCCAAGATGAAAAACTCAAGCGATAACACATGCTGGAGAGGTTGTGGAGAAATGGGAACCCTCCTCCACTGCTGGTGGGAATGTAAACTAGGACAACCACTTTGGAAATCAATCTGGCATTTTCTCACAAAATTAGGAATAGTGCTACCTCAAGATTCAGCTATACCACTCCTAGGCATATATCCAAAAGATGTTCAAGTACACAAGGACATTTGCTCAACCATGTTCATATCAGCTTTATTCATAATAGCCAGAACCTGGAAACAACCTAGATGTCCCTCAACAGAAGAATGGATACAGAAATTGTGGTACATTTACACAATGGAATACTATTAAGCAATTAAAAACAAGAAAATCATGAAATCTGCAGGCAAATGGGTGAAACTAAGAAAGACCACCCTGAGTGAGGTAACACAGAAAGCAGAAAAAGACACATTGTATACACTCATTTATAAGAGGATATTAGCCATACAATACAGGATAAACACACTAAAATCTATACAACAGAAGCTAAGCAACAAGGAGAACCCTAGGGAAGATGCTTAATCCTCATTCAGAAGGGTAAACATTATAGACACTGGAAGCTGGAAAAGACAGAAAATAGGGTCAAAACTACCATAGAGGGCCTCTGAAAGAATCTACCCCGCAGGGTTTCAAAGTAGATGCTGAGACACTTAGCCAGCCCCTGGGCAGAGTGCAGGGATTCTTATGGAAGTAGGGGGATATAGAAAGAACTGGTTTTGACAGGAGCTTCACAAGGAGACCAACCGAACCAAAAAATCTGGGGTCTGGGGCCATACTGAGACTGATGAATCAACCAAGGACCATTCATGGAGAGAACTTAGATCTCACTGCTCAGATGTAGCCCATGTGAAGCTCAGTCTCCATGTGGGTTTCCTAATAAAGGGAGCAGGGGTAGTCTCTTGACAAGGACTCATTGCCTGGCTCATTGATCACTTCCACCTGTGGGGCGCAGCCGTGCCAGACCACAGAGGAAGACAATGCAGCCAGTTCTGATGAGACCTGTTAGGCTAGGGTCAGATAGAAGGGAAGGTGAACCTCCCCTATCGGGGAACTGGGGGAGAGGCATAGGAGAGAAGAGGGAGGGAGAGAGGGTGGATCTGGGAGGAAATGATGGAGGGGCTACAGCTAGGATACTAAATGAATAAATTGCAATAAATAATAAAGAAAAATTAAAATGATTAAAATTAAAATAAAGATAAATTTCTTTAAAATTTTAAGAAGCAACATTCTCCTTTATAAATAAAAGATTTTCAAAATGAAGTCAGGTATACATTGAAAATAATTCATTATTACTGTTATTGTTTGATAAAACATAATGCTTCTATGTCTTAAACATGGTAATGTGATTCTAAAGTTTTTTCACTGTTCTTTATCTCTTAGTGTTTACATGTTAATGTAATAACCTCCTATTTTATGTGTCAGTCTGACTGGGCTAAGAGACATCTATATCAAACTGGTGAAACACTGTTTCTGAGTGTGTTTCTGAGAATGTTTCTGCAAACATTTGTATTTGAATCAGTAGATGACATAGAGATCTTCCTTTGTTAGTTATAGATGGTCAAGTGTTCAATCTGTTAAAAGTCCAAATATTATGAAAAGACAAAAAAAAGCTATAACTTGTTTCTTGTTGAAATAAAACACTCATTGTTTCCTGCCTTTGAACTTCAGTTTGTAATCCTCAGTTCTTTGGCTTTGGACTGCAATTAAATCATCACTTATCCTCATTCCAAGGCCTTTAGATACAGACTAAATTTCTTCACCAGCTTTCTTGACTCTCCAGCTCAACAATAGAAGTTAATAGTATTTCTTGGCCTCCAAATCCCCATGAGCCAATTCCTATAAAGATCTTTATTATTTTCAATGACCATGACTTGACCTTGTTTCCTTTCCAAGCAAAGACTCGGATTTTCTTGATTGAGTAGTTGTAGAATAGTGTTCCTTTTCTTACCTCATTTCTTTATCACTTATACTTAAATCAAGTAACAACACTTCAAATTCACCGACTGTACTGTACCTCTACAACACTGAATTAGATATTGTGAACAGACACAAGCATTGTTTTTTCAATTCTATCCTAAATGTTATATATATAACATCAGCTCTCTCCATCCTTATAGGCGTCTATTGAGGCTTTGTATAGGCTGCTTCACTAAATCTCCTTAGTTTTTGGTATATGAGTACTTAAGCTTCTGTTTCAGTTAGTTTATAAAATCAATAAAGTTATAAAAAACCTAAAAGACTCTTCGAAATGCTTGATAAACTGGCTGGAATACTTAAGGGGGATTATGTAGACTCAGGGCAATCACTTCGAGGAGCCAAGTCTCTGTGGGCTTTATATTGAAAATTCGCTGAGCATTCTAGAATATTACTTGAAAGACATAATAATTTTAAAAGAATAACCAATTTAATAAAAAATATTTCATCTATGTATTCATTTATGTCTAACTATAATAATGCACATGTGTATATATGTATGCATGTATGTATGTATGCATCAAAGGTGAACTCTGGTTAATACCTCTTCTGTGTTGGGGTGAATTTATTTTTTATTTTTTATTGATTTATTATTAATTACAATTTATTCACTTTGCATCCTGGCTGTAATCTCCTCCCTCTTCTCCCAATCACACCCCCCCTCTCTGAGTGATGAATTTATTGGTTTCCTTCTAACAAGCAAAACAAGACAGAGTAAGTAAAATATCAGTTCCAAGACTAGGCAGTGAGTGTCTGATTCTCTTGCCCTTGTACCTGCTCATACTGTTGGTAGCTGTTACAAGTGACTCATGGAGTATTGAGTAAATTAGACTTCTTACATTTTGTAACATACACAGAAACAACGAGTTAAGTAATTAGTTAAAATAAAATCAAAATGTATGAAAAAATAATATAAGTTTTTATATATTCTTTTCTAAATATGATACCAAGGGCAATGCCATAAAATAAATGATTAATATATCTAACCCAATAAAGTAATGAATTTTAAGTTGTTATAAAGCATATAAAATGGTTAAAAGAAAATTAATAATTTGTGAAATTTTATTGGAAATATAGGTCATAATACCTTTGAAAGTGCTTTTTATATTAATATTATCCAAGAATATTTTTCAAAAGATTAATGAGAGTAAAACATCATAATAGCATAACCAAAAAAGGTAATTGCCCTAGAATATGCAGATTCAAAGATGTGGCATAAGGAATGCTCACTAAGATTCTATGTATCTCCCTACATTTTATAGTTTTTCTTATAATTAGATTGGGATAAGTTCAAGACTATGACTAGCTCTGGGCAATGAAATGACAGCAAAAGAGACATATGTCACTACCAGTCTGAAACAGCAATGCTTTCTTATAGCTTTTTCTTCCTTGTCTGCTACATCAATGACCTTTAAATCCCTGTGTTAATAGAGAAGTAAACAGGATCTTCAGGCATCGCTAAGAAGAGTTTCTGCACATCCAAAATGAAAATTGATTTCTGAAGAAACAGATGTTTGCTGTTATGCTATTGACTTTTAATTTTGTTGCTGATTAGCCAAGGTCTAGATCACTCTGATAAAACTGCCAACAAGCCTTTACTAGTATTTATCTACTGCTTGAAGTAAGATTATTATGGAAAAGATGTGATGTTCACTAGTGTGGAAAACTATTTTAATCATTTCTGCAACCAATTTTCAGCAAATTATGAGTATATTTAAATATGTTCATAATAGAACTTAAAAATGGTAATAACGTATATATACATACATATGAGCAACAAATATTTAGCCTATATTTTCCTTTTAATCAATTTTTCATCCTTCTATGCAAGATGCAGGACACTAGTTACTATGTATCAAAACAGTATCTTATGATGATGAAAAGTGATGGTGGCTACAATACTTTATCCCTTTGTGAATATATTCTTTATCATATGACTTTGTTATTCTGTTATTTTTAAAGGGGCAAAGTGTGCCTCTTTTTCACATTAACTGTGACCCTTTGAATTGTTGTGGGAAAAGAATATAATGGAACTGGCAGTACACCAATTACAAAAAGATTTCAGAATTGATAGAGTGCAACAGTTTGATTGCTGTTGTCCACTGTTACCTTGGAGGCATGTTCAGACTCGGACATGGTTGTCAGTAGGTAAATGAGACTTCTGATTAGGCTAATTCTTCAGCTATCTGTTGATGCATAGGCAATACTGGTCACCAGATCAGCTGAACCTCACTTATAAGAAATGATTATTTATTGTTTTATCACATAACTTTTTAGGGTATCACAAGTCATTATTGTGAAAATACATAGTTGACAACTCATTTCTATAGAAGATAACATGACCACTGTATTACTGATTTACAGGGATTAAACTCATACAATAGAATTATACAGATGCTATAATGTATGTTATATTTTCACTGATAAAAGTAGAATGTGAGAGTAGATGAGACTGTAGTAGTCTGTCTTCTTTTGAATGATTTTTCAAAATGTGCAGTAATACTTTTCCAGTTTATTGACTATTTAGTGCAGTAATATTAGAGTAGCCTGTCTTAACAGGGCAACATCTCAAAAAGAAAAAAATGTATCAAATTTATTGACAATAACAACTATTCCTATTGTAGTTAGAAATCCTTCAAGTATTTTCCAGTAGTTTCCTGGCTTTATTTTGGATTGTGTTCTAGATTCTAGTCTCTTTCCTAAATATTTTATATATATGGTCAAGTTCTCAATAATAGCCTAGATAAACTGAAACTCACATACACGTAAGAAATTATTACCTATTATTTTTTATCATTTTGGAATAATACACAGACAACATACACACACAATTGTACATTGATAAGGCAGCTATGATCTGAATACTCATTTCATTTTGGTGAGAAAGTAGGATTTATTAATACATGTAGGAGAGTTGTTTTACATTCAAAAGTACAGATTATATTGCTCCCGAAGAAGTATTTCAATGAAAAAATAAAACATCAAGTTAGGACCAGTAAAGATTATTCTCTGGGTATAAGTTAAAAATATAGTGTATAGATTTCATTATGTTTATCATATCTTAAGAGGACTTGGGGTAAAATGATCAATCCTCATTCAGAAAGACAAATGGGATGTGCATTGGACATAGGAGAAAACAAGTAACAGGACAGGAGCCTACCACAGAGGGCCTCTGAAAGACTCTACCTAGCAGTGTATCAAAGCAGATACTAAGACTCATAACCAAACCTCCAGCAGAGTGAGGGAATCTTATGAAAGATGGGGGAGTTAGTATGACATGGAGAGGATAGGAGTTCCACAAGGACCAAATATATCTGAGCACAGGGATCTTTTCTGAGACTGATACTCCACCAAGGACTATGTATGGATATCACCTAGAACCTCTGCTTGGATGTAGCCCATGATAGCTCAGTAACCAATTGGTTTCCCATAGTGAGGGGAACAAGGACTATTTCTAACAGGAACTCAATGGCAGGCTCTTTGACCTTCCCACCCCCCAAGGGAGGAGCAGTCCTGCTAGGCCACAGAAGAGGACTTTGCAGCCAGTCCTGAAGATACCTGATAAGGTAGAGTCAGATGGAAGGGGAGGAGGTCCTCCCCAATCAGTGGACTTGGAAAGGGGCAGGGAGGAGATGAGGGAGGGAATGAGGGAGTGGGATACAGTTAATAAAATGTAACTAATCATCCTGAGTGAGATGTCCCAGAAGAAGAAAGACACATACAGTATATACTCTCATATAGACATATAATATAGGATAAACCTACTAAAATCTATATATCTAAAGAAACTAATCAAGAGAGAGGACCCTGACTAAAATGCTCAATCCCCATCCCGGAAGGCAAAGAAGATGGACACTAGAAGAAGAAAACAGGAAACAAGATAGGAACCTACCACAGAGGGCCTCTGAAAGGCTCTGCCCTATCACAGCAGACGCTGAGATTTATGGCCAACTGTTGGGCAGAGTGCATGGAATCTTATGTAAGAAGTGGGAAATAGTAAGATCTGGAGAGGACAGCAACTCCACAAGGAGAGCAGCAGAACCAGAAAATTTGAACACAGGGAACTTCCCAGAGACTCAAACTCCAACCAAGTACCAAGCCTGGAGATAACCTAGAACCCCTGCACAGATGTAGCCCAGGGCATTTTAGTGTCCAAGTGGGTTACATAGTAATGGGAAGAGGGACTGCCTCTGACATAATCTGATTGGCCTGCTCTTTGGTCACCTTCCCTTGAGAAGGGAGCAACCTTACCAGGCCACAAAAGATGACAATGCAGCCATTCCTGATGTGATCTGATAGACTAAGATCAGAAGGAAGGAGAAGAGGTCCTCCCCTATCAGTGGACTTGGGGAGGGGCATGCATGGAGAAAGGGGAGGGAGGGTGGAATTAGGAGTGGAGGGGCTTATGGGAGGATCCAAAGTGAATAAAGTGTAATCAATAAAAGTTAAAAGAGTAAAATAAAAAAGAATATGTGAAAAATAGAAACAAACTTGAAAACTAGAAAGAAAATAACTGAATACAAATAAAGATGTCACTTATTCCTTGTTGAAAGGAAAGAAAACTAGTGGAGCCACTAGGAAATCAATGTGGAGGCTCTTTAATCATCTAAAAACAGTTCTACCATAAGTTTTAGCTACACTATCTCTAGGAATATACATAAAAGACCTGATTTCCTACCACAGAGGTACGTGCTTATCTTTGTTCATTGTTGCTCTATTCACAATAGTCATGATATCAGGATATTGAAAGAGCTTTAGATGTCCATTAACTCATGAATGAATGTATGATAATGCAAAATTCCATTATACTGTGAATATTATTTACCCATCAAGAAAAATGAAAGTATATTATTTATAAGTAAATGGATGGAGCTGGAAATAATCATTCTGGGAATTCAGGTAACCTAGACCCAGAAAGAAAATCATCACCTATTCTCTCTTATCACCTTAATCATAATCCCTTCTAAATCAGTTTTGGCATTTACAATAATTATGTACAACTATGTTATTTAATTACTGATGAAGATGCCAATGTTTTATCTTTGGATATGTCTATTTTAATCGGAACATCAACAAAGCTAAAGAAACTGGTAGGAAGCCATGTAGAATTCAGGTGGCATGGAGGAAGGATAGGAAGTAAAAAAGCAAAAAGAATTTGTTGGGCAGGATGGAGGAGGGAATGTGGGGAGGAATAACGTACACTAAATATGTTTGAGATAATTGTGTGTAAATCTATTACTGTAAAAGTTTCCTATATACATATATATATATATATATATATATATATATATATATATATAATGTGCACACATACACACATTAGATAGAAAGAAAGAAAGAAAGAAAGAAAGAAAGAAAGAAAGAAAGAAAGAAAGAAAGAAAGAAAGAAAGAAAGATAGGAAATATGCTTTCCTAAAATGGGAGTGGACAGTGCTTTTTCTAGACAGAATAGCCTAGCAAATACAATGCCTAGTGCTAGAAATTGGTTACTTTTCTTGGAGTTGTAGGTTGGTAATATCCCATAGATCCTTCGATTGTTGCAACTATTGCCATTGTGTTTGCTTACTCTTTAAAAATTAATGGTGATCTGTAGAGGACAGGAACTCCATAAGGAGAGCAATAGAACCAAAAATTCTGAGCTCAGGGGTCTTTCTTGAGACTGATACTCCAACCAAGGACTATGCATGGAGATAACCTAAGACCCCTGCACTGATGCAGCCCATGGCAGTTCAGTATCCAAGTGGGTTCCATTGTGATAGGAACAGGGACTGTCTCTGACATGAACTGATTGGCCTGCTCTTTAATTACCTCCCACTGAGGGGAAAGCAGCATTACCAGGCCACAGAAGAGGACAAGGCAGCCACCCCTGATGAGACCTAATTGACTAGGATCAGAAGGAAGGAAAAAAAGTCCTCCCCTATCAGTGGACTTGGGGAGGGGCATGCATGCAGAGGGTGGAGGAAGGGAGGAATTGGGACAGGAGGAGGGAGGGAACCACGGGGGAGGGATACAAAGTGAGTAAAGTGTAATTAATAAAGAAAAATTAAATAAAATAATCAAAAAAGAGAAAAAAATTAATGGTGAGATGCTATTGCTAAAGACAACATACTTGGGCCATGAAAATGGTGAAACTGGTACCCACAGAAGTTTTATTTTTCACTGTACTGGAAAGTGCTGTAATGCTACCAGAGGAGAAAAGCAAACATCAGTCTTACTCACCTTTGAACCATGTGAGCTGCAATAATGACCAGTTCGGTGATATAATCATGGCACAGGTATTATGGGAGTAATCAATACATTCTAATTGAATTGTTATTATGTTCAAAAGAAATAAATTTTTATTTCTGTATTTTATACTCTATATTTCTGAGTAGTTTTGCATTGCATCACAACATTACTTTAAATGATTCTTCAATTATATAATTTTATTTTTACATTTGATTAAATTTTTTTAAAATGTCTGTGTGTGTGTGTGTGTGTGTGTATGTGTGTGTGAACACATACTAAAGTATAAGTAGATGTCAGAGAGACCTTGCAAAAATTGGTCCTCTTCTTTCTACACATGGGTTTTGTGAATTTAACTCAGGTCATTGGGCTTGATGGTAAGTTTTTGGCAGTAAGTGGCTTTATCTCCTAAGCTATCATCTTTCCTATATCAATTGTGGCATTTACATAACTGTTATTTCATTACTGAAAGTCACTTACTTTTCCCCAGTCACTCAAAATAGTTTCAAAAACCCTTGGTCACAAGTTTCATACCATTCAAATGTTCAGGGATTCTTGTAAGAGTTTCCTTAAAGTGGGAATAATCTCAAAATTATATTTTACAAAGCTTCTATCTGGAAATCTATCCTTAAGGTAGTACTGAGGTTTAATTCACTTGGCTTCTGTGTGTTCTCTGAGCTGTGCCTTGCATCATTCATCCTGCTTGCCATTTTAATTATGTCTAAGTGCTAATGTTCCATAAAAGACAGCATAGATGTACTCTAAGATTTTCTCTAATGCCTAAAGCTCCTAGCCTGACTTTCATAAATTCTAGTGGAACTCTATCTTATATGTGCTATATGTCCTAAGTTTATAGTTACATGTAATTATGGCACAGACATAGTAATCTTTTAGTTCTTTGAGGACATAATCTAATCTAATGAGGTCAAATAGATATTCACTATAGAATATAAAGCAATTGATACTACTTGGAGAACTTGATTGTTTCTACTTCTTTTAATTAGTACAATAATAAATAGGAAAAGAACAGGGCTACAGAGTATATGGATAGAATGACAAACATAGTAAAGCTTGTAGCACAAATGAAAAACAATAATGTATGTTAAATGGCTAAAGATATATTTCTTGTCACATATTCAGATTCATTTTTTAAATTTAATTTTATTTATATATTTATTACAATTTCTTCACCTTGTATTCCCACTGCAGCCCACTCTCTTGTCTCCTCCCAATCCCACCCACCCTTTCTCTTCTCTCCCTATGCTCTTTCCCTAGTCCCCTGATAGGGGAAGAACTCCTCCACTTCTATTTGAACCTAGCTTATCAGGTCTCATCAAAGCTGGTTGTATCATCTTCCTCTTCAAATTCTTTCTTATTAATTGAAAGTATGGGAATTAATGTGGGACTTTCTATTACATATGTTAGGAAGAACATATAGAGTATTAGAAACTGAATTGCACAGAGCAATAAGTTAAACCATCAACTCTTGACAGGCTTTTCATGACATCTAATAAACCATCACATTTCCTGAAAGATCAAACAAATTGATTTAGAATGGGAGAACTTCTTACAATGGTTTAGTTATATTTAATGTAAAATCAAAGATAAATTTCAACAACAGTGATTCATAAAGTATTTAATTTTAAACACGGACGAGAGAGAGATAGCTATTTATTAGGTAATGAGTAATGCAGACTGTTAGATCCCCATGAATTTAAAATATTTACAAAGTTAAGGTACTCATGAAAAAAAAGAAATAAACAATTCTGGTATCTAGATAACTGTACAGTAAACTTATCTTGACTAAAGAAGATCACCCTCTGCCACCTTAGAGATTATAATTCTAACTACCAAGAAGACTAGCAATATGGAGTCACATGATAGAACCACAACATGTTAGAGTTGAAAATTCTTCACTTACCATAGTAAATTGAATTTTCCAAAAGAAAAGCTCAGGAACAAAAAAGGGAAATGGTTTTTATTAGGTCATAGAGGTAGTCTGTATAGAGCTAGGGATGAAAGACAAAATTCTTGGCTCTAAGGCAAATAAAATATAACAACTGCAAGTCACTACAAATTCCATAAGTATTTATGGAGCATTAAATATCTGTCAAACACAGTAAGTTAGAAACAGTAAAATGTAATCTGGGTTTTGACAACAGCACACCATTGTTCATTTTCCTGATGGAGGGCCAGCAGCTAACTAACTTTGTTGAAGTACTCAAAGAATAATTGAAGAGTTCTTCCAACAGGGTAATAACAACAAAAGCCTTTGTTCAACTTCTCTATGTACATCACTTTTCTCTTTATAAGCATTATAGTAATGCTATAATGTAATTTTTAATTATTTAAATTTTTACAATAAGATTAAAAACAATGCACATGTTGTCTAAAACTTGACTTCATATAATGTAAAATATATCATATCATTAGATAAATGATATAAATTTATTAATAACAAAATATATATTATTTTATTTGTTTTGAGTCTTTAAATTCTAGTATTTGTTCTACTACTACTTTATAGTTCACTTCTGTTTGGGTACTTACTGAGCATGGAGCTCAGTGGATTTCACATAACTAGTAATAGCAATACTACTTGAGCTCTACTTTAACTCTGCACATTTCTAATTGAAATACCTATATATCAAGTGTATAGTAGCTACATGTGTCTGCTTACTGCTGTAATGGACATCACAGCCCCATAAAATATGTTAGAAAAATCTGCCTTTATCATATTTCTACAAGAGTAATTAAATTAAACCAAAACAAGTAATATTTAAAAATAAATTAAAAACTTGAAATTTTCATATACATTTTTACAAACTTCAATTAAGTATTATTTTCCCTTGGTTATTCTGGATTGCTCAAGCTCATTAGGTCACCACAAACGTTAAATAAGAAGAAGCAAAAGAGCATTGAAAACAAATGTTATGTTAAATGCAATAGGTTTTTAATGGTTTCTGGCCTTTACTTATTACAGGTTTTATAATTTGGAGTAAGCATAGTTTCACAGTGGCAAACCAGAATAGATAGCAACCAGGAAGGAAACCTGTTTTCTAGTCACACATTAGAAACTAAACTGCCTATTCAAATCAGTTTCTTTTCTATATTGCTGTCAAGCCCAGTTTTTCATAAAAGGAAGATCATTTTACATGGTAGGAATTGCTAAGGTCTGCAGAGGTTGAAACTCATCACCTGTTCCTCACCTAGTTAATATATTTTCATCCTCTTTCACCTTGAAGAAATCCAGCCATGAAACTCAAATGTGCCATAAAATTTTAAGTCTGAGACCAGCAATGCAGAACATGAGTGATATCACAGAATCTTTCTCTAAAAAATTCCTAAAGTTGTGGTTTCATTATCTATACATCAAATAACTATTACAATACATTTGGAGCCAAAGAATATGTGACCTATCATCACAGTAGACACTAGGAAAATAATTTTGAGAAAATTATTCCATACCATCATTTGAAAGGTTTCCCACAAATATAAAAAATACATTTTTTAGTGGAAGATACCATAAAGATATTGTTTACCTCATTGAGGTACATCTGGGTTGCTTCCAGATTCAGGATATTACAAATAAAGCTGCTACAAACATGGCTGAACAAATGTCCTTGTTTACTTGAGCATATTTTGGATAAATACCTAAGAGCAGTATAGCTGGATCTTGAGGAAGCACTATTCCTAATTGTCCAAGAAAGCACCTGATTGATTTCCAAAGTGGTTGTACAAATTTACATTCCCATCAGCAATGGAGAGAGGTTCCCATTTCTCCACCTCCTGTCCAGCATGTACTGTCAAATGAGTTTTTGATCCTAGCCATTCTGATGGGTGTAAAGTGAAATCTTAGGGTCATTTTAATGTGCATTTCCCTGATGACTAAGGATGTTGAGCATTTCTTTAAGTGTTTCTCTGCTATTCTATAATTCTCTACAGAGAATTCTCTGTTTAGCTCTGTACCCCATTTTTTAATTGGATTATTTGATTTGTTGCTTTTTAACTTCTTGAGTTCTTTATATATTCTGGATGCCTGAAATTGTGGTACATTTACACAATGAAATACTACTCATCAGTTAAAAATAAGAAAATCATGAAATTTGCAGGCAAATTGTGAGAACTAGAAAAGATCATCCTGAGTTGAGGAAACCCAGAAGCAGAAAGAAACACAAGGTATATACTCTCTCCTAAGTGGTTATTAGCCATTTAATATAGGATTAACATACTACAAATCTATAGTCCTAAAGAAGCTAAACAACAAGGAAGACCCTAGGTAAGACGCTTAATCCTTATTCCAAAGGGCAATTAGGATAGACATAGGAAGTTGGAGAAGACATGGAACTGGACAGAGGCCTACCACAAAGGGACTCTGAAAGAATCTGCCCAGCATGGCATTGAATCAGATGCTGAGACTCATAGGCAAACTTTGGGCAGAGTGCAGAAAATCTTATGGAAGAAGAGGGAGATAGAAAGACCTGGAGGAGACAGGAGCTCCACAAGGAGACCAACTGAGCCAAAAAATTTTAGGTCAGGTAGAGGGTGGGGGTGCTGACAAGGAGACCAACTGAGCCAAAAAATTTAGGTCAGGTAGAGGGTGGGGTGCTGTAGAGACTGGCGAATCAACCAAGAACTATGAATGAAGAGAACCTAGACTCCTGCTCAGATGAATTCCGTGGGCAGTTCATTCTTCTAGTAAGGGGAGCAAGAGCAATCTCTGGCATGAACTCAGTTGCCTGCTCTTTGATCATCTCCCCCTGATGAGATGGCCTTACTAGGCCACAAAGAAAGAACATTCAGACAGTCCTGATGAGACCTGATTTGCTAGGGTCATATAGTAGGGGAAGAGGACCACCCCTATCAATGGACTAGGGGAGGGATATGGGAAAGAAGAGGGAGGGAATGTGGTCCCAAGAGGATATAAGGGAGGGTGCTACAGCTGGCAAACAAAGTGAATAAACTGTAATAAATAATAATAAAATTAAGTATTGGCTAGACAGTAATAAAAGAAAGAACCAAGAGATTACTACATACAGGAAATGGATGAAAAGTGTTATTTTTTATTTAAAAAATATTTTTAATTAATTTATTTTTTATTAGTTACAATTTATTCACTTTGTATCCCATCTGTAGCACCCTCCCTTGTTCCTTCCCAATCCCACTCCCTTCCTATGACCCTCCCCCATTCCCATTCAATTGATAAGAGAGGTCCTCCTCCCCTTCCATCTGACAATAGCCTATCAGGTCTCATCAGGACTGGCTTGTGAAATATGACAGCAAATGGCAGACATAGTAGGAAGAGTACTCTCATCTTGAGTTGCAAACAGGAAGCAGAGAGAGTAAACTGAAAGTAGGGCAAGAGGTTAAACTCTCAAACCTCACCCCCAGTATTATATTTCCAACAACAAAATCATACCTCCAAATCCTTTACAAACAACAGCAACATCTGAAGACTAAACATCCACATGTCTGAGACTGTGGTGGACAAATGTCATTCAAATCAAAACATTTCACTCCCTGGTCCCATAGTTTTGACAGTAATAGCCCACTCACTGTACCAATTTCTATATCAGTTATTTTTCTATATCCACAATAAAACATCATGACAAAGGTAATCAGTCTCAGAAAAGACCCTTGTTCCCAGGTATTTCAGTTATGTTGCTATCCTTGAGGAGCTCCTGTCCTCTCCAGGTCTTACTATCTCCCCCTTTTTTCCTAAGATTTCCTGCACTCTGTCCAAACTTTGTTTATGAGTCTCAGTATCTGCTTTGATATACTGCATGGTAGAGTGTTTCAGAGATCCTCTGTGGTAGGCTCCTGTCCTGTTTCCTGTTTTCTCCTTCTTCCAACGTCTGTCTTGTTTGCCTTCCTGAGTGAGGATTGATCATCTTACCCAAAGTCTTCCTTCTAGATCAGCTTCTTTAGGTGTACAGATTTTTATAGGTTTATTCTATATTATATGTCTAGTATCTGCTGATAAGTGAGTATATACTGTGTGCATCTTTCTGCTTCCGGGATACCTCACTCAGGATGATCTTTTCTAGATCCCACCATTTGCCTGATAATGTCAAGATTTCCTTGTTTTTAATTGCTGAGTAGTATTTCATTGTGTAAATGTACCACAATTTCTGTATCTATTCCGCAGTTGAGGGACATCTGTGTTGTTTCAAGGTTCTGGCTATTGCTAATAAAGCTGCTGCAAACATGGTTGAACAAATGTCCTTGTTATTTACTTGAGCATATTTTGGATATATACCTAGCAGTGGATAGCTGGATCTTGAGGAAGTGCTATTCCTGTCTGAGAAAACACCAGATTGACTTCCAAAGTCATTGTACAAGTTTAGATTCCCACCAGCAATGGAGGAGAGTTCCCCTTTCTCTACATCCTCTCCAGCATGTGTTGTCACTTGAGTTTTTGATCTTAGCCATTCTGATGGGTATAAGGTGAAATCTCAGGGTCATTTTGATTTGCATCTCCCTGATGACTAAGGACACTGAGCATTTCTTTAAGTGTCTCTGCCATTCTATATTCCTCTATAGAAAATTCTCTTCCTTAAGCCTTCTTTAAACAATGCCATCAACTGAGGAACAGGTATTCAAATACCTGAGACTACTGGTGACATTTCTCTCTAACCAACACAGGAGGAAATTTGAATAAAAAGTGAGATATCGAGGTTTCAAAGTATATTGAACAGAGGTGACAATAAAGATTGAAATATACCTAAGTAATCCTAAATGGAATATGTTAAAGTGACAATGTGTAGTATATATGCATGGGAAGTATTGCAAATATAAAAGATATACCACAAGAAATAGTAATCAAAAATCACTATCTCAAAAATTTTGAGAAAGGGGTACAAATAGGAGAAGAGTCCAGTTTTCAAAGTAGATGAAAATAAGTGGAGGAAAGAGGGAAAAACAATAGCAGAGCATATATAAAAAACACAGAATATAATGATTGAAATAATTTCAATATGATAGTAACTACAATAAATGTAAACAGATTGAACTCTTGAACCAAGTTCAACATGCCTGCAAGCAAATCTTGAAACTAACTCATAGGCATATTGCTATTTCCATTTTGTCTACAGATATTCTTACCCTAAAATGACAGAGTGGAGAAAGAGGAACCATATGGCTCACAAAGATGAAAATATCTACTATCTCTGCCCTATCTAGAAACAACATGTAACATCTGTTCCGCAAACATTAAATAAAGACTTTATGGTTGGATTAATTTAAAAATAAACAATATTCAGCAAGATATTGCCTAGAGCAAACACATTTGAAAGAAAACGAAAGGGTTTTTGAACAGGAATAAAAAGGACAAAAAATAGCAATCTGAGAAAAGGTGAACTGGTGGAAGACTAAGGCAAAACTTTCAATGTTAAGAGAAAAATGACATTACAAATCAATAAATAGTCAAAATAAATACATCAAAACATGGATACACTTAATAGCATAGCTTTGGCATTAATTAACAAAAATTGTGTATAAATAGACTGATAAATTGCCTGGCGATTTTACTAAACTCCTCTCAGATGGTGGTAATTCAGGCAAACAAAATTTAAACAAGCACAAAATACATATTTATTTACATTTAAAATAATCATTTATGAAAAAAATGTACTTTAATTTCAAACATACAAACAATCTTCTGATATGGCAACTATAGTAGGCTGCTTCCCACCACATATTAAATACATTAAAATTATGTAATTCCTTTAGCTCAACCTTTTCTCATCTGATAATTTAAGACAAAAATAATCGGACATATATAACTGTTTTAATAGAATTTTCACCACAATTTTCCTTTGTATTAGAAACATTGATAGCAATTTCCAATCATGAAATGTAACATTAGTTTAATAAACAATTATTAATTCACATGCAGTTCTCCAAAGCCATGAGTATCCTTTTCTGGTCATAAATCAAAAATTAATTAATAGTTACAATCAGAGATGTGGCTAATAGACATAGTATAAAAATTCTCCTTAAATTCATATATCCATACACACAAATTAATGCTGTTCTCGGGTCTCAAGAGAGAAGTCTTTTGTGCAGTACTCAGTGGTTGAAGCTTCTTTCTGTAGTAGAATGTGATTGACACAGAAATTTACAGCTTATCAAAATGTAGAGGAGAAGTGGTTCACTAAAAACGGGATATCTGTATCATTCACCACCCCGACTAAGGCTAACTGTCCAGCACAGAAGAGGAAGCAGAAAGATTCTGAGAGCCAGAAATCAGGAATAACTGGATTGAAACAGTAACTTCTGGATATGACAGACCACTGTACTCATGAGTTCATGGCACATAAAATGGATAAATAGAAGCCAGTCACCATTTTAGAATGTAGTGAGAGAAGATTCATAACCCCCTTTTCTAAGTGAGAGACTATAGACAGTTGAAAGTTTCTGGTGAAGGAGTCACTTTGCCCCTGAGAGGTCCACTACATACATTCCCAGCCTAGGACTATGTGAGAAGCATAAATTAGACTCAACAGGTTATAAAAAAGGGGGAGAACACAAAGTTAGATGGTTGGATCAGAGTAGAATTAGGAGTTTGAGCAGGGTGAATATAATCAAAATACATTGTAGGAATCTCTTTTATAATTGTTTTGAAAGAAAAGGAGCCCTTTTTGGACTTAAAGGGGGACTTGTTGGTATAATGTTCTTTTGGAATGTGTACAATTTACTCTTGTTCATTTTCATGCTGATTTCTCTATCCCACTCTGTGATTTCAATCTTGACATTGCATTGTGATGCTTATTCTCAGCATCACCAGTCTTAAGTTTGTGTAAACATGCTACCATTTGTTCTCTCTATTGCCAATAAAACAAGAAGCCAATGCTGAGCAATGAAGAGAATAGGGTGGGACATCCTGGTCTGGAAAGGAGAAGAAAGAAGCAAGTGGGAGGATGGTTGGGAGGAAAGATATCTGAGAAGGACCTGGAAAAGTCTAGGAAAGATGAACCAGACCTAAGATATGACGAAAAAGCAAGTATAACTTGGAAAATTTGAATTGGAGAAAGCGATGTGGGCTTGGAGGTTTAGGATGGACTGATTATTGCCCAGCATTGTACTCTAGGTTAATTAAATAAATCCTAGTCTCTGTGTGGTGTTTTGGGTACACAGCTGGTTTAGGAAAAACCACTGTTGAACTAAAAGATTAATCAACATTAAATATTAATAATCAATAACAAATGGCATACCAATGTGTGGCAGAATTTACAGTAATCCAGCAAGAATTTATACAGAAAGTAAAACTATAGAGTAGGTTTTTAGTTCCGTTCCTTAAAAGCAAAGCAATGGCAGTTCCTAAACTAGGAGCTCACAGATTCTTGATTAGACAGACCTCACCCCCAGTTAGGACCAAATAAAATGATAATGTGAACAGCAGATTTTATATGAAAGAGGTTTATTAGATGGAGATGAAGAGAGAGAGAAGGAAAGATTGAGACATGAAAGGGGGAAGAGAGGAGGGGACCCTGAATAAAAAAGGGGAGATGGCAAGACATGAGAGGGCGAAAAAGCAACAAAGTGGTGGGTTGGCCCTTTTAAGGAGCAATGTAACCACGCCTGCCAAGTATGGCTACCTGGCAGGCAACACATGATGACATCATAGGTTGCTAGGCAACCCAGAAGCAGGCTGACTAAATACCAACATTTTTCCCTTTTTATATAATTAAAAAATAAGGAGCTTGGGCTACTTCTCATGTAAGGCAAGTTAAAGAATATAAATTTTGGTTCACTGGAAGCAGCTCTTAGTTGCCATGCAAGCAAGGAGGGTATGAGAGAGAAAAACTAATAGCAACAAAATGTCCGGGATAGAGGGTTGCCAGTAGAGAGTTGCCAGCCTTGCAAGGGAGCAGATAGAAACTGAGGAATGCTGGGAGAACCTGTAGCTACTTGTTCTGGGCCTGAAGCATATTATTCAAGCCTTTTGTTAGTAATAACAGGAGTAGATTCTTTTCTGGCTACTTACTGCTGACACTGGGCATGCTGTAGGGAGGTCAAAAGGCTGAAATGCTGGCCAAGTCCAGGAAAACAGGCTGTCTTGATGCTGTCCAGTGTCTGTGAGAAAATCCATGGCTGGGAGGAAAGGTGTAGGTCCAGCTTGATGGAAGTCTGTGAGGTCAGACTGGAACATTTGTGGTAGCTGCTTTGGCACTGTTGTGGATATAGGAAACATCTGAGTCTGGCAGGATACTGAAACATATATATAGGCAGAAGACAAAATTAAATAGGCTATAAAGAAAATTTCTTTAGGTGTACATTTAAGTCTTTTGGGAGAGCAAACAGAGGTGGAAGGTTTGGATCAAAGAGACTTGAACATGGGAACCTTGATTTACCTGAGGGAAAATCCATTTACCCAATCATTGGCAGTAATTAAAAAGGCTTTGCTTTGGATCTACCATCTAAGGAGATTGAGGCCATGTTTGGTTACAGAAGCGTGTAAGCTTAGAGTCCTTTAAAGCAGGCAATAGGTGTAGAAATCTGAAATTCTCCAGAAGACATCCCAGAGGAGAACCTGGAGGAATGGATGAATAGACTATTCCCATTGGGCAGGTAGCAGTCAGTGACCTGTCAAGGCATCCCAAGAGCAACGTTTGACTCAGTAGAGTAGTATGGTACATTCTGTTTCAATAGCTTGTCAGCGTTGGCCAAAGACCAAAGGCACAGTTACCTGTAGCAGAAATGGTTTACCTAGTTAGGATTTTCATAGATGAGAGAAAGGGGGAGGGAGAGAAACTGTGCCAGTACAGGGAAAGACTTACCCAAGGGTAAAGGAGGACCTAGATGAAGGGTTTGGATATAGGTTGGCGAGAGTGGTAGGAAGTATTTGTACCAACCAGAAGTGAACACTGACCAAGTGGTTGGTGTTGGGTATACAAATGTAGTAATTAGTAGCCAGGAATTGATACCAACCAGAAAGGAAGACTCACCAATCAACTGGTGTTGGATGCAGGCATGTAGCCATCAAGTAGCCATTAAAGGGAAGTCCCAAAAATCAGGGAATGGAGAGGAATCCCACCCTCTGAGAAAGGTGGAATAGGTGCAGTATTTATATGGAGCCAAATTGACCTGAGATGTGGATTCAAGTGGATTTACTGCAGTTTACAAGAATTATTTTTAAGTTTTATGAAGGAGATAAAACTTTAGATATGTTAGCATCACAATTATAATCTACACTGAAATATACATTGTAGAAAATGCAGCAGACGTACAAATTTTTGTTAACAGCATAAGCATTCTTTAAGGTGAGCTCTGAAAAAGCAGAAGCCTTTCATGAAGTAGAAGGAACAAAAGCTCACTTGATCTTAACCTTGAGTATGATTACACATTATGGAGATTTAAAATCTTGAGCTTGGAACCATGATAGTGGATGGTATGGTGGAATGTTTTTTGAATTAAAGTTAGATTAATATATCAGAGCTCTATTGATAAAGGTCAAAGCCCTAGAGAGTCAATATAGCAGTAGCATAGCAACAGGAGGAAATATTAAGCATTTTTTACCTATTTAGGATATTTTAAATCATCTTAGTCCTTGCAACCTTTATAGCATGCATTTACCAACCTTAAAATATTTTCTTCGACTCTCAGACATGTGTAACTTTCATTTGCTAACTTTGAAACACTTTCTTAGACTCTCAAACAACAATTTTTTTAGGCCTTTGTATCTAGTTATTTACCATGAGACATAAATGCTAAGAACATTTATTGTCCTTTAGCTAAATAAAGAGATGGTAAAGGTTACATCCAGGCCTGTTTCTTGAGTCTTGACATCAAGGCATATTGTGTCTAGGCCTGACAATAGCCATTCTAGTACTCAGGCTTAGCCTCCCCTCCTTCATATGAAGAGAACTGAGAAAATATCTGAAGTCTCCCAAAACAGAAGTGGGACCCCACTGTGAGGCCAAAACAGACTTGCAATGCTACCCTGAACTGAGCCAGGATGGTGGATGTCGCTGAACCAAGGAGCCATTTGTCCTCCACCAGGTCAAGGAAGGCTGAAAGTGTCTATAGCTTTTGTGCTGGTTGAGCCTCCAAAACTGGGCACAGAAGACAAGACTGCATGGGAGCATTTTGACTTCCAGAGGCCAGCCTGCCAGTAGGCAGCCATGGCTTGCTGAGGCAGCTGCAGGACCAGTGTCCCCTTTGGCTGCATTTGAAATGGTCACATGGCAGAATTTACTTTTGGCTATACCCTGGAGGTATGGTACATTGCAGGCCTCTTGGGTTTTTTGTTTTGTTTTGTTTTTTATTTTTGTTGTTTGTTTGTTCTTTGTTGTTTTTTTTTTGTGTGTGGGGGGGCGATGCCAACAGCCTCAGAGCAGCAGCCAAGGTCTGGAGCATAGTTTTTTGCTGTAGATGAGACTGTCGGGAAGGTTCTTCTATTATTACTTTTACCAACTCCTTTGTGGTGACTCAAGAACCATCCTCAGTTATTTATTAAAAATGGCAGTGAGACCAAGTTTGCATCTGTAGGACTATAAATATATTTTTGGACATGTTAGAGGACTTAATCTTCTGTGAGATGCCTAACTATTAACTTGCATTTGTTAACCCTCAAATATTAAGACTTTAGGTTTTGTGCCTGTTATAGTGAAGCCTTAAAAGTCATAAATATAGTCCATTGAAATGAGAGCATAACAGTTTTCTGTATGATTTGGTATAAAAAGTTTATAGCTTATAAAAGTCTAAGGCTATAGTATAGATTAATAATATTACCATTTTAAGGCTATACTATAGATTAATAATAATACCAGTTTTAGAAAACAAGACCAATCATATTTTAACCTTTTGATAGTAAAGATATATCACAATGATCAAGTCTTAACATAAATATATAGCTCTAAAATGAATAGATCTTAATTTTGAGTATTGGTAAAAACTGGTAAATAGTAACCCCTGAGTTATGAGTTTTAAAATCAACAATATAGTAGAACACTATAAAGCAATTTAAAAATTACATTTGAATTTATTGTAGCAAACTTATTAGCCAGAAAACTTAGTGGTGAATTTCGATCACAGGCAGTACATGGCAGGAGAAAGAGCACTTATTAATTTAGGAATTGATAAAGGCATAGGCAGTTAGACGTACATTGTAAATTAGCTTAATTTGAAATGACATTTTTATAACTTTGAAATTTTATCATTATATAAAAGTTTATTTTGAACCAGGATTGAAGTATATATATCATGTTATAAAATATAACTTTCAAGTTATATAAAAATTCATACCACCTTAAAATAAGACTTGTTCTTTTCAGTCTAAAAGGAGAAAAATAAACAGGGTTAGTTATGATTAAGGAAGTCTTATAAATGTAAACACAGTGAGAAAATCATGTAAATCATTAGATAAGAATTTACAGCTAGCTAGATAGATACATAGATAGAGCACAGGGTGTACAGAAATAAGGAAGAAAAGATTTTTAAAAGCTTGGAAGCAGTGCCTTAGGTCAGAAATATTGAGAGCCAGTGTTTAGAATGTGCAACTTGGAATTTTGCAGGACTGGGGGAGGTGCAAGCACATGGTGGGCCTTCTCTATTTCAAAATCAACATGGAGCCTTACCATGTGCAGTGTGCAACTGTGGTGACCCAGCAAGACCAGGTATTTGCTGGTATTCATGGCTGTTCTGAATCAGTTCGAAACTCTGCATGTGTGCGGCACAGCTGATTGGAAGTCTACACACCTGAAAACCCTCCTCTCCAAGATAATCTCTCACAGCAGGCATTCCATGGAAGATTTAAAATATTGCCCATGGAGCCTGAGGCAGCAGTTCAATTTAAAGCCATCTGTGTTTTGGGCAGGGTCCCCAGCAATTGCTTACCTAACAGCAATAGTTTAGAAGCAGGCTGTGTCTGTGTACTAAGTGGCAGTTTCAGCATCTGGCATGAGGGTTTTAGTTTCTCCAAGATGATTTTGGAGCAGCCTGAGTGTCCGCTGTGTCCCCAGTGACCAGTACTTAGAGCACCTGGCAGGATGCCAAGTCTGAGCAGCGGCGAGCAGAGGTACAGGTCTGCACAATAAGGGCAGTTGAGAGAAAGTGTAGGTTTTAAGGCATAGGTGGTTGAGTCATGATTAGGGATAGATAGAGCAGAAAAAAAAATCTGTTCCGGGCATCATGTTCAATTAAAGGGGTCCTGGTATGAGCAGACCAGGTGCTACCAGGAGAGCCCTTCCTGGCCAAAATCAGAAATGTTAGGACCAAATAAAATGATGCACACAGCAGATTTTTATATGAAAGAGGTTTATTAGATGGAGATGAAGCCAGAGAAAGAAGGAGAGAGCAAGACGTGATTGGGGGAAGAGAGGGCAGTACCCCAACAGAGAAAGGGGAGAGGGCAAGAGAGGGCAAGAGAGCAACAAAGTGTCAGATTGATCCTTTGTAATGATCAGTGAAACAAGGCCTGCTAGATGTAGCTACCTAGGGGAAGACACATGATGACATCATAGGTTGCTAGGCAACACAGAAGCAGGCTGACTAGATACTAACATCTCTCCCACCCCAGCTGAGCAGCAAAGTCTCCAGCAGGCTGCAGAAAAGCAAAAACTGATACATACAAACCCCAGAGAGGCAATTTCTTTAGGTAGAGAAAAAATCGGCTCTTTAACAAGGAAGCTTCTCAAAGCCAGACTTTGCTGGCCACGGCAGAAAGCAAAATCCCTTGAGAAGAGGTTTTTGCAGGTTTGATGAGAAAATATTTGTGGACCAAATAACTTCCCAGAGTGAGAAAGGGGTCAGGATCCAGTGCAGGCAGCAGAAAAAAAAGTACCTCTCCCTGGAAACAGGAGCCAGAGACAGACTAAGAAGCCTCAATCATCAAAACTGGTAAGGTCTGTTAAGCTCGGAGGCTGTTTAAACTGCTTTCTCAAGACAAAAGCTTAGGTAAAGGAAAAAGGCCAGTTTAATGGGTCCAAACTAAGTGCTTTTCTAAGAAATATAGGCCCTCAACCAAATGGGGAGGAGCAGGGATCTGGTAAAATAATTCTAAGTTACAGGCAGAAGGCAAAACCATGCCTCTTTTCTGTGAGCTGATAAAAGGGATCTTGGTTGGGAGTCCAAGATGGCGGTGAAGAGCATGCACCATATTTGAGGAACACAAAGTCTGAAACTCCAAAATTGGTGTGTGTGGGGGGCAGCTGAACATTGATTGACGTTTCCTGGGCAAGAGGAGACAACCCGTGAGCTGGGCTAGTTTGGATGTAGGTCACCAGTGGACATCTCCAGGAACTGAGAATGGAGAATATTCAACAACCCCCCCCCCAGGACTTCCCCTTTCCCCAAGCAAGGGTATCCAAGATATCAAGATATCCAGGGTATACCAGATATCAAGATATCTGACCAAGGTAGCAGAGACAGCTGATGTACAGGCCTCCCAAGTCTGCAGGTGGCAGGTTGCAGGTATACCAAGCAAGAGCCACTATGCTCAATGACTGAGAAGGCAGAGGAAGCTGCACAAAGAACTGGCCTCCCTGCCAGGAGAACACACAGTGAACACCACTGTGCTGACAGATCTCCTACATTTTCATTTGTCCCTGCGGGCCCAAACCTGAGAGTAGAGAACAGGGGGAATCTCAGTACTTTCCAATTAGGACTGTGAATGAATGAGTGTTCCTTCATGTGAGTGCATGCAGAGACTCGGATGCAGGGTCTGTCTATGCTAGCAGCCAGACATGGGATCCCTCCCACAACCCACACCCCCACTATGGGCAACATAGGGATCTTTGGGACAGCTTTCTCAACACTGAAGCCCCTGTTATGTGGATCTACCAGTAGAGTCCAGGCAAACAGCTCATGGAGCCTACATGATGCAACCCAGACAGATCTGAATTCTAGGAGGACAGTACAACATGCTGTGGGCCACTGGGGCATTCAGAACACCTGCACTTGGGCATTGCACACGTGAACAGTGCCAGCACCCACACCTGCACTAACACTCCACCCTTCTAGGCATCTACAAGCTCTAGCAACCTGTCCTTCAAAGCACACTACCACACACACTCCCGTGCTTGCTCACATGTGCCTGTGACCTTCCTCCCTTAGTTACAGCAGAAACACCATCATCCACTATCAAACTGATGGTACTTATTGGTCTTCCTGAAGAATGCTCCAGACACCAGAGACAGAGGGATTCAGTCTGAAGTACAGAATCCAGGAAAAAATAGATAAAGTTACTGATAAGCACATGTCTAAAGGTTGGCATAAGAACACATACATCAAAAATCAGGACATCATGGCTTCAACAGCAACACCAAAAATCAATGGATACTTTTATTCATCAGAAACCCAGAAAATGATCTCAAATCTATGCTTATCCAGTTATTAGAGACACATAAAGAGGAAACAAACAAAGCTCTCAAAGAAATACAGGAAAATACAGTCAAACAAATACACAAGTACAGGCATATAGAGAGGAAAGGAAAAAAATAGAGGCCATCATGGAAAGACAGGAATCCACATTCAAACAGATGAAGGAAATGGTGCAAGAAATGAAAACAGAATTAGAATCAATAAAGAACACACAAACTGAGAAAACCCTGGAGCTGGAAAACTTAGAGAAATGATCAGCAACCACAAAGGTAAGCATCACCAATAGAATACAAAAAAAATGGAAGAGAGAATTTCAGGCACTGAAGATACACTTGCAGAAATTGATACATCTCTCAAAGAAAAAGTAAAACTGGAAAAGTTCCAAACACAAAACATCCAAGAAATCAAGGATGCCACAAAAAGATGAATTCTAAGAATAATAGGAATAGATGAAAAAGAAGATTTTAGGCTCCAAGGTCCAGATAATATTTTCAAGAGAATCATAGAAGAAAAATTTCCAAACTTAAAGAAAGAGATGTCCATAAACATACAAGAGGCCTACAGAACAACAAATAGATGAGACTAGAAAAGAAAATCCTCACCTCACATAATAGTCAAAACACTAAATCTATATAACAAAGAAAAATTATTAAAAGCAGAAAGGGAAAAAGGCTAAGTAATATGCAATATCAGACCTATCAGAATCACATCAGACTTCTCAACAGAAACTGTGAAAGCCAGAAGGGCCTGGGAAAATGTTATGCAGACTCTAAAAGAACACAGATGTCAACTCAGACTACTATACCCAACAAAGCTTAAAACCAACATAGAAGGAGAAAAGAAAATATTCCATGACAAAAAACAAATATATAAAAACTCAAATTAAAAGGAAAAACATCAAGCAATACAATTAAAAAATGGGGTACAGAGCTAACAGAGAATTCCAAATAGAAAAATATAGAATGGCAGAGAAAAACTTAAAGAAATGCTCAATATCCTTAGTCAT